>NC_141319.1:4075000-5395000 GCF_037954325.1 Fistularia commersonii | reverse complement strand
TACACACATATACACACACATATATATATATACATATGTGTATGTGTATATATATACATATATACACACACACACACATATATATATATATATTTATATATATTTATATATGTGTATTTGTATGTATGTATATATACACACACACTTATATATATATATATATATATTTATATATGTATTTGTATATATATATATATATATATATATATATATATATATATACATACTTATAAATATATATATATAAATATATTTATTTCATATATTGCATATATGTCGGATCAGTTCTAGGTTGCTATGCTACCTGACAAATAAAGTTTCTCTATTTCTGATTTTGAATCTACAGTGTGTTTTCGGACATGTGGAGAGCATGGAAACCCCAGGATATCGAAAATAACAATTAACATTTACATTATTACCATTTCCAGTTGATAAGGAACGAGGACTCTTATCTATAAAATGTTTAAAAAGACCCCCAGCTGGTCTTTTTATGAAAGATTATCATAATGTTTGACATTAACCCTCACAGACAGCACAGCTTTTTGCTGGTTCGCCCCACGTGGGCGCGAATCCAGAAGAGAAAATGGGTGAATCCAAGCGAAACGGGCCGGCAAACGCAGGTGGCAAGGACCGTGTAGCACCAGCTGTCGCGCAGGTAACCTCATATCTTCTCCCGAGTCCCCGGGCTCTCTCATTTCGCGGGTTGCCAGGGGCCGCGACTCCATCTACCGCCAGCTGCCCACCATTATTTCTCCAATGAATATTAAAGCTATCATCTTGACGCACCGGTTAGCGCTTCCACCTCACGGCGAGAAGGTCCGCGGTGGTCATTCTCACAAGGGAGGTTTTCTGTGTGGATTCTCCATGTTCTCCCCGTGTCTGCATGGGGTTCCCCGGGTTCCTCCCGTAATCCAAACACAAGCGGGGGATTTAATGGAGACCCTAATCTGCACTGACAGCGTGAACGTATGTACATGTGACCCTGTGGTGGACTTGGACCCGTTCAGGGTGAACCCATCTCCGGCCTAATGACAGGAACAACCTCCAGATAATGAACGTATGAATGCTTTTGTAAAATAAATGAAATAATAACAAATAATAATAAAGATTTAGTTTATCCTATATCGCTTATAGAATGACGGCAGCAACACGTTCCCTTCAGTTGCGGCACATTGCCGTCTGCCTCACCTCATGGCTTTTCTCTGCAGTTTTCTGTCTGATCAGCAAGAATAATTCCGTCACACACCGACGTGAAACACGTTACACAGACGCCACAAAGTCATGGTGAATATAATAATCTTATAAATATTTACGAAAACGTAATATGGGTTACATGTTGGGAAAGAGAAAGAGCAGAGGTGAGGCTCGGCTGGCCGCTGCCTCACCTGTGGAGGACAACATCTCCGTTTTGATATGGAGAATAAGATAAGGTTAAGTTTATTGATCCCCATAGGGGAAATTCCTTTGTCACAGCAGCGTAACAGTTATAATGTCAAAAAAAAGGAAATAAATTTGAATGTGAATATGAGTATAAATATAAATAGAAAGGCAGAAGACAGGATAAAGCGAGACAAAAATAATCCACGAATAAATAAGAACAAACAGAGTGAGAACATGAAAGAACAGTGAGGGTGAAAAATACACAACTAGAACTAAACAACAATATAAAAAAAAGCGACAAAATAAATAGTAATGAATAAAATAAATAGCAAAAATAGGCAGAAAATGTAATAATATAAAAAATATAGAAAAATATCATACATACTTTGAAATTCATTCTTTGCATTTAACTCATCATCAAGAATCAAGATTTTTGTCATTGTGCAGCTTTTTATGAAAAGAAATAATCATGGATGAACCATAAACAGTCGGCTGCCGTCCATCAGTGCCAACTTTAATTTCGCCGTACGTTCACACATGCAGAGCATTCAAATAGCGTTACGCTAAGACCCGCGGTGCAAAAGTACAAAAAATTAGAAATAATTTGTCACGGAAAACAACAAACAACGACAAGTTATGCTGAGGTAGTTATTGTAGAGTTTGAATTTTTATAGTGACAGGAGTGCTAAAGCAAAAAAAGGGCCAACAGTTTGAAAGTGCATTTTTTTCCTTTAAGTGAATGAGTGAGTGAGTCCATGAAAAACTTCTTCTGGCAGGTATTGACGACTCGATGTGTTTGTATGGATCGGTGGGGGTAGAGCTTGGAATGCATATGTGTGTGTGTGTGTGTGTGTGTGTGTGTGTGTGGGTGGGGGGTCTCAGAATCCATAATATGTGTGTGTGTGTGGGTGAAAGGATACAGAGCAGGGAGGGAAGCAAGGTTGCAGGTTCATTTCAGCTATTACCATTATTATTACTGGTAAGATACATGTGTGGCCTCTTAACAGTCATAGAATACAATAAATGCAATAAATACAATAAAATAGAATACAATTAATCCTGAGGGAAATGATTTTGCCGGAAGACTCTAATATTACAGATTCACGTTCAAATTCTGCATAAAACTGCTTCATTGTTTACACCGGGGTTGTTTATAGGGGCTTTCTGGGGTCATTTATGGGGATTGTGGGGGTTCAAGGCACTTTGTTATATCATACCATAACACTTTATGTTGTCTATTCTTATCCCTGAAGTTTATTCATGGACTTCTTCTAACTGTCTCTCTATTTATATTCAAAATTATGTTATTGGGATTTTTTATACTTATAAAATATGAAGTTGTGAATTTAACTGTGTGAATGTGGGAGTAAAATCTTCATGAAAACACGGGACAAAAGAGAGATTAATTAGATGAATTATAACAATAATATTATCAATATAATTTTTAATCACAATAAACTGTAAAATATATTATATTACATATTAATATTATTATTATTAACCACTGCTATTCACCATGGAAGCATTATTATTATTATTAATTTATTATCATTTTATTCTTTTATCCATTGCTGTTGTGACTCTATGTTGTTTAGTTTGGGTCGTCTATTTTTACCCTTACTGTCTTCTTTTATTTATTTTTTTCCTTTCCATTCTGTTCATTCTTATCCTTGATGGTGTCTATTAAATTGTGGATGCCTTTTGCTTTTTCTAATTGTCTCCATTTATATTTATATTTATTGACACTCATAACTGTTTCGCTGCTGTCAAGAAAGAAACTTGTGGTTTAAAGTCTCCACAAATTGACGTCGTCACACGTCGTGTGAGGTATATTTTGAGTGTCGAAAAATAATAAATATAATTTTATTTTAATATTTCAAGATCATAACAATATTCCAATTTAGAACTAAAATTAAAAAAGGAAGTAACACAAATAAAATACACTTCAATGAAATAGTTATAATTTATTTTCCAAAGCCACTCGGAGCCGCAGTTACTTTAAATAATAAAATATATTTGTCTAAAATATATTACTTTTTCATATTTTGCCTACCTGTGGTTTCCGCGAGTGTGACGTGTACTTTGAGTGTTAAAAATAATAAATATAATTTTATTTCAATATTTAAAGATCACAACAATATTCCGATTTAGAACTAAAATACAAAAAAAAATAACTAACGCAAATAAATAGATACACTTCAATTAAATAGTTATATTTTATTTTCCCAAGCCGCTCAGAGCCGCAGTTACTTTTTGATGGCTCAAATATATATTAGTTTTTAAAATTCGGCCTACCTGTGGTTTAAAGGCTCCACAAATTTGGCAGGTAAATCGGCTTCCGCGAGAGTGACGTATATTTTGAGCGTTGAAAAATAATAAAACATTTTTATTTCAATATTTCAAGATCACAACAATCTTCCGGTGTAGAACTAAAATTAGAAAAAAGCAACTAACACAAATAAATAAATCTACTTCAATTAAATATTTATAATTTATTTTCCCAAGCCACTCAGAGCCGCAGTTACTTTTTGACGTCTCTAAAATATACGACTTTTTCATATTTTGCCTACCTGTGGTTTCACGCGAGTGTGATGTATATTTTGAGCTTTGAAAAATAATAAAAATAATTTTATTTCAATATTTCAAGATCACAACAATCTTCCGGTTTGGAACTAAAATTAGAAAAAAGGAACAAACACAAATAAATCCAGGATATTGTACTGGGTAAAATACACCCAACGTTAGTGACGGTGTTACTTATTTTAACGTTAGTGTTCTAGGGTTAAGCGGTCAAAGTTCGAAAACCTCCGATTTGCCGCCTCGATTCGAGAACGTGTCGAAGTGTGTGTCCGGTCGGATCTTTGCATCGGCAGCCTTCGGACATTCGGAACTCCGAGGCGTGAGGTTCGCGTCTCGTGTTTTTATTTTCCGTAACGTTCCCCAACCCCGGGAAATACGAGTCCTGTTTACATCACGCCGTTTCCTCCTCTCTTTCCCTCCCCTCCCCCCGCAGAGTGTTTTTGAGCCTAATCCCATAATAACAGCGGCTCTTATTTCAAGAGGCGTCCGCTGGCGAATATAATTTAATCGGCATAACTTTAAAAAAAAAAAAGTAAAAAAAAAAAAAAAAAAAAAGCTTGAGCTCGGATCCGTCCGAAAACGCCCCTCGCTCACGAGTGAATGAACGAACCAATAAACAAAACGTGAGCGGAGTGCAGTGTTTCCATATAAAACGTATTAGCGCTTCTCGTCGCTTTCGGACCCTTCCATCAACTCGGGCTTGAGAAACTTTCTCTGGGGCTCTTGAGTCGAGAGCACCATTTTGCACAACCGTGCATGTGTGTGTGTGCGAGTGTGTGGAGGGCTTGGGGGGATGGGAGCCTTTGTTGATTAGTGTGCGATGTGCCCCATGGGGAAGGTTGCTGAGTGTTCAAACGGGTCTCTCGGTGCACATTTGCATTGCAAATCCAGCGCAGGGGCCGAGTCAACTGTCCTCTGCTGAACTGGAGGATCAGCAGAGCCGCCGCCGAAGTGGGGGGGTCGAAATGTTTTCGGCCCCGCTGCTAAAAAAAAAAAAAAAAAACTCTCAATAAACCCGGACGTTCATCTGAAACTTCACCGTCAGTCAACTTCTGCTCCCAACGGAGTTATTCCGACGAAATAACGAAAAGGAAATCAGGAATGAGCCCAAACGGGAGGGTCGGCGAGGTGTTTGGTGATAAGACCAGATGAAGATCGGGTTTCACGTCGACCGAGCGCGACATCTTGGTTTCGGTCGGATGTTAATGTACTGGTGCTTTGTTGCTCGTTCTTACTGCAGGGCTCAGCGGGTCGGGGGATGCAGGAAAAACAAAAAAGACGTTCATCTGGTACTCATTCCGGGCGTTATCAGTGGTTTTCCACGCTCTTAGCAAACCGTAATCTTACACATCAAAAAAAAAAAAAAAAAAAAAGTTACATGGAGATGAGGCGACGCCGAAAAAGGAATTAATTTTATTGTAATTAATTTTAGACTTTTTAATTCAGACTTTTCAATTTCTCTTCCTTCAGCCGAAGGGAACATTCAAATATTTTTAATTTTTAAGACCTTAAAACACTGGATAGCCTTAACTTTGACACTTTATATTTTATCGTATTTCTTATTCTCCCCCCTTTCTACTATTATCTATTATTGTTATGTTTTACTTGAAACTCTGGCACAATAATTTCCTTCGAGATAAATAAAGTTGTTCTTATCTTATCTTAAAATTCCATTCTCTTTCTATTCTTATCCTTGTTGTCATTTTGACGTCTTTTTTTCTCCCCATTCTGTTTTTGATTCTTATCTTGTTGTTGTTCATTCTTCTGTTTATTTATTTGTGGAAATCTTTTGCTATCTTTTAATTGTTTATATTTATACCCATATTTATTGATTCTGTACTAGTGACACGATAATTTCCGCGATGGGGATCAATAAAGTATCCCTTATCTTAACTTGCTGTTGTCTGTGATATCATTTATATATATTTTTTTTATTTTTGCACCGTTGGTCTCAGAGAAAGGCTACTTCAATCCTCTGGAGGTGTGAAACATAAGGCGGTATTAAAAAAAATTAAAATAAAGGGAACAACTCAATGTAACTGCAAGTCACACGCGTGTGAAATCAAAACGTCCACTTAGAAAGCAACACGGATTCATTTTGACTTATTTTACGGACATTATATCGACGTTGGATGAGCCTGGAGTGTGTTTTTACACTTTCATTTTGTGTGTGACTCCAAATCCAGACCTCCATGGGTTCATACATTTGATTTCCATTGATCGTTTTTGTGTGATTTTGTTGTGATTGCGCGATTTTTTTTGTGTGTCAGCACATTCAACTATGTCAAAAACAAAATATTGAACAAGAGTATTTCATTCATTCACATCTAGGATGTGTTATTTAAGTGTTCCCTATATTTTTTTAAGCTGTTTATAATAATTAACTCTAAAAAAGGGATTTTATCTTTATTTAAAGAAATGTGCATTTATTATAATCATTATAACTAGCATCATTATTCATTCATCCATTCATTCACTCACCATCTATATTTCAAGTACGGCTAGCGGCATCAAAATCACAGTTGTGAGCACGTGAACACTAAGAATAAAATTTAAAAAAAAATCAATAAAATAAAATAATAATTATTATAAAATTATAATTCTAATAAGTAAATAAAAAGGAGAGGAAAAAAAGAGAATACTACATATATACATATAAATTGCTGTAGCACATTGAGCAAATTTTTGCGCTGTCATTCTAGTTTGTCACCACTCGGTCAAATCGTTCCCGATAAAATCACGTACGTTTTCCGTTTTTTTCTTTTTTTTAACAATTTTTGTTTTGTTTTGTTTTTTTAAAACACTAAAATAATTGGTTCCGAGGGGGGCTCCAGTCAAGGAAAAAAAAAAAAAAAAAGTTTCCACATTTGCCGTGGGTCCTAATTAAAAGGAGTTGTTACGAAAACGGGAATCTCACATCGGAGGAGAAGTTTCTCACTCGAGTGTCTCACAGGAAGTTGTTCCGACTTCCTGCTTGAGAAAATCTCCTTAAATATAAGTATCTGCCCGCGTCTCGCCGTCGACTGGCGTCCGCCGTGCAGGGTCTGCACGCCGCCGCGATCGAACCCACCTTCTAGTCAACACTAGAAGAGTGGTTTGAAGCGCCCCTCCTCTTTTTTTTTATTTTCCCCTTTGAGACCCCCTTTTACTTGCATCCGAGCAAAGCTGAACCCCGCATTCCGTGCACTCGAGTGTTCTCACACACACACACACACACACACACACAAAAAGAGGTATTTCAAGTCCTCGTCGGGAGAAAGTGAACAGTCGAGACGCTTTCTCCCGGCCGAGGAATGCTATCGCGTGTTTGCCCAGAGCCGGCGTCGTCTGGTTCGGGGAGCGTCGGGCCGGCGGAGGAAGAGGAGGAAGAGGAGGAAGAGGAGGAAGAGGAGGAGGGAAGTGGAGGCACTGAGTGATGGAGCGCCGTGAATGGCCTCGCACAAAAGCGCCAGGGAGGATCCCGGTGACCCGGGTGAATGGGATGAAGACAAGGGAAAGAAAAAAAAAAAAAAAAAAAAGGAGAGGAGGGAGGGCTTTTTTTTATAAAAGGGAATACGGTCAACCTTAAATGTTTGTCCACAGCGTTCCTCCGGCCGCTACGGGGAACGCCATTCCCGAGAGGCCCCCTTTGTGCCCTGTGGGAACACCTCGCCGCCGAGGCTCCAGATTTGTCCGTGAGCGTCGGGTACAAAAGATACAGGAACCGAACACTTGTAGCCGCACAAAGGCGGCGGAAAGGCGATCCTCTGGTCCGTAAGCCGGAGTTTTGAGCGGCGGGGAGGCGGCGAACCATCATAATAATCGCCGGCCTCGCCGTTTTCTCCTCCTGTTGTTTTGTTTATCCCCGAATCCCCTCCTCCTCCTCCTCCTCCTCCTCCGCCGCCGCCGCCGCCCTCGTGCTGCTGCATTCAGGGAATATCTCCGGCTCTGGGCTCTGGGCGTGACCCTTCTATCAACACAGATGGACGCTCGCGTGTGTTTAAACACAACGTGAGGTTTCGTTTAGAGCTACAACATCGCTGACGCTTTTCGTCCGATCCGACGATCTCGATGTCACATTTCGTCCCGCGGATCCGTCCCCCCCCCCCCCCCCCCCCCCCCTCTTCTTCCCTCCCGCCCAGCTCATTCAATCTGATTTCCAATGGCTTCGCCCCCGCTGAGCCGATGACAGCCAGAACAGAAATGCCAGACGCTGTCGGGCTTTTCCCATGGCATTTCCAGAGGCATTTTCGGGTGTAAACAAGATGGCCTCCACAGCCGGCGGGGGG
The DNA here is from genome assembly GCF_037954325.1 of Fistularia commersonii. NCBI lineage: Eukaryota > Metazoa > Chordata > Actinopteri > Syngnathiformes > Fistulariidae > Fistularia > Fistularia commersonii. Next base: position 5,386,772 of record NC_141319.1, on the reverse strand, counting down.
GGTGACTTGAACGACTTGGACAGGTTATTCAGTCCGAAAGGACAAACGCGTTCGCTGTAAACGTGCAAAATGTCGCGTTTCGCTTTCCGGGTTGGTTGGTGGGTTTTATCGTACAGGCGTGGCTAACATTACCTTTTTTTTTTTTTTTTGCACGGTTGGTCTCGGAGAAAGGCTACTTCAATCCTCTGGAAGATGATAAAATCGACTTTGCCGAAGACTTAAATAAACCCACGAATACATTCTCTGAATAGTATTTCAGTTTTTTAGAAAAACATCCTTGTTAATGTCCAATGATTTTATGCACCTCTGATAATTAAGGTTGCACACACACACACACACCTTGGTGTGGATTTGTACACTGCTCAAAAAAATAAATAAAGGGAACACTTAAACAACACAATGTAATACAGAGGTGAAAATGCTTCCGTCCAAGGTTTTTTGGGGAATGTGTTGCAGGCATCAAATTCAAAATGAGTGAATATTTGCAAAAATCATGAACGTTTATCAGTTAGACAATTAAAACATCGTGTCGTCGTCGTGTGTTCAACTGAATATCGATGGAAAATGATTTGCAAATCAATGTATTCTGTTTTTATCTATTTTTTAAATGAAAACGAATTACTTGTGAATCATATTTTGGTTGAAGGCCAAGTTTCTCAACGGACAAGAGAGCTTTGAATGCTCAAGTAAATTATTATCATTTTTTTTACAGAATAAAATTTGGAGCATAACTAGAAACCCTGAAAACATCAGTTTAGAGATGCAGAAAAGAAAGTCAAAATTATTTAGCTTTAACTTTAAAAAAAAAAAAAAAAATCCAAGGTTCTGCATTTGTTGCTGTGTTAATATCTATTAAGTCTGTGCTTCTTCTGTGAAATCCAGAGGAAAAATAAGAGAATTGAACCATTTCTTTTATGAATATTATTGTTTCATGTCAGCTATTAGCATGCAACTGCTAACGCTACTGTTATTATTAGCATCGCTCTCTTTCTCTCGTACCAAAGTCGGTGGAGGCAGAAGGCCGCCCACATTGATAAGAGATCTTTCGGGTTTCGGGTTTTTTCGGGGTTTAAGACGGAAAGATGACCTCATTCTAATAAGTAGAGTTACATGGTTCTTGCAGACACGATAAATTAGTAGCTTTAAAATTCAGGAAGTGACAGGAAGTGGTGGTGGTGTTGATGATTCAGAGCAGGTCTGCACCACCGACGCGGTGAAAACGCACCGCAGGAAAGATTTCAAACGGTTGATGTTCCGACCGTCCGCTGCACCAAATCCCCGTAACAGCTCCAAATCCAAATCCAAATCCCCTGTTACAGCTCCGCTGTTGAACGGAAAGACAGAAAATCTTTCCTTCCTCATGCCATAACCCTACACGATAACACTGCTCATTATTTATTATTGTATATTAGTAAATATGAAATACATTTTTTTTTTTTTAGATTTTACTTTATACCGCTATACTTCAGAGTGGTATTATATTTTTTTCTTTTTTTTTCTTTTTTTTCTTTTGTTTTTATTTATCTTTACTGTATTTTTTTTTTCTTTTAGATTTTACTTTGTACCGCTATACGTCAGAGTGGTATTGTATTTTTTTTCTATTTTTTTTATTTTTTTTTATTTTGTTTTTATTTATCTTTACTGTATTTTATTTATTTTTTACATGTATTTTTAGCTTGTCTTGTCCTTGTATGTCTTGCTGCTCCTGCAAAACAAATAGCATTAAAATACGTCTCATCTTATCCTGCAACCATTCACACATTATTTTGAGATATTCGATATTTGAGATATTCAACCTTCTCATCTCAAACGTCTCTCGCCTTCTCACAGACGACGTCACCGTATCTCACCAACGACAACACGCACACCTCGCTCATGTTTCTCCATGATTCTACTACTTGCTGGTAGTAAAAACGGCGGCTCCGTCGGGGTCAAACTATCATCCCAAACTATCGCTCCTAAGTCAGATCTGGACTCGTATCCATCCATCTGATCCTGCACTCGGGATCGCGGGGGGGGGGGGATGCTGGAGTCTATCTCGGGGGTCATCTGGCGAGAAGTGGGGTTCCCCCTGGACTGGTCGCCCGTGGATTGCGGGGCCAGATGGACGCAGGTTAGTTGGAAAAAAAAAAATTTAAAAAAATTTAAAAAATTGGGAAAATTGCCCCGAATAGTGAGTGAATGGTTGGGCTCATATCATAAAGCTAAAAAAAAAAAAATCTCTGAAAACTAGCAAGATGATGCACTCCTTATGCAGGGATCCACTGTAGATGTACATATATACAGTATATAAAAGGATATATACAGGACTGTCTCAGAAAATTAAAATATTGTGATAAAGTTCTATATCTTCTGTAATGCAATTACAAAATCAAAAATGTCATTCATTCTGGATTCATTAGAAATCAACTGAAATATTGCAAGCCCTTGATTATTTTGATATTGCTGATTATGGCTTACATCTTAAGAAAACTCCAAAATCCCATCTTCAATCCCAACAGTTAACAGTTAAGACAATTTATATTTCATTGTATTTCTTATTCTTTCTCCTTCCTACTATTATCTATTACTGTTATGTTTTTTACTTGAAACTCTGGCACAACAATTTCCTTCGGGATAAATAAAGTTGTTCTCATCTCATCTCAAAATATTGGAATATCATGAAAAAGAAATTTTTGTTTTTTGAATTGCACTACAGAAAAAAAAGAACTTTATCACAATATTCTAATTTTCTGAGACAGTCCTGTAACATTTTTATCTCCTGCTTTTGGAAGAAACATATTTCTACAGAACGCTGGAAACCTCCACCCCCCCCCCCCCCGCCTGTTTATTTCAAACTTTCTAGCCGCATTGGAAACTTCCAGCGTGCAGCCTGCCGACGAACAACTCCACCGAGGTTACGGCTGAAACCGAACGATGTTTTTCGATGTGCAAAAGTAAGCGTGTATTCCTGTAAGTTCCTGCTTTCAGGCGGGGGCAGGAAGCTAAAAGAGAGAGCGAGCGGGAGCCGGTCGGAGGGGCGTCGGGCAGGCCGGCCCGGGGGCGCAGCCTGTTTTTTTGTATGGGGCGATGAGACTTTTGTCTGCATGCAGTGCTGCCTCAGCACAGGCTTCGGCCATTGACTGACAAATCTAGCACAACCAGCATGTGTCTTAGTCGGCCGCTGCTCCACGTGCTGAGCTCAGACGCTGCTGCAGAGAGGCGGCCCGATAAGTCCGTCAGCGCCACGCTTTGTCATCTTTTTGTTTTTTTTAAATGTGTTTAAAAAAAAAAAAAACAAAAAAAAAAAAAAGGGCGGGGTAGGGGATTCGGGGGTTGACCGATTGAAGAATAACACCGTAGATCAAATGTTAAAGCGGCGCCGCCTCCTTCATAGCGGAGGAAAAACTCCTGGAGTGTTAAGTTTGGTAAGGCGGCCAGATGAGGATCTAGCATGCAGCCAAAAAAAAAAAAAAAAAAAGTAAAAAAAATAAACTTCTTGTTGATTGAAGAGGCGTCAGATGACCAGATGCTTTAAACTGATAGCATATTTGCCTTGGAACTACCATTAGGCGCAGGAAATCTAATGTACCGTAAATTCAAGCCTATAAGCCGCTACTTTTTTCGCACGCTTTTACAACAATGCTAATTTACGATATTTATATTTACGATAATTCTTCAGATCAGCCATTTTGGGTTTTTTTTGGACACTCCCATCATGAAACAGACACGCAGAAATGTATTTGATGAGGCTTTTGAGGCGAAAGCGATCAGCCTGACTGTCGAAGACGGAAACAGAGCTGCTGCATGAAAGTTTGGCAAAAAGCATTTGCGTTATATACCGATGTTACTGTTATTTTAAAAGGTTTTCGAAAAAATCTTTCCTGCAACATCTTGCTGCATTAATCTCTCATGTTTCAACAAGGACACCTGCGGCTTATAGACAAATGCAGCTTATAAATGTATAATTTCTCTTATTTTAAGAAATTAGTAGACGCGGCCTATATAAAGGTGCGCTCTATAGTCCAGAATTTACGGATGTTTGAATCATGACATTATTTGGCGAATACTTTGACCCATGGACCCATAGATGGTCCTGATAGGAGTAGAGAAGTGTGTTAGAGTGGGGCAGGACATGTATGCCAGCCGTGAGATGGTGGTGAGGTGTGACATAGGTGTGACACAGGAGTTCACGGTGGAGGTGGAGGAGGGGATCATATCAGGGATCACATCCGAGTCCCTTCTTGTTTGCTACGGTGACGGACATGCTGACGGATGAGGTCAGACGGGAACATTGATGGATCATGATGTTTGCAGGCGACTTCGTGATTTATAGTGAGAGAAGGGAAGAGGTGGATGAACATCTACAAAGGTGGTGGTATGACCTGGAGAGGAGTATGAATATGAATGAGAGGGACCCAAGTAGAATGGTGAGGCTACAGGGAAAGGAGATGAAGAACGTGGAGGATTTCAAGTACTTGGGGTCGCCTGTGCAGAGCAATGGAGAGTGTAGTATTTCTTTTTCTTTTAAAAATTAGTAGGTGCGGTCTATACAAAGGTACGCTCTGTAGTCCGGAATTTACGGTAGTCATTCATTTATGCATCATATATAGCGCGTAGGGTTAGCTGGGGGCTGGTATCACAGCTCTCATCCACCTCCTCTCTGTTCTTCTTCTAGACCTCCAACTTCAGAATCCTTCAACCCAGATCTTCACCATTCCTCCTCTGTCCATGTCCAAACCGTCTCAGTCTGACTTAATCTCCAGAACACAAGTGCTGTCCCTCTGATGGACACATTTCTGATCCTGTCCATCCTCCTCGCTCCCAAAGAGAGCCTCCTCATCTTCATCTCTGCTCCTTCTAGTGTCTCTAAACCACACAACATGTACTTGAAATCCTCCACCTTCTTTATCTCCTTTCCCTGTAGCCTCATCGTTCTACTTGGGTCCCTCTCATTCACATTTATATTCCTCTCCAGGTCATACCTCCATCTTTCTAGCTGTTCCTCCACCTGCTCCCTTCTCCCACTAAAGGTCACAATGTCATCTGCAAACATCCACGTTCCCGTCTGACCTCATCCGTCAGCTTGTCCATCACCATAGCAAACAAGAAGGGGCTCGGAGGTGATCCCTGATGAACTCCTCCACCTCCACCGTGAACTCCTGTGTCACACCTACGTCACACTTTCACCGCCATCTCACAGCTGGCATACATGTCCTGCGCCACTCTAACACACTTCACTGAAAAGAAATTGTACATTAATAAGCTGCGTGATGGGCATCCACCGTTGAAACATGACATATTAACGAAGCAAAGATTTTTTTTGAATACTTTTAATAAAATAAGTGACGGTAACATCTACAACTACCGGTACATAATGCAGATGCTTTTTTTTCAGAACAGAGTATTTCCTTCTTGACAGCCAGACTGATCGATTTCAACTCATAAGCCGCATCAAATGCATTTCCGCGTGTCTTTTTCATGATGGGTGTGTGTGCAAAAAGCGCAAAATGGCTGAATTGAAGAATTATCGTAAATACGAGTGGCAGTTTCATTTGTCTACTTTGACTGTGTTTGGCGGAAGGAAACTACTGTTATTACCCAGCAAAAATCCATGAATTAGCATTGTTGTAAAAGCCGCGGCTCTCAAAACGTGTGGAAAAAGTAACGTCTTATATGCCGGAATTTACGGTATGTCATTTTCCACTTCCTCGGGTCTTCCAAAATAAAATAAACGATGTAAATAACTTGTCTGTTTATTTTTATTTGTTTAAAAAACCTGTACACGCTCCGAGGCCGGGAGCTCTCATTGCAAAATGTACCCGTAACTGCAAAAAATGTTCTTCGCAGTCTCCATCTCTGTCTTCCCCTCAGATTTTAACTCATTTACAGCACAAACTATCGTCGTCATAAACAGAAGTTTTGTCGATTCTGCTTTTTTTAAAGTTAAGTCTTACTGATGTGCGGCTGAGGTTTAACTGTACTGTTCGCCGACGTCTGCCTGACGCTCTGCCTTCTGGCAGCGCGTCTGGTTTTGAGAGGTTGTTTTGGATTCTTTCCCTGGATATCTGCAGACGGCACCTGCTTTTGTTAAACAGTGGCAGCGATTCAGGATCGTCCCACGCTGCACTCGCGGCACATTGCGACGTCGGTTGCGGACGCGCGGAGTTAAACCCGACTACGAGTCTGGACCTAATTTAATAAGAAACCAAAAAAAATAAAAAATAAAAAATAAACCGCAAGTGCGCTTCCATCTCTGATAAACACACACAGATGAAGAGCTGCTCCCCTACCGGGCTGGAATCAGGTTTCCGCCCGGTATCGCATGTCGGCTATGTCACTCATCAACAAAGAAAATAAAACCTGTTTGTCCAGGACGTCATGCAAGATCTTTCTGAGATGTTTTTTTTTTTTTTTTTTTCCTGATCAGGTAAAACAAAAAAAACAAAAAAAAAAAGCGCCTCTGCCGATCACGACCCCTTGAAATAATAAACCGGGCCTCTTTGACTTGCTGATCTGCAGGGGCACGATTCACTGTTAATCCGCTGCTTCGGATTGCTTAAATCCACCAACAAGCTGGCGTCCACATTAAAATCCTGCCTGTTCGACACACACACACACACACACACACACACACACACACACACACCAGACCAGACCAGTCCCGCTTCACCACGCTCAGCTGGAACCTCCCCCCCCCCTGAAACCAGACCTCTCATGTTCGTTTACCTGTTGCGACATCCCCTTATTAAACCTGCTAAACCGTGTCATCGTCTGGCTCCGAAGTCTTAACGAAAAAAAATGTTACCCCGGAATAAAACAGAAATTAAAAAAATAAAAAAATAAAATAAAAAAAACAACCCCGCCCGCCCTTTTCTTCCCCGGAGTTCTGCGGAATTCCAGAGCGACGTCGCCGTCCTCTTGAGACGTCTCTCCAAATCGGTGACTGCAGCGTTTTCCCCAAGCGCTCTCCACATGTGCAGCTAACAGCCGCTAATTGCTGCGCTCCCAGAATTTTTTTTTTTTTTTTTTCACGGGGAAGGGATGTGGTCACGGTTACAAGGGATTTGTCTGGAGGGGGATAAAGGAATCAGAGGGCAAAGGAACAATGTGTGTGTGCGGGGAGGAAATGGAAGAGCAACTGCGATCGTTTCCGCAAGCCGTTATTTTCCCCGACCGAGAATCTGTGTTAGCTTGTTAGAAGCGATATCCCCGAAGATAAATCCGTCAAATAAAATGTCCTCGCTCGTGTAGCGGTAGCGGCCAGACGGTCACGCCGCTTCCGAGCCTGGAATGACAACACGGCGCCGGACTGAGGTTCTTCTGACCGAGAAGGTTCGCAGAAGAGCCTGAATTGTCCGGACGCATGAACGGTTGTGTCTTTACAAGTGAACGAAAGGACGAATATGGAAATCTTCTCGTGTTTCTTCACTCGGAGACGTTTCAACCCTCATCCCGGAGGCTTCTTCAGTTCTGTGGGGAGTTTCCCCAATATAACTGATACGTCTTCAAGATAAAATTTAAAGTCCAGTTGCCACGACAAGAAGATTTCAAGAACTCACAATGAACTGGAAGGAGGGATAATTGTATGACTTCATACGACTTGTGAATGAGAGGCTGAATGGTCGTTTATCTCATTACATTAAATTCACTTTGCAGATACAAAAAGTGCAATTCAGTCACCGAAGATCCAAAGTACCAGTCAGAAGTGACCACATAGCCATCTTAGAGCCATATACATACATTTCATGGTTAATTATTAATTATTTTTTTTTGCAGGGAAGTTGGGGGCTAAGTGCGATTGGTAGGTAGTGCTCGGTGAAGAGGTATGTTTATAGCTCAAGGCGAAATATGGGTAGCGATTCTGCTGTTCTGACCTTTTTCGGGAGTTTGTTCCACCACCAATGAGCCGAGACCGAGAAGAACCGAGACCAATTCGAACTTTGCCTCTCGCCCAATGACAGCTGGGATAGACTCTGGCGCCACTGCGATTCCGAGCGCGGCATTATAGATACTGAATGAATCAATGAATGGAATTTGAATTATTGAATGATGGGATCGATGAATGTGGAAGCTCAAACAGGAGATTATTTCATTTTTGGAGCTACAGCGATCCCTCGCTGTGACGCGGTTTACTTTCCACGGTTTCGCTACTTCACGGATTTGCATGGTGCATTGTGTTCTGCATTCTGATTGGCTAAAAAGTCACTGCGCTTCTTCTCTACCTGCGTCAATAACGTTGCAGTTTAATATGTACACGTACGTAAAACAGCTTGCCGAATTTACATAACGTAGGTGCAAATTCTCTCGCAATTTCGAGTTTCTCTCAAACCCATAATGTTGACAAAACGCTCTGGAGCGACAAAAGGCAGCGGAAGATGCTATCTATCGCAGATAAAGTTAAACTTCTGGACATGCTAAGGGAAGCTAAAAGCTACGCGGCTGTAGGTCGGCATTACGGAATGAATGAATCTTCCGTTCGTTCCATAAAGAAGGAAGAAAAAAAACATAAGGACGACAGCAGCGATGTATAATAGAGTATTTAATTGTATGATAATTGAAAAAAAAAAAAAGAAAGGTTTCTACTTCACGGATTTTGCCTATCACAGGTTCTTTTTGGAACGTAACCCCCGCAAAAAACAAGGGTTTACCGTACTTGGGAATTTTCCTGAGCTGAATGACACAGATTGGCTTTATGGATGAACCGGACGTGAAGCTACAAGGGAAAAAACTGGTTTGTGCATGAAATGCAAGCAAAGGTCAGAGTTTTCAAAACCCAGCTGGTTTTATTTTCAAAGCAAATGTCAGACGAGTATGATGCGTACTGTTAACAAATGCGTTTTTTTTTTTTTTAATCGTATCTCGCGGTGAGTCGGCCCGTCCGTCGAATTTTAAAAGTCATCGCGGCCCCTGAGCTAAAAAGTTTGCCCACCCTTGTTATTGTCACTCTGCTGTCTGTTTATTTGTGGTTGTCTTTTGCTATCTTTTAATTGTCTCTCTATTTATATTTACACTCATAGCTATTGATACTGTCATCGACGGAAGAATTCTCCGTTTTGGGATCAATATCTTATCTTAAAAATCACAAAACGTTTGGATTCCACAAGTCCCTTAAGCCCTTAAGGGGGGGGTTTAACTTCACCCTGCAATAACCCGAATAAACTTTCCGAAAACCGTTCCGCTAAATGTTCACTCCCACCTAAGAAACGCCGCAGTTACAAACAAAATCCGGCCCCCCGTTTTCACAGCTGCCGAAAACCAGGACAGTTGATCGGCTCTCTGGAAACACTGGGCCGCCGGTAAGAATGCCGTCATGCTGCTCCTGCAAACACACACCAGAAGGTAACCAGGCATCGAGAGCGCTGTAATAATAGCTTTTCTGTTTTTTTTCTTTTCTAATGAGGCTCCCAGAGAGGAAACCTAGAGTCTGACAAGAATGTCTCCTCTCCGAAATCTCCCTTCTGTTATTTAGCATTTTGTGAGTAAAGCTGGTCGGTCGGGAGTCGTTCGCCGAACTCGCCGAACGAGCGTTTGATCCGCCGCCGTCTGATCTGACCTATCATTCCGGTAATCCAGGTTGTCTTTCTGTGAATTGTGTGTTTGTAAAGCAGAAAAAGAAAAGAGGACCAATCCGATTAAAACTTCCAGAAAAGCAGAGCGTTTCCAATCCACGTATTGTTTTTTTTTTTTTTTTTGTATGTGTGTGTGTGTGTGTGTGTCGGCGTAATCAATACGTGACCCGTCTTTCTTTTTTTTTTTTTTTTTTTTTTACGCTAGTGAAACGTCTGCCTCAGAATCCCGGTGACCTAGATTCAGTGGGAGGCTAGCGTTGGCTCCGCCGCCCGGTGCTCGCCAGAGCCAAATCCACGGTGCGCTCACAAAAAAAAAAAAAAAAAAAAAAAAAAAAAACGTCGCCCTGACCCACATCTCCACGGCAACAGCTCCGCAAACTCCCAACAATGCGGCGCTGGAGGCGAGCGGAGGATGGAGAGGTGTAGGACTGTGACCCTCTAATATTGGCTTTCTCATCCCCTTTTCGCCCCCCGTCCGTAGGACACCTCCCTGCTCGGTCACGAGGGGGGATTACCAGACTCGATGCGTCACGATGTGCCCCCTTTTATTTCCTCTAAATGTGGCAGATTTCCACTCGCCGCTGTTGTTCCAGCGATGGAAAGTGTCTCCTCTAAGCCTGGCTGGTAACCCCTGTTGCTCCTCCCATCCCGAGCCATATGCCGCCATAATTCACCCGCCAGCTGCTCCGAGCTGCTCCTTATCTCCAGTCCCGATCGTTCGGGATACGCCGACTAACACCCCGCTGGAGAATAGTTTCGATTGAAATTCCCCGATAAACTCAGACCGTTTTTTTCATTTTTTGATTTATTTTTTTTCTTGTTCGTGTGAGAGCGAGAGTTGTTTTTCTTCTACTCCAACAAAGAGCGGGCTCGGGTTACCTTCTCGGCCATCCGGGTGAAAACTGACATCTAGAGTTACAGCGAGGGCTCAGTAGTGCTCGATGTTGAATGCGCAAAAAAGTGCCGTTCTGTACATTTGGAGAAGCTTGTGGATGCGTGAATGCAGCGGTACCGCCGGAAGCTGTGGGGGCGGTGTCGGGCGGTATGCTCGAGAACAACCAATGACAGAAACTGAGAACAAGAAAACGACAAGACCAGGATTTAACGGCCGTCTCTTTCTGTCGTCTTCGCCTCTGAACTCGGACATGAACTCTCAGCACTGTCCTCTAGCGCAGAGTTCTACCAATACATCGATAGCGATGTACCGGTGGATCGCAAAGGTAGTGCGAGTAGATCGCATGGTATTAAATAATTGGTCCTCACTGAACTGACAGACTCCGTGGTCACCGGGTATGCAACTGTGCTAAGTGTTGCAAAACTAGCAAGCTAGTGTGCTAGTTATCCTTCAATTTATTTATTTTAAGCTTGAAAAAGTGTATTAAAATGAGTTGGGGAGTCGGACCAAGTAAGAAGCCAAAAAGCTACCTCTTCCACAGGGAGTGGGAGGAGGACTTTGATTTTACAATGTCATTTTCAGTGTGCGTTTGCCTCATCTGCCAGTCTGCCAGTGGCTAGGAGGGAACTGTGGAGCCGCATTTTCGGACTGTTCGTAAAAGCTACTACACCAACCTCTGTATCTGAGGAGGAGAAGGGCGAAGGAACTAGTTATATACCACTTATATATGTGAGCCAACCTCTTCCCAAATGAAGATCATGTAGGTGTACCGTTTACCACGACTGATGATCATTTGGAAGTCTGCTTGAGGCCGGCTAGCAGTAGCTACTGTCCGGACGATACATCCCTGCCTGATTCCATTCATGGTCAAGACGAAAAAATTTACAGATTGTGCAATATGAGTTCACGCAGTTACGCAAGGTACAATAACACATATTGGACGTGGAAAGAATTCTCAATATATTTATAAATAAATATATGTTTTGCATGTGGATGCTCACATGGATGTGTTGCTTAAGAAGAATGGCAACGTAAAGCACGCATGGGAAGTACATAGGCAGTGACATTTGACAGCATCAAGTATGGACGTACGTGTTGACTAACGTTACGAAAGCATAAAAGAAGTGGACCCTACATTAGTCTACCATCTTGGGCGACTATTTGGCCTCGAAGTCAGACTCGAACTTTGCTTCCAAAGTTAAAAATGAGAAGGTAGTTGCCGTTCTCGCGCTGGTTAGACGCCCAACCCCGCAAACACAGCAGTGACACTGTGTTGCCAAATCCCATTTCGTACTTCCAAGCAAAGGAAAGAGCATGAAGAAGGCCACCTTTCAGAATTGAACCAGAGAGCTTCTTGCTGGGAAGGGACGTGCCCACCGCTGTGCCACCCATTAGATATATGCACCAAATGAGTATTTCTGCTAAATTCGCGGAACGCTGCAGTTAGAAATTGGACAAACAACCTAATCTCGCCAGTGAGGTCTTTATGTTGACAGATCGTACATGAACTCTGACACTCTGGTTCAGTTCATGAAAGCTCAATAAACAACTAAACAACAAGTCCTCTATTGTGGGCACTCTAGAATCAGATTTTACTTCGTTTCTTTTGTCGACTGTCATCGGGAACAACTCGAGTTCCAGTTTCTTGCCCGGGTGATATTTCAGCAAACAGACAGGAGAAGCCGGGAATCGAGCTGCCGACCGAGCCGGCTCAGATGTGACAGCAAATCGTGCGACCGTGAACTTCAAACTCCTGATTCGGGAGCAGAAACGTCGATGTCACCATTCAAAAGGTCCCTTTTTAGAAGTTCTTGACTCGATGTCGCAGCCGGGCCTGCACACACGCCGGGAGGCGGGGTCTGGAGAGTTCTTAATCCCCCCTCAGTCGTCAATTGTTTTGCGGAAGTCCAGCGTGTTGCCGGCGGATCTCGGTCTTTGTGAATTGCAAATGAGCCCGACTTCCCCGTCGCTTCCTACAAGTCAGACGGGTTTGCTGCCGAGAGACTCGTGAAAGAGCGGGTTTTAAGGAATTAATTATTCCAGAACATGTTGTTCCTGCCGTAACGGCCGCCTTTTTTCTTTTCTTTTGTTGCCGTTGTTCCCCTGAATAACAACCGACTCCAATTGTTGCAAAGTTAATGCGAAAGTCATTTAGAGGGCCGGCGTCTCCTGATGAAAGGATGTGAATAGATTTATTGCACCACCACCAACAACAACACCACCCTCCTCTCCGTTCTGCCCCTGCAGAAGCCAAAAGAGAGGAAACACTGGCAACCGAAAGCGCCCCCGAGCTCGCATTTGGAGGGATGAACCCCAAACCGCCCTGTTTAGAAGCGACAACAAGACGCTAACCTCACGTGTCCAACCTGAGCGTTAGCAGGAATGCAAGATTGCTACAAGATGATGTTTTCACAAAGGATCGCGATAAAAGAGTGTGCATGTCGCCGCGCCGATCTGATGAAATGTAATCCAATATTTGCAAAAGGGGCCCGGGCTACTTCCCGACCGCTTCCTGACCCGCACGACATTTCAAAAAAAAAAAAAAAAAAATCTTCTTGGCAACGGGCGGCGTGGATTGATATAGAGGAATGAATTTACGGTATGTGACGTTAGCTGGAGGGGGATGAGAGTACGTAAGCGACGTGGCAGGTTTTTTTTAAGCGCATTCCATGGACGCGGGTTCAAACGGCCGCCTTTCAAAGAAGAAGATAAAGATGCAGATAAAACTTCTTTATCTCGCTCATTCTCCGTATATCCTGTTTTTTTTTTTTTTTTTTTTTTGGTTTGTGTTATGAGCCGAACCAGATCTTGAATGGCGGGCGGTCCTGCACGTGATCGCAGGACCGGATAGTAAATTGAAGACCCTGAATGAGCGAGTGGATGGTTGTTTACCTCCGTGAGATGCGAATGAGTGAATGTTTACACGTCTCTATATGAGGTTTGAATGACAGAGTGAATGGTCAGGTCACCATATGAGGTAAGAATGAGCGAGTGAATGGTTGTTTACCTCCGTGATTGTGCGAATGAGTGAATGAGTGATTACCAAACCTGTGTATGACATGTAAATGAAAGGGTTAATGGTTGCATGTCATCTAGAGAACATGTGAATGAATGAGTGAATGGTTGTATGTCTGCATGAGGGGATGATTTATACGCCATGATACGACATGCAATGGGTGAGTAATTGGTTACAAGCCTCTATATGCGGTAAGAATGAGAGTGAATAAACCTGTAGATGACATTGGAATGAGAGGGTGAATGATTGTATGTCTCTATATGATGTATGAATGAGGGGGTGAATTCTATGTCGCTTTATGAAATAGAATGGTTGAGTGAATGTTTACAAGCCTGTAAATTATGTTTGAATGTCAATATATCAGGTAAGAATGAACGAGGGGATGGTTGTATGTCTCTAGATCACATGTGAATGAGTAAATAGTTGTATCTACATAATGTATAAATAAATGAGTGAATGGCTATATGTATATATGATGCATAAAGGAGTGAATGGCTGTATGTAAATATGATGTGAAAATGAATGAGTGAATAACTATATGTAAATATATGAAAATGATAGTGATGAAAGTGATAGCTTTATGTATATATCGACACACTGGAATGCAAAACCTCCTATCTGAAAAAAACACTATTTTCAGGAAAAAACCTTTCATTTGATTATAGTATGATCTTTGCTAAAGATATTAAAGAATATTCTATTGTTCACAGACTATAATTTTATGTTATAATTTAAAAATACATAGCTTGTATTTTACCACTGACAATGCAGATAAGTGTTTTTTTCCTCATTTTTTCTGCTTCATGATGCACATAGGAGTTTTCTCATGTAGCATTTATGTCAAAAGAAAGGGCGAGGTTATCTTGCAGATAGACTGAAAATGTGGAGCCATCCCATTTCTCACCATTCAATGCAAAAACCCCAAATCGAAAAATTTGCGGATAGGAGGTTTTGCATGCCGGCCATCGATACGATGCATAAATGAATGAGTGAATAGCCATATGTATGTATGATGTGAAAGTGAATGAGTGAATGGCTATATGTATATATGATGTGAAAATGAATGAGTGAATAGCCGTATCTATGTATGATGGATAAATGAGTGAATAGCTATATGTATATATGATGTGAAAATGAATGAGTGAATGGCTATATGTATATAAAATGTGAAAATAAATGAGTGAATAGCCGTACGTATATATAATGTGAAAATAAATGAGTGAGTAGCTATACGTAAATATAATGTGAAAATGAATGAGTGAATGGCTGTATCTATGTATGATGCATAAATGAGCGAATAGCTATATGTATATATAAAGTGAAAATGAATGAGTGAATAGCCGTATGTATATATAATGTGAAAATGAATGACTGAATAGCTATATGTATATAAAATATGAAAATAAATGAGTGAATAGCTGTATGTATATATAATGTGAAAATGAATGAGTGAATGGCTGTATCTATATATGATGCATAAATGAATGAGTGAATAGCGTATGTATATATGATGTGAAAATGAATGAGTGAATGTCTGGCTGTCTCCACATGTGACGGACTGGCGACGGTTCCGAGGTGAACCCGCTTTCGTCCAATCACAGCTGGGATCTGCTCCCTGACTGCAGGATAAGCAGTTCAGATAAATGAATGAATGAATGTCAACAAATGCAGAGAAAAGCCAGGACCTCTCAAGTCATGTTACACACACACACTCAAATAAACACACATTATAAAACTTGCATTAATAGCCCGAGCTCTTATTTATTTTACTATTCATCTAGGAGAAAGGGTGATGGAGGGAGGGAGGGAGGGAGAGCGAGTATCAACAGAGAAATGTCTCCCCGCTTCCAAGTTATGTTTCTGTGTTTGGTTTGGACTAATGGTTAAACGCGAGTTTTCCCCCAAAAAATATATACATGTAGAAATAATTATAACAAACCTCTCCTTGTGGAAACATGCCAACGACTCTGACTTTTTTTTTTTCGACGGTTTCGCGACCGCGGCTTTACGTCGCTCGCCGAGACCCTGCAAAGAGCGGTAGGCCGGCGAAAAGAGGATACGGATCAAAAAGATTAAAAACGTGTGACACGGACAGAAGTTGCGGGCAAGCTAAACCAGACATCAGTTTCATTTTAACTGTAACCACATCGCTTTCACTTCTTGTTGGTTCCCCTTTGCCTCGCTGAGGATATTTCCCCTTTAAAACGCACAAACAAAAGGATGCTGATGGTGCTTATTAACGAAAACTCCGAGGCCTTGAGCGGCGTGTCAAAACGGGAGGGGGGGGTCGGGGTCGCGATCAGCTGACCGGACCGCAGCGACGTGTGCCAGCACCAGTTTGCGGTCCGACCACTCCGTTGAACTCAACGTCGTAGTTAAATTGAGTTATGGCGCTCGCCGCTGCTGTTTCAGGTTAGGCAAACAGCGAAAGTCAGCACGAGGAGATCAAATTCTCCGGCGGTGTTTGTCCGCCGAAGGAGGAGAGCGAGCGGTGGAAGCGGATCAGTGGAAGAATTCCTGTGTTTTCGCCGCCGGCGGTGTTCCCGACCTCAATGCCGTGAATATGAAAGAATTAGGAGGCACCATAACAAGATACTTCGTATCAACAGTGGCGCGAACAAGAGTCGGGGAGAAATAAACAACCTTGCGCGGTGTTTTGGTTCACATCGCGCGCCACGCCGAGCCTCCAGTTACACCATCAAGGAATGCAACAAGAGGTGCCGCATTGTTTACCGGTTTGACTTTATATTTCCTGTTTTTGCAAGAGATTAGCATGTCAAAGGGAAACTATTCTTTGTTTTCGCACGCCTAACAATGCCATGATCTAAAACCCTTCTTGCCGATTGCAGAGCCTGCTTAAAAAAAAAAAAACGCGATTGCAAATGGCAGTTGATTATGGAGCAACTGCTCCATAAGCCGCTAACCCGCAGTTAGCGGCGCACAGCTAGCAACGTTAGCGTCAGGAAACCGCCATGTAGCTTCACGCACAGCAGGAAACGACCCCAGAACCATTAAGGTTTCCTCAACAACTCATTTCCAATGTCGAATTTGTTATTTTTGTTTGGAACACCCTTTGCCGATGGATTGCCTTCTGATACCCGTTAATATTTTTATGTTAATCGCCCACTTATTAGCCTTGTGAACGAAAATGGATTTGTAATCCTGTCTCTTTGCTATGAGTAAGAGGCTGTGAGGTTCGACGTCTTGCTTCTTTTTTTACATTTACCCCCCGAATCAGGGGGTAAATGAGAGAGCGAAAGACATGGATAAAAAAGGTAGAAGGGTTGCAGAGGACATGTAACGAATAATCTCATCAAACTAATACCTGTAGCGCTAACAGTGACATGCTAATAGCTGAAATGATACATTAATAACATGAATATTCATAAAATACAGAGATGCTGAAGAAGATCAAAATGAAAAAGCTGCGTGTCTCTGCGCGATGGTGTTTCTTGATAAACGGACGTTTTTTAAAGTCTGTATCTGGTCGGGAAACACCTGCTCACGTCTGCAAAAGACTTTGTAGCTCGGGTGATTTCTTCAGCGATTAATAATAAAGCTAGTTTTCGCTGTTGCAGTGATTTTGGACGCAGCTTTCGTGAACACGTTCTGCTGCCATTGTAGTTTGGCTTTTAAATCTTGAACAAGTTGGTGTTTTCCTGGAACTTTGACATACTTGGCTACTATTTGACGAGCGACTCTGCCTCATAACACAAAAGACATGCCGCTTTTTCTTCTTGAAGCACAAACATCTATTGGCCTTTCCATCGTTCTTGAAACAGCCTCCCATCTGCATCAACTTTTCTCTTCCTGGATATTTTGGTATGATTTGTATTTCTCAATTCCACTTGTTGAAAATGGCATTATGTGGATACACTGCGATCTAATGGCGGGACGCCGTCACTTTGAGGGTAACATGATCAGCTCGAATTTTGGGAAATGTAGTTTATTGTCAATGCACGTGTTTGACTTATTTATTTTAAGACAATCAGACCTTTTAAGACGTTCTCGCGGGCCACATAAAATGATGTGGCGGGCCACATTTGGCCCGCGGGCCTTGAGTTTGACACATGTGGCGTACAGAGTACATTTGGTGTCATCTATTCTTTTTTAAGTGCATGCTTTAGCAATGTAAATGCACATGTACATTCATGCGTGTGAATACATATATGTATACATATATACACATAGAAATAATTTATATATTTATAGATGTATGCGTGTGTATATATGTATATACAGTATATGAAATACTTCTGTTTTTACCACATTGTCACTTTTGTTTTTATTTTCATTGTTTCTTTGAAATCTGTTTTCTATTTGTCCGTATAGCATCCCCGAGTTTCCAGTAAGGCGCCTTGAATAAAATAAAAATAATAAATAAATATAAATAAAGTAAAATAGACATAATATTATAAAAATTAAAAAAATAATATATATCATATATGGATATATTTAATATAGAATATATTATTATTATTATTATTATTATTATCATCAGAGATGAAGATGCTAAGGTTCTCTTTGGGAGCAACGAGGATGGATAGGATCAGGAATGAGTCCATCAGAGGAACAGCACTTGTTGGATGTTCTGGGGAGAAGGTTAGAGATGGTTTGGCCACGTAAAGAGTGAAAATATTGGCGAGCAAGAGGTCTAGAAGAAGACTCAGTGGAGATTTATGGACGTAGTTGGTGTGAGAGAGAAGGATCCAGAGAATAGGATTAGATGGAGAAGGTGGATTCACTCTGGTGACCCCTGAAGGTAAAGATTATTATTATTATTATCATCTGCAGCTGATATCTGTGGTTGAATTTTTAGCAACAAGGGGAAGTTCTAGCAAATTTTCTACAAGCTCCACTTCTATCTCCTCCTGCTGCGTCCGTGTGTTCGTGTTTGCTCCCGTCGTCACAAAAGCCTTCCCAGATTCTCCGGTCGGACGTTACCCGGCAAAGACGCGACGTGTAAACACGACCGCGCCGCTGGTTTAAAAAGGCGGTTACCCGCTTCCGTCTGTCCCTTTTCTTATACAGACATCGATATGGGCTGTGACCAGCTTTTGTGCAGAGGGGCGGCCCGTTCTACCGTGACCTCTTAGACAGACGGCGGAGCGTAACAGTGGCGTAATATTCTCAGCTTGAAACCCATGTTTTTTTTTAAAAAAAAAAAAAAAAAAAAGGCTTGACTCTGTTTGGGCCTGCTGGAGGGTAGATTTACTTTTGTGTGTGTGTGTGTGTGTGTGTGTGTGGGGGGGGTCAGGTTTTCAAAGCTGTTTTTTTTTTTTTTAATTCTTAATTTATATTTCACACGTACACATAAAAGAACCAAAGCGGGCTTTCGCTACCTCCTACGACCTTCTGGACCTACGTCCCAATCCAGCACCGTTAATCCCGCGGTTTATACCGGATTAAGCCGATTTGGCGTCGAGTGTCAACTTCATTTTTTTTTTTTTTTTTTTTTTTTTTTTTTTTACAGACGAAAGCCTGCCAGAACAACGGCGATCCAATCCCGCTCCAAAGAAGCCGAGCGCCGATAAGAAGCGTTCTATCTGTGTATTATTAACCCTGACCTGCTGGTTCGTTTCTCAGGGCATTGTTACACAATGCAGCAGTGGCAGTGGAGAGTTGGGGGGCTGCGGACCAACACGGTGGGGGGTTGCTCAATAATAACTTGGCATACTGAGTAATTGTTGCTCTTTATGTTACACACAGCGGGGAGGGAAACCTTTTTCTGGGTCCAGAAAACTGTGGACGGGGAAGGTTTGTTCGTCTGCGGCCGTATCGGCAGATCGGATAAGAAATCCGTATTCGGATTTGAATACTTTATCGATCCTTTGGGGGGAAATTTGCTTTTCGTTGAAAAGCGGCTACAGAGTCAAGTGGGGAAGAATTAGAATAGAACGCTATATAGAAATTAAAAAATAAGTAAAAATAATGTTAAAGGAATGTAAAAATATACCGCTCAGACAAATAAAGGTGATGTAAACACTTAAAACACTTGATAGCCTTAGCCTTGACAATTTATATTTTATTGTATTTCTTATTCTCCCTCCTTCCTACTATTATCTATTATTGTTATGTTTTTGCTTGAAACTCTGTTCAAGGTACAAGAGTGCTGGAAGCAGAATCTAGTCGATGGAGTTTGCAGGTGGTTCGTTGAGGGTCAATATATCTGTAATCCGACGTTGGCCGGCTGTCGGTGGAGTCAAATGTAAAAACTCGGCGATGCGCGCGAGAAAATTAGGCTTTTCACGGGAAAAGCCAAACGGCGAGAAGCAGGTGGAGTCCTGGCTGCTATCCTGTTATTGTCACGGAATTGAATCCAACGTCTGAAGTCGAAAGACTTCCTGTTCGGTTTGTCAGCTGAACGCATCGGTTTCACGCCACCTCAGTCCGTCTGGTTGTCGTTTGGTTGGATCAGGTTGAAAATATAGACCACACATGCACATGGTGGCGGTGGACGGGCGCTTTTGGGTATCCAGGGAGGAGATAAACCTTCCCTCTGAGCGTGATTAATGCTACTTGTGTTATATTTATAATATAAATGCAAAGCAATTTTTTGAACCAACAGTTTGCACAATTTTTTTGTGCAAAATTTTTTTGCACAAAAACAGTTATTTATATATATACAAATATACACACATACAAATATATATATATATATATATATATACAATATATATATTATTCTCTTTTTTCTATATTTTAAAATTTTTCTTTATTATTTTTTAATTTTTTTATTATTTTTTTTCTATTTTTATTTTATTCTTGATGTTCACAATGTGCTGCTACCTCACGTGCCTCCCAAGTGACTTTTGGGGGTCAAATCAAATTTTTCTGATTCTGATTTAAACGTGCCTTGCTCAAGCACACTCAAATATCCACACTTTGTCAATAGTTCTAGTCTGGCCAGCTCCCGGTGGGGTCAACTATTAACGTCTCAGATCACTCGCTTACTAATTTTCCAAGCTCAAAGGGGAACTTCTACTCTTTACTTCCAAAAAAAAAAAAAAAAAAAAAACTAACCAAAAAACAGATGTTTACAAACCATTTGCACGGCGTCAGCTGTTTCCATCTGGAGGAAGCCAAGCCGCATTTTACGCTGGTTCTCTACCATCGCCTGTCCTTTCGTTTTATGTTCTAGCTTTTGATATGATTACCATGATTTCCGGACTACTGAGCGCACCTCAACATTAGCCGCACCGGCTAGCGGACTGCTATCTCGGGCTTCCTCCTGCGCGCTAAAACCGTCAAAGTCGTCTTCTTGGGTGTCGGAGTTGAACGGACTCAGAATTTCCCGATCATTACATCTGTCCGATGTGACGAGGATAAACGTTTTAGCGGCGTGAAGCCCGTTAGCGTCCCCCACCCAAAAAAGTCCATATATTAGCCGCATCGTTGTTTACGTGAAAAAAGTCGCGGCTTATCATCCGGAAATTACGATACTTTCCGAGCGCAGACCGGTAGACTGATGTGAGTTAAAAACGACGACGTTTCGAGCGCGAGGATCGCATCGCCACCCTCGTGCCTTCCTGTCAGAAATCCACCACAATCGGTCCAAAACAAACGTCTCCCGAGCGTCCGGCGAGGTAGCTCGCTCGGCCGGGCGTGACTAACAGCATTGCTCGGCGACGATGGCGGCGATTATGCGGTGCTTTTCTTGTCGTGGCGGAGAATGAGCGTTGACAGTCACATTGTGTCCTGAATGAAGAAGGACCCCGGAGGGAGGCGGGGGGCTCGGGGGAAGAGTTGCACCGTGATGTCACAGGTCAGCACATGTTGCGTCCAGTGTGTGTGTGTGTGTGTGTGTGTGTGAGAGGCGGCGAGCTCAAAAGAGTCTCGCCGAGACTTCGGACCGCTTCGCTCGTTCACACGAGGAGGCGAGGAAGCTAAGTTGGAAAAGATCCGGCCTTTCTGGCGTTTAAAGTCTGACTCTTTGGGACAAATCAAGCTGCCGGTATGTTTTGAAACGGTTCCTTGTGATGTTTGGGTGCGTAGCTTAGGTTGCTACGCGTTTGCTAACTGAATCATCGGCGACTGAGCGAGGTGAGCCGGCAAACATCTCTTGTTCGGGGCTCCACGCGTGAAAGGGAATCGATTAGAGGGCTGAATGATCGGTACGAGTCCCCGGTTAGAATATGCCAAATCTCTTGTTTCCAAGGGCCACTGAGGTGACCTTGTTCAGTGGACCGGCAAAGCCTTGGCTGGAAACTCAAAGGACGGTGACAATATCTTTGGAAAACGTAGGCGCGTGCTTGTTCACCTTTCACCGCGTCACCGTGAAGTTTTCAGTTTTACGTCTCCCCAACATCCAGATTGAAGCAGCAACAAAACCGAATATCGCAGGACCAAAGATTTCTGTTTCCCCACAAATGGGACCAAAAGGGAGATAATGTGCAGAGCCGGTATTTGAGAATTTCTCATTCATTCATTATCTGCACCGCTTATCCTGCGGCCGGGGGTCACGAGAGGGGCTGGAGCCGATCCCAGCTGTCGGCGGGCAAGAGGTTGGGGTTCACCCCGGACCGGCGGCCAGCTGGTCACGGGGCCTGAGAACTGTCAAACACTAGAATTGCTGTTAAGAGCGCAGGTGTTCTAATTAAACCCACAAGGCTTTTTAAAAACCTGTCGGACCAATAAAATTGGACGGAAGGGAGCGACCGATGCGGAAACCCCGCCTGAATACAAGTGATTTTCTTTTTTAAGACGAACGTCTTTGAACCCACGGATGTGCGTGGAAGCCGTCGTAGGGAAGACGGAAAAGGAAATTAAAATTCAATCTTAATTTTGGTGTTGCAAAAAGGTACCGCGCTTCTCTCCGTATACGCAGATGACACGTGGGTCTACGTGGCAAACTCCCAAATATTCTGCCCCATGATTTTTTGGGATGAAAATTCAGCTGAAAATCTGGGTATCGAAAAGACGTGTTATACTACAGTACACACTAGATCAGACCAGGGCATTTTAAACCCCGTTTTCCTTTTTTTATCCGTCCCGCAACATATTTTTTTTTTTTCCCAATCAATATTGAATTTAGAAACTCCTTATTTCTTTTCATCTTGCTTGATTTTTTACGGATTATTATGCAGAATAATGTCGGTACATTTATATGATCACGAATGATTTTATTTAAAGTTGCAATAAAATGTCAAAAAAATTCAAATATTTAAATTGCAATTTCATTCAATTTACATACCTAGATGGCCCGCATATAAAAATTAAATAAGAATAATAAGAAGAATAAGAACAACTTTATTTATCCCAAATTGTTGTGCCAGAGTTTCAAGTAAAACATAACAATATTAAATAATAGCAGGAAGGAGGGAGAATAAGAAATACAAATAAAGCCATAAAGTGTCACAGTCAAGGCTATAAAGTGTTTTAAGGTCTTAAAAAGTACAAAGATTTGAATAAGAAATACGGCCCGCCTGCCAAAATAATCGCCCACCGCCGCACTAGATTGACGTAATCGTTGACGAGTCGCGTCATGGCGCCCACGTTTCACAAACCAATGGGTGAACCTGATAATCCAGCCGCTCAAATAATGTCAATTTCAACCGTCGTGTGACTCCAGCTAGAAAACCACTCGCTTGCGTGCAGACTGGAAAGTGAAAATTTTAATTTTGAGAAGTCTGCCCTGCGGAGTTCAGATGCTCGCTTCTGCGGACCGAAACGCTTGTGAATTCCTGGAAAAACAACGGCAACGCGCATACGATGAAAGGGCAGAGGATTTCTTTGTTTGGATGCGATGTTGACGATTCGGATCATGAGCTCATCGGTGAACCTACTGTTTTTGGCTCTCTATTTATAGTCCCACTCAGGAAACTTAGATCATGAGGCAGCATGGGTGGAAACTTGAATATTACTTCTGTAATTACAGAGGAAGTTTTCTTCTCTAAATAGACAAAAAAAAGTAGAGCTAATCATAGCATGATATCCTCCTTTCCAACCACCGTGTTTGGACACTGGATTTTGTGCCACATAGACAGTTGGCAAACAATAATCATATCATTCAAAGGGCAGAGATACTTTTTTGGAGTTTTCGTAGTAACTCCAAAAAGGACAGATAAGGAAGTGCCGGTAAAGCGAGCGAGCTCGACATTCACGAGTGAGGAAATTCCTGAGGGGAAGTTAACACCGCGCAGGAGAGAAGTCCTTCTCTTAAAACTCGCTATTAGCAGGAGGCTAATGGCAGCGCGAGGTGCGGTGGAGCTTTCCTGCACACTCAGCACCTCGGATGAATGGCTGCTCCTCCGGCCTCGGCGCATATTTGACTCACATCAGGATGTGGGGATGTAATTATGGTTGCCAAGGAAGGAATGAGGAACTGTAAAGGAGCACAATACAGTTTTTTTTTTTTTTTTTTTTTTTACGAGTCTGCCTTTCATTCTGTGCCATCTCAGTTTTGCTCGTTTTTGGCGTAAAAGGCAATTTGAGGTTTTGACACTTTTTCTTTTTAAATGAAAAGGCAGCGCTTGTAAATTGATACGGCTCGAACCCGGTTTCTTTGGAATATATTATGAACAGGAAGGAGGAGGTGCGAGAGGCCGGTTCACCTCGAGGGCTTAGGGTTTTGGGAACCCCACAGGGGCCGGGTTGGCTCCGGCCAAGTGTCGGGATAAAAAAAAAAAAAAGTGGTGACGAAGAAGCTGATGGAGCCTCCTTCGCACCTTCTGTACGGTCACTAGCTTGAAAGGGGTCTTTCTTTGGAAAGAGCTTTGAGGAGAGTTTCTGCTGCTCCTTCAGTCCCTGCAGGGTTGGCTGAGGTGGTTCTGACTGATCAGGACGTTTCCTGGGACGTGGGCCAGGTTTCGCCAACTAGGAGGAGGCATCGCTGTCCTTAAAATCCCTGAATAGATAGTCATACCATCCAAGAGGTTCCCAAAGAGTCGGGAAAGGGAAGCCAGTCGTCCCCAGTCGTCCCCAGTCACACTTACATGGAGGAAACGTGATGGATGGATGGAAGTATCTCATAAGCTAGAATCATATCTGCAGTCCAAGGCTGAGCGGGACTGGTCTTCTATAGCCTTTCTCCCCTATTTCATCAAGACAGGAAGTTCGGAAAATTTAAGCAGCTTCTCCACTCAAGAGACATCACATCGAATTCTCTCACACCAACTAACTTCCTGCCTTCTTTCACCCCATCCATTAATCTCTTCCCAGGTCTTCCTCTGGACCTCCCAACCTCAGCATCCTGCTACCCAGATCTCCACCATCCCCTCCTCTGCGCATGTCCAAACCATCTCGGTCTGACTCCAGAACATCTAGCATGTGCTGTCCCTCTGACGGACTCATCCCTGATCCTGTCCATCCTGCTCACTCCCGAAGTGGACCTCCAGGTCTTCACCTTCTAGATCATCTACTCGAGTCCCTCTCATTCACGCACATGTCTTCTGTCTTTCTGTAGCTTACCTTCACCCCCCCTAGACTCCTTTCCACCTGCTCACTGCAGATCACAACGTCATCTGCAAACGTCAATGTCCAAATTTTACACATACCCTTAAAAAAGTCACATCTCATACCGTATAGATGGTAGACTTTTTTTGGGGTAACATACATATCATCTCTGCATATTCCAAGTAAGTTTGGATGAAGTACTTCTACCTCGTCGTCCGGCTTTTTCTTTTTCTGGTTTGCTTCATGAATACAATGCTGTATTCTTAAAAAGAAGCCTTGTTGATATTTAATAGACAGAAAGCGCTTCGACAAATAAAAATGGAGGCAGGCAGACTGCACCAATTGAGTGGATATAAAAGTAATTGCTAAAATCCAAAATGACCAAATGTGTTTTCAATTTTTTTTTCCTGGCTTTTTGTCTCTTCGGCAGCTATTTTATAGCATTCACGGCGCAACTATCCTTTCCCCGGGGGTCGGGGGATTTTTAACAAGAACCATTACCATTAAATTACTCACTGTGGCGTCAAGAGTCATTTTACAAAGATAAACAGCAAAAAGAAAATAGGTCACCAAAACAGGAAGCGCAGCTAGCGTGTAGCGTAGCTAGCATTTTAGCGGCTGGGGGTGGCTACCGCCGCCGCCGCGTGTCACCGCAAGCCGCCAAATATGCTCCGGCAGGATGTAGGCGTCCAGTGCCGGCGCTGGCCGAGGCAAATCCTCCACCTCCCGCCCCTTCGCATCCGAGGCGCAGCTGCCGCGACGCCAACGCGCGATTCCTCCGCCCTGTCCGGCTTCCACGGGCCACCAACAGCTGCCCGGACCTCCTCCCCGCTACCGAAGTGAAAGAGAAAGCGCCGTTTCAGCAGCTGGCGCCCAGCTTCTTAATCGGCGCGTCGGAGAACTTCGGCCGTGACAAAGGGCCGCGTTTCTTGTAAAGTTATGAGGAACGGCTTCCGGTGTTCTACACGGAAAAAAAAAAAAACGCTCATTAGAAAAAAAAATAAAACAGTCCCCGATCTCTGGGAGTAGGATTTTTGTTTTGTTTCGTGAGCGAAAAATCGGCGTCTCGGATCGAAAACCGTCCGTGGAGCAACATCACGTCTGTTTTTTTTTTTTTTTTTTTCTACCGTCTTTAAGAGTTTTTTCAACGTGAAAACAAACAATCTGACCTAAATCTGTTTTCCTTTCCAGCGCGGCTGCGGGGAGCGTATGGAACACAGATGTGCGCTTACGCTCTCCGCTCGGAAGGGCGAAACACTTGAGCCGCTCCAGTGGAAGCTCAGAACCCTCCGAATCTACCCGGCCCCCTTCCTCCGACCCCCCCTCGACCCAAGAATCTGGGAAATTGTGACTTGTCCCCCTATTATTTCCATGCCAGGCATGCCCTCGATTCAACTTGTGAAAGGACGCATTCCTTTCCAGCCGAGCGGGGGGTAGAGTTGCCCAAAGGATTAGCCCTCCTCTCGCTCCCCGCCTGGAAGAGAAGACTCTGAATACTTCCATGGCTTGTCTTGGAATGAGTGCTTTTTTAGCTTTGGCTTTGCACTTCTCTTCTGGCATTCCATTTATCTCCACGGAGGAACTCGCTTCCTGCGTTTCGGAGAGCCCCTCGCCGCCGCCGCCGCCGCCCCCTTTACCCGTGGCAAGAGGGGAGGAGGGGGAAGGAGTCCATCGCGAATGGATCATAAAGCTTTTATTTGACAGCTGTTTAAAAGGCACTTCCTGGTTCCACTTACTTTTGAAGTTGGATTAACAAGGCTACAAAACATGATTCTCCCTCGGGGACCGCTTTGGACACTGCAATACTGCTCGGTGTATGTATATATATATATATATAAATATAAATATATATTAAGGATCGTGAACGCGGTGACCTTTAATCCAGCTTCCGATGTTCCTCTCGGAGGTAAATTCATCCGCGTTCCCGAGGAGCGTGAGATCATGTCAATTTCTGAAATGTCACATTTCCATGAGGCCGTTTTATTGCCGTGTTTTCGTGGCTCGTATATTGCTCTTTCGTTCTTTCCAGCACTCGTTCGTTCATTATCTATACCGCGCGTCTCGTGCAATCACGGTAGCGGTGGTGGTGGGGGGGTGCTATCCCTGCTGTCATTGGTTGAGAGGTTGGGTGGACCGCCTGATTGGTCGATAACAGGGTCACATATAGGGACAAACACTCACTCATTCATTCATAAGTCGCATAGAAACAAGCATTCACTCACGCATTTACATCATATAGGAACAAACGGCCATTTATTCACTCGTTCATAAGAACAACGAGGCAAACATTTAATCATTCATTAGAACAAAGAAATGAATATTCACTCATTCATAAGAACGGAGAAAAATGTTGCCTTATTCATAGAGCATAAAGACAAATATTAACTCATTCATTCGTAAGAAAGACGGGGCAACCATTCACCGATTCATAAGAACAAAGATACAAACATTCACTCATTCATAAGTACAATGAGACAAATATTAACTAATTCATAAGAACAAAGAAACGAATATTCACTCGTCAGAACAATGAAACAAATATTAATTAATTCATAAGAAAATAGAGACAAATACTAACTCATTCATTCAGAAGAACGACGAGAAAAACATTCACTCATTCATGAGAAAATAGACAAATATTCACTCATTCATGAGAACAAAGAAACAAATATTCACTCATTCATAAGAACGGAGACAAATATAAACTAATTCATAGAGCATAAAGTCAAGCATTAACTCATTCATTCATTAGAACAATGAGGTAAACATTCACTCATTCATAAGTACAATGAGATAAATATAAACTAATTCATAGGAACAAGGAAACAAATATTCACTCATTTATAAGAACAATGAGACTAATATTCACTCATTCATTCACAAGAACAATCAGACAAATGTGAACTGATTTATAAGAACAAGAGGAGGAAAGAAGTGACAACAGTAAGGATGAAAATAGATAACAGATAGAATAAAAAATAAAAAAAAACGGGGGGGAAAAATCGGATAGGATAAATAGGATAAATAGGATAAAGATAAACTTTTTTGATCCCCATAGGGGAAATTCTTTTGTCACAGCATGAAAAAGTTGTAGTGTCATTAAATATGAATGTAAATAGAGAGAGAATTATAAGACAATTAGAAGAAAGCAAAAGATAAATAGACAGAAGAGAGAAGAGCAGCAACAACAACAAACATACAAAAATTAAAAAAACAGTGAGCGTGAAAATAGACAACCAAAATGACAATAACAAGGATAGGAACATAAGCAGTGACAATAGCAATGAAAAAAGTAAACAAAAATAAGCAGGATGCGAATGGGCTGAGAAAACAAAAAATAAAAATAGAAAACGGAGTTAAGGCTTAGTAGAATTACCAAATATATCGTAATGATTGTATTCAGATTAAATACTGTGAACTGACAAAAGTTGTTATTATTTGAACCACCGGGCTTCTGACCGATCCGAGGAAATATTTTCATGTATAAAACCGTTTCCCGGTACGAAAAAGGTTGAGTTACGGGGAAATAAACGGTAGCTGCGCCGTCGGTGGAGCCTCAAGTAGAACTTATGAAAACTTTGCTTAACAACCCAGCGTGAATTAAATCCAACTGCGATAATTATAATAAAGTAAAAGGTCTACTTATTGATTAGCGCGTTTAAGGGATTATTGCGGGCGATTCAAGACGGCTGGTTACTCATCCCCTTTAAAACCCGCGGTTACAAGGAGAGCCTTTTATGCAACCCTGCTGCTTTACACTTCCATCAAACGGGTTTGTGAGGAGAACTTCAGAAGAAATAGAGAGAGAGCGAGACGCGAGTTCAGCGTTAAGTGAAGTACCAGCGAAACTTCATGTTTCTAATTTATTACCTAAACTGCGCGCTCTCTCTCACTCTTTCTGCCAGCAGGCGATGCAGAATCCAGCATATTTTCATGCGGTCTGCCTCGGCTCGATCCGGG
This sequence comes from Fistularia commersonii, assembly GCF_037954325.1. Classification (NCBI taxonomy): domain Eukaryota; kingdom Metazoa; phylum Chordata; class Actinopteri; order Syngnathiformes; family Fistulariidae; genus Fistularia; species Fistularia commersonii. The sequence continues at coordinate 5,357,956 of NC_141319.1, read as the reverse complement.
ACGCTAATGCGTTTAGCGTCGGCGTGTTCGCCGAGGTTCCGAAGCCACCTGGAGTTGCTTCGGACCCGCCGACGACCGCCGGACGCCGTCGGCCCCTTTCGTGCGACGGGAAATTAAACAAACAAACAACATATAAGCCTTTTTTTCCCCTCCAGATAAGCTATTAAGCTATTAAGGCTAGTAGGTCACGGGTCCCGGGGCCTCCCTTCTTTCCACACCTCCATCCATCTTCAGTCCGGCGTGGGGTCGGGTTCCATCACCGCGGAAACGCAATACCCGTCACGTCAACGCCTCCACCGATAACGGATGATCTAGATCGAACGCCAAAGCGTCGGTGTTTCTTTTTTTCCGAATTTGGTACCTTTTTTCGCATTTCTACTCATTCGTTCATCGCTCAGGGCCGTCATTGGTGTCATCGGGCGAGAGGCGGGGTTCGACAACCGGTTCACGAAAAGACGCATCCAAACAGAAACAGTTTTTCACCCTCACGTCATATTTAAACCTTTCAGTTTCATTCACAGGTCATATAAAGACATGAAATTTATTTTATTTGGACAGTTCGGGTGGTTGTTGTACCTCCTGGGATCTTCTCGCTATGGAGACGAAGAACCTCGTAAATCCCATGAGACGCTCGATCGGTACGTGTTGTTTGAGAGATTCCCGTTTCTCCCCCTTTTCATATTTACGTTTCAGTACAAACTCCAATTGAACCCGGTTTCTTCATCGCCCGTTCAACGGAGCGACCGCTCTTCGCTCCCGCTTTCCGAATCCTGCCTCAGCCGACATTTCATCATCTTCACTCACACTTGGTTTCTGTTACTTCGCTCGCGGGTAACGGGGACCGGCGTCGTCCGTCATTACACATTTATAAATGTTTGCGCAGTCGGTGGGTCGCCGGGCTCGGGAGGAAACGCCTCATTGCGCGTTCATCACCGCAAATGTCAGCCGGGCGACCGGAACCGTGACATCCATCATCACGCACTCGGTCATGCTAACGCCGGGGGAGGTCACCAGAGACGTGACATCCATCATGTGTCAGGGGTTCGGGGTACCTGCGCCCCCCGCTTGTCGGACCGCCGCCCATTTCCATATGCCGGTTTACGGCGTGGCCGTGTAATCGGGCGTCACGATGGAATTTTTCAGGATACGCGTTAATTCGGCCGATTCGAACGCTCTCTTTTCCCCTCCAAGCGCCGTCGGAAAGACACGAAGCAGCGTTCGGGTCGAAAAGAACGTCTTTTCCTGTAAGATGAAGAGTTTCGGAGCATCCGCCCACGTTTGCTTCTCCGAACCCAACGGAAATTGAACGCTGCTGATTTTGTTATGATACAACTGATCCATCGTCCCATTCCTCCCCCGCAAACCCAGCCTGACCGCACGACGCCGCAAAACCGCCCAATGTCTTGTCGAGATCTTTGTCTTCATGAATTTCATTCATTATTTAGAAGGCTTATCCTTTCCACGGTGGCCGGAGCCTCTCCCGACTGTGATTGGACGAGAGGCTGAGCTCACCCTGGAGCCGCCGCCAGTCCATCACTGCATGTCTCAATATAAGATAAGAAACTAGATATAGATACAAACAACATATAGGGATGGATAAACATCCACTCAGCCACTGACACGCCTTATATAGCGAGTTCTCGGTTTATGATGTCCTCAACTTACGCCGTTTCGTGATAACATTGCCATCTCCCGTAAATTTATCACCACGGGAGCAAGTTGTTGCGAGGAAGACGACTGTTTTCACTCGGCGGTTGTATCGGTTGCGCCCAAACTTGTTGCACACGTGAACATTGATGAGTCAGTGTGTAGTTTTGCGGGTTTTCTTGCTGTAAACACAGACATGAGCCGCATTATTAGCGTCCACACTCTTTGTAGCCGACATAGCACTGAGCTAATGCTGTTTACAGTTTTCTTGTTTCCAAAAGCAGAATAACATTTGCTCCCATTTCCCCCTCGTACACATACATGTACCCACAGTTCAAAGCGACACTCGACTCAAATACACGGTAGTCCCGACACAAGGCTAAAGTTAGCTTAGCTGCTAGTGGCTGCTAGTTTTCTTGTTTCCAAAACCAGTATAACATTTGCTCCCATTTCCCCTCCGTACACGTACATGTACACACAGTTCAAAGCGACACTCGACTCAAATACGCGGTAGTCCCGACACGAGGCTAAAGTTAGCTTAGCTGCTAGTGGTCACATGCTTTTAACAATAACAAAGCTTCTGTCGATCTCAAACATAAAAGTTAAACGTCCATCTCACTCACTTAACGGGGACTCTTTCGCTCTTTTAGCGATGAGCTACATGAGCTACATTATTAGCGCTCCCAAATGTTAAGTCAGACTCTTCTGATGGCAGTTCCGACTTACGGCGGAAGTCATGTCACGCCACGCCGTAGGAACGGAACGCTGAAGTAAGTTCAGGACCTCTCGCAGGGACATACAACCATTCACTTAACCGGTTCCACGTCATCCAGTTCAAGTGTGTCCGTCTTGACAGAAGCGGTATTCTCGCTTTCCCGTTAGTTCTCACCAGCAGTGAAGTCACGAGGCTCTGACCTTGTTTGGACTCGCCACCATTAAGATGACGGATCGTCTGCGAACTTCTCGATGAGTGCCGACTTTTAGATAGATGGATCGCGGCGGTGCGAGAGCGTGCGCTTGACCCGGGAGGCCGGGGTCTGAACCATCGTCCCGTGGGACTTCCAGACGACGGCAAACCGACCGGACGCCGTTTTGATCGACGAGCAGAAGAAGGCAGCGGCGATAGACGCTCCCGAGCGAGCGGCGGCATCTGGAACGAGGAACTGACGGCGACACCGGCGCCAATGACGATCGGATAACTTGGAGATTTTAAAACTGAGAGTCGTTCGAGGCACCAAATCTGAACCTGCCTGGATGACAGAAGCCCTCGGAGTTAATGTGACAATTTACAGCTTCTGTATCGTCGGTATAGTTTCAACAATTTATGCCTGAGTGCTTTTTGAATGACTTATTCCCGTGACTGGAACGTATTTATAATAAAGCATTCGCTAAGGCCGGCGGTGTTTTTACACTAACTTTTATGAGAAGCAGCGGTTGGAGGTGGAGGTGGAAATGCAGGTCACCGGAATGATGTGTGTAATGCCGTTTCCAGCTGTGCTCTCCGTTGAGTTCACGGGAACCAGAGCGAGATCCCCAACGGCGAGGGAGGCGCCGGGGTGTTTTCCCGGAGGACCGAGAGAAAACAGTGAATATTCCCCAATTAACTGCCTGGGAAAATGATGGCTTCTCCTCCAAACGCTGCGCAGCCGCTTGGAATCGAAGGAAAAACCAGGAAGGAGAGGTAACTAGCGGCGCCGGATTCTTTCTCTATTCCCGTCCTTGTTTGTTTCACCGTCATTAGCTTCTGTAGCTCTGAACAAAGAGCTATCCGGCAAGAATTCCGGGAATAAACCTTTTAGTTTGGCATTCCGAGGGGCGGTAAGGGACCACGCCGGGATGCACCTCAAGGAAGACGCCCAAAAAACAAACACAGAAGAAGCTGAAGACGACACGGACGACAAGGAGAGCGAACTTCCATGTTCCGCGTGGCCAGAATAATAACCGTGAACTTTCTTCGCCGTGTGAAGAATACTTATTTCTATGGAAATGTCCATGTTCTTCTGCGAGCCCCGGCCATTGCGAAACAGTCGTCGCTACATTACTCAACTGATTCTGTCCATTTTGTAGCAAGGAAACAGACGCCCGGTGACAACGGTCGTTTTTAAACATCCGCTGAATGCATGAAATAACATCCCAGTGCCTGAGAAGGTTCTTGAAACTGCAAAATGTTCCTACAATGCAAATCGCTAAATCTAAATCACTAAATCACCACTGGGAACAGATTGTCTCCAGATATTGTGATAATATCCCTAAACTTCCTTAAATTTTAGAAGATAAGCCGCTACTTTTTTCACACACTTTGAACACTGGTGCTTAAACAATGATGCGGCTAATTTGTGGATTTTTTTGGGGCTAACCAGCTTCATGCAGCCGAAACATTTAGCCTGGTGACATCGGACCGATGAAATTATCGTTAAATTCTGACGCCGATACTGAAGAAGACGAGTTTAATGGTTTAAGTGTGCAGGAGGAAGACCCATATACAGGACTGTCTCGGAAAATTAGAATATTGTGATAAAGTTCTTTTTCTTCTGTGATGCAATTAAATAAACAAAAATTACTTTTTCACGATATTGTAATATTTCGAGATAGGATTTTTGAGTTCTTCTCCTTAAGATGTAAGCCATAATCAGCAAAATTAAAATAATAAAAGACTTGCAATATTTCCGTTGATTTGTAATGAATCCAGAATGTATGACATTATTTTTTTTGTAATTGCATTACAGAAGATAAAGAAATTTATCATAATATTCCAATTTTCTGAGACAGTCCTGTAGCGATCAGCCGGAGGACTTTTCCTTCTGTTATTTGTTATTCATCTTTTTCATCAGCTGTGTTACAAGCACTGTTCGGAAAAAAGGAGCATCCAGTGCGTCTTTGTGGATGTTACCGTTATTAAATTAAAAGTTTATAAAAAATGTTTCTGTGTAAATATGTCCCGTGACAACATGGAAACCTGCGGCTTAGATACGTGGCCTATAGATGGACACACAGATTTATTTAGTCAACTTTATTGTCAACACTGCCGTACGTGCACACGAACAGAGCGTTGAAATAGCGTCACCCAAAGAAGTGAAAAAGTACAAAAAAAATTATAAATACTTTGTCACAGAGGTCGACGAGTTACATTGAGGTAGATTTGGTCGAGTCCGATCAAAATATTTAGTTATTTTGAGCCGGTGCGGCTTATATTTGGGCGCGCCCAATAGTCCAGAAATTACGGTCCACTTTGTATTCCATTCCTCTTCTCCTTTTGGCTTCATCTGCCTCCACCTAACATTTCAGCATCTTCTCACACCTCAGCTCCTCTTCCCTTCCATCCATTAACCTCCTCTCTGATCTCCCTCCAGACCCTCCATCCCCATCCTTCTACCCAGATCTTCACCATCGCTCTTCTATATACGTCCAAACCCTCTCAATCTGCCCTTATCTCCCACAGCATCTGACAAGCGCCGTCCCCTCGAGGGAGCCGGTTATTTCATGCGGCATCTTCCAATCGCCGCCCCCTTGTTGATTCAGACGGGATAGAAAATGGATGGAGAAGCGGGGACATACGGAGCTGTTCTTTAATCCCCTGCAGATGAGCAATGAAACATTATTGGTCTCAGCGCTGTTGCCTGGCTACGGCCCTCGACCAGATTCGATGCTTTGTATTTTGTTTCCCTCTCATTGGACGCAGAGGCTTCAGCGCTCAGATGGCGTTGGCTGGGCGGCGCGCAGGCAATCGGCGAAGCCACATGTGTTTTGTTTTGTTTTTTTTCCATCCTATTTGACCGGCGGAGAGGATCGCTACTCGAGTTTTTCTCCGTCTGCTTGTTTGGCCCCCCGATAAGCAACATGCTATTAGCGCCGGCTAAGATGCCGTCGGCGATAATGACGGCCGTTTCCGCGGGGTGCAAATCGCAGACGTAGCGCCGCGGCTAGGACGTCGTCGGACACGTACACCTACGGCTTCAAAAACAACCCCCCTGAGGCTCATCAGTGTGCAGACCTGATGATTACCCGAACCACAGCCTGCCCGTGTTTACCTCCACCTTTCTGTCGGCGCAGAGAGGACGCCACTTAGCAGATAACGATGCCTCGCCAGCCTGCGATACGAATAAGGCAGGGGTGGGATGGCGGCGGCGGCGGGTGGAAGGCGGGGGGGGTCGCAGCCATCTGCCACGGTTTCATTATTCCTAACGTGCCATGTGCATCTCCGGGAGAGCAGCGGGAGTTTGTACGAAGTGGCGAAGAGATTACGGTTGGTAAACAGGATACCTGCTCATCTGCATGGTGCGCCGCTGTGACGGAGGAGACGGAAATGAGCGCCGAAAGCGTCGGTGTAGTAAATGTAGAATTTCTCTTTCTGTTATGCTGGAAAGCAAAAAACAGCAGAGTCGGTGCAAAATAAAATTAAAAAAACGACGTTTTAAATTCAAAACTGCCAAAGGGGAATTAAATAAGGTTCACCAGGGTGAGATTTATTAGTGACCTGACTGGATGAGAATCCTCACTGACATTAATAGAAGAGCTAATAAAAAGACGAATAAAGGCGGACGCCATGTGCGACGTGTGCCAAGAGAATTCTTCTTCGCTTTCAAACCCGAATGAGTCGCGCCGCGCAGACCGGACTCGTCAGTTCTGACACGCGACATCGTAAAACAACCGAAATGTCATCGCAACCTCACAGCTGTTGTTTTCCCGGTTGATGCGGACGGGACGTTCAGAACGACCTCCTCAGATACGGGATGTTGTTTTTGTTGGTTTAAAGGGGTTTAAACAAGCGGTCAGTACGCCAGTGTTCAAAAAGAAACGTGTTTTTCGATCGTCTAAATACGTCGGACACTCCAATTTATTTGGGGTCTCTTCGGACGCTTGAAGGCGTGAACGTCGGCTGAACGTCTAATCCCATGCCTGTTCAGTGATGGTGATGAACGGTGGTGACCTCACCAGTCTGATCCTTCTCTTGGTGGGATGACCCAGGAAAAAGAAAGACTACGTCCAACCAAAACGGTGGATTCTTGTCAAAATCTTCTTTTCTTGGCAACTGGACTTGAGTTTCTTCTCTGTATCCTAGGTGAGAGGGGTCACCCAGGATCTATGCGTCAGGAGGCATACAAGTCCTGTAGAGAAGGTAGCCTCCCTACTGAGCAGATGATACGCTAGTCTACCCTCGTCTCTAGGGGGGGGGGGGGGGGGGGACTAAATGGTGATGGAGGAGGTGAGGATGGACTAGATGACGGAGTTGGAGAAGTGCACTATCATTGTCTTTGGCAGGTGAAACTTTTTTAACTGCCTCAGGAAGTGCTTTTGAGGGAGCTAATGTTCCACTTTCATTGGAGGTCCTGGGAGATGATTGTTCCCAGGAAGCGGCAGGATGATGGGGGAGGTTCGGGCTAAGATTCTTCCTGACGTCCGCCACCATCTCCACAGTCTTCAGAACATTTAGCTCCAAGTTATACCAGATCACTAGGGGGTCGATCTCCCACCTGTAGGCGGACCCATGCCCACCTGAGACGAGTCAAATGAAGACCTTCACAGTCAAGTGACTGGAGGTGCAGCTGTCGGTGTATTTATGACTCGCACCGCTCTGCACTTCTAGTCTCCAGATCCACGAGCTCTTAGTTCATTTTGGATGTGAAAAGGCGAATCACTGCCGCTCTTTTTGGCAAAAGAAGGCAAGAGTTTTGTCCTCCAAATGGGCGCGAGCCAGAATAGGAAGGACACCGACAAGGGCAGGGTTGTGATACCTTGCCAAACGGGCGCGAACACCTCCACTCTTTCGGCGGGGTATTCTGAGACGGACCGTCTCTCGTCGGGAAAGACGCGCGAAAGGGTAGATGCGCCGCCGGAGGTCACAAACCGAATGTTTCGCTGTGCCCGACGCAGATGTTCCGATAATGACCCTTCTTCCGTCACGGGTTCTTCTCGCCCACCGTGCAGCTGATCCTCCTGACATTTAATTCGGGCCTCCGTTCCCCTTCCCCGGACTTGATTACTACAATTTCCCCGTGCGTGGGTCTGCGTCACGCCGGTGACCGACGTCTTCAAAACGCCTCGAATCACTGCACGGGGGTTTGAAGAGCAGCTGGAAAAATGGCTCGGTTGAGGCAGATGCTATCAATCGTCCGGCGGATCGGAGTTTAATGCGCCACCGGTGATCTATAAAAGTGCTCGCTCCCACATTCTGGGTGAAAACCCATGGAAGGGAAGGAATGGAGAGGAATTGTTAGGAAATAAAATAAAAACAGTTCAACTAGACTCCATTCTACGACATTTATATTTAAATCGACAGTGCGTATGTTTGCACGGAAACATGATTAGCAATCACCGTGCAACATCGATTGCTCCTCAAGAAGGTGCCGGATTTAAATAATGGAGGTTCTAGACCAGGGGTCGGCAACCCGTAACACCCAAAGAGCCATTTGGACCCGGTTTCCTCGGAAAAGAAAACACTGGGAGCCGCAATTACTTTTTGACGTCTAAAATAAAAGGTACCGCTGTATATATTGCTTTTTAATTACCTTTTCACTTTGTATAAACAAGTGTGTAGTGTGTTGCTTCTGAAATTCACAAAGTATTACGTAGAAAATTAAATTTTATTTATGTAATGAACTCATTTTGAGCTTTCAGAGCGTGTAGCGGAGCCTTGACCCGAATTTTAAAAATAAATCGGGGAAAAAAAAAATCACTGTGTCAGTAAAAAATAAAAAATAAATATTTGCAAAATATCTTCATAAATATTTATTTTACCTGAACTTCTGCGCAGAGCATCTGCAAATCGGGACTTTACCGGCTTCCGCGAGTGTGACGTTATTTTGAGCGGCGAAAAATAATAAATATAATTTTATTTAATATTTCAAGAGCACAATAATCTTCCAACTTAGAACTAAAAGTTAAAAAAGGGAAATAACACAAATGAAATACACTTAAATACCGCAAAGTCGTGAACGTGATGGAGTCGCAAACCTCGGATTCGCGCCGCCGCGTTCACCCGAGACCCTCGATGAATCCCCGCTAGCTAAAACAAAGGCCTGATGGGCAACGGCGGGTGAACACTCTGGAGCTCCTGGTCCACCGTGAAGACCATCTACATCCTCCATCAGAGCCGCCGCTCTGCTGGAAACATAAAAATGACACATTTATGTCACCTCTCGATATTATGGATGGTTTTCATCCGGCCACCAGATACGACACAGAAACTCTCCTAAGCTATCGCTTCATCTCCTCGACTATCTGTTTTCCTTTTTGTCCTCCAGCGGTGCTGTTTTTCTTCTCCCTCCTCCTCCTTCCCTCCCGTGATCTGTGTTTCGCTTCGTCTCCACGGAGGCCGCCAAGTCGTGGGATCGTAGGTAGAGGGATTTAAGAGGCGATGGCGGCGCCGACGACACCTGAGGCTTCTTCCTGCGCGTATTTAAGCGCGGAAAGCTTCGCGATCAGTCCAAGTCGCCGGCCATCTGGGAGCAATCGTTTGTCATTTTACACATATCGAATTCCTATCATAACTTTTTTTTTTTTTTTTTGCGTTGTTATCCTGTTTTTCTGCGGCGCACATGTGGCAGCCATTACATAGCTGTCCGCTTTGAGAGCGCAGCTTCTCCTCGCCGGCGTCAAAGTTCTGTGTGGATCGCAAAGCCGCATTGATGTCACTGTCGCTTTTAACATAACGGGGAGTGAAGCTGCTAAACTGTTTAGGATCCGTCATTCATTCATTCATTCATTCATTCATCTGTCCATTTAGTTATCCATCCATCCATAAAATCATTTATCCATCATCCATCCATCCCTCCATCATTCATTCATTTATCTATCGATCCATCATCGATCCTTCATTAATTTATTCATACATTCATCCATCCGTCCTTCATTACATTACTTTGCATTTGGCAGACGCTTTTATCCAAAGCGACTTACAATAGAGGACATAGGGACTGCAAATACACTTGCGAATACACTTCATTTGTTCATTCATTCATCCATCCATTCATTCATCCATTCATCTGTCCATTCAGTTATCCATCCATCCATCCCTCAATCCATCCATAAAATCATTTATCCATCATCCACCCATCATCCATTCATTGACCGATTCATCCATCCATCCGTCCTTCCATATATCATTTATTCATTTATCCATCCATCCATCTATCTACTCATCCATATGTCCATCCGTCTGTCCATCATTCATTCAGTACTCTATCCATCCATCATTCATTCATTCATTTATTCATCCATCATTCATTCATTTATCTATCCATCCATCATCGATCCTTCATTAATTTATTTACACATTCATCCATCCATCCTTCATTCGTTCATTCATTCATCCATCCTTCATTTATCCATCCATCCTTCCTCCATCCAACCATCCATCCATCCATCCTTCATTCATTCATTCATTCATCCTTCATTCGTTCATTCATTCATCCATCATTCATACATACATTTATCCATCCATCCATCCTTCAGTCATTCCTCCATTCATCCATCCATCTATCGTTCATTCATCCATCCATCCTTTAGTCATTCATTCATCATCCCTTCATCCATCCATCCATCCCTCCATCCATCTTCTGCTGCATATAGAGTAGTGTTAGCGTTAGCCAGAGCCAGACTTCCCTCTCCCCGTCCTCGTCCTCCAGCTCTCCTGTGGTCCTGAGTTGTTCCTAGAAGGCCTCCTGCTCTCCTCAGCAGAGAGGCGTCCAGGATGAATCTGGACCAGATGCCCCCGAGCCGCCTCATCCGGCTCCTTGGACGGCGGAGGAGCGGCGGCTCTACGCTAAACCTCTTCTGGTTGGCCCAACTCCTCAGGCGACCTCTGAGGCCTCTTTATGTAAATTCCAGAAAACTTTCGACCGAGCAAAAAGCTCATTCCTTCTAGAGTCATTGAAACGCTTATGATAATCGGAGCAGCATCAAAGAGGTGAGACGACATTTAAGAAAAGCTGCTTTTGTTTGTTTTTAAAAATAGTTGAAATCAGGAGTCCCTCGGGGCTCAGTATTGGTCGATGGATTGTATTTCCAAACACAAAACACTGCATATTTGTGAAAAACAATCCTGAGGAGTTTGGAGCAGCAATACTTTTTTTATTTCATTTTTTTTCAAAACGATGTAGTATTTACCTGAAGTAGTATTTAGTGACAAAATGTGCGTTGGGAATTTTTTTTCCTTTTTTCCCCATAAAAATGTGATCCAGATTTCACAAAACAACTCCGGTAACAAGTATTACTCTGTCTAACTTTGGTTTATTTTAACCAACTTATCCATCTTATTCTGTATATACGTATTATAGTCATCCGACTATATATGTACTGAATTTATACATCCATCTCTGTATTTATACTATCCACCTGGCTCTGTGTATATACTTATTCCACTCGGTTTAGCTCATGCTAACTCTTAAAACGTGTAAACGTACCTGGATGCTACGACAAGCTAATTTCCCCGAAGGATAATTAAAGTCTATCTATCCATCCATCTCATTCATCGCTTTTGAAAAAGCAACAATGCATTCCTGCCTCGAGTCAAACCCAACACCGCCGGCAAATGGTCGATTAGCAACTGTCGGTATTCGGTTACGGAGAAAGGAAAACAACTCGGCGGGACGTTAATTCGTCTTCTCCGCGCACCTGGAGAAAGTTCTCCGCGTTTCTACCGGCCGAGGACGGGAGGCGGCGCGGAGATGTGAACATGAGATCGCGGGGGTGGCATTATTTTTCAGCGGCGGGACACGTTACCTTTGTCGGAACAATGGTGTGACATTTTCTCTTTTCTCTGCGCGACCCATCCCCCCTCGACCCCCCGGGGGAAATCAGAGATACACCGCAGCCACAGCGAAAAAAAAAAAAAAAAAAAAATATATCACCTCATCCTCAGCTAATAATATCACAACAATATCACTTTCAACGTGCAAAATACATATTTTATTGCCTGTTTATATACTGCTCAAAAAAATAAAGGGAACACAATGTAACTCCAAGTCAATCACACTTGTGTGAAATCATAGTGTCCACTCAGGAAGCAACACAGATTCATTTTGACTTGTTTTAAGGACATTACATCAAAGTTGGATCAGCCTGGAGTTTGTTTTTACACTTTAATTTTGAGTGTGATTCCTAATCCAGACCTCCATGGGTTGATACAATTGATTTCCATGGATCATTTTTGTGTGATTTTGTTGTCAGCACATTCAACTGTGTAAAGAGCAAAGTATTTCATAAGAATATTTCATTCATTTAAATCTAGGATGTGTTTTTTAAGTGTTCCCTTTATTTTTTTGAGCAGTGTATATTGTATAGTTATTTCATTCCCTATCTGTATATTTTATATATATTGTCTATTTTGCACAGTTTTATATTTGTATTGTCCAGGACTACAGATGGAAATTAGCAATTAGCTACAATCTGGTACAAACAGCCTCTGTGCTTAATGGAATTGTACACTGTCCTAATAAACTTCTAAACAAACAAACAAACAAACAAGCTAAAGGTTCCTCCCGTGCACTTCATCTTCCATCTCACTCACACACACACACACACGGCCGCGTTAACAAAACCCCAATATTTTAAGTCGAAACGCCCGGATTCGTTCTCAGAAGCACGCCGAAAAACACCCTTGAAGTCGGGACCCCCGAAAAAAAAATCCAATAAATCACGTCGGTCGTCGTCGGCGGCGTAAAAAAGCACGCGAGTCAAACGCGGCACCATGTGTCACACAGAGACGCACTTTGTCCGCCAAATGTACAATACGTGGCACTGTACGTCGCTCTGGGAAAACGGGGGCCTTTATCATGGGATGTGGAGCTTCACTGTGGAATCGGTACAATCCACGCCGCCGCCCAGTGTGGAGGCCCTTTATTCCCCTGCGACCTGCATGTGCTCCTCATGCATGTTCCAGGCTTATGCATGCATGATGTGCGGCGGCGCACGGGCGGGATCGGAGCTTTGTCGTCCCGAATGCTTCGGATACTTCGGCGTCCTTTTTCTTTTTTTTTTTTTTAACGCCGTGCATTTTTCATATGTGACAGGACCGGGGTTGCCAGGTCACGCTGACGATTTCCAGCCCACAAACCGGCAGCTGAGAACGGGGTTTGTTCATCGCGGCGGTTGCGTGATTAATTCGACTAAAAGCGAGAGATTGCGATTTCAGAACAGGAGGACTTTTGTGCTAAAATTGACTCAGGGAAGGGGAACGTATTATTATCTCATTATTTTTATTATCAATACCGTGGAAAATTCATTGTGCCCGTTTCAGGAGATTACAATCCTTATCCTTCATATGAGAGAGTTGAATGACTATATATATAAAAATCGGGTTGTTTTTATTCGCTTGTTTACCTTTCGGCCGTCACGCTGCCGCAGCGCTTGGCACTTCGGTCCAACAGCCAGAAGTTCCCTTTCGGGTTCCTCAGGATTCTCTGGTTTCCTCCGGCCGTCCAAAAACACGCAGGAGCTTCATTGCAAACCCTAAATTGTCAAGATGTTTGAATGAATGAATGAATGAATGAATGAATGAATGAATGGTTTTATGTCTCTATGCGGCAAATGGATGACAGAGTGAATGGTTGTTAATCTCTGTATGAGATTTAATATTCTTATGATATATTATTTTCGATATATAAAATATATAAATACACTGCTCAAAAAAATAAAGGGAACACTTAAAAAACACATCCTAGATCTAAATGAATGAAATATTCTCATGAAATACTTTGCTCATTACACAGTTGAATGTGCTGACAACAAAATCACACAAAAATGATCAATGGAAATCAATTGTATCAACCCATGGAGGTCTGGATTAGGAATCACACTCCAAATTAAAGTGTAAAAACAAACTCCAGGCTGATCCAACTTTGATGTAATGTCCTTAAAACAAGTCAAAATGAATCTGTGTTGCTTCCTGAGTGGACACTATGATTTCACACAAGTGTGATTGACTTGGAGTTACATTGTGTTGTTCAAGTGTTCCCTTTATTTTTTTGAGCAGTATTTATATTTGGATATTACAGTGGACCCTTGCTGTTTTGCGATTTGGCTTCCGCACCCTCGCTTTCGGTTCTCGCGATTTATCATTCTTTAGCATTTTTTTTGCAGTATTTAAAATTGTTTCGTGATGAAAAAGCCATCTTCTAACCTGAGAAGAAAAAAAAAAAAAGAAATATAGTAAAATTCATTTCGTAAAATGAATAAAATACGATATCTCCTATGCTAGTCCAAGATACCCAGCATTACTAGCTCTCGCTCCCACCGTTGCACCAACGTGAGATCTCATACGGAACAACATTGACCAACTAAATCCGCCAGCGAGGAAAAGAAGCGACAAAAAGAGGAGGAAATCGAAGAGACCGGAGTCTCGCTGGAACCGCTTGCAGCTTTCACAAACACCGAAAAAAAAAACTGCAAAATGTGCCGCAAGATTTGGACAACAATATGATTCAGTCGCCGCTTTTGTAACTTGATGGACGAAGCCTTCAGGTTAATAAAACCATTTTAACCAGAAAAAAAGGCAGAGGCGGCAAAGAAAAAAGAAAGAAAGCGATTTTAAGCTTGTGTGAAACGGCCAAATGGGTGACAAAGAGACAAAATAAATTGTAATAATGGATTATATTGTATTTCGATGTTAATTTTATGTTAGAATGATCCAAAAGTGTCGGATGTGCTGTAGAAGACGGTGGGAAGTCGATGGTGGGTTGGTAACGGTTTGCGGGAGGTTGGTAAAGGGTTGAGTTTGGTTTGTTGACGGTTAATAAATCTGGAAATACAATCAGATGATGAATAAATGAATTGATTCTAAATGAATATTATTCTAAATTAACTTGTTTAAGACTTAATGATAAGATAAACTTTATTGATCCCCAATGGGACATTTTTTGGTCACAGCAGGGTGACAGTTAGGAGTATAATAGATATGAATATAAATATAAATAGAGAGACAATTAGAAAAAGCAAAAGACATCCACAAATAAATAGAAAGCAGGGAGAAAAACATCAAGGACAAATATGAACAGAATGAAAAAAAAAAAGACAGTAAGGCTGAAAAACGGACAATCAAAACAACATAAACAGAGTGACAATAGCAATGAATAAAAGAATAAAATAAATAAAAATAAGCAGGATGCGAGTGGGCCGACACCAACGAGGATAATAAATATTATTTTTCTGCTTCCGTGGTGAATAGCGACGATCGATCTGGTTAATTAATCTAATTAATCTCTCCTTTTTCCTGCGTTTTCAAGATAGTTCATGAAGATTTTGCTCCCGCATTCACAGCTAAATTCACGCCTTCATAGTTCGGCTCATCGGACACATTTCCATTTTCTCACCGAAGTTATATTTATATTAAGTTACACGCTAAAACTCCCAAACATCTGTTTGTAGTTGTTACGGGCGAGCCAACTTTCTGGAGCAGCATCTGCGTCGGGACAAAATGTTCTCATATTTATGATCGCGGGCCAACGGCCGATTTCATATTTATAAATGCACGGGCGCTATTTTATGGGATGGAACGTGCTGCGAGGGAGATGAAACATCTGCGGTAACATTCGAAACCGCCGCTCCCTCGAAGACACGCTCTGGCATACCTGCAGAGTCCGTCCAGTTTTCCCGCGTCGCTTTTCTCCAACCTCCTATCCGACGCGAAGGCGAAAGCGTTAACCCGAAAGGTGATCGGGAAGAGGAATTCGCCGGCGGACGCCAGGGTTTGACACGCGTGACGGAAAGTAAGCGAAGTGGTGTGAAACTTGGGATTGTTCCCGTAACCGCGGGTTACGAGGAATTCAACCGGCTAAAACGCTAAATGGTCTCAAATGCGCTTTCAAACCATGCGGTTTAAATGTGCTTCACACACTTCAGAGGTAGAAATATATATATATATATATAAGCTACAGACAGGAAGTGGAGGTAATAGTTCAATAAATATGCATATTTTGCACTTCTGCCTCTTGGTAAGAAGGTGGGACGTTTCTGTTTGGAGTTTGCATGTTCTTCAGGTTCCTCACGCAGGTCAGAAACATGCAGAAGGTTCAGTGGAGACCAGAAATGTAAAAGAGAGAGTGAAAAATTGTTCATCTCCAGACGTCTGTGGAGGATCTTAGTCGTTCTTGTTGAAATCTTCTTGTCTCAGAGACTGGAATTGAATTTCTCCACTTGAAAACATTCACGTTTATTTAAGTTCTTTTTCAAATTCTTCAACTTCTTCTTCTTCACTTTCTTCAACTTTCAAGTGAAGAAAGTCAAGTCCAGTTGTCAAGACAAGAAGATTTGGACAAGAATACGTCTCTATATGAAGGCCTGTGATTGGCCGGTCCAGGGTGAACCCCGCCTCTCGACCAATCACGGCCAGGATAGGCGACCCCCCGCAGGGTCGACGCTCCAGATAATGAATGAATGAATACATTTTCCCGGCCATTTAACAGCCTGCAGCTGTAAACATCGAGTCCCGCTCACGTCACCGCCCGAACATCTTCGAGGCGAGTTCCCAGGCGGTCGATGGCGCGCAAACACTGCAAATATCGGTCTTCTTTGTGTGTGTGTGTGTGTGTGTGTGTGTGTGGCGCCGTGGAAACGCATCTCACAGGTGAATTATGCCCTTGCAGGTCAGCTGCAAGAAATCGGTTGCCGTTCCTTTTTTCTTAATCGAGACGATGCTTCGACGCAAATGTCGAGATTGTCGGCCGGGCTTAAACTGTATCTGTTCTTCAACTCGCACGTCGTCTGACGTAACCCAGCTTTCGTTTCTATCCCAGAAGATGACACTTGGAGTTGCATTAATGACGGAAACGATAGAAATGAACGATTTAATGACTTCAGATCAGAAAGAACCACTGGTAACCGAGCAGCGATGGCGCGAGATCCTTTAAATTATCACAGTTTACAGAGTGAGCTCTTGAAATTCAATTTTACCTTATTTTAAAATAGGACCGAGCAAGAGCTACTGATGAATAAAAAATAACTATTTAGATAAGAACCTTGATAATTGTTGTAATTATTATCATTGTAATTACGCGCAACACCGAATCAATGTCTGACTTTCGAATATACATTATTTACGGTTACACACGTCATACTTCCCATGTCGATGCGCCGGCTGTTAAGGAAAACATCAACTGGAAGGCAGTGCAGAGTTCGACTGTGACTTCTAAGTTCTGAGTTTCACTTGTTTTGGACTAAAAACCCCCCGTTTTGGTCGAGAAAGACACAAAATTTAGCTCCGTATTCAAAGTTGAGCATCAATGAGCCTTAACGCCGCCTCCAGAATCAAACTGTTAGCGGTATATCTGGAGGCTGCAAAAAGCCCCGGGGGTTAAGAGACTATCAAACGTTGGAAATCCACCGTTCAGAAGATCAGCCAGAGTCTCCTCGGTATCGATGAAGGACACGAGAAGAAGCGCCCGAAGGCGACATCAAGAGGGTTTGAACCGAGATGTTGAAAACCTGGCGTGGGACGGTGCCGACCCCTCAGGGTCGCGGTTGACGGGAAGTTCCTTCATGAGCAGAAAGCTAGTTGGCCAAAATATCCGCTGGCTCATCAGTCTGACGGAGGAGCCGGCCGTCCGTCTAGGCGACCTACTTCTGAATCGTTGTAAATGTGGACCGCTGGGACGGCGAAGCGGGCGTCCGGCGGGATTTCCAAGCACTCTGATGTGCTTCGGGAAGGAATACAGGCCGAGCATGTGGACATCTCAAGGCCGCGGCCACGAGGAGTGATTAAAAAGAGTGATCTGTGTGTGTGTGTGTGTGTGTGTGTGTGGGGGGTGCGCGGAACCACAAGCGCTCCCCCACAAGTCCACGGTCATCCCTATGGCTAAACGGCAAGCGCTGCAAATCGGCACAGGATGTTCTCACAGCCTTATTTACCTCTTTTTTTCTTTTTTTTTTTTTTTTTACAACAGGTTTTTCCGAAAGGAAAAGTTAGCGGGATAAATAGCAGGAACAGGATGGGGAGCGTTCCACTCCCCCCGCCTCGCCACCGGCAGAAATAACGCGCCGGGCAGGAAAAACCATTCGGAAAGGAGGCTACCGGCCCCGGCTAGCGGAGAGGAGGTCCAAAAAGAAGACGGGGAGAAGACTTTCCTCGCATTTGGATCGGCTTAACTGGATAATCGGGAGGAATCCGATGTCTGGCAGACAGGGAGTTCTCTCGCCGCAATTAATGAACAAATGCATTCTTGTCATGTATAAATGACAAGAATGCAGGAAGTCTTTTCACAGTTCACCCCCTCCCACCACCACCAGACACCCACTTACAAGTTCTGAGCCTTTGGTTTCTTTTGTGCAGGAGCGCTGCCTTGGGGTTGGACGTCCCGGCTGTGTTCGCATTGCAAAATGGCGGCTGTGGAAGTTAATGAAATGCCTGTGACAGCCGCTGTCGCTGGTCGCGGACGGGATACAATGGCGCTCTTATCCCCCGAATTTTTTTTTTTTTTTTAAGTTGTGGTACAGGGAACGGTCACTGCAGAAGAGTCAGAGGTTCTGCACTAAGTCAATGCACTTTGGTGAATGGGGTTCCAAAAAAAAAAAAAAGGGACCCCGCACAATGAAGGGACAATGTCTTCTGGGAATATAGACTTCCACTATCAGGGTGTCTGGCAAGTAAAAGAATGCTGGTATGAAGGCAGAAACAAGACGCCTTGTTTGATTTGTTTTTCTTCTCCGTCCCCACAAAGACAGTTTTATACGGCCCGTGACCGTCGGAGAAGCAAAGCACAGCGACCGAGCGCACGCACGCATCCAGGCGAAGCCGCTCGGGGTGCAAAAAAAAGTCCAAAATATTTCTGCTATGCTAATGTTCTCCTTGTTTTGCAGGAAGTAGAAAATGAAGCCCCCTCATCTGAGGAAAATCCACCCTCCCTTTGATGGCCGGGTCGTTCCCACGGCGCCATCCTGACCCCCCTGCGTGATGGTGAAATTACAGGCCGCAAAGCGCGAGGATGGTTTACTTCCCGGAAACGACTGCGCGGTGGGAACCACGAGGCGCGGGTCGGATGGACCAACCGGGCGGGGAGATAAAAAGCAAAATGGCGTCCAAAGATGGGGAAGATGTCAAAGATGCAGGCGAGCTAAAGGTACGTTCACGACGGTTAGCCAAATATTTCGACTAGCTTCTAAAACAGTGGTTCTTAACCTTGTTGGAGGTACTGAACCCCACCTGTTTTACATGCGCATTCACCGAACCCTTCTTTATTGGATCGAGGATCGGTTCGTCGATGGGTACAAAGAACAGGCGGAGTAGCCTTTTCATGGAATCTGGCTTCCTTCACCTTGAATTCAGCAAGCGCTATGTTCTTGTAGTTCCCATCTCCATGCAGCTGAAGGAAGCCTTCCCTTAGTTTTGCCGGTGCCGGACTAGAATTGCTCATCTTGTCTTTGCAAATCATGCAGTTAGGACATCGATTCCAATCGCGTTCCGTCATACATGTGAATCCGTATTGTACGTATTCTTCCGACCGCTTTCTTTTTTTGCCCGACATAATTAGTATGAAGGGATTAAAATATTAAGAAAGAAATCACATGACGTACCATCACGACAGTCACAAGTTACTACAACTGAGCGTGCCGAAATCCCCGCTGCACGGATAGGCCGAGCGATGTAGCGTGATCACCTGCGGCCAGTGATGTCATCACCGATGTGTGTCTCGACCTCCACCGAACCCCTGAGACTGACCCACCGAACCCCTGGGGTTCGATCGAACCCAGGTTAAGAACCGCTGTTCTAAAATAAAAGTCAACGGTTGTCAACAGTGAAACTTCGCCGAGAGCAACGAGTCAAAGGCTATAAAAAAAAAAAAATGTAAAAATCTGCTGATTTAAAGGTCGCAGCTGAAGGTTGAAGCTCGGATCTCATGTGTTCAGATAATAATAGAGCTGAGATTCCGTGGGCGTGGAAAGAGCGGCGAATTTTGTCGAATTCGTGCCGGCGGGCAACTTCTCGGGAAATTGCTGGCAGGACATCAGTGACAGCCTCCTTCTTCTTTTTGGGCTGACGCATCCCACGTTCCCCTCCTCCGCTTTCCGACGAGATACACCGAGCGTTCATCTGATGAACGCGTCCGGCGGAATACTTTCCGGAGAACTCCGACCTCCAGATAGGAGTCGAGGAGGAAATCCTCGATTCGCAGGTCAAATCTTTTGTCTCCTTTGTCTCGGTTTGTTTTCTTTGCGTCTTCTAACTCCCTCCGGCATCTCGCGAGGTTCCCGCACTTGCTTGAAATCTTCTGCCGAAACTGGCGAAGGGACTCCGAACTCCCTCGGAGATATTTTTCAGATAAACATTTCATTCGGTGTCCTCTTTTTCCACACGTGTACGAACAAAGGAGGAAAAAAAAATAAAATAAAAAAAGCCCACGGTCTTCCTGAGCCTCCCCACCGCCAAAGCGACCCTCTGACTCAGGAAGCCCTCAACAATATTCCCATACCTTGTCTCGCAGATGTTTTCCTGGCAGCTCATAAATCAGCGCCACCTCCAAGAGTGATGTCAACAATGACCTCTGCTCAGCCCAAGTACTTTTGACACCTTGAAATAATAATTATATAAACTGTTTTTTTCTGCGCCTGCAGAACTATATCCTGCAGCCAGAATCGCGCTTGCTTCCTTTTTCTTCCGCTAACTTCCAGGCACCTTTGGGCATTCGGCAACTTGACGATGTTGGCATCGGGAATTCGTTGGTACCTAAAAGGGAGAGCCTTGTAAAGGTCTCATCTTCCTCCCCTGACACTTCCAGAACTTTAGCGTACCTTTACGTGTTACCATTTTCTTTGTTTTATAGTTTCAAAAAAGCAGGTTTGTAACTTTTCTGTAAGCGCAAGCCCTGCAACTGTTAGTAATGGAATATCAGTTTGGAAAAAAAACTAAAAGATCACGCCGCTGATGCCGGTCTGGCTTCACAGCGGCATGAAGGAAAGACATGAGTCACAAAATGACTCGGCAAAGTTTGTGCCAGAGCTGAACTGGAAAAAAAAAATGGCAAAGCGACGCCCCTTCAAAACGGCGTGGAAGATGCTGACGCAACCAGAAAAAAGAAAAAAAAAAAAAAGGACACCTGGAGGCAGAATGAGACGTGGCAGGGAAGGCACTGAGTTTTGCGGGCCGATAACGCAAAGCAGCAGATGCGGCAGTGCAAAAATACCAGTTTTGTATGTACTTTTGGCGAGTAAACAGTACCAATCCCTGAGTGGCGTGTACTCACGGATCGCAGATGGCTGAATCTGTGAGCCGCAGGAGCAAAAAAAGCGGTAAAAAGATATTCTTTTCCCGGTCACTCTCGGGATTTCACGGGAGGATTAAAAGGAAAGTGAAGCGTTTCGGCCGAAGAGGCGGAGCCGATGATGACTTCGGAGGTCTTTGTAAGCACAGCCTCAAAGAGTTGAAGGGGGAAGCTACGGTAGAAAGAGGTACTGAGCTATAGGGCCAAAATCCTGAAGGTCAAAGAGAATGAAAGCGAAGTACTGTGTTCTCCTCCAGCTGCTGAGACCTCTTTTCTCCTTCCTCTTTCTATTCCTCTTTACCTTCTTTTCAAACTTAATCCACTCTGCCTCTTTGGAAAATTTCAAACACAAAAGATTTTTGACCTTCTGTTAGGCTCGTCGATTAACATTTGTAAGACAGGTAAATGCGGTATGTTCTTCTACTTTTAATAATAGATTATTAACAGCCTGATCTAAGGTGAGGTTGAACCTGAACCAGGTAACTGTCAATCACAGTGCCAAAACTGCTGCTTCTCCGCAACTGGGCTCTTTTAGCGTATCCATCAGGGTTAGCATCTGGTTCTCTTTGTAACAGGTTCCAAACAATCCAAGCAGACTTCCGGTCACCGATTGGCCGCAGACCATCACCGAGTCGGTAGAGGCGCTACTCGCTAGCATGGCCGCTGATGCCGATCGCTGGTTATTGTGTGACAAAAAGCCTCAGACCGAGTAGCAGGTAAAGTAACGTCGAGGCACTTTTGCTACAACGACCCTGCCCGCATTGTGCAAGTACTATGACGCAGAGCGACCAGACGCTCGGTCGAGTCGATGGAAACGTGAGATGGAAAAGCAGCGCTATGGAAACATCCAACCAATCAGAATACTTTATTGATCCCCCAGGGTGAGATTGCTTTTTGCTATCACTCGCATTCCCCATTGAAAGTCTTCGGTCAACCTACTGACTGCTTTTGGAGTCGCAGAAGGAAGCTGGAACCCTGCGGGAACCCCGCCGGAAACATGGAGAACACTCCAAGCAAACTTGTAAACGGCAAACAGAGAGGCATCAGTTAGTCAGCCACAGGTATCAAACCGGGGAGCTTCTTACCCTGAGGCTACGGTGCAAATTCCTACACTGAATAGAAACAATGGTCCGGGGGAAAGAAATCATACTTAGCTAGTTCTATTCAGATAGGTACTGTGATGGGCATCCTGGGAAGTACTGAAATATCCTTGTAGAGCAAAAACAGTAGGTCATTCATTCATTATCTACCACATGTAGCCTATCCCAGCTATAATAGGGCAAGAGTTTGCCCCGGAGCACATACAGAGACATACAACCATTCACTTACTCATTGACACATCTGGATCTTTTGTGTCCGCTGAACCTCCTGCATGTTTTTGGACCGCGAGAGGAAACCGGAGAACCCGGCGTGAAACTTACGCAGACTCAGGGAGAACATGGAGGCCCCCTGTCGGGATCCAACCAGGGACCTTCTTGCCGAGAGACAGGAGTGCTAATGGCGCCTGTGGAAGGTCACGGCTTAAAATAAGTAAATTAATAAAAACAACGATGACTTTAGTAGTTCCCACACAGATTCTGCTGACATTGGCCCTCTCTTGCTCACGGCCTTTCATTGAAGATAATCTTCCTTGGCGGGTGCCCATATTTACCCCTCGTGTTTTGTTCGCCGACCGGCGCAATTGCTTTACGCTGAACAGGCTCAAATTGGCTTTCGGCAACCGACCCGATCAATGCCGAGTCACAATAAGGGCGGCTTGTATAAAACACGACTCGGCGAGTTTGAATGTGTCCTGTGTTTGTTTGTGAACTGGAGCCGGTCGGTCGAAACCTCAGGCTCGGACATCATTTTACGTCATCGGCTCAAACGGAACGGATAAGGAACGGAGAAGCTGCTCACCATTTTTTCATTTCCCTCATTATTTCTTCTCTCAAGTATTAGTTCCTCTTCTGCGCTAGAGGGTTCCTTGTTTTTTCTCGCATCTTTTCAATCCCAACGCATGTCTGAGCGGCCAGAGAGGCTCCGTCACCCATCGGTTCCACTACCAAGCCTCCTGGGAAGACGCTAACAACAACGTTACGGCTGAAAATCGCCCCCGTGTTTCGGGTCTCGCGTCTATCGACTCTTCGCTCAAGCTGAACATGACAAAGGCGATACGACACGGAGGTTATTTTTGAAAAGATCTGTGAAAACATTCTGACTGGAGATTCAGAAAACATCCCCTGTGTGCTGTAGAGGCCAGACTGGAAATACATTCATAACCTGTCTGGGGATGATAGATGTGTCTGGATTGGGGTTGTTGGGGTTAAGGGCCCGCTGCCTTGTATCTTGGCTTGCTACAGGAAGTGTGCAAATCTCATTCGCTGGCTTTTTCCTGTGTACAAATCTTCATCCTGTCTCTGAGAAATTATTTTAAGGTCCACTTATCAACTGCGGTGAATTTGCCTAAGGTCACCGTTTGCGCTGTCCATTAAACACTCGGTGCCTTTTTTTTTTTTTTGCACGCGAGTTCTCACGGAGCCTCTTGTTTTTCTATCATCATGTTCCACCGGCGTAAGAGGCTCGGATGGGGACGGAGGCAGGAGTCAGGGTGACACCATGACAGCATCCCATCAGAATGTCATTTCCTTGGCCCCTGCGACTCCAGCTGACATCCTGCTTGGGGTTTTCTATCACGCACCAGAGAACGGGCACTCGGCGGAGTTCCTGTTTTGGCTCTTCGATTGAAAGTGATCTGCTGGCCAAGGTTCGGCCCTCTTTTCAACTTTCGGGTAGTCCCTCTCCCGGGAGCGAGACTGTTGTCGGTACAGCCTGACCAAAAAAAAGAAAAAGGAAAACAGCAAATCGAGCGGTATCCAACGGGGAAGCTGCAGGCCACAAACCTTCCCCTGACTTTACCCTTTCCCAAAAGAGTCTGAGGGCCTTTTACGTGACAATGTTCGGTAACCGAGAACGGCACTCGCACGTCCCGAAAACAGAGCGCGACGAAAATGGGCTCCGGAGTGGAAAGATTTCGAAACGCCGATCGCTAAAAAAATGGGTTGACCATCGCAACAATGGCGGACGGCACTCTGGTACTCCGGAGTGCTGGCAGGACTCCCAGGCTACATCCCCTTGGAATTTGCCCTCCCTGTAGTTTCGGGTCAGTCCAAGCAATAACTCCACCTCATCATCGGTCCATATAAATACTCGCTTGCTCTCCGTTGTTATTGTTTACACTCACAGTAGTACCCATGTTTATTTTTGCGCCCAGGCAGGAAATGTCCCTACGCATGCATATGTTTCAGATCACCATACCACTACTTGCCTAGTGTGTGTACTACTGCGCTTCTGGTATTTCCTAACACTGTGATTCAAAACGCTGCCGTCTGTATGTGATAATATTTGAACATTGAACATTGTCGTGTAAACAGGTTCTAAAGAGCCCTGCGGTTGCCTTCAGTCGTATTTGCATAAGAACTAAAACAGAAATGAGAGGAAGTTTGTCGGCACCATGCGCAGATGAATATCTGCATGATATCTAATAAAAATAGAGTGCGGAATTTCATCATCCATCAAGAAAATTAATAATCAGACGGCAATCGAGTATTTGTACCGGCCAACGATGGAAGTGGAAATGTTGCTTCAAGTGACCCTCAGTTACAGGAAGGGTATCTTCCCAGAGGATGTAGACTGGGAGTCATGCCAGTGGAAATCCTCTGGAGTGCCCTGGAGTCCACCATTGTTGTTACGATCTTCCCACCTGCGTATGGCGACTGACCGCAACCCTTCCGCATTTACCAAGTTTTCTATCCTTTTAATCCTTCCATCCGTTTTGTGCATTGTCCCGTTTTCAGGTGCCACAAATGGCGTTCCCATGAGACGGGCGACCGCAACGCAACCAAACTTGCGTTGACACCCAGAAACGCAACAATGAAGAGTCGACCGCCTCAGCAGCAAGTGCTGGACTATTTCGTTTTCGTCGGGATTGAGGGCGAAACGCCGACCCCGTTTCATGACTCAGCAGCAACCAAGAACTCCGGGAAGCGATAACCTACCACGATAACGAAAGCAAACACATTGCTGGACCGGGAACAGAAAGATGATGGAAAGAAAATTAACAAAAACAAGTCACATAATCACATCCGAGACCAGAAAAAACACAGGATTAAAAAAAAAAAAAAAAAGGCAAGGGCTTAAGAGTGAACCCGAAGTTGAAGTAATCAGACGGTGACAGGGTGAGTAGCTCGAGCGCAGGCAGGAGGCTGATTAGAAGAGAAGCACCGCGGCGCAGATGAAGAACAGCATGACTCATGGTTTTGACAACAATCAGGGGAGAAGCGGAGGAGAAGGATTTTCGACATGAACATGCGCCCTGTGTTTGAGTCACAAACAACAAACTGGCAGGATCTAGTCCATAAAGACAAATTAAAGGAAGTTACACTGGTAATAGACGCTGAAGACAGGAAATACATCGACACCTTCGGTCTGAGCTTCTGGTCAGCATTTCCGTTAATTCAACCAACAGGCCATTGTTTGTCTATATATTCAATTTAACTCCAAAACAATGTGTTCCGCTATTTTTGTTCTAAGCCGAACTGTGATACATTTATTTATTTAGATTGTTTTTTTTTTTTTAAATATTCAGTTATTTTACAAAAATCACATTTTTTCCACATCCACATGTCATTCTCCTGACAGTGTACACTTGTTTATAATTTATAATACTGTTTTATAATTCCAAAACAAGCAAACTGTATCCTATAAAAATAGAAAAAATAAAATTAAAAAAAAAAAAACAATGCCAAAAAAACAAAACGTGACAGTATTTGTGTTTTTTGCCTTTCTAATTACAGTCCCGGATGAAACAGCCACTCTTCATCCTTATATTTACTTTAAATGTGTGTTTTGTATATTATCTTAAACTGATTTATAGTCAGACAGATAGACAGATAGACAGATAGATCAGTGATTTTATATTTAGATGATAGGAAAGCTAGCTGGATGGATGGATGGATGACTAGCTGGCTAGATGGATGGATGGATGGATGGATGGATGGATGGATGGATGGATGGATGGATGGATGGATGGATGGCTATATAGCTATAGCTATAGCCATCTAACTAGCTAGCTAGCTAGTTAG
This sequence comes from Fistularia commersonii, assembly GCF_037954325.1. Classification (NCBI taxonomy): domain Eukaryota; kingdom Metazoa; phylum Chordata; class Actinopteri; order Syngnathiformes; family Fistulariidae; genus Fistularia; species Fistularia commersonii. Next base: position 5,331,999 of record NC_141319.1, on the reverse strand, counting down.
CTAGCTAGCTAGCTAGGTAGATGGATGGATGGATGGATGGATGGATGGATGGATGGCTATATAGCTTTAGCTAGATAGATAGCGACCTGTGGGTGCATGACTCAAAGGATGGATGGATGGAGGGATGGAGTCATCTTTGACTGAAAAGACATATATTATAAGTTTTTGGAAAATGTGTCCCTTCGGTCTGATGTTATCACATATGGACATCTTCGCTCGTCTGGATACGGTTACTATGGCAACAATACATCGATACAAATCAGTCCAACCCGGCAAACAATTTGTCCGAAAGGAAGGAGAGCCAGGGGGATTCAGGTTGTTTCACCTGACGCCACAATGACAAAAAACACACAAACGAATAACAACAACAAAAAAATGAAAGTTTTAATCCCGAAACGAATTAGCTGAAAAACAAACTCGGAGTTGGAGTGAAAGAAGCAGAGCAGAAGCCCTTTCAACGCTGTTGTGTCTTTCATTATTCCTGCTGGAGATTGGATTTCAGTGATTATAATATTTTCCATCTGCTCAGACGGCTCCGGAGCGGATTTCGTGGGACGGCGAGGGAGCAAAAATAAACCCCTGCGCCGACATGACAGGGCGAGGGAAATTCGTGGGAACAAGAAAATTGACCGGATCGTCCGCTTCAGAGAGAGAATATTTTTAGACCCGTGAAAGTTGTATTCTTTTGTGCCTCAAACCGCGAGGATCACGTCACCTCGCCGGCGAAAGCCACCCGAAACCGCGGCTTTGGCGCGACCGGCGCTAACGCTAGGGATTACCGGATTCTCGATTCTTCTCGGTCGCGTCACTCTCGATCGATCACCAGCAGGAGCTCGGATTGGATTCAAAAAAAACAAAAAAAACAAACATCACTAATCATTAACTTCCTGTAACTTTCTGCGCCGTCAAAAACATCAGAACGCCGGTTCCTCCGTGCCCGTGAATTCAGTTACATAACAAAAACTCCCTCTGAACTCCCGCCGCCGCCATGAACCCTGCAGGAATGCGAGCGGAGCTGCGAGTATCTCAGAGGGAAAGAATCCCTTTCATTAATTCAACAATACGGACAGACAGCTAATGGCGTCCACAAAAAGCTGGCGTGCGCGAGGGTTCGTCTCCTTCCCGGATCTCGCAAACGCTTGTCGTCTCCGGGCTCAACGTGCGATTCATGAACTTACGGAGAATCGGGGTTTTTCCGAGAAAAATGCAGCGATTGGGACTACGGGCCGATTCTAAGGGGCGGCGCAAAATCGGAAAAAATAATCAACGTTTCGATGCGGTTATATTAAAAGTAGTAACTATTATGCTCCCGGCAGAGAGCTGCGTTCTTCTAATACAAACCTACTAGCAGTACCTTTTGCTCGCTCTAAGCGATCTCAGGCAAAACTGTTCTCAGTTCTACTACCTCAGTGGTGGAACAAACTTCCGGAAGCAAAAAGACGAGCATCATCTCCCTCAACCTTCAAGAAACAGGTAAAAACGTTTCTCTTTCAGGACTTTTTACGGCGCTGATGCCCCAGATCAGGTTAGGCAGCAAGTTAGGCTATGCAGTGTGTGTGTGTGTACGTTTGTGTATGTCTTTGTCAAAAAAAAAAAAACAACTCACTAACCCAAGCTTACTGTTCTGTATATTTCCTGTGCATCGTGTATTTGCAAGTGTATTTGCAGTCCCTATGTCCTCTATTGTAAGTCGCTTTGGATAAAAGCGTCTGCCGAATGTAATGTAATATTAACTCATAAAATGGAAAACCTCGCAAATGTAAAGCGACACCATTGATTCAAAATGTAGTATTAATATTATAATAAATATTACAGCAAATAATAAAATTAAATTTTTTAATATTTATCCACAGGGTTTTTTTTTTTTTTAATTTCAGATTTTCATTAAATTAAAAAAAAAAAATTATTGGTAATTTTTTAATAAATCTGGTGACATGAATTAACTATTTCTTTTGTCAGCATATGTAAGTTGCTGATAGGCGGGGTCGCCGTGCAGAATCCGGCCGAGGCGGCCAACTTTCTCCAAAGTTTCATATTTCAAATTTCGCAATAAGTTTGTAGTGGTTTTAGGAAAACGGTCAAAACGTGGCGATACGTTCCCGTGAAGCCGACCAGAAGGGTTGCGCTGTCGACAGGCGGCCAAGACGCCGTGTCCGGATGCTAAATTTACAGCCCCCGTTGTGCGTCTCTGTCTGCGTTCTGGAAAGCTGGAAGAAACCCGGTCCAGACTGCGTCCAATAACAACACAGAGCGCAATACATCACCGCGCCGCGCAAAGAACCTTATCTAAGACCGGCTTTATTTCATTTTCATGGATCCAGCTTGGATTTCAGTTTTAATCGCTGGCGTTTTTCATTTCTTTGCCTTCGTGCAAAAAAGGAGACGTCATCGCCAAGTTACATTGATGATTCTGAAGGCTTGCAGCTTCCAGCGAAAACCGGGAATGAATGAATGAATATCGGATTTTTACAGAGCGGACGCTTTTTAAAGGGTTTGTGGAACGACTTGATCCCGGCGGGCGAAGACGTTCGGATGAACACGTGGGGAGAAATTCATCCCTTCATGAAGGACCAGCTGGGAAAACTGCTTAAGGAAAGCAATCGGCTGACGTGCAAAAGTGGTTTTATCAACTGCGCTCAATTAAAGCGTGAAAAGACTCTAAAAATCCAGGCGGGTGTGAAAGTGAGAGCATCCGATCCGTCAGGTGAGGCTGCGTTAAGACGAAACTGAAATGCTAGAAGATATGAATCTGCATGAGGACTCTGGAAAACTTCCATCTGAGCCGAGATCGAGCTTTAAATCCGTAATATCCGACGTTTTCGGGCCGGAGCCGGTCTGAGATGGTCCTCGCAAGAACACCGAGCGAACGGCCGTTTCAAAACGGACGGTTCCCGGCGGACGGCGAAGGCATCGGGTTTGCTTTCAGGAGCGAATCCAGAACGGCTTCTCGCCCGCTCGGGATGTTTGACATATCTGTGGTCGGCGGTGGTTTCTCATGGCGGTTTGCGTCGTAACGGTCCACGTCTGTCAGAGAGCGAAGGGTGTAACGGGGCTTTTGTTTTGTTGTCGCTAGCTCCGCTCCGTTCTGTCCATTGTCGCGCGTCCGAAGGCGAATCTCATCTGGATGTGAAAGAATATTAGCCGCCGCTAATTAGCATTCGCTGGTGGTAGAGTCTTTAATCTACAGTCTTTAATTTGGCGCCGAAAATGAAGATTTTCATCAAAAGCGCCGCGTTTGTCAGACGCCATGCTAACGAGGAAAATTCACTTTGACGATCTCGGGCGGCAACGACGGATGACGCCAAGCTCCCCCCTCGAGCCTCGTCCCCCTTTTCTCCGAACGCCGCTTTGTGATCTGTGATCCGCAACCTTCGTCGCTGTGGCCTTCCTCTCCGTCTTTAGATCCCGGGGCCTGAATAAAGTCGTAGCTGAAAGTTTAGCATCTCTCGTCAAGAGCCAGAATAAATTCCCTTGATCGTATTAAAGCGGGTCGCAGCGGTTAGCGCTCCTTCCTCAGAGCAAGAGGGTCGCTGTTTCGTTTCCTTCTGATTGTTGTCTTTAACTTTATTTGTTGTCAAAGGGGGCCGGACTGGTAAAATCATAGTGTGACGTCAAGAAGTAACGCAAAGTGCAACAGGTAAATTATAAAAAGCTTTACATGTAATGAACTGTTCCTTTAAAAAATACATGATGAACAACCTGAGATTCTTTAAGAAAAGTGCAATTTCACCAACATCATGCCTCAGTTCTTTCTTCTCAGTTCTCTGTGACTAGTATTTTTCGCCATGTTGAGTCTCATAGCAGCACCGAAACTCGCTGCATCCACACCGAGCGTACGGGTTTCTTAATAACCTCAACCAGCAAATAAGAAGTGGTACATTTTTCTTGGAAATCCCTAAATACAACGTCCACTTCTCCACATCTTGCTGATGAGGCCGACGGAAACGCAGGTCAATTTCTAACAAAAAGTTAAAATGCTATTTTCAGACCCGGAAGCCGCATTGCTGCCATCTGCTGTAAGTACCAGTGTTGTGCCATGTTGCTAATACTGACTAAAACTGTGCAACCCTTGCAGACAAAATTAAGAACTATGTTTTTATTTAAAAGTATTTTTATGTATTTTTTTTCAAATTGCGGATTTATTCAACGGGCCGGATTGGACTCCCTGACGGGCCGGTACCGGCCCGCGAGCCGTACGTTTGACACCCCAGCCTTAGGCTGACCAGACATGGGAAAAGGTTGTACATCATAATATGAGATGTTAATGAGAGAGCGTGTTGAGACGTAATTTGTAATATCGGTGCGTTTTGTAATAAACGTCCAAAATGTAATAACTTTTCAGGGCGTTTGGTTATATGTCTCTAAACGTGACCCTGTGGTCGACCGGCCCAGGTTGGCCTCTCGCCCAAAGACAGCAGGGATCTTCGGCACTCCTACGACCCTGAGTGCCGGTTCAGTCGAATGGAAAATGAATGAATGAATATCAAATCATCCATTGGAAATACAAGTTTTTTTGATTCTTATCTGTCGCTGAAACAACCAAAGTTTGATTGCGAACACAGAAGAGTCCAGAGACTAGCATTCTGAAATCCAGTAACTTGACAATATAACTTTTAAGAAACTTGTTGCAGCATACCGGTCGAGAAGTTAATGAACTGAATGTATGTATAGATACAGATCTGAGATGAGTCGAGCGGTCACTTCGGCTCTTCGGTGACTGGGTTGCACTTCTTGTAAGTCGCTTTGGATAAAAGCGTCTGCCAAATGACTGGAATGTAATGTAACGTAAAGTGAAAACCGTTGCCTCGCCGACGTCCGCCTTGAACTCTTCATCCCCGGCGCTCGATAAAGCTTTCACTCTCCACACCTCATGCGCGCAGCTGCGGCCGGCGGGAGTCTCTCCGGACTGGAATTCCACGCCCGGCTCCGGGCCATGTGACAAGGCCACATGGCAGATGTTCGACTCCCGCCTCGCCGGGGGTCCGGGGAGGGGATCCGAGCCGAAAGATCTCCGGCTCCTCCTCGGGCGTTTATCAACCAGCTTCGACGTCCGTCCAACCCCTCGGTCAGCGACGCAGGTGACTCACCGCAGCTGCTACCGCAGAGAATCCTCATATTTGTAGGCTACTGCAGTTAGCGTACTCTCTGGTTTCCAGCGAGTAACCAAACAACCGGAGCTAGCTAGCATATCTCCATGCTTCTGGTGGGAGCTGGGGTCTCCCCAACTTGGGAAAGGTTATCGACCGTCCTCTCGGAAGTCATCAAGTCGCCGCTCGATTGCACGAACCGTCAAACGAGGCGTGACGAGGAACCGGGACGGAACCGAAACGCGGGTCGTCGCTAAGCTAGCCGGTGCAGAGAAAGGGAGAATACCGCTTCTAACTGCTCTTGCTATGAGAAGAGCAAATAGAAGAAAGGATTGGTTGTTTTCTAGGTGAAAGAGGGGGATATAGAAAATATGAAAAGGTCTAGATATTGTGCACGTGAGACTCGATACTGTGCACGTGTTCATTTTTATCTGTTTTATTGTGTGTCGAGCTCAAATACGAAACCGAACACGGCACTGATGTTGGAAAAGCTAAGCTAGCCGGTGCTGGGGAAGGAAGGGAGAATAACGATAAGCCGTGACAGAGACAGCGAATCCTGGTTTGCGCCGTGATGCGGTTCATCGGAGGTCGAACAAAACGGACCAAAATTAGAAAATGGATCAAACATAAACAGATTTGCACTAAAAAACCCGCAGCATCCCAAAAATAAAAATGGCAGCTGACCAGCTAGCGCCGTCCATCGGAGGCGTTCCGGGCTGCGTGCCCCCAAAAGCAAATGTCAGGGAACGTCATCTCAGGCGTCACAACGAGCTCACTGCTCCTAAATCTTCTTTATCACGGATCAACTCACAGCGTGGGAAACCACAGTAGATGTGTGTGTGTGTGTGTGTGTGTGTGTGTGTTGATGTGTTTATCATTACGCTGGAAAATTAAAACTTCTGCCGGTAAAAAAAAAAACACAGAGGGGCACAAGGTCGACGCTGAAAATATCTAATTGGTGCGACGGGAAATGTGAATTGTGTGTCCGGTCTTTGTAAACAAACAAAAAAAAAAAAAGGAGTGACTGCCGCGGCGTCGTATTCAGGCCACTTCCTGCCTCCTGCTGCTCCAGACACACAAAATCTCCTGCTGTCTGAAAAGGGGGCGGCGGCGCTCTGCGCCCGGGGCCACCCTTTTCCCCAGACAACCACTGGGCTTCATGTCCGACGGCGGTTCAGGTTACCAAAACGTGAAGATACCGAAGGAGCATGGGGGGCGTTGTGCTCGATTTTGGGTAAATCACCCACCCCGGATATCGCCGCCGCCGCCGCCGCCGCCACCGCGCAGACGCCCGCATTATCGCCTCCATGATTTGCTCCAGACATATTAACTCCGCCGCCCCCTCTGCACCAGTTGTTCGCTCAGGTTTTCACGGTCACAGCCGTTTTAAGGGGTGCCTCATTCCTAAGCCCCCCCCCCTCCCGCCCTCGCTGGTTCCCCCCAAACCCCGTCACCCCCTCCGCCCAGTGCCTGTCTGAGCCGTGACCCCTCGCGGGTCTTGTGATAAGCTTCTGTGCGCAGCCAGTGTAAATCTTACGATTCCAGCTGCACTCCGGCATCAGCGGCGGGACAAGCGTTCCTTTTGTAAGGGGTCACACCGGATGACTTGTATGCTCCTTTTTTTCATTGCTAGTTATTTTCCCCAAACATGCGACATCTCGCACACACACACACACACACACACACACGGACAGTGGTTCAGATCCTCTTAGACAGCTGTGGGGATTCCGGTCACAGACATGGGTCTCTTTCTTTTTTTTCACATCTGATTTTATGTTCATACGGCGGAGGCTAACGCTAAAAACAAAACGCACGATTATGTCATCGTTGGGTTCAACCTACATGCAAATTATGTTTTTGTCACGACTCTAACATGACCAACATCTTCATCACATCCACAAGTCATATATATATACATATATATATATATATATATATATATATATATATATATATACAGTGAGCGGAACACAATTATATATCATTTTACAAAACATTTCAGAAACATTTCAAGAATGGACACAATTACATGCACGCACTAAAGCTTTCTCTTCGCCCATTTGTACCGCTCACTGTATATTTTGTAAATATTATATTTGGTTTTTGTTATCTTTGTGTTGCTGTTGTGTCCAACAATGTACGTTTTTGTCCATTTTATTGCTCTTTTTGACATCATGGCCGGGGGACTACAGATGAAAACTAGCCTCTTTGGCTATTTCTGGCTTTTTTACTCATGTTTAATTCATGTGCTTTATGAAATTGCATTGTACCCTTTTGAAATAAACTTATTTAATTAATACATGACTTGTGGATGTGGTGAATATATATATATATATATGTATTAAAACATTCACTTACAAGTTTAATTGGATCCATTGTCGAGCTTTTAACTCAATTTGCTTGCGTATCATATTGAATTTTCCCATTAAAATTAATTGAAAAGCTATGAATTTGTTCCAGCCCCAAAGTTTTTATGTGTTTTTCAATAAGAGAAATGTATTTCTTATAAATAACAAATGATAAGAAAAAAACAAACAAACAAACATAAAAGGTCATGTTATTTACCTTGAAGATCGGATGAGGATTGCGGAGGTTGGAGGAGTTTAACTTTCTACGCACTTGATGCTACGATGTGTTGCTAATTTGTAATTGCTAAACTTTAGGGCTAGAATTCATTTAGTGACAGAATGAATGTTTCGCCTTATTTTTAAACAATCAAACCGTCCCCGACTCTTCCGGCGTTTCGTCCATTGACGTTCTCGCTGTCTTCTGCACCAAATCCCCGAAAAACGTCTCCTCCCTTCGCAAAGATGATGCTCTCCATCACCGTATCTCAGCAACTTCTCCATCATCTCTTCATGGACGAGTCCACCACACACACACGCACACACACACACACACACACACCTCGCTCGTGATTTTCTCTGGGCTACCCAGCAGCGGGCAGTACGTCCGACTATTTTTAAACGTAACATCTGCGACACATCGATGTCAACGTTCATCCCGCTCGATCCAAAGTCAGATCAGGACTCGACAAAAAAAACACAAAAAGCACAAAAAAAGCACAAAAAAATAAATAAATTTAAAAAAAAAAAAAAAAAAATTAAAAAAAATCAACAATCTCAAAAAACACGCAAGCAGAAACACTCGTAAGTCAATCATTGTAATTTCTAACACTTTCCACTTTAACGTGAAATGAACTTTAATGTAATTTTTTTCCCCAATCGAGTCTCTTCTTCACTTCACGGTGTGAAAACAGCGCCAAAATATCAAATGCATTTTTTTAATTTTATTAATTTTTAGTCTGCGTTTATCTTGCGCCCAAAAACTGCATCAGTGGACGAATACCGTTAGCACGGAGGCGGTCGACCTGCCGGATACGTAACGCGGCTTTATGATAACAGACAGGCCTCGCGGTCTCGCTCGGGGTTCGGAAGGGTGACGCCACTGGACGGAGGCGCCGCTAAAACCTCATTACGACCATCTGCCGAAGCACATCTGGACCCAAAGCGCCGACAACGCCGACCCGTCCCCGCGCCCTCCTCCCCGTGACGGAGATCACACACACCGCTAATAAACAGCGAGGGGCCGGGGGTCTCGGCGGCGGCGGCGGCGGCTTTATAATGGGAATGAAAGTGTTTCCCCGGCAACCGGTTACTCAGCAACTAGCCCAGCCGTAGAACCACAATAATGTTACACGTTTTTTTTTTTTTTTTTTTTGTAACTTCACCACCCCTTCCTCCCTCCCCCGACTCCCACGGCTAAGAATCTTGCACACACTCTTTGTGAGACACACCGGATTGATCAGGGCGAATGAAAACGTGCACGGCCTCATATTCATCAGTTCATTTACGGCCGGTATTGAAAGCGCCGGTTTGTCGGATTTTTATGATTAATGTTATCGCAACGGACATGAAATGTGGCTTAAATGGGTTTTTGCTATGAAAAGAGCAAATAGAAGAGAGGATTGATTGTTTTCTAGGTGAAAGAGGAGGATATAGAAAATATAAAAAGGTCTAGATACTGTGCACGTGAGACTCGAAGCTGCATACGTGGTGCAATCTGTTTTTTTTTTTTTCTTATTTTTTTATATATCGCTCGTATTCTCACAGGTACTATCGGTTTCACTGCACGTCCACTATTGGATCAGGTGTTCATTTTTTATCTGTTTTATTGTGTGTCGAGCTCAAATACGAAACCGAACACGGCACTGATGTTGGAAAAGCAAAAAAAAAAAAAAAAAAAAAAGCAATTTCAATTTAAGGGGTGTCACTCACAAACGTCCAAAATCTGGCGAGGACACGTGCTGAGCTGATTCCACGGCGACTCCACACATGTTCCCCGGCAGTCGGTCCCACAAACGAGGATTAAGGGAGGGTGAGTGTGTTTGTGTTCCCTGGAAAAGAAAAAAAAAAATGATGTTTGCCAGGTAACACACTGGAGAATCCTGCTTCGGTCTGGAACGATAAATGCAAAAATTGCTTTGGCTCTTTTCGAACGTCTGTACGGGATTCTTTCCTTGAAGAGAAAAAAAAAAAAATCATCACAAAGCATCATAAATTAGGTCCCTCGCTGCAGGAATGAGAAGTCTGGGAGCCCCGGAGCGCCGCGGAGCCACTTACATTTTTTCGGTTTTAAAACATTGGATTCATAAAAACAAAAAACATTTTCTTCTTTTTGAGAGGTGAATTTGAAGTGAAGCAAAGTTTCCCTGCTGTGAGATACAAGTCTGGATAGTACAAAATATGAATTATTCAGGTTGTTTGACCTTAAAAAAAAAAAGTTAATAATAATGTAATTCAAACAATTGGTCTTTTGGTTCGAAATGTACTCGCCTAATCAGACTCGCCCCATTTAATTTTCCATTTTCTGTATGTGGCCCTTTCCAAATTTTGCGTTTATGTGTTTTTTACAGTACGTGCACAATATTCCCTCAAAGCTGCGTATTTGCGGAATCGCTTGCTTGTTAGGGCGCTTTCCGCGCACAGCGAAAAAAAACACACGAACACAAAAATCGCCATGAACGTAAGAGCCGCGGGTTGGCCGGGCCTGAACAACGGGAACCCCGACGTACAAAAACAAAACGCTGCTGAAAAATCTGCCGGATCCAAATGCAACATGGGCGGCCTTCTGCCTCCACTGGCAAAAATAGGAAGAAGGCGAGAGAAAATAACAGAAAAAAAAAAAAGAAAGAGTAAGATAGAGGGTTGGGAGAGACTGGCACAAATATTGTTTTAGCACTCGTAGCAGTAGCGCTAACAGCTACGTGGTAATAGCTGAAATGATACAATAATAGCTAAAATGAATTTACACCTGTTTTTGTAGTGTTCATTTTTACTAACTCAATGGATGCGGTAAAATTCCTGCTTGTAAGGAGTTTATCTGTTATCACGTATAAGATACACCACATATGCTATGATGGCATGCTAGGCTACAATTCATTTGTCCTTTCAGTCATTAGCCGTACCGCTCATCGTGCACTCGGGGTCGCGGGTCAGGGATACAATTACCGTAATTTCCGTACTATTGAGCGCACCTCAATATAAGCCGCACCGACTAGCCGATTGCTATCTCGGGCTTCCTCCTGCGCACTAAAACCGTCTTCGTCTTTGGTGTCGGAGTTGAACGGACTCAGAATTTCCCGCTCATTTCATCGGTCCGATGTGACGATGATAAATGTTTTAGCCGCGTGAAGCTCGTTAGCGCCCCCACACCCAAAAAGTCCATATATTAGCCGCATCGTTGTTTACCTGAAAAAAGTCGCGGCTTATCGTCCGGAAATTACGGTATAAACCATTATTTCATTTCCTTGCAAATAAGATAAGTCAATCGAAAACAAATACAAATAATAGACGACAAAATAAATAATGTGTTGGCATCGGTATATAAGGGCTTTGCAGCTTAAGAGTAATTTCAGCGCTGTGTGGGGAGCCACAGGTGATACGCAAAGAAAAACTATGTTGGGGGGGGAGAAAAAAAAGGACTTTCAAATCATTTACATTAGCGATTTCCTCGCCATGCAGAAAAAGCAAACGTCTCTTCCTCCCCCACAGCTGCAGTTGTTAGCTCTGCAGGCTAGTCATCCATGGGGCCACCATGCCTCCTGACCCTGGTAGCCAGGGAACACCAGGCTGCCCGGGTGCAAAGAAATTGCTCACCCACTGTGAAATATCTGCAAGGTATTAGTATTGCAAAAAAAGGGCCACAATAGCTAAGACCCACACACAATGCTGGGAAGTTCTGCACAGCAGCAATGAGAAGAGACATCCGGCATTGTCCAAAAAGAGCACGCCATCCCATTGTTCGGCGTCATTGTGGGAAGAGGAGCAATGTTTCCGCCTTTGTCTTTATCTAAACTGTTCCCGGGGAGGTTTGGCCCCTGGTGCCATGAAAAAAAGCCCAGAGGCTAACGGGGGAAGAAACTGAGTGTCAGAGGATTTAACTAATGTAAAAAAATGAAGTGTGATAGCAGCGCGTCACAGTCGACGCTAGACAATGAGGTTAATGGAGAAGTTGTGGCATAATAGTTGACTCCTGACGCACTTGACATTAAACTAGGTGACTGGCTGCCATTTTAACCACCGACTAGCGCCCCATCATCCCGAGAGCAGTATCGTCGACTAGCCGCTATTAGCTGACATCATTTGAGCGACTTCCAATCGCGAATTTGACTCGGCTGATTCTATGTAAACTGTTAGTTTCAATGTATTAGCAACTGTCAACTACATGTCTGATTTGGGGGCAGTTAGCATCCGCTAGCATCTGTTAGCTAGATCCTTTCTTGATGGCTTTAACAGTGCCGAAATTGCCATTCTAATATTCCCAAACGGATCGCGCAGCCTCTCGGACAAACTTTCTGAAACAGATCCAGTGAAAGGTTGCATTTTATTCAGTTGTTTAGCCTGTTTCTTTCAGTGTAAAACGAATATATCAAAATACCATTTTCCTACGGTACCTACAGATCAACAAAAGTTCCCTCAAGAAAAGCCCTGATTGGTCAACCGGGGTCACATGGCTGCACCGCAGCTGGTTTCTTGCTTCCCCTTTTTAATGTAGAAGTCATCCAAGCATGAACGCCGCTCGCCTGTTTCTCTTCTTTTTTCTTTCCTTCGTCGGAAAAGAGAAGGAAGTGTCGCAACAATTACACGGATGGACAGCGCAAGTACACATTTGATTGTTTCCCAAAAGATAAGCCGTGTAAAAGGGCCGAGCAAAACAAGCAGCGAAGACCAAAACCATCACACGCGTCGAGAAATGTGAAAGTTTACATTTCTTCTTTTTTTGGCTCAACAAATGTTCACTCGTCTTTTCCGGGGAGCATCCGGACCCGATCCGAGGCCGTCGCTGGGCGAGAGGTTGGGGTTCAGCGATCATTTTAATTTGATTCGAATAATTATTTGGATATATTGGCCAGTTGAATGAACTGAAAGAATGATTTCTTTGGAAATTATATTTGGAGAGTCTCTGTGATGCTTCATGAGTGGCCGCCCAAACAACAACAACATCTCCGCTGCACAGAAACTGAGCTATTTAGCGCTTGACATTCAGCCTTACATCCCACAGAGGGGATTCACACAAGCCATTATAGGCGCTGGATAATTCCCCTTCCCTCTGATACTGCAGCTGGGTCCTACCATGTACCTCCACTGCGTCACCAAAAGTTTATCTCTGGGGACGCCGATAACACCTCGGCGCCCGCGCCCGCGCGCCGATGGTGAATCGCTGAACTTGTATTATAGCGACGCTGAGGAGGCTGTGGTTCACCTCAAACCTTCTTTATGTGGGCAACCAGCTGTCACCCATATGTTGGGGAGATGGCCCGAAGGCCTGTTTTGACACAACTGTGAAGGGATCCTTCGGATTCCACAGAGAGCAAGCTGACCTGCTCGCGCACTAAATCACGGGCTGGGACGGGTTTCGTGTGCAAAACGACCACAAAATCCCAAGCAGAGCTCGCCGGATAGTTTGAAAGTCGGGAAGAGGGTAGCGTACGACTTCTGTGCAAAGGGAGTTGAGGAGAAGGCTCAACAAGAGGGAACGGCACATGGGTCTAAGTGGTCGATATTGTTTTCTGCGGCAGAGAGGCTCCGTAAGGAACATCTCTAGTTCTGTTCCTGCTCCCCACAGCGCTGCAGACTTCTCCTCATACCTTACAACAATGAACCTGCAGGAGTTGTCTTGTGACATCCGGTCCCTTGACGGCGCAGAGCCTCGGAAAGGGACGTCTTGTTAAACCGGGGAGGCCCGGACTTTTTCGAATGCCGAGAGAAGTTCCTCATTCAAAGAGGTGACTGCGTATCTGCCGCAGACAGGAAACGACCCGACGAATCACCGGGAACGTCAGCGGTGTCCCGTTGGAGTTGTTTGCTAAGAGGGGGATGACCGAAGTGTCATGGGTGACGGACAGGGACCGCCATCGTGCACGACCTCGTTTGTTTTGAGTGACAGGCCGCTACGCTTGTGTGACGGAGAAACGTCCTGCAGGTCCTTCCTTCCTGCAGCTGTCGGACCGTAATACCCTTCGGCGCTCCCGGCAGACCGAACACATGCCGTTGTTTTCATTCGCACAATTATTCATTGATTTGTTTACATTTTCTTAACCAGTTTGAACAGGGTTGTCCAATCTGATTCGGCGCGTTTTGATTTTTTGCGAACAACGTAGTTGCAGTGACACATGCTTCATATTGAGATGACTGAAAAAAAAAAAAAAAAAAAAAAAAAATCATTTTTTATCTTACACAATGTCATGCGCTAATGTCACAAATCAGGAACTGTGACCAAAAAAAAAAAAAAAAAAAAAAAAATCCCCCGGACGCCACGTGTTCCTACCGCTTTGCATGAGATAAAGGAAATAGGCAATTAGATTGAACATAAAAAGAAACGGAAGGAGCAAAAAACCTGTGGTTGCACCTCTTAATCACCGGGTCAGTATCATGCACGAGGTCGGGGTGGGTTTGGGGGGTTTTGGAGGCGGAGGTTGGGGGTGACGGCCCGGGTTTGCCATGTGTGGCCATGCAGGCTTGCACATACACAAAGCAGATCGTTCAGCCATGCAAAGCAAACTGTGACAGGTCTGTTTGTGAGCAACAGCCCGCTGTCCTCTATGTGGCTAAGTGCTCATTTCCTGCTTCCTTTGTACAATTGCATAACGTGAGTAACAAGTAAAATCCCCACCTCCGGCCACTAGATGGTACCAAACATTTTAACGGAGCGAAGCTATGAAAGATTTCTGCCGGAACGCACCGGGAAAATACTGTACCCTTTGTGAAATTGGCTTTAAAAGTTGAGCCGATTTAAAAAGAACTCTTAGAGCCCTACCGACCATTAAGATTTCGACGCTCCGAAGGATGCGGGGCTACTTGCGGCACCGCAAGTCTCTAAAACAGGGGTGCGCAAACTTTTTTGCTCAGGGGCTGCATTGACTTTTGAAAATTTGAAAGAAGGGCCAGATAAAAAAAATTTAAAAAAAAAACGCATTTGTTAACATTACATATCCGACTCGTCTGACATTTGCTTTAATAATAAATCCAGCTTGGTTTCGAAGGCTCTGACGTTTGCTTGCATTTCATGCACAAACTGTTTTTTTTCCCTTGTAGCTTCACGTCCAGCTCATTCATGTGTCCCAGTACGTCCACAGTAAAAGGCTAAATCAAAAAGCCAATCCGTGTCATTCAGCTCAGGAAAATTCTCAAGTAGCTCCAAAAACGAAATAATCTCCTGTTTGAGCTCCCGTATTCATTGATCCAATCATTCACAACAAGAATGACTTCTGTACCAATCTTTGGCGGGCCGGATTAAATAGACCAACGGGCCGGATGTGGCCCGCGGGCCGTAGTTTGCCCACCCCTGCTCTAAAAGCAGAACGGGGGAATTCAGTTACCGCGCTCCTCTTCGGTAGTATCGTCTTCCAACCTCGATCCAAGTGCTCACAGCTCCAGGCTAATACCCGAGCCACGCTTCTACCGGGCTTACTCTGCTTCGGGATTTCCCCTGATGCACTTCTAACTCCTCCCACTGTTCCGTCCACAAGCCTCGCCCTTCAGCCATGTAGGATAGCAACCAATTTGCTTCTCCCGAAGACCCTGGTTTCTGCCATGAGGCTTGATGTACCGCGGCGGTCTTGCCGGACGTCCACCGCCAACGAATCATTTCGGTAATTTCCTTTCATCGCTGTCGCCGGCCAACCGATCGAGACCAAAGGCCGCCCGGCGTGTCTATCCTCGAACACTGTCGCCTAAAAGAGTTTCATCCAGAGCTGCTCTACATGGAAAGTGTTGTGAGACAACTGCATCGTGATTTGGCGCAATGTAAATAAAGCTTGTCTCGACTGGTAGAGATTCTTTGATCGGAAAAATTGCCGCGCCTTTAAATGTCACATCATTATGTAAGCTATCACTATTAATGTATCAGCTAAGCTAATGCAGCTCCATGACGCGCAAGCAGAGGTCATCTATATACTCATCTCATCATCGGGATTGCGGAAAATGGGTGAGATTCAGAAAGAGGAGCTCGCTTTGTCATAAATGTTTAAACCTTCACGACTTTTATTCATGACTTGGCTGATGGGCGCCCCGATGACTGACAGCTGGCCGCGGCCGGACCCCGCGCTCATCCAGGACACACCAGGAATAACAACCGGCGATATCGATCTGCTCCCGGGGTGTTTTCCGCCGAGTGGATCTTCAAGCTCAATTGCCTCACAGCTGTGACAACAGTTCAACTGGAGGTTGGGACTCAGGTAAGCCGACCGGCGGCGGTAACTTTCCAGAAAGTCATCCAAACGTCTGAAATGACACATTCGCATTTTGACCGCTAATCTAATAACATGTACGTAATCAGATTCAGGATCGTTTCGCGTGGGCGGTTCCTCCGCGGGCCGTCTTGTTTTGCGCTCAGATATTCCCCCGGTTGACTCTCGTCCAAACCCGATGTCAAACCACAGTTTACATTCTGCCGGAGCGATACGTGTTTGAAATATCCGGAGACGTCGACATCATCGGCCGAAGGATTTCAACCCCTCCGAGTTCGCGGAAAGAACGCCGAGGAACGACGCGAGCGAAAAAAAAAATGCAAATATCCGTGGTGAAAGTCAAAATGAATCGCATGAAATTTATTGGAAACCTCCTGACGTTCACCTCGCGCGCTGGAACCTCATCATATTTTCCTAATGTCTGTGTGTAAATTTTGAGAAAGCGCGCTTTCTCGTAGCCGTTAACATTATCACCCCGCTCACATCCTCGCAGGAGTGTTTCGCTGATAGAGACCAGATGCTCTGTTGTTACAACAATCCCTGGACGGGCCGGCTTTTTCGTTTCTCCTCCGGCTTTCCTACACCGACCGTCCGACCGGCCTGGAGGACAATGCCTTAGTGTGAAATATCAATTGTGTGGGTTATTCTCATGTTTGCCACCTCCAGTGTGATGTATCATAAAACATATATTTCCCTCCCTTTCCGCTCCAGCTGTGAAAATATTTTCTCTGTCAAACATCTGTTGGAGGAATGTGGGGTGTTTGCAAAAAACTTTTTTTTTTTTTTTCCCCACCGGGTTCCCAAAGCTTCCCTCTTGTAGCTGCCAGCATCCCCGCGCTCTCTCGTAACCGCTATGCGCCACCTAAAGTTTTCTGCGTAAAACGATCCAGGAGAGGATTCTCCTGTTTTTAGTAGTTCTTAATTTGTTTCTCAGACGTCGCAGCGAGCAGAGAAACGCATGATGACTTTTAGCATGATGAAAACGCTTGATTGGGTTGTCCGTGAGTCAAAGTTCAAAGTTGCGAGACCAGAAAGTCTTTGGTGGAAAATAATTTAGACCTCTTTTGTGCTGGAACTCGTTACTTCAGCAACCGCCCGAGGTTTGACACCAAAGACGAGGGTTAGAGCGCGAGGCCAGAGATAAAGGGAGTCATTTGCTTTTTTGACTCTTTTCTCCTTTGTTGCCAGAACCGACTCTTGCCGATAGAAGATCGAGGTCCAGCGTAGCCTAGCTTCTGAGCGAGACCCCGAGGTATGCCTTCTCTACAAACTCGGAGGGAGCCTCCAGCAGAGAGCCTCGGCCCCTGACTCGGAGGTAATGACCCTCAACCCGGTCGCTGACAACGCAAACATCTCCGTGGACAATGGAGGTCACAGCATCGCATCGTCTGCGAAAGAAAGCAGTCGGAGGTATTCTGACGGGACGCGTTTCTGCCCTCGTGTCCATGAAGACCACTGACAGAATCACTGACAAAAGACAGCTCTGGCTGAGTCACAAACACACTGGAGGTGTGTTTATGCTTGCCGTACAGACATACCTCTACAGGAACTTGTCACAGACATGGACTTTCCGGGCGAGGCTGAGCTTTACGAGCCACCTATAGCCGGAGCAGCTCCCCTGTAACCCCTTCTTTTCTAATACGGACGGAATCCAGCAATCGAGTCGGACAAAAAGTGCCAGAATTTCTGAGGTGTAGCTCTTCAACGCTAGCTCCCACCCTTGGGTTTTCTTCGTCCAAGTGTCCCAGACATACAGCCCATACTCTCCACCGATGCTCCTTGGCTACAGGTGTTGGGGTACGACGCGTGAGCTCACGTGTAGCTTCTCTTCGGCCAGTCCTTGCACAAAACTCAAGTTCTGTCCCAAACACAGGCTTGGAAAAGGCACCGGACCACATCCGTCCAATCACACTCGGGGCGATGATATGCCAAGGTCATTGTCTCGGACGGCCATCGCTCCCTGTGGGATAGCGAGCCTTGACTGAGTGCTAAGTAGTGCCGTACTGGTCACCCTTTCCCAGCTGTTCCTCTATGGTCATTCTAAGAAGATATATGTATACATTTGAAACGAAAAAAAAAAAAATGTATGGCAAAGCTGGGCTTTTTCTAATCCAAAAAATATGGATAGGCTTGGATATGGACAGAATTTGGATTGTGACCTGTAAAAGGTAGTAAAAAAAAAAACAACAACATACGGCACAGACTACTGTCAAGGCCATTATATGTTATATAATGGCCTTTGATTTGTGCAAATGTGCCCTGAAATAATTTCAAGGATTGTGTGACATTTCCCGTGCGTGTGATAAAAAAAATGAAACGATAACAACAGCAATGAGCGGCTGAGCGCCGCCGCCGCCGCCGTCGCAGCCTGTTAGAGATCTTTCCCTTCTCCTTTTTCATGTCGGTCGGGATTTGGGAGGGAGGCTGGCAGGGGCGAAGGGGCCGGGAGACAAAGGAGGAGGACAGTCTGTTTGCTGGGTGGAGAGGAGGGGGCGGCGCAGGGGGTTTTGGTCTTTCAATCCTGCAGCAGCACTGCCCTCTGGCCGGAACAAGCTGCAGCTGCAGGCTGGGAAACTGCCAGTCTTCCAGCAAGTTCTGGAGAAAGCTCTGGGAGAGGGCGGCATCACAGAAGGGTCAATGGTAGAGCTTCAAGAATCAGCTGAAGCTACATGTCTAAAAAAGTAACTCCAATTGGTTCAAAGAACCAATTGCGTAAATGTCGGTGTAAAATAGTACGTCCTCTATTGTAAGTCGCTTTGGATAAAAGTGTCTGCCAAATGCAATGTAATGTAAAAAATAGGAAAGAAAAATCAGAATGTTGATTTTGATTTTACTCTTTTAATGAGCCCCAGTCCAGGGACAAGCTGGAGGAGCTAACAAGCTAGCCAGCCAGCCAGCTCAGGTCGGCGAGCTTCACCCGGCAGTTTGGTAGCTTGCTGGAGATTGTCCAGGTGAGCCTTCGTCTTTGGTTTGGTTGATTGGTTGGAGAGCGGGAAGCGGCAGCCAAACGCGCCAGCGTCGTCCCGCCCGCCATCTTGGATTCATGCTTTTGCTGTTGTATTGATTTACTGTTGCTGTCCAAGTGTCAATGGCCCGCTAGTTGTAAATATCAGCTTCTTCTTTTCCTCTAGGCTTTTCCCTTCAGGTGTCACCGCAACGAATCAACCTTCTCCATCCGACCCTGCTCTCCGGATCCTCCTCTCTCACACCAACTACCTTCATATCCTCTCTTTGGTCTTCCTCGAGATCTCCGATTCCAGCATCCGTCTACCGATATATCCACTCTCCCACCTCTGTCCACGACCCAACCATCTCAGTCTGGCTTCTCTGACCTTCTCTCCAAAACATCTAACATGTGCCGTCCCTCTGATGGACTCGTTCCTGATCCTGTCCATCCTGGTCTCTTCCAGAGAACCTCAACATCTTCATCCCTGCGACCTCCAGCTCTGTTTCCTGTCTTTTCTTCAGTGCCGCTGTTTCCAAACCATACAGCATCGCTGGTCTCTTGTCCACCTTTTCTTTTATTCTTCTATTTCTTCGTACCCCTGACACTTTTCTCCACCCGTTCCAACCCGCTTGAACCAATTTCTTTTCCTCTTTTCCACACTCTCTTACGCACCGGACTGTTGACCCAAAGTCCAACTTCTTGCTCTCCACTGCCAGTAGCCAAGAACCAATTGAAGCTTCATGTCCAAAAAAAAATTGGTACTCCAATCCTTGATTCAGAGATGCCATTGCGTAACTGTCGGTATAAAATAGTAAAGAAAATATGAGAATCAGAATCCTGTTGCTGTTTCTGATTTTGCTCTTTTGTGTCGTGCGATGCCTTGTCAGTTGTAAATGTCGTTTTAGTATTTTATAGCGATAGTTACGCAATTGCATCTCTGAATCAAGGATTGGAGTACCTTTTTTTTTTTGGACATGTAGCTTCAACTGGTTCTTGGCCTGAGGGAGTGGAGAGCAAGAAGTTGGACTTTGAGTCAACTGTCGGTATAAAATATTAAAGAAAATATGAGAATGAGAATCCTGTTGCTGTTTCTGATTTTGCTCTTTTGTGTCGTGCGATGCCTTGTCAGTTGTAAATGTCGTAAAAGCAAACACTAAAAATGTGTCCGCGGGTAAACATGCATGTAAACAACATGATGTGGATTCATTATCTGCTTCCAACAAGGTCAGACTATCCAGATAGTAACTGCATGTTTTGCTAATATATCCATTGATATTCTGGGTTTTCTTTGAGTTTCCACACATAACCTCAACATAAATCAGGTTTGTAAATGCAATTTGTTTGTTTCTCTGCCGATCAAACATCACACAGCGGTTGTTAAAAGAGCCAAACTATGTGCTGCGTACCGACGCTTCGGCAAATCACTGCAAGCAAATCTTCACCCTGTGCACCGCAGTGGCGTAGCGGCTTGCGGAAAAAAAAAACGGTAAAAAAAACAAAACAAAACAAAAAAACAAAAAAAAAGAAAGAAACAAGAAAACAGAAAATGAAACTCGGGCCGAGCTGTCCGGGTCTGGCTGCCAAATTTTTGCGAAGAAAATTACAAACCGCCTGTCGCAGAGGCAAAAAGCACGTCCAGCGTCCCGAAGCTGCGGAGCGAAAAACCACCGATGACAAAACCGAGTTTCCTCCAAAAAAAAAAAAAAAAAAACCTCATGTTAAACGTTTCGCCTATCGATTGGGTTTTGTTTTTTTAAAAATAATGACTTTTCCAAAACCGGATCTTTCCTCGCCTGTCAATTTAAAGGTATTGTTTTCAACTCCGCATGGTGTTCGTCTCGTTTGCGCCGAGCCTCCCGGATAATAGGACACAGCTGCGCGGCGGTTTCCTGTTTCCCCCGGCAGTTACGCCGCTCGGCCCGGGATCCGCGACGCTGTCTGCCGGGGGGTCGGGGGCGGCCAGCGCCTCCTCTTTGACCCCCCTGATGCAAAAGTGCTGTTGATGAATCACATCCTGCTCGGAGTTTTTTCTCCCAGGCCGGCCTGCGAGACCGCTGACGGAGGAATTTGCGGGGATCTTTGCGGAGTTCTCAGGCGAATTCCGCCGAAATGCAACTCTGAGGCGCGACATAGAAAGATCTGGGATTTTCAGGATGATGATGTGAGAATTGCGAATCGGAACAGACGCGCATCTGTTTTTACAGCGATTCTGCGACGTCAACGTCGAGCAGGGCGGCGTCGGGAATCAGTCGCACATCGAGAACCCGTCGTCTGACTCAAAGCACCTTGTGAGTGTCCTAAAATACGCTACAGAAATCCGATGTATTACATTACATTGCATTTGGCAGACGCTTTTATCCAAAGCGACTTAATAGAGGACATAGGGACTGCAAATACACTTGCAAATACACGATGTAAGTGTATTTGCAAGTGTAAGTATTGCAAGTATTAGAATAACGGTCGCTAACTGCTGTTCCTTCTGCTCACGGATCAATGAAATATTTGATTCTGATTATTACGAGTGAAGCGGTTCCTCCCGTCTCATCCACACGGCATGAATGTATTCAGAACATAATAAAGTCCCGTGAGGATACGAGGCATTGTCGGTAAACAATAAGGCCGGAAATGTGCTAGACTTCCATTCCCGTTCACTTTTCTGCAGTAAATATAAAAGCAATAGAGCCGCGACCACGACCTCACTACCTCCCCCGCTCACATGTGTTATACCCTCATTCTGTTATCTATGTTTTTTCTGTTGTTTTTTTTTTTTTTTTTTTTGTTGTATCTTCATTCTCCATTCACACCATTTTTGTTTGTTTATTTTATTCTTGTAATTGCTATTGACACTTTGTCCGTGTTGTCGTTTAATTTCGGTTGTCTATTTTCACCCTTACTGCGTTTTTTTTGATGATGTTGTTCTCTCTGCTGTATTTATTTGTGGGTGTTTTTAATTTTTTCTAATAACCTTCTAATTGTCTGTCTATGTATAGGCAAATTTATTGGGACTAATAACTGTTACGCTGCTGTGACAAAATAATTTTCCCCTTTTGGGATCAATAAACTTTATCTTCATCTTGTTCTTATCCAATTTTCCCCCAGTATTTTTTCCATTCTGTTATCTATTTTTATCCTTGCTGTTGTTGTTGTCACTTTATTTTTCTATTTTCTATTTACCGTAAATTCTGGACTATAAAGCGCACCTTTATATAGGCCGCACCTATAAGAAATTGTACACAAATAAAGCGTACTTGTCAATAAGCCTCAGGTGTGCCTGTTGAAATATGAGATAACACAGCAAGATGTTACAGGAAAGATTCTTTTTGAAAACTTTTATCGAAATGACGGCAACATCTACCGTCGGCCACAACGCAGATGCTTTTTTTCAGAACAGATGCCAACTTTACGTGCAGCAGCTCTATTTTCTTCTTCGCCAGCCAGACTGATCTCTTTCAACTCCAAAAAAACCACATCTAATACATTTCTGAGCGTCTTTTTTCATGATGGGTGTGTGCAAAAAGCGCAGAGTGGCTGATCTGAAGAATTATCGTAAATGAGAGTGGGTTTGCAGAAACTGTTTTATTTGTCCACTGTGACGGTGTTGGCTGAAGAAAGCTACCGTTATTACCCGATAAAAATCCATAAATTAATCGCATTGTTGTAAAAGCTGCAGTTCTCAAAGCGTGTGAAATAAGTAGCTGCTTAGATATATATATATATATATATATATGCCAGAATTCACAGTATATTGATATTTTTTGATATGGTTACCGTTGCGCTGCTGTGACAACAAATTTCCCCCTATGGGGATCAATAAAGTACTCTCTTTTCTTATCACATCGTATTCCCTCAGTCCAAAAACATGCAGGAGATTCATTGGAGACACTAAATCATTTTGGTCCGGCCTAATTTGATATCAAGGGGGACGGACCCGTAAAATCATTGCGTAAGTACCTAGAAGTAACACCAAGTCCGAATTTTTCCTTTCTATTAGCGTAAAGGAGAATAGATACATGATAAAAATCTTTCTATGTAATGAACTGTTCTTTTAAAAAAAAAAAAAAAACATGATGAACAACCTGAGATTCATTCAGAAAACTAAGTGCAAGTTCCGTCTTCTCAGTTCTCCGTGTATTTTGTTGTATTTTTTGCGAGTCTCATAGTGGCACCGAAACTCGCTGCATACAGGTTTCTTATTAACCTCAACCAACAAATAAGAAGCGGCCCATTTTTCTTGGAAAACCGTGCACTCCGTGTCCGCTTTTCTGTTTTTCTTGCCGATGAGGGTGTCGGGTCCAACGGAAAGGCATGGACATTTCTAACAAGAAGTAAAAATGTGATTTACGGACCCGGAAGTCGAATTGATGCCATCTGACAAGTTTCTGAGTCTCATATTGCTGTAGCATGTTGCTAACATTAAACTAAAACAGTGCAATCCTAGCAGATGATATAGGAACTGCATCTTTATCTTTAAAAAGCTCATGATTTTTATATATTTTTTACAAATTATTTCAAATTATTTATTCTAGGGGCCGGATTGGCTCCCCTGACAGGGCGGTTCCGGCCCGCGGGCCGTACGTTTGACACCCCTGCAATAAATTATCCTGACATGTGAATGAGAGAGTGAAGAATTGCTTATCTCTAAATAATGCATGAATGTCTGTATCTATATCTTTTTAGGACGTGTGAATGAGAGGATGAATTGTTGTATCTCTTCGCTGGAGACCCTAAAATTGTGCATGGTTGTTTTTTCTATGTTTGGTGTGAACGATTGAGCGAAGACTTGTACGTCTGTACACGACGTGAACGGTTTTATGTGTCCACTGTGATTGATTAGCAACCGGTCCGGGGACTGCAATGACACGCTAAACTCAATTTCAGAGGAAAAAAAAAACAAAAAACAAAAGAGAGAAGGTCCAGGTCTAAAGACACGGCTGCAAAACTGGCCGCGGTTAACGCCGCTGAATGCATGAGATAAAAATGAAAAAGGTTGGATTCCCCGAATGACCGAACACAGATGTTCGGGGCCCGTAATGCGTCGGTCATTATAACGCTGTCCTAACGTGAGAATTCTTTGTCGCGCTTGCGCAATCACGGTGACGCGACTCCACAAATATGCTGGATCCAAACACCGCCCCCGATCTGTAATCACCGATTCGTCTCCCCTCGATTTGTCTGCCGGCTGTTTTCTCTCCCTAAATATTTAAAATAGCCCTCTGCGGTACGTCGAAATACCACGCGGTTATAGATTCTCCCTCCGCATTGAAACAATCCAATGCCTGTCAATCCACACACCAGTAAGGGGCAGCATATTATCAACTTTAGATTCTCCAAACTTCTTTTTTTTTTTTTTTAAATCAGAAAACATGATGTGTAGTCATTTCATAAACAACGCAGTGGTTAGCAACTCCACCTCACAGCAAGAAGGTTGGATTCTGGAAGGGGGGGGCTTCCTGTTTGGAGTCCCTTCAGGTTCAAAAAGTCCAAAAAACCTCCAGAATTGGAGGTTTAGGGTCTAATTGGAGACTAAATTGTCCAGATGTGTGAATGTTAAACGTCTCCTTCTTTTCCTTTGGGCTTTTCCCTTCAGGGGTCGCCACCTCGAATCCACCTTCTCCATCAAACCCTACTCTCTGCATCCTCCTCGCTCACCACGTCCAGAAATCTTCCTCTAGACCTCCGATTCCAGCATCTTTCTACCAATATATTCACTCACTGACCCAAACATCTCAGTCTGGCCTCTCTGACCTTCTCGACTCCGGCTCCCACGTAACCTCAGAATAGGATGCCGATGAGCAATGAAGGAATGAATGATTTCGTAGCACTGCTTTAAATTCAAACTAGTTTATCACCTATTTTATCACCTAGTTTATCACCTATCACTGATATTACTGATACCACCGAGGAGCTCCACTGAACGCCACAGGAGGTCTTTCAGACTTTTTAATTCCTCTCCATTCAGCCGCCGGCAACCATAAAAACCTATCTTTAACCTAAAAAAAAAACAAAAACTGTGCAATATTTCATTTCATAACAGCTACACTACAATTTTTCCTTTTATCATACTATTGTGCACTCCTTACCTCACTTGTTACTAAGACACTTATAGTTTTATCACTTGTTTACTAAGACACTGTATAGTTTCACTGAGACACTTTAAGATAAGATAAGAACAACTTTATTAATCCCGAAGGAAATTGTTGTGCCAGAGTTACGGAAAATATAACAGTAATAAATAATAAAAAGAAAAGGCAGAATTAGAAATAAAATAAATTATAAACTATCAAGTGTCTCAGTGAAACTATAGTGTCTTAGTAAAAATACTCCTCAAAATACAAACACATACTCAAAATACAGCACATTAGGAAAATATAGCATATAAGCACTTTAGTATTTTCGGATCGGTTGAATCCGATCTGTGTATCCAAAAATAAAGGGCAGTTTTAGCCTGAAATCAGGTGATTTTTTTTATTAATGTGTGTATTTATAAGTGTGGATTTCAAGCTTGAGAAAAAAAAAGCTTGTGATAATAATCTTTCCAGCAGGCTGACAGCTTCAAAATTAAACTTTAACGCAATTTGAAATTTAACTGGAGTCGCTCTATTGGACTTAAACATAAGTTAACTTAAGCTTAAACTTGAATTATTACTTTAGGGAAAACTGGGACAAATTGGCCGCGAGGAAGCCGGACATTGCGGCGTGATCACACGTCTGGCTTGAAAAAAAAAATATCCCACTTAACGCCGACTTGGATAGAAACCACGTCAGCCTGATGGTGCTGTGAAATATAAGGTTTCGTATGAAAAAAAAAAAAGAATCCTTCTTAAATGTAAACTGTATTTGCAGACCCCCCGAGCCACAGATTTGAATTTACTTTACGCGGAGGACGAGGGCGGCGTCGGAATTCAATAATTCCTTTTCCCGGCTGGATGGACTTCGGCTCTTCGTTTTCAAAAAATAGCTTTCTCACACACACCCCTCCTGTTTTCAATCGCCGCTCATTGCTCAAGAGTGAGGAACGCTCGCTCCCGCAGGCGAGGAGAAAGCTGGGAGAAAATTACGAAGCTGCGCTTTGAACATTTGAGACGGCGAGAGGGAGCTGCGCCCAGGAAACACACCGGCTTCGGAGATTTGTGTTCAAACCGTGAATGACGCGTTTTTAAAAGCCGAGGGTGATCTCTCCTCGACGAACCCTTGAGACGGCAGAAGTCTCTTCCCGAAGGATGTTTTTTTGACCACACGACTCCTCTTACCGCTGACCTTTGTTTCCTTTTCCACCCAAAGTACAGCAAAGCTGTTTTTCTTTCATTCCTTCTTTCATTATCGCCACTCAGGTCCGTGGGATCCTGCGGCCTCTCCTGGCCGTTATCGGGCGAGAGGCGAGGTTCGCAACATCATAGAGCAGTGTTTCCCAACCTTTTGTGAGCCACGGCACATATTTTACATTAGAAAAATCACACCACCAAATAAATATGTCAAACATTTTTTAAGGAATTAGAATAAAACCAGAGCCCCATATCTAATATCTGTAGATCCGCCAAGTTGCAATGCAAATTTCCCACTGATGTGCAACTATTCCAGAACACTTATTTTCAATGTCTGAAGACATCAATATGTCTGAAAATGGTATAATTTGAGAGAACTCTGGCTATTTCTTTATCAACGCCAGTGCCGAGCTTTTCTTCTACAATGATTTTGCCGGCAGGTAGTATTAATGTTTTGCTACGATGTGTGGCTGTTTGGATTTAGAGATGAGTTCAGCAACTTTATAGCAGCTTTCACTGCTTTCTCACTCGTCTTGGTAGTTTTCAACAACGCTGCCTGTTTGTTTACGCAGATACAAGTACTTATTATTTTAAAAATGTATCACGCAAAGCGTCACTAATCACTCTGATACACAGATGCACAGGTAAATTCACTACCCGTTGCAAAGGAATGGAAGAGCATTCTCAGTAATTTCCGGACTATTGAGTGCATCTTGATATTAGCCGCACCGGCTAGCCGATCGCTATCTCGGGCTTCCTCCTGCTCGCTAAAACCGTCAAAGTCGTCTTCTTCGGTGTCGGAGTTGAACGGACTCAGGATTTCCCGGTCATTTCATCGCTCCGATGTGACGAGGATAAACGTTTTAGCGGCGTGAAGCTCGTTAGCGCCCCCCACCCAAAAAAGTCCACATGTTAGCCGCATCGTTGTTTATGTGAAAAAAGTCGCGGCTTATCGTCCGGAAATTAAGGTAATTGTTCTGCCTGTCACTGCATTCTGTCCACATAGACATAGGAAGACACATTATTTGCGTTGAATAAATCATTTTCGGACCAATCAGGTGAAAGTGGGCATTTTTCCACGGCACACTTGACGATCTCTCACGGCACACTAATGTACCGCGGCACAGTGGTTGGGAAACACTGTCATACAGACATACTTTACAACCATTCACTCTGTCATTCAAACGTCATATAGCATCATGCTAAGTGGGGGCTATATGCATGGTTTAAATGCAGACAGGAATTTCCAGCAGGGGATTAATAAAGTACAACAAAATCTAAAAAAAAAACAAAAAAAAAATCATGCTATATAACATTTACCCGTCATATAAAGACAAAAAGCTATTCGCCCTCTTTAAGATGTCATATATATACATGCAACCAATCACCTTCACATCCACACGTCAGAGAGACGTACTATGCAACCATTCACTCTGTCATTCACATTTCATATAGTGACGAAATAAAACATTCACTCTCTCATTCGCACTTCGTACAGAGACAAAAAGTCATTCTTGCTCATTCAGATGTCATATAGAGACATACAGCCATTTACATTTTAATTCACATGTCATAAACAGACATACTATACAACTATTCACTCGGCCATTCACACATCATGTAGCGGCTAAAAAATGCATTCAGCTTCTCATTTGCATCATATATGAAGACACAACCTTTCACTCTGTCATTCACGTCATACGGTAACATGCTTTACAACAATCGCCCTCTCATTCACGCTCATTCAAACATCATAAAGAGACATAAAACATCCACCCTCTCACTAACACATCACCTACAGACGTACCATATAACCACTCGTCCTATAGTGACAAAATAAAACAGTCACACGTCAGAGATATTTTACATTTGCATTCATTCTATCATTCATGTCATATGGTAACACATGACATATAAACATATAAACATTGACACTGCACACTGTGAGGTGGAAGTGCTAACCACTGCCCCGCCTGCAATTGTTGCTATTGAAAAAAAACAAACAAACATATACATAATTGTTTGTGCTGATATGTTTTTACTTTTAAGTTGTACAACGGCGCCATCGAAATTACATAATCTTGTGCTCAGAGGGATGAACCTAGAGGCACCATGAAGCCGCGACAAACAACTGCTTGCGCGATTCAACCCTTTAGCTTGCGGCGGAGAGGGCGAGCGCTACACAGAACCTCGTCTGTTCTGCTATTCAACGGCGAGACGGAGCCGTCGCCATCGATCACTCGAATGGCCGCCGCTGAATCGGTTGCCGTGGAGGACCCAGACGGAACAAGCGCTTCCAAGTCAAAACCCTCCCCGGAGCAGTGAATAGCGGTGGTCTGTGCGCGTTTTTAAGAGCGCGCCTGCGTCAACAAGAAAACAATTGGTCTCGAGGTCATCTCGGGGAGCTTCCGGCTCGGCAAAGTCGCAAAAGGAAAAACTCAACGCAAGTGAAAAGTCAAGCGTAAGCGCAACCTTAGCCTCGGAGCTACTATGTTTCCTTGCATGTCAAGGATTTAAGGAATCTTTATTGTCATACCAGCACGGCTTAAAGTTAGAGGGGCCGGTTTCAAGCCATGAAAAAACAACAAAAAACAAAGAGCAAAAATATAAACAAAGTAACACCGACAATTAAGTAGCGGCTGAAGTTAGCACCGTTAGCACTGTTATTACACGTGAAAGCAAGGTGGTAGTTTGTGCTATTGCACCTATGATCATGAAATATTGCACCCAGATTGTTTAAAGTGTATGTGAGCGCAACAGACTTTGGCTTTTTGTTCATTTTTAACAGATAATCACATCGGCTGTGTAGCATCTGTCAAGCTGCTCGAGGAAGCGCAGAGAGTTTAACTGAGCTAATCTTGATAAAAGTACCTTCCACTCATGCAGATACATCTTCAAGGGACAAACACAAAGTCATCGCGCACTTAAATAACCCGACGGATAATAACAGTGGTAAAAAGGACCTTTCAAATAAATGGTATTTTTGTTATGACGCTTGGAAATTAAACTAATTTTGTTATCTAAACCCCTTATCCTGCACTCAGGGGTTGGGATGGCGCTGATCCCAACTGTCATTGGGCGAAAGATGTCCAACTATTCACTCTCTCATTTACAAAAGGGGGATTTTATTGCGGAAATTAATATTTCTCGCTTCTAAATCCACACACAACCAAACAGAGGATACATAAACGCACCCCGGGATTAAAAAAAGTCCCGAAACGCAGAATTCCAAACATTTCGTAATGAGGTCCAAGACGGAAGTTGTTTTTTTTTTTTTTTTTTTTTTTTGAAAGGAAACTATCCTGCTGAAACGTGAAACCTGTCCATCTGCTTACGCTTCCTGTTTTTGTTGGTGTCGGTTGCCCGACAATTTCACGCATGTCAGATGTTTCCTCAAGATTGCTTCTTCGGGGCACGAGAAGGGGGTCGTTCCGAGAAGAAGATGAAGGATAATCCGGGTTTTTGGAAAGCTTTGAGAGCTGCCCCGGGGGATGTGGACAAAGGGAAAGTGCACATAGAATGCAGACCTCCAACGTGGGGCGGAAATCCACCAGATTTGAAACGTTTACTTATATCATCGTATCGAAAGTCCGACGTCATAAAAGTTCACGTCAAGTGAAATGAAGCCTTTTCCCCGCAATGGTCACAGAAAGTCACAGAAAGCTTTCTGGAGGTCCCGGACGAAACAGAAGCCCGGGATTGTTGGTCTTTTGTTTTTTTTGACTTCGCTCCCGAAGTGGGAAAAGATGACTTCACGGTGTTACTAAACGCCCGGCTGGGATTTCGTTTTTCCGCGGAAAAGCCGAGGGCGCCGAACCTCGAGGGTTTGTACAGACGGGTTTTTACTGCTTAAGCAAAACGAACAAGGGACGAACACGACCATTTTCCGTTTGCCTTTTGTGCAAAATGACCTTGTCTTGGTGTAATTTTGTTTCTTCTCAAACCTTCCCCTCGAGTTCCTGACCGTCACAGATTCGTGGGTCCTCGGCTGAAAACCCCAAATTTGGTCCTTCGATGTATTAAGATCTGGGAAAATCACCACATATGGTCAGAAAATGACTATAGTTACCTTGTGCTAAGGCTGCTCACATTGGATATTGAATCAGAACTTTTTACGCCAGAGACGCAAAATCTCAAGAACTTTATTTGGGGGTTTTCAAGAGGAAACCTCCTTACACGGCGAGGTCAACCCACCCAGCGGGATGACCCAAACATTCCTCCATCGCTTTGTGTATCTACACAGAGGTGATCCATGAGGGTGGACGGTGTACACTGACATTAAGGAATGAAAACAAAAAAAAATCTTGAGTGATAACAGTTTGGTTATTGACTCAAACCGGATCCTCCAAAGTAGAAAGCTAACATAAGCGGCACCCCGTGATTTTTAAAGAAGAAAACTTTTCGGCTTTCGGACCGGACAGCAGGATTATCAGCTGAACGGAGGTATCTCAAGGTGGTGTATCGTGAAAAGACGCCTCTTTCAAATAGATTTAGGAGATTTCAGAACGTGCTAGCGATTTTAGAGCGATGCATGTTGTGCTGGCACTCAGAGATGCATCTTGTGCTAGCACTCAGAGATGCATGCGCGCCATACATAACTGGAATGCGACAAGCTGTTTATTAGTCACTTGAGACGGGCAACTTCCACGTGGTGCGAGGGCCGCCTCGGCATAACCCACGACAAATATGAAACCGCTGAGGACGTCGTGTTCGGATTGCCGCCCGCGAGAGCGACGGTTTGACGGTTTAAACCGGGGGCGTTAATGATCGAGAGGCGATCGCGCCGTCGACCGGGAACTCCGGAAACTCACAAGGACGGGAACTGCCGTGCTATTCCCGTCTACGGCGGCGGGTCTGGATGTCGCGACCTGAGTAAACGGAGAGTACCGCAGAAGCTGGACATCAGGGCGACCTCGACACGCCGAAGCGTCGGAGCCTCCGCCCGCTCAGAAACGGGAGAAATGTCAGCCCGGACCTCTAGCCAGCCTCCTGCGCAAGACAAGTCCTCTGCTGCTCATTTGCCTCTCGCTCTGTCATTCGTCCTCTCTCTCCCTCGCTCTGGCTTTTCCAGCCTTCCCATCTGTGTGTGATTGAGGCGCGCAGACTCAGGGGGAGGTAAATCCGCCGGGGGAGAGGAATCGGGGCTGGGGAGAGAAGAGGGAGGACGACCCGTGCGAGTTTGTTTAACCGGA
The DNA here is from genome assembly GCF_037954325.1 of Fistularia commersonii. Classification (NCBI taxonomy): domain Eukaryota; kingdom Metazoa; phylum Chordata; class Actinopteri; order Syngnathiformes; family Fistulariidae; genus Fistularia; species Fistularia commersonii. The sequence goes on along the minus strand of NC_141319.1, from coordinate 5,300,761 downwards.
CGCCGCCCGGGCTGGGACTGGGAGCCGTGTCGCATCTGGACGCCGGAGCGGCGGAAAAGTAAACTCAGCGGGTGCGGCGGAGCCGGGGGGGGGGGGGAGGAAGCCGCCCGGTGTCTTTTTCCCCACAGAAAGACAGGAAAGGATCGGCACTCCGGCTGGCAATCACGCAAATATGGCTGCGAAATCCCTGCCCTGCGTCTGCCTGCTCGGCATCCTCTCGGGGATCGTCTGTCCGGCTTCCGCCGCCAGGCTCGGGGAACAGCAACGGACAGAGCTGAAAGTAAGATCCGCCGGTTTCATTTAACGCCGGCCGGTAGAATCGTGCAATATTTCCCGGCCTTTGCCGCTGATATTAGTCGATTTGGGTGTTTTGGGTTGTTTGCCTCGGCTCCCTCTGCACAATGGCCATGCTTTGTGTTCACAGTCTGTGTGGGGTTTGTTTGTATGTAGAAGAGCCCAAAGGCTAAACCTCCAAGTTAGTTTTGTCCGCCGCTGTCATGCTCCTCCCGCCCCTCCCTGATAGTTCACTAATGGAAAGCAGCTGCCAAACACACCATCGAGGGAAAACAAAAGAAGGGGGGGAGACATGAAAGACTTCGCAGGCATGAGATGCCATTGAACACCGCTGAATAAACACCTACATTAATTTTAAAGCAAACACAATCGGCCATAAACGCGCTCGCCGTCTGAAGCCACCCATCCTGTGTGGAGTTCGTTCATGCGAACCCGCCCGTGGGAGGCGACGAATGGCGCATCAGTACCGGCTGGGCTTTTGGTGAAACCCTGTCGTGTTGCACAATTAGCGCGATTCGCACGGGACGAACGGCATCGACTCGGAGAAACGGCAATCGTTAAGGCGGCCCTGTGCTGATGTGGCATTCTGACGCCAAATTCTATCCCATCTTGTGTAAAAGAGGAAGTTTGCCAGATGCTCTTTGTGCAAGTGTGCAACAAGTGACACTGACGGTGCAGTCTAGAATGTCCAGTCATGGAGATTTTCCTCCTAAGTCAGGGAAGGGTTTAAGATTGTCTTTGTGACCCGGCGAGCTTCGCTTGTGAGGATATAAAACACTAGCAGTGGAAGGCAAAGCAGCACTAAACTGTTTACTCTGTTTCAAGGGAAGAAATACAAGTCCAGTTGCCAAAACAAAAGGATTTCCACAAGAATTCACCATGACCTGGATGACTGAGAACCTCCAGACATACCCGGATTTCTCGCTTTCTTGACAACCCAGCACCATCTAAGACATTTATAAGATAGATGAAATGAGACAATCGGGCCATAATCAAACTGCTAATCCGAAAACGTCCAACCAAAGGATATCGCCAAATGTGTCCAAAAAAGTTGTCGTTTTTTTATCTGCTCTATGTTTATTTCTTAAAATGCGTCTCAGAAGAGGCCCCATGCAGACAGCATGATAGTTATTTAGTCAGGATGACTCTCTCATGACCCTCTAATCCGTCCCATCTTGAGAATGTTCAGGGCAGCCGTCGTATTTAAGCCCACGGTTGAGGTCAGTCTGAGTACAGGGGCCATCTCCCGTCGGTAGTCAAAACGGAAATTAGATTCAGACTTTTAAGCCGCGGCATATAATCCGCTTCCATTTCCACCCCGGGGAGCGCGTTCAATGTACGGCGGCGCAAAATAACACGCCGACGTCGAGAAAAGTATGAGCTACGTTTCAAAGTTTTCGTTAAGTAGGATAAGAGAAATGGATGAATAAATAAAAAAAAATGTCACCATGCAGACGCAAATATTCACTTCACGACATCCGGGAAAAGCACACAAATGTAAAAAAATGAGAAAAAAAAACTCGGTCTTTTCTCAGTCATACAGGTCATGGTCAGTTCTTGTCGGCATCTTGTCTTGGTAGCAGGACTTGTATTTCTTCACTCAAAGACGTTTCGAAATTCAAGTCCAGTTGCCGAGGTAAGAAGATTTCAACAAGAATTCCTGCTCTTTCATTCACGATGACGCACGATTTCAGAGTCTTCAGTCAACCCGCTCGGTTTGGTCCGATGGGGGACGGCGGACCCGCTGGTCAATCTTGGCTTAAAAGTGACACCCGCTCCAGAGTTTGTGGCAGCTAGTTCAATGCTAGTTTAGGTCATTTTTACTGGGCGCTTCTATGACCCGCAGTCGTTTCCTCCGGCTTCATCTGCGTCTTGGTCTCACCAAGATTTGTCCGGCTTTGCAACAGCACCCATCCTGAATCACGATCTGCGCACGTGATTCAAGATCACGTGCGCAGATCGAGCCACGTGATCCGTCGCATGGACTCTTTATGGACACCCGGGAAATACCCCGAGAAACACTGCAAAACCGGAGTGGCTGGGAAACAGAGGGAGGTTATATCGCCTTCTGAATGTCATCATTGTCCTTCGCGATGTAGCGGGAGCAGCGAGGCGCCACGGAAACATCTGACATTTCTGAGAGCTTGCGGCATCCTTTGGTTGCCAAGTGATTTAATTTGAATGATCATCAAATGTCACGGACAACGGGCCATATTGAAGACAAAATTCATGACGCTTTTGCTAATGACTTCCTGCATACGTACGACTTTTAAATTCCAAGGACGACTTGTAGGATAGGAATTTGTTGAATTCACGTTTAAATCAGTAAAAAGGGATTGTTAGCTTCTCGATTTCAAACGATCATTAAACGCATAACGGGGAGGTCGTTGCTCGTTGCTAAGAGCGGACGGTCCAGTTCGCCTTGTATGGCGACGCTGCTGCCATCGGTATCTTTACGACGTAAAGTTGAGACCATTTACCATTATTAATGCTAGGCTAGGCTAAGATAAGATAAGAACAACTTTATTAATCCCGAAGGAAATTGTTGTGCCAGAGTTACAGAAAATATAACAGTAATAAATAATAAAAAGAAAAGGCAGTATTAGAAATGAAAATAAACTATAAACTATAAAGTGTCTCAGTGAAACTATAAAGTGTCTTAGTAAACAAGTGATAAAAAACTATAAGTGTCTTAGTAACAAGTGACTAATAGTTACTTGGCTAAAAGTTACTGTTAAGTTTATGAACTTTATAGAGGCTTGAAAAAGATCCGCACACTAAAAAATGCACCCAAAATAAATCATTCTACATATAGTACAAAAAACCTATTTTTGCGTGACGTTTTGAGCAAACGTAGGCTCTTCCTCAGATGTTTACCGGAGATATGTGTTGACAAACATGTTATTGTGGCACCATTTTTAACGGGAATGATCATGTGATTGATTCCCTTGTTTGTTTGTTTTTTGCACCTCTTGTTAAGAAATATGTCATATTTACATATCCACATTAAAATCTGCATTTTTCAAGACCAGAGCCAAAAACAATAGACCAAAAACATTACATAGGCATGTCCGTTTGTTGTTTCTGTCCGTCCTGTTTTGTTCGGTTTGTCTAATTCTTCCTCCCATGTGTATATATTGATATTTTATTGTACACTGAAACCCTTCGATTAAGAATGTGTTAGTCTCCATATCTGCACATTTGTGAAAAAGTATCCATTTCTTAGTACTGGTCTCGAAAAATGGTGAAGATAATGTTATGCTGTTAAAAGGTTAATAAGATATATCTAACAAGAGCTAAAAAAAAAATATATATATATATATATATATATATATATATATATATATATATATATATATATATATTAACACATATGTCTGGTAAACATCTGAGGAAGAGCATATGTTTGCACAAATACGTTTTTTGTACTATATGTAGATTATTTTTTTATTTTTGGTGCATTTTTTTCAGTCAACTTTTCTTGATCCAGCACCCATCCAGCACCCGTGTTTTTTCCTCTTGGAAGGTTTATGAACTTTATTAGCCGTGTAATATTACTATAGAACAGAAAAGTGCATGCGTTTCTACAGGACTGTCTCAGAAAATTAGAATATTGTGATAAAGTTCTTTATTTTAGTTATTTTATTATTTTATTATTATTTTATTATTTATTATTATTATTTTATTATTTTATCAAACAAGTCATACATTCTGGATTCATCACAAATCAACTAAAATATTGCAACCCTTTTATTATTTTAATATTGCTGATTATGGCTTACATCTTTAAAAAAAACTCAAAAATCCAACTCAAAATATTAGAATATCATGAAAAAGTATTTTTTTTGTTTGTTTTTTTAATTGCATTACAGAACATAGAGAACTTTATCACAATATTCTCATTTTCTGAGACAGTAGATATTTCACCCTATCGCACCTGAGCCTTTGGCTTGATTTAAAAATGAAAACGATTACGACTTCATATTAAAAAAAAAAAAAAAAAAAAAGAAAATATTCAAGACTACCCGCGTTTCTCCTGGATACCATCTGCTGCACGTCTCCCGGGCATTCCAACCCCCTTCCCCGGCTCTCCTGTGGATGCACGCTGCAGCTGCTTGACCCATCAAACTGTCACGCTGCTGAGACGTCTAACAACAGCCAAAAACTAGTGTCAGCCGGTCTTTAAAAGCCCCGGCGGTTTCTCCTCCATAAATGCGTAGTTTATCGCAGCGGGTGTCTTTTATTGGCGTTTAGGGGCTTCAAACCTTGGTTATGACAAAGAATGACGAGGAGGCATTGTGCAACCGGTGGTAATACGTCATTATGTGGAGCGTCCGTGCTATCCAGTTGCGCGACGCTTCCAACTGTGAAGCTGAAAGTCTTCAGTTCTGCATCTCATTGAGACATTCAGGTTCAAATGTCACAATGCCTTCAAAGGGATGCGTGTATAGCGTAAATAAACTGAGGTCAATAAGCGGAAAATCAGGGCCGGCGTCTCGCTTTCACAAACGCCGCACACAGCAGGGGTGCGTCTACGAGGATACGTGAGCCGCTCGCCGTCCCCGAACCCCAAGGTTTCTTCATCTGAGAATTCAAAAATATCTTTCGCCTTCACGTACGCCCCCCCTCCGTCGCATTTCCGCACGTGACTTTTCATTCGCCGCGCTGGCTTTTCCCACGGCCGGCCCCGGCCGGGTGAAGCCTGGATAATTTTAGGTTTGCACCGCAATCCTAAAAAAAAAGGGGGTCGTGGCTCGAAAACGTGATATCGCACCGTCCTGTGAGACCTCGGTGAACAAACACCGAGTCAAACTCAGAGAAGGCTTACATTTAAATAATAATAGAGCTAATAAACTGTCAACGCTATAACGCAGGGGTGTCAAACTCAACTACACAGTAAAATGAACTTGTGGCACATATTGACCCTATTAAAACAACATGAAACATATTAAAAATCAGTTGCGATGATTTCTTATGGTTCTATCTGCAGCATTTCCGGGGTAATTTCTAATGAAAATATTTTTCCACGACTATAAGAAAATTTCCTTTAAAGAAAAATCCGACATGAAAAAAAGTACAAAAAAGAAACATATTACAGCTCAGTTTTCTGAACAAAACTTATACTTGGACTTATATGGACTTCTTCCCAATAATTCTGTGTATGTTCTGTTTCTTCTGTTTTTACTTGTGAAGCGTCTTTGAGTGTCATGAAAAGCGCTATACAAATCTTATGTATTATTATTATACTTTCTTGCCAAGAAACAACATTAAACATTAAGAAAAAAAATCACTTTCATTTATTTCTTATGGTTTTATAAGCAACACAATCTCATCCCGACTTGTCAGCTGCTTCCCTCTGCGTCGCATCAGGCGCCCATTTTTCATCATTTTTGGATGAAACTGGAGAACAGTCTAATTTTTTTTTCCAAATTTTTTGACATCACACTCCCATGCGTCACATACCGCCGCCCCTTTTCTCGTCGCATCAGTCGAGGAGCACAATTTCACCTTTAGAAAACAAAAAAACGCGCAAAATACTAACTCCGCTTTTATTTTCATTGTGTTTGAAGAGTTGATGTAGAAAAATCGTCGAAAAATCCTTGTAGTATTAACAGCGGCCGCAACGTATCAGCGGGCCAGCTTCAATCCAGGGTTTCCAGTGAACCTCCTGCAGGTTTTTGGGGGACTGTGGGAAGGAAACGGAGAATTTTAAGGAAACCTGTGCAGACGGAGGGAAGAGCGCGGAGAATCGAACCGGGGACCTTCTTCCTGTGACGCGCTAACCATAATCAAAAACCATTAAAAAACCCTTAAAATCATCACACATCTAGCGATAACTGCGGGGGATTTCCTTTGCAGGAAACTGTATGGTTTCCAAACATGTTTATCTGAATTCAGACGATATTCCGTTTTTGTATTTTCCCAGAGGGAACCAATGGGGCTGGAGTTCACACCTGGGCACCAAGCGCTCGGGGGGATTCTGCGGCTCCCTGCTGTTCGGGGACCTTTTGTTTCGGTCAAACTGCCCCGCATTAATTGGATTAAATCCTGTCCAGTGTGAGAGTTGTGAGTCGCCGGCAGACTAGAGATCCTCATCACCGGCCGGTCACCGGTGTTTACCCGAGCTCCCCTGCGACACGCTAGTTAGCGAAGCCGAACGGCGTCTTTTTTTTACAGCCTTTTAATCCGTGTTGATTTTGAAACAAAGCCGCGATTGCAAAATAATGGTTTCCGTCCCGAGCCGACCAGCCCGTCGGGCAATGACGGCAAATGTGACGGCGCTGTGGCTTCCAGGGGGCGCCACAAAAATGGGGGAAGATTTCACCGTTGTTATTCCTATTAACTATTAAAATGGAAAAGCTCACATCGGATCTGAAGCAGCGCAATTAATATTAGTGCAAATGATAAGACCGAAGAATTCTCCCTGTGCTGATTTCAATTTAATAATTTTTATTACTATTATTATTATTTATTCACTTGCTTACAGGATTTTTATTTTTCCGTAAAAATATTTACGTTGTATTTCATTTTTTATTTATTTATTTGCCATTTGTAAAGCATCCAAAAGGGTGACATGATAAGCATAAACGATGCTATTTGATTTATTTTGTAAGCGAACGTACAATAGCTTTTGGAGGGAGGTACTTTATAAAATCTCTTATTTTCCTGTATTTCTATTTCTTCTTATTTCTTTTTTTTAATTTATTTTCATCCATCTATTTTCATTCTTGTTGTCGTGCATTTTGCTGTCTATTTTTTGCGGATGTTTTTTTGCTATCTTTTAATTGTCTCTTATTTAAATTTACACTCATATTTAGTTATATTGACATTGTTGCGCGACTGTGACAAAAGAATTTCCCCTATGGGAATAAATAAAGTATATCTTATCTTATAGTGAAACGACAATTCATCATGTTCAGGCTGATTCCAGTTGAATAAAGATCCAAATCAAGTGACATCATGTGGTAAATAAAAAAAATAAATTAATGGATTTGAAAAAAAAATGCACTACCATTCCACCTCCTATCTTGATCTTTCACCAACCTCTGTGCAATATTTAGATCTATATTAATACACTGCTGAAAAAATAAAGGAAATACTAAAATAACACATCCTAGATGTGAATGAATGAAATAGTCTCATTAAATACTTTGTCCTTTACATCGTTGAATGTGCTGACAACAAAATCACGCAAAAATTATCATTGGAAATCAAATTTTTTACCCATGGAGGTCTGGATTTGGATTTAAATGCAAAATGAAAGTGTAAAAACACACTTCAGGCTGATCCAATGTTGGACACTTTGATTTCACACAAGTGTGATTGACTTGGAGTTACATTGTGTTTTTTCAATGTTCCCTTAATTTTTTGGGGAGTTTATTACCATCCATTCTCTCCTGTGCGGGTCAACTTTGTTTTTTTTTTTCATATCTCTATAAAAATGTTGCACTCGACTTGAAATTCCCAGTTGCGTGATCAATAAAGTCAACTTTATCGGATTCTATCCTCAAATTCAATTCATATAATTCAGTTGGAGCCATTAGACAGAGATTAGGAGGCAGGAAACGGAGCTTATAGCTAATAATAATTCTAGCTGCAGACACTTGGGTGGCCTCCCGCTCCCACCGCTGCCACAGTCCAGGATGATTTATATATTTCGGTGTCAACCAACACCTGAGGTTACAGCATCGGTTTTGCAGCTACGCGCACAAACAGCTTAACCCTCGCCGTAAAAAGGTTTACGCACAACGGGACTTAAACCTGCTTAAACCAGAAATTGAAACCTTTGTTACAACGAATTTGATTTAATATACCCGTTTGTGCTTGTCGGAAGTGTTTTGGGGTCCCGGCAAAGATGCCGCGAGCCAAACTACGTTCCGTTCTCGGGATAAACACGATCAAACACGAAGATGTGCTTTCGAGGAGGCGACAAAGAGGCCATTGTGTCGGCGGGGGGGGGGGGCGAATCACAACGTGACACCGGATTTTGTTTTCCAAAGACAGCGGGCAGATAGAGAAAAGCTATTTAAACAGCAACTTGCAAATATTTTTAATTTCTCTCTTTCCCCCCTGCAGGTGTGCAAGAAGGGAACGTTTCTCAGCGAGAAAAACGTTTGCTTGCCGTGTAACTGCAAGGGCCACGCCGACTACTGTGAGGACATCAGCGGCATCTGTATAGTAAGTTCACCGTTTGTCGATTTTTTTTTTTCTCCCAAAGACCTCATGCAAGCATTGAAAGAAAGCACATGCTCAGCACACACACACGCGAAAGGTGAATGAGTTTATGAACCAATAAATCTGAAGACGTCACGGGCCATCAGACTGTTGTCATGCGCATCACGATAATAACATTCATCCATTCCCAGTTATCCTGCAACCACTCACTCTCTCATTCACGAGTCCGAGCAATTTAGGATGAACCTCCTGAGTGTTTTTTGGACCGTGGCAGGAACCCGTCGAGAAGGAGTGGAGCTACGTGGAGCCTCCACACAGAAAGCCTCCATTGCCGTGATGCAGTAGCGCTAAACACTGCGCCGCTGTGCCTACACGTCATTATTTTAATCACCGGAAAGAGAAGTATGTTAGACCGGTGCAGGACATGTATGCTTGCTCTGAGACAGTGGTGCGGTGTGCGGTAGGGGTAACAGAGAAGTTCAAGGTGGAGGTGGGACTCCATCAAGGATCAGCTCTGAGCCCCTTCTTGTTAGACAGGAATCCCCATGGACCATGATGTTTGCAGATGACACTGTGATCTGTAGTGAGAGCAGAGAACAGGTAGAGGAAAATCTAGAGAGGTGGAGGTATGCTCTGGAAAGGAGCGGAATGAAAGTTAGTCGCAGTAAGACAGAATATATGTGTGTGAATGAGGGGAACCCGGGTGGAACGGTGAGACTACAGGGAGTGGAGATCAAGAAGCTGGAGGATTTCAGGTATTCGGGGTCAACAGTCCAGAGCAACAGTGAGTGTGGAAAAGAGGTGAAGAGACGGGTCCAAGCAGGTTGGAATGGGTGGAGAAAAGTGTCAGGGGTACCTAGAGATAGAAGACTATCGGCCAGAATGAAAGGAAAGGTGTACAAGACAGTGGTGAGACCAGCGATGATGTTTGGCCTAGAAACTGTTACAATGACCAAAAGACAGCAGGCAGAACTAGAGGTTGCAGAGATGAAGATGTTGAGGTTCTCTTTGGGAGTGACCAGGATCAGGAATGAGGGTATCAGAGGAACAACACATGTTAGATGTTTTGAAGGTCAGAGAAGCCAGACTGAGATGGTTCGGTCATGTAGAAAGGAGGGATAGTGAATATATTGGTAGACAGATGCTGGAATTGAAGGTCTAGAGGAAGACCAGAGAAGATTTATGGACGTAGTAAGAGAGGATATGAAGGTAGTCGGTGAGAGAGGAGGAGGATACAGAGAATAGGGTTAGACAGAGAAGGTTGATTCACTGTGTCGACACCTGAAGGGAAAAGCCGAAAGGACGAGAAGAAGAAGTCGACTGCATGAACTCTTTCATCCAGTGTCTGTGACTAATCGGTGTTACGAATTCAAACATGCGCGCCAGACACTTGAATGCAACTCGCGGTAAGACTAAACCCCAGCAGAGTTACCGGACACCCAAAAGGGGAAAAACAAAACCCACGTGATCTGTATTGTCGAAGCGGGTTTTTTTTAATAGAGGAAAAATAGCAGGGCATTAAATTTGGGCTACGTTTAAAGTATCATTATGTGATCCATCACATTATGTCCCTTCTCGCCAAGGGTTTACGCCTCTTTTACGCCCCCGGACTCGGCCGGCCTGCCCGTGAATTTGTTTTGGCCGCAAGCTGCGAGCGTCAGGAAGATGTTTGCAGCTATTCGTCATTTTGTCACAACAGCAGGGAGGACGAGGAAGCCTGATAACTTAAATAAACATGCAGCTTCTTGTTGAAACACTGAGGTTCTCTAGGCGGGTCTATAATAGTGATTTAAGGTTATATTGTGCCTTCATTTATGCTTTTAGTTTGCACTATTATATAATTAAGGAACTTAGCAAGGCTCAATATGACTATTTACATATCGCAGGAGCACGGCGGCGCAGCAAGAAGTTCGATTCCGACACGAGGCCTTTCCAAGGTGTCCGTTTTCTCCCTGCTTCTTCGGTTTCCTCCCATCCAGGAGGTTCATTAGACACCATAAATTACCCGGGTGTGTGAATGAGTGAGCGTACGGCGGTTTGTCATCGGGTGCCTCCCACCCAGGGACAGCTGGGATCGACTCCAGCCCCCTTTAAGTGCTGGATAAGCAGCGGAGACAATGAATGACATGTAGCAGCGGATGTGAAACAGTCAAAATATACCGGTGTATGATATGACACCGTTGATACCTAAATGTTGGGCACTGAAATGGCAGGAAGGATAACAATAGGGTTTATTCGGGCAAAAAGAAAATGTCTGTGGAAGTTCTCCGTCATCCAGGTGATGATGGCGATTCTTGTCAAAAGCTTCTCGTCTTGGCAGCCGGACTTGCATTTCCACACTCGAAGATGCTTCGGCCCTCGTCCGAAAAGCGAGAAAGCCTCTCGGACGAGGGGTGAAACTCATTCGAGTGAAGAAATTCAAGTTGCCAAGACAAGAAGATGTTGACATATTGGGAAAATAACCATTTCATGCCCTTGACGAAATGATATCAGGTGGAAAAATATTGTAATTTCCAGACTATTAACCGCACCTCAATATTAGCCGCACCGGCTAGCCGATCGCTATCTCGGTCTTCCTCCTGCGCACTAAAACCGTCAAAGTCGTCTTCTTCGGTGTCGGAGTTGAACGGACTCAGAATTTCCCGATCATTTCATGGGTCCGATGTGACGAGGATAAATGTTTTAGCGGCGTGAAGCTAATTAGCCCCCCCCACAAAAAAATACATATATTAGCCAAATCGTTGTTTAAGTGAAGAAAGTTGCGGCTTTTCGTCACTTGTAAAGCGTCTTTGAGTACCATGAAAAGCGCAATACAGATCCTACGTATTATCATTATTTAAATTATGATAATCACGTGGAAATAACGTGAAAAATAACGAAATCACGTGAGACTGAAAGACTCCACCAACTTGAGTGCGAATGTGGCTCCTGCCCATTTGACACCAGATAGCCAGAGATACATGTTTGCGCCTCCCGGGCCGCGCTGACCTTTCGGAGCGCTACCGTTGACAAACGTGTGTGTGTTCAGAATTGCAGGGACCACAGCACCGGCGATTTCTGCGAAATGTGCGAAGACGGCTACATGCTGGCCGCCGGCCCGAGCGGACGCCACAGCTGTCAACTTTGCCCTTGCCCGCTCTCAATCCCCTCCAACAAGTGAGCCAGTCTGTTCTTTCCCCCCGCAGCCAGACAGTTGCCCGTTGGTAAACAATGCCCCTGTGTGTGTGTGTGTGTGTGTGTGTGTGCACTGAAATACTTTCCCGTCTGTTTGACCAGCTTTGCAGTGTACTGTGACAGGGGAGGCGCCGCTGTGCGGTGCAAGTGCAAAGAGGGCTACGCCGGACATTCCTGCGAGAGGTCAGTGCCGGAGGGCTTTCACCCGACCTGACGCGTTCAGTGTCGCCGTCTTTCGATAAAAAAGGGATAAAGGGAAAGACAAAATACAAAATTAATGCGTCGACCCTTTGTTAAAGCAGCAGTTTGAGAAAAAAAAACAAACAAAACAGCTATAACCGAGTGGGCTCAGCCAAGTCGTGGCCTGCGCTCCTTCTCTGTTTGTTCGGTGTTGTTTGTCCGCCGGCTTTTGTCGGATCGGAGCTCTAAACGTGTCTGGTTTCCAGATTCAGCGGAACCTCACTTTTCGCGGGTGTTAAAAAAAGTGAATTTCTGCGTGATCATTTTGATTGTATTTACAGATATATTAACCCGCGACGAACCTCCCTGCACTGTTTTCTTTACTGCCGTTTTTCTCTTCAGAAACCATCGTTACAGGCAGATTCTGCCTCTGCTTTTGTTTCTGGTTTTACAAACTGTCCGTCAAGTTACAAAAGTGGACCGACAGAATCATATCGCCGTCTTGCGACGTATTTTGCTGGTCTTTTGCGGCGTTTGTCAAGTGGTTTGAGCGCGAGATCGATTTCCCCCTCTTCTTGTCGGAGTCATGTTGGAAAAGCCATCTCCTCCAAGCAAAGGAGAACTTGTTTTTTTATTCATCTCATGAGATTCATTTTAGCTTAATTTTATGATATTTTTACTATTTTTTTTTTACTGTACAATATGGCTATTTCGTCATGAAAGCGAAAAATTCGAATACCGCAAAAAAAAAAAAAAAAAAACACTAAAGAACGATAAATCGCAAAAACTGAATTGCAAAAGAAAAACGCGAAGTAGCGAGGGCGCGAAAGCCGAACGGCGAACTAGCGAGGGTTTACTGTACTTGCCAAATAAAACTGGCATACAACATTCAAAGGGAAAGAAGCCGTGGTTCGTTTTCTGTCTTACTGTATCGGACAGAATCAATGCAACAGTCCTCTGATTCCACTTTTGTCCCCATGCTAACGTATTTGTCGCTAACTCCTTCGTGGTGGAATGACATGAAATCCATTCCAGGTGTGCGCCGGGTCACTATGGAAACCCAATGACGGTCGGCAATTCCTGCAAGAGATGCAACTGCAACGGCAACTCGGACCCCAACCTGATCTTCAACGAGTGCCACAACGTGACGGGCAAGTGCCAACACTGCTGGGGAAACACTTCCGGGTCCAACTGCGAGAGGTGCGCCCCCGGTTTCCACGGCGACGCAATCCACGCCAAGAACTGCCAAGGTAGGAGAGCCGCGAATGTTGACCCATTGCATCGGGGGCAGTCGTTTTGTTTGCAGAGGGGTTTTTTTTGGGGGGGGGTCAGTTGCAGAAAGCATTCTTTGTGACATCACCTCAAGTCTGACTTGGCGCATAAAAATAACAATCGTAAAATAAAAATGATGATAAATGGTGCATGGAATGTTCTTTTCAGCAAAGTGGTCTGTGGCAATGTAACAGAAGCTGAAGTTCACAACTGAGAATCAAAGATTATATATGGATTACGTTTGGGAGCCTTCTAATGCCCATGTCCAAAAATACCCCTTTCCATGCTCCTGACATGGTTTTGACCTCTAACGCCTTTGTCTCCGCGCCCCGTCTCAGAGTGCAAGTGTGACAAATGCGGCACTTCCTCGTGCGACGACAGAACCGGAGTGTGTCACTGCAAGCCAGGGGTCACCGGACGACTCTGTGACCGGTGCGAGGTGAGGAAAAACCGAGGGGAAGTTTATGCTCAAGTGTCACAACATGGGACTTCTGCCGAGGTGTTGCTCCGGACAGGGAACGGGCAGCGCGGTCCGCCCGGATCCCGGGTTCATTGGAGATGCTAAATTGTCAACATTTGTCTCCAGATGTGGCAGCCGGTCCGGGATGAACGCCACCACCGTGACACTCCTGCCTCCAACAGTCACCAAACAAATATTCCATGTGTGTGTTTTGCTTCATGCGTTCACTTTGTCGTGACGTAAAGTGAAGACATTTGCGTCCTCCGATAAAAACCTCCTCATCAGAAGACTGACGCTCACAGGGTGGCCTTGGGAGGAAGAAGGTTCACCTTCTTAAAACGAAGGCTCGATATAGTGTTCGGTTTGGTGATTTGATTCCATATGTCTCAGTTTAGGGTATATACAGAGATAGAGAATATATTGGTAAAAGGATGCGGATGATCTGGAGACAACAATCCACAAACTGCATCCATGCCATTTTAAACAAGTGGAATTTGGAAATACAAATGATCCCTAAATGTCCAGGACGAGAAACGTTGATGCAGATGGAAGGCTGTTTCAAGGAAGATGGGAAAGTCAATACATGACTACATGTTTGTGCTTCAAGGGGAAAAAAAAACGTATGTCCTTTGTGTTATCAGGCAGTGTTGCTTGTCAGAGAGTACAATCTACGTCGGCATTTTGACATCTAGCACAGAGCTAAGTATGCTAAAATCAGCCTTCCAGAAAAACAACAACTTGTCCACGAATTAAAGGCCAAACTACGATGGCAGCAGAATGTGTTGACGAAAGCCGCATCCAAAAACACCGCGGCGGTGAAAGCTAACTTTAATGTGTCTTAAGAGTAGCCGTTAGCAACCATGATGCCGATGTGGCCCTCGGTGAAAATGAGTTTGACACTCCTGCTTTAGATGGTGAATTCGGCATTGCTGTGATGCACCAACGTTGGTTAAAAACACTATTGCGCTTATTTTATTCAGGCTAATCTCATAGCGGCGGAGAAGCTTAGCGCCATCGCTTTCGTATGGCGTGTTTGTCAGGAAAGTAGCTCCGGACGATCCCCGACATGCTCTGCAGATGAGGGGACGCCGGAGTTGCTGGAATGCGTATTTGATGACCTCTGACACCGAAGGCTTTCGAATTCCAAACGCTAAGCCGTCATCAGTGGGAGGAAGGGTCTCCAGCTCCAAGAAGAGCATCTGTCTTCTTGGCTCGCCGTCAGAAACATGATGAACGAGGGAAGTTTTACAAACAGTGGCTGTAAACGGTAACGATAAGAACGATTAGCGAGCATGACGAGGAAGGGACCCACAAGCGTACGCTGTACTTGAACGTTTTTAAACGGCGACCGACTGCGAGGTAACAATGCTCTATTCATGTGCCGTAGGAGGGTTACTCCGGTTTCTCCAGCTGTCAGGGGTGCCGGAGATGTGAATGCGGGCCGGCATCTCTTCGTCCCACCTGCCACACTCTCACCCACAGCTGCCTGTGTCGCCCCGGCGCCGGAGGGCGTTACTGCGAGCGCTGCCTCCCGGGCTACTGGGACTACAGCCCCTCCGGCTGCAAGAGTAAGTCCCGCGATCCATCAATCAGCGTGGAGAATGTTCTCCGGCTCACTTGAACTGTTCCCAGACCATTTGGTGCAACACTCAGCGCACTTAGGGTATTCCCAGAGAACTTCCGTGATGTACTCGTATTCCCACACCCACTACCGCGGCCAGAGGAAGCATCTGTTCGGAACTGCGACCCTTTTGGCCGCAGACTCTCTCAGCAGAGAGCGGGATAACATCACCAGCTAGTCCAGATCTGTACACAGCTACTAAAACATCAGTCCCACACAAGAGAAGCCACGAGACAGATGTGCAGTGCCTCCAGCCAAGAAGCCATCTGTGGCTCTGAACATATACTGTATTTTTGCAAGCGCGCAGATGCAGTTCCGGCTCCACGCGAGTCTGACTATAGTTTTTATAACTTTCGTTCTTTGTGAAAGCCCGTATCTGCGTTTGTTTCTGCAGAGTGCGAGTGCGAGAGCAGTCACTGTGACATGCATACCGGAGAGTGTCTGCCAGAAGCTGCGACGGTCAACCTCTGCAACATCAGTAAGGGCTCACAGACACAAACTTAACACTCCCGACGGTAAAACCGCCCCTTCGTAACCGTCGCATCCGACCGGGTTTCAGGTTGCGATGAATGTATCTGGCACCTAATCGGAGACCTGAAGTTGTCCAATAACACACTGGACCAGCTGAGAGTCGGAGTGCTGAACATTTCAACCGGGGCTGCGGCCAACGATCGCCTCAAGTACTACAATTACACCGCTCACCGCTTACAGGTACACGCGCTG
Organism: Fistularia commersonii; assembly: GCF_037954325.1. Taxonomy (NCBI): domain Eukaryota; kingdom Metazoa; phylum Chordata; class Actinopteri; order Syngnathiformes; family Fistulariidae; genus Fistularia; species Fistularia commersonii. Next base: position 5,284,862 of record NC_141319.1, on the reverse strand, counting down.
ATGTGAATGCATTTGAAAAATAATTATCTTATGATCAAGATTTGCTGCTCCCGGTGGAAGAACGTCAACGAAACAGAACCTTTTCCGAGGCGAGACGGCAAATGACCGGCGAGCCAAACAAATCAGGCGCCGTTTGACTGAGACTTGTAGTCTAATAAAATGCTTGTAAAGTTAAGAGGATCCAATTTCAATCGGTAATTATAGATTAGTCTCTATTAATACCACTCCTTTGCCATCATATCTGTTAATAATCCACCTGGATGAATGGATGTGGGCATTGTCTTGGGTCTGAGCGTCACGTACCCTGGCTTTTTAAACCATTTGCCTCGTCCGCACAGGAACAATTTCAAGCGTGGAGAAACAAGTCGTCGATGATGAGGGTCCAGACCGGGCAGCTGGAAGAGGATGCAGACGCTGTGGTGTTAAACATCAAACAGCTGGGAGAAATGGTTTGTGGCTCTGGCCTCTTTCATCCGACGGCTCGCGACACATAAGTCGGCTCGGTCGGTTGTTTTCGTATCGGTGTCAAAAGTCAAAGATTCGGTTCACAAAATGCATTTCTGATGGATTCACCAAGCCAGAAATAAGCCTGGAAGAGACGATTCTGTATTTATATTACCATGATAGACTTACAAGGTACAGTGATCCCTCGCTATAACGCGGTTTACTTTTCACGGTTTCGCTACTTCACGGATTTGCGTCGTGCGTTGTGTTCTGCATTCTGATTGGCTAAAAGGTCACTCCGCTTCTTCTCTACCTGTGCGTCAATAACGTTGCAGTTCAATATGTACACGTATGTAAAACAGCTCGCCGAATTTACATGACGTACGTGCAAATTCCCTCGCGATTTCGAGTTTCTCTAAAACCCATAATGTTGAATAAAAGGTTTTGGACCGACAAAAGCACCTTGCAGGGCCCAAAAGTTAAACTTCTGGACATGCTAAGGGAAGGTAAAAGCTACGCGGCTGAAGGTCGGCATTACGGAATTTATGAATCTTCTGTTCGTTTCATAAAGAAGGAAGAAAAAAACATAAGGACGACAGCAGCGATGTATGATAGAGTATTTAATTGTATGATAATTGTAAAAAAAAAAAAAAGAAAGGTTTCTACTTCACGGATTTTGCCTATCACGGGTTCTTTTTGGAACGTAACCCCCGCGAAAAACAAGGGTTTCCTGTATACCAGGAAATGATAGCCTTCACGTGACTGTTTTATTTTATAGACCCGAAACGCAAGTGAAGCACAAGTTAAATGTTTGGCCGGAATTCTCCGATAGCTACCGCTAACCGAGGCGAGCGAAGAACGCTTTCAACCGGACATTAGAAGCCAGAGCTGTTGGACGCTGATTTATTTTTTTGCTTTCCCAGGAGAGCGTGGTGGAGGCTCTGGGCTCGGCGCTGGATGAGAACTCTCTGCAGACCTTCACTGTGGCCAAAGAGCTCAGCACAAACCTCACCAACCTCAACACACAAATAGAAGGTGCTTGACCTCTCTGCTCGAGCTGACTCGGAATCGTTCATTTCGTCGGTTTTCACGCCGATGTCAACACCGACGCTTAAGACTCGCGCTACTCTTTCGAAGGTACGACCTCCAAAAGCCGTAGCCTGAGTCGCTTTGTATCTGTGTGCAGAGATGGTCCACGACTGGGAGCTGTACAGCGTTCACCAGGACGTGGACCCGGAGGTGGTCAGACAGAACACAGAGAAGGCGGAGGGAATGGTGTCCTGGATGCGGAAACTGGACCTGTCCCCGAAAGAGCCCATCACCACGGACGAGTCAACGGAGGCCCATGACTGTGAGCCACTTTGTCCACGAGCGCTTAAATAGCTGCAACCGCACAAATCCGCTTCGCCCAGCTTCCCATTTTCAAAGGGTTCACCCAACCAAGCACAACCGGTAATTTCACATGGGATGGGATCGACACGGGGACCGGCCATTAGCTATTAAAGAAAAACATTCCTCCCGAAACGCTCAAATACGGCGTACATCTGGCCGATTGTGTCCGCCGCACAATCGCGGCTGTTATTAAAACCCGCTGGAAATCTGAAAGGACCGAATCGCCGGCTGGCATCTCATCACGCGCTGACCGTCACACACACACAGGACCAAAAAAATGTGCTGAGCTTAACACGCTTCGATACTGTCGAATCATTATCGATCAAATGTGTCCGTTTTCACTTCACGCAGAAAGACGCGGATTTGACGCGCTTTGTTTTTTTTCCAAACTCGGAATTTAGTGCTGAGGCGAGTCCGTCAGTTGGAGAAGAAGCTGATGAGCTCCAACGGCCGCCTGCCGCCCGTCCGGGAGCTCCTTTCCCGTTTCACCGCCAAGTTGTCCGCCGCCCAGGGATCGCTCCGGAGAGCGGACGGCGTGGTAAAGGAGACGGGGGACAAAAACAGAGCCAACCTCCTGAAACTCCAGAGGAATGAGGTGATTTCCCATGACCTCCTCCAGCTTCCCCTCTTGCTCCGTGTTTGTTAGTTTTGGGTCGACGTTATGTAAACAATGCGGTCGCAAACCGCGGTGGCTAACTCATGCTGCCCCTCCGATTCCCCATCGGGGAGCTGACTCGATGTAGTCTTTAGCGATACCATTAGTGGGTGGGCAATATCACCCAAACATTAACACAAATACACATATTTCAAAATCGGTACCTGACAACGCAACACACATGACTACAGATCCCCAACGGTTTCCTGAAAACACGTCAAAACTGCACGTTCAGAAAGGAAACATCCAGACATGTGATATCACAACAGGCGTCGACCATTTTACCGAATAAACTTTGACAACTTGTACAAAAAAACAATAGTTGTAATATCAGCCAAAGGACAGGGTGTTTGATGGATGGATTTGGTCTATATGGAATATTGTTTTTCTTGTCTCATTTCACCCTTCACGTGCTAAAACACCAAAAGCGGGGGTCGATCGGACGGCCTCGGGTTCCCTGAGGCGCCTCCGTGGCTTCCCTGATGATAAACCAAGTGAAAGCCCTTCCTCCTCGCCGCCAGCTTTATCTCTGCACGTCGTTTTTCAAACACAGCTCATTTATGTATTTGTAAAAGACTGTGGGAGCGAGAAACAGATATCGGGTTTTGCTTAACTTGGCGTGTCAAATCGGGATATCAATGTCGGTACCGAAGCGCTTAGAAATGTAACTCAACACCATCTGTTGTGGCTTGGAGGAGCTGCTCTGAGTGGAGGCCCAGCGAGGGGGAGAAGCTAAAGTCCCAGTCCCGCTAGTTTCAACGGCGAAATTTCGATCCGTGCTGATTTCCAGGGCTTTTGCACAGATATTTGACCTTCTTTGTAAAAGTTTCAACCAGCGGGAGTTCTCGCGTTGCAGAGAACGGAAAAGGCACAGACTCATCAACCATTTGGTGATTCCCTTTTATCACCTTTATATGATCTAATCAGCTCTGATAAAGGCACCGCTGAAGAGAAATTTGAGAAAGTCAAAGCTGCAGTAAAAAATGTTGGAATTTTTTGGATGGTTCTTCTCCGATGCTGCAGGGGTTTCGGTTTCAGACGAATGGTCTGTTGAGCTGTCGCTCTGCTCCTGTTTGTGTCACGGCTTCCTGTCGGACTCGGGTGAGAAAGCGCGAAACGCCAAACTCGGTGCATGGATAGCCGCTTTCGGACAGGACGGTTTCGAATTACCCAGCTTGAATTTTGGCTCCGGGAACTGGCCTGCTCCAGGGGATCCTTTTAGTGTCGCATCCACACAGTTAGTAAGGGACCACGGCGGAGAGCAGTGTGACGCGAGCATCTGCAACATGCACTCTTAGCACACAATATACTGTGAAGAAGAGGAAGATGACATGGAGTGAAGTTGCCAATGTGTTCATGGATGATCAGATGGGTTGAGGTGTTATCATCTTCTCCCTGCACTGCTTCCGTTAGCTAAATCTGTACTTATTTTGGCCGAAATGTTGATGTTCTGCTGCAAGCCCTGGAAACCCCTCTGTAGCCTAACGGGCCAGAAGGCCTTGGACCTCTCGGTTGGTCCATTTCTAGCTGGTTCCGTCCATTTTGTCCCAAGTCGGAAGACAACAAATGACCACCGAAGTTTTTAAAAATGGTGCTTTGTGGTCCACAAGAAGTTATCGGATAACGGACGTGGCTTATGAGTTCTAACAAGCACTTACCCCTCATAGTTCTGATGTAAAAACAGACCCTCTCCGTTGAGTAGGAGCTAAAATGGTCCTAAGAGCTGAAGTCTGCGGCCCCTGAATGAAAAAATAGTTACTGGAAAGGTTCTAGGAACTGCAAAAAGGGCTCATGAGAGATGTTCTTCTCATGCATACCGCGCTCCCGTATCACGTCTTGTGCATATTCCCACGTCTGCCTCCAGTTCTTGTGCAAGCCGTGAAACAAGTTTCCCAAATGACAGGGTAAGAGGCTGCGGTGAGGACACGACAAGGAGAATCCTGCTTTAAGGACAACGGTCCGTCTGATGTCTCCTTGATCCCTGTGAGGATTCTACGTCTAAACCAGACATGTATTGAATGATTGACCAATCAAAACAGTCCATTGAAGACTATTCTTAGCGTTTAACCTCGCAAATCCATTTGTAATCTGACTACTCTTGTAACTGCCAAAGAACATAGTTGAAGCTCTACTACTATAATAAATAAAGAGGCACCCTTATATCTGTAATTTAAGTTTAATCCTTAATGCTTTTAGTCAAGCAAGGTATGATAGTAATATGGGCTCCTTAAAATCCCATTTTATTTATAATCTTTCTCCAAATCTGACATTTTGGTCTTGTGGAACTTCTTGTTGTGCTTTCACGTGAGAATCCTCTAGTCGTTTTGGAGCGCTTAGCATGACGCTAGGTCACATGGTCCAGCAAGAAAAAAAACCTAGAAATTCAGTTTCCAGTCTTTGAATGTGTGTTATCGGGGGCAGGGATCTCCACGATCAGGCCCTCCGCTGTAAAGGCCATGAATGGTCTGCTAAGCAAACACGGAGCCCCGGCTAATCTGTGGCTCTTCCTCACTTCAAAACAAACCGGTTTACACCAGCTGCACATCGGCTGTAAACACACCGCCGGGCCACTCGGGCAAATCAAATGGTCTCCCCATCATGCCTTGCTCAGTCATGCAGCCATCATACTCAAGGTATGGTGGGGAGGGTGAACGCCGCACCCTGGACTCCTGCAACAATGCCCGACTTTAACCGGATCCTTGTAAAACCCTCCCAGGCGAAGCAGCAGAGGCTGATCGAGGACTACAATGAGGTCAACGAAACCCTGGGGACGGCCGGAGACCACGTCTCCGAAGCAGAGGGTATCGCGGCCGAGATGGACGTCATGGTGCAAGTGAGGCATGAGTTTTATGTGCAAACCTTTACGTGTTTAGTCTAATCCTACGGAAAGGTTTCAGAATCAGAATCAAATATTTGTCACCAAGGAGCAATTTGGGGGGGGGGGGCACATAAGGGTAGCAGTATCAAATTGTGAATACCAAAGAATCAAATGTAATAATAATGATAATAATAAATAAATAAATAAATAAATAATGTAAATAAATAAAGAAAAATACAATTAAAATATAAGAATTATATAAATAAATGAATGACTGTACAGAATTGTGCAAATTGTAAGTAAGCTACCTCTGCATTTATATACTGCTCAAAAAAAAAATAAAGGGGACACTAAAACAACACAATGTAACTCCAAGTCAATCACACTTCTATGAAATCAAACTTCGCACTTAGGAAGCAACATCAACTCATTTTACTTGTTTTAAGGATATAATATCAACGTTGCATCAGCCTTTCGTGTGTTTTTCCACTTTCATTTTGAGTGCGACTCCAAATTTGATTTCCATCGATCATTTTGGTGTGATTTGACATTCAACTGTGTAAAGAACAAAGTGTTTCATCCGAATATTTCATTCATTTGGATACGTTATTCTAGCGTTCCCTTTATTTTTTGAGCAGTAGATCATAAAAATATAATGAGCAGCATTACAGTCGGCGGGGGAGGGGTTTGCAGGGCTGCTGAGAATTTATGAATTTATTTATCATATTTGTGTCATATCATGGGGTTTGATTGGAATTTACTCATTCGACTTAAGGATACAATCCAATCAATGCACATATTGAGAATTCACTCATCTCAAATTCCCCCAATGGGGATCATTAAGGTATTATCCTTATCTGTGCTTGCATATCTTCACACGTGTGTCCGGCCATGTCCGTCTATCGGGACAGAATGTGACGCAGTACCATGCCGCGATTGACGGCGCCGGCCAAAAGCTTCAGGAGAAGATGGAGAGAAACTCGTTGGTGGACAGAGATCTGGTCCAGAGGGCCTCCGAGCACGCCGAGGAGCTGGAGAGACAGGCCGATGACCTGGAGCAGTAAGAATCGTGTCCGAATTAAGCTTAACTGCATGAGATGCCATCCATGAAAAGAGAATTAACTTCAAGTTCATGTTTTTGACAACGCGTAAACACTGCGGATCACTATGGAGGTCAATATTTATAACCGACCTGATGTTTGAAATCTAGTCACGGAATAGGGGGGAAAGGAAATACATAAACAACAACTTCAATGAGCACAATGAAGCACTTTTCTTGAAACAAATGTCCGCAAACAACGGCTCGGAGGCTGCGGTGATCCAGAGGAGCTCCTGTCGGCTGAAAACACGCAAATCATGCGATGGCTTTGAGTTTAAATGAGGGGAAACCGTAGCCTGGATCCAACTTAAAAATCCTTTTGCAGTGTCGGCGTATGCTAATGTTTACGGTATATAAGGAGTTTATTGATGGAAAAATGACCAATGTTTGCTAAATAGTCTAAGTTTGAAATTACAGTGATCCCTAGCTATAAAGAGCTTTACTTTTCACGGTTTCGCTTCTTCACGGATTTGCATGGTGCATTGTGTTCTGCATTCTGATCGGCTAGAAAGTCACTCCGCTTCTTCTCTACCTGTGCGTCAATAACGCTGCAGTTTAATATGTACACGTACGTAAAACAGCTCGCCGAATTTACATGACGTACGTGCAAATTCTCTCGCGATTTCGAGTTTCTCTAAAACCCATAATGTTGACAAAATGCTCTGGAGCGACAAAAGGCGGCGGAAGATGCTATCTATCGCAGATAAATTTAAACTTCTGGACATGCTAAGGGCAGGTAAAAGCGATGCGGCTGTAGGTCGGCACTACAGAATGAATTATTCTTCCGTTCGTTCCATAAAGAAGGAAGAAAAAAAACAGAAGGACGACAGCAGCGATGTATAATAGAGTATTTAATTGTATAATATTTGTGCCTATCACGGGTTGTTTTTGGAACGTAACCCCAGCGAAAAAGAAGGGTATACTGTATAATGAAAGATATAATGGGTAGGGGAGCACATCAGGGATCAGCTCTGCATCCCTTCTTCTTCTTCTACGGTGATGGACAGGCAGACAGAGGAGGTTAAGAGGAATTGCCATGGATGTTTCCGCGATGTTTGCAGATGATGATGTGATCATAGGATCAGGAATGTGTCCATCAGAGGGACAACACCTGTTAAATCACGGCGATAAAGTCAGACTGACATGTCTTTGGAAGTTCTCAGTCATCCAGGTCATGGTGAATCTTGTCTTGACAACTGGACTTGAATTTCTTCCCCAAAAGACATTTCACCCCTCATCTGAGAGGCTTCTTCAGAGCAGAACTATCAAATCCAAGTCCACCTGCCAAGACTTGACAAGAAGATTTCAACAAGAATTCAGACTGAGATGGTTTGGACTCGTACAGAGGAAGGATGGTGAAGATGTGGGTAGAAGGATGCTGCAGGGTCGGAGGCCGAGTGTATAAAATAATAAAATTGAGGAAATGATTTTGGATACATATACAGGGACATGTATACACATACAGGACTGTCTCAGAAAATTAGAATATTGTGATTAAGTTCTTTATCTTCTGTAATGCAGTTAAAAAAAACAAAAATTACTTTTTCATGATATTCTAATATTTTGAGATAGGACTTTTGAGTTTTCTTAAGATGTAAGCCTTAATCAGCAATATCAAAATAATAAAAGGCTTGCAATATTTCAGTTGATTTGTAATGAATCCAGAATGTATGACATTTTTGTTTTTGTAATTGCATTACAGAAGATAAAGAACTTTATCACAATATTCTAATTTTCTGAGACAGTCCTGTACATCAGCATGAGTATCAGATTGTATTTAAAAAAAAAAAAAACAACTATAGCTCCCCCTGAAGGACATCTGTAGAAGGTCTTGCCAAAAGTCACATCGTAGAGAGTATTTTCAGACAACTGACATGAAAATGAATTCATAATGTTACATTTAATAACGGACGACACGGTAGTGGTTAATTTCCCTCCACAGTTCAAAAACATTGCAGGGGTTCATTAATGATTCTAAATTTTCCATGCGTATGAATGACAGGGTCAACGGTTGCATGCCTCTACATTTACAACCCTGATGAGCACTATAGATAATGAATTTTACGCAAACATCTAATTCTATATTCATTTGTGTATTAAGTTCTTCAGCTGCGGCCTGTAATTGTCGCCATACATCGGTTTCTGAAAGGTGATAGGAGCCAAAGCATTTCTGTTCTTCGAGTTCGACGTTTGGTTTATGACTTTTTGAAGAATAGATGAACCAAAAATGAAGTTTTGTTGACACGAGTACGTCGGAATGGATTTTAGAAACATTAAATCCAGCTGTGGTGTCCGTCACCTCGTCTCACCCAGGGACCTGAGAGACAGCGACGCCAATGGCTTTGTCCAGAAGGCCATCAGCGCCGCCAACGTCTACAACAACATCGTGAAGTACATCAACGACGCCAACATCACTTCGCTCACCACCATGAACTTATCCGAAAGGGCTGAAGATGTAGGTTGGATCAAAACACCCGACGCACCCCATCTATCTTCTTGCATCGTTGTCGATATTTCTTTTATATTCTTTCCCCCTCCTCCCTCCGATTGCCTTAGGCTACAACTGGGATCAGCACGCAGCTCGAGTACCTGGTGACGCAGAGCGAGAACGTCTTCAAGGAGTCGGTCTCATTACATGCGGAACAGAACGGTATGCTCCGTCACAGAGGAGGTCCCGTGTTTGTCCGCTAATCTTTCACGACCGTCGTCCGAAGTGTCAAAAATAAATACGCAAACGTGATTTGCTGTTACAGATGTGGAGGCCGAAGTCGTCGACAAGCTCAAGTACATCGAGGAGACCAAGGAGACCATGGATAAAGACAGCAAGAAGCTCAAGGAGCTGGTGGAGGATATCAACGGAATCCATGCAGGTAAAAATGTGCCCTCTTCATGGGGGAAAAAAAAAAAATTGGAATAAATGTTTTGATTCACATTTCTTTTTTATTTCCCTGGGGGTATTTGATTTTACACATGTGAAGTTCATGGCTTTAATTACCAGCAGCATATAAAGCAGTCTTTACTACCTCATACATTTACAGGCACTAAAAGTGATATAGAGCAACATATGATAAAAATCACCAGCATGAAATCATTTTACTGCTGCAAAAAGATTACTTTTCCTTTGACACCGTCTGTATATTTTGAGCTTCCTGGAATCGGTGGTTCAGTCAGGAAAGTAACAATGGCTATAAAGTTAGATAAGAATTACAAGGTCTTGTCTTTTTCTTGTTATGAGCCCGTAAGCTGTTGAATGCACGATCCGCTCGCACGCCGCGGCGGTTCGGAAAGAGTCCGAATGAGTATTCCGGCTCATTTTATTTCACCCTAGCAGCGGTGGCGGACATTTCAGACACCTCCGTAATGAAGCTTAGAGAAAAGAACGGCTCCTCATCTTGTTACAAGGAACCTTACGACAAATGGCGTCTCCATTCTAACATGTAATGATATTCCAGACAGAACGCCGCAGCGGCTGGAGTTTACCCTGCAGGTGGCCGAGGGGACGCTCAACCAATCGGCCAAAGTGCTTCAGGCTATTTCACCCATCAGAAGCAAAGTGGAGGAGTGGGCTACCAATCTGAGCAACAACGAGTACTCAACGGAAGCCTTTGACCAGGCGGTGGACACTGCCGGGGCAGCGGGTATGCTGGCGAGGACTCGTTTCTTTGCTTTGCCGAGTCTCGCGTGTCGGTCGTCGCAGTGACGTTCTCTGTGCGCCGCAGCGGAGAAACTCAATGTTCTCGTTCCCGAGCTGCTGGACAAGCTGAAGGTGGTGGAGGAGAAGAAGCCCGTCAACAACGTGACTACCAACATCATAAGAATCAGGGAACTCATCGCCCAGGCCAGGAGCGTGGCCAGAAAAGTCAGTGCAATCTTGGGTCCCTCAAGCATACTTGAATTGATGCTTTGAGAAGAACACCGGCTGATTAACCCAAACACTCTTCCCCTTGTAAAGTAACTACATTTATTCATGAACTGAGTGGGAAGGTGCTGGAAGGAAGTCCCACTGAGAGTTTATGACTGAAGACATTATTCATGACGGTCTCGCTCCCTCCTCCCAGGTCCAAGTATCCATGAAGTTCAATGGTCAGTCCTCGGTGGAGATCCACCCCAATTCGAACTTGGAGGACCTGAAGACTGTGACGTCAATCAGCCTGTTCCTGAGAGTCGACCCAGACAAGGATCCCATTGAGGATCGCTTCATCTTGTACCTTGGAGACAGAAATGTGAGGATTCTACGTTTAAACCAGACATGTATTGAATGATTGACCAATCGAAACAGTCCATTGAAGACTCTTCTTAGCGTTTAACCTCCCCAATCCATTTGTAATCTGACTACTCTTGTAAGTTACCCTGCCTGTTAGTAATTCACCTGCGTAAATGACACTGAGAATGACCTGGCGAAGACTTTAAAACGGTTAATAAGCTATTATCTAAATGTTTTTGCCTGTTTTTTCTGCATCGCTCCCCAGGGAAGGAGAGACTACATGGGACTGGCCATCAAGAACGACAACCTGGTGTACATGTACAACCTCGGCGGGAAAGATGTCGAAATCCCGTTGGCTTCCAAGCCTGTCAGCCAATGGCCTGCGGTTTTCAACTACATTAAACTGGAAAGGTGCCGTTCCTACGCCAGCTCCCGCCAGTCTTTTTCTCTGGCAGAAGTGAATTTCAGGTCTTAATTTCCTTTGTCTCGCCCAGGCTGGGCCGACACGGCAAAGTCTTCCTGACCATCCCCAGTCAGAGCTCCTCAGATGAGCAGAAGTTCATCCAGAAAAGCGAAGCTCCGGGAACCGACTCGCTATTTGACATAGACCCCAAAGACATGGTGTTCATCGTCGGCGGCGTCCCGCCAGGCGTCAGGGTGACGTGTTTCGCATGACGTTCACAAGCGTACATCGACACCAGTTGTTGCTATCACATTTTGACATCCCTCTTTGTGTTTTCCAGCTCCCGCCGCTGCTGAGTCTCGCTCCTTTCGTGGGCTGCATCGAGTTGGCCTCGCTAAACAATGACGTGATCAGCGCGTACAATTTTAAGGAGATTCATAATGTGGATATCACGGCATCGCCGCCGTGCCCGAGGTACGCAGAATTGCTGCCCGAGCTATGTGAACCCAAAACACCACGATGACTCTGTAAATGGAAACATAATAATCTAGGAATTTGGTTTTAGTCAAGTGACACTAAAAGGACTATTGGGGAGTCATATTTACGCAGAGGTGAGGCTGTAAATGTAGCCAATTGCCTTCCTCCTTCTCTTCTCAGGTACAAACTGGCGTTCTCCCAGAGTCGTATCGCAAGCTACCTGTTCGACGGAACGGGCTACGCGCTCATTAGTAAAATGGAGCGAAGGGGGAAGTTTGGAGTCGTCACGAGATTTGACATTTCGGTGCGAACGGTCGTGAACGACGGCGTTCTCTTCCTCATGTCCAGTGAGGTAAGTCCAAAGACCCTTTGACTTTCTTGCCCCTGTCCATCATCTCTAACTTGTATGCTTGCATCACGAACAAGCACGTGGTAATGTATTCTGATGTTTTTATTTTCAGGAAAAATTCTTCCTTTTAGAAATAAAGAATGGCTATTTGCGCCTAATGTACGACTTTGGCTTCAGTGACGGGCCTAAAGTTCTGGAGGATAACATACCAAAGCTGCAAATAAATGATGCAAGATATCATGAGGTATTTGTTCTCAAAGTTCAAACAAACGAACCCCGATTTTCTAGTTCCCGTTGTTTGACCTTCTGCTCGGTGTTGGCGCAGGTGTCAGTAATCTACCACCAGTACAAGAAAGTTATCCTGCTGGTGGACAAGAGTCACGTTAAATCTATGGAGAACACGAAAACAACTCTTCCCTTCTCCGATATCTACATCGGCGGGGCTCCCTCACACGTTCTGAAATCCAGGTGAGTTCAGTGGGAGTCGAAATTACCGAAATTACGAAATTACCGAACTACTGAAATAAAGTAGTTCCAGTACAGCTTTAGGGGTGTTGACACGTATGCTCCCGCAGGCCCGAGCTGTCGGCCGTGGTTGGCCTGAAGGGCTGCATCAAAGGTTTCCAGTTCCAGAAGAAGGATTTCAACCTGCTGGAGGAGCCCGGCACTATCGGCATCAGCAGCGGCTGCCCTGAAGAGTCCTTTGTGAGTTCTCCGTCCATTAGAGGACGTACCGATCTGTGATCGGGGAAGAAGCATGACGCCTCTCTGTGTGACAGATGTCCCGAAAAGCCTATTTCAACGGCGAGAGCTACCTGGGATCCACGGCCAAGATTTCACCGTTTGACAACTTTGAAGGAGGCCTCAACTTTAGAACGCTTCAGCCGAGTGGACTCCTGTTCTACCACAGCGAAGGGGTACTTAATCGACTTCCCGTAGATTAAGAATGCATGTTATTGCTTCAATACTTCTAAAAATGTCATCGGCATCAAAATATTCTCCTTCCGCCGCAGGCCGATGAATTTAGCATTTCTCTGGAGAATGGAGCCGTGGTGATGAACACCAAAGGTACCAGGGTCAAATCGCACAAGAAGCAATATAGCGACGGAAGACCACACTTCTTAGTGGCGTCTGTGACCAACCAAAAGTAAGCATGCGTCTACAGGCGGGTGCGATAGTCATGTAACGGCAATGTGTCTTATTCTATGACTCAGCAGGTTTGAAATGTTTGTTATAATTGGCTTTCTATCCTAAATGAATTTTTCAACAAAAGGTGCCAGAGCAGTGGCCATCTGTTAAGGCGACAGATCACTGGACTGAGAACTTGTCATTTCTTACAAGTACTCAGTGGTACTTTCCAACAGCTGAAAGCAAGATCAGGAGATAACGCTTCGAAGTGTCAGAACCGAGACCGGGACTCTTCTGTTTCCCCCCCCAAAGGTATATCCTGTTGGTGGATGACAAGGACAAGCAGGAGAAGAAACGTCCATCCTCAGCTGCAAGATCTTCATCGACGCCTGCTATAAAGAGCTTCTACTACGGTGGATCTCCAAGCAGCAGCTTCAAGAACTTCACAGGCTGCATCAGCCATGCCTACATCAACAGGTAAGTCAAATTTGTCTTCCCCAAATCATATTTGGGTTACAGTGATCCCTCGCTATAACGCGGAACGGTTTAACTACTTCACGGATTTGCATTGTGTTCTGCATTCTGATTGGCTAAGAAGTCACTCCGCTTCTTCTCTACCTGTGCGTCAATAACGTTGCAGTTTAATATGTACACGTACGTAAAACAGCTTGCCAAATTTACATGACATACGTGCAAATTCTCTCACAATTTCGAGTTTCTCTGAAACCCATAATGTTGACAAAACGCTCTGGAGCGACAAAAGGCAGCGGAAGATGCTATCTATCGCAGATAAATTTAAACTTCTGGACATGCTAAGGGAAGGTAAAAGCGATGCGGCTGTAGGTCGGCATTACGGAATTAATAAAACTTCCGTTCGTCCCATAAAGAAGGAAGAAAAAAAAAAAAGGACGACAGCAGCAATGTATAATAGAGTATTTAATTGTATAATAATTGTAAAAAAAAAAAAAAAAGGTTTCTACTTCACGGATTTTGCCTATCACGGGTTCTTTTTGGAACGTAACCCCTGCAAAAAACAAGGGTTTACTGTACTTGCATTGTGCTTCTCACGTGTTGTAACAAAGAGACAGCGCTAAATGTGATGTATGTCGTCATAAATAGTCCACATCTTGGAGTTATCTTCACATCCCGACCCAAGCCCTCCTTCTCAACCTATTCTTTTCTGTAGACAAGACCGTGACATCGAGCCCGAGGACTTCCAGAGGTACACAGAGAAAATCCAGACCACCCTGCAGGAGTGTCCGGTGCAGCAGCCGCCCGCCGCTCTGCTGTCCAGACAAAGAGCCAGACAGAGCCTCTCCAAGAAGGTACAACAGGAACAAATCCACCCAAAAGAATATTATGACCGGCCAAGGGTGAACCCTGCTGTTGGCCCAGTGACAGCCAGGATCAGCCCCAGCAGTCCAGAGTGCAGGAAAAGCAGCATGGATAGTGAATGAATGAATTAAAAATGGCTCTTTATCTGCTCATGAAAACAGCTCAGTATATTCATTTATGTTATTTGCCATACATGACATCACGATGTTTTTCTAGGCTTATGTTTAAGTGATTGATCAATCGACTGCACTGAGTAATGAGGTTTTGAGAAACCTCTGAATACCGTAATTTCCGGACGATAAGCCGCGACTTTTTTCACGTAAACAACGATGCGGCTAATGTATGGACTTTTTTGGGTGGGGGGGGCGCTAACGAGCTTCACGCCGCTAAAGCGTTTATCCTCGTCACATCGGGACGATGAAATGACCGAGAAATTCTGAGTCCGTTCAACTCCGACACAGAAGACGACTTTGACAGTTTTAGTGCGCGGGAGGAAGCCCGAGATAGCGGTCGGCTAGCCGGTGCGGCTAATATTAAGGAAAGATAAGATAAGAACAACTTTATTTATCCCGAAGGAAATTGTTATGCCAGAGTTTCAAGCAAAAACATAACAATAATAGATAATAGTAGGAAGGAGGGAGAATAAGAAATACAATAAAATATAAATTGTCAAGGAGTGTTTTAAGGTCTTAAGTACAAAGATTAAGAACAAAGATTTGAAGATTCCCCGCGGCTGAGGGAAGGTGGTGCACTCAATAGTCCGGAAATTATGGTACTTTCACCAAAAAAAAAAATAAAATAAAATAAAATAAAAAAAGTTTTATTTTGCTGTTAGGCTCAAATTGATTGAGGCCGAATGTTGGAGAGTAAAAAAAAAATGATTAAAAAAAAAAAAAAAAAGACTCCGATCAATGTTTTCCAATCCATATCATTGTGCGAATGTGTCTCCCCTGTCCTGAATTGATTGTTGTTCCAGGTGAGCAGGGACGACCCCAGTCGCCCTCTGGGCTTGACGGAACTTAAAAGCGACGATGAAGAGCGAATAGAGGTGGCCACCCCTTGCTACCTCTCCAAAAGTCCCAGAGCAACCCCTCAAGCTTTCCATTACGGCAGCATCGCCAACAGCAGGCAGCACTACACCGACCTCCCCGAGTCCTTTGCCGAGAGGTATGCTATCTGTAAGGGTATGTTTGCGCCGCACCGCCGTAGACATGTAGGCTAGATGCCTGACTGGGTGCGTCTTCCACCGAACCAGGTCCCATTTCTCCCTGTCCCTGAAGACCCAGTCATTATTTGGCCTCATCTTCTATGTGTCTGATATGCAAGAGAAGAACTTCATGGCGCTCTACCTCGCCCACGGCAAACTCGTGTACACCTTCAATGTGGGCGATCAGAGGGTCAAAATAAGAAGCGAGGAGAAGTACAACAATGACGAATGGCATAACGTGAGACCCGTCACCTGATGGATGCACCTCTACTTTGCTGTCAATGATTCGATCAGGAAATCATTTCTTTTTCTCTTTCTCTCTGAAGGTGTTATTTATCCGCGATAAGAATACGGGACGATTGATAATCGATGGGGTAACCTTGCTGGAAGACAGGGCTCGAAAAAGCAACGTCTCCTGGCATGTCAGCAGCCCCCTCTATTTCGGAGGAGTTCCCCCGGGCAGAGCTCAGACAAATATCCAGGTATGAGGATGCAGGGAGTAAATTTTAACATTTAAGCCCTGGATACCACGCTGACTCGAGCGCCTATATATCTTCTCTGAACGTCTCCAAACTCGATCCGCGGCCCTCTGTAGAGAAACTCCGCACACAGCTTCACCGGCTGCTTGAAGAACCTGCAGCTCGACGGCGAGTGGCTGTCGTCAGTGGCCGAGACTTTCGGCGTCACCCCGTGCTTTGAGGGAGCAGAGGAGCAGGGGACATTCTTTTCAGAAGCAGGGGGATACATCATGCTAGGTGAGTCTCTGGTAGGCGTTTGACCGAGTTGGGCGTTCGCAGACGGAGCCTGAAACTTGCGGTCAGTAACGTGTCTCGGGCAGCCGAACGAGCAAGTGATTGGTTGTGGCTTAAGAGGAAGCATGGTAGCTGGGGAGGTTGCTAAAGATAGTTAGCTTTTGGAACGGCTAAGTAGCATGGAAGGGGTGTTTCCAGGACGCTGGATTGCACCGTCAAGCATTCGTAAGGTGTCACGGGCCTAACTTGACAAAACACTGATGATGGAAGGTGCCCATTTGGAAATCCAGACGATAAGATTCAGGCTGTTGTCGATTTGTGTCGGTAAGTGGTAGCTGTTAGCCGGCTTGTTGTTTGTTTTGGATAGCTTCCCTTCAGCCTGGATTGGACTTCTAGACGTGTTTTTACCAAGGATTTTGGCACAAGGGACGGTGACACCTTGTCCTGTGTATTAATGAACGCAACACATGAAAAATCCTTTACGGATTTTACAAAAAGGGTAAAACTTATTTCCGTTCGTGAGCGATCTATAGACTAGGTCAGGGGTCGGCAACCCGCGGCTCTTTCATCTTTACACTGCGGCTCCGAGTGGCTTGGGAAAATAAATTATAAATATTTAATCGAAGTGTATTTCATTTGTGTTAATTTCTTTTTTTAACTTTTAGTTGGAAGATTATTGTGATCTTGAAATATTAAATAAAATTATGTTTATTATTTTTCGCCGCGCAAAATAAACGTTACACTCGCGGAAGCCGGTATATCTGCCAGCCGGTAAAGTCCCGATTTGCAGATGCTGTGCGCAGAAGTCCCATAAACCGGGTAAAATAAATATTTATGAAGATATTTTGTAAATATTTTTTTTTTTATTGTTTACTGACACAGTGATTTTTTCCGGATTTATTTTTAAAATTCAGGTCAACCCAGAACTAAAAGTAAAAAAAAAAAAGGAATTAACACAAATGAAATGCACTTCAATGAAATATTTATAATTTATTTTCCCAAGCCACTCGGAGCCGCAGTGCAAAGTTGAAAGAGCCGCGGGTTGCCGACCCCTGGACGAGGTGATCGCGTACAACCGCAAACAATTAATCTTGCCCTTGATACCTCCTTTAGATACTTTTGACCTGGGGTTGAGGTTTGAGATGGAGATGGAGGTGCGTCCTCGCGCGGCCTCCGGTGTGCTGCTGCACGTGCGCCTATCACAGGGCTTCTTCACTGTTTACATTCATCAAGACGCGGTGAGTCTTCACGCGGCTGCTGCTCACACTGATGTGCGCTCACACCGGGAGAACTAAAATGTGTGTGTGTGTGTGTTTCCCCCCCCAAGGTGGTGGCGGTTGTGAATGACGGGACTCAGCAGTTCTCCACAAATGTATCTCTGAGGCAAGGCCTGTGTGACGGCCACTGGCACAAGGTCACCGGTGAGCCATCCCATAATCAACACAAGATTTGAAAGCTGCGACAGTCACATGGGCCCTTTTTCTCTTCTGACTCCTTGAGCCGAAGTGGCACCTTCTTAGCTTTTAGCTAATCCTGGGTGCTTAATAAATAAGATAAGAACAACTTTATTTATACCGAAGGAAATTGTTGTGCCAGAGTTTCAAGCAAAAACATAACAATAATAGGTAATAGTAGGAAGGTGGGAGAATAAGAAATACAATAAAATATAAATTGTCAAGGTTAAGGCTATCAAGTGTTTTAAGGTCTTAAGTACAAAGATTTAATAGAACTAGTTTAAGTGGGAAAGAAAGGTGGGAAAGACAAAGCCCCATTTTTGAATCTTCGCCCATGTTTGAGCTTTTCAGTGTTTTAAAATCGCTTCCGTCACATCTGCTTTTGGAAATGTGGACCCGGTGGAAGTTAAATCAAAGCAGATCAACAAAGCCGATCAATAAAATGCAACATTACATCCAACAATCCAATATGGAGTGGCTTGTTGACGGATTTTCTATCCGAATAAAAACAAGCTCACCGACCGCTCCTGTCCTGTTTGACCAGTTATCCGAGACGCCAACGTTGTCCAGCTGGACGTCGATTCTGAGGTCAACCACGTGGTGGGTCTCCTGAATCCAAGCTCCGCTGACACCAGTAAGCCGTTGTTCATCGGCGGCGCTCCAGGTTAGACCGCACTATTTCCTCCCCGACGCTTAAAACAATCATCGAGCCTCTCGTCTCACAACGAACTTCTTCCCTTGTCTCAGATCTGTCAGTCGCCAAGACCAACGCCACCGGCGAGGCCTTCGTAGGCTGCATGAGGAACGTGATCGTCAACGGCAGCCAAGTGAGCTTCGCCAAAGCGGCGCTTGTGAGCGGAGCGGTCAGCGTAGGAAGCTGCCCGGCCGCATAGCCTCCCCTCCTACCTAACCTTCCCCCCCAACCACTGACCCCAATACAGCACTGACCAAACATTAGAAAGTAATGTTAATAAGCTTTGTCCTGTATGTGTCTTCTTTTCTGTTGTTTTGCGCTTTACCTTGCCAAGACGTCCAGATTAAAAAAAAAAAAAAAAAAAGATAATCATTGGGGAAAAAACTAAAAACGTCTTGATGATCCATCTTTCATTTACTTGTACTTTGCCTTATATTAAAGATGCGTATAATGTCAATGCATTCGATTCCACTGACTTTATAAACACAATGGCACATTTCTTGCTTGAGTTTATGCTCAAGATTTACACTGTCGTATTTGTGATAATAAATACTTTGCATCCACGTTGTTGATTTTTTTTTAATGCTTTATATTTAATGGAATGTCGGTCATTTTCCAAGCAGGCATAGGGAGCTGTTTGTGAAATTGGTGGCAATAAATCAAGTCAATGTCCCACTGCAACCTCAGCACACAAGTGCAGCGTTACATGCAAATCATGTGTTGAGTACAGAAGGAACAGTACACAAGTGTACGTGTACGCAGGTGCACGTGCTGCAGATAGCATCAGCCCATCACAAGAGAAGAACTAAAAAATATGACAATGCTCATCTACTGCTGAGGAGACTGCTGAAGGCCATACGATGACAAGAATCAGAGATATTCCACACTTTAGCTTTGAACCAGCACATTAACAGGAACCCCAGCTTTTAAATTAAAACATCAAAAACAGCCCTCTTACCTGTTGTTCGCCGCCGCCCTGCTGTCTCATAATCCCAGATCACGGTGAAGATGTTCATTTCCTTTCACCTGGCGCTTTACAAGGATACATTAGGGGGGGGGAAAAAAAGTAAAGATTTGCAACCATGTGTTCTGCTGTACGGCTCCAGCCCGACCACCTGGCTGCCCTCCAGGTGCCTCGAGGGATGGGCTGATTCAACCCCTCCCACCGGCAGGTATGCGACGCCCCATAATTTACATACAACTCCCCCTGAGTTGAGTGAGATGAGATGGCAGTCGTTGTTTGCGTTTTATACATTAAACATCAAGTTAATACAGTCTTGTGTACAGTGACAGTGATGTAAAAGATATAAAATTAGACATGCTGTAATTGCACAGAATACCCAGTGACATTATTGACAGGTAAAAACAACAGTGACAAGTAAAGAGAGAACAGGATGGCCACTCTGAAGACCACAGGAAATCAGACCTCAAGAGATGAGTGTGGTTTTACACATTATAATATTTCTATGCTTGTTTTTTACCTCCACGAATCAAACTAGCTGGGAGATTCACTTTCTCCGTTGATTCGGTGGCGGCGTCAGTTAGCGTCCACATCCTTGGCAGCACATTTGTGGTTCTTTAGCTGGAACTTTCTCGTGAATCTCTTGTCGCAGGCGGTGCAGCTGAAGGGTTTCTCCCCGGTGTGCATCCTCGCGTGCGTGGTCAGGTTGCCCTTTTCCGAGAACCTCTTGCCGCAAACTGAGCAGGTAAAAGGTCTCTCCCCGGTGTGCGTCCTCATGTGCTTCACCAGGGTTCGGCACAGGGTGAAGCTGTGGCTGCAAACCGGGCAGGAATAATGTTTTTCTCCCGTGTGGATCCTGAAGTGCTTCTTAAGGTCTCCTTTGAAACCAAACCTCTTACCGCATTCGGAGCAACTAAATGGTTTTTCTCCCGTGTGAACCACCATGTGTCTCACCATTTGTACCTTTTGTAAAAATCTGTTGCCGCACTCCGGACAGGAAAATGGCTTCTCTCCCGTGTGAATTTTCACGTGCCTATTCAGTTTGGACTTGGAGCTAAATGTCTTGCCACATTCGGTGCAGGTGGTCGATTTGTCGTTCATGTCATATTCTGAATCGCTTAAAGGGACCGGTGTGTTTTTTCCTGAGTGTAAACCTGAAAGAGTGCTACTGGGTATGATCCAGTCCTCACTGTCGTCCGTCTCAGCTTCCAGAGCATCTGATATCCTGTCATCGCTGTGAGGCTGTGGAAGTGAATTTAGGTCAAAGTTTCTGTCCGGTTCTGATCCTCCACGGTCGTCTCCATCGCATTCTGCTTTCACCTGCAGAGTTGAGCTGCGACTGAAGGACTCGGTCTCTCTGCTCGGCTCGGTTTGACTGTAACTGTGGCTGAGCTGTGAGGGCCGGGGTTTCTCCTCATCCTCCTCGCTCTTCAAAGGGACGGGAATGAATGGGGAATCGGTGGTCACAGCCCCCAGGCCTTGGAGTTGCTCTTCATCCCGACTGATCCAGAGATCTCCCTGTTCCTCTTTAATGAATGCGGAGCTTGGATCCTCTGTGGTTGGACCGAGGCTTGATTCCAGCTGCTCCTCCTCACCAATGATCATCATCTGGGCCTCCAAAGGAAAAGCTGAAACAAACAACATTGCGTGTCGGCTGGAATTTCTGGGTCTCCCTGGGGCACAGGTGTCAAGCTCAACGCCCGCGGACCAAATGTGGTCCGACATGTCATTTTATGAGGCCCACAAGAACGTCTTAAAAGGTCTGATTGTCTTAAGATAAATAAGTCAAACGCGCGCATTGACCATAAACTACATTTCCCACAATTCATGCCGATCGTGTTACCTGCGAAGTGACGGCGTCCTGCCATTAGATCGCAGTTTATCCACATCAATGCCATTTTCGACACGTGGAATTGAGAAATACAAATGATCCCTGAATGTCCAGGAAGAGAAAAGTTGATGCAGATAGAAGGCTGTTTCAAGAAAGATGGGAATGCATATGTAACATTTTGGATTTGAGTGAGTTATAAATTCAGAGTTATTTAACATGAAGGAGTAGTTACATTGATTTTACATTAAATTTGGTTACATTTAGTTACATTAACACAGTTGTCGTTACATGTGGTCCTTCGAGAGCAACCATTATGCTGATGTGGCCCTCTCTGAAAATGAGTTTGACACCCCTGCCCTAGGGGACGAATAAAGCATCAATCTTTCATTCATTCAGTAGCCGTACCGCTTATCCTGCAGTCAGGGTCACAGGTGGGGTTGCAGTCTATCCCAGCAATCATTGGCCGCGGCGCAAGGTTCACCCCTGGACCGGCCGCCTGTCGATCACATTCACCCTGTCATTCACATGTCTGGGAAATTTAGAGTCTTCAATGAACCTAATGTTGGGACCATGTGAGGAAACCGGAGAAAAGCCACACAGACAAGGCGAGAACATGCCAACTCAACACAGAAAGCCACGTCCTGTCAGAATTGAACCAGGAACCCTCTTGCTGTGAGTCTGTAGTGCTTGTCAATGCATCAGCATGTCAACACATATATTTATCAATCTACAAAGTGCTGCTATTAAACTTGTGAAGTTTTTGTTTTGAATGTTTCTTAACATTATGCTGTTTTCTCCCTCTTGATGTCAAACAGTGTGTGAAACGGATACAGCAGCATCTCAAGTGGCAGATCATGAATATGAAAAAAAATCACACACCCTCACACACTGCGGATGATAATAATGTATCAGTAAAATTTCAGGCTTTACTGGTCCAGTCCAGTCTGGGAGTTTACCTGAACTGATTTAATGCAAACCAAGTAAACACCTCTACACTAAAACAAACAATGTTACTCACCCTTGTGAAATCGTGAAAGCTCAGTTGTAGGTTTTCAGTACACAAAAACCTCCTGGGACCAGGTGTGTAACACTCTTGACTTGAATCTTGGCGAAATCTGTCCGGCAACACAAAAACAGAATATCAGATTTTTAATGACACATGAAAAACACAAGATTGTGGCTTTAAAAGACACGTTATTCTGAAATCCACTGCAGCAAACTCATTGAGTGTATTTGGTTAATGAAGTTACTGCGGGTCATTCATTCGATGGGCACAAAAATGATGAGGATCATATTGGAACAGGTATCACTTAACTCCAGATTCTTATAATCACAGTTTTCTTATGTATACAGATACACAATATTTCTCCCAATGCATGTCTCCGTTGTTTTTAAGTCTAATATCATAAGTTATTGCTTTTTCCGTGACGCCAGTTAGCTAGTTTCGTTAGCTTCAGGTAAGCGGTGTTTTGGCATCGACTCACCGGGGCAACTTTTACTGTAGGTAATGAGGAAACACGTAGCAGGGCTGTTCTGATTCCAAGTTAAATATTTATTATTTATACAGAAAACACACAGAGAAGTAATTGGACAGCGACGTGTAACCGTTTGGTAAACTTGCTGAACATTGACGGTGGCAAAACAAACACCGCCGAGGCAGCAGCTGTCCAGATGTTTTAGCTAACACTATCCTAGCCTCATCTCTACATCGTGCGTAAAACCGTTTCCGGTGTTTTATAAAATAAAATAAAAAGGCAAACCTTCATTTGGTAGCTTCAATTGAGAGGACGAAGCAATGTGAGAGTATCGGCCCATCTCTTATTTATTTCCATACAAGTTAACGAAGCCGTTATTACTGTCGGAGGGCGCCGGTGAATTTTTCCACGGCTTCTTCTTCTATCATTGCGTCAAGCTAGACATCAACACATAAGAGGAAGTGCGAATAATTTATTCCGGAAGCGCAAAATTGGCGGCGGCATTTCAAAATAAAGGTCTGCAGTAAACGCTTATACTGCCAATCCGTGCTCCTTAGATTTATATCTAAAATGTGACGATTTTGGAATGGTCTTCCTTGTTAAACGTTACTGAATTTGAAGCGATTTTCTATTGAATATGCAAAACATTCCAAAGATTATCTTACACAAATGATTCTGGGAGAAAGGCACAATGCTGGAGACATGGACAGAGTTTTGTCCTCTCAGAACAGATGAGTTTATTGTTTGGTGTGGTGGTGGTCAGGGTTTCGCCTAGTGCATTTATTTTTTTATGCTCCCATTAACTATCCTGACTTATTTTTCAGACTTTTTTTTTTAAATGATGAGCTACTAAAAACATACCATTCGATTTCAATTTAACAGCTGATTGGAGAATTGACTCTTTAAGACTGAAGCTTCAAACTGTGTTTGTAGTGACAAACACAATAAGGTGTGAATGACATGATTTTCACTGTCGTTCAGGCAGCAAGCCAAAAGTAGTAGAAAAACAATTTAAGGTGACTTCTATCTAATTATCACCTATTTTATCCAATGCTGCCGCCCCGGGTGAGCGTATGTGGTTTTGAATAATTGGTGCACATTTACACAGAAAATGTGTTCAAACATGTACAACATTGATTTTGGCTCATTTGCCTTTTTTTTTTTTTTTTTAAACAATGATACAGTTCAAGAGACATAAACGGTGGTAACGACACATTTATTTACTTGTTGGTATATCTGATTAATCCATGATTTTGTGTTTTCCCTTTGCAATGAGCCATATCTGTGCAATCAGAAAACAAGTAGTTAAAATTGTTTTATTTCTGTATGTACCACTAGTGCGCAAAAATCTGAAAAAAAAAAAACAAACAAAAAAAAACCACTTATCTTTTATTCCTGAGTGTACGCGCATACACAGCAGTGTCTGTATGTGCAGTGTGTGTACAAGCAAACCTCCCGGGAGGTTAGTGTCGGTGCTGATATATTTTTTTTCCGTGTGTAGTCTCATTTAAGTTGACTAACTCTTGGAGCTATGGTACACACGGATCTAATAAATATGACCTCGAATACAGTCAATAACTATATCAAAAATATATGAGGAATTAGAATGAGTTTTCCTTTTCTCATCTCTGCAACCGGCTTGAAGATTTTAAAACATTCACACCTTCTTAACCGTATTTCTACCGGCGCACTTGTGGCTTTTCAGCTGGAACTTTCGAATAAATCTCTTCTCGCAAACGCTGCAGCCGAACGGTTTCTCCCCCGTGTGTATCCTGACGTGCGTGGTCATGTTCACTTTTATCGAGAATCTTTTCCCGCAAAACGCACAGCTGAACGGTTTGGCTCCGGTGTGTGTGCTCATGTGTCTGGTCATAGTTCCCTTGTGCGAGAATCTTTTCCCGCAGGCGGAGCAGGAAAACGGTTTCACGCCGGTGTGTATCCTCATGTGCCTCGTCATGTCTCCCTTCTCCGAGAACCTTTTCACGCAGATCGAGCAGATGAACGGTTTCTCCCCGGTGTGCGTCCTCGTGTGGCGGGCCAGCGTGTGGCGATCCGTGAAACCCGTGTTGCACACCGAGCAAGAAAACAGATTCTCCCCCGAGTGCATTTTCTTGTGCCTGTTTAGACTCGACTTGCAGCTAAATGTCTTCCCGCATTCGATGCAGGTGGTCGATTGTTCTCTTTTGCTTCCTTTATCATTCACGGGGAAATCCATGTTTTTCTGTGAATCTAAGCCCGATTTAGTGTTACTGGGTTTGAACCAGACGAAACTGTCATCGGAGTCGGACACGGTAGCGTCCGACGTCTTGTCGGCAGCGTCTTGGAGTAAAGGTGCGTCGGCGTCTAAGACGGAAGCTGGTTCGGAGGTTTGGCGGCGGCATCCATCGCTTTCTGTCTTGATGTCGAGCACCTCCTCGTGGTTTTCAGTCTTCACGCAGACGACCGTGAAGGGACACCTTGTGGCGTCCATCCCCTTCAGGCCTCGGAGCTCCGTTTTGTCCGGACTGATGCGGAGATCCTCCCGTTCCTCTTTAACATTAAGGTGGATGTCTTCTGTAGTTGGCGGCATCTTCGGGCAATCTGCTGGACCAAATCAAAACAAAGAGAGGGAAGGGTGTGAATATTAATTTGTGTTAATCTCAACAAGTCACATAATTCATAATATTCTTATTAAACATCTCTTAAAACCCTCCGATTCATGTACAATTGCATTTTTCAGCGTTATTACTGTATCTGTTAGCATTACTGCTTCTGTTAGCATAGTATCTCTGCCAGACATGGCTGAAGCTTTCACATGGAAAACAAAAGTTAGTGTTTTTCAGTTTAAACCCCCCAGCACGAACAGAATCATAAAGTTTTATTTGAAACGAGCGACCGTCCAATATTGACATCGATCCAGACGCTATAAAAAGAAAATGCAGCTCAAATCAGGACCATAAGGACCAGTACTTAGACAGATCCGCATCCAAAAAAACAAACAAAAAAATGAACTAGCCAGCTTTATATATCCAGGAAACCAATTTCAGCTCCAAGTTTCATGTTATTTTCAAAACATTTTTTTTTAGTTCATCAAATAATAGCTGCTTCATGATCCCTGGTCTGATAACGTTCGACAACCTTTCCAAACTATCGATATCACCATCTCCTGGCCATCAGGATTATCACATCACATGCACTGCCTACAAAATACAGTTCAGGTGCTTGTGTTTCATCAGGGTTCTCAAGTTTCCTCCCACAGTCCCAAAACACGCTGCAGGTTAAAAGGAGACTTGAAATTTCCAAAACGTTTGGATTAGAGGGTGAACAGTTGCATGTCTCTATATGTCACGTGAATAAGAGAGCGAATAGTCGTATGACTACAGGACTGTCTCAGAAAATTTGAATATTGTGATTAAGTTCTTTATCTTCTGTAATGCAATGAAAAAAACAAAAATTACTTTTTCATGATATTCTAATATTTTGAGATAGGAATTTTGAGTTTTCTTAAGATGTAAGCCATAATCAGCAATATTAAAATAACAAAAGGCTTGCAATATTTCAGTTGATTTGTAATGAATCCAGAATGTATGAAATTTTTGTTTTTGTAATTGCATTACAGAAAATAAAGAACTTTATCACAATATTCTAATTTTCTGAGACAGTCCTGAATATTTGTGGCCCGATTTTGCCGCGCATTAAAACTGTAATGGATGATTTAAAGAAACAGAGATGGTCAAAGACGCATTTCTCGAGCGTTTGCCAGAGATAAAACGCTTTCCTGCCAGTGTGAAATCTGGTATCACCTCTGAGGTCTTTATCACTTTCCACAGGTTCGCTGGATTCCTTCCAGTCTTCACTGTCGTCCGTCTCAGGTTCAGGACTCTCTGTCCGGAGCCGTAAAAGTGTATCTCCATCTAATCCGAAAGCCGATGCTCCGTAGGATTCTGCGTCCACTTCTGTTTTTATATAACAAACCGCAATGCCGCTTCCAGGCTCTGCCTCTCCGCTCTCCCTGCTTGGAGTCTGCTGAAGTTCTCCATCCTCCTCACTCTTTACAGAGATCAGGGCACCGCCGATCCCACCGTCCTCCGGCCTCCGAAGCTGGTCGATCCGGAGCTCCTCACGTTCCTCTTTGACGTGCTGTGGTTCTGCATCCTCCGTGGGTGCGCCGGAGCTCCACGGTTGCCGATCGCTTGTGTCGACGATCGCTGTTAAAAAAACAGCACACGGCAATCAATTAACAAGCAAAACTCTGGAAACAAATATTAGTAATATTACTGCGAAGATAAATATATAAAATGTCCCTTCTTGAGAATCTTATTATTTGCATTGGTGCTGAGACACCTCCATGGATGTCTTGCAGCGCTAACCTGCAGCCAGTTCCTCTCCAGGCAGATTTATTCTAAAAAGTCTTCATGTTTTTTTTTTTTTTTAACTTCAGAAAAGATAACGTTTGAGGAGTGTCAGCACAAAATTACAGCTGCAGTTCACGTTTTTCCCACGTTCTTTATTTCTACCCCGACCGGTCGAGACAGAAGGCCGCCCACACTGAGCGGAGACCTGTCCCCGAGTGCTTTTCCATAGGTTTAAATTTAAAGAGTTTGTGTTAACAGTGTTGTGATTCAGTGCCATGGAAATAAAATCTGACTTGGTTAGATTTTGCAAAGGGATAATAACTCAAACGCACATGCAGAACCTCAAATTGATTTATAGCAAGGGGTACAACTGTTCTCTGGGAAAACTTACAAAGCGAACTGACATCAGTACAGGTGTTTCAGTACCAACCAACCCTCCAACTCGGTGTGCATTTCAAAACGCACGGTTTATGCAATCACTAAAACACACAAGAAAAGCTGGAAAACTGTTTCCCAAAAACGCATCTTGGATTGATGACTCACTAAATTACAGTTTAAACTGGGAGCATGCTGCAGCTAACAGGCTCCAGATGGACGCTTTAGCTCGTTTTAGTAGCAGCACAAGTTCCTTAAAGCGTTTCCGTCGTGAAATTATGACAAACCTTCAGCGGGATGCCTTGTTTCGGCGTGCAAACATTGTTGTTGGTGCAGCTCCATCTCTCCTCTGCTAATGCACGGAAAAAGCTGCAGCCTCCATGTCGCTACCAGCTGTTTGAGGACGGCATCGCTCGTCAAACCGTACAACTTCCGGTGTGCAATTTCAAAATAAAATCTCCAAACGACGACACGCCTCACACATTTTTTACAACAAATCGTTGATATTAGATGAATATTAGTTATGTGAATATCACGGCAAATAGCAATTATG
This sequence comes from Fistularia commersonii, assembly GCF_037954325.1. Classification (NCBI taxonomy): domain Eukaryota; kingdom Metazoa; phylum Chordata; class Actinopteri; order Syngnathiformes; family Fistulariidae; genus Fistularia; species Fistularia commersonii. The sequence goes on along the minus strand of NC_141319.1, from coordinate 5,256,922 downwards.
ATCTGTAAAATTAAGGGGAAAATTAAACCATTTATGATCTGACATTAGTCCTGGAAGTAAGGCAGCTACTTTTTAATAATAATAGTAATGGAAAACGTTTTATTTGGAAAAGTAACCCGGATGTTCTTTGCTTGTTTACCTCGTATACTCTTAAAGACTCATTTATTTGTTTCCTTTCAACATCTCTCCTCTGAAACTCACAGTTCAAAATATCAATTACTAGATATATTACTTTTAAATGACCCTCCTATAATTTGGTTTGGTAATTATTCATTGTATAAATTATTATACATTAGTAACACTCAGTGATTATTATTCATTCTCTATGAACAAGAAGACAAAAAATGAAACGCTAAAAAAATGGTTAGATTAGTACAGCTTTCAAATTCGTGTCACCCTTCCACTAACGTAACATTTAAAAAAAATGTACACCCCTTCGATATTATCCCTGAAACAAACATAATGAATTGAAAATTAGATGGTTCATTTCGAATAAAATAAAATAAAGTAAAATAAAATAAAATAAAATAGAATAATGTTATTACTCATCACATTTTCTGCACATTTCTCTCCTTCATAATAATAAGAGCTAGTGCTTCCATACACATTATGCCCCGCCTCTGCTTGATGTCACCCATTGTGATTGGACAAATGCATATCGTCTCAGCCAATCGAATCCCAGTATCTGTGAGGGATTTCCACTGTGCCGAATGAAATCACCTGATCACTGAACGTCATCATCTCACGACTGAACACGAAACTCAAACCGCCAGAGGAACAAGTGTTCAATCTGTTGACTTTAGTGTTTTTTATCGCTATTATTATTGAATTCGTGACATTTTAAATTTAGTAATGTTTTATACAATGAGCTGAAAGAAGTTAGTGAACCGCTGCCGCCATGACACAGTCAATAGTAGTTCAAGGTGAGTAGAGAACCTAGCCTTCATAACGTTAGCAAACCGCTGTGATCTATAAGTTTTGCATCGACGGCGTCTAATATCATTAAACCATAGTATCGATATCATTATTATTAATAATAATAATAACTATGTTATTTAGTTGGGCAGTGTGGCAATCAGGTTGGCTCGAGGTTTTGGGATCTGGCTTTACGAGAACATGCCCATGTCAACAGTGTAAGTGGTTTCTACTCTTCCATAAACGCAACACTACACAAAAAAAAAATCCTTAATACTTGAATACTAACACTGGCACTAAACCATCGCAGTCTGAATATATATACAGAACATCTAACATGTGGTGTCCTTCTGATGGAGGGTTAGGTGGAGGCTACACCACCCTACACCAATCACTAATTGCATATGCACTTTTTCACTTCTTTAATGTGATATTTATATTTTTTTAAAAGTCCACTGCTGGTCTTAGAGGAACGCAGTTCAAACCTCTATATGTGTGAAACATGTGGCAGTAATGACAATAAAGTTGACTTTGTGCTTCAGTAGCAGTACAAGACATCTAAGATTTGCTCACCTCACCGTGAATAAAGTTTTGTTGTTGTTTTTACCCCCATACCTAGAATGGAGTATATGATGAGGCCCTCAGCAGCTTTTTTAGGAATGTGGACTCAAGGTGATCACACAAACCCTAATTCAGCGACAATGCATGCAAACACGGGTGTACTCTTCCAAATCATAGTGTTACAATTCATGTCTTTCAGGAGCAATGATGGTAGAACGTGTGCTGTTGGGGGGAGAATCCGACATCTTAAAGCCAGAGTAAGTCCTCTTGTATCCCTGAAAATATCTGGAGAGGGTCTGGCTACAAGTCTTAGGTAGATATGGGATCTGTGGGAGGATTTGTAATGCCCTCTGCATCCGCAGGCTGTGCTGGTGGACATGGAGGAAGGTGTGGTCAATGAGATCCTGCAAGGCCCTTTGAGAGAGGTGTTCGACAGCACTCAGCTCCTCACAGACGTTTCAGGGTCAGGCAACAACTGGTGAGAGAACAGCTGACAACGCATCCGGTCACCTTTCAAATTAGAGTAATAATAATAAATAATAATACATAGGATTTGTATCGCGCTTTTCATGGTATTCAAAGACGCTTTAAAAGTGATTGTATTTGTATTCTAGGGACAGGTACCATTACTTGATCAGGATATTTGCTTTGTTTTATAATTGTATGATAATAAAGCTGCATTGCATGACTAGTGTATTAAATTTGCACTCTCCTCGCTATAAGCCTTGAGCTACGATCCATGAACTGACAATCCATTATTGTGTTGTTTGCCTGTCATTCATGCATGGCCTAATCACCTTCTGCCTGTTTGCCGTGAATCTGAATATTGATTTTTACGTCCCGATCTGGGCCTGCAGGCGTCTCTCTGACACTGACTGATCTGGGCTGCCTTTGGCGTCTGTAAGAGCGGTTTCAAGTTAAAACCAAGTTTTTCCACCAGGGGTCACACTCGCTTCGACAACCTTACCAGCATGGCACCAGGCTGTCATCGATTCTGGAATCACTCTGCTGCTGTTTATCTTCAAGCTCACAAATTAAACCATATTTTTGAATATTTTTGTTATTGGGAATACTTTACAAATCCCATGCGGGGAAATTACGCTCTGCCTTTTTACCCTTCCTGAATGAAGCTTGAGTTACGCCGCCCCTTTGACATCTGACCGATGTCAGAAAATGAATCCTTTAAGCAGCGCTTCCTTCAAAATATTGAATTACGGATAATTATCGCACGTCCTAGGTAACATGTTTAATCCCCGTGCAGGGCCGTCGGCTACATGACGTACGGCTCGGCCTACAGGGAATCAATAGTGGACAAGCTGAGGAGGGCAGCGGAACAGTGTGACTGTCTGCAGTGCTTCTTCCTCATCCACTCCATGGGAGGAGGTGAGGCATCCGATCCAAGCTAAGAAGCCCAGTTTTGGTTTAAATTAAAAAAAGAGAAGGGAGCATAGACTTAGTTTGTAGTTTTATAACTCCCAACATGCCATGATTTGGTGATCCTGGATCAAATATGCTGGGCATGTAATTCATGATAAATTGCACCGCTTCTGATTCGTGTGATTATTTTTGTCACTACATTTTGTTTGGTTTTGAATATTAATGCCTGAAAGAGGCATATCCGACCACGTTAAAAATTAAGTTTTTTTTTTTTCAGCTGTGTTTACACTGGTTCCTGATATTCGTTATTTGTAAACGTGAAATGTGTTGCCTGCGGTTCGAAGGCACGGGCTCTGGCCTGGGCACCCGGGTGCTTGGCCTGCTGGAGGACGAGTTCCCCAAGGTGTGTCGAATCGTCACGTCCATCTATCCGTCCGCCGAGGACGACGTCATCATCTCTCCCTACAACACCGTCCTCGCCATGAGAGAACTCACGGAGCATGCCGACTGCGTCCTGCCCGTGGAGAACCAGGTTCGCGAGCTCCCTCCACCCGCCCCTTTTCTGCAAGTCATCAATACACCCGCCTGACCTCTCAACTCTCCTTCCAAGTCGCTGATTGAAATCGTGAACAAGATCAAACACATGTCTCACGGCGGGAAGTCGGCCGCGGCGATCAGGAACGACAGCACGGTCATCACCGGGCAGGGCGGCGTCGGCGGGGCAGAGAGGCCTTTCGATGGGATGAATAACATCGTCGCCAACATGCTACTCAATCTTACCAGGTAAGGGAGTGATACTGGGTAGAGGATTATCACTGTACTGATGGTGCAGGCAGTGTGTGTGTGTGTGTGTGTGTGTGTGTGTGTGTGTGTGTGTGTGTGTGTGTGTGTGTGTGTGTGTGTGTGTGTGTGTGTGTGTGTGTGTGTGTGTGTGTGTGTGTGTGTGTGTGTGTGTGTGTGTGTGTGTGTGTGTGAGATATATGCATACATACCAATTAATGATCCATATATACTGCTCAAAAAAATAAAGGGAACACTTAAAAAACACATCCTAGATCTAAATGAATGAAATATTCTTATGAAATACTTTGCTCTTTACACAGTTGAATGTGCTGACAACAAAATCACACAAAAATGATCCATGGAAATCAATTGTATCAACCCATGGAGGTCTGGATAAGAATCACACTCAAAATTAAAGTGTAAAAACAAACTCCAGGCTGATCCAACTTTGATGTAATGTCCTTAAAACAAGTCAAAATGAATCTGTTGCTTCCTGAGTGGACACTATGATTTCACAGAAGTGTGATTGACTTGGAGTTACATTGTGTTGTTCAAGTGTTCCCTTTATTTTTTTGAGCAGTATATATATGTAAATTTTGTATCTGGAATCTTTTTGAACCTGATTTCTTCTGAACACTGCCTTGCAGCTCGGCCCGTTTTGAGGGTTGCCTCAACATGGATCTGAATGAAATTGCCACCAACCTGGTGCCATTCCCGCGTCTGCAGTACCTGGTGCCGAGCCTCACCCCCCTGTACACGCTGGCCGACGTCAACGTTCCTAGCAGGAGGTTTGCTGTTTTCTTCCCGGTTTTATTTCAGTGTTGACGATTAAATTAACTCCGTCACCTTCTTCTAGTGAATCCCCTTTCTGATGATACTGATGATGATCAGCAGCGACAAAAGGTGGAAGGCTAATCAAAAAAAAAAAGCTTCTTTTGACGTTTGTAAAAAAAGACACATAAATTGTAATTCAAAAGCTGCTTTATTTCTTTAAAAAACTTAAAACGTCTACCCGGCGTATTCCCTCATTAAAAGATAACCGAATGACCAAAAAAAAAAAAAAAAAATCAAGTTGCTATTCATGTTTCTGCTTGTGATGTTTTTCCACTATTACTGTGTTGCGCTGCATTTTCGAGATTCCCTAATCAAGTGTTTCCCCCGAGGTGCGAGACTTGATGTTGATGTAAGCAAAAATGCGACTCGAGTTATAAGTCTGTAAAACAGCCCATCTACTGAGATTGCGGCAGCTTAAGTTTTACTGCCTAAGAGTTTTAGATAGGAAAAACAACCCCCCCCAAAACCCGCTGCCCAACCACCTCCTCCCCAACAACAACTGCTATGAAAGTGGCCTTGTGCGAGCCACGTACGGCAGCACACTGCAGCCGGGCAGCTCGCTGGCCAGCGGGCCCGGCGGTTTGCGCCGGTTAACACCCAGGTGATATGAATGTATGGGACTGTATGAGGGTTAAAAATACCTCTCCCGCTCAGCAGAACCTCCCTGAGTAAATACAAGGTGAATGAAAAATTTCTTCTCCTCAAACGTTCCCCCCGCGCCAACCCCCGTTCCCCCCCAATCTCAGCTCGCGCCGTCGAGCTCGCCGTCCGGCAGGAAACGCGCGTACGACCCCCTACATGAAAAGAGCGTCCTAGTCCTACATGAAGTGATCTTTACACCCGGACCCACACAAGTGTGTGTGTTCCGCGATTGATAAATGGGGCCCAGTGTGAGCCCAAGGGGACGGCGAGCGCACCGATTTGTCGGAAAATGTAAACGCGGTACGAGAGGAAAAGTGGTAGGATGTAGTTTACAAGCCGGCCTCCTCGCTTTTTTCCCCCCAGGCTGGATCAGGTCTTCAGCGACGCCTTCGACAAAAACCACATGCTAATCCGCGCCGACCCGAAGCGCAGCCTCTACCTGGCCTGCGCGCTCGTCGTCCGCGGCAAAGTCCAGGTGTCGGACCTCCGCAGGAACATCGAGAGGTCAGAGCGTCCTTGTCCTGTCCCGTCCAAACAGCCAACAAAGCCCGTTAAACTTTGTTTCGCGTTTCAGCATTTAGCATTTAGCCAAGGAGCCGCGAGCGGAGGTCGGTGCTGGAGCACGGGATTGGAGGATGAAGTCAGAGATGTTCACCAAAAGACATATTTAATTCCTGTTTTATTTAGTTGTTTTTTTTTTGCAGTGAAAATACAACAATTCACCTATTTGTCCTTTTCACACGTCACAATGAAAGCAATGTTTGAATCCATCCGTATACTCGCTTTATAAATGATTTTAGAGAGTGTGATTCCCCTCCTCCCGCCCCACAGGCTCAGGCCTTCGCTGCCCTTCGTCTCGTGGAACGCGGAGGGCTGGAAGACCAGCCTGTGCTCGGTGCCGCCCGCGGGACACTCGCACGCCCTGCTGGCCCTGGCCAACAACACCTGCGTGAAGCCCACGTTCGTGGAGCTGAAGGAGTCCTTCGCAAAGCTCTACAGGAAGAGGGTGAGTTATCCGTTTGGGCGCCTCTGTTTTTTTTTGCGCCGTCGTTTCGAAACCTCCATGCAATTGTCCCCAAATGTGTCTTGTTTGAACAGCTGGCTGTTGTCAGTGGCAACATGGGGGGTGGGGGTGGGGCGGCAGGCATCTTCTGTCCCCCTTCCTTTGCTTTACGTCCACTGGGAAACATTTTTGGCGGGGATTTTTCTTCAAAAACCTTTACTGGCTGCAAGGATTCGGTCGCTTCATAAACATGACCTTCGACTGAGAAGGTGCCTCTGCTGTTTCCTGACTCAAGGTTTTTAGTGCCTCTTGTAAAGGCACTACCATAAGCTAGTTTTTTTTGTTTTTTTTTTTGACATAAAGCTGGAATTCGTACCGGCGTGCGATTACCTGTTGACCGTCCTCGGCTCGGCTGACTACCCCGCGTTCTCGCATTTCGCCCCCTAAAGGCTCACCTCCATCACTACCTGCATGTGGAGGGCATGGAGCAGAGCTTCTTCTCCGAGGCCGTCGCCTCCCTCGGCTCGCTGATCGAGGAGTACAACCAACTGGACGCCACCAAAGGGACGCTGATGCCCGACGCGACCAGACTGAGCATCGCCACGTGACCATCCAGCTCTTGAGTGCTGGACACGTATGTCAATCAAAACTGCAGCGGCGCGCGGATCCGTTTGGAGGTGAACACGGTCACAGGCGTCTCCAGTTTAGGCTTTAACGGGATTTTGAAGTTAACGGGCAGAAGTCGGATCACCGTTGCCTCGCGAGATCCAACTTCTGAGCAGCACGAGTCAAACGCTGAACACTCCCTACACGGGTCTTGAATTAAATCAGCTACAGCTAGGGTCGTTAAAGTGTCACATTCATTTCTACCTAAGTTGAAGACTTTTATATTTTATATTCATAATATTTCACGGATAATAACGCGTTTCGTGAATCCGAATTCACATCTTTTCGCTTTAAACAAAATCACTCAAAAGTAACACTCGGGATTGAGCCTGAGCGCCGCGCGTCGGCCGCCGGAAGGCGCAGAAGTCCGGATGTTAGTGTTCGTGGAGGGCAACGACGACCTCCCCCAGCAGATGTTCTGCAGTGACAGCACGGTGTGGCGCAGACGCCGATAAACCAAGCTTTACTGATCGTGTCAATCCAGAGCGCCGCGTCCGGACCCTCCGTCGGCGGCCCTGCTTTAGGCCTGGCGGCAAGATGCATCCCCAAGCGAGCGGGTCAAAGGTGGGGCTGCTTCGCTTCCGTTTCAATGTTTTTGAGCGGCTGCTTGTGATCGGAGCGAACCGAAATAATGATGCTTTTACTTGGGACTGCGTTTTTTTTTTTTTTTTTTGTTAGTTTGTTTTTTTATTACAAAAGACACTGGCTCTCCTGCCAGGAAGAATCGTATAATTTTCAATCCCGCTTTTAGGGGAATCTTAGTCTGGCTCCAGGACTGAAAGGGGAAGGGGGTCGATGGTTATTAGAGACACATTTAAGAGTTGGATTATCAAGAAATCTAAATTTAAAAGAAGAAGGGCTCAAATCTAGACGTGACGGATATTTCTGTGCAGGACGGAAACGGCCACCGAAAGGAAGCGGCCGCCGTGCATCGTGAATGCGTTTCCGTGCGATCACATTTCAAACCTGTCCTCAAATGCGTCTCGACGCTCCTCGCCGTTTTCGGCTCCTCCCACCGCCGATGGGATCGCTCTGGGATGCATCTTAGTTACCCGGGCAGAAAGCAGAGGGCCGCGTCTCGGGGGAAGCGGGCGGATCACAGCAGCCTCAGGTCGGAAAACATGTCGCCCGGATTGCCGCACTTCCTCTGGCACACGCAGGAAGTGATCCACTGCATCTTCCACTGCGTGACGGCGCCGCCTTTGCAGCCGAAGTTGACCTTGATCATGCGCGATTTGTTGGGGAGGCAGCAGCGCTTGTCGGTGCACACCCCGCAGTACGTGGGCTTGTACTTCTTGGTGCTGGTGCAGCCCGAAAGGGTCAGCTTCTCCGCTTTCTTGGCCTGGAACTTCGGCCTGCACGTCTTCCCCTTCGGCACCTGGAGATAAGAGGATGCCGGTGTGTGTGTATGTGTGTGTGTGTGTGTGTGTCCGCGTTTGCCTTTCGGAGAAGCTCTTGTCCTCACCTTAACGCTCCGGAGCAGGCTCTTGTCACACGGCCGCAGCAGACACAAGCGCCGCTCCTTCCTCATCTCGCACTTGCTGTTGTCGTTGTTGACGCGCACCGAGATGCCCAGGTCGCAGGTCTTGGAGCAGGGGCTCCACGGGGTGGTCTGGACCAGGCAGTTCTTCTTCCAGGCTAAAGGGGGATCCCTGTAAGCTTCAGCGTTACAGTTAAAAGGCACTGTGTCAACAACATCCTGCACTCACAGGCCCCGCTTGTGCAAAGCCGAGCCGTGCACATCCTGCCCCGCTGTAGGCCAAATAGGTTCTTTGTCTCGTGTCAGAACCCCCCAAAAAGAGTCGAGCTCTCGCTCCCGGCCGCGCCGACCGCCAGATCTTTTCATGTTCGATTTAAGTGGAATCGGATGTCGCGCCGGGTTTAATTCGGAGAGAGAAAAAAAAATCCTCCTCAGGAATAAAATCATCCTTTTAGATGTTATTGAAATGCTTTCGGCTCATTCTTACAGGATATTTGTCGAATAAATCGATTTTGTCCCACCGCGGTACTTAGCCTCGCACACGTTGCTCAATTCCTCCATGTATATATATTTTTTTGAATTACCTCCTTCATTTATTAAATGAAGCGACCCACTTGGAAACGCCAAAGCTCACAAAGTCCGGCTTAAAGCAGCGTTCTACCCGATGAATGCCGCCGATAGAGAGGCGTGTCGAGCAAAGGGATCTAGTCGATATTCAGAAAGGGTTGGTGTCTTTGAGGTGATCCAAGAAAGAAGCCCGCGTCCCTTTTCCACGCCCCCTGCCTCCGGACGCTCACCGGACATGTAGGTCGTGTCCTGCTGGTGCTTCTTCTGGCCCTTGTTGCTGCTGCGGAGGCCGGCCGGCATCTTGCTCATGAGGGGTTGGGGGCCCAGGAGAGCCGCGGGCCTCGGGAAGAACGCCGGCGTGCAGCCGATGGCGCCGCCGATGCAAGTGCACTTATAGAGAGAGCTGGGCTGGAAGGATTCGCCGTTCTCGTAGTGAATTCCGTTCAGGTCGCAGCCCACTGCCATCAGATCTGGCACAACCACAGGGGACTTTTATATATATATCTATATTATTTTATATTTCAGATTCACTCTTGGTTAGCATATTCTGATTACATTTCCCTGCAAACGACAAATTCAGTGTCAGTCAAATGTCACCCTCATTGGAAGGCAAGTTCATCATCATGTTGTTTTCTTGTTCTTTTCTTTTAGATTTGGGGAAAAAAAAATGATTGCAAATGGTTGTAAGTTGAATAAAGTTTGATTAAAAAACAAAAATGAACCCACTTCTGTTGACAGAGTCCATTTGTATCAATATTGGACATTGATTTTGAAGAATTTAATGTCATGATGCTGAAAACTAAACCTCACATGAATTTATTCGGGGCACTAAGTCACGTATGCTGTGATCAAAAGAATGAATAGTACTATTGAAGATGAGCTTTGGTGAAGAACCAAATATTCAAAGACCATTTCTAAAATAATTGATTCAGTCTCTGCAGACAGTAGGCCAGAGGTTGGGTTTCATCTGTCGATTGCACAGCAACATACAACATACAAGAATTAAGATCTTCAATTTACCTGCCGACCGTGAAAGTCGGAGAACCGGGGGAAAACGCGAGATATCCCACCTTTTCTGTTATGTTTGTTAGTTGCAAACCAAAAGAAAAGGGCAACTCAAAACCTGCAGATGCTTTGTTGCAGAAATTGAAGCCCGGAGTTCGAAAAAGGAAAGGCGTGACGTCTCGGTCGGACAAAGAGAGGAAAGCTCGGCGGCGGCACTCACAGGCGCACACTCCCATCTGGAATCTGGGCCGGTCGGCTGAGAAGTTGCAGTACATGCCCTTGTGGGGGTCGCAGATGTCCCTCTCGTTGCACGCTTCCCCGATCTGCTGGGCGCACGTCTTGCAGCAGCCGCAGCCGTCCAGGACGGAGCTGACGCCCGGAGCGCACTGAGGTCGGTCCCGGGGACATTTGCAGGGCCAGTGGCAGAACTGCTGCCTCTCGGAGGCGGCGGCGGCGGCGGCCCCGGTTTGGCGAACCAGCGGGTGGCCATTGTTCTGAGCCCTGCTGAGGCACTGAGACAGCGGGAACACGGCCGCCGTTATTTTACACTTGCCAAATTAAGTTGTAAACACGCGGCACGTTAGGAACGTTTCTCCTTTCCTTCAAAATATAGATATTTTGCATTTTATTTTGGGAAGTGTTTTCACTTCCCGTCACATGGTTTCAGCATGAACCATGACAATATGAATGTTTGAGATGTTTAGTGCATAATTCAAGTTCCCTTACTTTCAAGCAGGCATGTTTTTTTTCTAGATAAAAGTGAGCGTGATAGAATATTTATTTAATAATATTACCCCAAAATATTAAACCAGCAAAGGAATTTTCCTTTTTTTTTCAAAATTTTCATTTTTTGTTCATATTCTTCCAAAAATATGAAGATAAGACATTTAATTGAATTTGCCAAATAATGGAAGTGTTATTTTATATTTATGTTATTTTTCTGGACTAAGGTGAGCATGATATAATATTTATCTGATAATATTACCCCAAAATATCAAACACAAAAAGTGATTTTAATTTTTTTTTTCCAAATTTTTCTTTTTTTGTTCATATTCTTCCAAAAATATGAAGATAAGACATTTAATTGAATTTCCCAAATAATGGTAAATAATAAGTGTTATTATTAATAACATAATAAGTATTATGTTATTTTATAATTATTTATTTTGTCATTTTATTTTATATAATTTATCTATAATTTATATAATTTTGTTTTGCCTGATTTTTATGTTTTGTTTAGTATGTACATTATTTTAATTTTACTTTATTTTATCCCTTCCAGTGTCAGGCTTGCAATACAATTTCTAAAGTAGTTGAAAAATTTCCCGTTTTTTTTTGTTTTCTTCTTTTTGTAACGGCGTCCTTCCTTTTCAAAACAGTTGAAAGGCATCTAGGGGCTAGTGATAGAGAGCAGTTTGAAAAGCTTTGTGTGTGATTTTGTTTAGAATTAAAGATGTAAGAAAAATGGCGATGGATCTTTGCTTAGTGAAAACCTACTCTAATGGGGCTGCACATTTTCTAAATCTCTTATTACTGCTCCGCTCCATATCTTGATGCCAAACTACAATGCGGATAATCTACATTGTTGTCCAACTATAAGCGTGATTTAAAATCCTCTGCCGCATTTTCTCCCATGTACCGCAACCACTGGGTGCGCTTTTCCAAGATTTTGACATAAGTCGTTGTATTACTGCCGCAAGATGTGGAGGTTTAAACCTAGATCGGTGTCTGTTCACCAGGGATCTGCACCAGGGGGACGGTTCTGCCGCCGAGCGTCGCCCCATCTTCCCATCAGGCCTCCACCGAGGACCGTTCGGTTTTGGTCGACGCCGCTTGTTGTTTGCGATGACGCAACCCCTACATGTGGCTCACTTGTCGTGCTCCAGTGCCCCTGTCGTGTCCGTGCATTCGAGGGGGGTGGCTGGGCGTCGGGGGTCGGAGGGGGTTACCGAGGGTTATTCCAAAAATCTGAAGCCTTTCTGCCAGGTTTACTGAATGAGCTCATTGCGCGGTGTGAGGAGATCCACGGGAGCTTTAAATAGAAAGACTCCACACACTCCTTTGCTACTGCACACTCCTGATTCATGCTAAATATGCGAAGCTAGTAATTAAAATGGACACTTAAAGACCACGCCGCGCTGCTATTTGCATTGACGCGATACTTCGAGATGCCGGGCCGGTTGACACGGAGACAAATCCAGCATCTTTGTCGTTTCCCGCCGCCGGGTTCGAATCGAAAAAATAAATAAATAAATAAATAAATAAATAAATAAATAAATAAAAGTCATCCTACCTGTTGAGCCAGGACGAGCAGGACGGAACGGCAGAGGAACGACAGCATCTCTTTAAGTACGTCGTTCGGTGTGAGCTCCAGGAGCGCTCGGGGGGGATGTGGGAGCTGGGAGGTGGGTTTGAGGGGAGGGAGCGCCAGAGGAGGGAGAGTGTTTGTGGGGCCTGGTGAGTGCCGGGCCTGTTGGAGGAGGGGACACAAAGCGCCTCTCTGTCTCACTTCCAAGCACACCTTTCGCTGCTTTACTTATCCAAAGGGGAAATATTTGTCTTCATAACTGCTGAGGCCTTCAAGTCCTGCCTCCTTGTTTGTTCTCAGTCTACAAACCACACTAGGATTTTTTTTTCCTGGCTTTTTTTATTAACAGTTAAGGTTTCTCGAGCATGACGGGCCCCCAATACAAGATCCAACTATTCTAATTGGTCAATCTTGACCTTGACTTCGATTCCAAAAAAACAAAAAAAAAGCCAAGTCTGAAGTCTAATAATCTGTGTGCCGGTGGCCCCGTGAATTTTAACTGAATGGCAAAATGTCTCAAGGCAAACCCATGGAATATTGAACCCTCCACAACAAGTCTCATGAGAAATTGGGTTGCAAATACTGATATATTAATTGATGGTTCATTCATCCATTATCGAGCCTATCCCTGCGATATTGGGCGATAGGATGGTTTTACCCTGTACAGGTCGTCAGTTGACCGCTGGGCGTCTTATAGATACATGCAACCATTCACTCTCTCACTTACACACAGGCGATTTTTGTTCAACAGTTAAACCTATTGCGTGTTTTTGCAATGCGGGAGGAAACCCACGTCGACAAATGTGTAACAGTGGTGTTAAGAAGAAAAAGATGTGGCTGGTGACTGTAAAAACAAATAAACCAAAGGAAAAAAAAAGACAAAGGAAGGGGAAGAAGAAGGTCGAGTGTCGCGTAATTGTGTGTTGCTTTCGCCGCCTCTGTGGATCAGATCGTGTTTTGTGATGCAAAAATGCAAACGTGATGCTCGTGTGTTGTTGTTTCCGCGTGGTACGCTTTATCATCATAGAAGAAAAGATCCAGAAACCACAATGAAGCCATTTTAAACAAGTCATTCTGGATATATCTTGACTGCAACATAATAAATATAAACATAAATAGCACTAAACGTGTACAAAATTTATATTGCATGTCCTTCAATTTCAGTTCTGTTTTATTTTGCCACAAAGTCATTTACAGTTGTTTTACTTACTGAGGGTTCATTTGACATTTGTTTAACAAGCATTAACAGAGGAAAAACATGAGGAAATAAGTAAGGAATTGTTCAAATAAGAAACACAATCGGACTAATTTCTTACATTAATGAAAGCGTTCATTTAATATCAGACTTGCTGTATGAAGATGAACTCATGAACTTGTCTTGTACTCCCACAGTACAGGGAAAGGATGCGATGAAATTCATTTTGAAAGGAGGTTTCCTGTGTCACCCATTTGAAAAGTATTTCTCAAATTAAGACTTATCACAAATTGAAACACTTCAGTAAGTGCCTTTACGTTGTTCATACTATACTGGATTCAAAACTGGGAAAAAAAATGGAGGTTGTTTTTTTTCCTTACCTTAATTAAATAATCCACCCCACTCACATTCGTAATATTAATGATTGCGGGGGCTTCATTCAATGTTTCATTGCGCCGGCTTGAAAAATGATCAACAAAGAATCTCCTTACCAGGGCCTCTTGGGACAAAAATACATTTTAGTTGAAACACAGTGGATTAAGTGCCAACACATTAGGCAGGTTCAAATATATCAAATGTAAAAAATATGGATAAATATGTAATGTCCCTCTAATGAACCATCATTGAATGTGGTGTTTTTGTTTTATTTTAATTGTAATAATAATAATGTGCCAGAGAAGAGGACAAAGAGAGGGTCAGATGGAGGACATTTATAATAATTATAATAATAGATTTTTGTTTTATTGATATGTATTATTATTAGTAGTAATAGTAATGTCTGGCTTCACTGCGGACAACAAAATTTCATTTTACAGGGAAAAAACACATTTTCTCACTCAACATTTGATAATAAACACTTTGAATCCTTTATTATTATTACATTTATTATTCATAACAAAATTAATTAACGAATTAAAATAAAAAACACTTCCGGCTTTGGGGCGTGGCTTAAAAAAAGAACCCGTAAGAACTTTTGGCACGTGACTGGGTCACGGCTAAACTTGACCGATCGTTGCCGACAAGTTTTTTGCTGTGGTGTCGGTTCATGTGTTAGCCGCCACAAATATTAATTTTTATTCAATTTTTTCGCGACACTAACGCTTTTATTTGACAAAACAGTGTGAGGGCATATATTAGCACAGGAACTGGATAACTTTAGCGGGGAGAATCGTTCAACGCCACCGTCAGTGCTTTCGAAGCTGACAGACTTTCTCACTTCACTTTTAAATCGGCTAGTCAGCGACACCGGAACCGGTGAGTGATAGTTTAGTAATTTCCACATCCCAATTAATATGATAAATAATGTCTAAATCTGCAAATTTCATGTTAGCTAAATTTCACATTTTAGCTTAGCTAGCTAGCTAGCTAATTGATATGACCCCCTTAATAGCTAATGCACTCGACCATCATGCTACTTCCACTTCCGGTATTGATGCATTGTGTTACAGGTGTCTACAACTAGCAAAATGGTGGAACTGTTGAATAGTGACCATGGAACTAAACAAAATGTCAAATTTGACAATATCAGACCACTAGCAAATGAATTTTTCAGAATGCGTGTTGTGACTTATACCTACTCACTCCATGGGATTGTCGCGAAAGAGAATGCTTGGACTAGTACCCAGATTGACAATTTTAGGATTCGTGTTCTTCACACGACAGTGATGGCTAAATTTGAGTATCAAAGCATGTTTGGGGGGATTTACCATATTACGCTATATGTGGATGAAAAGGCAAACATTAATAACTTTTTTGTGTCTCAAGAGAGCTGCTTGCTCGAGTGTGAGAAATCCTTTGGAGATTATGCTATTTAAAGCGTAGCACTTAGCCAGCTTCCTTTCCAGGAGCAAAATGATCAAACATTTAAATTGCCCTCTGGACCAGATGTTGTGGTTGAAGAAGGAAAGGAACTAGTGAAGGTTCCTGTAGAAAAACTGTTTCAACTCTGCATACGTGGCTGTTGTACAGCACGTATCAGATCCATTAGAGTTCTGGATTCAAAGACGTAACTACGCAAATGAGTTGGGTACACTAATGGACAGTATCCACCATCTTTACAAACACTTGGGGAACAAAAATGTGATTAGAAACCCAAAGGTTGGACTCTGCTGTGCTGCCAAACTACAGGATGGCGAATTCTACAGCGCATTTGTCTCTAAAGTTTGTGAAACGCATATCAAGTTGTTCTTTGTGGATTACGGAGATACCGCAGAAATTGAGATGTATAATCTCAAGACCCTTCCTGAGAAGTTCAAAAAGCTCCCATGTCTTGCCCTGAAATGCTCTTTGGCAGGTGTCAGGCCCAAAAATCAAAGTTGGCATCGTAAACGCTTGGACTGAAGAGGCAAACAAAAGATTTTTTGACTTTGTGATGTCTGCTACATTCAAGTTTGGGACATTGAAGTGTACCATACATGCTGTCCTGTGCGATGAGCAGAACATTGTCTTCAACATTGTGAATCTAGAAACTCCCTTTGAGCATATCTCCACCGCTATGATCAATCTTGTCAAGAGTGCACCTCCGAGGAAAGCTAATGGAAAATCTTCTCATTTTGACACATATTGTTACTCATCACATCAAAATAGGGGCAGAGGAGCAGGTCGCAGTCACATGTAGGAACAGTGTCAGTTGGTTTTACTGTCAACTTGATAGGAACATTGAGACGATAAAGGCTCTCCAGTTAAAAGTTGACAATCTCTGCCGTTGGTACTAAAACTATATACAAAATATCCATAAACCTAAGATTATGACCTGAACATCTTGCAGTTTAAAGTAAGGTGGGCTCATAGAATTTTTCCTGGAATTATTTTATAAAGTCAAGTCATTCTAATGCCAAAGACATCATTGAAATCATGTAACTTTTGAAATCAGCACCTGACACTAACCAGCATCTGAAGACACAGAGTTTGTCCATGTTTGTCAAATAGCTATCAAATGCTCCTACTTGAAAATGTTTGGTGTTCTTAAAGATCCAGTTGTGTATTGATTAGTAAGACAGATGATAAAACATCTGAGCTGTCAGAATTGGAAATTGAGTTTGCAGATTTTTATCCATCTATATACTAAGGGGATACCGTTTAGCATGATAGGCCAAAACTCAATTTATCAGAAATTTACAATATATATTTTTTTTTTTGTATGTTATTGTGTGGGAAGCTGTGTTTTCTTACTATACAAGTACATGTTGTCATATCCTCCTATAGTTCTTACTGGAAAAAAAAAAACCTTCCTGTATTCCAGTTTTGATCTCTTCTAGGTCCAAAGTGAATCAGTGCTGCTCTCTAGTGTTGTTCCTAAGCAACAGTCAGTTGGTGAGCTACTATCTTTACATAACAAATAGCATCATATTGAAGAGGGGATTATTTGAAATCATTTACCTCTTTATTATTATTTGCTCTTCTTATTTATTCATATTCCGTAGCCCCAAATGTCTTTGTCTTAATTAATTGCTGTTTTTTTTTTCTTTATTTTCACAGGAGAGGCTGTCGAAGCTGATGTTCCACAGGAGGAGGTGGCTGGAAAGTTGGCTGCTTGTAAAAAAAAAAAAAAAAGAAGGATGAAATGTATGAATGTATCTATATTGTTCTGAGATGGCTATTCGGTTGAGTGGTCACTTGTGACTTCCAACTACTGGTACTTTGGATCTTCGGTGACTGAATTGCACTTTTTGTAAGTCGCTTTGTATAGAAGCGTCTGCCAAATGACTGTAATATGATGTAATGTTGTTAATTTCTCTTAGTGGCTTTTTCCAAGCTTTCCTAAAACCCCCCTTTGTTGTGGTTGGTGGTCTGTCTTCAGGGTGCTGGGATGGTCCAGCCTTCCGTATGGATACCCGTTGTGGAAAGAAAAATTTATACCGCCGACTCCGGAGTAAAACCTGAGCAGCTCATAAAACAGCTGAATTACAGAGCAAGAGCAGACCGGGTATCATCTTGGCTTCGTGCAGGAAGAAATGTGATAAATCAATCAAGTGAACCGTTGAACACTGCTCCAAAAATCATAAATCACTCATTTGATCTTCTTCTCCTTTTGGGCTGCTTTTGATTATCCCTAAACATTCCTCTGGGTGTCTGGAGAGGCGCATCCTGCCTGCACGCCCTGAGACCTGTCAGGATTCGATCTCAGCCCGAGTTGATATTGAACGAGAGTGATCGTGCACCCATCTCTCTGCAATCCATACCCGCCTAGAGGGACCTGGTGCTACGCTGTCCTTGAAT
Source organism: Fistularia commersonii (assembly GCF_037954325.1). Lineage (NCBI taxonomy): Eukaryota > Metazoa > Chordata > Actinopteri > Syngnathiformes > Fistulariidae > Fistularia > Fistularia commersonii. The sequence goes on along the minus strand of NC_141319.1, from coordinate 5,239,368 downwards.
AAAACTTTTGTGAATACTTTGATTTTCAGAGTTCCTTACAAGGGCCTTAGTCAAAGTTGGAATGGTTCTAACACGCGGGTGTTGTGTTTTTTTTTTCCAGGATTTCAGTGAAGAATTGACATTTTCTGACAGTGACAGCTTTGGTAAGTAATTATTAAAGTATTTTGGTCAAATGTAATTAAGGTAAAGTCCCACTCAATGTGGGTGATTTATTAACACTTTAGCTGGAAACAATGGGCGGGGTGTGTTAAAATGAATTTACAAACCCATGTGACGTGTATTTATTTAGTTATGAACCAAGTTATAGTCATTGGCTATAAATCATGAGCCAGATGGTCCTCATAGCAATCAATGTATTGGAGGTTCGTTATTGTTTTTAGTGCGTGTGACCAGGCTGGGCTTTTTTTTTTCACGAGTCCAACATCAGTATCATGTCAGGCTCAAAATTTGGAAGAAGCTATTTTGCAACAAGTCGTGACACTGACTTCACTGTATATTTGAAACGGAGGTCGCCTCTTCCCCAGTCGGGGGAATCTTTAAGAAAATCCATGGAATTGTTTCTAATTTAAGAAATTACTAATCCTGAACCTCTCTGGGTCAAGAATGAGATCCTACCCGAAGTGGACGAGTTCAAGTATCTCGGGCGTTTGTTCACGAGTGAGGGGAAAAACAGGCGTATTACGCAGTCAGCAGTAATTCGGATCCTGCACCGGCCTGTCGTGAAGGAGCCAAAAGGCGAAGCTTCGATTTAATGTTGGATCTACATTCCTACCCTCGAGACCAAGCAGCCAAAATAAGTTTCCCCACTATTGAACCAATTATTAGGATTGTCTGAAAGTCCTGTTTTATGGCCTTTAGGACCCTCTAAATGTTTTCATATTCAGGATTTATAAACAGCGTCAAATGGTTTGTCAGGTATTTGTCATGTTGTGTTTGACACTCTAGCTGAGAACGCTTTAGGCTTTATATTTAATGCAACTTTTTTCCCCTTTTCAGAGGCCCAACTGTCCAACTTATCTCACGTGTCTGGTTGTCTGTGATTTTTTTTTCTCTCTTGATGCCGAAAAAGCACCTGAGAGAATAAGAGCCCCGTTTTCTCCACGGGACACTTAAGATGCTCTCCAAATCAAATTTACTGATTTCAGATGTGATGTTCACAGTTCAATTGGAAAACATTTGTTGTCCCTTAAATAGCAGCTGCTCAAAATGACTGTAATAGAAAAATATGTGCTGTTACATTTGTGTTATGTTTGTGTTGGATAGGATTTCAAGCTGTGCGTTTCTTTGTGAAACATTTGGAATAACAGATCTTTTGTTGACGTTAACGCTTGTTAGCGAGTACAATTTTCTGTATCAGTGCTGCATGTTTTTGATTGACTCAGCGAGGGGCAATCTGTATACATTACAAACCAGATTTTATTGGATTTCTGTTGACAGGAAGTGTATAAAAGTGGAAGGCTGTTATTGACCCATGCATTCCCATACATTTGACCTTGTAGTGTTTATTGTCTATATCCCTTAACTGGCACTGACTGAGTTGCATTGCGGTGCGTAATGGCGTGTGTGTAGAAATTAACAAATTGGCTAGATTTATAATGTATCTGCTTAATAGTCATTAATCAACCGTCCCTAGCCGGTTTTGGATTAAGACTCATCCAAGACACACCATCACACAGCATTCACCTGTAGCTTGTCTCTTCGCAGGTCATTTCAGAGACACACAGTATTTGTGAGGAATAACATATCTTACACACTCGTAGAATATCGCGTTGTGGTTGAAGACTTCCTTTGAGAGATTGGTTGCAAAATGTAAAGATATCACTGACGGGGAAAAGTGTCCAGCTGCTCGGAGGCAACATTCTGGCGTCATGGAACAAACATTGGTACAGTGAGTGTCAAGAAAAATGGTTTCTGCTTACGAGGTAGAGCTCATCGTTCCTACGAGGGTTGTAACGGTTCACAAAGAAGGGACTGTGATTCAGGACACTTGCTGCTGTGCAATAGATTTACTGAACAAACTATGGCTTTGTCTTGATTTAAAAGTCCAATATTGCTGCTGCCAATCGTTGTCCTCGGTTTTCTTGAATAAATAAAAAAAATAAATATGCCCTTAAATTACTATCAACAATTGTGGGCAGCAATTAATGTTATGCATGATCTTGATAATTAGGCTTATTAAGGGTAGAGCCAAGACTTTGTTTTCAAAATGTCTCACTCTGGTCCGTGTTGACGTTCAAAGGATGTCTGCTATGTCCAATGAGTTCGTCTCATTCATCTTCTATGCTGACTTCAGTATTCCCTAACAGCGGCGTTAGGATAAAAATTTGGATTTCTCCCGGTTTGTCGCCGCTCTGTGGCGCGCCCAAACACACAGATAACCTACAGTTTCTAGAAGGGCTTTCCAAAGGGAAACCGTGCTCTAGAAGGAGGTCCACACCTGTGCAGTGATTCAAGTGCAGTGATTCAAAACAACACTGCACTCACCTGATACAGTGGCACGTCTGATTGGAAGTTGCCTGAAGTGTTCCGTTACAACCCCGGGTTCCATCATCTCTCTAGTTTGGCAGAGCAAAAACACAACATTTCTGTAGCCCTTTTTAAAATCACGTGTGCATAAAATGGCATAGGTCTGTTGACATTTGGGGTCACTCCGCTGACTCCGGTGTATATGGCAAGATTGTTAAGGACGTCCCAGGTATGAGAGCAGTGTGTGAGGCCACAGATACGGGTCAGATGGAAGAGGTAAGCACAGTAACATTAGTTCCCGGTATGAGGTTTTCGTCCGCTCCGTCGATCAGACCGTCCCACTGATTGAAGTTCCGGTCCAAACCTGCAGATCCATAGACAGCGGTAAATGCATTGTCATTCCTGCACTGAAGCTCCTCGGGAGGGTGAGGCTTCGTTAGCGGGCAGTGAACTCAAAACTCACTGAGATGCCGTTGCAGGAAGGCTAACGTTGCTCTGTTGGAGAGGCCGATGGCGAGTTCGGGGTCAATCTCTCCCTTCAGCTTCATTAACTTTCCGATCCAGTTGCCTGTCAGGAAGGTGAAGTCTGGGAAACTCTGGTGGACTGAGCCTCTGCGTGGACAAACGGGATCTTATTAGAAGAAACTCAGTTCAAAAATCAGACGGGGCGCCGCTCAGTGCAGATCTCATACTTGATGGTGATCATCTTCCTCTGGACCGACGTGGAGTCCAGCTTCCTCATTCGGCTGATGTTGCCCGCCCACTGGAACTTCTCCGAGTTGATGAAAAAGATGGGTTGTTTCACTTGGGGGAAAATCTCTTCATCTAAAGGGAACATCCAAGCGTCCAGTGCCACGCCACACCTGAGAGTGATGCAAAATATTGAGAGTCCACGACATCCACCAACGTACGGACTTCACACACTGGCTGAGTTGCGTAATACTACCTTTATTTATGCATTTCATTTGCAAGTATGGAATAGCATTTGAACCTTTTCTGTCCCAACTATGCATTATTGCAGTATTTGCATTTGAAATGACGTGCATTTTGAAAGCAGGTGAAAATACGTCTAGGATTACTAGCCATTATTTTAATATCCTTCAAGGGAAAAATTATAGGATTCTTGAAATGCTTGAAGCCCTGAATTTACTTTGTAGTGTTTCTCCCTTGTCAAGCAGGTCCTGCTTTATCTGTTTACTAATCTGAAATGGCAGTGGCTCGGACTGCGGCAATATAGGTGCAGTTACCTTTCACGCGGAAATTTAAACACGTTACCTATAGTCCTCTGTCAGGCAAGCGCATATTGCAAACACAACCAGGTATTTGATGCCAACAAACCTGAATTTCCCTTCTTTGGACAAGGATTCAATCACCGTCGCTCCCCCGAAGGAGTGTCCCATCACCGCTACCCGATTCAGATCCATGGTGTTCTGGGGAACGGGAGGAATGAGAGGTGGTCAGATGATCCGCCCAGCAGATCACACCCCAGGCAAAACACTACGAGGGCTAAGATGCTGCAAACCAATGCCCTGTTCGACTGTGAGTACACATTTATGTAAAAGCTACCTCTAGGTTTTTCAAATGAAGCAATCAGGCTGTGACTTAAATGTAGACAGTGATGTGAAGGTAAAAGTCAAGGAGTTACCGTTTCAACACTCAAGATTGAAAACACAAACTTTTAAATGGCCAAATCAACCATTGGACATTTCATAGAGACCTGGTACTCCACAGAGGGCAATTTAAAATGGATCTTAGAAATCCCCTTATTGAAGTATGAGCCCCCACAACATCCAGCCAAATGAGGAACAATCTGGATGCCATTATACTGTAGTTAAAGTTTTAATGTGTTATTGTGTTATTGTGTTTAGGGAAAAAAACTTCCCATGATGCAAACCATTGGTTTGCCTGATTTTAAAAGAAAGATTGAAAGAATTGTATTTTCTATATTTGTATTGACCTGAGAAAACTAAATGAAAGCCTGTAAAGCTCAGCCGAATACTTTGGTTGCAGCAAGTTAAACATTAGGGTCAACAGCTGCGCTTCCTGACTATGTACTTTAACACAATAAACTGTTTAGATTGCTTCCCCAAGTATTTCAACACTTTATGAAATATGAACCCGTATAACCGCTCAAGCCCTCAAACATCTACTGATGGACACACACACACTCGCACGCACAAATGCTTTTGTTGTTATTCAGCAGGGTTTTTGAAATACTTCTGATCCCCTTTGACCTTCCTTATGCAATTCGAAATAAATTGGTGGAATAAAAAAAAATTTAAAAAAAAACAACTTGTGCTTGAAAATATTAAATAGCAACAACAAAGTGACCCCGATGGTCAGTTGCTGAAAATATAAAATAAATCTCACCTTTTGTCCCCAGTGATTAAAAGGTTCAGTGGCGCTGTGTTGTCCTTATGTTAATCATATTTTTCTTACATTAAATAATTTCTCAGGAAACATTTGAAAATATTTTTAAATCAATATGTCTGATCATTATTAGCTCTAGCGGAGCAGATATGTATTTACTTTCTTCAATTGAGTTGACAGAAACCTCACCTCCATTGTTTTCCAATCGAACTTGGTTTGTAAAGCATTTTCCACTGCGGTCCCTGAGTTAATGGCTGCCAGTTTAGCCAGAGCCTGAATGCACTCGTCTGCTCTCTGTTTCACCTGGGACGATTGGAATGGTGAGGAAAGGAGAAAGAGAAAATTTAATATTGCAAGATCCAAATAATCAAAGTAACTTGCATACCATTACAGAAAACTATGTGAATGGCCAAGTTGAATTAGCAAACAGAGATGCAGCTTGAAGCCCCTAAAATACACATCAACACACCATGAAGAAACACGGAAGTGGTTTAAACGGGCCCAGTTTGGCTGCATGTTCGATTGCCACATGAATGCAAAGTTCATTGTTGAGTAATCAGATCCCTCCCCATCTGTCTGCAACAGGCGTCTTATGTCAAAAGGGGACTCGAGTTTGCCGCTGACGCAAAGCCAGCAAATGTCAAACTATTAATGGAGATCCATTTTCCGAAAAATCTATAAGCTAAGCGCTCAGTTTGACCAAAGGACTTAAAACTTGTACGAAGGCTGCTTCTTTCGGGCTCAAAAGGGGTGAAATGACCGAAAATGTAACTGGTAACGGCAATCAAAAGTATCTTTTCTGCTAAACTAACAAGGCAGTTTGTTTCTTACGCCACAAACTTATTAAAACTCTTAAGAAGATATGACCTCTGACATGGAAAAGTATATCAAGATTAGAATTGAGAGCTTAGCATGGAGCCAAGGGTTTATGAGATGGGGGATGGTATTGTCATATTTTCACCTTTTATTCGATGAGCGGAGCTTTTTATTTCAAAATGTTTTCACTGGGACTTACACAAACGCAAACAGCCTGACCGACAATACACACTCTGATTTGTCAATATGTTGAAAAGTTCCTCAAAACAACAAAAATCCAGCCAATTTTCTTTGTGGAGAAATTGTGGAGAAACAGGTCACAAGCACATGGCAGTATTTTCACTTAGTGACGTATAAAGGATGACTAGCATTGTGATCATACTTGCATGAAGCCTCCCAGTAATGCAACATAAATCCTGAACGCAGATCAGGATTTACAGAATACAAGCACGTGCGTTTGGCTCACGCGCGCAGGTTTACTTGCAAAGGACCGAATACTTCATACTTGCTTATTTCTGAGAGGGAACTCGCTCTCTCCGTGCTGCAGAGGTCTGTAGTACAGCCATTCCTTCACTGGCCTGTCTGGCTCGGAGGCAGAGCATTTGGCCGAGCTTTCGCCGCCTTTGTTTAGCTCAATTCTGTCACGGAAATAAAAAGTAGCTGAGGCAGACAAGTCCCTGCATAGGGGAGAAAAAGAAAAGAGTATTCAGATTTGTTTTGTCAAAGACAAAAGAGCTGATATAGCTTAGACACACATCTTTAAACGGTTTGGAATTACATATATGTTCCATGCTGAAGTGTACATTGTACACAGAAGTGTTAGACAGGTTTTTTTCCACAGATGTTTTTGCAATTAAAAAATCTCAGTGTGTCAAGTCAAAAAATAATTTTCCCTTAAAATATTCTGGGTACCGTTGCATGTTATTTGAAACGCATTAATAGATAGCCTGTATTTAAAATGAACCTCCTTAGACTCGTCTGAAATCTCACACTCTTGTATTAAATGTAATATTTTGACAAAGTACCATTACAATTTGACAGCCAGAAGAATTTGCGGGAATTTAAAACTGAATTGAAAAAACAAAGACAGTAAAACATTCTCACTATCTGTCCAATCATTAATCTTACTGTTTGCTTTCCCTCTGCTTTGCAAAACCTCGAACAGCATGAGGGACTGATCTTGGATTTCATTTGTTATGTGACGGAATAAATGTGTGTGTTTGATTATTCCCCACACGGCAGTGTGACTGCATGACTAGACGGGATCAGTGTCGTGACTCCCAAGCCAGCAGATTTACTGGGTCACGCCGTCACATGCTGTCGCTGTGGCTTTAGCCTTCGACCACAGTGAGATTCAGAGTGACACCGCTCCACGCCGCACGGCTGACGGACCAAATGTGGCCACTCTGTTTATCTCCCAGCGGGTCCTCTTGTCTCTAAACTGAAAAGAAACGATGACCTGGTTTGTTCTATTGTCTGTCCCCTCTTTCCATTTCTACTCCACTGATAGACAGCCGCTTGTCTATTGACACTAACCTGTTATTGTTTGCTTGGCTGACAAACAAAAAGAATTTCTTCCAACTGACATGTTGGTTTCAAGTGTCTTTTTTTACACGGTTCATGACTTGACTGTTTTAAATGGTAGACTTTTGGTGACAGGTCTCCTCCAGTCTGTAAGTGAATCCTCGGATCAACCGACGTGACGTGCTTCGCGAGTTGGTCGTACGAGTGTGTCCAGTATGAAATACCTGTGTTCCACAGAGGCCACAATGAAACCCTGAGAGGCGAGTTCTGCACATATAGCCGAATACAAAGTCCTAGAAAAAAAAAAAAAAAAAAAAAAAAAAAGGTACCCACAGTGAGTGGGAGACTTCGGATTATAAATAAATGCAACAGTGTCAAAAACAGACTCTGTGTGTGTGTGTGCGTTCTGTACCTAAAGGCTCCCAGTCCATGGGAGAAGATGATCACAGGACATTTTCCATTTGATTTCAGTGGAGCGTCCAAGTAGGCTGGAATCCGACAGGCCCCTGAAATAAAGCAAAGATCACATATTGTGACCGTTTGTGCACTTTATTTTGGTGATGACAATTTTCCACTGCTCAAGTTCTTTATCCCTCAAACTTCCTCTATAATTTACAAACAATTTCCCTCACTTTTTAACATTCCTTTCAAACTTAAAATGTCCTGTATGAAATGATTCGCTTGTGTGCCAAAGGCCTTGCAGACTCACTTGCCTTATCATGAAAACTGATGTTGAACAACAATGGCTACACTCTTTAAATTTACCAATGACAGTCGGATTCCATTCTCAGATTTTAGAAAATTACATTTCTCATAAAATTCTTTCCATGAAAATATGGATGAAAAAAAGACGACATGGATAGACAGTGTTTTGCACCCACTGACATTAGACTTGTTAGTGTTAAACTTAATATTTCATGAAAAGACTTTTTTAAAAAAAGGAAAATGCTTTGCCAAATGTTTCCCTCGGGATAGTACCAGTAGAAAAAAAATAATCTTAATATCCTACAAAAAAAGAGGATAATATATTAATTGATTACCATTATCCGTGTTATTTCTCAATTTCTTGTCGATCAAGTCTGATTCACATTTCTGAAATACTCCTGTCGTGGTTATGGCCGCATTCGGTAATGTCAAAATTCTTTAATTCTTCCTTTTGTTTGAAAAGAAACATAACTGATGAATGATGATGGTGGGCAATCATGAAAGTTCAGTGTATCCATGGTAACAGAGCTTCGAGTAAACATTGGCAAGGGAACAGCCTGCAGTACACCTGAATGACCGACCCAGGTTTAATACCTAAGGCACGATTCAACCCAGTGAATTTTAAGAGATCATCTAACCTGGTGTGTTGAATGATAGTTGAAAAAGAAAAAGATTACCGAAGAGGTGGTTGAAAATCTTCTCACTGAGAGTCCTGTTGATTTTCATGAAGTCGGCCAGTCCGTTAAAATACTCTCTGCACGGGACCAAATCTGGCTTTTCTGCATTTTCAGTCTCTTGGCATGGATAGTAAAGGCGGAAGAAGGTGCCCTGGTAATGAAACAGAAATTAATCAATAAAAATATATATTTTTTTTTTCCAAAGATGCCTTGTCATACAGCTCAGATCCCTCAACTCTGAAACTTGCTTGTGTGTCAAGGGATGTTATTAAAACCTCATTTATCCATTATAAGTGGTTTCAGTTTGAAAACCCTGTTTAACCTTAATATTTCAGTATAGATCTTTGTTTCTGCGTGACATATTGCTGTACCTGCAAGGTGTGATCCATCATAAAGTCTGTACATCCCACTGCGTTGGGGCCCTTGGCTGGAGGGATCCCAAGGTTGTTACTGCTGGAGTTTCCCATGATGAAGAGACCGAGTTTTAGCTTCCACTGCTCTGTGTAACAAGGACATACACATATTTTTTAAATAAATGATGTCGGTGACTAGAAAGGGTGATGAGTCAATTTACATGAAACAAAAAGTAAAAGCTAAAAGAGGGCTAATGCTAGCTCGGTTTAAATATCAGCATACAATGAAAAGTTCCACAGTGCCTCTCTTCACCTCCCCATGTGTTTTGTTTAAGCACCTAAAAAATGGTGTAGTTTGGGTCCTACAAATATTTGTATTATAAATGTAATCATTCATGTCTGGTGAAACAGGTAATGTTTGAATCTAAAATGCATCCCATTTTCATTGACAGGAGAAAACTTGCCACTGTCATGGGACTGGTGGCTCTCCAGGAAAGTAGCTAACGCTTTAGCAGGCGAGGAAAAGGGGGATGGAAATGTAAAGAGTGATTTTGTGTGGGGAAATAGAATGAGTTTCAAGCCTTACCTGTCCTTGTGTGCTCGTAGATCTTCTTGACTAACACCTGGACGAGTCCTCCATTACAAAACATGAATTCCCACCCTCCCCCGGCGGTGTGAGCAGGGGGGGTTAGCCGCGGTTAGCTGTTAGCCTCGATGACACATACAAGCTAGTTCGCTCAAAAGATGTGGCCTCACTCGACCCCGGGATGACTCCTATCGTTTTCGCAGCATTACAAGCGACATGACTCGTTTTGAAAGAGTTTTACATGGGTTTCCAGACGATGTGCGTCAACAGGGAGTGGCTTTACAGGGACAAAGGTTATGGACGGGGTGATAGCTAGCCGTTGGTCTCGCAGGATGTGGTGGCAACAGTGACAGAGGGGCGGGGAGAATTGGGCCACTCCCGCCAATGACTTTTACACTCTTGTTTTTCTAACTCCTTCTCTGACATCACATATACACTATATTCACTGCATATCGGGGTTTCTATGGGAATGATCCTTCTGTCGTGTGTCTTGTTAAAGGATCGATCTGGTGAGAGAGCGGCTAGCCTGATTGACAGATGGGTCGACACGTGGATTTGTTGACAAAAATCACATACTCGATAGTACTATCGAATTTGCGTGTGTCGCAGTGTGATTTCCTGGTCGGTTAAAACGTACCGTCGCCACTGTCATATACGTTTATTTGTTACGTATTTGCACGCCAGGAACAGTCTTTCTAAAATATAATCCGAAAGCTGGAATTGGGGACCTCCCGAACAGAGAGGGCGCTGTTTAGCATTTCACGTTGCGTCACAACACACAAATAAACACAAGAAGGAACAAAAAAAGAAGCTAAAACCTGGCGTACCTAAACCCAAATAACCACTAATAGGGTGTGTTCAATATGAAATTGGTGAGTTAGTGACTTATCTTTTACTGTCTTTAAGCAGCAGAGTCTAGCTTTACCCAACTAAATCGCAAATAAGTCTATCATAAGTATAGCTAACTGTTAGCTTAGCAACCACTAACCCGCTTGTCTCAGCTACTGTTAGCTTGACATCCCAGCTTCTTATGCTATATTTTGTAGATATTATAGTGCTTTTAAAAAACACCGCCTTTATCCTTATATTTGGATTCTGGTCTCTCGTAAAACGCTGCTTAGTGTTTACACTTAACGCATATTAAGTTTACACTGACTTTCTTCCAGTACTGCCTGTCTGGCCACCCTACATTGCCCTGCAATGTCCTCAAATTCAAATCCACCACCATCATGCTGGACTGTGGCCTGGACACAACCTCCGTCCTCCACTTCTTGCCCCTTCCGCTCGTACACAGGTAAGACACCGACATCACTCCTTTTGCCATCATTCTATCATCCACAGCTAATTTTATTTTGTATGAGAGCCTGCCAATCCAGTACTGTATTAGTGTTGCTGTTCCCCCCTCCACATACCAGACGTGCCTGTCAGAGAGCAGCAAATTCACTTGAACAACTTAAATAAAACATAACTGGAAAAAAACCGTGCCCACGTTTGTCTGAAAGTTGCTGAAAATTGGAAAGTGATTGCATTAGAAAATGAAGCAATGCATTGAAGAGAATGCACCTTTAATCGTCCTATTTCAATTTGCACAGAGGTAAGTGGACAGTGCAGAACAGGTAGTGAAGTTACAAATATTATAATAAAAAAACAGCAGCATGCAAAGTATTGGAAAATGAAAAAAAAAAAAGATGTAAACCCTTGTTTTTAAAAGGGAAACTTGCATTAGTAACACAAATGAGTGTATGAATGAATGAGATTACCAGAGAGTTTTAAAAGCGCTGCCTAAAAATAATTGATGTGAGGATTATCTCCTGAGAGAGGTGGAACTAGCCTTCTCCCTATTACATCTCGGAGGATGCTGACTAATTTGTGGCCTCTTTCATGCACGTGGTTGTCCTTGTCGAGGCTAACATTGTGAAATGTGTTGACTCTGAAAAAGGGCAAATCTGCATATATTAGCAGTGATTGTTCTACATATTTTCCAAAACTTTTTTAAATCATTTAGAATAACTGAATAACTTGTCAATTTCAGCCCAAGACTGTCAAAGCTGCCTGGCTGGATATCTAAAGATGGAACGTTGAACTTGGAAAAGGTTTGACAAGAATTTGGGTTAATTCTATTTACAAAGCAATGAATGGAAGTGTTTCTGTATTTTTTCTTTTCAGTGTAAAGTAGTGCATACCGTTTAGGGTTTTACATAGGAAGTTAACAAGACGTAGGTTTTTTTTTGACTGGAATCGAAAAGCTGTTTGCACCTGTGTCTCCAGGAGCTGAAGGAGTGTGCAGGGAGAGTGTTTGTGGACTCGCAGCCAGAGTTCTGTCTCCCAGAGGTATCAAACACAAACACATCACACATAGTTAGCCACATAGTTTGATTTCAATTTATGACACAGATGCTCAGAATTATAGAAAATAATCTTTATTCTGGAATGTTTGGTTTTTGGTTCATGGAAAATGTTGCTGTCGTAAATACTTAAAATGCACACTTATATCCAAATCAACCAAATGGTCCCTTCTTACCACAGAAAGAACTGCTGGATCTGTCAACCATCGACGTCATCTTGATCTCCAACTACCACTGCATGATGGCCCTTCCCTACATCACTGAGCACACAGGTTTCACGGGGACAGTGTACGCCACAGAGCCCAACCTGCAGATTGGCAGGTAAGTAAACACCAGAGGTCATTCTTCATTGATTAGAAATAAAAAGAAAACCTACACAAGCGTAATTATATCATTTCCTGTCTGAGACTATTTTCAAATGTATCTATCTTTCTCCAGACTGTTGATGGAAGAGCTAGTGAACTTCATGGAAAGAGTCCCCAAAGCACAGTCCGCCACCTGCTGGAAGAACAAGGAAATACAGAGGTAGACGCTGAAAGAAAAGGAAGTTTCATGTCTGATTTCTTTATTGTTTCACCGATTATACGCATTTTGGATTCATTCATATATTTTTGTGGTTGACATGAAATAATGTGAATAAATCTGAGGCATGTTTTACACTAGCAACAACAATGCTGTAAACAAAAATAGATAAATAGAAAAAAAAAACAGGAAAATATTGCCTTGAAATCACAATGGAATTACTGGAAAATAAACAAGTCAGCGGTAAGGTGTTACAGGGCAACGATTGGGAATTTATCAGACAATAAGGAGGGGATTTGCATTATTTGAATTCTAACTACAATCAAATGTTGATTTAACATAATGCTCTGTCCTGAGAAGGCTTGCTCATATTGTCCATGCCTTGACAGGTAATGTGATATATTAAAACGGAGATTTAAAATGATCATAATAAATAGTCGTCTCATTTACTCATTTAATATGAATGAAGAAGTTATAATGCTGTGTTAGGCTGCTCCCTGGGCCGCTGAAGGACGTGGTGGACGTGTGGACATGGAAGCGATGCTACAGCATGCAGGAGGTCAACTCGGCCCTCAGCAAAGTGCAGCTTGTTGGTTATTCCCAGAAAGTGGTAAGACATTCATCACTCTGACTATCAAACCATTAAACCACATCTCCTCTTCCTCTGAGTTCAAATAAAAAAAAATCAAATTTTTAAGAAAGTCATGGCTTTTTCTTTTACGTAAACATTATTCTTCTGTTGCTCCACATGTCCAAATCAGTGTATTTTTTGCAGAAGCTCCTTTTAGACCTGCTCGTATCAAGAAGCTTTCTTGTCCTTTTTTTTCCCCGCAGGAGTTATTCGGAGCTGTGCAGATCTCCCCGCTCAGCTCCGGCTACTCCTTAGGAAGCTCCAACTGGATCATCCAGTCTCACCACGAGAAGGTTTCCTACGTGTCGGGGTCCTCCCTCCTCACCACACACCCACAGGTACGTACAGAGGGGACATCATGCAGATCAATACTTGATATTTGAATGCTACGTTTTATGGTCTTGTAAGCATTTTCGGAGCTGGTGGGGACAAAGTGATTATGCTAAAGGAGATTAGGAAAGAAATAAGTACCTTGGGCTTTTGCCAGAGAAGTCAAAAAAGGTGCATTTGTAAACAGTGAGCAAGAAGAGATGAAATTAAGAATAGAAAAAATGGTATATTGAAGAAATAAACACAATTTGGGTGAGAAAAAAAACTCACATTCTAGCATCCAGCTTTGTGCATCGCCTTAGCTACTACCGTCCTAATAACATATAACTTAGCAGACACAGTTACAACCTCCTTAATACTTCAAGCCTTCGATGATCACAATGTGTTTGTGAAATTGACCCCCTCTCATTTCCCTCTGCCAGTATCTCACACATAAATATACTAAATGGGCAAAGTGTGTGAGATTTCTCACTTCTAAAGACCTTGCACTCGGTTTGACCCTCCTAATCCTCGTCTTTGCAGAACCTCCACCGGAGAGTTTGGATTGAATCATATATTTTCCACCAAAATTATTTAGTGAGTCAGAAAAGCGCAACCATAAGGATTCGTCAAGATGGTCTTTGGGAGAACGTTTGTCTGAAAAGAAAAGTCTCGAGTTTTGTCGTGACTTTGAGACTGGTCTGATTCCGCTGCTCCTCTTCCAGCCCATGGACCAAAGCTCTCTCAAGAACAGCGATGTTCTCATCCTGACAGGCCTCACACAAATGCCCACCGCCAACCCGGACGGCATGCTGGGGGAATTCTGCAGTAACCTTGGTATCGATTCGTTGATTTGTGAAGCAAAAAGCAGGGCTCCTGTCCGTTATTCATTTTTTCCATTTCTGCTCACGTCCCTGTAGCCATGACGATCCGCGCCGGGGGGAACGTGCTGGTGCCGTGCCATTCGTCGGGGGTGATATACGACCTGCTGGAGTGCCTGTATCAGTTCATCGAGAGCGCCAACTTGGGGACCACACCCTTTTATTTCATCTCGCCCGTGGCAAACAGCTCGCTGGAGTTCTCGCAGATCTTCGCCGAGTGGTGAAGAGCTTTCCTTTACGATTTTCTCCTCATTTGCAAAAAAAAAAAAAAAAAAAAACCACAAGGCAGAATCAACAAAAATCTTGATATCTGCTCAGCTGAATTAGTAAGGAAGGTTTACACCGACAGGTTCTCTTTGTTCTTAAAAAACAAAATCAGCTTCATGATTTTTCTCCCGACATTGAAGGAAAAAACAATTTGCGACGTGCTTCTTTGGTTCTCCTGCCTGTTCAAGCTCCTCCATCTCTAAGCTGCTTGCAGGCGTGACCTCGTTCTTTCATTCGCTACCCAGAGGGACGGCAGGTGAACAGGAGAGTGTGATTATACTGACAAGTCGAGAGCTTTACCCTGCAGCTCGGCTCCTCTTTCAGAGCCGCGCAGCTGCCGACCCCATTCCAGTAACCTGGAATCCCTCACTCTGGCTGCTCAGCAGAGAACCGGGGACAAAGATTTAGAAGTGTGTTTCCCACACAGCTGCAAACCCGGCAGTAAATGAAACGAAGTAGCAGTACAAAATGCGCGGTAAGCTAAAACGGCAGCATTTGCTTGTGTAAATTTGAATATGGCTTTTAAAAAAAAGTGTCGCATTAACAGTTACTGGTATAAAAAAGGTCAGCATTTTTCCTCCTCGGTAGAATATAAATGTCCTCATTAGACGGGCAGATGGATTATTTGAATATCATTTAACGAAAATTTCGGTAGTTTCATAAAAGTCAGGTCATTCTGACTTCCTAATGTTTTCCCTAAAATCTCGTTTTTGATTTATCCACTTTGATATTCAGACCGGAGACGCAATTTAACCGTTTTCTCCCTTTTCAGGCTTTGTCACAACAAGCAATCCAAAGTGTATCTCCCAGAACCTCCGTTCCCCCACGCCGAGGTGATTTCTAGAATGCATGTTATGATAAATGTTATGATATAACTAATGAAATTCCCTTACAATCCCCCCTGCATTGCGGATTTTAAGCTTTTTTTCATCTAATTTTATATTAGTTTTTTTCGCTTTATCGCAGGATTTATTGCGGTATAAATGCATTTTTATATGTTTATTGTTCCAATTATTTTTATGGTAAAATAAGTATTTTCTAGGGTGGCGACCAATCAGAGTGTGGTGTTCTGTATCCTGGGCTCTGATTGGCTCAGCGACCGCAGCATCATTCTCTGCTACTCGTAGTGTTTCTCCGCTGTATTCCGTTTGTGTGAATTAGCTGTGAAAGTTTTTAATTTATTTCAGTCTTTACGATGAAGCCCAAATGAGCAAGATGCTAACCAGGTTAATAAGAGTGTGTGGAGGGTCATAAAGCTTTAAAATATATTGCTCCGAAATATAAAGGGAACACTTAAACAACACAATGTAACTCCAAGTCAATCACACTTCTGTGAAATCAAACTGTCCACTTAGGAAGCAACACTGATTCATTTTGACTTGTTTTAAGGACATTATATCAACGTTGGATCAGCCAGGAGTGTGTTTTTCCACTTAAACTTTGAGTGTGACTCCAAATCCAGACCTCCACATTTCATTTCTATTGATAAGTTTTGTGCGATTTTGTTGTCACCACATTCAACTATGTAAAGATCAAAGTATTTAATAAGAATATTTCATTCATTCAGATCTAGGATGTGTTATTTTAGGCTTCCCTTTATTTCTTTGGCAGTGTATATATGAATAATAACCTATAAATACGGTCGCTACGTTTAGGATTTTTGTTTATCATGGCGGGCTCTGGAACGTAACCCCCCCGATAATCGAGGGACTACTGCATAGTGATATTTTACTTCGCCCAACGTCATGGTCACCGTCAAGTTGATGCAAAAGCGATCGCTTCTTTCCTGAGAAAATTCAATTTGAACTTTTCCTCCTATGGTAGTTGATCCAGACCAACAAGCTGAAGCACTACCCCAGCATCCACGGAGACTTCAGCAGCGACTTCCGTCAGCCGTGCGTGGTTTTCACGGGCCACCCGTCCCTGCGCTTCGGCGATGTGGTTCACTTCATGGAGCTGTGGGGGAAATCCAGTCTGAACACCATCATCTTCACGGGTAAGGAGGACAGCGAACGTGACGCGGATTCTCTGTCCTCCACACGGGAGGCGTTAAAGAAGAACGACATCTCTGTAATTCTGACGCACCCGAATGTTTCGCCCCACTAGAACCAGACTTCTCCTACCTTGACGCTCTGGCTCCCTACCAGCCGCTGGCGATGAAGTGCGTCTACTGTCCCATCGACACGCGCCTCAACTTCCACCAAGTATCAAAACTGCTCAAGGAAGTCCAGGTAGACGGTCAAAGACAGATTCTTGAGATTTTCACACCAGCTGAACGTTAGGATCAGTGGGTGTGAGGATGAGGGATGTTGCCAGATGAAACGGTTATTCTGTCCGGACGGTCACACAGAAACCCAGATGAGACGGCTCTCGCTGACTGTTTTTAACATGTTTTCCTATCAGTGGGACTGGAGCTGATAAAAGTTTAAAAAAAAAACATATCTGTTCCCGGCTGACTCGTTTAACTGGACGTTTAAGGGTTAGCGTTTCCCCTTCAAAGCAAAAGATTTAATTGCCACAAAAGGCCTGTCTGTGTGGATGTATTCAGTGTGTGGTTTCATGTCCTTGTGAGAAACCGGTCTCTCCCAATGACAGCAAGTATAGGCTCCTGCGACCCTGAGCACAGGATGAGTGGTATAATGAATGAATATCGGCACAATTCACTCTCATTCAGATCTGCAACCGTTCACTCATTCATTGACATATACACATAAAACCATTCAACCTCTCATCTGCACGTCTGGACAATTTATGGTCCCCAGCGTGTTTTTAGATGAGATGAGATGAGAACAACTTTATTTATCCCGAAGGAAATTGTTGTGCCAGAGTTTCAAGCAAAAACATAACAATAATAGGAAGGAGGGAGAATAAGAAATACAATAAAATATAAAATGTCAAGGTTAAGGCTATCAAGTGTTTTAAGGTCTTAAGTACAAAGATTTGATTTACAAAGATTTTCGGAGTGTGGCAGGGAACCCTGTGCAGATATAGGGAGAATGTGAAGACTCCAGACAGGGGCCGTCTTGCTGTGAGGCGGAAACTCGAACCAATGAACTTCCAGTTTAATGTGTCAGCCGGGAACGCGTTTCATTTGTTTATTTCATCAGCTCCCTTTCCACTGATTGAAAAAGGAGACTTTGAAGCGGTATGTATATGAATGAGTTTGTCAAAACACCTGCTTCACTTTGTATATTTTCTGGCTTAAAGATCTATGATTCAGGTCATTTTACTGGCGTCAGAAGTGTGTGCGCTTTTGCCATTAGCAGACATGTATCCTTCTTCCCCCCCTGCAGCCCCTACATGTTGTCTGTCCGGAGCAGTACACGCAGCCGCCGCTCACCCAGTCGCACCGCTCGGACCTGATGCTGGAGCTGCAGCCGCCCCCCATGCCTTACAGGCGCTGCTCCGTGCTCAGCCTGCCCTTCAGGAGGAGATACGAGCGGGTTTACATCCTGCCCGAGGTGAGCCACGTCTGGACGCTTCCTCTAGCCCAGGGGTCGGCAACCCGCGGCTCCTCTTTCATCTTTACACTGCGGCTCCGAGTGGCTTGGGAAAATAAATTATAAATATTTGATTGAAGTATATTTCATTTGTGTTAATTCCTTTTTTTTTAACTTTTAGGTCTAAGTTGGAAGATTATTGTGATCTTGAAATATTAAATAAAATTATATTTATTATTTTTCGCCGCTCAAAATAACGTCACACTGGCGGTAGCCGGTATACCTGCCAGCCGGTAAAGTCCCGATTTGCAGATGCCGTGCGCAGAAGTTCAGGAGCAGAAGTCCCATAAACAAGATAAAATAAATATTTATGAAGATATTTTGCAAATATTTATTTTTTATTGTTCACTGACACAGTGATTTTTTTTCCCGATTTAATTTTAAAATTCGGGTCAAGGCTCCGCTAAACGCTCTGAAAGCCCAAAGCTCAAAATGAGTTCATTACATAAATAAAATTTAATTTTCTCCGTAATACTTTGTGAATTTCAGAAGCAACACACTACACACTTGTTTATATAAAGTGTAAAGGTAATAAAAAGCAATTTATACAGTGGTACCTTTATTTATTTTAGACGTCAAAAAGTAATTGCGGCTCCCAGTGTTTTCTTTTCCGAGGAAACCGGGTCCAAATGGCTTTTTGGGTGTTACAGGTTGCCGACCCCTGCTCTAGCCTGTCTGATAAAAAAGGAGCTAAAAATCTAAACATCATGTCGTGCCCTTTTTCACAGCTCGCTCACTCTCTGGTGCCCTCTGAGATCAAACCTGGTATCTCCGTGGCAACGGTGTCTGCCATGCTGAACTCCAAGGACAACAAACACATGCTCCAGGTGTGCGACCATAATAAAAAAAAAAACATGATATCATCATTTCTCGTGTTCAGGAGCACGCTGACGTTTCCCCTCGATGTTTTGTCAGCTGGTGCCTAAACCCCCTCCGGCGCCCCCCAGCAAGAAGAGGAAGCGCGTGCTGGAGGAACCCCCGGTGGTGCTCGCCCCCAAACCCTTGCTAAGCGGCGCGGTACCCCTGGAGGCCTTCCTCGCCACGTTGCAAAAGGTCTGAGAGCCCACCGACATCCAGAGCGATGGAAATCTAATCAAAAAAAAAAAAAAATTACTGCTGACGGATGAGTCCGGCTCAGAGAAGCATTTCTCAAAACGGATCGGAGTGAGAAGTCTTTAGTTTCCATGGATGGATGTTTCCTCAGGCAAGAAGCCCCGGTGGTAACATCAACATTGGTGGTTCAAATTCGGAACAGATGTATTTTTGGGTTGAGAAGCGGTGAACGTCAAACCGGTACAATTGGGATTCAAGTCTTTCTTGCACTGAAGAATGTTTCAGCAGGTTGCCTGTTTTCACTCTTAAATGAAGTCGGGAGTGTTTTACTAAAATGTAAACTGGCACTTTCCTGTGAGAAATGCAGTTGGGGATTTCTTGTTGGGACTGCTTGTTGTCTGCAGCATTAAAAAAAAAAAAAAAGATTTTATTTGTTTTGTAAAATGAAACATGTCTGCGTTGTTAGGAGGGTTCTGTTAACCCTTTTTTTGTCCTTGCTGCTGCAGCACGGCATCACAGAGGTAAAGGTGGAGGAGACGGCGGACGGACACATCCTCCACCTCCAGGCAGAGGACGCACTGATTCAGCTGGAGGAGGACGGGACGCACATCGTGTGCGACAACAACGAGCCACTGCGCACAACGCTGCGAGACCTGGTGCTGCGCTTCCTGCAGAAGCTCTGACTCTTCGC
The DNA here is from genome assembly GCF_037954325.1 of Fistularia commersonii. NCBI lineage: Eukaryota > Metazoa > Chordata > Actinopteri > Syngnathiformes > Fistulariidae > Fistularia > Fistularia commersonii. Next base: position 5,219,672 of record NC_141319.1, on the reverse strand, counting down.
CTCCTTTGCGGGGATTCAATCGGACTCCTCTAGACTACAGTGTCTCCAGCTCACAGGTTTACTGTAGTTTTACTGTACAGTACTAGCAGATATATTTTACAAAAATCAGCATTTTGTATTAAAAATTCGAAAAAAAGGTCTGTTTTAATGATCATAGAACCTCCATTAATGTTCTCCTGGAGAACAATGAGGAGTCTTTAATAAACCTCCGGCATGTAGAAGGGCTGTTAATCCAGGAAACGTGCTAAATCCTCACACAGTTGCACTGGGAACTTTTTTTCTGAGAGGCAGGAGAGCTGCCAACAGCCTTACCCTGTCCTCCTGGTTTGGGATCAAGTACTGGTAATATAAAAAAAATCTGTTCTGCAAAGTACATTATTTGAAAATAATTATCTTTAGCACATGGGAATGAGCTCGAGCATTAGTGTCAATTTCAGATTGATTTGAACTAAAACACACCGTCAACAGATTTAAATGATATTCAACCAGGCTCCTGCAGATGTAGCGTTGATGGATCATGCATTGAAAAAAATGACGTGCACGGCGCCATTGCTGTGATAAACATTTACCCTCTTTTCTTAATTTCAGGCCCATTGTCTCATATTTCAACATTATTGGATCACATACGTAGTACCGTTACCTAATGGAAGGCCCACATTAGCAGGAGCTCTTAACTTGAGGCGAACCCCAACTCTCCAACCAAAAGTTTGACAAGTTAACAGATGCTGTATCTAACCTTAAACATAGACCATAAATGTTCTTTTTAAATCCTTCAAAACGAGTGTCAGTCCAACTATAGAAGAGTCATGGGACGATAATAATCAGCACACCTTTGATAAATAACTTATCGCTCAATATATTTTATAGGTACAGGATTTTATTAAATGCAGTTAAAATACATTTGACACTCTCAATGTACAATATTTTACAGTGTACTTCATTATTGTAATGTGACTGCAGCAAATGGAATTATGAACTGTTGAATGTGAGGGATCTTAGGACTGTGACAAAACAAGCCTATAAATTGAATCTCTTTTTCCGTAACACACAGTAAATAAGGAAAAAGACAAAGGTATCACTGTATGCTTGTTGCGTTTCAGCGGGTCTTCACATTAAAACAAGAGGACGCACATTTTACATGGAAACAGTGACGCGGGTTCAGTCTGAGCACGGTTAGCAGGGGGGCGCTTTGAGTCAGGAGTCACAAATTGCGAGCCGTTTGGTTTTGATATTACAAACCCGCTGCGGTGACATTCTCACGACAGATTTGCTCCCTGGTGTGAACCTTTGTGGGCCAGTAGTGCATTTCTTAGTGTGATGGATTCATGAAGGGTTAAAAATTTGGATTTTTGGATTTGTGAGCAGGAGGAGCACCCGGTGAGTGCTTAAAAAACAATGCCCGTTGGTCACCTGATATTTTCAGGAAAGGTGGGAGAACCACATCTCTTGAAAGGTTTATTGATTACATGCTGATATGGATTGTTTTTTTTAAGAGATTGTCCTGCAGTCCTGGTCAAAGATCTGAGTTGAGTTTTTTTTTCTCGTATGGTTTGTTTACAAAAGATTCTGTTTCCCTAGCAAAAAAAACTATTCTTCCCAGAACAATGAGATGAGGACAACCTTGCTATTAAAAGCTGAAAGCACAAATTCTTGCCTGCCTTAACTGGGTAGAAGCAGGGCACCGGGTCATTCTGTCCACGTTGGAGGTAAAGCGGTTAAGCGCAAGAATTTATAGCTCAGATGTACGGGCGCAACCAAAAATCGTTCGCACTGCGAAATGTGTTTTCTGTTCACTGTCGCCGCAGAGAGAATTCTAATTCAAGAGGAAGGGGAGTAAAAATGCATCCTCTGTTCTGTCAGTGTGTTGGTCTTCCTCCTGCTCCTCTACTTGGCCTCTTTCTCAGCGTCTAAAAGAGCAGACTTGATATCCAGCTTCTTCAGCTCCTCCACCAGATCTCCGTTTTGGTGCATCTGTAGCAGGATGTCACAGCCCCCCACGAACTCGCCGTTGAAGTACACCTGCGGGATGGTCGGCCAGTTGGAGAACTGCTTGACCCCTGTGGGACACAGACAGCAGTGACAACTAGTTTTTAATGCTGACTCCCAACGAAATATGACAGAGAATCGACCATCACAAGCCATCCACATTAGTCTTCCTTGCGTCCTTCAGAGTCCAAAGGGACCCTTTCAGACAGTAAATGTGCATTTAAAAAAAACTTTATTAATCAACATTTCTTATTTAAATGGCGAAAAAAGTAAGAAATGAACAAGGGGGGCTGGAATCCAAGAACAATGCAACTGTGTGTCGGTCGCGAATGAAACGGCGATTTGAGCCAACTCTTCTTAGTGAGCCGAACCCTGAGAACCAAAGCATATAAAAGATTCAATGATATTACTGATCCGATTAAAACGCCGTTTCGTCCTGATTCCGGTTGTCTGGTGAAGACTCACCGGTCTGGTGACGGCGATGGCGTCGCTTTCGAAACACCCCCTACGTCCTCCGTACGACTTCTAACGAGACCAACTGACAATAGTTATCTGAACGGTTAAAAAAGCGCAAGTCATGACCATTTTGGCAGAAACACCCACACCCGCGGTGCTCCTGCAGACGGCTGATAAACAACAACAAAGATAGCTAGCTAGCTAGCTAGCTAGGTCGGTGAGCACAACAAGATAAGTGACATTATTACCTAATGGGTGTGGCGCAGGCGAACGATGGATAAAACACCTCAGTTCAAACCCATAATTTATAAATCAATATAAAAACACACATATAATAAATCCAACTTTCCGCGGTGACTACTAGTTTCAGCCATGACTCCGAACCGGTTTTATCACATTGCGTTGCTGACCTTCTCTGAGTTCCTGGTCGTCCAGCACGTTGTACGCAGCGTAGCCGTCGACTCCGTGCATTCGGAGAATTTGGACCACGGCGTTACTGAAACCACACATAGGCTGCTCCGGCGTCCCCTTCATAAACACCACCACTTTGTCCTTCTTCACCATCTCACCAAGGTCCTTCTGGCGGTCCGCTGCCGAACACAGGAGACGAGTCGAGGCCGTCCATACGCGTCCCTCGGTTTGTCTGGGCACGTAGTGCAGCGCACCGGTCCGCAAGCACCGAGCGGTATAGCCGATCAGACTGTTCATTGTCTTCGATTGATTATTATTTAAATTTAAACGACGAAACAACTCGTAAAACTCCCAAACTTGTCCCTCAACGCAATACCGGTTATGGTGGGTTAACACATACGAAAGTCTCAGCAAGAGTCGAGACCAAGATGTTGATTGGACAACGACCTGTCAGCCATAATACAATCCGATGTATCATTGGTGGAGCTACAAGTCAATCACAATGGTTACACAAGGAAAAATCGCTTAGATTGACGTTTTGTTTAAATAGAATTATATTTAATTAGGATACACATGAATAATTTCGAAGCTAGGCCATTTTGTGGAGCTAATAATGTTTTGAAAATATGTGTTTAAAAGGGTTCGTACATGTGACGTCCCGCATGCGTATTTAGTACTTCCGAGGTCATGCGGTCAGCAGGAAACCGATCATTGGGGTTCGAAAGATGGCGGCGCAGGCTCCGAAAAGCAACAACACTCAGAAGAAAACCGGAGGGAAGGACGGTCAGCCCCTGGTGATAGCTAAGAATGCGGCGGAGGAACAACGGCTGAAGTTGGAGAGATTGATGCGGAACCCGGATAAGCTCGCTCCCATCCCGGACCGGCAGAAGGAGTGGACGCCGCGGGCTCCGCCGGAGTTCGTCCGTGATGTGATGGGCTCCAGCGCCGGCGCGGGGAGCGGCGAGTTCCACGTCTACCGGCACCTCCGACGCAGGGAGTACCAGAGGCAGGACTTCCTCGATAAGCTCTCCGAGAAGCAGAGGAGAGACCTGGACTATTTGGACAAAGTCGAGCAGAACAAAGTGGAGGCCGAGGAGAGAACCGCCAAGCGCAGAAAGAAGAGGGACAAACTGAAGCTGAAAAAGGAAATGGCTAAGAAAGCTAAGCTAGACGCTAAAAACAAGGCCGACTCCGACAGCAGCTCTGCGTCTAGTGAAGACGAGGACGAGGCGGAGAAAGAGGAGAAGGAGGCCGACGATGATGCCGAGGAGCCCAGTTTCATCATGGGAAGGAAATAAATGGAATACAAGCGTTTCTTTCTAGAGTAGAGTCAATCCAGAAAGAACTACAAACATGGTTGACTTCCGGCGGCGCATGCGCATTAATGGCCTCTGCAGTCAAGCATGGTAACTATAGTGAAGAGTCCAATAGGGAAAAGGACATCTGAGACTGATCTTCGTCATACTTTCTATAACATCACCTCAATGCATTTGATTTATTTTTTATTTCTTTTAGCCAGATACCCTGTTGCCTCTGGATTTTAAGGTAAAAATCCCCAAAATTCAAATGCAATTGGATCTGTTCAAAAGATTCAAAAGAATATTTTTTTAATAAAGAAAAATAATATCCAACCTGGACATTCTAGCATCAAGCAGTTTTGTTTGTTTCGCTCATTTACGCTCCCTCAAAAAGTGAGAGTGTGAGTGAGAGAGTGTGAGTGAGAGAGTGAGTGAGAGAGTGAGTTCAGGGTGAATGAAATGAATGTTAACGTTTATAGAAGCCACATTTTCATTATCAGTAATCCTTAATGTTTTTTGACCCAAATGTAGTTTGTCTCCTTTGCTGGGTGCCAGTTTTACTCCCTTTCAAACTTTTTGGAATGTGTTGTCTTAACACACTGTGGGATGGAGCAGAGGAAGACCACAGAGGACATGAAGGGATGGAGAGGACATGAAGTTAGTTGGTGTGAGAGAAGAGAATGCAGACGAGAGGGTGATATGGTACGACGATTCACCGCGGTGACCACTGAAGGGAGCAGCCCAAAGGAAATGCGTATTAATATGTTTGTTACTAATTCTTTTTTTTTTTTAAATCTAATTTTAAAGAATTTGGACTTTCAAAAGCTCAATTTTTTAGTTCCCACTTTTCGGTAACTTCCTTTATTAAAATTCCATCTTACAATGAATCAATGTACATTAAGACGATAATGATTTCTCTCCAGTGCAGGTAAGTTTCTGCTCTTTTACCGTGTTGGGTGTTTGCAGCCTGAGATGAAGCCCCTTGCAATGGCCGTTGCTCGCGGGTTCAACCAGGCGGCAGAAAGCAACTCAAAGAATGAAAAGGCGTGACTCCTGGAGGCTCAGGAGCTTCATGTGCGATGTTCCTTGGACAGTCTCCTGCCTCCCACGGCGGTGATGGTCTTACTCCATAGACATCATCTTTCTTGAGGCAGGTAAAGAAAAAAAAGACTGGCAGCTAGATATTGTTTGTAACGGGGGAAGCGGTTCCTGTCGGACACTGTCGGCTGGCACACTTGAAGCTCCAGAGCTCCGTCTGTGGGTAAATGCAGCCTTTTTTTTTTTTTACCTCACTGGCAACTTTCATGGAAGTCTATGTTTCACATATTAAAGTGATTGATAAATGTGACTAAATAAAATGCTAAGACTGTGAAGAACAACGGTTTTTGTGCTTGGTTGTCTTTTAGAAGCAGCTTTCTTAACCCTCTGTCTAATATATCTTGGTTCATGTGACCGAGACGCGAGGAACAGCTCAGGTAAATGACAAACCCAGAACACTATTTTGTCCTTGCTGGTTGAAAAGAAAAAAAGAAAATTGATATACCATGATTAAGTAATGGAAAAAAAAATCTTGCGTTGGCGATTAAAAACAAGTTTTACAAGAAAATTAAAGAAGCATTGACCTGCGCTGACCTATTTTTTTCTTTCAATTGAAATTACAAAAATAATTAACAATATAATTATTTTTGAGAATCTGTCTGTTGTGTCACTCTTTGCCAGGAAATTAGAGCATGAGATTGTGGTGGGGCTGAAAAAATAACAAGAAAAAAAAACAAAAATTAAAAAGTTATGAAAAGCATTTAAAACTAATTCCCTATTTGAGAATTTTTTTTTCCATTAAAAAAAAAAACAAACAAATATAACAAAGCACACATTCTTTACCAGAAAATAAAACTGTCTTATCTGGTTATTATCTCTATTCTTTGCAAATTATATTCTGTGCATAATTACATTAGAAATAACAAAGTAATCATTTTTGTAACTTATTAAGTTTATAAATTGTGTTTATTAAAAATTAACCAAAGACCACCAAATCAATTAACTTGCACCTAAATCATTTATACAATGTAAAAAAAAAAAAAAAAAATCGATCAATAAAAACACAAATAAAATCAGTGTCCCCTCCGAGAGTGAAGAATAGTGAATCAGCTGACGCTGCCAATAATCTCATTTAACTTGAAAACATTTTTTAAATTCTCTAGCGTGGCAACAGATGGTATGTTTCTGCCTCTGCATTCTGAATTTAAGCCCCCCCGCCCTGCCAATGAGACTCATCTCCACGGATCCTGGAGGTGTGGTGCAGAGCACCTCTCATGTCCAGGCATGACTTGGTCTTTCCTCTCCTTCAGCGCGTCTCTCAAGAGAAACGCTTCTAATTAGTCAAGAGTGTCCGGTGCGGCAGGCCGCTCTCCTCTTTTTACAGCCTCTGCGGATTAAATGCAGCAAGTGTGACCGAGGGATTAATAAGGATGCAGGACGGGGCCGACGTGCACGGAGTCACAAATCAAGTGGAGCGGCCTCGAGGTTGGATGCAATCCCTTTTTTCCTTTGGCGTTAGCACGCTAACGGTAAACCGCTGCGTTAATGTGTTTTATCGCTCAACTTGCAGGAAACGGGTGCAGTGTTTTTTACCCGAACAGTATTTCCACCTCTTTAAAGTTGCAGGCGTGTTTGTCCGACAGCCGGGCAAAACATCTTCAGTCCTGTTGATGCAAAAGGCTTTGGGTCAGAAACACGTTTGCATGCAAGCCTTCACGTGGAAAACGGCAAAATCTGCTTTTCTTTCCTTTCCCCTCTCAGATGGCAAGGAGTCAGTGCGGGAGAGGGTCTTCGCCCGGTGGATGAATGTGTTCCTGCAGAGAGTAAGGCAACACGTGTTTTGTTTTTTCGGAGTGCTGGAGGGCCAGCGCCGTGAAATATACTGCTCAAAAAAATAAAGGGAACACTTGAACAACACAATGTAACTCCAAGTCAATCACACTTCTGTGAAATCATAGTGTCCACTCAGGAAGCAACACAGATTCATTTTGACTTGTTTTAAGGACATTACATCAAAGCTGGATCAGCCTGGAGTTTGTTTTTACCCTTTAATTTTGAGTGTGATTCCTAATCCAGACCTCCATGGGTTGATACATTTGATTTCCATTGATCATTTTTGTGTGATTTTGTTGTCAGCACATTCAACTGTGTAAAGAGCAAAGTGTTTCATAAGAATATTTCATTCATTTAGATCTAGGATGTGTTTTTTAAGTGTTCCCTTTATTTTTTTGAGCAGTGTATGTTGTGATTTCCAGCGGGAGCCTCCCTTGGAAGTGCGCGACCTGCTAACGGACGTTCGCGACGGCAGGATCCTGATGGCCCTGCTGGAGGAGCTGTCCGGATGCAAACTGGTACGGACTCGAACCCAAAGGTTGTTTGAATGTGAGACTCCCCGGCACGGCGCCGTTGGCATAGCCAGACTCGGAGTCATCCAGGAGGCGTGCAAGTCGACGCCTGCGTGCGGCTCGGCGTGTAAAGACTTGGGAGTTGACTTGAAAACCAGTAAATCAGTGACACGGCCAAAACCTTAAACGGTGGCATGTTTTCTTCTGCGGCTTCTAAGAACAGCTGCTCCTTTCACTCGGAGATCAACCTGAAGACGCTTCCGCCTAAAAGCAAGAAAGTTCCTGGTTGGATTCCCACTTTCTGTGTGGAGTCTCCATGTTCTCCCCATGTCTGCGTGGGTTTCCTCCTGCTTCTCCAAATTCCAAAAAACATGCAGGAGGTTCATTGGCGCCCCTTAGTTGCCCAGGCGTGAATGAATGAATTACCGTAATTTACGGATTATAAGCGGTTACTTTTTTCACATGTTTTGAAAATTATGCAGCTAATATATGTATTTTTTGGGGGGCTAACAAGCTGCAAGCCGCCAAACTATTTAACCTCATCACATTGGACTGATGAAATTACCGTGAAATTCTGACGCTGTTTAGTTTCGACACCGAAGAAGACGACTTTTATGGTTTTATTGCGCGGGATGTAGATAGCGATCAGCTGGAGTCGGATGAAGCGGGGATAGAAAATGGATGGACTTTTCCTAGTGTTATTTATTTTTCATTTTTTCATCGTTTAATTAAAAGTTTAAAATAAGGATTCTGTATAAATAGCTCGTGTTACAACATGCGGCTTATAGACGAGTGCGACCTATATATGTACATATATTTTATTTATTTTTAGGCAGAGAAATTATGGTATAATGTGAATGAGTAAAATTTGTAGATTTATATGAAGTGTGATTTGGAGGGGGACTGTTCGTATGTCTTTATGAGAGGGTGAGTTTTTCTGTGCCTCTATATGACGTGTGAATGACGTTTGAATAAATGAGTGAATGGTTGAATGCCTATCTGAGGTGTGAATGAATGAATGTTTATATGTCTATATGGCATGTGAAAGAGTTGTGAATAAATGAATGAATGAATGAATCAATCAATCTCTGACGCGTGAATGAGAGGGAATTTCTAATGTCTATATGAGTTTTGTATGAATGGGTAAATGGTTGTGTCTATGAAATGTGAACGCGGAGTTAATAAGTTAATTTTTATATATCTATACAAAAAGTGCAAATGAGAGGGTGAATTTTTCTATATTTTTTTCTATATATATTTTTGTATTTTTCTTTATTTTTTTTTAAAAACAAGGGTCATGGAGAAATATTTAAAGTCGACTATATCATCCATCTCCTGATGCACAAACTCCGTTGTCTATTTTTATCCTTATTGGTGTCACTCCATTCGCATCTTGTTTATTTTTGTCCTTGTTATTGACCCTGTTTCTGTTCTTATCCTTGTTGTTGTTTAGGTTGTCTATTCTCACCCGTGCTGTTGTTTTTTTTTGTATTTGTTTTTCCAAATTCTGTTGTCTATTTTCATCGTTGCTGTATTTATAGTTGTACCCCATATTCATTGACACTGTAATTGTTATGCTATAACAGTCTTTTTTTTTTTAATTTAAACTAAAAAAATATCTAAAATAATATTTTAAACTATTTAAAATTTATGAAAAAAAAATATATTTATACTCTCATTTATTGATATTGTCATTGCTGCTGTGACAAAAGAAATTCCCCTATGGAGATCAATAAAGTATATCTTATCCTCAGCAAGTCATCTTGCTTTGAATGCCGTGCAGAAAATAATCAACCAATCACTGAAATGCTCGTGTCTCAGCTTTACAGGTTCAGGTCGTCTCCTCATCGCATCTTCCGACTGGACAACATCTACAAGGTTCTGACCTTCCTGGATGATCGCAATGTGAGCTCGCGTTTCACTTTGCGTTGAAGCTCCAGCGAAATCTCCCAGACCCACGTATGAAGTTAAACCCCCCCCTCAGGTGAAGCTGCTCGGCATCGACGCGTCCGGCGTCGTCGACGGCGTCCCCTCGGTTGTTCTGGGCCTCATTTGGAACGTCATTTTGCATTTCCAGGTGCCTCTTCCTGTCAAATCATGTTTAAAAACCCTCACCTCGGTGACTCACTCCCCTCACATCCCATCTGATGCAGGTGAGAAAGGCGACGGGGGGTTTAAACCGGGGTTTGTCTTTGAGCCTCCCGTCTTCACCGCGGACGGCTCGCCCCTCCTCCGGCGACCTCTCGCTCCAGCCGGATCACGACGGCAGCTGTTGCGGTCACACTCTGCCGAGCAGAAGCAGGAGGGCTGCCGGGGAGCGAAGGTACCGCCGGGAGGAGATCGATACTCTCCTGCAGCGGGTCCAAAGATGCACATCTGAGTGAGTCTGAAAGAAAAAAAACAAAACAAAACAAGAAATTAGCGTATTTTCACGACCATAAGGCGCAGCCAGCAAAAAGCACAGTCTCAGTTATGTGTGCCATTACTGTATTTAACACACATATAAGGCGCACCTGATTATAAGGCGCGGGTTTTATATACAATCCACGCCCACACTTCCCCCTTTAACGTTCTCATGGTGTCCTCTACTACGTCCGCCTTACAACAACAACACACACGAGCATACAAGTTAAAAAAAATAGAGCGGGAGCTAAACTGAGTTTGGTATTCACATTTTTTTACCGCTAATCGTCATCAGTCAAACCCACGGAAGTCCTCATCCTCTGTTTCTGATTTGAACAGCTGCGCTAAATCTCCAGCTAACATGCCACGTTCACTTTCTTCACCGTCTTCACCGTTCTTCAACGTTCTCATGGTGTTCTCCACTACGCACACAGGACCCATTGCACTATAGGGCGCCCCGCATATTTTGAAGAAAATCTAAGACTTTTATGTGCGCCTTACAGTCGTGAAAATCCGGTAATTTCAGTCAGAGAATCGTTCAGAAGCACGAGTCACACACACATTCCCGAGTTTCCCCTTCTCGACTCCAAGGTTCGGTGTTGAAGTGCACGACTTTGGGAGGAGCTGGAGGAGCGGAGTGGTGTTTCTGGCCATGATTAAGTCCGTTAACCCAACGCTGGTGAACCTGAGGGAGAGCCTGTCCAAAGAGCCACCAGAAATCATTCATCAGGCTTTCATGATTGCCCTTCACGGCTTGCATATGCCACGTTTGCTAGAGCCTGAAGGTAAACATTTCATCCTATTTTTTTAGCTGGTGTATCAAATCTCTTTAATTTGCGACCACATATAGCTGCTAGGATTTCATAATGACGCCATCTATCACTACGGGAGTTTTTTTTTTCTTTTTTTTTTTCTATATTTCAGGGACAATGCACACGATGCATAGCCACATTGTGAGACAGACCTTGCCTGAGAGGCTAGTTTTCACCGGACGTTTCTGTCCGGATCTTTAAAAAGTCGACATGAAGTTAAGATGAGCGCACAATTGCTGCTTTTCGGCGCAAAACCTCCAAGAACCGTTCAACGTCGAATTTCGTTCCAGGAACAAGACTCCCCCAAGGGAATGTCTTAGTTTTGCATTGTCACAGGAAGTAAGGGACCAGGTTTGGGGACCGAAGTGACCCAAGTGTCTGCACCTTGAGCTTCACGCTCAAAAAAAAACACCCGAAGAAGTAGAAGAAGACGACACCGACAACACAGAGAGCGAAGCTGCCACAGCGGTCATGTTCTTGACGATCAGATAGGTTGAGGTCTTTTCATTTCCTCCCTGAACTGCTACGCTGTGTGTTAGCCAACTCCAGACTTCTTTTGTCCAGAATGTTCATGTTCCTCTGTGACATAGCAGCCTAGAAGAGCTTGGACCTATTAGTCACTCCGATTGTTGCTGGTTCTGGTTCCACAAGTCCCAAAAAAGCAGCTGACCAGTGACTAAAATAGTTTTTAAGAAAATGGTGCATCTCAAGAGGTCTCTGGTAATGGGCATGGCTTATGAGTTCCACCAATCAGCAAGCACCTACATCACGAGTTCCTGTGGAACAGTTAAAAGACCCTGCCTTGAAATAGGAGCTAAACTAGTTCTGGGAGCCAAAGTCTATGGTAGCTGGCAATGTTCCCTCTAAATTTTCATGTGTCTAGGCATGCAGACAACCTCCCTCTGCACACTGAGGACCACTGAGCAACATTAGATGTGCATGTTGTGGCCACACACCAGTATCACCCCTGGGATTATAGCTTCCATTTAGTCCATATTTGTCCATCAGAAAACTCGCTTACAACTTTAGCTTCGCTGCATGTTTTGCAGCGTAGAACTTTCTCGCTCTAAAAAGATAAAAAATCTCACCCGGTTTCAACACTCCTTCTTCTATTTGCACGTACTCCGACCGCATAAAAGAACCGCATTTCTTTTTTACTTTGGTTTTGTGAGCGGACGTATCACATTCACCGCTCGTTTCGCCATGATAAGGGGTTAGCATGTTAGCGTTAGCGTCACTTAACTCATACAGTCACTATTGTTATATAGCGTGCATGGGCAGAGCACATGCGCAAGTACCATCAATGCCGTGATTGGCTGTGTCGCGTAATTGCATCGTATCGTATGATTGGCCGGACACCTGTCACTCACAGACTTACACAGCAAAAGAATACAGAAAAAAATGTTATATATCTAAATCAATTGCAGTGCGCTCTCGTGCGCTGAGAGTGTGCGAGCAGTGCGCAGTTGCGCAGTGGCGCAGCTTAGAGGGAACACTGGTACCTGGTTTCTAAGCTGAAAAATCGGGTTCCCGAAAAGGTTCAAGAAACTACACAAGCTTCGACTACAGCGGCCTGTATGCTCACTTGTGGTAAAACAAGCACCACTTAAGACTGAAAATAACAAGCAAAAGTGATCAATATGTGTGTGTTTTCAACTTCGTTCTGTCTTCCAATGTGGGACAGATATATTTGTCCTGAAATGTCTCATGTTCCCCTCTCCCCGACGCAGATGTGGCGTGCTCTTCACCAGATGAGCGGTCAATAATCACCTACGTGTCCATGTTCCTGGCTCGCCATTCGCGAGCGGACGAGGTTGGTGCGGCCTCTTTGAAACCGCCATCTTCGAAAATGCGATTATTGCTTCTGTCTCCAGCCCTCTGTCGAAAGATGTTGCTACGCTAGTAGTACTTTTCAGTTTCCTCGTGTCTGCATGCGGAAGTGTCCTTCCAAACCTCCTAAAAGTGTCTTAAAATCATTTCAATATTTACACGTAACCCCATTTTATCTTATTTTAACTTATCTCGCGTTCTCCTAATTTCGAGGCTAGCATAAAAGATGACTCACGCTAGTCGTAAAGTGCCGTATCTACATGACCAGAGCGCAGAGCGTTATGTACCTGACCTCAGCTGCGACCTTGACACCCAGCATTATCAAACTATTCCCCCAAGATGTTTGCCAAAGGCAACGAAGGAAGCAATTCTAACGGTCTTTACCTTTAGTTTTAGCTATTTTGCATTACCGTATGTCACTCTCGTGAAATGTGAATTGACTAGAATGACGCTATGTGTACTTTGCAAAGCTAACTGTGGTAATGTTAGCTCGCCAATGTTAGCATAATTATTTACGTGTCCTCGATTAACATCGGAATTCCGGTACGACGGAAAGGCGACGTTTGCCGTAAGTCGTAACGACACAAAAAAAACAATCGAAAACGAAAATACAACGACGGCAAAGACGTTTCCGGATGAAATTAGTTTAAACGGCGCATGTCGGAATGATGGAACTAGACTTTCTTGATGTAATTTATGGAAAATGGCAACGTCGCGTTCCTGTATTTTTTCCATAACAGAGGCTCCGCTGCGTTGCTCGTCGGCGTTCTTGAGCTCCTGCAAACTCCGGTCAACGGTTCTTACTCGAACCCGCTTCTTATTCGGCGTGTCTGGCAGCGTGAAGCTAAATTGGAAAGATCCTCTTGCTTGTTGTTCGCCCGGGGCGGATTTCAAATCACAGAAACAGCCCCTGGCGGAGTTTAATATTTGTCTGTCAATAGGAATCCGGGTTCGACCGAGCTCAGCGTCACGACGGGAAAAAAAAAAAGTGAATGAAGATAACTCATCTGTCGTCTCCCCTCGAGCCCCATCATTCATACGCATATTATTTGGAAATTTCACCGATCCTAGCAGGCTGTGGTTGAGAGGTTTGATAACCTGCACTGTGTAAGATTGTCTGAATATAACAAACAAAAAAAAAAAATCATCGATTCATTTTCAACACAGCTGGAGCCTTTCCCAGCGCTGACTCACCCCGGACCGGGTTTCCGCCGAATCCCCATTAATATACAATCTAGAAAACCGGTCCCGTCTCTGTTGTCGATTCTCCGCTTCCTGTTTCTCGACGTGTTAAATAGACCTCTAACGCAGAATGAGGTCTTGGCTCAGATAAAAACAGATTACGCAGAAGGAAGCACCGTTTTGGCTGCTGCAGGAAGGTCCCTGGTTGGTATTTTAATTTTAACTTCAAAACAGACGGGCCAGGTCAGCACGATACAAGATATGATACATATAAAAAAAAACAACATTTGTTAACAGGACATATCAAACTCCCCTGACATTTGTCTGAACATTGTCTGACATTTGCTTTGAAAATGGAACCAGTTTGGTTTTGAGGGCGCCGACGTCTGTTTGCGTTTCATGAACAAACTGTTTTTTCCCTTGTAGCTTCACGTGCAGCTCGTACATGTGTCGGTGTGTCCGCAGTAAAGGCTAAATCACGAAGTCAATCGGTGTCATTCAGCTCAGGAAAATTCTCAAGTAGCTCCAAAAATATAATAATCCCCCGTTTGAGCTCCCGCATTCTTTGATCCGGTCATTCGATGGATCTTATCTTTGGCGGGCCGGATTGAGAAGACCAACGGGCCGGATGTGGCCCGCGGGCCGTAGTTTGCCCACCCCTGCTCTAAATGGATGAGTGAATAATTTTATTAAATGACTTTATTTCCCTATAGAATAGAATAGAACTTTATTAATCCCAAAGGCTCCAATATTACATCCATTCACTTGAAACATGATATTGATTTTAAATAAAATAAGATAAACTTTATTGATCCCGATAGGGGAAATTCCTTTTTCATAGCAGCACAGCAGTTATAATGTCCCAAAAAAAGAAATATATATGAATGTAAATATAAATAGAAAGACAGAAGATACCAAGAGAAACAAATCTACGAATAAATAGGCAGTGGACAACAAATGACAATGGGTAACATCAAGAAAAAGTGAGGGTGAAAAAAACACAACTTGAATGACAAACGCTAAAAAACGCTAGCGAGTCAACTCTAAAAAAATTAATTTGTGTCAATTTGTGTAATAGTTTTAACTATTATAACTATTGTGTTTTAACTATTTCCATCTATAGGTTCCATCGACCGATACGGAGGTTGACATTCCAGAGATCCCAAATTATGGCTCCGTCGAGTCCGTCAGCTTCGGAGAGACGCTCGCCGAAGACGCGGAAGCCCGAGATTTGCTCCGTCGCCTGGAGGAAAGCAGCGAGCTGGAGCTCTGGAGGCGATGGGCCAGGAGATCTTCCGGGGGGAACCGTCTTCACGGCCTGCAGAAAAGGACAAGCGGTCACGTCCGGAGACCGCCCAGTCCGCTGGATGCAGGCGGGGTCGGCCAAGAGATCCGCTCGTGGATGGAGGAAAACCCCGGCGGTCCGCGGGCGGAGCAGAGCAGCTTTTCCTTGAGCTCGGAGGAGGGAATCTACAGCTTAGCGGCGCCGGACCGAGACGAGGAGGACGCCTTCGGCTTCATCCCGGACGTGAGCAGAGAGGTCTTTCAACCGTACGGCCGGCTGAAAAGGGAACGCGACTCCGCCGAGAGATCGCGAAGCCGCGGAGGATTCCACGTGGACGGAAAGGAAAGCGTCGGCGGAGGAGTCGTCCTCAAGAAGGGGAGCGGCGGGGAAGGCCGAGTGAAGAGAGTTGTTACGGGTCGGAGGAATGACGGTGAAAAAGAGCGCGGAGAGGATCGGGAGGAGAATCTGGGCGCGCTGACGGACGGCCGCGATAACGCAGCTTCGCCCGCCGTGGAGGCGGATTGTCGGGAGACGGAGCGAGGCGAAGATGGAGAGGAAGAAAAATGGCCGTTGGAGAGGACGAAGAAAGGCGCGGGGGATGATGGAAACGGGGGACGCCGGCGCCGCGGCCTAAATTTAGCAACGGCCGAGATGGAAACTGAGAGGACATTTGTTTCTCGTGACAAGGAGGAAAATGGAAGAGAGGAGCGAGAGTCGAACGGGGCGCCGGATCGGTCGGCGCCTTTGGGCCCGAACCTGAAACATCGGATGTTGGGGATCGAGGGATGTAAGCCGGCGGGGACGGCTGAGGGCTCGGGGGCGGCCGGACTGAAAAACCACAAAAATGGAGGACGTGGTGCTTCCCCTCCATCCCGCAGGTGAGTGAATATTATCGAATATTATCCGTTCCAACGACGGCACTGTTAAGCGAATTCGTTGTTAAGCGAAGGATTCCCTTTATGTCGTATATACCGTATAGCCTTACGGTAGCCTAAAAGTTAACCCGCTATCGGTGAAAAGTTAGCCTAGCCTAATGTTGCCAATAGAGTTGGTGTTATTGCTATAGATCTTTTTAATACACCAATTCAAACCGATTTATATCGTTAAATGAATATTGGTCAAATTCGTAACTCTGAGTTGTTAGCCGAGTTTGGACTGACTGTACTTGTGAATGTGTGAGTTCTTTTTGGATCAGTGCAGGCTCAAATATTTATCAAAGATAGAATTACATATTCATGAAATCATGTAAAAGTAGCGCAATGGAAGAGACAAGCCCAAGTGCAACATCCGGCGCGATACGAACTAGAAACTGAAAGGCTCGCG
Source organism: Fistularia commersonii (assembly GCF_037954325.1). NCBI lineage: Eukaryota > Metazoa > Chordata > Actinopteri > Syngnathiformes > Fistulariidae > Fistularia > Fistularia commersonii. Next base: position 5,203,303 of record NC_141319.1, on the reverse strand, counting down.
TGAGCGACTGGACGACCTGGCAGGGCGCGGTGGACTCGACTTTATATGAACCACACAGACATTATCATAATTATAACAGAGATATATAACAGATTTATAACAGATAATTATAACATTAATAATGATGACAATTATATTTATCATCATTTTTTTATTTTATTTATTACTATATTTATTTTGATTAATTATAATATAATCATAATTTAAGTTGTGTATTAAAAATAAATTATTTAAATTGTTAATTAAAATCACCATTTAAAAAAAGTATAATTATTACAATAATTATTTATTATCATTGTTATTGTGTCATTCAAGCTCCATAATAATAATAATAATAATAATAATAACAAGAACAACAACAACAACAATGCTAATAATTATTATTATTACTATTATCACAATGCAACCTTGATTGGGTTTTTATTATCATTATTATTATTGCGTCATCCAAACTCCATAGTAATAATAATAACAAAAATGATAATAATAATAATGATAATTACTATTATTACAATGCAACCTTGATTGGGTTTTTATTATTATTATAGTGTCATCCAAACTCCATAGTAATGATAATAACAAAAATGATAATAATAATAATGATAATTATTATTATTACAATGCAACCTTGATTGGGTTTTTATTATTGTTATAGTGTCATCCAAACTCCATAGTAATGATAATAACAACAACAACAACAACAACAACAAAAATAATAACACTAATAATAATGATAATAATAATAATAATAATAATAATAATAATAATAATAATCATAATTATGATTATGATTATTATTATGATGATACAATGCAGCCATGATTGGGATTTTGACTCCCTCAGTCAGACAATCACCACTTTCAGCGCTGTTCACATCACGGTTACCGCCGGCAACGACGGTCGCCATCAACATATGCTGTCCCGATCTCGCTGAATTAAACTCGCCAGCCCAAATAATAATTAGCGTGAAGGTCGTCAAATCACACTGACACTCCCGATCTCATATTAGAGCCTTTTATTTTCCCCCTCCACTCTAATTTGAGTGCCAGATTTCGGGACGAGTAAACCTTCCACCGCCAGCAGCAAACTAACCCTGTGAAAAACCGTTGCTCGGCCTCAATGGGAAAATATTTAACGTCTTTTTAAACAAAAACGGTGGTGAGTATTTGGTAAACCAATGATTAACGCGCTGCAACTTGGTGAGCGATTTCTTTTCTCCCGGTCGTCTTTTATCGCCCGTTTTTTCGATTTGATCGTATTTTGTGTTTTCTCTCCTTTCCCCAAAACAGCCAGCGAGGATTTTTCCTTCAGGTTTTACCGGCCTCTTGTGAAATCACCCCGTTAGAGCTGGAAATACTGGCGGCTCTGTGGATCCTGCTTTACTGCTGCCTCATCCTACGACAAATCAACCTTTAAGTGCCTCGCGGCGCCCATTTCTGCCGGCGCGGGTTTGTCGCTGCGGCCCGGCTGAGGCCTCGCCGGCGTCCGGACGACTTTATGTTGAAGCCGTCGTTTTTTCAACGTGTGGCCGTCGCTTCAGGTAAACAAACGATGCAGTTATGTCACTCTTATTTCACACACTTTTTGCAGATGCTAACATAATACGGCGCACCCTCGCTACTTCCTGGTTCGGCTTTCGCGCCCTCGCTACTTCGTGAATTTTTCATTTTTTTTTTGTAATTTTTTTGGAGTATTTAATTTTTTTTTCCTGTGATAAAATCGCCATATTCTAGCCTAAGAAGATAAAAAAAAAGTGGAAAATATAGTGAAATTAAACTAGTATTTTTTTTTATAAAATAAATAAAATATGAGATCTCCTTTGCTGCCACGTGTTTTTGGAGGAGATGGCTTCTCCGACGTGACATTAATGGCTTAATAGACTGACGACAGACGAGATGAGGAAGAGAAGCCACGAAAAGAGGATGAAATGGAAGAGACCACTCTCACGCGAAAAACGCCACAAAAGCCCCTGCAAGATATGTCGCGAGATCGGGTCCGCTTTTGTAACTTGAGCAGTTTATATAAACCATTTTTAACCAGAAAAAAAGCAGAAGCAGCAACTTCTGAAGAAAAAAAGCACATGGCGTATTCGCAGGGAGGTTGGTGAAGGGTTAAGTGAGGTTCGGGGAAGGTTAATTTATCTGTAAATACCTTAAAAATGGTATGGTTTGCGGAAATCCTTTTCGCTGGAGTTACATTCCAAGAACCCCCGCGAAAAGTGAGTTCCTCGACTCACAAACAGCCCAACTTATGAGTTTTCCGAGATACGATCTGCCGCTTGAGTGGATTTTTTTTGCTTTATGATTCGAGTGTTTGACACCGACGTGGGCGCCGCTGGCCGTGAACCGGCGTTTTAAAATCAACGGGACTCGCCGCCAGTCGGCCCGGAGGAAATGACGGAGTAACATTAGCGAGGTTGTGGACTCCGTGAAGAGATGGAGAAGTTAGGTTGTAGAAGTGCGGTTCAACGCCGGAACGTCAGGCGTAGAAAGAAGTTAAGTTTTAAAATGTGGCAAAGTGTGCAAGTTACATTTAGCAACACGTTGTAGCATTAAGTGTGGAGCCAATAAGTTAAGCAATAGAGGCACCAAATGAAAAACTTCCAAATTCCCCCAACATCCTTATCCCATCTTCCAGATAAATGCACTTAAAACTTTATTTCTTCACATTCTCTTTTATTCTGTATTATTATTATCTATTTATATATTATATTATATTATATTATATTATACTATATTATATTATATTTCATCTTGTATTGAATTATATTATATTATATTATATTATATTATATTATTTGATGTGTATAAGGTATGTTTTTCTGATTTAAAAACACAACATAAGATAAACTTGGTTGATCCCCACAGGGGAAAATCTTTTGTCACGGTAGCGTAGCAGTTATAGTGTCAATAGATATGAGTATAAATATAAATAGACAGAAGACAATTAGAAAAAAACAACAAATAAATAGACGACAGAGAGAACAACAACAACATCAAGGATAAGAATGGACAACAGAAGAGAGGGAAAAAAAAAAGACATTAAACTAAATGGCAACATAAACAGAGTGACAACAAAAGCAATGACAAAAATAAAATAAATAAGCAGGATGTGATTGGGCTGAGATCGAAAAGGATAAATTAGACAACAGAGTTCAGGCATGACACGTGTGAACGTGTGAGCTAGCGAAACATTTAAAACATTTAGCATTTTAACGGGGGGGAAATTTTATTTGATATACGAGCAAATGGATTGAAACTCGTAAGTCAAAGTTGGCTCCCTTCCTGTTTCGTCCGACGCAATCGACCACATGGTGGCGCCGCCGCATCGCAGCAGCCGTTTTCTCCTGCACGACGCCGGCTGCCAGAAATTCAGCACACAAACCTGCTGTGTAATTAGAAACCGTATTGACATATTGAGATTAAGCCGCTAATATTTAATGAGCACTTTGACATTTCGCGGCGTCTCACTCGTGGACGCCCGTGTTTACAGCTTCGCTGTTTTCATCTCTGGGAAATCTCATTAACAGCGTGAACGCCTTATTTTTTTATTTTTTTTCCCGTTAATCGCTTTTTACGACGATCGGCCGTAGGTGTAAAGTCCTTCTCTCGGGATATTATTTGGTGGCCAATTAAGAAAAGAGACGCGTTCGATACGCAAACCTCTGTCAGATATTTCCCCACTGTGTGCACAATGAAGTGACATTGAAGTGCATCAGTTGCGTAAGTGTTCAAACTCCACGTTAAGTCAAATAAAGGGGAGAAATGAGTGAGCCTTGTCCGCTAAAATCCGCACTGCTGGTGAATTTCCAAGAAACGCACCGCCGTTGTTTGCTCGGCACTCAGCCCGCGGGTCGAAAGCTCAGCCCGCGGAGATCGATGCGATCTCGCCGCTCCGCCCCCGCAACCGACCACGAGAACAGCGCTCCCCCAAAGCTGGAGATCGGCCCGTGTCGTGTTAGCTTCGCGGGGTTCGTGTAAATCCAGGTGAAACTCTCCGCCGGACGCAAACGCGAGCTCGGGGAGCTTCGGTTAGCCGCTAACACGTCGCCCGTCTTGGATAATACAGATAATAAAAAGCCTAACATCGGAAACTTGTTAAAAAGGCTGGAACTAAAGTCGAGGGCGGAGGAACTTGTTGATGGAAAATGCGACAAACATTCAGTCAATGATTAGAAATGTCTCATTTTGTTTGCCTCATCGGTCCTGTCGCTATTTATTTTCTTCTAAAAGGTGGATTCGCATTCGCGTAAATAAAAGGGATTCAATAATCAAAGTCAGCACCGATTTGCAAAAGACCGTATTCATTCATTCATTATCTATCCCGCGTATCCTGCAGTCGGGGTTTGCGGTGGTTGGGTGTCCTTGAGCCTATCGGCGCTGTCATTGGGCGAGAGGCGGAGCTGGATCGCCAGCCGATCACATATATAGACATAGATTGTCCAAAAAACGAAAACAAACAAATATTCATCCATCCATCTCCCGCCGCTAATCCGGAGTCGGGTCGCGGGAGCAGTGAAGCCCAGACCTCCTCACGGTCCAGGTCCTTCTGGGGGACCCCGAGAGGAGACATAGTCTCTCCAGCGAGTCCTGGATCTTTCCCCCTTAGATGGACACAGGCATCCAGAAGGCTTTTTTACAGTCCTTTTGTATCCATACATTCCTGTTGTGACGGGCGGCTTGAAGATGGACCACCAACCACAACCAAGGGGGGTTTTAGGAAAGCTTGGTAAAAGCCACTAAGAGAAATTATCAACATTACATTACATTCCAGTCATTTGGCAGATGCTTTTATACAAAGCGACTTACAAAAAGTGCAAATCATCACTGAAGATCCGAAGTACCAGTAGTTGGAAAGTCAGAAGTGACCACTCTAGCAAATAGCCATCTCAGAACCATATGCATACGTACATTCATTTATTCGTTTTTTTTTTGTTTTTTTTTTCCTTCGGGGGTTTGGGGCTAAGTGCGATTAGTAGGGTAGTGCTTGGTGAAGAGGTATGTTTTTAGCTCACGGTGAAAGATGGGCAGCTACCCCGCTGTTCTGACCTTTTTCGGGACTTCGTTCCACCGCCGAGGAGCCGAGACCGGTTCGATCGGCCGGCGGCGGCTCTGAGAGACGGGGTGGACGGTTGCCCGGAGGCGGCGGATCGGAGGGGACGGGTAGAGACATGTAGCTCGACCTCTCCGTCCAAATTTTATGGCCTAACAGATCGCCGAAGTCTACTGCGCTGTCTCTTCCTTGCTGTCCGAAATGGAACTCTGAAGTGAACTTTGACCTTTCCTCTCGTGGACGCATTGCTTTACAACAACGGTGACGTAAAAAACGCACGGGGAGTTTGTGTTTGAAACGGACTTACCCATTTATATTTGCGCAAAGTGAGCGTAAATGAGCCTACAGGCAAACCTGGAAGTCCAAAAAAAGGCATGTTCTTCATCGCCCCTCCATTTTTGTTCATCCGTAAGTATAAGAAATAAAGTCAGATGAGATGATTTCAATTAGTTAACCAAAGATATTCGATCCTTTAAGAAATTACGTGTTTACATTTGTGCTACATGTTACATCGCACACAATTCAAGGTAGGGATCTTTCTGATTCGTATCTCCGAGTTGAAGACCTACACGGAGAAATAATATCGCAGGAACCAGGAAGAACCCTCTGCCCCTGTGCCATGCAAATATCTCCAGACTTCAGGATATTTGCGATATCTATTGTATTCCCGTGCCGCGATTTACATAATGAAAATCCTCACAATGGCACCCGCGGCGTCCTAGTTGCATTGGTACATTTTAATTCGAAGCAACATTTCAATTATGCGGCGTGGAGTCTCTTTGGAGCAAGTGTCATAATGGCGCCTGGGTAATCATCTCTCATTGGAGAGCTTTCTTTAGTTATAGAGAAATTAAATCTTGACGAGCAGAAATAATTGAAAAACTCGGACGACGTCCCGTTAGGGCGCAGAATGATTCATGCCGATTGGGAAATATTGCATCGTGATTACCTCTAAGTCACATGTCAAAACTCAAGGCCAACAAAGCTGGGAAGGTCAGTACATGTTTGTGCTTCAAGGAGAAAAAGCGGTATGTCTTTTGTGTTATGAGGCGGCGGCGGTTGTCAAAAAAGTTCAATCTGCGTCTGCATTTTGACACCAATTTCCAGAAAAACAACAAATTGTCCAAGAATTAAAAGCCAAACTACGATGGCGGCAGAATGTGTTCACGAAAGCCGCATTCAAAAACACTGCAGCAGTAAAAGCTAGCTTTGGAACAGAGCAACTAGTGAACATTCTTTTTTTTTTGCATCTATGCAAATGCATATGTAACATTTTGGAATTGAATTAATAATAATAATAGTGTTCTGTAACATTAAGGAGTAGTTACATTAATTGACGTTACATTTACCGTAATTTCCGGACGATAAGTCGCGCCTTTTTTCACGTAAACAACGATGCGGCTAATATATGGCCTTTTTTTTGGGTGGGGGACGCTAACGAGCTTCACGCCGCTAAAACGTTTAACCTCGTTACATTGGACCGATGAAATAACCGGGAAATTCTGAGTCCGTTCAACTCCGACACCGAAGAAGTCAACTTTGAAGGTTTTAGTGCGCAGGAGGAAGCCCGAGATAGCGATCGGCTAGCCGGTGCGGCTAATATTGTGGTGCGCTCGATAGTCCGGAAATTACGGTAGTTACATTTATGTCGTTACATGAGAGCAACCATTATGCTAATGTTTCCCTCGGTGAAAATGACACCCGTGTTCTAAGTTAATACGGTTCTTCTCTGATGTGGGTGACCAACCGCTTCGAGAGAGCATATAAACACATTGCAACACCGCGTTGACTTTTTTTGGCTCATGTGACGCAAAGTTGGCGAGCTGATCCAAAGGTTAGTATGGATAGTGCAGGAGTTATCTCCAGTGTGTACAGTACGTTCTCTGTAAACACTGTACTCTGGTGGCGTATTGATCCCGTTCGAGATGGCGTTCGCCGGCGGTTCCCGGCCGCTTGCTTTCGGTTTTCCAAAGAAGCTCAATGATTGATGCGGAGTAAATCTCCGGTCCGTGATAACCGCTGTTCTCCATACATCATTGAGCGGGACGACTGCTCAGCAAGTCGTAACAAGACCGGTAGGAGCAAATCCATGAAGACAAGAATCTCCTGCGTTGAATTCAAGCTTAGGACACCCGGCGGTAAAACCTCCCATCCATCTTCCCCGCTCTCCAGTCACCTCTCGGTGCGTCGAGAGGGGATGTTGGATCTGCCGGGTCAAGAAACGGAAGAAGAACTTGTTTTATTGCCAGAAAAAAAAAAAAATTAAAGTGAAGGAGACATAAACAGTATCATCTTTGACACGTGTCCTTGCACCAATTAGCATTAGCATCTTTACCTTTTCCAAAACAAGAACCACCAGAAGAACATTGCGGTACCACACCCTGAAGGTAAATACCGGCGCAGCCCAAGGACAGAAGGTGATAATATGGCGCACGCTTGTCGGTGCCATGACGATAAGAACTACATCTGGACAAACGGATGGCCTGAAACTTGAGAAACACGACTGAGGGACAAGAACACCTGTCGGCATTCTGGCAACGGCTCCAAGAGTCCGTCCGTCCATCTTCTTCTCCTTATCCTGCACTCGGGGTCGCCTATCCCAGCTCTCATTGGGCGAATGTTGGGGTACTCTGGATTGGTCGCCAGGCAATCGCGGGGCCACATACGGGGCGACTTCCCGATTTTTAATCAATTTTGAGAGATCGTATCGAGGGCCTTCGCGCTGTGAGACTGAAGCGCCATTGGGCCGCCCGGTCCGAAGAGTCAAAGAAGCCATATTTGTCAAATGGGAGGTCTAAAACGCCACTTTTCAATGGTCGACAACAACCTAAACCTCGGCCCAAGTGAACTAACAGGCTTTTGTGTTAGCAAGCTATACACTGACTTTACAATTTACAAAATATTTTTGGCATCGCTATTGTCACTGTTTCTCTTCTTGTCCTTGCTGATGTTGTTTTGGTTGTCTATTCTCACCCTTGCTGTCTTTTTTTTTTTTTTTTCCTGTCCTGTCATCTATTCTTGACCTTGTTGTTGTTCACTTTATTTGTGGATTTTTTTCGCAATATTTTAATTGTCACTGTTTATATTATTATATATATAACATATATTTATATTATTATATATTATATCTATATGTACAATATTTTTTCATGCTCTTGTGCACTCCTTATCTTTCACTTAAGACCTTATGACACTTTATAGTTTTCACTTGTTACTTTACAGTTTATTTGTATTTCTTATTCTCCCCTTTTATTATTTTTTTTTACTGTTTATACCATTTTCTACTATTATTTATTATTGTTATATTTTTCTTGTAACTCTGGCACAACAATTTCCTTCAGGATAAATAAAGTTGTTCTTATTTTCAAACCCCATATTTATTGATATATTTATTGAATCTTATATTATCTTAATTTCCCAATTAGATTCCAGTCAGATTCTTGAATTTACTGCAACGCCTGTATTAGCATGATAGCAATTGACATCTGAGGAGCATTTTGACTCTTATTTTTAGACCCAGGTTTATATTTTTTATACATATATATGTCTTTATATTTTTGCCAATTTACAAGTCCTTTTCGTGGCCACTTTGGGTTCCGTTGTCACCTCGGAGAGAAGGATGGGTGGATTACAGGGTCGGCAAACAAAAGCAAGGAACCGCGACCTTCCGGGAACTCCTTGTGTAAACTAAGTCACGGGTAGTCAGGTGAGGGAAAGGCGTCGCTCTTCCTGTTTCGGGACTTGGAAGACGTATCGAGCCAAACGCATGGCGACCCTGAAGCGGGCAGTTTAAGTGAAGAAGGAGATTGGAAACAGGTGTGCAGCACAACCTGCAGAAACCACCAGGCTTGCAGTGACAGGGCAGCAAGAGAGGAACTGGGTCGCTGATGTGCTGCCTTGTAGCTGAACTCTCTTTCTGTATCTGCTCACCGAAGTCTTCTGGGAAACGGCTTCCGGAAACATCGCAGGTACGAATGACAGAGTGAATGGTTTTATGTGAGTGTGTTGGAGCAGATGGTTGGATTTGATTAGATAAGATAAGACTTTATCGATCCCCATAGGGGAAATTCAGCAGCGCAACAATAACCATATCAATATTATGAAAATAAATATAAAATAGAAGAGAGATAAATACGAATTTAGAATAGAAGAGATGCAAATATTAATATAAATACAAATTAGATGAGACATCACTATGAATATTGATATAAAATAAAAGAGTCAAAAATGTGAATATAAATGTGAAATGGAAGAGGAATACATATGAATATAAATGTAAAATACGGGAGAAAAATATCTGGATATAAATGTTACATAGACAAGACATGAATATAAATATAAAAAAGAAAACAAACATATGAATATAAATATCAAATAGAAGAGATATGACTATGAATATATATATATATATATATGTGTATATATATATGTATATATATATACATATATATCTTCTTCTTCTTTCGGCTTTTCCCGTCAGGGGTCGCCACAGCGAGTCAACTTTCTCCATCTAACCCTATTCTCTGTATCTTCCTCTCTCACACCGACTACCTTCATATCCTCTCTCACTATGTCCATAAATCTTCTCTTTGGTCTTCCTCGAGAACTCTTGCCTGGCAGCTCCAATTCCAGCATCCGTCTACCAATATATTCACTATATACACAATATATTCCCTTCTCTGTACATGACCCAACCATCTCAGTCTGGCTTCTCTGACCTTCTCTCCAAAACATCTAACATGTGCTGTTCCTCTGATAGCCTCATTCCTGATCCTATCCATCCTGGTCACTCCCAAAGAGAACCTCAACATCTTCATCTCTGCAACCTCTAGTTCTGCCTGCTGTCTTTTGGTCATTGTAACAGTTTCTAGTCCAAACATCATCGCTGGTCTCACCACTGACTTGTACACCTTTCCTTTTATTCTGGCCGATAGTCTTCTATCACATAGTACCCCTGACACTTTTCTCCGCCCATTCCAACCTGCTTGGACCCGTCTCTTCACCTCTTTTCCGCACTCTCCGTTGCTCTGGACTGTTGACCCTAAGTACCTGAAATCCTCCAGCTTCTTGATCTCCACTCCCTGTAGCCTCACCGTTCCACCCGAGTTCCTCTCATTCACACACATATATTCTGTCTTGCTGCAACTAACTTTCATTCCTCTCCTTTCCAGAGCATACCTCCACCTCTCTAGATTTTCCTCTACCTGTTGTCTTCTCTCACTACAGATCACAATGTCATCTGCAAACATCACGGTCCATGGGGATTCCTGTCTAACCTCATCTGTCAGCCTATCCATCACCATTGCGAACAAGAAGGGTCTCAGAGCTGATCCCTGATGGAGTCCCACCTCCACCTTGAACTTCTCTGTTACCCTACAGCACACCGTACCAGTGTCTCACAGCGAGCATACATGTCCTGCACCAGTCTAACATACTTCTCTGCCACTCCTGACTTCCTCATACAATACCAGAGCTCCTCTCTTGGCACCCTGTCATATGCTTTTTCTAGGTCTACAAAAACACAATACAGCTCCCTCTGGCCTTCTCTGTACTTTTCTATTAGCATTCTCAACGCAAATACTGCATCTGTAGTACTCTTTCTAGGCATAAAGCCATACTGTTGTTCACAGATGCTGACTTCTGCTCTCAGTCTAGTTTCCACTACTCTTTCCCATAACTTCATTGTATGGCTCATCAACTTTATCCCTCTATAGTTGCCACAATTCTGCACATCCCCTTTATTCTTAAAAATAGGCACCATCACACTTTGTCTCCATTCTTCAGGCATCTTCTCACTCTCTAAGATTCTGTTGAATAATCTAGTCAGAAAATCGACCACTGCCTCTCCTAGACACTTCCACACCTCCACAGGTATATCATCAGGACCAACTGCCTTTCCACTCTTCATCCTCTTCAATGCCTTCCTCATTTCACTTTTACTAATTTTTGCAACTTTGTGGTCTACAATAGTCACCTCTTCTACCCTTGCCTCTCTTTCATTTTCCACATACATCAGCTCTTCAAATTACTCTTTCCATCTTCCCGTCACTCTTCTAGCATCTGTCAATACATTTCCCTCTCTGTCCTTAATCACCCGGACCTGTTGTACATCCTTTCCATCTTTATCTCTCTGTTTTGCCAACCTGTATAGATCATTCTCACCCTCCTTACTATCCAACCGAGCATACAAGTCATCGTACGCCCTTTGTTTTGCCTTTGCTACCTCTATCTTTACCATCTGCCGCATCTCCCTCAACTCCTGTCTGTTCTCTTCAGTCCTCTCAGTATCCCACTTCTTCGGTAACCGCTCTCTCTGAATATACTCCTGCACTTCCTCATTCCACCACCAAGTCTCCTTATCTACTTTCCTTCCAGATGACACACCAAGTACTCTTCTACCTGTCTTCCTGATAACACTAGCTGTAGTTGTCCAATCATCTGGAAGCTCACCCTGACCACCCAGACCCTTTCTCAACTCCTCCCTGAAAACCATGCAACATTCCTCCCTTTTCAGCTTCCACCATTTTGTCCTCTGCTCTGCCTTTGTCCTCTTCATCTTCCTTGTCACCAGAGTCATCCTACAAACCACCATCCTATGCTGTCTGGCTACACTCTCACCTACAACTACTTTGCAGTCACTGATCTCTTTCAGGTTACTTTGTCTATACAAGATGTAGTCTACCTGCGTGCTCCTACCTCCGCCTACCTATGTTCCTGTTTTTTCTGGAAAAAGGTATTCACTAGAGCCATTCCCATCCTTTTTGCAAAATCTACTACCATCTGTCCCTCTGCATACCTATCCTGGAAACCAAATCTGCCCATCACTTCTTCATCCCCTCTATTGCCTTCACCAACATGTCCATTGAAGTCTGCACCAATTATCACTCTCTCATTTCTGGGAATATTCTGCATCACTTCATCTAACTCATTCCAGAACTTCTCCTTCTCTTCAGATTCACATCCCACCTGTGGGGCATAGCCACTAACAACATTGAGCATCATACCTTCAATTTCCAGTTTCAGACTCAAAAGTCTATCTGACATTCTTTTCACCTCTAGGACGTTCCTAACAAACTCCTCCTTCAAGATAACTCCTACTCCATTTCTCTTCTTGTCAGTACCATAATAGTACAACTTAAAGCCTGCTCCTAAGCTTCTAGCCTTACTACCTTTCCACCTGGTCTCCTGGACACACAGTATATCTACCTTCCTTCTCTGCATCATGTTGACCAACTCTCTACCTTTTCCTGTCATAGTCCCAATATTCATAGTCCCTACTCTCAGTCCCAGACTCTTTCCTTTCCCCCTCTCTCTCTGCTTCCGAACACACACTCCTCCTCTTTTTCTTGTTCTTCGACCCACAGTTGCCCAATTTCCATTAGTACCCTGTTGGTCATCAGTATCAATGGCGGTCGTTGTTAACCCGGTCCGCGACCGATCCGGTATGGTATAGTTTTGGTTGACTCGCATATTTGGTTTTGGCAAAGGTTTTACGCCGGATGCCCTTCCTGACGCAACCCTCTGCATTTATCCAGGCTTGGGACCGGCACAGGGAGACACTGCTCCGTGCCCCCCCAAGGCAGGCTTGGAGAGACACGGGCCATTGCTGCCCTGTGGCTGCATTTTGTGTGTGTACATGTATGTTTGTATATATTTGTAAATGTGGTATATACATATATTGGTATATATGTGTGAATACATATATGTGTCTGTATATATATAGGTAAGTTTGTTTGTATATGATTGTGAATGTGTGTTTATATGTATGAATATATGTATGTATTTATGTGTGTGTATATATGGAGGTATGTAGGTTTTTTTAAACATGTATGTGTATGTATGTATATTTAGATATGTATGTGAGTATACACATATGTATTTATCAGTGTCTATATATGTATGCATGTAGGTATGTAGTGTGTATACATGTATATATATATATTTATGTGTGTACATGTATGTAAGTATGTATTTTTATCTTTATTTGTAGGTTTGTATGTTTTCACACATATCTATCTATTTATATAAGTACTTAGGTATGTATCTGGGTATATATTTATGTTTCAATGTGTGTGTGTGTATATGTGTTTGTACATATGTAGGTATGTATGTATGTATGTATTATGTGTATACATGTATGTGTGTATTTTGTATGTATCTATGTGTGTATACATGTATTTTTCTATGTATATATATATATATATGTTGGTATTTATTTGTTCATGAATGTAATTATGTATGTGTGTCTATATATTTGTATGTATGTATGTAGGAATCTCTGTGTCTATACATGTTTGTATGTATACATATGCATGTATGTTAATGTGTATATATGTTGATATGTATGTGTAAACATGTATGTATATATACGTATAAAGGTTGAAATGTATGTGTTAATATATGTATGTAGGAGTATATATGGAAATATGTATGTGTTCACACATTTATGTATGTATGTATGTGTTTGTATATATAACCATACGTTCCTACATATACATACACAAACATACATACATGTATACTCACCTACATATATAAATACATACATACAAACACATATACACATACATATATGCCTACATACATGTATACACACACATACCTACATAAATGCACAAACGTACCGATATATATACATACCTAAATATATACACACATACATACCTACTTTTATACACACACACATATATATATATATATATATATATATATATATATATGTGTGTGTGCGTGTGTGTGTGTGTGTGTGTGTGTGTGTGTGTATGTGTGTATACAAACATACCTATATAAATGTATATTTATATATGAATGTATGTATGTCTTTATATATTTAAGTATATATTTGTTTACATCTATTACATGTATGTTATTATATATTTAGGTATGTGTGTTGGTAAATATATGTGTGTACATATGTAAATATGTGCATGCATATATGTATTTGTATATATGTAAGTATGTATGTGTGCATACATGTTTGTATGTGTGTATATATTTAGGTATGTATGTGTATACATGTATGTATATAATGTATGTTAGTAAATACACGTAGATATGTAGTGTGTATACATGTTTGTATATATTTAAAAGTGTGTGTATATATATATTTATGTTTGTATGTATGAGTGTACATGTATGTTCATATGTATGTTTTTATCTGTATATGCATGTATGTGTTCATGCATACCTATGTATGTATGTTTGTAAGTATGTGTGTCTATATATATGTATGTAAATATGTAGGTATGTTTGTATGTGTACATGTATGTTTGTATATATTTGTATATATGTATGTATATATGTGTGTATACATGTATACATCCATGTATCTGTACATATGTAGGTAAGTATGTATGTATGTATGTATGTGTATACATGTATGTGTGTATTTTGTATGTATGTGCGTATACATGTATTTTTCTATGTATGTATATATGTTGGTATTTATTTGTGTGTATGTATGTAGAAATCTTTGTGTCTATACATGTTTGTATGTATATATATGCATGTATGTTAATATGTATATATGTTGATATGTATGTGTAAGCATGTATGTATGTATGCATGTATGTATGTATGTATATATACGAATAAAGGTTGAAATGTATTTGTTAATATATGTATGTAGGAGTATATATGGAGATATGTATGTTTTCACACATTCATGGATGTATGTATGTGTCTGTATATACAAGCATACATTCCTATACATAAACATACATACATGTATACTCACCTACATATATAAATACATACATACAAACACATATACACATACATACATACCTACTTTTATACACACACACACATATATATATATATATATATATATATATATATATATATATATATATATGTCTTTATAGAGTTAAGTATATATTTGTTTATATCTATGTGTGTATACATGTATGTAATTATATATTTAGGTATGTGTGTTGATAAATATGTGTATATATGTAAATATGTGCGTACATATATGTATTTATATATATATAAGTATGTATGTGTGCATCCATGTTTGTATATGTGTATATATTTAGGTATGTATGTGTATACATGTATATGTATGTATGTGTATACATGTATGTTTGTATTTTGTATGTATCTATGTTCCTATAAATGTATTTTTCTGTGTATATGTATATATATCTGTGTATATGTATATATGTATATATACATATATATACAAATATATGTATATATGTTGGTATTTATTTCTTCATGAATGTAATTATGTATGCGTGTCTATATATTTGTATGTATGTATGTAGGAATCTCTGTGTCCATACATGTTTGTATGTATATATATGCACGTATGTTAATGTGTATATATGTTGATACATATGTGTAAACATGTATGTATGTATGTATGTATGTATTTATGTATGTCTGTATACGTATAAAGGTTGAAATGTATATGTTAATACATGTATGTAGGAGTATATATGGAGGAATGTATGAGTTCACAAATTTATTACGTATGTATGTATGTGTCTGTATATACAAGCATACATTTCTACATATATATACACAAACAAACATACATGTATAATCACCTACATATATAAATACATACATACAAACACATATACACATACTAACATACCTACATACATATATACACACACATACCTACATATATGCAAAAACGTACCGATATATATACATAACTAAATATTGACACACATACATACCTACATTTGTACAAACATATATATATATATATATGTTTGTGTGTATGTGTGTATACAAACATACCTATATAAATGTATATTTATATATGAATGTATGTATGTCCTTATATATTTAAGTATATATTTGATTATATCTATTACATGTATGTAATCATATATTTTGGTATGTGTGTTGGTAAATATATGTGTGTATATATGTAAATATGTGCGTACATATATGTATTTGTATATTTGTAAGTATGTATGTGTTCATACATGTTTGTATGTGTGTATATATTCAGGTATGTATGTGTATACATCTATGTATATAATGTATGTCAGTAAATACACGTAGGTATGTAGTGTGTATATATGTGTGTACATATTTAAAAGTGTTTGTATATATATATTTATGTATGTATGTATGAGTGTACATGTGTGTTAATATGTATTTTTATCTGTATATGCATGCATGTGTTCATACATAACTATGTATGTATGTTTGTATGTATGTGTGTCTATATATATGTATGTAAATATTTAGGTATGTTTGTGTGTGTACATGTATGTTTGTATATATTTGTATATATGTATGTATATATGTGTGTATACGTGTATACATCCATGTATCTGTACATATGTAGGTAAGTATATATGTATGTATGTATGTCTATACATGTATATGTGTATTTTGTATGTATGTGCGTATAAATGTATTTTTCTATGTATGTATATACGTTGGTATTTATTTGTCCATCAATGTAATCATGTATGTGTGTCTATATATTTGTATGTATGTATGTAGGAATCTTTGTGTCTACACATGTTTTTATGTATATATATGCATGTATGTTAAAGTGTATATATGTTGATATGTATGTGTAAGCATGTATGTATTTATATATGTATATATACGTATAAAGGTTGAAATGTATGTGTTAATATATGTATGTAGGAGTATATATGGAGATATGTATGTGTTCACACATTCATGTATGTATGTATGTGTCTGTATATATAAGCATACATCCCTAAATATATATACACAAACATACATACATGTTTACTCACCTACATATATAAATACATACATACAAACACATATACACATACAAACATACCTACTTTTATATATATATATATATATATATATATATAAACATATATGTCTTTATATATTTAAGTATATATTTGTTTTATCTATGTGTGTATACATATATGTAATTATATATTTAGGTATGTGTGTTGGTAAATATATGTGTGTATATATGTAAATATGTGCGTGCATATATGTATTTGTATATATGTAAGTATGTATGTGTGCATACATGTTTGTATGTGTGTATATATCTAGGTATGTATGTGTATACATGTATATGTATATATGTATGTGTATACATGTATGTGTGTATTTTGTATGTATCTATGTGCATATACATGTATTTTTCTGTGTATATGTATATATTTCTGTGTATATGTATATATATACATATATACATACATATGTATATATGTTGGTATTTATTTGTTCATGAATGTAATTATGTATGCATGTCTATATATTTGTATGTATGTAATTAGGAATCTCTGTTTCTATACATGTTTTTATGTATAAATATATGTGTATATGTATGTGTGTCTATATATATGTATGTAAATATGTAGGTAGGTTTGTGTGTGTACATGTATGTTTGTATATAATTGTATATATGTATGTATATATGTGTGTATACATGTATACATCCATGTATCTGTACATATACAGTTAAGTATGTATGTATGTATGTATGTATGTATGTATGTATGTATGTGTAAACATGTATATGTGTATTTTGTATGTATGTGCGTATACATGTATTTTTCTATGTATGCATATATGTTGGTATTTATTTGTTCATGAATGTAATCATGTATGTGTGTCTATATATTTGTGTGTATGTATGTAGGAATCTTTGTGTCTATACATGTTTGTATGCATATATATGCATGTATGTTAATGTGTTTATATTTTGATATGTATGTGTAAGCATGTATGTATGTATGTATATATACGTATAAAGGTTGATATGTATGTGTTAATATATGTATGCAGGAGTATATATGGAGGTATGTTTGTGTTCACACATCCATGTATGTATGTATGTGCCTGTATATATAAGCATACATTCCTACATATATACACAAACATACATACATGTATACTCACCTAAATATATAAATACATACATACATAACACATATACACATACACACAAACCTACTTTTATACACACACACATATATATATACATATGTGTATATATATATATATATATATATATATATATACATATATGTCTTTATATATTTAAGTATATATTTGGTTATATCTATGTGTGTATACATGTATGTAATTATATATTTAGGTATGTGCGTTGGTAAATATATGTGTGTATATATGTAAATATGTGTGTGCATATATGCATTTGCATTTTTTATATAAGTATGTATGTGTGCATACATGTTTGTATGTGTGTATATATTTAGGTATGTATGTGTATACATGTATATGTATGTATGTATGTGTATACATGTATGTGTGTATTTTGTATGTATCTATGTGCGTATACATGTATTTTTCTCTGTATATGTATATATTTTGTGTATATGTATATATATGTATATAAACATATACACATATATATACATATATATGAATATATGTTGGTATTTATTTGTTCATGAATGTAGTCATGTATGTGTGTCTATATATTTGTATGTATATATATGCATGTATGTTAATGTGTATATATGTTGATATGTATGTGTAAACATGTATATATGTATGTATGTATGTATGTATGTATGTATGTATAAAGGTTGAAATGTATGTGTTAATCTATATATGTAGGAGTATATATGGAGGTATGTATGTGTTCACATATTCATGTATGTATGTATGCGCCTGTATATATAAGCACACATTCCTACATATTTATACACAAACATACATACATGTATACTCACCTACATATATAAATACATATATACAAACACATATACACATACATACATACATACTTTTATACACATACATATATATACATATATATGTGTGTGTGTGTGTGTTTGTGTATGTGTGTATACAAATATAACTATATAAATGTATATTAATATATTAATGTATGTATGTCTTCATATATTTAAGTATATATTCGTTTATATCAATTACATGAATGTAATTATATATTTAGGTATGTGTATTGGTAAATATATGTGTGTATATATGTAAATATGTGCGTGCATATATGTATTTGTATATATGTAAGTATGTATGTGTCCATACATGTTTGTATATGTGAATATATTTAGGCATGTATGTGTATACATGTATGTATATAATGTATGTTAGTAAATACACATAGGTATGTAGTGTGTATACATGTGTGTATATATTTAAAAGTGTGTGTATATATATATTTATGTATGTATGTATGAGTGTACATGTATGTTAATATGTATTTTTATCTGTATATGCATGTATGTGTTCATACATACCTATGTATGTATGTTTGTACGTATGTATGTCTATATATATGTATGTAAATATGTAGGTATGTTTGTGTGTGTACATGTATGTTTGTATATATTTGTATATATGCATGTATATATGTGTGTATACATACATGTATCTGTACATATGTAGGTAAGTGTGTATGTATGTGTATACATGTATGTGTGTATTTATATGTATCTATGTGCGTATACATGTATTTTTCTATGTATGTATATATGTTGGTAATTATTTGTTCATGAATGTAGCCATGTATGTGGTCTATATATTTGTATGTATGTATGTATGTAGGAATCTCTGTGTCTATACATGTTTGTATGTATATATATGCATGTATGTTAATGTGTATATATGTTGATATGTATGTGTAAACATGTATGTATGTATGTATGTATGTATGTATGTATGTATGTATATATGTATGTATGTATGTATGTATAAAGATTGAAATGTATGTGTTAATATATGTATGTAGGAGTATATATGGGGAATGTATGTGTTCACACTTTCATATATGTATGTATGTATGTGTCTGTATATGTAAGCATACATTCCTACATATATATACACAAACATACATACATGTATACTCACCTACATATATAAATACATACATACAAACACATATACACATACATACATACCTACTTTTATACACACACACATATATATATATATATATATATATATATATACATATATGTCTTTATATATTTAAATATATATCTGTTTATATCTATGTGTGTATACATGTATGTAATTATATATTTAGGTATGTGTGTTGGTAGATATATGTGTGTATTTTTGTAAATATGTGCGTGCATATATGTATTTGTATATATTTAAGTTTGTAGGTGTGCATACATGTTTGTATGTGTGTATATATTTAGGTATGTATGTGTATACATGTATGTATATAATGTATGTTAGTAAATACAAGTAGGTATGTAGTGTGTATACATGTTTGTATATATTTAAGAGTGTGTGTAAATATATATTTATGTATGTATGTATGAGTGTACATGTATGTTAATATGTATTTTTACCTGTATATGCATGTATGTGTTCATACATACCTATATATGTATGTTTGTATGTATGTGTGTCTATATATGTATGTATATATGTAGGTATGTTTGTGTGTGTACATGTATGTTTGTATATATTTGTATATATGTATGTATATATGTGTGTATACATACATGTAAGTATGTTCGTATACGATAATGAATGTGTGTTTATATGTATGTATATGTATGTATGTGTGTTTGAATTTGTATTTATATATATATGTAGGTATGTATTTGAGTATATGTATTAATCTGTGTGTATACATGTATGTATATATTTAAGTGTGTGTGTATATATATATTTATGTATGTATAAATGAGTGTACATGTATGTTAATATGTTTTTTTATCTGTATATGCATGTATTTGTTCATACATACCTTTGTATGTATGTTTATACATATGTATGTGTATATGTAGGCATGTTTGTGTGTCTACATGTATGTTCGTATATATGTATGTATATATATGTGTATACATATATGTATCTGTACATATGTAGGTACGTTTGTTTGTATATGATTATGAGTGTGTTCATATGTATGTATGTATTTATGTGTGTATATATATGCAGGTATGAATGTGTGCATACATGTTTGTATGTGTGTATATATTTAGGTATGTATGTGTATACGTGTATGTATATAATTATGTAAGTAAATATATGTAGGTATGTTTTTATGTATATGTGTTTGTACATATATGTAGGTATTTATGTGTGTGTACAAGTATGTATTGAAATGTATGTATGTACATATGTAGGTATGTATGTAAACGTATATATGTATACATGTATGTAAATGCATGTATGTACCTATATGTAGGTATGTATGTATGTATACATGTATGTACATATATGTCGGTATGTATACTTTTACGTAATTATATATCTAGGTAGTGATATATAAGAGAAAATACTGTTTGTGGTTGATTCGTTCTGACAGGCAGGCAGCTCGACTCTTACCGTTCATTTAGGACCATCATAACCACTGCCTCAGTCATTGATACATACATACACACTTTGTAAGAAGTAAAAGAATGTATTTTCCTCAACTGAGACAAAGTTATCACATGTGTGTTTGTTCCTATAACAATGTTTACAAAAAGTGTTAATCAGTTCTACCTTTGTTTTATTGTTCAAAATTAGTGATTGAGCAGAAACATACATACATTTATCAAAAAATTCGGCACCGGAAATCACGTATTTCCGTTCTGTTTTTTCCGACCAATGTTATAAAGTGGGGGCGTGGCCAACGAGCGGACCGGAAGTGGAGCCCAGCGAGCTAGCGCTGGCAATAGCAGTGGCGTGGGACGCCGACAACGTGAGACAAACAAATTTAAACCTTTTTCCTGATGAAATTGCTACAATTCGATGAAAGAGCGCACTAATCAAATTCCTCGGAGAGAGGAAGTGAAATTCGTCACCGTAATTTTGTTTCATTCAAAGGTGAGACCTCGGCGGGCAGCGGGTAAGAGGCTAGTAGCATTAGCATCGAGCTTCTTTGCTATCGCTGCTCAGTTCAGGACAGACTTGTTGTTGACGTTCAAATCTAAAGCGATCGATTACGATTGCATGTAAATGCTGCAATTGCTGAAGTAACGGTAATAGGCAGTCTGTAGCCAAAACCTCTCCGAAGTATTTGCATGTTAGTCTGCATTTTGACAAAATCCCAAATTAAGTACATTGTGATGTGTAGTGGGGCCAAGCAGAAGTGTGAAGGTTTTTTCTGCTAAGACAGAATGTGTGAATGACAGCGAGAAGGTGGAGGACTTTAAGTACACTTGTCAACAGTGCAGAGCAATGGAGGGTTTGGAAGAGGATATGTATGGATGGATTGAACGAGGACATGATGTTAGTTGACCTGAGGAAACGGAATGCAAGGAAGAGATGGTTTGCTGAAGGGAGAAGACGTTTTAAATGGTAAAGTAACAAACTTTATCTCCCTAGCACTTTGCATTCAATGCTGTTAAATGATTCTTTCCCATGAATCAGACCTGTAAAACAGACATCTAAATGTTGGTGTAACAGTCTGAAGTTAGTCATTTTGTTGGATATTGTTTTTTTCCCAGCAATATGAATGGCCATATTGAGAGTGATAAAATAGCAAACAATGCTCTGAGTTTGAGTAGGATTGAAAGGTAAATATGTTCTATTTCAAGTTCAGCGCATGCATTTCAAAGATGGATACCAGTCATCAAATTGGCACATGAAATGATTCATTAAACCTTTTTTATTTTTGAAGTCTAGAAATGATGGCAATGTTAATATTTTTTAAACAGCTTTCAAGTGGAATGTCGTCCAATGAGTGATGTAACTTGTTGTGATCTCCTTGAGCATCTCGGATGGTTTGGTGTGGATTGGAGCGTCTGTGCAGCGTCTGTGTCCCTATTTTCATTTGTGACGCCACGGAGGCCGTCGCAGCACGTCAATGGCAGCTTCAATTTTAAATAAAGTTCCTTTTTCATCATATTGGAGTCTGTGTTGTGTGTTTATTGGCATAATTGTTGTGTTAAATATATCTATACATACATAAATATATATATATATATATATATATATATACATATATACTCTATTATATTTGTCGTAATGATTGGGAAAAATCTAAAGGTTTCCTTTTCTATCGGGGACACTCACACATGAGCCCCCCGCCTCCGCGGGTGGCGAGGGGTGGCTGGTGCCCATCTCTCAGCCTATAGGGCCGCCCTGGATTGCACAGGGCCACTCACACCATTCATTCCTAGGGAGACTTTAGAGTTGCCAATCAACTTAAATGCATGCTTTTGGCCAGTGGGAGGAAGGGAAGAACCCACGCGGACACGGGGAGAACATGCCAACTCCACACAGAGGCAACTGCACACAGTGGTTGCTGTGGGGCTTGAACCCGAGTTGCTTTGCTGTGAGGCCACAGCTCTAGCCGCTGCGCCACCGAGCCGCCCAACAGTGATCTGTTTGGACGTTATATTTGACATATACGTTGTATGTATGTATATATGGACACACATACACACACATATACATACCTACATATTTATATGTATGCATGTGTGTGTTTGTGTATGCCTGCATGCATTCACATGTACATGCAGGCATACACGCCTGCATGCACGTATATGCATGTGTGTATCAATGGACACACATACATGTATTTTATATTTTATGCCACCACACCTCACGTGTGGTGGCTGAGATGGTCTTGTGTATACATACATACTGTCCTGTTGTGTCATGAAGATGAGGAAGATAAATACATACATACATGTATAAACACTAATATGCCTACATAAATATAAAATATAAAATACATGTATGTGTGTCCATATATACATACATACAACGTATATGTCAAATATAACGTCCGAACAGATCACTGTTGGGCGGCTCGGTGGCGCAGCGGCTAGAGCTGTGGCCTCACAGCAAAGCAACTCGGGTTCAAGCCCCACAGCAACCACTGTGTGCAGTTGCCTCTGTGTGGAGTTGGCATGTTCTCCCCGTGTCCGCGTGGGTTCTTCCCTTCCTCCCACTGGCCAAAAGCATGCATTTAAGTTGATTGGCAACTCTAAAGTCTCCCTAGGAATGAATGGTGTGAGTGGCCCTGTGCAATCCAGGGCGGCCCTATAGGCTGAGAGATGGGCGCCAGCCACCCCTCGCCACCCGCGGAGGCGGGGGGCTCATGTGTGAGTGTCCCCGATAGAAAAGGAAACCTTTAGATTTTTCCCAATCATTAAGACATATATAATAAAGTATATATGTATATATATATATTTATGTATGTATAGATATATTTAACACAACAATTATGCCAATAAACAAACAACACAGACTCCAATATGATGAAAAAGGAACTTTATTTAAAATTGAAGCTGCCATTGACGTGCTGCTACGGCCTCCGTGGCGTCACAAATGAAGATATTCTGCACAGACGCTCCAATCCACACCAAACCATCTGAGATGCTCAAGGAGATCACAACAAGTTACATCACTCATTGGACGACATTCAACTTGGAAGCTGTTTAAAAAATATTAACGTTGCCATCATTTCTAGACTTCAAAAATGGAAAAGGTTTAATGAATCATTTCATGTGCCAATTTGATGACTGGAATCCATCTTTAAAATGCATGCGCTGAATTTGAAATAGAACATATTTACCTTTCAATCCTACTCAAACCCAGAGCATTGTTTGCTATTTTATCACTCCCAATATGGCTATTCATATTGCTGGGAAAAAAACAATATCCAACAAATTGACTAACTTCGGACTGTTACACCAACATTTAGATGAACTGTATATTTTACAAGTCCGATCCATGAGAATGAATCATTTAACAGCATTGAATGCAAAGTGCTTGGGAGATAATGTTTGTTACTTTACCATTTAAAACGTCTTCTCCCTTCAGCAAACCATCTCTTCCTTGCATTCCGTTTTCCTCAGGTCAACTAACATCATGTCCTCGTTCAATCCATCCATACATATCCTCTTCCAAACCCTCCATTGCTCTGCACTGTTGACAAGTGTACCTTAAGTCCTCCACCTTCTTACTGTCATTCACACACATGTATTCTGTCTTTTAGCAGAAAGAAACCTTCCCATTTCTGCTTGGTCCCACTACACATCACAATGTACTTAATTTGGGTTTTTGTCAAAATGCAGACTAACATGCACATACTCCGGAGAGGTTTTGGCTACAGACTGCTCCAAAACGTAACTTCAGCAATTGCAGCATTTACATTCAAACGTCAACAACAAGTTGTGCTGAACTGAGCAGCGATAGCAAAGAAGCTCGATGCTAATGCTACTAACCTCTTACCTGCTGCCCGCGGAGATCTCACCTTTGAATGAGACAAAATTACGGTTACGAATTTCACTTCCTCTCCCTGCGGAATTTGATTAGTGTGCTCTTTCATCGAATTGTAGCAATTTCATCAGGAAAATGGTTTAAGTTTGTTTGTCTCACGTAGTCAGCACCCCACGCCACTGTTAGCGCTAGCTCGCCGGGCTCCACTTCCGGTCCGCTCGTTGGCCACGCCCCCTAATTTATAACATTGGCGAAAAAACAGAAAAAGAAACACGTCATTTCCGGTGCCGAATTGTTTGGATAAATGTATGTATGTTTCCGCTCAGTCACTTATTTTGAACAATAAAACAAAGGTAGAACTGATTAACACTTTTGGTAAACATTGTTATAGGAACAAACACACATGTGATAACTTTGTCTCAGTTGAGGAAAATACATTCTTTTACTTCTTACAAAGTGAGGAAATATGTATGTATCAATGACTGAGGCAGTGGTTATGATGGTCCTAAATGAACGGTAAGAGTCGAGCTGCCTGCCTGTCAGAACGAATCAACCACAAACAGCATTTTCTCTTATATATATATATATATATATATATATATACATAGACATACTTAAAAAGTATATCTTCAGTGTAGATAGACAGAAATGCTCAGTCTGTGTGTTCATATATACATGTATATATATATAAATTGCCTTCTTATATGAAGTATATACAAAATTGATATTAAAAGTAAAATCATAAAATGCTTAAAAATTACAAATTACTTTTAAATGTAAAAAAATTGCATCAAAAACAAAAAGTAACTTTTTGTATCTTTAAAATAGGAGCGACAAAGCTATAAATATGAATGTTATATAGATGACATAAATATGAATCCAAACATAAAATAGAACAGAAGAAATATGATTTTGAACGTCAAATAGAAGAGACATGAATATCAATATATATATATCAAATAATGGAAGTGTAAATATGAATATAAATATGAAATAGAAGAAAAAAAACATGAATACATATGTAAAATAGGGAAGACAACAATGTGAATATAAATGTAAAAAAGAAGAGACATAAATATGAGTATAAATATAACGTATAATACATAAACATTCATACAAATATATAGTACAAGATGAAAGATTAAAATATACATCTAAAATACAAAAGGCTCATATAAATGTAAAATAGAAGATACAGGAATATGAATAACAATGTAAAATACAAGAGAAAATTTATTAATCTAAATGTAAAATTGAAGAGACATTAACACTAATATATTTGAAATAGAAGTATGAATATGAATGTAAATATAAAATGGAACAAAAAATAATGAAGAAAGTTCGAACAAAGAAAATAGGGAAGACAACAATATGAATATAATTGTAAAATTGTAAAGAAATATTAATGTGAATGTGAATATAAATATAGAACATAGAAGACATAAATTTTATACAAATTAAAAATAGAAGATACAAAAATATGTGTATAAATGTAAAATATAATAGACATGAATATGACTATAAAATAGAGGAGAAAAAAAATTGAATCTAACTGTAAAATAGAAGAGACATGAATATAAATATAGAATAGAAGCCATAAATATGAATATAAATATGACGTAGAAGACATAGATATTTATACTAATACAATATAGAGGAGACAAAAATATGAATATAACTGTAAAATAGAAAAGCCATGAACATGAATCTAAATATAACGTAGAAGACATAAATAATTAAACAAATATAAAACAGAAGATGCAAAAGTATGAATTTAAATGTAAAATAGAAGAGACCTAAATATGAATATATGTGTAAAATAAAAGAATGAATATATATACATAAAATTTACATAAAATAGAAGAGACATAACTGAATACAAGTGTTAAATGGAAGAGAATTTTTTTTGGAATATAAACGTTAGACAGATATTCAAATAAAAAAATAAAATAAAAGACATAAATATTAGTATAATATGAAATGTGTATAAAAATATATAATATATATTTTTATATAATAAAATATATAAAATATATTTTATTATATAATACATATTTAAAATATTTAAAGTTTAAATACCTAAATATGAATATAAATATATAACAGAATAATCGAAAATATGATTATAAATGTGAAATACAAGACATGAAAATGGATCTGAATAAAAAATAGTCACAAATATGAATATAAATGTAAAATAGAAAAGAAATGTATATAAATGTAAACATAAACATTTATATAAACATAAAAAAGAAGACATTATTATAGATAGAAATATAAAATAGAAGAGAAAAAATTGAATATAAATGTAAAATATAAGACATGAATTGAATATAAATATAAATATAAAATAGAAGACATAAATATGAATAGAGATATAAAGTGGAAGCAATAAAACTGAACGTGAAAATAGAAGACATAGATATAAATAAAAATATAAAATAGAGCAACAAAACTATCAGTTTGAATGTAATATAGAAGGCATAAGTATGAATCCAAATATAAAATAGAAGAGAAAAATATGAATTTATAAGTAAAATAGAAGATAGAATATAATAAGATAGAATATAATAAGATAGAATATAATAGAAGATAAATAGAATATATATATATATATATATATATATATATATATATATATAATGGAAGTGTAAATATGAATATAAATATGTAATAGAAGAAACAAAGATATGAATACATATGTAAAATAGGAAAGACAACAATATGAATATAAATGCTAAATAAAAGAGACATGAATATGAATGTAACTGTAAAATAGAAGAGACATGAACACAAATCTAAATATAATGTAGAGTACATAAACATTCATACCGATATATGGTAGAAGATACAAACATATGAATACAAAGGTAAAAGAGAATAAGATATGAACAGAAAAGTAAATTAGAAGGTACATGAATATAAATAGATATACTTAAAATAGAAGACATAAATATGAATATAAGTATCAAATAGAAGAAAAAATCTGAATATAAATGTTAAATAGAAGACATATTTACAAATATAGAATGGAAGACATAAATATGAATATAGATATAAAATAGAAGACATAAATATGTATAAAAATCTAAAATAAAAAAAAATATGAATACATATGTTGAATAGGAGAGAGAAGAAGATTAATATAAATATAACGTAGAAGACATAAATATTTATGAAAATATAAGATATAAGATAAAAATATGAATATAGATATGGTGAGACTGGAGTGACAACTAGGACAAAAAAATAGATAACAGATTCAGGACAAGCCATGTGAACGAGTCAGGCAGTGAGGCAGCAGTTTTATGTTTCTTTCTGACAGGAGAATGAGAATGAATGTTATTTTGTCTTCATGAGTTGTGAAGATTTCAGTTTTCATGGGATGAAAACTTGAAAAAAGAGGCACAAGATGAGGTAGCAGAGAAAAAAAAAAGTGGGATTTGTAAAAAATATGACCGACTGAGATGGTGAGTGGTTGCGTGTCGGCACGGATAATGAATGAATGTGTTTTTATTTTACTCGCACAACATTAAAAGGGTGATTTATGGTAAATTTTTTACTCCCCGTTTTTTGCAAAACAATGAAAATTAATGATATTTAAATGGCTGTAATTCATCCCGCGTGACAGCGTCTGTCCCGTCACGCTCAGACGGGAAAAACACGCCCCTCCGTTACAAATGCGTTTCAGTCTTTTGTCTCGCTTTCACCTTGAAACCCGTTTCTGTCTGCAGCGTCTCCGAGTTGTCTCGTGAAACTCGTGACAAATGGCTTTTAGAGAGGAAGGGAGCGGGTAGCAATACTTTTTTGTTGACGTTTGTTTCGTTTTCAGACAGGGTTCGGCGGTGTTTTTCTTTTTAGAATTTAAATCACTTTGAATTCCTCACTCGTAATTACAGGCTCGAGGCTTACGGAAAGTTTTTGGCCTCTTTTTAAGGCATTTTCACTTTTCGTTTTACCTCCGAGTGTTTCTGGTTTTTGTAATTTCACGTTTCGCGGTGTGCATCCCCGCTTGTTCTCGCTCTCGTCGCTTGGTATCATTTTTTAAATCTTTTTTTTTTTTTGGAGTACCTGCGTGACAATCAGACCGCCGCCTGTTCCCGTCTCCGTCTTCGTAATCAGCTTCTCGCCACGTGTTGCTCAATCAGTCTGGCCACGTGCCGCCGACCCGATTCCGAAGATCTGCTCAAAAAGAAACTCATCTCAGGCGTCGTTTGAATATTTCAATTCCGGTCAAGCCGCGTGCAGAAAGTTTAAATTCCTTTGTTAAGTACTTCCCTTCATCCATTCAAAATAACAATAAATAAGCAGATTGAGCTGCAGTAGCATCTGGAATACCAGGAGGAAAACCCGAAAACAAATAGTTTGTGTCTCTGTATGACGTGCGGATGCAGGAGTGAACATTTATACGGCGAGTAAATGACGGCGCCTGGTCGTTCGACTCTATTCGATGTGCAAATGAGCGAAAAGTGAAATGTTTGTGTCTCTATATGACAATATTCAGAATTGCTGCACGTATCTATACCTGGGAGTCCACCAACGGCTCGAAAAGTTAAAAAATACAAGGTTTCGGGGGTGAAGAATGGTGAAGATATAGTGTTAAAATGTTGATGACATGATATACTGCTAAAAAAAAAAAAAAAGGGAGCGTTTAAACAACACGAGTGTCCACTTAGGAAGCAACACGACTTGTTTTAAGAACATTACATCAACGTTGGATCAGCCTAGAGGGCCATATTTGGTGAAAATGTGACATTCTTTGAACCGTTAATATTAAATGACAAATCAACTATTTTATGAAATTTTTCAATGCAATTGGCATTCTTTTCATGTCTTAACACAGAACACAAATCTAAAGTTTTTACTCTCATATTTAAATATTTCTCTCATACATTAAGTATTAAATATTTTTAAATATAGTCACATTAAATACCACAAAATTAGGAAAAAATCTGTCTGGAATAAGATTCAATATATATTGGTTAATTTGAAACAATACGTATTCACTATTAAATGCTCACTTTGAACTTCTAAATGCAAAACATGTGAACAGCAAAATAACGGTGATATTATTCAGAAGTAAAAACCATCCAGAGACAAAGGAATCCTTGTGTAACTCCTCATCAAAAAGGGGAAGCGCAGTGTTTTTTATTATGTCAATTTTAGACTCAGATCAAAAATATGAAACAGAAAAACGGCTGTAGATTTTATTATTGATTTTAAGACACAGGCTGCGGGCCGGTGGAAAATTGAATATGGGCTGCATTTGGCCCGCAGGCCGGACTTTGGACACGCCTGGCCTGGAGTGTGTTTTTCCACTTTTATTTTGAATGCTACTCCAAATCTGATGAGAATTTTTGTGTAATTTTGTTGTCGGCACATTTAACTACCTAAAGAACAAAATATTGGACAAAAATATTTCATTCATTCAGATCTAGGATGTGTTATTTTTTTTGAGCAGTCTTCTTCTTCTTCTTCTTCTTCTTCTTTCGGCTTTTCCCGTCAGGTGTCGCCACAGCGAGTCAACTTTCTCCATCTAACCCTATTCTCTGTATCTTCCTCTCTCACACCAACTACCTTCATATCCTCTCTCACTACATCCATAAATCTTCTCTTTGGTCTTCCTCGAGACCTCTTGCCTGGCAGCTCCAATTCCAGCATCCGTCTACCAATATATTCACTATCTCTTCTCTGTACATGACCGAACCATCTCAGTCTGGCTTCTCTGACCTTCTCTCCAAAACATCGAACATGTGCCGTCCCTCTGATAGACTCATTCCTGATCCTCTCCATCCTGGTCACTCCCAAAGAGAACCTCAACATCTTCATCTCTGCAACCTCTAGTTCTGCCTGCTGTCTTTTGGTCATTGTAACAGTTTCTAGTCCAAACATCATCGCTGGTCTCACCACTGTCTTGTACACCTTTCCTTTTATTCTAGCTGAAAGTCTTCTATCCCTTCGTACCCCTGACACTTTTCTCCACCCATTCCAACCTGCTTGGACCCGTCTCTTCACCTCTTTTCCGCACTCTCCGTTGCTCTGGACTGTTGACCCTAAGTACCTGAAATCCTCCAGCTTCTTGATCTCCACTCCCTGTAGCCTCACCGCTCCACCCGAGTTCCTCTCGTTCACACACATATATTCTGTCTTGCTGCGACTAACTTTCATCCCTCTCCTTTCCAGAGCATACCTCCACCTCTCTAGATTTTCCTCTACCTGTTGTCTGCTCTCACTACAGATCACAATGTCATCTGCAAACATCATGGTCCATGGGGATTCCTGTCTAACCTCATCTGTCAGCCTATCCATCACCATTGCGAACAAGAAGGTGAGCAGTGTATATATAAATAAAAAAAAATAAAAAAAATAAAAAAAAAAAAACATCTGAGGGAGAGCCTATATGTGCTCGAATAAATGTGTAAATATGCAGAATAAATTATTGGAGCTCTTTTGGTGTGCAGATTATTTTTCAAACTTCTATTCAATGTAAAATGAAGACATAAATACTAATAGAAATATAAAATTTCATGAAATTGAACAATCGGTACATTAACAGTAGATAATATGTCATGATTTTACCCGTCCGGCTCACTTGGATTATCTTCCACGTTGCAGCTGAATTAAAACGAATTTGACAGCTCTGCATTGATAAGGCGTGTGAATGGTTGCATGTCTCTATTTGTGATCAACCAACGATCTCACGCCCAATGACAGTTGGGATCGACGTCGTTCCCCTCCGGATAACCAGTAGAATCAGTGAACAATTCTGGTATTAGTTTGTGAGAAATACGTTTTTTGGGGGTATTTTTCCCTGCCGGCACGTTCATAGTAGAAAGGGTTACCTGTAAGTAGATCAATTTACAACGACGGCCTTTTCTTTTTTAGGTTTCTGCACACGTTTTGCATGCCGGGACTCCCATCCGCTCTTTTAGATTCAATATGAAATGAAAGTGTTTGCAGCCAAACGAAGCGGCCTCATCATCAGGCGCGGCTGCCGGAATCCTGCTAACAAAACAAAAACAAGTTAAACAAATGTGAGAAGTGAAAAAATACATTTCTGTATCAAAAGACGTTCGTTCGTTCATTTTCCGTACCATTTCCTGAAGAGCAGAGATTTCTGCTCAAGGTATTTTGCACCATCCAAACTTTGCACATCATATGATTCACTTTTCTCAGTCATGCTCATTTTGTATTATTCTCACTATTCTTTTTTTCGTTTTTTTTTTTTTTTTATGCTTTTTAACCGTCTACTATGCGTATATCATGGCGAACGTATCGTATTATATCTTGGATCACTGCTACCGGCTTTCTACTGGGCCTCCATTCTCTTAGTGGAATTACAATAAAAATCATTGAATATGCGAAAAAGAAATGTATACATTTGAAAACAGGAGGAGAAATTAAACTTTATTCATTTATAGCAGCGGTCCCCAAGCCCCGGGGCGCGGGCCACTATCGGTACGTGGATCAATTGGTACCGGCCCGCCTAAGAAATCATCAATTATTTCTCTCAGATTTATTATCTGAGTCTGAACAATCTTTATTTTGAAAAATCTTTTATTTTGAAAAATGACCGGAATCTCTCGGTTACATCTTGAACGCTAAAAATGTAACCCACGAGCTAGCAAAATGAGTCCGTTGGTTGGAAAGTTTCTTTTCGAAGGGGAAAAGGTCTGGCGAAGAGACAGAAGAAGAGCCTAAAATTTCCAAGAAAAAGAAAGATTTTAACAGACAATACCAGGAGTTCTCCTTGAAATGCGGATTTATCGTAACGGGTGATTCCCACAGACCGAGCCGCTCTGCATAACATGAAGCAATGAAGCCGTCATTATACTCATGCTATGTTGTTGGCGCAGCGTTACGAGGAAGCTGCTCATAAAGTTGCATATAAAGTTGCATGATTAATTGTGATATAAACAATCTACACGTAGCCCCACCTGGTCCACGGTAAAATTGTCAAGCGTTGGATCCCTGCTTTATAGCACTTATTCTACAGTCAGGGTAGCGGGTAGCATAGCCTAGTTGATACTGGACAAGAGGTGGGTTCAGCCTGGACCGGTTGCTAGTTGATAAACAACTAATCACCCACTGATTCTGTGATACAGTTTGTCCTCACTCGAGGACGGGGTTGCGTTCCAAGGAGTCTGTCGTCAAGCGAGTTTGTCTTCAGCAAAATACTGTTTCTACCGTACGGTATTTGCTTATTGGCCATTTGTACCTATTTTCCCCTCTCTTTTCCTTTTAATGTTTATATTTGCTTGAATATAGGTCAGGGGTCGGCAACCCGCGGCTCTTTCATCTTTACACTGCGGCTCCGAGTGGCTTGGGAAGATAAATTGTACATATTAAATTGAAGTGTATTTCATTTGTGTTAATTGCTTTTTTTAACTTTTAGTTCTAAGTTGTAAGATTATTGTGATCTTGAAATATTATAAAATTATATTTATTAGTTTTTGCCGCTCAAAATAACGTCACGCTCGCGGAAGCCGGTATACCCGCCAGCCGTAAAGTCCCGATTTGCAGATGCTGTGCGCAGAAGTCCCATAAACCAGGTAAAATAGATATTTATGAAGATATTTTGCAAATATTTGTTTTTTATTGTTTACTGACACAGTGATTTTTTTCCCGATTTATTTTTAAAATTCAGGTCAAGGCTCCGCTAAACGCTCTGAAAGCCCAAAGCTCAAAATGAGTTCATTACAAATATAAAATTTAATTTTCTCGGTAATACTTTGTGAATTTCAGAAGCAACACACTACACACTTATTCATACAAAGTGTAAAGGTAATAAAAAGCAATATATACAGTGGTACCTTTATTTTAGACATCAAAAAGTAATTGGGGCTCCCAGTGTTTTCTTTTGCGAGGAAACCGGGTCCAAATGGCTCTTTGGGTGTTCCGGGTTGCCGACCCCTGGTATGGGCCAATTCTAAGCGCGGGCAAGTGCGTACGATACACTCACAACGCATTCAGCGCGTATTTTAATATTACCGCAAAGCCCACGACGTGAAGTGAGGACCACCCGAACGGGGAAAATTAGGTTCTCCGTTCTCCGTGGGGGCTCTCGGTCATACAGGCCACGGCGAATTCTTGTCGAAATCTTCTTACTTTTCAGTTTGTTATCAAAAAACAGCGATGAACAGACAATCAGCTCACCGACCCGGTCAATTCACGTGTTCTCTGTAATAAAACCGGTCGCGATCGTTTGTTTTAAAGTCAATCGTATCGATCATTTTTCAACAGGTGAACAACAACCCCTCCACGCCGGTTGAGGGGATCTTATCGTGAAGATACTCTATCTCTGCCGGAGAAACACACCATTCCGGGTTAATCTTTGACCCGGTCCTGTCGGCTGTTCCCGGCGCTCGTCTATAAAAGGCGGCGCTTGCAGGCAACTGGTCTGCTGCAAGAGGACACCAGGAGGTGAGCGAGCAGAACCGCGATCGTTTCGAAGAACCCCCGAAATCCGGTCTATCGGGCTCGGGAGGATCTTCCTCATGAAAATCGGAAAACGAGATTTGACTTAGCGAGCAAAAGGAGACCGCTCAATGGTTGTAGTTATTTAAACTGAACGATTAAACTGTGCGAAGGATCAAACCGTGAATTTAATAAGGCGTGTGCTTGTGATTGTGTACTTGTGATTGGATTGAGCAAGAAAAGAAGTACCCAGTCTACCGAGGTGAAGTTAGACTCAAAAACCGATGAGGTCGCCTTACAGCAAAGTCAGGAAACAGAGTGGGTGATGTTCATTTGGCTTGATTTGGCTGATCTGATCTCAGGTGTTCTGAGTTACTACAAGCAATCAACTGGCGGCGCAGGAGATAAAACTCCTGTGATAGCACTGGCGTCATTTTAGTATTTTGCAAGTGGTTCTGTTACATGCGTTGCTAAAGCTGGACTAACCCTTTCAAATTTTTTTTTTTTTCTTTTGAGACAGGCTGTAAATATGCGGGGTTTTTCTGCTCGTTGCATGGTCGCCGCAGTGCTGCTGGCTGCAGCCTGGGCACAACATGACCACCATCACCACGATCACAAGGATGACGTGATGTGCCGCCAGCTGTCCTCTGCCGTCGCCGACTTCGGCTTCGCCCTCTACAAAAACCTGAACGGCAAAGCCGCAGCCGGGGAGAACATCTTCTTCTCCCCGGTGGGCATCTCCACCGCTCTGTCCATGCTGTCGGTGGGAGCTCGAGGTCAAACCCACGCCCAGCTCTTCTCCGCCCTCGGCTATGGCGACCAGCTTCCGAACCAGGTTAACGAAAGATACCAGCATCTCTTGCACATGCTCGGTCACAGCCAGGAGGAGCAGGAGCTGGAGGTCGGTAACGCCATCGCGCTGCGTACCGGCTTCGACCCTCTGGCTCAGTTCATCGCTGACGTCAAGACCTACTACTCCAGCGATCTCTTTAACGTCGACTTCAACAAACCCGCCGAAGCCTTGGCTGAGATCAACCAATACATCGCGAGGAAAACCAATAATAAAATCCAAGAGCAGCTGAAGGACCTGGATGCCTCCATGGCAATGGTGCTGATCAACTACGTCTATTTCAGAGGTAGGAGTCCCGAAAAAGACGATTTTAGATGGGCGCCGTTGTGGCAACGTCGGTATTCCATCCCGCTCCCTAACTTGTTTGCAGGGCTGTGGCTCAGACCCTTCAACGAGTCCTACACCAAGAAGGCCGACTTCTTCGTCGACGCAAACACCAAGGTGGAGGTGGACATGATGTCGAGGATGGGTCGCTACGACCTCTACTTGGACGACGCCAACAAGACCAGCGTCCTCATGCTGCCGTACAAAAGCAACACCTCCATGATGATCATCTTGCCTGATGAGGGCAAGATGAGCGAAGTGGAAGCCATGGTCGACAAGGACTACATCAAGCACAGTCACAATTCTCTCTACAGACAGTAAGAAATCGGAGTCTCGTACATGATTGCGGGGTTTTTTTTAGCTTTAGGGTGGGCAACGTACCAAGACACAGGAATTTGGGACCCTGAATGGCATTTGGTGGTTTAGAAGTGAAATACTGTCCTTTATTCTTGGCAACGTGCTCTCTTTGCCTCAGATCCGTGATTGTGAAACTTCCCAAGTTTTCAATGTCGGCTGAAGCCAGCCTGGACGGCACGCTGAAAGAAATGGGAATGATCGATGCCTTCGAATCTACGGCTGACTTCTCTGGCATCTCCACAGAAGTCAATCTCAAATTGTCCAAGGTAGGCTGAGTTTGCAAGCACTCAGGTTGTACTTTTTCCTCCAAATATCCATCCTAAGGTTTTGTCTGCTCGCTGTTTCCCCCACAGGCGTCCCACAAAGCAGTCCTGAGCGTGGATGAAACTGGAACCGAGGCGGCGGCCGTCACGACCCTCGAGGTGATGCCGATGAGCATGCCCATGATCCTGGAGGTCAACAGACCCTTCCTGGTGTACATCCTAGAGGACTCTACCCAGAGCATCCTCTTCATGGGCAAGATCAGCAACCCCACGCAGTAAAGAAACCAGCTAAGGAGGTTCTGTAGTTGGATTTAGTCTATTTATACCTCTTACAACAAAACCTGCAACACTAATGCAAACCTGGCAAGGCATTCGGACCCTACCAATCTTTAGCATTCAGCCAACTGATGTGGATGTGGAAGGTTAAAGCTCTGCATTATTTTTCAGTATGCGAGGCAACCGGCTTGTTGCAGTGCTAACATTAAAAGAATAAAGATCTGTCCCAACTGACCAGGTGTGTCTTTCTTTAAGGCTTTATCCTTTTTAACGTGACACCAGAAGGTGGTTTTCAGCCATCTCAAATGTCAGTAAGCCGGACTGATTGACTGACAGTGGGGAAAAATAGTTGCATCACGTTCTGAGATGGGAATGCTGAAGTGTTGACTCCCCCTCGTAGAAAATGTCCTAATTGGTGACTTTGGCAATGCTCACTAGCATTGCAATCGAACATGTCCCTGACCCCCC
This sequence comes from Fistularia commersonii, assembly GCF_037954325.1. Taxonomy (NCBI): domain Eukaryota; kingdom Metazoa; phylum Chordata; class Actinopteri; order Syngnathiformes; family Fistulariidae; genus Fistularia; species Fistularia commersonii. The sequence continues at coordinate 5,166,202 of NC_141319.1, read as the reverse complement.
CCCCCCCCCCCCCCCCCGTAGTAGACCACCAGAATCGAGACCATTTTTGAGGGGAGGCGGTAGCCAGATTTCAAAACAAAGCTGGTGTACAAGCATGTTAACCTTTGATTCTTCTGCGCACTCTGGACTTGTATGCCTGTCATTCGCATCCTCTGCAGCTCCCATCGAGTGTCAATGGCACTCAAGTGACTCCCTCAGTTGCTTTGGTGAGCTAGCTTGTTCATCCATGTTAACACAAACCGAATGGTCAAGGAGTTTTGTTTCCCTGCATGAACACATTTTTTTTGGCATAGCAAGAAGAATGGAGACCGCGGAATGAGTTCCCAACTATGGAAAGCAAGTTCAGACAGCAGACACTCGTGTTCATAACCTCCTGGTAACACGGCAGTTTAAATAGGACTTCATTTGTTTCCAGCTCTTTATATGCGAACTGTCCAAGGGCTTGGAAAACCTTTCACTTTTCTTTTTGCAATGACGGGCATCGGCTCATCAAAGTCTTTCAAGTATGATTCTCAACCCTCACGTGGGGTTAAAGTCTTGCTGCCGACTGACAGCGTCAATAACATCGCGCCGTATCCCGGCCTGCACGGTCAAGTGAGACGGAGTGTTGCGTACCTCAGCAGCACTGCATCTTTGCTCGCAGTGCGAAGACCTCGTGAGCAGACGAGCAGCGGCGTATTTTTCAGCTCCGGGGTTCGAGCGCCCGCAGATAATCCTCAGTCTCCTCGGCGTCACTGACATGCAAGGCCTCGCACGGATCACCAGCTCTGCATCGCAGGTAGACAAGTATGCTTTCAGGTGTCAAGGTGCTTCTGTAAAACTTGCGCCTCAGACCTTTGAACCGCCGTTCTGCGCCCTCTCCTCCACGCCAACTCTTCCCACAGCTTGACTGATAAACTGACAGTCTCTCAAGCGCCCCTGTTCATGTCTTAAAAATCTTCACTTAAAGGGAAGACTATCTTGGTGAACCCCTTCCCCCGTCTTTATTTTTGCTTCCCCCTTTTGTTGTGGCGTCTATTTCCACATGAAGGCAGAACCCCTTCTCCCTCTAGCCTGTATTGTTAATTATTTACTGCTTGCTTTCTATATTGTGTGGTTTGGGTTTACGCTCCTGCTAGGTTTATGTTTGTTGGTTAGATTTGTTATTTTCAGAATAGACTTCTGGCGCGGGCGGCGCAGTGGTTAGTTAGCGCTTTGGCTTCATAGCGCGAAGGACCCCTGACAAGGGGACCTTTCTGTTTGGATTTTGCATGTTCTCCCCACGACTTGAGTGGGTTTCCTCCCACAGTCCAAACACATGGAGCAGGTAAATTAGAAAAAAAAAATGGGAAAATTGCCCCGAATCATTTCAGTCCGGGGTTTACCCCGCCTCTCGCCCAATGACAGCTGAGATAGGCTCCGGCGTTCATTCTTGTTTCTGTGAATCCGAGCTGTTGGCTCACTCATTCACAAATGTGACACAAACAAAGGCTGCAGTTACGCATGGCTTGCCGACACGATGCAAATGAAATGCTTCTTCCTGTCCTTTCAGGCGTCACCGCAGACAATCATCCACATCTAACTTTTTCCTCTTCTCTCGCAGCAGCTAGCTTCCCGTCCTCTTCCATATGACTCTTCTCTGGTCTTCCTTCCAGACCTCCTGCCCGGCAGCTCCGACCTCCGACCACAAGGGTGGGCAAACTACGGCCCGCGGGCCACATCTGGCCCATTGGTGTTTTTAATCCGGCCCGCCGAAGATTGGTGCAGAATTCATACTCGATGTGAATGTTTGGATCGATGAATGGAGATTATTTCATTTTGGCGCTACTTGAGAATTTTCCTGAGCTGAATGACACAGATTGGCTTTGTGATTTAGCCTTTACTGTGGACGTACCGACACACATGAATGAGCTGGACTTGAAGCTACAAGGGAAAAATGGGTTCGTGCATGAAACGCAAGCGAACGTCAGAGCCTTAAAAACCACGCTGGTTTTATTTACAAAGCAAATGTCAGACAAATGTCGGACAAGTCGTGTATTTTTAACAAATACGTTTTTTTTTTTTTTAATATGTATCATATCTTGTGCTGGCCTGTCTGTCAAATTTTTAAAGTCAATGTGGCCCCTGAGCCAAAAACTTTGCCCACCCCTGTCCTACCAAGATCTTCATTATCTCAGACCATCTCAGTCTGACTTCTATCTTCAGAACGTCCAACACGTGCAGTTTCTTCGACGGACTCCCAAAGAGAACCTCAACATCTCCCTCCCTGCTGTCCTCAAATGCGAGTGAAAAACGACGACGTCCTAATAATGCCTGGTCGGGAAGCGCGTGATCGACCGCAACCGAGTATTTAGACAATTATTGGTGCAGAACTAACCGTAGAATATTGGCATGTTTAAAGAAAAAAAAGACACATCAGAAGTCAATACGGAGAAAAGAGGCGAGTCCTTGTTGATCCACAGGTGTCCTCCCATGCTGAGATAAAAAACCAGAGGCAGAAGCACTCCTCCTGTTCCAGATAAACTCCCGCCGAGAATGTCTTAAGCAATGAAACTTGACAGACCCTGTTCTCGCAAAGGGAAATAAGTTGCTTTTTTTTTTTGCACGTTATTTTCACCTCCTTCAGCCTCGGCGCCTCCTCGGAAAAAAAAAAAAAAAAAAAAAGATTTTTTATTTCGCCGGTCGGGGAGATGATGGAAGAGCGACGGGGTTTGATAAAAAAAAAAAAAAAAAAGAAAAGGGAATGCATGAATCACAAAATTCAGAAATGTCAGAGTAATCTGTTGGGAGTCTTTCAGCTGGATGCATTTATTACCATCTGTCAGGTGAAACTGGATTTTTACATTGCAATCTTGAAATACAAAGTGCCACAATGACCTGTCCTTCTTGAGCCGCATTTTATAATAACAGTGCATTTTGTAATAAATGTCCAAAATGTAATAACTTTTTCATTTCATTTTGTAATAAACTGCCGCATTTTGTGATAAATTGCCCCAATGCATTTTGTAATAAATTTTGCTGCATTATGTAATAAGTTCTTACATTTTGAGAAGATTATTACAAAATGCACTTGCAACTTTTTTATTCTCTTGGAAATGTAATAACATGGAATGTATAGAATATTCTCTGTTAATGCAACCTTTGAATAGTGTACTGATAGTAATTGCTAAGTACTGCTACTAGGCTAATACAGTGATACTAATAATAGGCCTAGCTTTTACAAATACTTTAAAGTAAAATAGAATACAATTAAAAAAAACAAATAAACTATGCTTGAGAATTGATATTACATAATGCACCATGTTATTACATTTGTATTAATCTTCTCAAAATATAATAACTTATTACATAATGCGGCAAAATTCATTACAGAATGCGTTGGGGCAGTTTATTCCAAAATGAGGCAGTTTATTCCAAAATGAGGCAGTTTATAACAAAATGCGGCTTTATTACAAGATGAAATTAAGAAGTTATTACATTTTGGACATTTATTACAAAATGCACCGTTATTACAAAATGCGAATCAACAGTCTTCTAACACCATTTCTTAATTCCTGGTCCGGAATTTCCGTGGTTGGCTCGGCAGATTTAATGTGGGTCAGATTCGGGCCAAATGTAAGCCGAGCTTAATGTGGCCGTCCAAGATCTCGCTTCATCTCCCAACCGCCCATTTGGACCGTCCGGAAAGTGTCTTTGTAACAACCAACGGGGTTTAATTGGTCAAACTTTTTACGATCGGCGTTCGTCACCTGGAGGTATCGTGCCGACTCGTCGACTCGCCGACAACGCTAGCCGAATTGGTAAATTTGGGTTTTGGACGGGAGGAAAACTCGTAAGTCGTCATCATCATAAATTTGTAGCTTAACGATCGCAGAAAAGCGCGGAAGAAATATCCAGTGCTCCATATCGTTGCCCTGGTGAATAGACGTCCTTATTTCAATGCCCAGTTTAAGCGAGTCGAGTCATAACCGGCGTTGTCACGACGATTATAGGATGTGAGGCCGTAAAGGAGTGACCAAACTCTCCGATGGTGCTTATAACCACGTTCCTCCACAACGTGTCATTTTCCCTGAGTGCTAGTGATTCGAGCGCGCGATAAAATCTCCATGTCTTCTCCTTTTCAGCAAAAAACTGCGTCGTCGTCCATTGATTGTTATCGTAGCCAGTGGCGACGGTCAGGTTGACAGATGAGGTGTGACAGGAATCTCCGTGGACTTCCATGATGTTTGCAGATGACATTGTGATCTGTGGTGAGAGCAGGGAACGGGTTGAGGAACATCTAGAGAGGTGGAGGTATGCTCTGGAGAGGAGAGGGATGAAAGTTAGTCGCAGCAAGACGGAATATATGTGTGTGAATGAGAGGAACTCGGGTGGAACGGTGAGGCTACAAGGAGTGGAGATCAAGAAGTTGGAGGATTTCAGATACTTGGGGTCAACAGTCCAGAGCGTAAGAGTGTGGAGAAGAGGTGAAGAGGTGTTAGAGGTACCAAGAGATAGAAGACTATCAGCCAGAATGAGGGGAAAGGTGGACAAGACAGTGGTGAGACCAGAGATGCTGTATGGACTAGAAACTGTTACAACGACCAAAAGACAGGAAGCATAGCTGGAGGTTGCAGAGATGAGGTTCTGTTTGGGGGTGGCGAGGATGGATAGGATCAGGAATGAGTCCATCAGAAGGACGACACGTGTCATATGTTTTGGAGAGAAGGTCAGAGAGGCCACACTGAGATGGTTGGGTCATTTACAGAGGAGGAATGGGGAATATGTTGGTAGACGGATGCTGAAACTGGAGCAGGAGGTCTAGAGGAAGACCAAACAGAAGATCTCTGGACGTCGTGAGAGAGGATGTGAAATCAGTTGATGTGAGAGAGGAGGATGCACAGAATGGGGTTAGATGGAGAGGGTTGATTTGCTGTGGTGACCCCTGAAGGGAAAAGAAGAAGAAGAAGAAGCAATTCTTATTGTGGCAATGGGACTTCGATGCCCCTCCACTCATCTGAGAGGCTTCTTCAGTCCCATCAGATTGGGGAGCTTCTGATGTGCAACTGCTGAAGTTGGGTGTTGGTCCAAGTTGGAGTCAAAGAAGCCATCTTTGGACAACTGGAGAGACCACCAGATGGGAGTGGGTCTTGACCTTTCACATAGATACAATGAAGAAGAAGAAGAAATACCTTTATTGTCACATACAGTTAGACATAGAGCACAATATCAGCTCAATTTTACCACCGTATTGAACCCGTCATGGATGAACCATGAGCAGGAGGAATCCAAGCAACAGCGGTTCAGTGTCTTGTTCAACAGCCGACCAGATCCAGCAACAGACCAACAAAACATACCCATGGTTACTGCGGTCCACTGGCAGTCGGTCCAGGGTGAACCCAGCCTCTCGCTCGGAGGCAGCTCGGGTCGCCTCCAAAGAGCAGGATAAACGTTAGATACTGAATGCATAAATGGATTTATCTGCTCCCTGCAACCCACCCAGACAGGTCAACAATTCAAACCCGGCCTTGGCGGCTCCCACACCCAAAAAAGCCAACGGACTTCTTATGTGTTCCGCAATCCGCATATTTGCCTTGAGCTTAGCTTTCCAGATTCCACATCCAGGAAAGTCCCCGGGCATTGGTACCTTCGTCCCCAAACGGACACAACAACTCGCTCGTTAGCATAACAAAACCCAGCACTGTAGCAGAAACTCCTGCAGTCTGGTAGAACCGAAGACGCCTCCTGGCTAGAAAGGGCATCAAGGTCTTGGCGGAGACGAACCATGGTAAACTCTGACGATAACTTGTGTAATCATTTTTCTCTGGTCTGCATCGTCTCTAGACAACTATTCACATTTATTTTGATTATTTTTGGATCGCTTTCACCCATTCGACGGCAGAGCTGTCACGCCGGAAGCTAACCAAACCGTCAGGGGCAACCGCGGGATTTAGTGAATAATTGGGAATCGAACCGCCAACCTTCGGATTGGTAGGATAACGCTCTTATTGTTACGACGTAGTTTTCAAGTTCGTCCGGGCGGTTCTTCGGTGGCAGATGATGTTTTAAAGCGACCGTCGGATCCGGATTTCAGCTTTGAGAGCGTGTACTTCTGCTTTTTTAACTTATAAGAAAATGCAAAACAACATTTCTTTTTCTCTTTAGTGGCCTATTTTCCCCGCGGCTCAGCTTTACATGCGTGTGAAATTCTCAGCATTTTTGGGCGACTTCTTGAAGTCTTCTCCCGAGGAACAGCTCCTCCCCTTCCAATTCCCGATTTGAGATCTTAAATTGTTCTCCCCCGCCGTCGCCCCGCCCGCAGCTCCGATCTGTATTTGTCTGAAAATAAGCAGCTCTTGAGATAATGGTACGATCTGAAGGAAAACGGTTTCAGAAACGCCTCTCGGTGATCCGACTGGAGTCCCTTCCCCCGTGTGCGCTTTATCTCCGAGTCGGAGCGCCGCTTTTCTCGTCTCTCAAACCGGGCAGGAAAGAACTTAGATTTTCTCCCGAAGCGGGGAGGAGATAAAGGTAGAATTTTGTCGTCTTCAGATTTCATTCTTGCCGAAACCCCTGGAAAAGCAGCGTGAACCTCTTGGCACGAGAAAGAGAAGCTCGCCGCTCCTCATGAATCACCATTATTGAGGTTGGACACAGAAGTAGGAACACCTGCTTGGGCAGCGCCGGGTGTTCAGCTAAATGAAAACGACAGCTCCGTGTTGCAACGCTCGCGAAGGCGGTGCTCGTTTTTTTTCAATCCAAGATTTCGAGACGCCTTGAACTGTTAGTCAGATTTTATTTTCACAAATGTACTCTTAGATCAGGCGTGGGCGATTATTTTGGCACATATTTTATCTAGTTTTTACACGCCGGCCAACAAGGTATCATGTAAATTGAAAGAAATGAAAAATGCAATTTAAATTTTTTGCTTTTTGATTTCAACTTTAAAATCATTCACGATCACATAAATGTACCAACATTGTGATGGATGTAATCATCCGTACGAAATTAAACAAAAGGAAAAAAAAAACAAGGAGTTTCTACATTCAATATTGATTGAAAATGCTAATTGAAATATTTTATTTACCGTATTTTCCGCACTATAAGTCGCCTCTAAAACCCTACAATCTTCTCAAAAACCGACAGTGCGCCTTATAATCCAGTGCGCCTTATATATGGATCAATATTGAGCCGCAAGAGGTCTCGCAACTACAGGAAGCAGCCGACGACTCCATTCTCTCCCGTAGAAGAAGTAGCGTGTGGTGCATGATGGGATATATGACATTCTAATTTCCATTTTTGAGTGTGTCTGTAAAGACCCCAAAATGGCACCTTTCAAGAGACACGCTTACGACGCAGAGTTTAAACTCAAGGCGATCGGTCACGCAGTAGAACACGGGAATAGACCAGCAGCGAGAGAATTCAACATTAACAAATCAATGGTGCAGAAGTGGAGGAAGCGACAAGATGACCTGCGCCGAGTAAAGAAGACCAAACAGAATTTCCGAGGAAACAAAGCAAGATGGCTACAGTTGGAGGACAAACTTGAACAGTGGGTTGTTGAACAGAGAGCAGTAAGTAGAGGCGCCTCTACAGTCACTATTCAAATGAAGGCAACAGCGCTAGCTAGCGACATGGGCATCAATGAATTTAGAAGCGGTCCTTCTTGGTGCTTTTGTTTTATGAAACGCTTTGAACTGTGACAAATGAAGTTGGAAATACATTGTTTTCAACGAAGGCGGCGCAAATTCTGGTAAGAGCTACCCATACATACAGTACCGTATTGTGAATGCGCTAACTTGTTTTGGGAGTGAACAAAACATTGTCAGAACGTTGGTTTGTGTTCTATTAATGAAGTCTGACTGACTTATCTGACTGTTCTGTTGACATTCGCTTTAGCGCAGCTCCATTTAGTGGATGCATAACGCAACCCCAACCACTGCTAGCTTCTATTCTATGCGCCTTATAATGCAGTGCGCCTTATATATGAATTTTTTTTTTAAATAGGCCATTCAGTGAAGGTGCGCCTTATAATCCGGTGCGCCTTATAGTGTGGAAAATACAGTATTTTATTCTTGTCATTGCTATTATCACTCTGTGTTGTCGTTTAATTTTGCTTGTCTATTTTCCCCCTCATTCTTATCCTTGATGTTGTTCTCTCCGTTGTCTATTTATCGTGTCTTTCGCTAGTTTCTAATTGTCTCTCTATTTATATGCATATTATTGACATAACTGTTACACTGCTGTGACAAAAGGATATTCCCTATGGGGATCAATAAAGTTTATCTTATATCATCTTTAGTGATAGTGTCAATAAATTACAAGACAAAATTGGCTAAGACTGCAGAGAGGATCACCAGAACCCCACCACCTCCTCTGCAGAGCATCTACCACCGCAGAGCCGCCTCCATCGCCAAGGAACACACCCAACCCCGACATGGACGGAGGTACAGGAGTGTGAAATGTAGGACGACACGATTGAAGGACTCGTTCTACCCGACCGCCATCGGACTCCCAAACACCTGACACTCATTCTGAACTACCGCCATTTAAACCCAACGCATCCTCGCACCTGCACTTTGCGAGTCGCACAGCGAGCGGCACTCAATGTTTCACTTGCCGACGCCGTTCATGTTCATAATCATTTTTGCGATATAAAGTGCAGTAAACAAATTCTCAAGGGACAACGTGAATTTTTTTTTAACAGGTATGAAAAGAAAGGCGGAGAGAGATGAAGATACTGAAACAAAAGAAAGTCAAAGCTAAGACCAGGAAATATGACGAAGCGAATATAGCGCTTGGCTTCACAAAGACCTAAAAACAATGTTATTAAAGTCTATATTTCTTTCTTATTTGTTTTCTTTAATGTCAATAAGAATATAATTTCATGCAGAGGTGTACTTAGAACAATTTCGCAAAACCCTGGCGGTTATATTTGGAAACTCCCGATAGGTCATTAGAACTGAAGAAGCCTTTCGGATGAAACGTCTTGAAGTGAAGAAACTCAAGTCCAGTTTCCAAGAAAGGAAGATTTGGACAAGAATTCACCTCAACCTGGACGACTGAGAACCTCCACAGAACCTCCACGTCTCTGTTGATACGACGTACAAATGAGGGTGTATGTTTTTATATGACCTGTGAATGAGTGAATAAAAATGCAAGGTCAGAATGGTTATTATTGTCACCAAGTCTTCCCGCAATAGCGTCCAACATGCTACACGCATGCTTGCGTGCGGGGAAAGCATTCAATTAAAGTTCAGCTGGTGAAAATAAAAAGGCTGTATAAAGTTATCTGAATCAATTCTTACTTTAAGCCTTGCGGTGCTAAAACAGGTCGTTTGTTTATCATCTTAAAATTCCAAGTGTCCCCCCCGCGGCCTTTATTTTACAGCATGAGATGCATCGCGTAAAAGAAAAAAAAACAAAAAACGCTCGTCTTCAAAATCTGGGCCAAAAACATCATTTCCAGCGCGACGTGGGATTCGACGAGCGCTTTTGATTTTTTTTTTTTTTTTTTATCTTCCCCCCCTTTGGGTCCCATTAAATCAATCCCTGGGTCTGTGCTTGGTTTTCAGCTCCATCCAGATCCATCCAGAACGCCGTCGCGCTTGCACGTCGCATTAAAACGCATCCTCCGCGATCGGCGCGTAACCCAGAGCCGATTTGACGAGTCGATCGTCCGAACCCGACTAGAAGGGGTACGTTGCGGGTGGGATGCGCTCAACGCCGACGTAAACGCCACCACGTTGACAACCGGGGTAAACCGCTGTCCAAACCGAATCCGGGAAAATCACATCGAGGGGCCGCCAGATGTAAATCTGAGAGAAAAAAAAAACGAGATGCACAGCTGTTGACCATCAGCGCGTAAAACACCCGTAAAAATGTTAATTTCACCCAAAACCCCCGCAGGGCCGCCGCTGACATTCCTGCGTGTTGATTAAACCCAGAACGAAGCGGAACGTTTGTCCGAGGGGGGGTTTTCAGGCGTGTGATGCGGGGGGGTTACCGAAAAGGAAGGACCGCCGCGGTCGAGTTGGATCACCATGGCGACGACGAGGGCGACTCTTGCCGTCACGGTAGCGGCGACGCTATCGTAAGACGAATTGTGACGGTTGGCGTCGGGGACTCGGACGAAATCGGCGCCAGCAACCCGTGTGGTCCGTCGGTCTGGAATGAGGATTTTTTTTTCCCAAACCCGGCGAGGATGAAAGATGAGAAAGAGAGAGAGAGAAAAAGCAAACAATGGCTTTTGAGAGAAACGTCGATTTTTGCCGCGCGTCAGACAAAGTACAAATCAAAGTCTGGGGGGAAAAAACGACCGACGGACATTTCGACTCCGGGGCGGCTTTATGCCACGAGTGACGGAGCGCGGAGACGTATTATTTAATTTCTCTTCAGAACTGGACTGGATATCAACGGACCTCATTTTCACGTCCCATAAAATCTGGTCATATGCAGGGAAGTGGAGACTGTGGAATACCTGTGAGGAGTGTGTGTGGGTTCCCTGTTGTTTTGTCTCAGGTTGGTGTTGTTAACCTGGTTTTATTTATTTTTTTTAGTTACTTTTATGAACGTCCCCCCGTTACATGCACAGTGTTGACGTTCTTGACTCCGTTCAAGCTTCCCGCGGGGCCGCGGTTGAAAATTAGCCGGTCGGCTCAAATCGGCCGCGTTCACGAAAACCTCCAAAAAAACGTGATTTTATATCGGGAAATAAAAGTATGTAGGTGCAATATGACAGATTGAAAAAAAAAAAAAAACATGTGAAAATAACTGATAACGAAACAAAGAAAAGAAACAACCCGAAACGCAATTCTTGGCCACTTGGCTGATTTGGCTGTGGATAGAAAAGTAAAAATAAATATAGATAAAATATACATAAATAAAATAAAATAAAGCATGATAGAATAAAATCAAACACACAAAAATAAAATAAAATAATTAAAATAGCAAGATACAATAAAATAAAACACACAAAAATAAAATAAAATAAATTAAAGATAAACTTAACTTAACTAAACTAAAATAGAATAAAATAAAACACACAAAAATTAAATAAATTAAAAATGAAATGAAATAAAACAAAGTAAAACACACAAAAATAAAACAAAATAAAATAGTATATAGCAGGAACTAATTGTTTATCAAAATAATTGGCACAAAATCCCCCAAACTGTTCCAAAAAAAAAGAAAAAAAAAGAATTAGTCAGACAGAAATTACAGCAATTCTTTTCCAAAGAAAATGAGGTGAAAAAAGGGTTAGATTGTAAGGAAATTATCAAAAGGAAATGGAATGGGCCGAAAATGACCCCAAAACAACCATGAATGAGTTAAATTCATGGAAACTCCCTGAACAGCGGAGCGTAAAGTGAAACGTCCAATGTTCTCCCTCTGACTTGCACACACGGTGACGTCAAAAACCCGGGACACTGGAAATAAACAATTCCAATCTCCCCCCGAACCCGACATCCGCTGTTTATCACAGCGTCATTAATCTTAATCCCGAATAAAACGCGGATAAACCGGACGGAAAGCGCGACTCGTATCGATTTTCGGCTCAAGAACGGTGGAACTCGTGCGACCTGCCGGCCGCCGGCGTCACGCGGCCGCTGGCCGTTTGGCTTGTCAACACAGCGGTCGCCGCCGAGGCGTTTTCACGGTCACTGCCCTTTGACCTCGCTCGCTCCCCGGCGATCAGATGATCTAATCTGTCGGGTTTGACGAGCGCGAGCAGCTGAGGGCCGAGCAGACCCGGCGTTCTCTTTGAATTCAGCGTCGGATCCCATTTGGCTGGAAAAACTGAGGGAGACAGAAGTATTTCTTTTTTTTTTTTTTGTCAACGTTTGGCCTTTTAAATCCAACAATGTTTCACTTTGAGGTTTTCTGTCAAGCCGAGATCTCGCTCACACTCCCGTCCCGAGAGAACGACGGATATGAAGCTCCTCTACAGCTACGATAACAGAGAAAAATTCATCAATCTTTAATTATTTTGCATTTTATTCATTCATTCATTCATCCTGGAGCACCAACCAATCACACGGCAACATATAGAAACACAACCATCGCTCATTCATTCACACGTGACATATAACCGTAAGATACAAATTTAATTCCTTACAGAAGTGGGTTCGTACGTTGATTTTTTTTTTAAATCTTAAATCAGTTTTTCCCCATTTAAAATAACAGAAAACAAAGTGTGTTAATTTGCTCCAACCTCCATATTAAAATATTGAAATTAATTTTGATGTAGAAAACCCCTAAAAAAGAAGCATATGAATAATGTTAGGGAAATCAAAAAGAAAAATCCTGGTAATGTTGAACTTGATCTCTTAGGATCCATGATGACTATTCAAAAAAATACACAAAATAAGCACAAAGATAATAAAATGACGCCGCACAAGAGGCGGAAACACGCCACAAGATATGCGTACGGTACCAACTAGCCTGGAGGGAGCGGCGGAGGGATGCTGGAAGCTGCGAGACGTTCTTCAAGGATTCCATTTGCAGGAGCTCGCTTGGCACGATTTTCAAATTTTGATTTTCTCGCTCTCGTATTTGTATCATGAATTTGTTTTTCGTATTTCAATTATAAAATTTCCTCGATTCGCACTTTGTATCTTAAAAAAATGAAAGCGATTTGTATCATAAGGGGTCGTAAAGAAAAATAAATCCATTTATTCTTACTATCCCAGCTTTTGGCCAATGACAGCTTGGATAGCCGCCATGAATGGATTGAAATTGTAATTAAAAATAAGATAAGAATAAGAACAACTTTTTTTATCCCGAAAGAAATTGTTGTCCCAGAGTTTCAAGTAAAACATAACAATAATAAATAATAGTAGGAAATTGTATAAACAGTATAAAAAAAAGGGGGGAGAATAAGACACACAAATAAAACTATAAAGTGTCAAAGTAACAAGTCAAGGCTATAAAGTGTCTTAAGGTCTTAAGTACAAAGATTAAGTATTTTGTGGCGTTACTTTCATGCTTGAAATAAACCCAACTAAGGTAAGCAAAGTTAAGCTGTGCCAAGCCAATCTAAGCTATGCTAAGCGAAGCTCAGCTAAGCTAAGCTAAGCTAAGTGAAGGTAAACTATTTCCTCGTGCAGTCACGACCATTAAATCCAAACTGTGTCTTTGAGTCCTCCCCCCCCAAAAAACTGAAAAATTCCAGAAACCTGACACTCGTGCTCCTGAATTAGCTGATAGCATAGTTATTAGGTATTTTATTTATTTCAGTTCCACTGACAAAAGCAGCGTCGTGGTATCCGTCCGCCTCGGAAAACATCACAAGCCTCCTTCGCCTTCGCCGCCGCCGCCCGCGGCCCCCACCCTCGGCCCCTGCGCGTTCATTAGTGTTCCCCCTCGCTCTTCTTTTTGAAAGTCTCTCAGATCTCCACGCTTTGGTTTCCCACTCCTGCGTGGGGCGGGGGGTTTGAGATCAAATGCGCGGCACGCGATGGAAATCAAGTCGCGGCGTGACAAACGAAGAAGGGCATCCATAATGCATGCGCCGTCAGGTCGAGGCCGCGTGCGTTCCGGGGCGTCGCGTGAGGGAAGGGAAAAAGAGGGACGGCGTCTGGACTTGACTGACGGCGGACGACACGACCGGCGTTCCCCGGTTTCTGGCAATCGCACGTCGCGAACGCCGGCGCGCGATACGCGTCTGACAACCCCGTTGCCGAGATTCAGACGGCGCCTGAAATATTCCGTTTGTGCACGAAGCAGCTGTCAGGCCGTGATCACACACACGACTTTCCCCCCCTGAATTATGGAGGGGAAGTGTGATTTTATAGCCCAGAACTTTTTAAGACGGGCTTTATAATTTTATTTTTTTAAATCAATACCTTTAAACATACCTCCGAAGTGGCTTGGATTTTTATTGAATCCAATTGCGCCGGCGGATCCAATTACACCGACCGGGCGGGATTCGGACGAGTTTATTACCGGAGTTGTTAAACCGTACACTATGCTCTAATCGTAATTTATCGGTGAAAACTGTGCATGAATAATTGTTTTTTTTTTTTTTTTTTTTTAAATCAAGGCCGTTATTTAACCCTCTGTGACAGGATTTAAGTCGAAAGGAACGATGGAAAGCGGCTCGGTTAGCGCTACCGCCTCGCAGCAAGAAGGGTGGCGCGGCGGTGAGCGGCACGAAGGATCCTGGGGACTTTTCTGTTTGGACCTTCCATGTTCTCCTCGTGTCGCCCCGGGTTTCCTTCAGGTTCTCCGGCTTCCTTTCACCGTCTATAAATGTGTGGCAGGTCAATTGGAAAAATTGGGAAATTGCCTTAATGGACAGATGAGAGAGTGTATGCTTGTCTGTCTGGTTTTGTAAGATAAGATAAGATGAGATAAGATAAGATAAGATAAGATAAGATAAGATAAGATGAGATAAGACAGATATGATGAGATGAGAGAAGATCAGATGAGATAAGATAAGATAAGTTAAGCTAAGATAAGATTAGATAAGATGAGATAAGATAAGATAAGATAAGATAAGTTAAGCTAAGCTAAGCTAAGCTAAGATAAGATAAGATAAGATACGATAAGATAAGTTAAGATAAGATTAGATAAGTTGAGATATTTTATTGATCCTCGTAGGGGAAATTCTTTAATCACAGCAGCGTAACAGTTATAGTGTCAATAAATCTGAATATAGATATAAATAGAGAGACAATTCGAAGACGATTAGACAATTAGAATATCGCAGAAGACATCCACAAATAAACAAATATTTAATAAACAAACAAAAGAAGAAAGCAGAGAGAACAACAACAAACACAACAAGGATAAGAATGGACAACAGAATGGGGAAAAAAAAAAAAAAAACACAAACAAAAAAAACCAGCAAGGGTGGAGAAAATAGACAGCCAAAACAACAACAACAAGGATAGGAACATAAACAGTGACAACAGCAACGGCAAAAATAAACAAAAACAAGCAGGATGTGAATGGCCTGAGACCAACAAGGATAAAGATAGACAAGAGGTTAGACACTGACTGGCGACCAGGGTGGACCAATCCTAAATGTACCCCTAAAGCCCCTAAATGTACAATAAATGTTACAGATAATAAAAGAACTAATGAACGATATTATTTAAATTACCAACAGAAGCTTGTCCTTTAAAATAATGACCTTTCTGCCGAGAGCAGAATTAAGTGTTTCGTTAGTTTCATCAACAGAAATACGGGAAACGGGGAAATAAAAGCACTCAAAGAAGAGAGAACGGAATTTGTGATATTAGAAGAAAATAAAATGGAAGGGAAACTTCCAGGAAAAAACACATGGGAAATGTAGACAATCCAGATTATCACAAAGTGACGGTTTGTGCCGCCCGACTTTCCAGTCAGCTTTGGGCGTCCTACTTTTCTCCCCCCCCTTTTAGTTTGTTTGCAACCAACTAGCTGCTCCTCCAGCTCAGCTCAGCTCAGCTCACCGCAGCCGAAATCTGCTCCCGAGCGCGAGCGGCAATCAAATTTTGCAGCTAACCGGTGATCATGGCGGAGCACTTAGCGGTTGGAGCCGACAGGAGATAGCAGATGGCGGCGCGAAATTGCATTTGAGCTGACGCGTTCCGCCTCTTTTGCACCGCAGACGGACTGTTTACCTGCTCACAGCTAAAGGGGTGCTGCTAATCCGCATTAAATAATGGGAAGGGAAAGGGGAACAACTTTTTTTTTTTCCCCCCCTTTTACTTGCAGGCACGTGGATCCGCGAATCCGGAAACACATGTGAGAATAGTTTTCCCCGAAACACAATTAGGATTTAAACTTCTCCTCTGTTTGTTTATGTGGGCTGAAACTGGATGATGCAGCTGAAATGATCTCCCGTCTTTCTGCATATTTTCCTCATCAATGCCGAACGAACCGCCTGACCCGGGTTATTTTTCTGCCTGAGGGCGGCCAACATCTGAGGTCCGTCTCTACACATTTTATATATATATTTTTGTGTGTGTGTGCGTGTGTGTGTGTGCAAGTGTTTATGCGATGCCATCGTTTTCTCTCTTATTCCCATGCAAATATCTGAAGGCCAATATTGTACAGCTGTAGTTGTTTCTTCATCATCGCGTTCAGGGGCGATTCTAGGTTTTTTTGGGGACACCGGGCAAAAATTTACAGAGGGCCCCCCTTCAGGGAGGGTTCATCACCATTATGTAAGAAATAATCTGTTTCATTCATTCATTATTGTACACTTTGTCCTGGATCCAGGGTCCCAGGAGTTAGGGGCGGAGCCTATCTTAGCCGTGATTGGGCAAACAGGCGAGGGTTAAAAGACCTATAGCGGGGATGCTAACCACTGCATGACCTTATAAATAATGTGACTGACAAGAAAGAGACCCTTGTTTTTCGCGGGGGTTACGTTCCAAAAGGAACCCGTGATAGGCAAAATCCGTGAAGTAGAAACCTTTATTTTTTTACAATTATTATACAATACTTCTTTATGGAACGAATGGAGGATTCATTAATTCCGTAATGCCGGCCTACAGCCGCATAGCTTTTACCTTCCCTTAGCATGTCCAGAAGTTTAACTTTATCTGCAATAGATAGCATCTTCCGCTGCCTTTTGGGCCCTTTTGTCGCTCCAGAGCGTTTTGTCAACATTATGGGTTTTAGAGAAACTCGTAATCGCGAGAGAATTTACACGTACGTCATGTAAATTTGGCAAGCTGTTTTACGTACGTGTACATATTAAACTGCAACGTTATTGACGCACAGGTAGAGAAGAAGCGGAGTGACTTTTTAGCCAATCAGAATGCAGAACACAACGCACAATGCAAATCCGTGAAGTGGCGAAACGGTGAAAAGTAAACCTCGTTATAGTGAGGGATCACTGCACTACAAAAAATATACAATTCACAAATGTGCACTGTGGTATCATAGGAATATCAAAAATAAGAATATAGCCATGAGCTAGCTGGTAGGATAACGCTGCTAACAGTTGCTCCATTACATTTGTTTACCTAAGATGCGCTGGTGCGCACTGAGGGAGTTACAAGCAATTGCCTGGCTTGCTTGTTGGGATGCGGCACCTCTGCCTAAAGCTCAAATATAAGCTTATTAATCATAATCAAACATTTTTACTCTAAACTGGTAACGCTAACGGCGTCAAAAACCCATAGTAGTGATAGTAGTTTGTCAGCCCATTGATGATACATTGCACCGGACTGAGCCAACAGAGGTATTAATTTTCAGTCGAAACATCCCTAATTACATTTAATCATCTTATATAAGATGATTATGATATATGGCGTCACGTGAGAGCTCATTCCAACTCTATATCAGAGAAGTGATTAACCCGGATGAACCGTCAGCAGCATCCAGCCGATGTCCGCATCCACGGGAAGGTGCTTAACGCGTCCGATGTTTTCGTGATATAATACCCCCCGTCGTCGCGGCTTGCGGTCTGCTCCCGCCGTTTCACCAGTTACTCACCAAGGTGGGGCGATCCATTAATTGAAAATATAATCTTAATTCACGAGGCCGGAATATTGGATTATGGGGTGAGTGTGATATATTGAGGCGTGAACCGAAGGGCAGCTGATTTGTAATTAAATTTGATCTCCAGGGTTCGGAGGGATGCGGGAATGGATTATATTTTCACATTTATCTCCTTAGGGGGGTCAAATTTTCTTCCGAGGTGACGACACACACACACACACACACACATACACACACACACATGCACGTATGAATATATTTGCACATATGTAATAAGAATGGGTTGGATCATCCAAACAAGGGGGAGTTGTAGTATCATCACATATTGTTACCTCATTCTTACATGTTTTTATGATCTTATTTTGTTTTTTATGAATATATTTTTCATTCTCACATGTATAATCAATACATTTATTTTTTTCTCACATCATTGTTTTAGTAATTTCTTATCATTGACCTTGCAGTTTGTTTGTTTTGAAGTCACGAAAGGACGATTGAAATTAATAATGCATCTTTCATGGATGTGTGACAGGCTTTTTAAGAGCGTTTTAAATGAGTCATTCTATTTTATTTTTTTCAAGACATCATCAGGCAGAATGGAAAACACAGTCAAACCAGTGCACTGGTTTTCCACTGGAAATCTCGTCACCGTGCAGGAAACACTAGCAGCGTTTGTCCACTAGGGGGCACTGTTGCGTCACAGGAGCTTCCCCCCCCCCCGTCGTCCCCCCGGGTCCATTGTTCTCTGCTCCACTCCTTCGGAGTTTTTAATCTGGACCTGAGTCGAGGCACTTTGCACACGGGAGTCAAATGAGCCGAGTGTCCGGAAGGTCACGGGGACGCTTCCCGTCGCCTCTGAACATCTGGCCGGAGAAGAAGTCCGTCGCCAGAGAACGCATTAAGAGGGGAATCTATCTCTATCTCTTTTTTTTGGAGGGCGGCTGCCGACGGCCCGATCATGAGGGTTGAATCGTTTCATCCGGAATAAAGACCCGAAATCACAATGGGGGGGGTTTACAATTTCGGGTTTTTACAAGTTTATTTGTCAGTGTGCGTCGGGGGTGAGCGCTAAAACCGCTATCCCTCGCATCCTTTATGTGAGGGCACATTAAGATCCTCGCGGTTTTAAGCTTCTGACGAGCAATCATTTTACGTCTCCCCCGCCCCTCAGACTCATTTTAATAAAGTACAGACTCCAAAGGAATTCAATAAAAAAAAATGTATTCTTTCATGAATTGGAACTCATTTTCCCATCAAGGTGTTACAGAGATGTGGCTGTAATTTTACGAAATCATTTTAAATTGGATTTTGGTCCCTTTTAGTCCTTTTGTCAAAATTCCCTTAAAGGTTTTTTTTTTTCTTCTTAATTTCAATATACTTTGACAACCTTGTCCTGCTTTTGTCTACCCAGACTATAAATGCGAGGCGTTTGAGCCTTAGTCACGGGATATCAACTCTTATTTGATTTAACGACACGGAGTTATTGTGTCGTTAACCAAAGGAAGGCTGTTGGCGGCGACATCGGCACGTCGACGGATACAAAGTGGGGCTTCGCTGGTAGCTATGTGAGGTCAAGGGTCATGGTCAAAGAGTTGGGCGTGACCCTTCCGATGTATTGCCAGTCCTTGATACAAGTACTAATTTGTACCAGATTCAGATACCAACATTTTTGTGAGGGTCAAGAAGTCCCTCTTGTAGTTACAATGGAATATTTATCTAACAAGGTATGAATGGATGTTTTCTGTATTTTCAAAGTTCCAAGGTTGGCGTTCGGACGACCATTTCCTGCGGTGCTAATTCTGCTTATCGCGCTCCAGTTTGGGTAGCCTGAGAATCGGGCAACTCTTGGGTCTCGAAGGAACCTCTTGCATGAGTCTACACAGAATGGCCCCCCGTTGGAATCGAACTGGGGCCCGTTTAGCGTGGCACCCACCTTTGGACAAGCCCCTGCCACCCCCCCAAAAAAATAAAAAGAAATTTAATTAACTTTTCTTCAGCTCTACTACCCTGCAGGCAGTTTTCGGTTTATCACTGCTGGGGTTGGGCGTTAGTCCAAGCTGGGGAAACCGAACAGACATAAGCTTTCGCCTTCTTCCAACGCCGATCCATCCATCCGAACACACACACACACACACACACACACACACACACACACACTGCAAACCACCCGGGGCAGATCCACAACGGAAAGCAGCCCAAGGTGACTCCTATCTGAGCCTCAACCCAACTGATATCCTGGTTCTCTTCTTTTACGTCAGCCTTTCCATTGCCGTTCTGATTGTGGCTCAGGTGAGTCCTTGGAATTCGTATTTTTGTACCCGAAACGACACCCGCGTCAACATATTATTTGGAATTCAGCGGGACGTGTTTGGCTTTGGAGGTTCTTCCCAGTGGTGCTGAGATGCTCTTGGTCACGGTCACGAGATAGCTCCAACGCTGGCCTCCAGTCTGAGCCAGGAACTGCATGGGGAGTTGTATGACATATGTGGTACTACTTCGTATTCTATAATCTTGTTTTGTTTTTTATAATGAATACTTTTCTCATTCGTAATTCGCCCATATTTTTTTCTTTTTCCTATCGTGGACCTTGTAGTGGAGTTTGCTTTTTTTTTTTTCCCCAAAAGAAAGGTTATTGCACATCAATGCAACAACGTCGGTTCACCTTCTGCAAAACAATTCACTCATTCACGTAAGAAGCCATCGCAACTTGGGCCGACGCCCAGCGGTTATGCGCCGGAAAAAAATCCCCACGGTCTCCAAGACGTTTCTCGGATGAGCGGTGAAACATCTTCAGGGGAGGAAACCGAGTCCGGTTTGCTGGATGACTGAGAACCTCCATGGACGTATTTCCATCACGACCAGAACTTTAACAAGCCGCGGAGGAACGAAGGTCGGCCGTGTGAAAGACAACCGGAACCTTCCTGCGAGAGAGACGAAATTCTCACAATCTGTTATATCGACTCGGAGCGGGCCGAGAACTTCTCTGAACTTCCTTGGAAGGATCTCCGTCTTCCCCGTCCTCGCGAAAAAAGTCATTTCAGAAAAGGCGCGGCCGGTCGGAATATATATACAAGGCGTCCTTTTGTCCGCGCTGCTGTCGGGACGGCCAATGAAGCTTTGCTCTGGTGAACCGAAGTAATGGAGGCGCCTCGGCTTCGACGCGAGTTTCTCCAAAAGCTTTTCCCGCGGAGGTTTATGAGATATTGGATTGTGCGGACCGGACGATCACAGGTTATAGTTTTATGATGGGAGTTTGGCGGCCGGAGAGATGTAGCTTCGAAGAACGCGCGCTTGGCAATAATGCGCTTTCGCCTTCTCATACGAGGACAAATGGAAAAAGAAAAGAAGTTACACCGTCTCGGGTTGATAAAATTGCCTCTGGAACACTGTGGTTTTATTCCGGCGCTCTCCCTTTGAGCGTGGATTGACCGCTACCCCATGCAGACGAAGCTACTTGATAGTATGATAAAGATCATAGAATGATAAAGGCTAACAAAAGTGATACTTGAATCATGCTAATGTCTGCTTGAAGTCACTGTTTGAGTCTCTCCATTTAAAGGTCACTTTTGCTACTGCGTGTTAGCAGTCATTCATTCATCCTCTATCCATTCACATGTCATACAGAGACGAAGAGCTATTCACCCTCTCATTCACACGTCATATAAGGACGTAATATCATTCACTCATTCATTCATACACCACATCGCAAAAAACAACCAGTCACTCACTCATTCATTCTTGCATCATACAGAGACAAAAAATGCATTCATTCATTCATCCATTCATTCATTCATCACATAGTGACGAACAACTATTCATTCATTCATTCATTTGTTCATTCATTTGTTCCAACCATTTATTCATTCATAACCATATAGAGACAAAAAAACATATATACATACATTCATTTATTCATTCAGCCTTTGTTCAGTCACATGTCCGAGACAAACAATTCAACCTCTCATTCACGCATCATGTGAGGACATATAACCATTCGGTCATTCATTCACAAGGCATATTGAGACAAATAAACATTCACTCATTCATTTATTCATTCATCCAAATATAGAGACCAACAACCATTCATTTATGTATTCATTTATACAGCATGCACAGACAAATTACCATTGCTCAATTATTCATTCATACATTATATAGAAATAATCAACATTCATTCATTCATTTCATAAGGATAATCATTCATTCATTCATTCATTCATCTATCTTACAGAGACATCCATCCATCCATTCATTCATTCATCCATTCATTCTTCATATAGGGACGATCAAACATTCATGCATTTGTTCATCTTATGTAGACAATCAACCATTCATTCATTCATTCATTCATGCATTCATCTATCTTACAGAGACAATCATCCATTCATCATCCATCCATCCATTCTTTCTTTCTTTCTTTCTTTCTTTCTTTCTTTCTTTCTTTCATCCTATGGAAAAAAAATCAACCATTCATCCATGCATTCATCCATTCATCCATCCATTCATTCATCATATAAAGACGATCAACGATTCATTCATTTGTTCATCTTATGTAGACAAACAATCTTTCACTTTCTCACACAGAGGTCATAAAACCATTCACTCTCAATTATTATTACATGACACTTAACTTTACTTAGTTTTCATTTTCCTTTTTCTTTTCCAATCTTTTTATGTCCCTTCTTATTATTGTCAGCGGTATAATAAAGTTATAATATGAATATATTTATTTTTATGAAAGTCTGTCCCGAATTCCAGAATTTCACGACCTGCCGACTCGAGAGCCTAAAAGCAGCGGCTCAGGACTCGCCGAGACCGCCGGCTGCCGCGGGCGGGGGTGCGATCGCAAGTCAAACAATATTAAATAAGAAAAAAAACAAACAAACCAATAAAGCAAAGCGCAGTTTGCGACGCGATGGCTGCTCCCATATGTCGGCTAAAACCCGCGGAAAAGTGTTTGGACGCAGATGCGGTTTGGATGTTACGCCGGACTTAATCGTACGGGGGGAAAATGAAAAGTGGCAGCCCTGGAGCAAGCTGCCCGGGAGTCTTATTTTCTCTTTTTTTTTTTTTGTCACTGTGAAATTTGCTCCTCGGCCTCGGCGGGCGTCGACCCCCCAAAAAGGAGCCTCGCGGAAGGCGGGGGGAACCAGGATGACCCGGGGCGACTCCCTCCACGCCGGAAGCAGCATCTGCAGACGGATCACACGTCAACGTGACGGGGGATTTAACGCGACTCTATTGTAAGTCTATTGTAAGTCGCTTTTGGATAAAAGCGTCTGCCAAATGCAATGTAATGTAATGTAAAAATTGTACAATTTAGTCTGTAGGTTTCTATATGACGTGGGAATGAGAGGGTGAATGTTGCATGTCTCTACATGGCGCTTGGATGAATGACTCAATGGTTTAATGTCTGACTATCTGAGAATAAGAGTGAATTGTTGTATATCTTGATATGACAGAGTGAATGGTTTCATGTCACTATATGATGATTGGATGAATGAGTGAATGTTTGTATGACTTTTTGTGATATTTGCATGAATGTAATGTATAATGAGAGAATAGTTTCATAGATGACAATATGGCGTGCGGATGGATGAGTGAATGGTTTCATGTCTGTTTATCACAAATGGATGAATAAGTGAACGGTTGATTGACAATTTGTGAATGACAGGGAATTGTGTATCTGATATGACATGTGAATGGATGACTGAATGTTAAATGTCTCTATATGGCGCTTGGATGAATGAGGGAATGGTTGAATATCTGACAAATTGTGAATAAGAGTCAATTGTTGTATATCTGATCTGACTTGTGAATGAATGAGTGAATGGTTGTATGGCTTGATTTGATATTTGCATGAATGTAATGTATGATGAGAAAATAGTTTCATGTATGACAATATGGCGTCCAGTGAATGAGTGAATGGTTGTCTATCTCTATATGACGTGAATGAAAGGTTAAATTGTTGCATGTCTATATGATGATTGGATGAATGAATGAATGAATGAATGGTTGATTGTCTGACAATTTGTGAATGACAGTTAATTGTATATCTGATAGGACATGTGAATGAATGAGTGAATTGTTGCATGTCTCTACATGACTTGTGAATGAATGAATGAATGTTTGTATGGCTTGATGTGATATTTGTGTTAATGTATTGTATGATGAGAGGATAGTTTTATAGATGACAATATGGCGTGCGGATGGACGAGTGAATGGTTTCATGTCTGTATATCACTGATGGATGAATAAGTGAATGGTTGAATGGTTGTGAATGACAGTGAATTGTGTATCTGACAAAACATGTGAATGAATGAGTGAATGGTTGCATGGCTTGATTTGATATTTGCATGAATGTAGTGTATGATGAGAGACTACTTTCATGTATGACAATATGGCGTGCAGGTGAATGAGTGAATGGTTGTCTATCTCTATATGACATGAATGAAAGGGTAAATGGTCGCATGTCTCTATATGTCACTTGGATGAATGAGTGAATGGTTGAATGTCTGAAAAATTGTGAATGAGAGTGAATTGTTGTGTATCTGATATGACAGAGTGAATTGTTGCACGTCTCTACATGATGTGTGAATGAATGAGTGAATGTTTGTATGGCTTGGTGTGGATGTAATGTGTGATGAGAGAATAGTTTCATAGATGACAATATGGCGTGCAGATGAACTGGTGAATTGTTGCATGTCTATATGATGATTGGATGAATGAATGAATGAATGAATGAATGGTTGATTGTCAGAAAATTCGTGAATGACCGTGAATCGTATATCTGATATGACATGAGTGAATGGTTGCACGTCTCTATATGATGTGTGAATGAATGAGTGAATATTGTATGGCTTGATTTGATATTTGCATGAATGTAATGTATGATGAGATAATAGTTTCATGTATGACAATATGGCGTCCAGATGAATGAGCGAATGGTTGCGTGTCTCTATATGATGATTGGATGAATCAGTGAATGGTTGAATGTCTTACAATATGATTTGTGAATGAAAGAGTGAACAATTGTATGTATCGGTCTGATGTGTGAATGGTGGTTTGTATTACAACATGAGGTGAACCGTCGCCCGGACAAGAAAAAGCATGAATTGCTTCCAAGCAATCGCAGATGCAAATAATTCATCCCACCTCCTGGACCGGATGCGTTCTAGAGGAAACCGTCCCTCATCCTCCAGCGTGGACCTCCTGTTCCTGAGCCAGAGGCCGAGGACGGTCCGATCAGCTTCCCCTGTTGGAAGTGAACTCGATGCGATGCGCTCACAAATGTTCCCGCAACGGCAGGACGGCCCGTGCTTCCCCTCCGTCTTCTCTATCGCTTTCTGCGCGGCAAGAAATCCAGGATCCGACGGCGCGTGGCGACGCAGAGGCCAGGCGGCGAAAGTTTCCTCGCGGTATTGGACGCTGAGCCGAAATCAATGTTCAATCAATGTTCAGCATTTTTTTTTTTTTTTTTTGAGAGAGAGAGAGAAGGATGAAAAGGGTTTTTGAGCTTCATATCATCGTTTGGGATCAGTTTCAGTCCTCAGTTTGGACTCGAGATCCGCCAAGTTGGATCACCGTTTTGAAAAAATCTCACTCTGCGAGGGGTTTCTCAGGGCTCCACTCACAGTCCAACCACATGCAGGAGGTTCAATGGGGATCTCAAAGCGTGTTCATGGCGAGGCGAATGTTCACGTGTCTCCAAGTTGTGGATGTCTCGATGTGACGTGTGAATGACAGGGTGAGTTGTATGTTTTTGATTTGCAGCATGAATGAGAGTGAATGGTTGCATGTCTCTGTGTTGTGAATGAATGAGCGAGTGGTCGTATGTTTCTTTATGATGGAGAAATGAGAGGGTGAATCATTGCATGTTTGTAAAAGTACGTGATGAGAGAGTGGGTGGTTTTATGTGTCGACATGATGCATGAGTTAGCGAACGCTAGCCCGTCGCTACAGGGCTGTCTCAGAAAATTAGAATATTGTGATAAAGGTCTTGATCTTCTGTAATGCAATCAAAAAACAAAAATTACTTTTTCATTATATATTATGATATACTAATATTTTGAGATAGGATTTTTGAGTTTTCTTAAGATTAAAATAATAAAAGGCTTCGCAACATTTCAGTTGTTTTGTAATGAATCCAGAATGTATGACATTTTTGTTTTTGTAATTGCATTACAGAAGATAAAGCACTTTATCACAATATTCTAATTATCTGAGACAGTCCTGTATATAACGTGTGAATGAATGAGTGAATGGTTGAATGTCTCAATGTGATGAATGAATGATGTTTCTCAATGCGGCCTTGTAAACAAATGAATAAATGAGTTTGCTAAAATGATGTTAGAACTGCGACGACTCCGGAAGCAAGGCCAGGTTTACAATCCCGCGAATCACCGCGAGACGATCGCGCCGCCAGATGCGGATTTGCATATCGAACACGTCGACAATCCTCAAAATCTAAAGCGAGCAAATACAAAACGAAGGGTCGCGGCTTGAAGGGAAAGCGCAGATTGTCGGTTGTAACCTCGCTCAAAGTGCATCGCAGCTGTGAAAAGCAGAGGCGTGAGCGCCGAAGAAAGACAGAGGCTCCTCCCGCATCAAAAGCAAACAATAAAGAGACCGATATTGTTTATTATTTATGTCTTACTTGACACGTAAAGAGATGTAAATTCGTCACGCGCCGAGGAATCTTTCATTGCGAGGCCTCGGTGGCAGAAAGAGGGTAAGCTGCTCGGGGGGGGGAAGGAGGGTGAACGCAAAGCGTTTGCGCGAACGCCGCATTTGATGCTGATGTCTTATTACAGTAACTCGTGCTGACAATCCAAAGGACATCGCCGGCTAATTGCGCGGAGACGCACATCTGAGCCCACACGCCGCTCGGAAACCCACCCGGCGCGGCGACGCCTCGTCACCGCCATGTTTGATGCCCCGACCCTCAATATAAGAGCGACTCCGCCGATGACTAAATGGTATTAGACGTGTGTTTGGTTTGGAGCTGCTACCTATTTTCCACGACGCGCCGTATCAATCCGGATCCTCGCAGCCGCAGCCTCGGTATCACGCCGCTTCTGTTTTTTCCTACCTTCAGCAGTACTCTGTGTGTGTGTGTGTGTGTGTGTGTGTGTGGCCATCGCTTTTAATGTGTGTTGAAAACCCCGTAGGCCTGTTATGGACATCCACGTCCACACACACACACACACACACACACCAAACATGTGCGTCTCCACTATCCAAAAGTCTGCCTGATGAAGACAATCAGCAAAGATTTACAGGATTGTAAAAGATACACTGTGCATGTTGACATTAGCGGATGGGAAGATCTTTGTTTTTTTTTTTTTCTTTTTTTCTCCCCCCGGAGACGTTGCGACGTGCATGGATGTGAGTGTTTACTCAACCACGGATTTTATTTGGTAAGAGCGCACAACGGGGAATACCAATGACTTGAAATAGAAACAGAAGCGTATCCGGGGGTTTTGGGGGGAGAGGTTGGAAACAAACGGTCGCCTTCTAATGGAAATTCTGTCCAAAACACACAAAAGCAGGGTTTTGACTTCAAGTTGATGACTTTTAACCACCACATCTAAGGTCTAATATTATAAGTAGTGTGTAACTTCCTCGTAGCTATTAATGATTAAATTGTAAATTGTACAATTAAATAAGTAATTAAAAAGTCAATGAACTGGCGACATTGGTTAGCGACATTGGTTAGCGACATTGGATCTTGAGGAGGAACTCACAAGGAAGTTCTCGCTCTCCAAAGCATCTTTGCCCAGATGCTAAACTTCGGATTGGTTCTTGCGGACGATGACGGCTCGGCAGATCTACTTGACGACGACATATAAGACGTACGCTCAGCCTACGATACTTTGGCTAACCTCAGAGAACAGTTCCAAATCCCGGCGGATCCCGGTGTATCTACCCAGGTTTGTGGGAAGTTCAGTTGAAGCTCAGTTGCGTTGGAGGAAGCAGCAGTGGTTAGCGCTTCGGCCTCACGGCACGAAGTAGCCCGGTTGGATTCCGACAAGAAAAGGTCGTCCGTTGTGCATGCTTGGGTTTCCTCCGGGTTCTCTGGTTTCCGCCCACAATCCAAAAACTGGACTTAATTGGAAAAAATTGACTCCAAATGATTGAGTGAATGTACAAGTAAGTGAATTGGCGCAGTGGTTAGCTTAGCGCTTCCGCTCACGGCAAGAAGGACCATGGTTGGGTTGGACTCTCCATGTTCACCCCGTGTCTTTGTGGGGTTCCTCAGGGTTCTCCGGGTTCCTCCCATGGACCAAAAACATGTGAGAGTCAACGACAATTCCGTGGAGGTTCTCAGTCATCCAGGTCACGCTGAGTTCTTGTCCAAATCTTCTTGTCTTGGCAACTAAACTTGAGTTTCTTCAATTTGCACACATGAACCAGGCCCATCTACACCCTCCAAACAACTAGGAAAGATTCACCACCAGAAGCAGCCCCCATGAGTTTAAGTTCATGTGATCCAACAGGTTTCACAGCTTTGTTTACCTTTTTACATTCCAATCCAGATGCTCTTTGGTTCCAACAAGCAACCATTAGCATAACAACCCCTGCCTTACACCTAGTTTCTGCAGATCAACCCTTCCATTTACACAACAAGCCACCATCATCTAAACCCGCCCAAAACCCTGGCGGTTATATTTGGAAACTCCCCATCGGTCATTAGACCTGAAGAAGCCTCTGGGATGAGGGCGGAAACATCTTCCAGTGAAGAAATTCAAGTCCAGTTGCCGAGACAAGAAGATTTGGACAAGAAAGACTCAGTGAATGGTTGCATGTCTTGATATGACATGTGAATGGTTGAATTTCTCAATAAAACGTATAAATGAGTGAATGGTTGTAGGTCTCCATATGTGTCCCTGTGATGGATAACGAAGGAATCCTTAAATGTTATACTTTGTTACCTTGTTTGTGTTGTATGTGGGGGTTCGAAGGGAGAACAACAGAAACATCGCTTACTTCCTTGTTCATGATCACATGTTCATGAACTGACCAATCACAGGAGTAGAACTCCCACCGAGGGGCGCCCGGTGTGAAACCCACAAATGCAGATTTACTAAATTATTTCAGCTGTTTTTTTCATTTTCGGAAACGACCTTGAATTCTTTGGACGAATCACCGATCCAGACGGGACCGGCGTTTCGAATTTTCCCTTTTTCGACGCCTTTTTCAAATTCGAGACGGGTCTACGCGCAGTGCCGGGACGTGCCGTACATGCAACAATACACTATAACACACACCGTGGTACAAAACATCTCCACGGTAACACGGTGTGTAATATTCAACATAAAGATATTGATGCTTTGGAACGGAGCCATGACAGCGCTCTCGCCGGTACCCTGCTTTCTCCTTGTGCGCCAGACGGACACACAGACACATCAGATGTGAGCTTTTCCATTTGGAGCACGTCGGTCCCAGCGGCGTCCTTCAAATCAATCATCTCCGCCGAGTCATGTATCACGGAGACTCTGACAGGAAACTGAAGTCTGTCTCGTTGAGAAACAGATGTGTAAAGTGCTTCGGTTGCAGCTGGTAGACGTGTTTTGAAGTAGCTTACACAGTAAGAAGCCTAGCTTAGCCTATCAGTCATTCATTCATCACCCGTATCCATGGGGTTCACCTTTGACCCCCCGCCAGTCGATCAGAGGTCCGCGAATAGAGACGATAGGAATCAAGGATTTAAAACTATTTTTTTTTTCATTGTCGACATAGCAGCTCTCAGGTTCGGTGGAATCAAAAAAACAAATAAAAACAACACAACATTACAACGATAGCAGCATCTCTGGGTTAGAGATATGAGACAGAAAAAAATATAAGATCCCCAAAAAAAATAACTACTCGAAAAATGACTAGATAAATACGTAGAAAGAAAAAAAAATAAAAGTAAAGGAGTAAAAAAAATGTAAAGTGGAAAAAAGGGTTTATACTGTATGTGAGGTTCACGTGTTCAGGGTTTGTAGCGCAACGACGACTCTGGGGAGAAAAACTGTTTTTTAATCTTTTTATTTTGTCCTAAACCGCCTCCTTGATGGCAGCGGTTGGAGAAGGTGGTGGCCGGGATGGGATGGATCTTACGGACGTCCTCAAGTTACGGGACAGGATGACCAATCATTATTTTAGGCGCCGTTTATGATATTTATTCCCCTCTCATGAACACGTTGAAAAGCATTTTAGGGTCTCCAACCAACATCCTGCATGTTTTTGGAGGAAACCTTGAGGAACCCCACAAAAAAATCCTGACTCCACACAAAACGTTAGAATCCAACGCAGGACATCCTCCCTGTGATTATGTAATTACAGATTTTTGTGGCCCCCCTGCCTGAAATCAAATCTTTTGTGTCAGTGCGACCCACGCTTTTTTTTCCTAAATGCATTTGGGGCTTTTATACAGTGGGTTTAAGAAAAAAAGGGCGAGAAAAAATGAAAAAAGTAACTTTGCTGTGTATTTTTTGCTTCAACAATTTGAAAACAAAATGATTTTTTTTTTGATGAAAAAAACGTCTGGTGACATTGTTAAAACGATCTTTTCTTTTCTTATTTCTATCAAAACAATGAAAACAAAAGCAAAAAAAAAAAACAAAAAAAAAACGGGCAAAATTAAAAAGATTGATTTCATAACCAGAATAGCCTTGTAAACATCATACCTCCTTTTATACATGATACCAATTGATTTTCAAATAAACTCAGTGACAAGATTTTCCTTTTTAACTCAACAATATTTTTAGGGTGTAATTTCATCAAATCTGGTTTAATATTGATTTTTAATATTAATTTGTCATGATTTTTTTTTGAGGAACAGTTCATTACATATCAAGATTTTTATAATATACCTGTTTACCTCCTTTACACGAAAACAAAGGAAAAATTTGGACTTAGGGCCGTAAGGGGGCCAAAATGTGTTTGAAACCCCTGCTCTATTTGAACATTTCCATGTCACTTCTTATTAGCATTAGTGGTGTAATGGAGATATATTATTCATTTTTTTTTTTTTTTTTTTTTTCCAGTATGTCCTTCACCCGAGCAACTAAAAGCAGCCGCGCAATCACAGGTTAACCAATATTAAGTAAGAAAAACAAACAAACAAACAAACCAAGCAAAACACAGATCGAGAATCAATCACGGCCTCATCGTCCCTCATGTGTTTCACTGCGGACGATGTCAACACGTCAGTGGTTCTGCATTCTGCAACGCTTTATCAAAACCGCCGTCTCCATCTGTGTGTTTCGATGCCACGACGGAGGGTTTCTATCTTCCCCTTCGGCGCAGCGGATTTCGAGCGCTTTGTGATCGCCCCAAAAAGTGGGGTGGAATTGGTTTCAGCGCATCCACTTGACCTTCTCCTCTCCAAAACCGTGGCTTTCGGCTCCGGGGACGATCTTCACCCGTGGGCTGTTTTACCAGCAAAGGTGCGGAGGAAGAGAAAGAATGATATTTTGTTATTAGCGAGCGCAATTTTAGCATCGCGGCGACCAACTGAACATTTTTGCGTGCGGAAAATCATCCCGTATCCTGGTTATTGAAATCTCACAATGGCCTTCGCTCACTGTCGTTCAATTCTGATTATTTTGGGCAGTGGTTCCCAACCCTCGGGTCGCAGACTGGAACCGGTCTGCGCAAGAAACTATCAATTATTTCCGTCTGAAAAATCTTAATTTTGAAAAATCTTTTATTATGAAAAACGTCCGGGATCTCTCGGTTACATATCGGTCACACAGGCGCCAAAAACGCTAAATGAGTCAAAAACAGACGTCCGATGGAAAGTTTCTTTTCAAAAGGGAAACGTCTGGTGAAGAGACAGAAGAAGAGCCTGCAACTTCCAAGAAAAAGAAAGATTTTAACAGACAATACCAGGATTTCTGGTATTATCTGTTAAAATCTTTCGGATTTACGGTAACAAGTGATTCCCACAGACGGAGCTGCTCTGCATGATATGCGGCAATAAAGCCTGTTGTAAGTTGTTGTCGCAATATTACGAGGAAGCTGCTAATAAAGTTGCATCCGAGTGCACAGTGGATTCACGTTTATTATTATAGTCGCAATATAAACAATCTAAGAATACCCCCCGGTCTGCGGTAAAATTGTCAAGCATGACTGGGTGATAAAAAAGTTGGGGATCACTGGTTTAGGATATTTGTTCAACAGATTTTTGCTCCTCGTTCCCGCTGGCGTCTTTCTCTCTCTCTCTCTATGATGGTTGTGAGTTTTATTTTTGTTGCCGGAATTGAGGGGGCATCCTTGCTGACACTTCTGTGATCAATATATATATAAAAAAAAAAATGGCGGGGGAAGCCGGGGAGGAAGATGGTGTCGGGAACGGGTTGATTTACGCTGAGAATGTGTGCGTTCGCTCACCGTGGGCTGGAAGCGCCTGTCACTTGGTCGTTTAAAGCGTTTTCCTCCTCTTTGGCTACTTCTTTCGAAACGGCAGAGTTTACGTGCAAACTTTTACCCTCTTTTCCCTCCAAGGCCTCAGAGCCCGTTTGCACAAATATTAACCATTTCAAAACAGCTGTTTGCTCCCCGACCGGCTGTTTGTCACTTTTAAATACAGTCATACTTTAACTGAGAAGTGCAACTGGTCCCGTGACCGAACTCGTAACTATACTGCTCAAAAAACAGAAAGGGAACACTTGAACAACACAATGTAACTCCAAGTCAATCACACTTGTGTGAAATCATAGTGTCCACTCAGGAAGCAACACAGATTCATTTTGACTTGTTTTAAGGACATTACATCAAAGTTGGATCAGCCTGGAGTTTGTTTTTACAGTTTAATTTTGAGTGTGATTCTTAATCCAGACCTCCATGGGTTGATATAATTGATTTCCATGGATCATTTTTGTGTGATTTTGTTGTCAGCACATTCAACTGTGTAAAGAGCAAAGTATTTCATAAGAATATTTCATTCATTTAGATCTAGGATGTGTTTTTTAAGTGTTCCCTTTATTTTTTTGAGCAGTGTATATTTGCTCGATTTCAAATTCGATTTCCCCGTTATAATATGCCGAAACCTAATCTATCCGCTTTAAACTCCACGTGACAGACACTGGCGTAACTCAGATCTCGGCTTGTAACAAAAAGCAGAATTTTTCAACGGCTCGTATGTTGAGAAAACTCTTAAGCTACGTGAGTCAAGGTTGCGTTTTACCCCTCGTGTATGTCTTACCAGAAGGATGGGCATCCTCGCTGTTGTTGACCAATGCCATCATACGTGAGGACCCTTGCAATGAAGTCTTTAAATTTTAGCGGTATGGCCAATCACAGGCTGTGTTACTGCAATCCCTGCCTGTTATTGGTCCTTGAGTAAGTGAGTACCTCTGGTCTGTGAGCGCGAAAAAAAAAAACAACAGGGGTCTCCCTTTCATTTTCTCTTGCAGAGTTGGGTGAACCTCACAGAACTTCTGTAGTCCGTAATTTTGGATCCGCACATTTTATTTGACCGCTCATTTTGTGCGCGGCGTGAACATCTTGGACAATTTATACCTCCGACTTTCTTTCCTTCCAACCCTATCGGGACTATTTTGTTCTTAAAATGTGAATTTATCCGCTAAACTGCAGGCTCAACCCATTGGGTTCATTCCTTCCCTTGTGATTGCGATATTATATACTGCTCAAAAAATAATGGGAACACTTAAGCAACCTAATGTAACTCCAAGTCAATTTAACCATAAAGAGGGGTAACTTACTGAAAAAAAAGCAAAAAAAATAGTGTTATAACAGGAGAACCCGACTACGGTTGAGGTAAACGATGTAGCGTGCGCGACTGCTGCTACGCTACAACGCGGAAAGTCCGTGAATTAGCGCGTGTTTGTGCACAGAGGCTTGTTTGCGGCTCGATTTCGAAAGGTAATTGATTCATTTTCGATTAGCTCGTCCAGCCCGGGTGGCCAAAAACTCCCTTCCTTGCCAAGGAGTTAAATCGTAGTTTGGGGGTCGTCATTTGAAGAGTCTCGAGTCGATACAACTACATCTTTAATATCCTGCTTAAAAAAAAAAAAAACAACTCTCAAATATTCACTTTACAGTGTAAATAACTTTGTTTCAGTCGAATTAATGTTTTTTTAATTGGCTTCCCGCCACTTTTAACCTCCTTATCGCCACGTTGGATTTCACTTACATCGGCCGGCGGATGGATTTCCGCCCGCGGGTTCGTCCGGGAAGCAGCAGCTTTGTCCCTTCGGACCGCCATCATGCCGGATCAGCGTTTTTTATTCCCCCCCCCCCGACGTCCGTGGCCTTCTCTTTTGCGGCTGCTATAATCTGTTTAGCCTTAAAATGGTCATAAAAGACATGCTTTGTACTCCGCGTGCCGTAAACGAGGACCTTAGAAGGGCGGCGTTGTGGAGCCGAGTGTCAGCACTCTGGTTTCGACCTTGTACTTTATGCGTTTTTTTTTTTTTTTTCCGCCGCTCACCTTTCTTCCATCCCATCACGTGACATTTTTTTTTACAGCGCGCATCCGAACCGTCGCCCTTCCGCCGGCGGCTTAGCCCGTCTCCTGCCGCTTGACGATTTGACGCTAACACACTCGCGCCTCGCTACCTTCGGCTTAAATGAAGAGGTAGTTTTTGACCGCGTGGCGACGCGGAGGGGAGACGGGATCAACGGATTGTCCGTCATGTTCGGGATGAATAACAGGGCCTGTCAAAAAGGAGCTCTCTCTGTGTTTGTGTGTGTGTGTGTGTGTGTGTGTGTGTGTCCAGAAACGACAAGACGGGATCATTAGCGTGCCGAGCTGTTGAAATTCACACCGATGCGTCGCATCATTAGCAGCCGCTAAATCCGAGGGACGGTTAATTGGTCAAATGATCCAGGATTCGGTAAACGGCGTAAACAAAAGCCCGGGTTTCGTAATCGGCGTCGGCGTGGAGTCACTCGGCACATGTTTATGCTAATCTTTCCGGTCGCTGCCCGAACGCACGGCTAGCAAGCATCGCGGCATACGGTTGTGAATATTCATGTGCTCATTCGCCGGATATTGTCATCAATTAAGAATCCTGTTCTTTCTGGTTTAAAGCATTCATCACACACACACACAAACACACACACACGTTTTGCCTCGTCATCCATTCAATCATAACAAGCCCTTCAGATTCTTCCTCGAAGCCCAGACAGAAACCCTTTTTCGGCATCGAGCCTCGGCTGCCGGGCCGACAAAGACGTGACCACCGCAGAACCGGGTCGTCTTCTCGGGCCGTTTCCGATCATCTCCCAACCGACTGACTTCAAGTCCTGACCCAAAACCTCCGACTACGCCATGTTGGACTCTGAAAAATCCTCTACCTTTTGCACGGCGTCTCGGACGACTTCAAGCTCCCTCGATTAGCTTGCGTTTAAAAATGCGAATGTTTGTTCTGGGCGGTTCACCCACGGCCCGACGGGGTTTCTTGCAAAGGCACGGTTCAAACTTTATTCTGACTCGTCTGCATGACTTGCAAAACTGCTACACGGCTGTGGATATTTCCGGTATCTTTACATTCATTCATTATCTACACCGCTGTCACAGCTATCATTGGGCAATAATTCACCCACTGTATATACATTTATATACGGTATATATAGATATACAACCATTCACCCTCTCATTTACACATCTTTTCGACCTACTGGGACAAAACCGGAGAACCCGAGAAGATAAGACGCCCACATCGAGTTAGGATTTGTCCGAGGTTTCTGAAAACGCGTTTCCTCGCCAGACCGTGTTTTGATTGGGTTGCCGATAAAATCTGGACGCGACTGCGACCTAGCAACCTGGCCGGCTCGTGAAAAACGTCAACGTTGACCCAAACAATAACCAAGAAACAGAGCAAACAATTCAAATGGTTCCAAATTAATGATGGGAATGAATTAAATTGAATTTTTTTGCATTATTTTGGAATTACTGCATCCGTCTCATATATGATAAAACCTAACGTGATCCATCTCGTGGTGTCAGATTTGAAAATAAAACGTGGCCTTAACACTTATGGTAATAGATCTTAAGATAATACGTTGGGCCAAAGGGCCGGGCTGCCGTATGCAATATTTGTCACAGCAGCCGAAGAAGGTTGTCATTGGGAAATAGTTCACCCACTATATATACAGTAAAACCCTTGTTTTTCGCGGGGGTTACGTTCCAAAAAGAACCCGTGATAGGCAAAATCCGTTAAGTAGAAACCTTTATTTTTATTTTACTATCATTATACAATTAAATACTCTATTATACATTGAAAAGAAAGAACAAACCATTTTACAGGCTCAATCATTTGTTTCACAAATAAAAGTACTGTACTTTAGAAACGTTTTCATCAACAAATAACTTCTGTACTGTGCTGTCAAATGATAATTTTAATCATCAACGTGAACAGAAGGCTTCAAATTGCGGAGATTAGCACCGCCCACCGCGACCCGAGTGATTGGATTAAACGGGAGAAAATTAATCATGATTACGAAAAAAATCGCAGACTTTTTGCATCCTTATTAAAACTTATCGCTGC
This sequence comes from Fistularia commersonii, assembly GCF_037954325.1. Taxonomy (NCBI): domain Eukaryota; kingdom Metazoa; phylum Chordata; class Actinopteri; order Syngnathiformes; family Fistulariidae; genus Fistularia; species Fistularia commersonii. The sequence goes on along the minus strand of NC_141319.1, from coordinate 5,130,296 downwards.
AGTCGTCCTTATGTTTTTTCTTGCTTCTTTATTGAAATGGAAGATTCATTAATGCCGTGATGCCGACCTACAGCCGCATAGCTTTTACCTTCCCTTAGCATGTCCAGAAGTTTAACTTTATCTGCGATAGATAGCATCTTCCGCTGCCTTTTGGGCCCTTTTGTCGCTCCAGAGCGTTTTGTCAACATTATGGGTTTTAGAGAAACTCGAAATCGCGAGAGAATTTGGACGTACGTCATGTAAATTTGGCGAGCTGTTTTACGTACGTGTACATATTAAACCGCAACGTTATTGACGCACAGGTAGAGAAGAAGCGTAGTGACTTTGTAGCCAATCAGAATGCAGAACACAATGCACCATGCAAATCCGTGAAGTAGCGAAACCGTGAAAAGTAAACAGCGTCATAGCGAGGGATCATTGTATATATGTCTATTTATATACATATATAAATAGACATACAACCATTCACCCGCTCATTCACACGTCTTTTTGAGCTACTGGGACGAAACCGTAGAACCCGAGGAGAACATGCAATGTCCTCCTCTTCCATCGAGGCCGAAGCTCTAACCAACGTACCAGCGTACTCGTCCACCCTGACTTTATTTTTATTTTTCCCCGTTAGACACCTTTCAGCGCTCCGCAGAGAGCGGCCTACATTTCAGCGCCCGTCTTTTGTCGGCCCGTGCTCGGAGATGGGGGGGTAAATAACGGACACATGCATTAGGGAAAGTGGAATGCAGATAATGCAAGTGCGTCCAGGCTTGTGAGGCGAGCATTCCCTTCATATTTTTGAGGTCGGCTGCCTTCTTTCAATAAATAAGAGCAATTTGTGCCAATTTTTTTCTGCTCAGCTATTTCATCTCGCTGCTTTGAAGCAGGTGGGACATATTATTATGATCACTATTATTATCATCATCATCATCACGACCCCCAATGCGAGGAGATGGATCCCATTCTCAGAGCGACACCTGGGAACTGGAGAGTCCCCAACAGTTAGCTTAGCGCGGACAAAATCGTAGCATGGGATATCAGCGGCATTCCTTCGTCGAAAGTTATCAATCACAGCAGATTCTTTTATTAGTATTCGAGATATGATTGTATCTTTCTACCCCGACTGGTCGAGGCAAAAGGCCGCCCACGTTGAGCCGCTCTGGATCAATGAAATCGGATGCGACCGCGCACAGCTATCCGGTTAGCGGACTGGCTAGCTTGCGAAAAACGTCAACTTCGACTGAAACAAAGCAAACAAATCAAGTCGTTTCCAAGTAAATTATGAGAACGAATTACATTTTTGCATTATTTTTGAATTATTGCATCCCTCTACCTAATGTGATTTCCCTCGTAGTGTCACGATGTTAGACTTGAAGCTAGAACGTGGCCTTAACAGTTAAGATAATACACAGACGTTGCGCAGACGGCGCCGGGCCGCCGTTCGTTGCGCTGACAATGGGTTATTTTGTATAACCGGGTAAATGTTCCTCGCCGTTGACTTTACCGAATGCAAACTTTTTTTTTTTTTAATTTTGTCTGACGCTTTGTAAAAAAGGGGACGGGATTTCCATTCAACGCCGCTGTATGCAAGAGAAATCAACAATGCCGTGGCTGATATCTCCAAAATTCAGCAAGGCGCGCCGAAGCGAAGGAGCGAGCCGAATGGCGATACAGACGAGGAAATGTTCGTCTTTCTTTGAGACCCCCGCGCTCCCTCCGCCCCCCCGCTGGTGTTTGTTTGCGCTGCTAAATCGAAGCCGCTGAAGGTTGAAAGAGAAAGCACACTCAGTTCAGGACAAAGTGGACTAATCCAAGTCTCTGAATTAAACAAAATAAATAAATTAATCTAAGAAAGAGAAGAAGTTTTGCTTCAAAATAAGATCACTTTTGATTTGTTGGGGAACTTTCTTATTATCATACTTAGTATCATACAGTACGCTGTATTTACACTGTCATTTTAGTCTTGTTGTATAACCATATTCTTTATTAATTTTTCCCTGATTCGTCTTATATTGCTTATCGTTCTTCATCTCATCTGACTCAGTACCTATTATTTTTCAGATATTATTTACTGTGATGTGCACAAACTGGGCTGCTAACTTTGTTCTGGAATATTCTGAGAGTGATAAAGAAAGGATCTGTAATCACATCACATCACAGAGTATACTGTCCTATACTAGCCTAGCCTATGCAATGCTATGCTATCCTACCCCACCTCATTGCACTGTATCACACTGCATTCTATCCTATGCTATGCTATGTCATGCTATCCTATCCTATCCTATCCTATCCTATTAAATGTAACGCTATCCTATTCTATCCTATCCAATCCTGTCCTATCCCATCGCATTGTATCGTAGCTTAGCCTAGCCAAACCTTTCCTATCCTATCCTTTCCTTTCTTCCTTGTTTGTATTGCATCATATGGCATAGCATCCCATCTTATCCTAGCCTATCCCATCCCATGTTATCCTATTCTACCTCATCCTATGCCATCGTATCATAGTGTATTGAATCAAATTGCATTGTATAGCATCATACAGCATCACGTTGCATGGTTTCCAAGCTAAGCCTAGCCTACCTTAGCCTATACTGTCACATTTTGTTAAGATAAGGCAAGATAAACTTTATTGATCCCCAAAGGAGAAATTCTTTTGTCACAGTAGTGTAACAGTTCTAGTATCTATAAATATGAATGTAAATGTAAAGAGAGAGACAATTAGAAGATAGCAAAAGACATCTACAAATAAATAGATAGCAGAGAAAACAACAAAAACAAGAACATCAAGCATAAGAATGAAAAATAAACAACAACAAAAAAACAGCAAGGGTGAAAATAGACAACCAAAACGACAATAACAAGGAAAGGAAGATAAACAGAGTGATAATAGCATGACAAAAATAAACAAAATTAAGCAGAAGCGAATGAGCTGAGACCAACGAGGATAAAAATAAGATAATATAAACTTTACTGATGCCCATAGGGCAGGGGTGGGCAAATATTCTTAATCAATTTTTATGCGCGGGCCAACTAGTTATCATGAAAATGGAACAAAAGGAAAATTGCAATTTAAATATTGAAATTTTAGGGCATTTTATTATTCGGGCAGTATTTTTTTTTTCCCTTTTCCCCATACGGGCGTGGGACGCGGCGAGCGTACGTTGTTTGCCGACTTTCTGAAATGATATGAAGGGAAGAGGTCGGGGGAAAAGTTCAGACGCTTTTCGGCGAGAAGATAGCGCGGCTTCGTAGGTTCCCCGGGACGCTCATCATCTTGCAAATTTCGGCTGAATCTCAAATGTCTTCTTCCCCGTTGTGAATTATATATTTCTGAGGAGAAATCCCTTCTTTAAAAAAAAAAAAAAAAAAGGAAAAAAAAAACGATTCATGTCACCCTCCTGCGAAGTTTAATACTCAAGTCCACCAATTTGAATACTGCGAAAATTGCAAATGTATACAGAATTATACATTAAAAAGACTATCTAAAAGAAATACAAGTCGGTCCGGAGTGATCTGATCACAAAGTATGAAACAAAAATGAATAATAATATAATCTGCGGTTTGAATGGAGGAGCCATGCTGTTTTTTTTTTTTTTTTAAGATTTTGGTCATTGCCCAAGAAAATAAAAATATTATAATATTCAGCAAGATAAATTGTGCTGGTTCCCTAATAAGAGGGTCAGCAGGCGTGTTCGTTGCGCACATATATTTCTGGGATGTCGAAGGGAAGCGACACGCCGTCGTGTCCTTGTTAAAGGGCTCTCGGTGGCGCCGGGTGAGGGGGGGTTTACGCGTCCGTCGGCGGCCCCCGCGGGGAATTTATAACACCTCATTATCGAACCATCATAAAAACTCCACTGTTTATGGACGTTTAAGATTTACATTTAAATGTCATCTATATGTTGCAGAGGAGCTGCCTGTTAATGAAGGGACGGGAGGTTAGCGGCTAACGGAGGCCGACTAAGACGTCAGATCAGGCGACGGGGATGGAAATTTTCCGTCGAGATTTTCGTTCGTTATTGTTGTTCCCTTCACGCCGGAGAACGAAGAAGAAGAAGTAGAAGAAGAAGAAGAAAGTCCAACGTGATCAATAAATTCCTCCTTTGGTCGCAATCAAACTTTGTGGCAGTTTCTTTCGCATGATTCCTTGTTACGGAGAATGATAATTTGATTTACAGGACGTGTGTGTGTGTGTGTGTGTGTGTGTGTGTGTGTGTGTTTCCTCCACTTCAGATGGCATCTGAGTGACATGCTGATACTATCTGTCTGCAGAGAAGATAAAAAACCCAGGGGAGAGAGAGAGGGAAGGGGTTTCGGTGTCGGTGGGGGGTCTTCGCTTCTGCTCCTCTCCTCAGGAGGTGACACACTTCGGCATCAAAGCTGAATTGAAGCTTATTAGCGCGGCGGCGGCGGCGTACGACCGGTGGCGTTTCACAAAAAAAAAAAAAAAAACCCCTCTGCTCACTTTCACTTACAATTCCGGAGGACGGATTCATCTTTATATCTGGGAGAATTGCGATCATCAAAGCAAACAAAGCACCCCCTCCTCCATCGGGGTTCCGGTTAATATAAATGCAATTTTGTAACCCACCTACACCGGATGGATCTCGAGTTCTGGCTTCAAACCCCGAGCAGGATCCGCGCTCAACGGCGGGGTCTTTGATTATCTGCACGGATGCTTCAATCTGGGGTGTAATGTACCCGATAATCGCGTCGGGACGCGAGCGGGAAGCCTGAACGTCGGGTAACAATCGGTAGCGCCGACGTCGGGGTTCAGCTCGGGTGAAGCGGAGAAAAGCGAAGCGCCGAAGAAGGCGGGCCGGGACGCTCGTCTAGATAAAACCACACCGATTTATATTTCATCCGGACAAAAGGCGAAGTGTGCCGGAGCGTTGTGACCGCATCACCCTCTGGGGTTCGTTCACGCTCGTCGCTAACCTTTAAGTGCGTTTGAAGATGCGGGAAAGTGTTTTTTTTTTTTTTTTTCGCAGGTCAAAGTTGAGCTTTTGAGTCGCCGAGTTCTCGATCTTCATGGGATCCGCTGACCGAAATGGGTAAACTAACAAAATTCACAAGGTGTTCGGTCACCAGGTGGTCTCGTTTCCAACCTCCAGCAGAACAAGAATATAATGGAAATCGATTTAAAAGCTTAAAAGACGCCCCTTTGACTGAAGCAGTTTTTTCTCGCTTCGCTGCCGTGATAAAGATGAAGGAGTGCAAGTAAAGGCTCCTGAAAAGATGGTCCTTGTTAGTTCACGTTTATCCCGATGCATAAACACCCTGCTACAATGGCTGATTAGTTTTTTTTTTTGTTTTTTAATTTTATAATAAAAAACTGTTCAAACATGTAGACTTTTCTTTTGCTTTTAACCGATTTCGGCTGATTAATGATAGGAGAGGATAGAACAGGACAATACGAGACAAAAGTCAGTTAAGGTAAGTAAGACAAAATAAAATAAAATAGAATAAATAAAATAATACAATATAAAATAAAATAAAATGAGGTGACATGACATGAAATAAAGTGACATGACATGACATGACATGACATGAAATAAAATAAAATAAAATAAAATAAAATAAAATAAAATAAAATAAAATGACATGACATGACATGACATGACATAACATGAAATGAAATAAAATAAAATAAAATAAAATAAAATAAAATGAAATGAAATGAAATTACATGAGTTGATATGAGATGAGATGACATGACATGAAATAGACTAAAATAACATGAAATAAAATTAAATAAATAAAATAAAAATAAAATAAAATAAAATAAAATAAAATAAAATAGAATAAAATAAAATAAAATAAGATAAAATAAAATAAAATAAAATAAAATAAAATAAAATATGACAATCCCAAAGTAGTCAAGTATAAAGTACAAGTTGATCAAAAGTTAAAAAAAATTAAGAAGGTAAACAAGCATGATATGGCTGACCCCGGTAGACGAAGGACCCTGGTTCGATTCCGATAGAGAACCTTTCTGTGTTGAGTTTGCAAAAAATATAGGCTTTAAAAAACGATAAATATCAAATAATATGTTTATGAAAACTGACTGATTTCTGAAGTTGCCCAAAAAGATAATATATGCACGTATTTATATTTAACACTGAAGTGATGGGGGTCCAAGGAGCGTGCATGGATTTGTCCTCCAAGAAAGGACTTTATGAACACCGACAAGGCTCTCCAGTAATGACACAGATTCACACATCAGGGGCGAAAACCCGCCACCCGAGTCGTCCGGCTCCACCCGGGGCTGAGCTTCCTTATCGATCCGCTCGGAGGCTCCCGCTGCAGATTGCAGCCGGCAAAGTGTGACAAAGTGCAAACTGTTGCCGCGTTTCTTATTAGGGAAACGGTTCGGGGGGTTTGGTCTCCGAGCACGGCTGAAAACAGAAATAGGACAACTTGACGGGCATGTGACAAACTGTCAGCAACAAACGTCCTCATTCCTTCTCGCGGGGAACAAGCGAGGATCCCACCGAAGAAGTTCGACCGGTGTCGTACGCCCGACTCCCCAGACACGCTTTGGTTGGAGATGAACACCGATAAAACACCGTCCAGAAACAAGCGTCCTGGGCTGTTCGACCATAAATACCAGATTCAAACGAAATGCGTTCCATTCTGGAATTACATTTGTTTTTATCACGTTGCAAACGTTTTGCCGGGCTTCACTCCCGGTCTCTATGGCAATATGGGAGCGAAGGTTGAAGGACCGGAAAATCGCGCCGACCCCTGATCCTGAGCGGCTGATCAGCTGCTCCAGATTAACCGGCGGTTGCCTGTTGAAGTGCGAAAAGCACGTGCAGGAACCGTGTGAGGACTCAATAGCTGCTTTTGCACTGCAATTTCGCAGATCCTCAAACCTTTTTTGGGAACTAGGCCACTTCTTCATGCAGTAGGACAGCATAGGAACTACTACTTTCTGCGGGGTGACTTGGAGAACCCCGGAAGCTTCGCCCGTGACCAGATCCTTCTTGTGGACCGCGGGGCGCCACTTCAATTCTTGTCGAAATCTTCTCATCTCGGCAACTGGACTTGAATTTCTTCGCTTGAAGACGTTCCACCCCTCATCCGAGAGGCTTCTTCGGGTTTAATGACCAATGGGGAGCGACCGGATGTGACTCGCTGTACACCGGTGACAGAATCAGCGAGTAAGAAAGCAAGGAGTTTCCAGAGCTCAACAATTTGGCCTCAATAAATGCAGAATTAGCGAACGACGGGGTTTTTCACGAGGCGAAGGTAATAAAATGACTTCAACCCATCTGATAGTCCAAGGTTATTATTCCTGCCGCACAGAATATGAACGTGTCCACGTCGCCTTCTTCGCCGTGGCTTATTTTTGAGAAATATGGGCTCTTGAAACTGATAAAACTTATCCGTCCCGACCTCTTCATTTCCGATTGTTTGCCGACGAGTGACGCCGGGCGCGGAGTCTCCAGGCCGGATCAGCAAATCGAACATTCTTAATGGACTGCAATTTTTCTGACGGTCTCCCGCCGCTGGCCAACACAGAGGGTGTGGACGAGAAGAAATAAAAATGTTTGCCATTTGCAAGCACGAGCTGCTAAAAAGCCGCTCCGTCTCGTCACGTTGCAGGGCGACGTCTAACCCCCGAACGATATCGAATCCCGGGATGGCGTCGGCGCCGATCGCCCCGATCCGTTTTCCCCGGTGTGTCGACAAACAGCAGCTGGCGTGGAGAAACGCGTAGAGGTGAAACATCACCGGCGGGTGCGTTCGGCAGCTGCGGCAGTGGAATCTGCAGCATCGATGCTGAATATAAGGATGTCTCACATTTGCGCGGATGAATATTTTCCACGCGCCGTGAACCAATGGGAGAAACCTCGCAGGGGGAACCATAAAGTGTATCGCGAAAATAAATCCTCGCCGTTCTGAACCGGTAGGGGGACGAGATGCCGCACCTCTCAGCCTCCTGCGGGTTTTTGAAAAGGATGTTCTCTCCACCCGACACATGTTCAACGCCATTCTCTACACGTGCGCTGTTTCCAGCTGAATTCTCTGCAAAGTCCCAGTCTGAGGTGGGATCATGAATTTAACATGACGCTGTGAGAAAAAAAAAAAAAAAAAAAAAACTGCTTGGGGTTTTTGGAACAGAGACTATTGCATCCTATCCAGCACCGTCTGATTTGTCTTGTATTTATAACTCCATCGCCCGGAACAAATAAAAACAATGAGACCCATTTACATTAAATAATGAAAAGCAAACCTCCCATCAACCTGTGTCCCGACTGTCGTCATGGCAACTGTGACCAGCAGCACACGGATCCGCTCTGCAGGAGAGGTCAGCAGAACGGCCGAAAACAATTCACCATCAGCTGTCCAATTAACGAAAAGAAAAAAAAAAAAAAAAAAAAAACGGACGACTGAATCGGGGCATCCCATTAGGTTTTCCTGTTTTTTTTTTTTTTTTTTTTTTTATCTTCGCACGTTGCGGAAAAGCACCTGCAGCACAACATAATGCTTCACGAGAGGCCGGACGTGGGAGAATATTTCACCGATAATTGAGCCGCCGCGATACCCGGTCGTCGTCGTCGTCGGGGGACGCGGTGAGAGATGGGCGAAGGACTCGGGACGCGAAGAGTCGGAGGGGTTTAACAAGCCTGCGCCGACTCCCCCCTCCCTTTGTCGTTCGTATAATTAAAACGAGGTTGTGGGAGAAACCGGAGAGGCCATTAAGCTCCATCTCACATGAGCAGTTACCTCGTAGTGCACCGCTAGCAAGGCGGCGGAATACTTCTGCGGTATTTTTGTTACGGCGTGGGATTTAATTTTTAAAGGGGGTACTCTGCATTTTTGAATTTTTAGACCGTACCATCTTCCCCTCGCTTTCCCCTCATCAAGTCAGGTTCTTTTACTTCCGACTGGCCTCGTAGGAGGCGCTCGTACGTGTTTGGTTGACCCGCGATGACAGTGGCGCCCAAATACGTCGACGGCAAAGGTAGTCGTCTAAAACGTAGACGTCGGCTTATCGTCCTCACTTTGAGATCTCACACTTGACTGACGGTCGGTTTGTCCAATTGGACCTTTTCTGACACGGGCGTCACTGCGTATGTGCAAATAACGGCGCGTCCTAGCAAGCTAGCGAGTTAGCTTCCAATTTATGTTTCCTAAAAATGAGCAGGGGAGCTGGAACCAGTAAAAAGACTAAAACGTATCACTTCCATACAGAACGGGAGGTGGACTTTTTTTTTTTTTTTAATGTCATTTTCAAAGTGCGTTGGCTTCATCTGCCGGTCTGCCGTCGCTGTACCGAGCGGCATTTTCGGACAGTTCGTAAAAGCTACGACGTCGACTTCCCTCGGAAAAGTGAGCCGAGAAGGAGGAAGGTGAAGGAACTAAAATCCCAGCTGTCGGGACAGCGGCCATTTTTCTGAAATCTAACTTCAACTTTGCTGCCGACTCCATTCAAGTCATCAGAATAAGATATTTAACAAAAAAAGTACTCTGTTGTAGTGTGCCATAAAGGGTTCATGCAGTTATGCAAGATCCATAAACATTTATTGTGTCAAGTCTACTCAGTAGATGTATAGATAAATAAAAATTCAGCATTTTTAGTGGATGTAGATCATTTTCACATGGTTATTTGAAAAGTAGCTCACAAGGCGAAAAAGTGTGGGCACCCCTGCGCTATGAAATCTCCCGAACACATGTTTCAAGCAGTTCTGGGAGCGGGTTTGTCGAGAATTGAACGACCGCTCGGTAAAAACCCATTCAAAGAGACCTGATTTTCTGCCGCTATTAATGAAAGACTGCAGAGTTTCACCTTTAGCCCAGCAAATAATGGAAAACAAATACGCCTCTCAGCGGGGTTATTTGTCCGTCCATCTTCAGGATGAGATATTCCTGTTGGTGGTTATGTTGCCGTGGAGTTTGCCTGTTCTTTCCTTTCCTTGTTTGTCCCAGCGTGCACACATCCTACCTATTTTTGTTTTTTTATTTAATTTGTTGCTATCGCCGCTCTATTTAGATTGTCGTTATAGCTCCAATTGTATATTTTTCACACTCTCTGTTCCTTTATGTTGCCCATTGTTATCCGATTGGTTGTTGCTGCTGTCTATTTATTCATTTATGTCTTCCTATCTTCTTTATGTTCGTATTTATTTCATTTATTTATTTTGTTTTCTTTTGACATAATAACCGTTATGCTGCTGTGACAAAGGAATTTCCATAAAGTTTATCTCATCTTATCTTATCTTACTGATTCCACCATAAGTCCCCAAACATGCAGGCTCTAAATTGTGTCTAAGTGGAAATTGGAGCGTACATAAATAGGTCAAACGTCACTTCCCGCATGTATCCCATGCGTTCTTCATACAACCACTAGAGAGCAGTGTGGAACTCAGAGCTCACTTCCAAGTTCCCATCAGACAAAACCAAACATGGCGACAGTGGACAAGCTGGTGACAATGGACGTTCTAAGAAGAGGCAACGCAGCAGGCGGCACTGATTTGTGCGGACATTAAATACGTGTCGCCACGCGAGCCAAAATTCGTCTCCCCGGTTCTACCCATGGTTTGTCTTGTTCTCTGCTCCTTTGGTTGGTCACACTTGAGCATACTGAATCAGAATCTGAATCAGAGAAAACTTTATTTGTCCCCGAGGGGCTATTGAAGGGCACATCGGGTAGCGGCATCAAATTATGAACGTCTGAATATATGTATAATGAAGGTACAATAAGTACTGTAAAGAATTGTGCAAATTGGACCACATTGCACCAAATTGCTCAACATCGCCTTCACTGACACCTGATACAGCTGCTCCGATTATTGTGTCTGGCTCCCCGAAAACATACAGAATCACGCCAGAATGAACGCAGAGGACGGACAGAAGGACAATGGGGGTCAGTACTTGTGTGGCCTCCTGCTTGTTTGGCACCGGTTGCCAACAACTGGCACTAGTTGCCACTCCTGACTGCTGACAGAACACAAAAGGGACACAAAAAGAGGTGGTGCGGTAGATGGGTTGGTCTTTTTGGCCTTTAAATACATGGAGACAGAGAATTCTTTTCCCTGGTCACAACGATGCCATGTTTTTTTTTTTGTTTTTTTTTTTTTTTTTTTATTTGTGAAGCGTCTTTGAGTGTCATGAAAAGCGCTATAAAAATCCCATGTATTATTATTATTATTATTATTATGTTGTTCTCTGTTCCTTTTTGCTGGTCGCACTTGAGCATACCGGTACTGCTCCATTTGCTGCGTTAGGCTACGTGTCAACAGACTCCCTGAATATAAACGGGATTACACAGGAAATTAATGTAGAGGAGTTGTCTGTTCAATGTTGAGCGTATACACAACATGAGCAAAACGATTTGTTCTCCCATTCAAATAATCAGGTGTTCTGACCACTTCCATGCCCACAGGTGGATAAAATCAAGCACCTCGGCACGCAGACTGTTTTTACAAATATTTGTGAAAGAATGGGTCGCTTCATGGAACTGTGATAAGATGCCACCTGTGATGCTAACAAATCCAGACTTGAAATTTCCTCACTCGTAAATAGTCAGCTGTATTAGAAGAACACGGAAGTGTTTGGGAACAACAGCAACTCAGCCACGACGTGTTAGGCTACGTAAACTAACGGAGCAGGTCAGCGGATGCTGAGGCGCATATTGACAAGAGGTTGCCAACAGAGTCAATCGCTGCAGACCTCCAAACTTCGTTTGACCTTCAGATCAGCTGACGAACGGTGTGCAGGGAGCTTCATAGTATGGCTTTCCATGTCCGAGCAGCTGCATCCAAGCCACACTTCGACAAGTGCAATGCTAATCGTGGGATGCAGTGGTGAAAAGCACGCCGACACTGGACTCTAGAGCAGTGAGACACCTTCTCTGGAGTGACCAGAGAAGGTGTCTTCTCCATCTGGCAGAAGCTTCTCCATCTGGCAATCTGAGGGACGAGTCTGGATTTGGCGGTTGCTGGGAGAACGGTACTTGTATGACTGCATTGTGTGAAGTTTGTTTTCCAGTAGCTGGGCTTGGTCTCTTAGTTCCAGTGAAAGGAACTCTGAAAGCTCCATATTCCAGTCAAGGCAGGTGAGCAAATAGTTTAGTCTGAGTAGTGAATTATCCCTTAGTGCAGGGGTGTCAAATGTACGGCACGCGGGCCGGTACCGGCCCACCGGGGGGCCCATCCGGCCCACGGAATAAATTGATAATTTCAAAAAATACAAACAGTCTTGAACTACTTTTTAAAATTAAAAATGCTGTTCCTATTTTGTCTGCCAGGGTTGCACAGTTTTAGTCAGTGTTAGCATCAAGGATCAACACTATGTGGCCAAGAACTTACAGCAGATGGCAGCAATGCGGCTTCCGGGTCTGTAAATAGCATTTTTCACATCTTCATCGGCAAGATGTTTTTGAACAAAAAAGAGAAAAGTTTGTTTATGTTTGTTTAGAAGTTTATCAGGAGAGTGTACAATTACATTAAGCACAGAGGCAGAGATGTTTGTACCAGATTGTAGCTCATAGCTAACTTACATCTGTAGTCCTGGAAAGACAATACAAATATAAAACTGTACAAAATTGACAATATATAAAATAATAAGTGAACAATAAGTAATATTAATAATAATAATAATAATAATAATGATAATGATAATAATGATGATAATAATGATAATAATAATAATAATAATAATAATAATAATAATAATAATAATAATAATAATAATAATAATAATAATAAAAGTGGACATGGAATGCAGGGTTTTTTCAAGAAAAATGGACCTCGTCTTATTTGTTTGAGGTTAATAAGAAACCTGTATACTAGATGAAGCAAGTTTCGGTGCCACTATGAAACTCGCCATGGAGAAATATACAAAAAAAATTCACGACAAACACTTACTTTTCTTCATGAATCTCAGGTTGTTCATCATGTATTTTTTACAGCAACAGTTCATTACACATAGAGATTTTTATAATTTATCTGTTCTTCTTACATGCGCTAAAACAAAGGAAAAACATGGACTTGGTGTTACTTTAGGTAATTATGCTATGATTTTACAGGTCCGGCGTCGAGCCCCTCGACATCAAATCAGGCCATATATGGCCCCGTGATTGACAGGCGACAGGTCGCCCACCGGTTCTCAACCCTTTCTACCCCTGTGTGAGACGTAATGAGTCGGTGTCTGCAGTTATTGAATTCCGCCTCGCGTAATTAATGACTGCTTTGCCAGGTTTGTAGTATAAATGTCAGGAAAGTAAACCTGCGGCGCCGCTCGTGCAGCTGTACTTCTGCAGCACCGCAGGAAGGGCTCCTAAATTATCTGAATTATTCAGAGGAACAAGGAGACAGTTTCTAAATTTGTTTCAAAACGTGATTCTAAAAAGAAGTAGGTTACAGGTACAAGATAGGAGGCAGATGTTATCTTTAAACCTCATAAATGCCGAGATCCTTGACATTTATGAGTGATTTTTATGTGGCTCTTAAAAGTTACACTTGATATCTTGCAAAATATTGCAGATTTTCCCCCTTTTTTTTTTTTTCTTTTCTTTTTAAATACATACAAAAATGATACCATCGGGATGACGGCAAAGATTTCCAGATCCCCTGGTTGAAGGCTCCCGCCAAATGTAGTTGCTTAAACTACACTTGGGAACAAGCCTGATGTCACGAAAAAGATTTGCCATCAAACAGGAAAAGTTGATGGTAAACAGTTAGCAACTGATGTGCACTACTTGTATTAGCATTGGTCTCTTAGCGTTCCCAAAAATTTGGATTCAAAGGTGTTGAGCTACAGCCTCACTCGCCCATTCAGTCCCACACGATTGTTGCCGTCATGCAAGATACCGTCCAGCCTTGGAGGTCTCAAACGCTTAAACACAGTTGCTAGTTAGCATGGGGATCAAAACGAACAATCCCCAGACTTCCACCAAAGACTTCACCTTCTTCTGTATTTCTTGTTTTTAATCGTCGAATTAGGGAATTATTCGAACCGCAAAGAGCTGAATTACATTTTTCAAGGGGTTGAGGGGGTTCTCCTATCAGAGGCGTCCATCTATCCGATGCGCTTGGTTGTAATGAGTTATTTCATGCAATAAAAAAGGGTTTGTGATGCTGTGACTTACGGCGATACCGAGGGAATCAGGGGCAACCCACATTAGCCAGATGATGGAAAGCTGCCTGTACACATTAATGGTTTCCTGTTTTATAATAAAAAAATGACTTTTTTATGTGAAGGGCGAAGGTGTTCCAGGTCCTTAAAATTATTATTTTTTTTTATTATGATATAAAAATTACTTGGGCAGCGCGGTGGTTTGCACTTTTCCCTCAAGGCAAGAAGGTCCCGGTTCCATTCTGACTGGGTTCTACGGTTTCTTAAAACCGTCCAAAACCAAGCAGACGGTTAAGTGGACTCACTAAATTGCCCAAATGAGGCAATGAATTGTTGTATGTCTGTATGTGGCCCGACGTCAACTGGTGACCAGTTCTGGCCGAACCTCGCCTTTTGCGCGATGACACTTTGGAAAGGCGAACTTGTGCAGGAGAAGCATTACAGATAATGATTTTATAATGAATGACAATATCCGTTTCGTTGATTTGTTTCCAGCCATCCATCCATTCATCGGGGGCAGCAGCCGAAGATGAGACGCCCTGAATCTCCTCTCCTGGCCACTTGGTCCATTACATTACATTACATTGCAGTCATTTGGCAGACGCTTTTATCCAAAGCGACTTGCAAAAAGTGCAATTCAGTCACAGAAGATCAGAAGTGACCAATCAACCAAATAGCCATCCCAGAACCATATGCATACATTCATTCAAATGTTCATCTTTTTTTTTTCCGGGGAGGTTGGGGACAAAGAGCGATTAGTAGGGTAGTGCTTGGTGAAGAGGTATGTTTTAAGCTCACGGTGGAAGACTAGCAGTGACCCCGCTGTTTTGACCTTTTTCTGGAGTTCGTTCCACCACCGAGGAGCCGAGACCGGTTCGATCGACTGGCGGGGACTCCGAGTGATGGGGTGGACGGTCGCCCGGAGGCGGCAGATCGGAGGGGACGGGTAGGGACATGTGGCTCGACTATATCCTGGGGATAAGATGGGGTCGTCCCATTCACCGCCCGGTAGGCGAGCGCCAGAGTCTTGAACTTGTGGGCGGCCACCGGGAGCCGGTGTAGGTCCAGCTTTTCCAGGGGGATCTCGAGGAGTCCCCAGGCCAGCAGAGACACATCCTCCCTCCAGGGTGTCCTGGGTCCTGACCCAAAGCCCGAGCCTCCTCAACTGAGTCCTGGCAATGCGGAGGAGCAGCGCTTCTACCCCGAGCCCCTCCTATTGGCCAAGCTCCTCGACCTTTCTCCGGATATCCTGCGGAGAAAACTCGGCTGCTCGGACCCGTTATCCCGTTCTCACGGTCACCACCGTAACCGCGTGACCACAGGTGAGCGTGGAAATGTGGGTCGTCTGGTAAATCGGGAGGTTTGCATTTTGGGTCTTTCTTCACCTCGACAGACTGATGCGGAGTTCGCATCCCGCTAACGTCGCCCAGATCCACCCACCGACCTCCGGTTCCATTTCCAAAACCCCAAGATACTTGAGCTCCTCCACTCGGGGCAAGATCTCATCCACTCCACCTCTTCCCTACCGAGGACCACGGACTCGGATTTGGAAGGGTTCAAGGAGGAGCTCAAAACCGATTAGCATAAATCTTTGAGGACTTTTTGGTGTAGACCTTTCCTGCGGAGGGAAGAGCGGCCTTCACGATCACGCTTTCGGCCGGATATGCAAGCGTGATGTTGTAATACGCTGCAGAATGTGGCTCCCTGTTGCCCTTTAAATATGAAGTTCTTTGAGATCAGAGAAAACACTTGTCTCTTAGCTCTCCGGACTTTCATTTTACGGCTGATTTGGGGAAGAAGAGCCGCCGCATATTTGAAATAAAAAATAAAATAAAAAAATCAGGATACCACGATGAAATGTAAATGACATTGTCTTTTTGCACCGCTTTTGGGTTAAGTGTAAGTCAGAAAGCAAATAGACAAAAAATGTAATATTGTATGGAAACACAACAAAAAAAAATAAATAAAAATAATAAAAAAAAAATAAAATAAAAACATGACTAAAAATGTAAATAAGATAGAAATTGAAATAATCAACTCCATAAGTTAATGAATAAACAAACAAGCAAATCGTAATAGTGTATGGAAACACAATAATAAACAAATAAGAATAATAAAAAATAAATAAATAGATATATGACTAAAAATGCAAATAAGATAGAAATTGAAATAATCAGCTAGATAAATTAATGAATAAACAAACAATCAAATCGTAATATTGAATGGAAACACAACAATAAATAAATAAAAATGATTAAAAAAATAAAATGAATACACGACTAAAAATGCAAATAAAATAGAAATTGAAATATTCAGCTAGATAAATTAATGAATAAACAAACAATCAAATCGTAATATTGAAAATAAATAAAAATAATAAAAAAAATAATAAATACGTGACTAAAAATGCAAATAAGATGGAAATTGAAATGAAAAACTAGACAAATTAATGAATAAACAAACAAGCCAATAAATAAACATTCTTATCGCGTTTGCTCACCGCTTCTGGAAAATACCCGAAAAGCTTTTCGGAACATGATTGCGGCTGCGCTCCTCTTTTATTTTCAGGCTATAATGAAGTATTGGATTGAGGCAGGATTCAAAGGGAAAGGTCTCGGACCCTCTCTACTTCAGCGGCTCCCCCTCAAAGAAACTCAATTTTCACTTTAAATGGCAGACTGATCCGCCTCACTCTTGCATCCCTTCATTGTTTTGCTCCTTTTCTCCTCCACTCTCCTCCCGTGTCCATCGAACCCCCCCCCTCTTCTCCAGCCCACGACCCGGACGAAGGACGATTACACAAATCTGTCACCCAGGAAATTCTGACACTTTATTTCCTCTCAGACATAGAGCTGCTGATGGGTGATGAGTTTGCAGTTGCAGAGGGATTTGACAGACTCCCGGGGAATAATAAAGCAATTTCAACTGGCTAGAAAAGTCTGAAGAGGAGGAGGGAAAAATACACAAGGAAGATATAAATCACTCCTGTGATGGCTACAGTTTTTTTTTTTTTTTTGGAGAAGGGGGGAGACAGTTAAATTGCACAGATATATGACTGGGGTGTCACGGCAGTGCACGTATGAAGCAACGGCCGAACAAGTTCGGGAGAGCGGAGAGCCTCGGTTATGCGTGGTGAAGATACAAAACACACACACACACACACACATACAAACATAGATGCCAAAAATAGATGTTCTACATTTTAGCACTATTTCCAATAAGAGAGTGCATGCAGGTTTGTATGGTTTGGACGAATGGCTGCGTGCATGAGATATGATTTTAATACACTATTGATCCGCATAGGGGAAATGTCACAACAGTTAAAGTATTGATAAATATGAATATAAATTAAAATAGAGAGACAATCGCAAGATGATTAAAATATAGCAAAAGACTTCAATAACAAATAGATGGCATGAAAAGTAGACGGGATAAAAGTAGATAACAGAATGCAAAAAAAACAAAAACAAAAGAGAGCAAGGGTGAGAATAGACAACCAAAGCGACAACAACAAGGATAAGAAGAGAAACAGAGTGACAGTAGCAACGACAAAAATAAACAGGATGCAAATGAGGTGAGACCAACAAGGATAAAAATAGACAGCAGAGTTTGGGCGCGACACGTGGATGGGTGAGGAAGTGAGGTGGCGGTGGCACAGATGCACCTCCGGACGGTCAGATTTGTGTGCCGTACGGACGCTGTTATACAATCTGATGGCCGTGGACGCAAAGGAGCGTCTAAAGCGTCGGGTTCTGCACGGCGGCGAGATGAACCGTTGGCTAAATGAGCTGCTCGCCAGACCGGGGGCGGGAAGGAGTGTCCAGGATCGTTCCCAGTTTGTCCTTCACCTTCCCCGCCGTCGCCGATTCGAGATGGTCCAGGTTCAGTCCCACCCCCGAGCGGGCTTTCCTCACTAGATTGTTGACCTCAGCGGTCCTGGCACGGCCCAACCAGCACATGCTAGCCAAGAAGAGCGCGCTGGCTTCCATAGGCTGTTAGAAGGTCTTGAGGAGCTACAGCCACCAAACCACCTCGATCTTCTCAGGAAGAGCATCCCGCTCTGACCTTTCCTGCAGAGGGCATCTGTTGTGTGTCCAGTCCAGTTTATTGTTGTGGACTCCGGCGTACTTGTAGGAGTCCACTATCTCCACCTCTTCACCCTGGTACATGTCTCCTCCGATTCTTCCTGAAGTCCACAACCTCTTCCCTAAAGGGGCAGAGCTCGCTCTACTTCATCAAGAGGCTGAGATCCTTCAATGTCTGCAACAAACTCCTGCTGATGTTCTACCAGTCGGTTATGGCCTCCTCTATGCTGCGGTATGCTGGGCTGGTAGCAATGGGAAGAGAGACTCTGGACATCTGGACAAACTTTTGAGGAGGGCAGGGTCTGTGGTGGGCATGGAGGTGGAGACTCTCCAACAGCTGAGACAAGGACGAAGACCAGGCTGCGATCTATACTAGACAATTGCCCCTGGACACCATCTTCACCAATCAGAGGAGTTTGTTCAGCTAAAACTCCGGTCAACTCTGCTGAGGTCCTTTGTCCCCAGTGGCCATATAATTGTTCAAGGACACAGAAGGAGTTGAGCATAATGGACTGGACCGCCTAAGGTGGACTAGGTGTCCGCAAAAGCGAGGACCTCACCTGGTCCCTCAAAACCACGAAGACGGTCAGGGGGGTTCAACGGCACCTGTGCTTCCTCAGGAGTCCGGGGAGGTTCGGCATGTCGCCTAAGATCCTTGCCGACTTCTACAGCTGAATTGTTGAGAGCGTCCTGACCGGCTGCAGCGAGCGGTAAAGACTGCGGGAAGGATCGCTGTATGCCTGAGAAGCTACCACTGCAGAATCCACAGGAGAGCTGCCTCCGTCGCCGAGGACTACACTCACCCCCGACATGGACCGTTCACACTCCGGAGGTACGGGAGTGTGAAATGTAGACTGACACGATTAAAGAACCTGTCGCCGTCAGACTCTTAAACAGCTGACACTCATTCGTCTTCTTGCCCACTTAAAGTGCACTCATCCTTGCACCTGCACACCGAGCTGCACTCGAATGTCTTATTGCACTGCCGCTGTTCTATTGCACTGTTCATATTCACATCTAGAATCGTATTTTTATTCATCTTTACACTCTTCCTATCAGCGCATATCCAAATGCGCTGCGGATAGAAAATTTCACTTTACAGGGAAACAAATTTCTACAATGGGACAATCAATGCTTTTAATCTTGATGAGCCTCCCAACTTGGACGACTGCAACGCTTTTCCTACCTTGTTGGATTATTATTATCATTTTTTTTTTTTCCCTGCTAAGTGACTGGTTGTTTGTATGTTGATGGCCCGAACTCATAATCAGAATTGCTTTATTCCCCAAGTCATTTTGCAACAACAATGAATTTGTTCTGGTTGACGTTGCTAAACAGACATCATGTGAATAAGTGAAAAATAAAAGTGAGATTTTTTTTTTTTATGTTGTTTTTCGATGTTGTTCTCTCTGCTGTTTGTTTATTTGTGGATATCTTTAGTTTTTTTTTTTCCAATTGTCTCTCGTTTTATATCCATATTTATTTGACACTTATAACTGTTACGCTGCTATGGGGATCAATAAAGTTTATCTTATCTTATCTTTGGTCTTTGCTTTTTTCGGGGGGAAACGGGGATAATCGTACAATATGTGTGTTATGTGTTTGCTGCAAGACACCTTAATTTCCTTCGGGATCAATAGAGTATCTCTGCTGTGCTTGGTATCGATGATGAATGAATGAATGAACGTCCATCCTACTATTCTGTCTGTTTGACAGCAACTCGTTCGCTTTTCATCATTTCAAGGTGACGCTCTTTCGACTCACATCCGTGCAAAACGCTGTTATTTCAAGTGCGTTCATGTAAACAGCTCAGCCAATCAGAATCCTTATAGAATAAGACACGCCCAATCTACTGGACTGTTTTTCACTTTCAATATAAGCATCTTGAAAAAAAAAAAAAAAAAAAAAAACCCGCACTCGAGCTGCTGAGGATCTCGTAGCAGGAAGTGATTATATGGCTCAGCCTCCACATCCAATTGGGTTTCTTTATTTTGACGGTTTAGCCGATCTGCCTGTTAGCCCATTAAACCGTTGCAGTTCCTTATTCCGCGGCGTACTTAAGCTGTAAATGTTACATCTCGCGAGCGGCATAATAACTCCGGGTCAATCCGGGAGTCACGAAGCCGCATCGGAGAACGGGAAGACGGAATGGCGTTCCGTTCAAACGTGCGGAGGCGTCGTTATGCAACGTGGAAAACGGCGGGATAATTTAGTAGAGTTTCTGCTGATCAGAAGGCCACATATAGAAACGTACAACCATTCAACATCTCTTTTACACATCAAATAATAGCAAAAAACATAAAGAGACATTCATCCATTCACAACTCATATTTAAAAATTCACTTCAACAGCCACTCGCTCTCTTATTTACATCTTCTAGAGGAGGAACATCAAACTCATTTTCACTGATGGTCATATTAGCATAATGGTCGCCCTCAAAGGACCACATGTAACGATAAAATTAACTAAATGTAACCAAATGTAACGAAAGATAAATGTGACTATTCCTTAATGTTAAATAAATGAATTTATCACTCATTCAAATTCAAAATGATACATATTTTATAGATATATTACAACTTTTCTCTTCCTGGACATTCAGGGATTATTTGTATTTCTTAATTCCACTTGTTGAAAATGGCATTAATATGGATACATGCGGGTTACATGTTGGGAATGAATGGTGGGAAATGTAGTTTATGCTGAATGCACATGTTTTACTTATTATTTTAAGACAATCAGACCTTTTAAGATGTTCTCGTAGGCCACATAAAATGATGTGGCGGCCCGTATTTGGCCCGCAGGCCTTGAGTTTGACACGTTGTTTAGAGACATACACTTTTGCTACTGCTTTTTACCATTTATTCATTCCTCCTCTATTTCAGATCTGGGCATTTTACAGCCCGCGGGCCACATCCGGCCTGTTTTGCTTTTTTTTACCAGCCCGCCAAACTATTTTTTTTGAATATCTATAATGAGTATTTTCAATCGGCACTGAATTCAGAAACGCCTAACTTTTTTTTTTTTAAATTTAATTTAGTATGGATGATTACATACAAAATAATGTCAGTACACTGATGTGATCAGGAATGATTTTAAAGTTGAAATAAAATGAAAAAAAAAAAAAAAATTGAAAAGAAAATTAGAAAAAAAAATAAATATTGAAATTTTCATTTTAAAAATGAAAAACTAAATGAGAAATGTGGCCCGCATGCCAAAATAATTGCCCACCCACGATCTATCCCAGGGGTCCCCAAACTTTTCCTGAAATAACTTTTCCAAATAACTTTTCCCTTCTCTGACGGGGGGCCGGACCAGTTTGTAACGAAAAGTGTGACAATCGCACTTATTGTTTCCCAGAAAGCCACCAAAAATAAACCCTTTCTGGATCTTGAGAGGAAAAAAAAATAAAAATCAGAAAATAAATAACGTTATTAATGAATAATGTCTTTGTCTCATCTCAAACAGCCTTTTCTTTGAATTGAAGAAAAAAAATAATTGTTTGTCCACTGCAGGTTAATACCCTATTTGACAGGGGTGTCCAGGATTTTTTTTTTTAAGGGGGGGTTCCAGATAAGGTACAGACTGCAGAAGGGTGGAATATAAGGTAATGCAATTTGCACATACATGTCGCGATTACGTGGCCAGAATGAAAAAAAAAATCATATTGCATCTCAGGGGCCGCGCAAAATGTGGAGGCGGGCCGTAGTTTAGGGACCGCTGCTCTTTCCAGTAACATGTTACACACAGATCAAGATCCATTCACCCTCTCATTCACACGTCATATAAGGACGATTCCTTATATTATAACCATGCATTCATTCACTCTTTCATTCACAGGCCATGCAGAGACATGAGGTCACTCCTTGTTTCATTCACGTCATATAAAGGCCATTTGCATATCTTGGCAAATCATGATCTCCAATGAACCTCCTGCATGTTTTTGAATTGCGTGATGAACCCCGAGGAACATGGAGACTCCTCAGAGAAAGCCTCGCGGTCGAAATCCAACCGTTCTTGCTGCGAGGTTGAGGCGCTAACCGCTACGCCGCCGTGTCGCCCTATCCGCGGGAATGATAATAAAAATAAAAATAAAAAAACGCTCTCCCCGGTCGTCGAAGTCAGATGCCTTTTCGGATCTAGCGTAAAACCATCCCGGTTTCCTGAACATCACTCGGAAAAGCCCGAGGAAACGCCGGTGCGCTCCGCGCCGCTGTCAGAGACATCAAGTAAATCTATACGGGCTCAGCAGACGCCGGTCGGCTTTTTCATTCCATATTGGAAATCCACCGACACTGATTTTATTCCATTTTTTTTTTTTCAGGATTCAGTCCGGCATCAATAATTTACCGCAACAGCGGTGACGACTGCCGGCTCCCCGGCAGCGCTTCACTGGTTTAAAAAAAAAAAAAAAAAACAATAAAATATTTTTTTAATCCTCGCATCCCATCCATTATTAACTGTCACATTAAGAAGTTGCGGAAGAAGTTTTTTTTTTTTTTTTTTTTTTTCTTTTCGCACACTTGCTCATTACGCAGCATTAGAGGAAAAAAAATACAGAGCTCGACTTAAACAGCCCAAATTACCTGCTGCACGCCGGCGGGGCCGTGTGGTGACAGCAGGTTTGCTTGATTACAGAAATTTTGTGCTCTTTATTATGGTAATGCATGCCTTTCAAAAACAGCACCTTGTAACCTTTGCACTCGCGAACGCATTAAATCCCTTTGAAAGGCTGCTTTAAAGACGAAACAGACTCCATAATCAACTGCAGGTTGACATTTAAAACATGGAAATTGCAAAGCCCTCTGTTTGTGTGTGTGTGTGTGTGTGTGTGTGTGTGTGTGTGTCCACAGGATAAATGGTGTAAGGATGCGGCAACCTTTTGCTGCATTCCGGTGGTTCAGTGCTTTCAGTGTCAGCATCGTATTTTCCGTGTTGTTGTTGTTTCTTCAGGTGGACGGAAACTTTGGCTTTAACTAACACTTTATAACTCAGGGGACGGAAATTGGAAATGTTTTCACGGGTGTCACAAAGTGGTAGTAGATTCAGGCTGCGTATGGGATTTTTATGCGGTACGTTTACGTTCACTGATTATCAACACTCCTGTCAAGCGCACACGTTTGCGTGATCATATAGATACCTATATAGAGATAAACCACCAATTATTTCATTTGCATATCATATAGAGCCATACGTATTACTTATTCACACATGTAGAGATAAACAACCAATCACCCTTTTATTTTTATTTTCCATCCATCTTCTGCCGCTTATCCTGCATTCAGGGTCGCGGATTGGGCGCCGTTGACATATCGATCATCTATCGATCGTCACGTCATATAGAGAAAAACAACCGATCACCCTTTCATTTGCATATTAGATAGAGACATACAAACATTCACTCACTCATTCAAACATATGGAAATATACAATCATTCACCCTTTCATTTGCACATCATGTAAAGACATACAAACATTCACCTTCTCATTCACACTTATAAAGATATACAGCCATTCACTCTCTTATTCACTTGTCATATAAACATATAATCATATATGCTCTCTTTTGTGTCATGTATAGATAAATAACCTTTCACCCATTAATTTGCACGTCATGTAGAGACATACTTTATATGAAGATAAACAAAGCAATTCACTCACCCATGCACGCACATATAGATAAAGTCATTTCCGGACGATAAGACGCGACTTTTTTCGCTTAAGCAACGACGCGGCTAATATATGGATTATTTAGGGGGGAGTGAACGAGCTTCTCTCCGCTAAAACGTTTATCCTCGTCACATCGGACAAATGAAACGACCGTTCAACTCCGACGCCGAAGAAGATGACTGATGGTTTTAGTGCGCAGGAGGAAGCCGAAGATAGCGATCTGCTAGCCGGTGCGGCTAATATTGAGGTGTGCTTAAAAAAATTATGGTAATCAACCATTCACCCTTTTCATTTGCATATCACATTGATCACTGATCGGGAACCTATGGCTCGCGAGCCATATATGGCTCTTCCGGTGACGGCATATGTCTCCCGGACAATTTTGAGTTGAAAAAAAAAAAAAAATTGGAAATGATTCTAAAATACTTGTGATGTTTCTTCATAATACTGTGTCAATTTAAAGTAAACAGAAATTAGTTTCGAAGATAAATTTCACGGACCACCAGTCGGTCGGGTCGAGAACCACTGGCTTCTGAGCGCGTCCTTGTACAGGTGAGGAAATCAATTTTTTCAGATAGCTAACTAGTTAATCCGCTTCAACCCTTGTTACGGAAAAGATGGCGAAAAGAAAAACAAAAAGACGACGATTACCGTGCATCTCAGGCTGCGTGGACGAAGGAATTTACATTTGGATCTGTGGTACGTTTAATATGCGATGATAAAACTGCATCGATGAAATGGTCAAATATAAAGTGACGCTTTGAACAAATCCATGCAGCACCAGAAGTCGCATTAAAAGTAAGACATATTTATTATACGCTAAAAATACTATATGGCTCTCGATGAAATATATTTAAAAATATTGAGCTTTTATGGCTCTCCCAGTCAAAAAGGTTCCTGACCCCTATATTATATATATATACATATTACAATCTATTATAATTATATTATATTATAGATCATATATTATAGATTATATTACATTATAGATTATAATCTAAATTATAGATTCATAAAGCCATTCACTCATTCATTCAAACATATAAAATGATACACAACCATTCACTCATTCATTTGCATGTAATATAGATATGCAGCCATTCACTCATTCATTTACACATCATTTAGAGACAAACAACAAATCACAGTCATTCACACCGTTCACCCAGTCTGTGAAGGTTCTCGCTCATCCAGATCGTCGGTGGATTCTTGTGGTGGCAACTGGATTTGAATTTCTTCACTTGAAGGTGTTTCGCTCCTCATCTGAGAGGCTTCTTCAGCCCTTAACTGAAGAAGCCTCATCTGGAAAACCCTCTCGTTTTTTGCGCGTCAACGTGCCGCCCCGGTACAGATACATACTTACAAATAGAAGGAGGTGCGGGAATTGACTGGTTTAACGAAGAGTCCTGCAATTTTGTGAACACACACACACACACACAAAGCCAGCAACCATCTGACAGTTCCACTCGGTCGTGTAGACCTGGGGTGGCAAACGTACGGCCCGTGGGCCGGTAGCAGCCCGCCAGGGGGTCCATTCCGGCCCGTGGAGCAAATCAACAATTTGAAAAATTACTTCTTTAAAACAAAAATACAGGTCCTATATTGTCTGCGAGGCTTGCACTGTTTCAGTCAGTGTTGGCAACATGGCACGACACTATGACACTCAGAAACTTAGAGCAGATGGGAGCAATGCGGCTTCCGGGCCCGTAAATAGCATTTTTACTCCTTGTCATAAATGCACCTGCTTTTCCGTTGGCCCCGACACCCTCATCAGCAAGATGTCGTTGTCCAAAAAAGGGAAAAGTGGACATGGAGTGCAGGGTTGTCCAAAAAAAATGGACTGCGTCTTATTTGTCGGTTGATTTTAATAAGAGACTTGTATGCTCGGTGTGGATGCAGAAAGTTTCAAGAGCTACTATGAATCTCAGATTGCTCACCATGTATTTTTTGAAAAGAACAGTTCATTCCACATGAAGATAATCTGGCTGTTCCCTTTTACACTAAAACAAAGGAAAAATGCGGACTTGGCGTTTCTTCTAGGTGATGACACCCCCTTGACATCAAGTTAGGCCGTATGTAGCCCCCGGACTAAAATGGTTTTAACACCCCTGGTGCAGAACCACACACTCTGGTTTCGACAAACCCCGCTGCAGGGAGGGCGGGAGGCGGCGTCGGCCCGGCCGTCCATTGAAAAGTCATTATCGCGCAACCAAATGATGGATATCTTCCAAATGACGCCCCTTCACATACACCTCTACAATTAAGCCGCCAGCACGGCAATTATGGTTTCGCAATATATTGATAGATTGCCCGGCTTTAACCTCCGAGCGAGTGGGGATATGACACGTATTAAGCCGCGGCATCACAAATCACCGAGCGGCCGAATCAGCATACGTGGCCGCGGCGTGGAGAGCCTATCCGCCGTCCAAAGTGGTCCTCCGGGGACGACGAGAGAGGTCGGACTCATTTCTGACACCAAATTCCTCTTCATTTAACATTTCACACTCGCGTTATGATATGATATTAGGGGCCGGCATCAATCAAGGATTTGTTTTGCCGGTATTACGATGCCGGTTGCTTGGCTACGTCTTTTGTCGGGACCGAAGCCTCTCCGCGGCGAACGCACGCACTGCCGTGATAATGACGGGCCAGAGAAGTTGACAGCTCAATTTATATCCGAGCTCCCGGTGGATGAGCTGTTTTCAGCGGCCGCTTGTTAATATTTTCGAGGCCAACGCTATTAACTGGAGATCTCCGTCAACAGCTTTGTTTTTGTCAGGCAACCGTCCCGAAGGTCGAAGAAATTCTGCGCTGTTTTGGTGGAAAAAAGAAAAAAACTGTAAATCTGTATGTATGTATGTTTAAAGATGTATATATATGTAGGTTTACACTTTATGTCCAAAAGTAGTCGCTCACCTCTCTTGACTCGTATACGTACTTTAGTGACATCCCATTCCTAATCCGTAGGGTTAAGTATGACCTGGGTCCACCCTTTGTGGCTAGAGCAGCTTCAACTCTTCTGGGACGGCTGTCTACAAGGTTCAGGAGCGTTTTTATGGGAATTCTCCCAGAAGCATAAGGTCATTTGTGAGGTCACACACCGATGTTGGATGCCAGAAGGCCTGGCTTTCAGTCTCCACTCGAATTCATCCCAAAAGTGTTGAGGTCAGTCCAGTTCATCCACACCAGACTCTGACATCCATGCCTTTCTGGAGCTTGCTTTGCACACTGGTGCACAGTCATGTTGGAAAAGATAGGGGTCAGATTCAAACTGTTCCTACAAATCTGGGAGCATGGAATTGTCCAAAAAAATATCGGTATGCTAAAGCTTTCAGAGTTCGGGGGTTAACCCCGGCTCCTGGGAAACAAACTTCACACTTGGCACAATGCGGGCATACAAGTTGTGTTCTCCTGGCAACCTCCGAACCCACACTCGTCCATCAGATTGCCTGGTGGAGAAGCGCGATTGGTCACTCCAGAGAAGGCGTGGTGCTTTTCACCACTGCATCCCACGCTTTGCAGTGCGCTTGGTGGTGTGCAGCTCCGCAATCGATGACCTGCTCCGTTAGTTTACGTATCCTAACACTTCGTTGCCGAGTTGCTGTCGTTCCCAAACACTTCCCTGTTCTTCCAATCCAGCTGACAGTTGACTGTGGAATATTTAGGAGCGAGGAAATTTCACGATTGAATTTGTCGCCCAAATTTGTCACCGTTCCACGCTGGAATTCATGCAGCTCTGAGAGCGACCCAATCTTTCAAAAATGTTTGTGAAAACATCCCCAGGTGTTAGATTTTATCCACCTGTTGCCATGGAAGTGATTGGAACACCTGATTCCCATTATTTGAATGAGCGAGCAAATACTATTGGCCAGATCTTGTATGTATATGCACACACACACACACACACACACACACACACACAAGGTCTCTTTCCCCTGACCTTGGAATACATCAGTTAGTTGTTGCTGGTTTCCCTAAGGCAGTCATTATTGTTTTATCTTACATCATTTTAATCTCATTGATTTATTCATTCCTTTGTTTATTTCTGTATCTATCATTATTGATATATTTTTTTG
This sequence comes from Fistularia commersonii, assembly GCF_037954325.1. Classification (NCBI taxonomy): domain Eukaryota; kingdom Metazoa; phylum Chordata; class Actinopteri; order Syngnathiformes; family Fistulariidae; genus Fistularia; species Fistularia commersonii. The sequence goes on along the minus strand of NC_141319.1, from coordinate 5,102,386 downwards.
CTGGTATGAAAACTTCAGACCCCATCAAAAGAAAAACTTAGCGCTCCCGCTAAGTAATATTTATTCATTCATTATCTACGATGCTCATCGGGAATGTGGAGCTACCCCAAACCGTCATCGGGCGAAAATCACATCATTATTTTTAAATTCATTTTTTTTGCCGTTATGAAACGTTTAAGACCCAAACAAGAGAAGAACAACGTGGTAACGCGGTGCATCTTCTGAAAAAAAAAAAAAAGAAGTAAAAAAAAAGAAAAAAAGCCAAACCGCAGCTGCAGCCGCGTTGTGAAGTCGGGCCGAACTGAACGGATGAGCCTTTAAACCGTGCACTTGGTGGATAAAGAGAAAGAGAAAGAGAGAGGGAGAGCATGACACAAAAATGAAGAGAAGCGGATTGAGAGAGAAACGATGGGAATAACGGTGACAAGTGTTTCCACCTTAATGAGGACAGATACATTCAAAGCCATGTGCTGCTGTCAAGGGCCTTAATTAACTCCCTGCAAGGCAAATACACCAGTTTGACAGCAGCCTCTTCTGCCTTTTCTTCTTCACGTCCCTCCCACTCTTCTCACTCTCTCACTCTCTCAGCCAATCTTTCATTAAACACACCCACGCGCGCATTGTTGCATGGACAAAAAAAAAAAAAAAAAAAAAAAATCCAGGGATTTCGATGGAATGAAATGAATGCAGAAATCTTCGAAACGCCCTAAACTGTCCATTTTTTCTTTTTCTTTTTTTTTTTTTGGGGGGGGGGGGGGGCGGTCATATGTCGTCTGCGTGCTGCACACGGCTTCCGAAGTAATGCCGAGATTTTTATTTTTTTAATGTGACGTCTGAAATGGTATTTTTTAATTGGAGATGAATTCATCTCAAACGTATCTATTTCTGCGTAACAATTGATATGGTTTCATTTATTCATTCATTCATTCTTTCGCGACACTGCTTTTGCCGACGTCTCATTGGTCGACCACAGATCGAGAAATGCAACCGTTAATCTCTCATTCATGCGTCATTTTGGGGAATTAAACAATTTTCCCTCTCATTTGCGTCATTTAGAGATGTACAAACATCCATTCTCTCATTCACACCTCATTTAAATCACTAAAGTTACTGTAATTGAGTTTCATTTTATTTATTTGCATGGTTTCTTTAAAATCTGAATTTTGTGAATATGTATTTCTGTATGGTGTCCTTGAATGTTAAATAAGGCACCTAGAATAAAATACAATTTCTCTTTAGAAATATGCTCTATAGTTCTCTCTATATAAATATATAAAAATCTAATATGAATAATATATATATGATATTATTTTTTAATCAAAATATTTTATAAATATCTATCTATCTATCTATCTATCTATCTATCTATCTATCTATCTATCTATCTATCTATCTATCTATCTATCTATCTATCTATCTATCTATCTATCTATCTATCTATCTATCTACATTATTATTATTACTACAAATGATGATAATAATATAATGATTGCTATACATAATATAAATACACATAATATAAATAAATATCTGTATAATATCATAATAATGATAATAATTGGCCCTTGTGGACAAATGGAGTCAGCGTCAACAACGTTTTTGATCGAGTGGTTTCCATTTGAATATAAAATTCCTCACCGCAGAAAAATCACGTTTGACATAAATAGATCTGGGAACGACCATTTCATTTTCCACCACCGGTAATGTTTTCATTTAAAATATATTACAAAAGACGTCGGTTTGCTATCTAACTAGCTGCCGTCGCTATATGTTCAACTGACAGCCGCTCTCAGATGAATCCCTGCGGCCATTGAATTAACGCCGGTGACAACAGGAATAAATTCCCAGCATATTCCCCTCTTCATGCATATTTGGGTTGGAATTTAGTCCGTCGGGCGGTAGCAGCTGTCTAGTGCTCGGATTATAAAACCCTAAAATGTATGAGCTGCAAATATTTCCCCTGCAAATGTATTTAAATGGATGTGTACAATCGATTAAACACTGGCTGTGGCGGTGGGAACACAGCGGAGTGGAACTAAGGCGCACAAAGCGACAGAATTAAATAGACTCGACGTGTCCCCGCCGCCGTCATGTCGACCCGACTATTATAAATGCGGGTCTCGTCGCGGAGCTCCTGCACGTGGCCATTTTCAGATTTTCAAAGATTTATTTATATATATTCCCGACCCGTCTCTCCCGGTATCGTTTGGTAAATCGTGTTTTCTGCAAAGTGGATATGCAAATGAGACTTGTTTCATGTCTGGACGCGCTACCGGAATTAACGTCAAGACAAGACGGTCTCCTCGCCGAGCCGCTTCCCCCCCCCCCCCCACCTCCATTATATAACCTGTCATTTTGGAGCGAAATTTCGCCGCAATAAAAAAAAAAAAAAAAAAATGGAAAAATAAATACACAAAAAGCAGAATAAAGAAATCCGGTGCAATTTAAAAACTTGTATTCGTAAAAACTGACAGTTGAATGACGGTTTTAAAAAAAAAAGTTAAATTGTTGTTTTTCTCTCTCTCTGACGCGGTTCAAAAATACATCCATTGTTTGCGCCGCGAATGTGTGTGTGTGTGTGTGTGTGTTGGGGAACGCTACGTCCTTGATGAACAGAAGAGAAAGAGGGTAGTCAGCCGTGCACGCCGGGCCTCCATGTTCACAGCACTCAAACGGAGCTGAGAGTGTGTAATGTGCATGCAAAATAACGCCCCTTATTTTCAGTCTGGTTGCTCCTTGCAAAGTTCTCCAAAAACGGGGGCCGTCAAATGGCAAAAGAGCCGCTGGAAAGATCATTTCCAGTCATTCCTTCATTCCTTCATTCATTAATGAAAGAAAAAAATTCACTCACTCATTCACAAGTCATCCCAGAAAATTAGAATATTGTGATAAAGTTCTTTATCTTCTGTAATGCAATTAAAAAAACAAAAATATCATACGTTCTGGGTTCATTACAAATCACGTGAAATATTGCAAGCATTTTGTTATTTTATTATTGTTGATTATGGCTTACATCTTAAGAAAACTCAAAAATCCTATCTCAAAATATTAGAATAGCATGAAAAAGTAATTTTTTTTGTTTTTTTACAGAAGATAAATAACTTTATCACAATATTCTAATTTTCTGAGACAGTCCTGCAGAAAAATGCAACCGCTCACCCTCTCATTCACACATCATATAAAGATGCACAACTGTGAGCCTTTTCACCCTTTTTCTCTCGCTACGTGAAGAAATCTTCCTCTAGACTTGTTGAGCTGCATTTTGTAATAACGGTGCATTTTGTAATAAACGTCCAAAATGTAATAACTTTTTCATTTCATTTTGTAATAAAGCCGCATTTTGTAATAAATTTTGCCGCATTATGTAATAAGTTATTACATATTGAGAAGATTATTACAAAATGCACTTGCAACTTTTATATTTTCTAGGAAATGTAATAACATGGTGCATTATGTAATAACAATTCTAAAGCATACGTTTGTTAATTGTATTTTATTTTACTTAAACGTATTTGTAAAAGCTAGGCCTATTATTAGTATCACTGTATTAGCCTAGCAGCAGTACTTAGCAATTACTATCAGTACACTATTCAAAGGCTGCATTAACAGAGAATATTCTATAAATTCCATGTTATTACATTTCCTAGAGAATAAAAAAGTTGCAATTGCATTTTGTAATAATCTTCTCAAAATGTAATAACTTATTACATAATGCGGCAAAATTTATCACAAAATGCGTCAGTTTATAACAAAATGCGGCTTCATTACAAGATGAAATGAAAAAGTTATAACATTTTGGACGTTTATTACAAAATGCACCGTTATTACAAAACTCAACAAGACTTCCAATTCCAGCATCCGTCTACCAATATATTTTCATGACCCAACCATTTCAGGCTGGCTTCTCTGACCTTCTCTCCAAAACATCTAACATGTGTTGATCCTCTGATGGACTCATTCCTGATCCTGGTCTCTCCCAAAGAGAACCTCAGCATCTTCATCCCTGCTTCCTCCAGCGCTGCTTCCTGTCTTTTGGTCATTTTAACCGTTTGCAGATCATACAGCATCTCTGCTCTCACCACTGTCTTGTCCACCCTTCATTCTAGCCGATAATCTTCAATCTCTTTGTACCCCCGACACTTTTCTCCACCCATTCAGACCTGCTTCTTCACCTCTTTTCTACACCCGGGTTCACACATATATTCCGTCTTTCATTTCCAGAGCAAACGTCTCACTGCAGGTCACAGTGTCATCTGCAAACATCATGATCCATGGGGATTCCTGTCTAACCTCATCTGTCAACCCACCCATCACTGCTGCTGGTGCAAAAAAAAAAATTACAATAATAATATACAACAATAATAAAAAATTATAAAAAATTAAATTAAAAAAGGATCTATTAAAAAAATATATATCTCTACATTTACCAACGCACAGGAATAAATAATGAGGTGAGTGGCAATGTGAAGTAGTTATTGTATTGACAGAGGTCGTCACTAATCTTTAACACTCAAAGAGCCATTTTGTTTCCTAAAAGTAAAGAAAACACTTTTGAAATTTGAATACGGCATGTAATATATTTTTTTGCCTTTATGCGATGTATCCAAATGCACTGTGGACAGCAAAGTAGGGATTTCACTGTCCAGGAAAACATGTTTCGACACTGTGCACGTGATAATACACGCTTTGAATGTAGAAACAAAATGTATTGAAATGAAGAATTGGAGAGAAAATAAAATGACTTTTCTGCATGCGACAAAACATTTTGAACTCTGAAAAAAAGACATTGGGTTGAAGGTGGTTTTTAAGAAAAATACTCTTTTTTTTAATATTTGAGTCCTTGTATTTTTGAACTTAAATGATCCACCGGCAGCAAATAAAAAATGCCTTTTACTGGCGCGTGCAATCGTTGATTAACATATTTTAACATATTTAGATGTGACAAGATGGCCATCATTTTCAAATTTAAAATGACATTTTAAAATTGAACAAACTAAAATAAAATACATTTTAATTAAATTAAAAAAATGTAATGAAATTAATTCAATACGCATTTATTATTTATTATTTTATCTTATATTATTATTATTATTATTAACGTCTGAGAAATTTCCTAAGAAGCTACTGCATGTTATTGGATGACGGGAGGAACCCGGAAAACTTGCAGAACTCGGAGAAAAGCCACAAAGACTCGGGGGAGCCTGCAAAAAACTACCACAAACTGAAATGAACAAAGAAAACTTTCACACCGCCGCTTCTTCCAAAATGCAAGTGAACTTCTCGTCGAGGGAACCGAATCCCACAAATCCGGGTAGATACACCGGGATCCTCTGAGATTTGGAATTTGCAAAGGTTAGCCAAAGGACCGCAGCCTCATATACGTGTCATAAAACTTCCGAGCCGACGTCGTCAACAAGAACCAATCGGACGTTTGGCATCAAGGCCACGATGTTTTGGAGAGCGTCAACTTCCTCGCGAGTTCCTCCACGAGTTCCCGTGTAACTCTGGAGTGATTATAGAGTCTTTCCTTGCGGCAAACGATGCCGGTGGATTCTTGATTTTCCACCGAACGACGCTGGCGTTGCACATCTCGCACGCTCATCTCCTTTAATCCCGGGCAGCTTTAAGCAAATGAGGGTCTGTAAGATCCGTCGTGCAGCCTCGACACGCAGAGGCTTCATTTAAGGCATAATTTAGCAAATTAATTTTCCGGAAGCGAGCTTTTTTTTTCCCGACAGCCTCCTTTTGTCATGGCTATCAAACTTTATAACGTATCCATGCTTACAAGCCACGACCTGCAACTTTTTATCTATTTCTAATCTTATATTCATGTGACAGAATATATTCATATTCATGTCACCCCTTCATGCCATCCTGCTGCTGTATGTACAAAAAAAATAAAGGGAACACTAAAATAAATAATCTGATTAAATACATTGTTCTGCACATAAAGTCACGCAAAAATTATCAATGAAAATCAAATGTATGAACCCATGGAGGTCTTGATTTGGAGTCATATTCAAAGTTGAAGTGTAGAAATAGACTATAGGTGGATATAATGTCCTTAAAACAAATCCAAACGAATCAGTGTTTCTTCCTAAGTGGACACTTTGTTTTCACACAAGTGTGTTTGACTTGGAATTACTGTTTTTTTTCCCTTTTTTTTTTCAAGCAGGACTGTCTCAGAAAATTAGAATATTGTGATTATCTTTATCTTCTGTAATGCAATTACAAAAACAAAAAAAATGTCATGCATTCTGGATTCATTACAAATCAAGTGAAATATTGCAAGCCTTTTATTTTTTTAATATTGCTGATTATGGCTTACATCTTGAGAAAGCTCAAAAATCCTATCTCAAAATATTAGACTATCATGATGGAGGTCTAGAGGAAGATTTCTGTCGGCAGTGAGAGGGGATATGAGGGTAGTTGGTGAGAGAGAGGAGGATACAGAGATGGAGAAGGTTCCTCTTAAGGGGAAAAAACAAAAGGAGAAGAAGAAGCGACACTATGCATATAAGTGTCTAATTATAATCCTGTACAAACTCCGAGCCAAAGCTCTCGCTGCAAAAATGTCATTGTGGCTCCACAATGACATTTAATAATCTGGAATCTTTTATCTCTGTATTTGTTGTCGTCTCAGTCTTATTTCATGTCTTCAGCTATTGTTTATTTATTGTCTCCGGACTTTTAATCATTTGGAAGGCACTGGCATTTCCCCAAGGAGGATTAATAAAGAACTATCTCATCTTATCTTATCTTATCTTATCTTATCTTATCTTATCTTATCTTATCATCTTATCTTATCATCTTATCTTATCTTATCTTATCTTATCTAATCTTATATTATGTTATCTTATCATTATCATCCTATCTTATGTTATCTTGTATTATCTTTATTATCTTCTCTTCTCTTCTCTTCTCTTCTCTTCTCTTATTTATTATTATTATCTTATCTTATCTTATTCTTTTCTAGTCTTAATTTTTCTTATCCAATCTAATTAGTATCTTTTTTTATTTTATTCTTATCTTATCCTTTTCTTTTCTTTTCTTTTCTTTTCTTTTCTTTTCTTTTCTTTTCTTATTTTTTTTATCCAATCTTATGAATATCTTATCTTATCATATCTTATTCTTTTCTTTTCTACTCTATTTTTTCTTATCCAATCTAATTAGTATCTTTTCTTATTTTATTCTTATATTATCTTATCCAATCTTATTCTTATCTCATCTTATCTTATCCTTTTCTTTTCTTTTCGTCTCTTATTTTTTCTCATCCAATCTTATGAATATCTTATCTTATCTTATTCTTTCCTTATCTTATGCTTATTCTTTTTCTTTTTCCTTTCCTTTTTCTTTTTCTTTTTCTTATCTTCTACTTTTCTCATCCAATCTTATTATCTTATCTTATCTTATCTTATCTTATCTTATCTTATCTTATCTTATCCACTCTCACACCAACACATCATATGGAAAAATACAACCATTCACTCATGATTCCCATCATGCAGAGAAGCAACTATTCACTCTTTCATTCACGGGTCAAAGGGAATCATTCACTGATTCGCTCACTCATTTACTCGCCATATCGATCAACTGGGATCAATAACCTAGATGGATTTGCACACATGAACTGGAACCTTCTGCACCTCCAAACAACCAGGAAAGACCTGAAAGCAGCCTCGGGTAACGTCCATATGAACATAAGTTCATGTGATCCAACAAGTTTCACTCCAATGTTTTGCCATTTTCACTGTACTCGCCGTTACGTGCACTGCCAGAGTTCATATTTATAATAATGTTTACAAAACCTATTTATTGCCAGTGCAAATCCAAATGCACTGTGGATAGCAAATCATACAGGAAAAAAAAAAAAACATTTGACAATAAACACTTTACCTTTTCACATTCCAATCCAGGTCATCTTTTGTTATATAACTACTTTGCATCCGAGTTGTATTCGAAAACTCCCCACATGTCAGCAGAACTGAAGAAGCCTCTCCGATGAGGGCTGAAACGCCTTCAAGTGAATAAATTCGAGAAGATTTCGACAAGAATTAACCTTTGCGCCGCTAATATCGAGTACTTTACATGCCAAACTCCCTTAAATGTGTCCAACTCTCTCAGAAAACATTTAAATATTCCGATTCTAACACTATCCAGACATCGCACAGCTTCTCATTCACACCTGAGAACTTTCATCTCTCCCGCTTTGAACGCAATAAGGTTTACAATTCTTAAACCTCAATAAGATTCTTTAGTCGCCATTAAACTGGCATTCAGCGCCAGATTTGGTCGCTTCCTGTTCTCGCCGTGTCTCCGGGGCTCGAACCGCCGGAGTGACAAAAGCCACGCGCGATGAAAAGCTGGATTATTTCAGCCGGGCTGATTATAAGCCGCGGCAAGCGTTCCGTTCGAGTGGTCAAAGTCAAGGTCAAGGTAGGCTTTATTATATCCCGTTAATACCGAAGCAATTGCAGCAAAAAAAAAAAAAAAAAAAAGAAGCAAAAAAAAGTGAAGCTTCTGAGAAAAGCCGGTCGTGCATGTATGTGTGTGTGTGTGTGTGTGTGTGTGAATGTAATATCTGAAAAGTGTGACTGTTATAATACAAAAACTGTTCTCCATTGACTATTTATGGTATTGTTTTTTTATTTTTTAAATCCGTCTCTACTTAGCGAAACCAATGTGTTCGTTTCGGACAAACAACGTGCACGATCATCACACACACACACACACACAGATAATGTGAAAACCCCGATCTATTGATTCTGCAGCTCCATGGAGGACAACGTTTATTGTCGCTCGGTGAGTGAATTATTCTCTTGCTAACTTAACTTTTCTTGAATCTGGGTCTTTTTTTTGCCCGATAAATGAAATAAATGGCCGGCTGTATATTTTGGTAAAGTCTTCACTAAGGTCAGTTTTTAAGTGTGACACGGTGGTATAACATCAACTGTAAAAGCACTGATGGTTTACAACATGTTTATGAAGGCAGCGGTTCAATAGTATTTTACAGCCGGGCGTGGATCATCTCGTGGCGTCGCTATCCGTCACCGCGACCCGATGGGTGAGCTGCCGACACACGGCAAACAAATCCATATATATCGTCACCGTAAAACGTGATTTAGAAAAGGATCCGAGATAATTAGCCATTAAATAAATGCAAGGGGTGATTTTACTTTTTGTTTTTTTTTTTATTGTATGGAGTTGGAGATGCTGAAGAGCTGCAATGCTACCGTAAGTTTCCGACATAAAGCGATACCTTGACTTAGGAGTTGAATTCGATCCGTGACCGAGCTCGCAGCTCAATTTGCTAAATCCCTTATGTGTTTTTAAATAGCAAAAATGTACTTTATAAATAGCAATATCGCTATCATTTAACTTCCTCGCTACTCACTTAATGCTACAATGTGTTGCTAAATGCAACTTGCACACAATGCTACACTTTATGGGTAAAATTAGCAACAGAGTGAATGCCGACTTTTAAAATAATCAAACGCAAGACGGCATGCGGACGGAGAATCCTTCTCCCTGGTTAAACCGATGCCATTGCGGTCTTAATCTCTCCTTTCCTTTCCCTGGTTCCACTCGAGCATACAACTCCATGACGTCAGGTGGTACTGCCCAGTGAGCTGCATTTTTCTAACAGCAAACTAGACAAAAACGCACAAGATTACACAAGACAGAAGGCTCCTATTTGAATTTTAGCATACATGAACCATAACAACTTGTCTGGCACCAGTTGCTAACAGTTACCACCATATGCTAACAGGTGCCTCTCCAGACCGCTGGCATAGTACGAGTGAATCTTGTTATGGGCGAATGTTGGAAAACAATTGGACGTTTGACTGATTAACTTTTGACCTGGATGCTTCTTTGACACCAGTTGCTAACGGTTACCATCATATGCTAACAGGTGCCTCTCCAGACTGCTGACATAGTACGGGTGAATCTAGTTTATGGGCAAATGTTGGAAATGATGGGACTTTTGATCGATTAACTTTTGACCTGGATGCTTGTTTGACACCAGTTGCTAACGGTTACGACCACATGCTAACAGGTGCCTCTCAAGACCGCTGACATAGTACGGGTGAATCTAGTTTATGGCTGAAAAATGATTGGACTTCTGACCGATTAACTTTTGACACGGATGCTCATTTTGCACTATGCTAACGGTTACCACCATATGCTAACAGGTGCCTCTCCAGACCGCTGGCATTGTACGAGTGAATCTATTTAATATTGGAAAACAACCGGACTTTTGACCGCTTAACTTTTGACCTGGATGCTTCTTTGACACCAGTTGCTAACGGTTACCACCACATGCTAACGGGTGCCTCTCCAGACCGCTGACATAGTCCGGGTGAATCTAGTTTACGGCCGAAAAATGATTGGACTTTTGACCGATTAACTTTTGACCTGGATGCTTGTTTGGCGCTATGCTAATGGTTATCACCCTATGCTAACATGCGTCTCTCCAGCGGCTGGCATAGTACGGGTGAATCTAGTGTGTGGGTGAATGTTGGAAATGATGGGAATTGTGGCCGGCTAACCTTTGACCTGGATGTCGTGGTTGCAACAAAAAAATAAAAAGCATCTGTTTTCGTTCTTGCCAATCGACGCCCCTGCGAGAGCCCTTTGACGAGATAATCTACGCGAACAGCTTGACACGACATCAGATGTCGTGCGGCAGAACCGGCGTCGCCGCCGCCGACGGATTCAAATCCCGTGACAAAAAAAGACAGCTAGCTGCCTGCGGCGCCCGGGCTGATATTGGCAGCCGATGACGGTTCGCCGGCTGCCAGCGCCTGCGAGGCTTTCTCGTCCATTCCTCATGACTCACTTCGCTGATGACTCCGAAGTATAATTGGCAAAGGTGGATGTTGTGCGGCTGGGGTGCGGGCGTTTGGGGGGCGCATAACTCCCAAACAATCTTCTGAGACCGCTAATCTGGAATATTCAAAGCCCAGTGGGGTGCGGTATGTTTCGTTTTCAGCTCGTGTAGATCAGGGGTCGGTTATAATTTGCATAATCTTTTATTTATTCGCTGCTCCTTTCTATTACATTGGCTCCGTACACCCAATGCAATTTGCAAATACAAATATTAAAGATTTAGTGCCTGGCACAAGGACATTTTGGCAAGAGGGGATACTTGTTGACACGCAGGTTAGTATCTGTTATTTACTTATTTATGGAGGCTGTTTACATATCCACTCGGTTCCCCGGCGGCTCTGGGAGACGATTTTGTGAAGTCACATCAAGAGTGTGTAATGTATTTGCGCGACGGGTCCGGGTGGATGGAAGGCTCGGCGACAGGAAAGTCATAAATGCGGACTGATGATTCCGGAGTCGCCGGAATTGTGGCTTTCCTGATTTTTCAAAACGCCCAAGAGAGAGAGAGAGAAACTCAAGAGGGAAAATGAGAGGGCGGATGTCGATGGCGACCAGCTAACTGGATTAGCGGTTACTAATAATACCAGCAGAGGTTAATGTTTACAGATGCAGCGAGGCTAATGCGGGGCAGCACTCCATAATAGGAAGGACCGGTTAATGGGGGCTGGTCAAGCTAAATGAGTTGTGATTACAGCCCTGGATCGCCGTAATGGATGCGACTGTCTCTCAAAGAGCACGACCGGTGGATATGAACTCGTGCTGGAATGCTCATTAGCCCCGCCGGACGCCGGGGTGGACAGATAGGACGCCGCAATCTGTCTGCTAACTAAAAATCAACTAAATGTATTTAATGGTGCTGCGGAGCTCGATACATGCAGCGGTGCGGCTTCTGAGCGCCGATCAATCAATCTGAAGAGTCACGGAGTCGGGAACGGCCCCCGACCCGGCGTTTCGGAGCCGGGCGCCTTTGCTCGGAAGGCTTGTTTTCTTGTTTGTCTCCTCGCTGGAGGTAATTGCTGTTGGACAGTTGTGACGGGAGGAAAGCGGTGAACCCGCGACACCGGCTTCAGATGATTCTGCCCTGCCTCTCCCTTCAACTCTATTTATTCATTCATTCATTATCTATACCGGCCATTTGTCAGTCAGGGTCGCGGGGGTGCCGGAGCCTGTCCCGGCTGTCATCGGGCGAGGAGGGATTCTTCACCCCTGTTGACAATCGATCACGGGGACGCATATAGAGACAAATGACCACTGGCTCTCTCATTCGCAAGTCTGGGCGATTTAGAGCCTCCTATGAATTTTACTGCGTGATCTCGGACCGCGGGAGGAAAGCGGATAACCCGGAGGAACCCTCCGCACACAGGCCCGAGGCCAGAATCCCAACAAGGACCAGCACAGATGTGTGTCTTTTTATTTTTTTTTGTTTCTGTATTTATGCATCAGTTAATGTATTTACAATATTTATTCATTTATTAATTATTATTATTATTATTATTATTATCATTATTGTTGTAATTTGTATCATTATTATTATTATTATTATTATTGCTGTTGTTGTTGTTGTTGATATTATTATTATTATTGCTGCTGTTGTTGCTGTTGTTATTATTATTACTGTTATTGTTATTATTATTATTATTATTATTATTATTATTATTATTGCTGTTGTTGTTGTTATTTGTTTTTATTTGTTTATAATATTTATTCATTACATATAATATATACTTTCTTATTTTTAGTATTATTATTATTATTAATGTATTCAGTCATTATTGTGCAAATATTCGACATGTTCCTCAATCCATAAAATTATTAATCGGCTAATGCATTACATCTCTGCCTGCTGGCACCTGCACTTGAGCTATACCCCGTCCTGAATATCAAAGTGTTATATTGTTCTCTCTCTGTTTCTCTTTTTCATTGTCTCTCTCTCTCTCTTCATACCTAATTTATGCAGGATGTGAAGAACGTTCAATCGCTGGCAATGCTCGTCGCGCTCGTGAATTCGCTATGAAGCGAACCTCCTGAAAGGGACGTTTGTAGTGACACAGTTGTAAAATAGATGCGTTATGGGCTGAGCTCTGCAGACGATGGACGCTCTCCGTTCAGGACGGGACTCCACGGTCCGCCGGCAGCTGAAGGACAAGGCCATTGGTTTGAAGACAGCAGTGTCCGTGTTCTGGACGCTGCTGAGAAGACAGATGGTTCGAGAGAGGAGTCATAGAAGCCATCTTTGTCAAAGTTCACAAACGTACGACGCCGTACTGGGATCAATACCAAGACGCATTTGCACACACGGACCAGGACCTTCTGCTCCCTCCAAACAACCAGGGGAGACCCGACACCGGAACCAGCGCCCGAAAACTTCCACCCCTTTTTAGTAACCCCCAGGTAATCCCGCTAAATTGCTTTTTTATTCTAATGAACGACACTCCCGTTAGCATAGCAACCCCCCCCCCTTAGCTTCTGCAGATCAACTCTACCATTTACACAACCAGCCATCATAACCTGGACCCGCCCAAAAACCCTGGCGGTTATATTCGGAAACTCCCCACAGGCTGAAACGTCTTCAAGTGAAAAAACTCAAGTCCAGTTGCCAAAAACAAGAAGATTCCAACAAGAATCACCATGACCTGGATGACTGAGAACCTCCGGAGACGTTTGGTATTTTGGTTTCTTGGGTTCCCGACCAGCTTGTAGATACCAAACCTTTCGCGATTTTGCGCCTTCGAAGCTCTTTGCGCGCAAAGAAGGCACCGGCGCTGCCACGCAAAATGCTAACCGCGCTATCAGGAGCAACTTGGAGTTCGTGCCTTGGTGAAGGACACGCAGACAGGAGGAGCCTCAGCCCCGGTAAGGAGCGTGCAAAATGACCCACCTGAGTAACATCTGCAGGATCTTCAGCGGGTATTTTCCCCGTGACCTCCTGTCGGAGCAACCGAAGCCCCCTGCAAATGTACGGTTTACATCGCGGCTTAGACGTGGAGATTAATCTGGGACGCCTTCCCAGTCACCTCCACGTCAGATCCGCCGTCATTTCTCGGCGGAAAAAGACGGGATTTACCGTTTCACCCGCGTTAACTGACGCTCGCGGGACGATCGGTTCCTCTGTCCTCCGTCGTCGGGCTCGAAACAGGACCCGAATACGCGCACCTCCGATGCCGCATTAGGAAGCGATAGCTCATATTATAATTCCCCTGCACTAATCCGCTTTCATTTAAATTTATTTGTTTGCTTCCATTTTAGCGGTTCGGCTCTTGTAATTCCATTTCCTGGTAGGAGACCAGACAATTGTGCGTGAATACAGGTTGAAAAAAATAAAAATAAACAGACATTATCGCTTTCGTACCACAGCATGGGGATTGTAAATTCCTGGGAGCAGGGTTGGTATTTTGAACATTACAAGCAAGAGTACAAATAAAAAAATATAAATGGATATTTGTACATGTGCGAATCTATATGGTAAAAAGCAAAATAACACATATAGATTTCAAGCAAAGAACCGTAAACAGCTTTATGAATATTCTGTCCTGCATGAATAATTGAACAACTGAAAAACGACCCGAGTGTTTTCCAATATTGCAAACAGAAGCTCGCTCTGTGCTTGTGTGCACGCCTATGTGTGTGTGTGTGTGTGTGTGTGTGTGTGTGTGTGTGTGTGGTCTAATAGGGTCAGCACCGGTTGTACTCTTTGACAGCTGCAGGATGGAAGGGCCAGCTAAACCTTCCCGCCAAAGCCCTCTGGGGTGAAACAGCCGGTCATTAAAAAGGCTAACATGGTCTCCTGCGTGAGGTGAGAGTCCGTCTACATCACGGATGACAGTTCGGTCCCCCGTGATCTTCTCGCCCGCCACCGTTGGTATCTCAAGGAGAAACCCCGCGACAGAGCAGGTCGGCTGATGCGCCGTTGCTTTCCAAAGTAAACGGTAGGTACTACAGAGCTTCTACGGTTGATCCTACCCTGACCTCAGAAGACCTCCTCAGAATGGGCACCATTCAAAGTAAAGTACACTTCAACATCACCTTGATTCCTAGATTATACAAGAAACCATACATTTGTTGATCTGGGTGTTGTGGTTGGAGCAGAAAGTAAAAGGGGAAGGACCTGCGGAGCCGGCAAACAACCGATCGCCTTCTGGGGAGAGGGGAAGGAGGACATGCTGAAGGGATTCTGAATCGCTACCCGGACGTTCGGTAAGCTTGTTCGTAAAGATGAGTCTGTGAATTTGGAAGGGACGCCGATCCGCGGTGTCTTGGGAGTGTATCCCCTCGCGCAGGCCCGGATATGATACGGCTGCTCGAACCTTCGATCCGCCGGAGCTTCCCCACTTTTCGGTTCAGTGTCACTCCGGATCAATAAAAACGCAGATTCACGGCTCATCCGAAGGCGATCCGCGTCATCCTCAATTGAGCCGATCTTCCCCGAGTTTATCGTAAATGACGCATTTTAGAAAAGCCGTGTGTACGCACCTGTCTGTGTGAGTGTGTGATCGTCACACCATTGATTTACAGATTAATCTGCGCGATCCACAGTTGCCTTCAGCATGTCAGGCAATCCGTTGTCTGCGATGCAGGTCCTTTCCGGGTTACTTTCTGTTACAACCACAACACCCAAGTCAACAAATTAGTGGATTCCTGAATGATCTTGCAAAGTTATGGATCCACGGCAGTCACGGCTAAAGTTGACCACCATTTAACTGTCCGGTTGACCTTCTGATCGTCCTCGATGGTCTGCGGCGGTTTCAATATTCACCCGTAAATTGGATTAGCTTGTGTTATTTTAGCAGTAAGGACTGGTGTTAACATCTCATGCTAACTGTTAGCAACTGGTGCCAAACAAGCAGGAGGGGAAACAAGTATTGACCACCATTGTTATGGCTCATTAATGCAACAACAAATAAGCATCCGCTTCGGTAATTTCTTGCGTCATTCTGTATGTTTTCGTTGAGCTTGCAGTTAGCGTAGCTGAACGTTGCTAAAGGAGGAGGACCACTGGCAATCCTGGGAGGGGCAGTGTTGTGCGATATGCATAAACAAACTGTAGCCTTATTATTTTGGCAGTCAGGAGAGGCACATGTCAACATCTGGTGCTAACTGTTAGCAACCGGTACCATACCGGTAACATTGTTACAGGCTTATTTATGCTCAACTTCTGCATTAGGACAGAACCTTATGCCCTTGGAAGCTTGCAGAAGCTGAGCCAAGTGTCGCAATTGGAGCGGTACCGGTGGTAGTCGTGGAGGGGCAATGTTGTATGCTCAACTGACTGCGATAAGCGAAAGGAGCAGAGAGGAAGACACCATGGCCCGGCACCGGTATAAGAAGAATTATAACTCTGAATTTTACTGTGCCCCCTCTTTTTGACATGTACACTATTCGCAGCTCCTCCGTCGTCTCCGTGTTTACTATCGTCTGAAACTCAGAACTCGGAAGTGACCTCTGCACTCTGCACTGCCTTGTACTTGATGTTGCCTGGTAACAAAAAGTGCGAATGGGATATCTGTCAGCAGCGACGTTTGACGATGCTTGAATCGGACGTGCCATTAGCAGAAACAAACCAGAAAGTCAACTGCAGGCCACAACAGTTAGAGTTCCTCTTATTAACCTGCGTATTCCCAGACAAACTCTTAAAGACTCATTAAGGTCTCTGTTCCAAAAAAAAAAAAAAAAAGACATTGTCATTATAGTAATTAAAAGTCCGCATTAAAGTTAGAGTCCCCTCAAATTAATTAGCATCATCAAGAGAAAATGGTTTTGACTGTGAAACAGAATTTACTGCAAAGGATCGCGTTCAAATGTTGCATTAAAATGAAGCTGCTGACAGAGAAAAAAAAAAAAAAAATCTCTGGATGTCTTCCAAATATTGAAATATGAGATTAAAGTAGTGCGCTTCATGATACAAATCACGGAGAGAATGCGGTGCTTCACAAAGCCTCCGGTGCAAGGATAAGGGGCGCCTGGTAAAGCATGCAGATGAATGGCGGCCGACGCGCTTCGCTCGCCCAGAGGAACATTGTCGGCGATTCATTGGTGACCTGTTGGGCAAGAGATTTCTTTCTTTCCCCCCCTTTTTCTCCGTCTTGTGGCTTCGGAGTGGAGACAAAACACGACGGGCACAAAAGCAGATCAGCTCCCGCCGTTGTCTATGTTTCCTTCCATTCTGCTTTCCGGACGCATTTCAAAGAACTCCGGCAAAACACCCACATTAGATAAAGGCATGTACCTTATGTAACGGCTGAACCCAAGGTACTGCGGTGTACTCGTGAAATTAAATGAGAAATAGTTTTTCCAAATGTTTGCCTCCAATTCTGATCGAATTTATGCATCATTGTGCTTTGTGAAATGTGTAGCGCACACACACATGTACACCCCTAGCCTTCCACATGGCGTTCACTGTGACTCATCCAACCAGTCCACCTTCTTCCAACTCTCTAGTCCCCCTGGAGTTGGCCTGTTATCCTTCTGTGGACCAATGCTCTGGTAGGAGATAGCCTCTTTCGCACTATAGGTACCTTTTGCAGTTCCAAAAAGCTGTTCAAGAACTATCCTGTTTGTTTGTTTCGACGCATTCGGACAGCAAAAGAACCAGGAACCGTGGACCTCAGCTCCAACAATCATTTTCGCTACCAACACTAATAAGGTCCAATAGTGGACCTTATAAGCGATACCCATTACCAGATACTTTTTGCAAACCTTTGTGCATATTCTTGGACAGAGCAAGACAGAAATTGACTGTCGAAAGACTGCGGGTTCGCTACAGGAAGTAGCGCGCTTTAGAAGATACTGTTAGCAATGTACATGCTATCGGGAAGACGGGTCAGCCTTTCACAGACTCCCATCGTTTTTCAACGAATTCGTGGCTGGTGAAAAGTCTGGATGGTCTGTAACTTTGGAAAATCATCAGCTAAAATGGCTGGTGAACTAAACAGTTGATTTCCAACCCCGGCGACAACCGTGCGCTTCCAGCATGTCCACTGGTGACGGTTCAGTGCCAATAATCGGTCTGTCTTATTGGGAGAAGTCCAACTTTCCTCAAGTCAGTAGTTTGGGGTTGGTAGTGACTCTCAGCTAATGTTCTTCCTGATACTATCAGTTATTGGGAGACTTCTGGCCTCCTCTGAGGCAGCAGCCTTTTGTTACAGAGCGCTACTGGCTAATATATGCTTTAAACAAAGGAGGCGCCGCTACCGAGAATCCCCAGACATCATTATAAAATGTAAAAAAAAAAAGAAATCGATCAAACACCGAATTTTGCCTAAACGCCGTGCCGGTTGTCAAAGGAAACACAAGCGGCCCTTATTAAAAAGTTAAAAAGCCAAAAAAAGGCACTTAAGGGGACGAGAGGCTCAACAGCGAGGAGGAGCTCCGGCAACAAGTTGTGACGAGATGTAAAAAAAGAGGGCGAACGTGAGATGAGGATCGGTTTTCGGAGCACTCAAGGAGGAAGTCGAGAGCAGAAGGCAACTTGTGGTGACAGGAAGTTAATATGCAGCCCGGGATGACATCAACAGCGTCGAGGGCTCTTCGTCCTCTGCAGGACCAGAGAAGCTCGTTCGTTTTCTCGGAAAGGAACAAGAAGTTATTTCCGAACGTCGCTTTTCATTCTTCGTGAAAACGGCAGTTCCGAACTCCAGAGGAGTCCTCAAAAGGCCACGCCGTCGAGGACAGTCCTGAGGATCGACTTCGTACCGCCGCTCTTCTTCGTCTATACTCGCCGTTTGGCCAATTTGTCGCAGAGGTATCGTCATTTTTTCGTTTTGACGGTCTCCTCTGCGCAAAATGTATGTGCAATGTTTCACTCTATCATCCTCAAAACTATCCATCATTGTACAACCTTCTACAGCGGCAAAAAGGTCAACACTTCCGCGATCATATATCGTTTACTTCAATCCGACCAATCGGACAATAGTTCTCGGACACTTTGTGAGTAAAAGATGTTGTCAAGAATTAAATGACCTTTTGCTTTCGCACCCTCAGAAGTCAGAACAAGGTTCTCGGTGAGTTTGCAGAGGCCTTTGGGGGCCTGAAGGACCACAGAGGACACTTAAATTTTCTCCTTGGTCTTCCTCTTGACCTCCTGCATAGCCGCTCCACCTTCAGCAACCGGCTACCCAGATCTTCACCATGAACACTCCTCAGTTCATGTCCAAACCATCGCAGTCTTCGCTTTGCGTTGGTCATACATGTCCTGCACCCTTGTGACAAGTTCTTCTTTTCCTTTGGGCTTTTGCCTTCTTTTCCCCTTTTTCACTCAAAATAGTCCCTTGTTGAAGGAATGGTTCCACTGGAGAAGGAATTAAGGAGAAAGAAAAGTCTAGGATTCGGTTCTTTCACCAGGTGCAAACCACTTGCGGTCCTCAAAACGGGAGATACCAGAGCATAACTATCCAGCAGGATGACAATCTGGACCAAACGCACAATAGTTCTCGGACATGCCCCGGAAAAACAAAAAACAAGTTCTGCTCGATGTGTCGGGAACAAGCTGCGAGAACAGAATGACGGCGTTTTGTTCTGGCAGCCCCGGGAGAGAGAACAAAGTTCTCGCCTCTCGTGGAAGATGGAGATTCCTTTAGGCGGCTGAGAGGAAACAGTCTTGTAATATCCCGACTATGACTTGATGAACTTCTGCCGCCCCCCCAAGTATGTCGCATTAGATGTAGCTTGAATAACTGCGGGGGTAATGTAACCATCTGGAAGCAGGCAGATGGGCGTCTGGTTGACTCCATCGGAGAACCCTTGAGCTCTTTCTGCCCAGGAAGGATGTGTCTGTCAAATTATTGTACATATTGTACATTGGCCCCTTAAGATACCAATCGATTATAGATGATTTTTTAAGATTGTGTTGTGAGTCACGAATGTTGGGGTTTGAGATGCTTGTTTTCTGTGTGATTTTAGGGGTTGCTGGGAGTTTTGCAGGTGTGGTTTGGATGCTATGAATTTTTTTTTTTTTACCTGGAATTGAGCGAGATCAGTTAGTTGGACTGCAGGCTTTTGTGTCGTGACTGTGGCCAACAGCAGCTATTGCTCATTAAACCGATGTTTTACCGTCACATGGATGTTTCCCTGACTAAAACGCTACAATACGAAGTGCTATTCTATCTAGACCATTTTATCCTTGTAATATGTAAGATTAATAGGTAAGACTATTACCGCTTATGTAATATTTATACATGCAGAGTGATTTGGTACCAACAATGTGCACAATATTGCATCATTTTATAAAGTAATTTATTTCTTTATATGTATTATATATTAGTCAAATTTTTCTTTTTTTTTTTTTTCTTTTCATTTTTATTTATTTATTTTATTTTATTGTATTTTATTTTATTGTATTTTATCTTATTTGTTTTTTTATTCTTTTTTTAAACCTTATTCTTGATGTTCACATGTTCACAGCTTTGATGCCGCTAACCTATGTGCCCCCCAATTGCCCGTCGGGGATAGTAAACTTTTTTTTTTTTTTCTGATTCTGATTCCTGCGTGACACCATTTTATATCTTTGTGCTTATTTTGTGTATTTTTTTAAAATAATTATCACAGACCCTAAGAAAGCAAGTGGTAAACCCAGAAAAAGGATGCTTTCTATGGAAAATAAGTACTGTAGTCATTCTCTTTTTCAAATGTCGAAGCAGTTGAGGATCTTTAATGAACCTCCTGCAGGTTTTTTGACTCTGAGGGGAACCTGGAGAACATGACACCGTGGTGACTTAAGATATGAATATAATTTGTTCCAGAAGTGGGTTTGTACAGAATGTACCTTAAATGAATTTTCCCCATTTAGATTAACAAAAAAAAAAAGTTCCAACCTTCCCCTCAAAACTCACAAAAAGATACATATCGTGGATGCATTGTGATTAAAATCACATGCAATATCGGTCACGTGCACGGCGCAAATTTTGAATTTTGATTTTCCCGCTCTTGATCTTGTATCACAGAATTTTTTTTTTCATATATCAAGGATCAAATTAGCTCGAATCTGGCTATGTCTTAAAAAAATGGTTGTTAAAGTGATTGGTTTCTTGAGGGGCCGCTGTATTCATCCCCTTTTTCACACTTTGAGACGGTTGAGGATCTTTAATGAACCTCCTGCAGGTTTTTGGACTTTGTGAGGAAGCAAGAGAACATGGAAAAAAAAGGATAAAAATAAATAAACAAACAAACAAACAAATAAATAAATAAATAAAAATGAAAAAGAAAAAAAGAAACCAACAAACGCATCTTTGTTATAAATACCAACAATGTGAATATGATTACAATCGCCATTGTTACTGTTATTATGATTGATTTACAAATTTGACAAGCAGCTATTTGAAAAGTCGCCACAGGATGATGAGATAAGTAGGAACTTCGACCAAAAAGTTCTGAAAGTAAATCAAATGAATCAATTCAAAACTAGTACGTGCCTCAAAATTATTTTTATTACAATTAATGCAAATGGCCTGGCCTCATGGCAGCCCCTGCATTAAAAAAAAAAAAAAAAAAAAAAAAAAATCAACAAGGCTATTGAATTTATCATTTCAACTAATACCTGTCGGGGAAATGGCGGGAGGCGGAGGTTTTGTGTGTGTGTGTGTGTGTGTGTTTCAAAATGTATAGGCCTCACACTCATATTGGTCTCCATCAGCAAACTGTAGGTGTTTACACAGGATGAGAGTTATAGCAGGGCGGCGTGGCCACAAATCAAACGCGCTCATTAACCGCGTCCGGATAATTTAACGAAACGCGCTGACGTTTCTGCCCGAGCTCGGAATTAACTTCGGTTCCTCGTCAGATTGAATTCGGTGCAACTTTCACTTTCACTTTCATCACCAAGAAACAAACCGCTTCTTATTTTCTAGACCTTTCCACTTCATCGCTTTTACCCGTATCTGACGGCGGGGTGAAGACGGTCAATGAGTTCAACACACACACACACACATACACACAATTCCTGATTCATTTCAAGTCTCCTCCTCCGGGTGAAACGAGTGGGATTAAAAAGTCGTTAAGGAAATTCATCTTCATCGTTTTCTGAACATTTGTGCCCAAATAGCGGCAACGTCTTGGCTGAATCCGAGACCCTTTTAGCCCCATTAGCAAGGCGGAGCGGGCCAGACGGGGGGTGAGCGGGGTAATTCCACCTGCGGTTTGGGTTAAATGTGGGCGGAGGCGAAACCAAAACCGGAAAATGATGATGATCGCACTCTGGGTGAGATTAATGCGATATATGAATATCCGTTATTATCCAAGAGTCACTCAGCAATTACGTCATCGTCTCCCGTCTTGGACGACATTGATTTTTATATTTCTGCAATGACATCCTAGGATCTTTTAAACAAACAAAAAAAAATCCCGGTAATATCTACGATCTGTATTTTCGTCGCACCTCAAAGATCAGGCGGTTTCATTCAAATCAGGTGTAAAAAGTAACCGCAATGCACCTCCGGTCCACTAGATGGCGATATGAGGGATCCGACTGGAAGGACGCTTTTTCTTCTGCTCTGTTTTCAGCGGCGAAAACAAATTAAATAAACAGTCCCGAGCCACTAATAAATAAAAACAAATGATTGTATGTCTCTATTTGTGGCCTTTGCCAAGTCGCTGCAGGATACCTTGGGTGCAGGATAAGAGGCGTCGAAATGATGTTGCACATCATTCCCGTACGCCCTCGGAAATTTTCTCTCCGCCATAGTTTGATGTGAAACACCTCCATATCGATATCGCCCCTCAAACTAAACCACCGTTTTGCAGAAACGCCGTCACGACCTGTCCTCCGTAATGTCGTCTTGCTAGCCGTCTTGCTAGCGGCCCCTCCCGGCCTCGCTCCCTCGCAGAATACGTGCCGATTATCGCGAACATTTCGTATTTGGGTCACAAACAAACACCCCGTCTGAACGCCGTGCCTTTTGTGTGTCCGCGGGTGTGAGGTATTGCGCGTTCGCACATTCGTACGGCGCTCGGTGCCAAAGCCAGGATGAAGACTGGCAGGAGTTGGCATGAACAATCCTCCTAATCCTATTAGGGAGGAAAAACAAATTTGTGAATATGAGTTATTATCAGCCCTTTGTTATAAGTTCTGTTTTCATTAAATGTCTCAATACGCCGCGGCTGCTGCCGTTGAATATTTAATTATAAGCAGATTTTGCGAGGATCACGACAGATTCAACACGCGGCGCGAGCCGTTCCCATGCCAGCGGCGCGTCGCTCCGGCCAAGCGGTTTTTGCTCCTGGGGTTCGAAGTCGTTGCCGCAGACGCATCAACGCGGGATGCCGAGGTGCGGCGGAGGTTACGGTGAGGTACGAGTGGAAATTCAACTTTTTTTCATTTTCCGTCCGGGCTGTACTACAAATCGGCAGGCTATGTTTCCCGCCTCTTGCCAAAAAACAGCTTATAAAATCTTGGAAGTGGAAAATGGGACGAACTAAAATTAAAAACCGGTTTACAGCGCTCGCTGCTCTGCATTACAAAGGCTGTTAAAGGCAAATCGCTGTCAACACGATCGGGGATGCAATTGGCAAAGACTTTATAAAGCGCAGTGGACCAAAACAACAACAACAACAAAAACTGATTACGATTTTTGATCTGGATTCCAACAAGTCTGACCTTGACATCAACACATCCGGCACTCCTCAAACACTTTAAATGGATACCAACGTGTGCACAAGTCAGGGACAAAATCACATATGAGATCATATGAGATGAGCTGCCAGGAAGGAGGAAGACCAATCAGAAGATTTATGGACGTAGTAAGAGAGGATAGGAAGGTAGTTGGTGTGAGAGAGGAGGATCCATAGAATAGGGTTAGATGGAGAGGGTTGATTTGTTGTGGTGACCCCAGAAGGGAAAAGCCCAGAAGGGAAAGAAGAAATTGTCACAAGGGTGCAGGACATGTATGACCAACACAAAGTGATGACTGAGATGGTTTGCATATGAACAGAAGAGTGTTAATGGCGAAGATCTGGGTAGCAGGTTGCTGAAGATGGAGCAGCTAGGCAGGAGGTCAAGAGGAAGACCAACGAGAAGATTTATGGATGTAGTGAGAGAGGATATGAAGGTAGTTTGTGTGAGAGAGGAGGATCCAGAGAATAGGGTTCGATGGAGAAGGTTGATCTGTTGTGGCGACCCCGGAAGGGAAAAGCCCAAAGGAAAAGAAGAACTTGTCACAGGGGCGCAGGACATGTATGACCGAGCAGCACAGTTGCGTAACAGCTATAGTATCAATAAATATGAATATAAATAGAGATCCACAACACATCCGCCAAAAATAGACAGCAGAGAGAACAACAACAATATCAGGAATAAGAATGGACAAATGAGTGGAGGAAAATAAAAAACAGCAAGGGTGAAAATAGACAACCAAAACAACAAGAATGATTGGAACAAAACAGAGTGAAAATAGCATTGACAGAAATAAACAACAATAAGCAGGATGCTAATGGGCTGAGACCAACAACGGAGTTAGAGCATGGCACCTGTGAATGGGTGAGGTTGTGAGGTCGTGGTAGCAGAATATATTGGTAGACGGATGCTGGAATTGGAGGTCTAGAGGAAGATTTATGCACGTAGCGAGAGAGGAGGATACAGAAAATAGGGTGAACCCTGAAGGGAAAAGCCAAAAGGTGAAGATAAAGACAAGGTCAACAGAAATAACGGTTATTTGTCACTATATCACACATGAATGACAGAGTGAATGGCTTGATGTCTCTACATACACAACTCTACAATCTACAAGCTAATTGAAAATGAACAATTGAATGGAGATTGAAATGCTAGAACCCCCGGCTCATCGAGCTCTTGTTTTAATATCATCACATTATTAGCTAAAGAGCCCTAAATGTAAACCTCTCCGAAGCCCTTCCAGCATTCGTGTCATATCAGCCGCACTTGAATTTGAATTTATACTTTATTAATCCCTCACGGGGAAATTTGTTCTTTGCATTTAACCCATCGTAGATAAACCACGAGCAGTTAGCTGCCGTCGAACAGCACCGGGGGAGCAGTTAGGGGTTCAGCGTCTTGCTCAAGAACACCTCCACACACCAGGAGGAGCCGGGAATCTAACCGGGAAAGTTCGGTACCAAAAACAATCGCTCCACTTCCTGCGCCACGACGCCCCTTCGTCATTTTGCGCAAACCGTCTAAACCAAACCCCGCGGGTTTCTCTTCGCTTTGGGAATCCATCTCGGGGCTGCGGTTTCACGACAACAAGATGATGAAGCGTTGGGTTGCAGGTAGGAAGAGTTTAATTCTGTACGCACGGCTTCAGAAAAACAAAGAGCCGGGTTGGGGGGTGGAAAGCTCGGAAGACACGGGAAAAGAAAAAGACACACAATGGAAAAGCGGCGAGCGACCAACGCGGCGCAGCCCAGCTCCGCGCCAGGCAGCCGGAGCCTCTTGACGAACGGCGCTTTTAATTGACTCTAACAACGTGGGACAAACATCGGCCAATCATCGGAGGAACCCATGCATAACAACCCGAGGCTTTTGTTTCGAACAGAAGGGCCTCCATTAGACCAGATAATAGGCCGAGCTGTTGATGTCTCTCTGCCCTCCGACGTGTCTTCTCACCGTAGTCCAAGTTTCTCTCCCACGCTTGCCAGTCGCTCCCCGTGATTTGATTGAATATTAAAAAAAAAAAAAAAAAAAAAAAAACACGAATCCTCTGGGTTTTTATGTAGTTCTAGAAAAATATAGTCACGGTAACAAACTCATAAAAATGCAATTCTATATTGTTAGCATTTAGCCGTCTTCAAAAATATAGGAGTGCTCTCGGAGCATCTCTTTGTAATATTACATTTCCCTTATCAATGACTTGGACATCAAAGAGCTCCAGTGTTTGTGCAGGATCCTTCCGCCTATATTTTCTATTTTAAAGCTGCGCGGGTCAATAGATGTATATATTTTTATACGGCTCAGATAACAGTGCGTAATGTAAAACGTATCGACGGACTCATCGGAAGACAGCAGTACCTTTTGCTCGCTCTAAGCGATCTCAGGCAAAGCATTTCTCAGTTCTACTACCTCAGTGGTGGAACAAACTTCCGGAAGCAACAAGACGAGCATCATCTCTTTCAACCTTCAAGAAACAGGTAAAAACTTTTCTCTTTCAGGACTTTTTACTGCGCTGATGCCCCAGATCAGGTTAGGCACCAAGTTAGGCTATGCAGTGTGTGTGTGTGTGTGTGTGTGTGTGTACGTCTTTGTCGAAAAAAAAAAAAAAAGGTTACTGTTCTGTATATTTCCTGTGCATCTTGTATTTGCAAGTGTTATTTGCAGTCCTTATGTCCTCTATTGTAAGTTGCTTTGGATAAAAGCGTCTGCCAAATGTTATGTAATGTAATGTAATGTAAAGACGACCTCCCAACTTGGCGGGGAATGAGGTAGATTTCTCTGGAGCGAATGGATGTGCTACTTATGCTAATGATAGGGGGGGCAACCAGACCATCGGGAGCAAATTGGAGTTCAGGGTCTTCCTGAAGATCACTTCGGCACATCGGAACAGGGGATCTGTTCGGAGGGCCGTACAACCGCGCGACGTGCTACCGATTTCACGCGTCATCTTACCTGGAAGCGGTGCAGCTCAACGGTGATGTTCTTGGTTCCTGCTGGTGAGCGGGACCTTTGCATGTGGAGCTTGCGGATTCTCCTCGGGTTCTTCTTCTCACGGTCCCAAAAAAAAAACGTCTCAGTTGATGCAATCAGGATCCTCACCCTGTGTGCGAGAGAAGCGGTGTTGGTAAATAACAGTTGCTTCAAAACCTCAACATCTGTGGAGGTTCTCAGTTGTCCAGGTTATGGTGAATTCTTGTCCAAATCTTCTTGTCTTGGTAACTGGACTTGAATTTCTTCACTTGAAGACGTTTCACTCCTCACCGAGAGGCTTGATAGGGAGTTTCTGAATATAACTACCAGGTTTTTGGGCCCTCTGGTTCTGGTGGTGAGCAGAAGAAGCTCCCGGTAACGTCCCCATGAGCCTCGGTTCATGTGATCTAACAGGTTTCACTCCTTTTTTGTAGCTTTACCTTTTTATATTCCAATCCAGTTTAACCCACCAAGTTGCTCTTTTGCTCTTTTTTGCCCCTGTTAGTATAACAACCCCCCTTACAGCTAGTTTCTGCAGATCAACTCTACCATTAGCATAACGAACCACCATAACCTAGAAATTCCAGTCCAGTTGCCAAGACAAGAAGATTTGGACAAGAATAAATCCTCACAGGTTTCACCTTTTCAGCCGGAGGTCACCTGCAACTACCGTTATGGTTAGCATCAACACCAAATACCCATCAAACAGCTTTTTGAGATTTCTCCTGTCAAGCTTTGGTCTGGATCTCCTGGAGGACCACCAGTGGTTCGCGACTGGTAAAAGCTCTTTTTCTGAATCCTAGACTTTCTACGGTGATTTAATTCCTTCTCCAATGGGTCCATTCCTTCCCTTAGGAATATTTCAAGATCTATTTTAAGTGTCCTTTGTGCTCCTTCAGGTCCCCAAAAAGCCACTGTAAACTCAGAAGGAACTTTATTCTGACTTTTAAGACCGTCAAAGCAAATAATTGACTGATTTTGCCAATTTTTTTTCCACTTGATTTATTTGGCTAATTCCTGTATTTTATTAAATATCAATAATTTCCCCGAAATGCCTGCATCCTGATTTGCCACGGCTTTTCGCTTTTTACATAGTTTTCCAATGGGTGAACTACACTTTGAAATATTTTTCACATTTACAGAAAAATAAATAAAATAAAAACAAAAGTTTTATTTTTTTCTCGTCTTTTTCCCCACTAACCGATGCCCCTGCCATGAATCTAAATTTTTATCTTTTAATATGGAATCACGGAGGCACCAAAAATAATGACTGCACCGAGCGAGCTTTAACATGATCAAACGAGAATTCTCAACATTATTTTATTTATTTATTTTTCGCCCCTGATTAAACTTTCAAAGTCTCCTCTTCAAAAAAAAAAGAAAAAAAAAAAAAAAAAAGTGGGGGATGAGAAGTGTAACACGTGTCACAGGAGCGCGACATGTTCAGATAATCCGGGCACGAGCGAAGGATTTTGAGTTTGATGTGAAAATGGCGTTGAAGAAGATCTTCTGGGAATTTTGGGGGAAAATATCAAAGGGGCGCGGAGTTATTCGATTAATAATATGTACTATGAGTCCTTAGATATGGCGGAGGGGAAAAAAAAAAAGATGTTCAGCATCAATTAAGAATGTGCTAGTTCCAAGTGACAGCCCATTGAAGCGAGTCCGCGCAATATCCATAAAACCTCCCGAGCTCGGCTCCCCTGGCGCCGACCACTGCGCACTTCTGAAACTTTCCATCTTTATCGTTCCCTCGCCAGATCCGTGCAGTTATTGTTGGCTGATTAGAGGGATTCTTAATTCTTGTTGCGCGTCCACGTAATACGGCTGAACGCTGACTCACTTGGCGATGGGAAGGAAAATGATGTCGCATGAAAGAAAGCGTCGGGGCGCTCTGCGGTCTCCGAAGGATAACTGAGAAAGAAAATGTACGTGTGTGATATTTAACTTTCTTGAAAACTTGGTTCGGTCGTTACCGAGGATCCCAGTAGGATTTAGGGTGGAAGCAAATGGCCCCAATGCCACCCATTGGCGAGCGGACACCCTCCGCGATTGGTGGCTTAAGCCTCGAACAAGCTCGGATAATGAAGGTAAATGAGAGGACGGCCTCAAACAAGAGCAGGTTCATTGCCTCCAACTGCGCTGGCAATGCGGTGCCTAAGAAGCTAACATCTAAGGAAGGGTACATGTATGCTCAAAATTGAATCCGCATCCTGGACGGAGTCTTCTGTCCAATCTTAATTTCATGCCTATTTCTGTATGTTTTCGGGGGATGCGTAGCCAAATGCTGCAAACAGAGCGGTACGTCCGGAAGTCCTGGCGGGCGGAGTTGCACGGTATGCTCGAGTGCGACCGAAGAAAGGAACAGAGAACGGGAAGTCAACACGGCATCAGTAGAACAAGTGTCAAGACCATGTGAGTGGGAATTTTCTACACCTGTCCTTGTCCACGGTTTAGCCTCTGTCCACCTGTTTTCCGTTTGGTGCGTGTAAAAGTCAGTGCTTCCC
This sequence comes from Fistularia commersonii, assembly GCF_037954325.1. Taxonomy (NCBI): domain Eukaryota; kingdom Metazoa; phylum Chordata; class Actinopteri; order Syngnathiformes; family Fistulariidae; genus Fistularia; species Fistularia commersonii. The sequence goes on along the minus strand of NC_141319.1, from coordinate 5,073,427 downwards.
CCTTTGCCCGTTGCTAATTTGCAACGTTCCAATCCCTTCAGACCCTTGCGGAGTCAGGTTTTTTAAGTTTTGGAATTGTTCGTCTCACAAACTTTGTCAGCGCATCCTTTGAGACCAATTTTCCCTTTGGACTTTGTAATTTGAGATTCTCAAGGTGATGCATTGCCTTTCATTACTTTGACTCCCGTGTCTCACGGCTTTTGAGTTTATTTCAGATTGTTCATTTGTTACTTTACCGCGAGTTGTGCATTTAGCTTTTTGCAGAGTCATTCTGTCTCACCTTGACAACCAGTCAGACAAACTCAGAACTCGCACAGCCCTCTAGTGGACGTATTGCTCGACAACTTTGTCAACATAAAGCATGCACGGGAAATATACGGTCAGTGACGTTTGACAGCCTTTTAAAGTGGACATACCTGTTCACGTATTTACACAACGAGTCCTAAAATAGGTAGTAAGCCACAGCTGCTGCTCCTGTAAATGATTATTTCACCAGAACTAGCAAAATGCTACATTTTCTACTAGCTTTTTACTCAAACTGTAACGCTTTTAGCACTTGATGACTGCATAATGGTCATTTCAGGGATCTCCAACCTTGTCTGCTTTTTAAAACCTCTGCTGGTGACACAATCACAAACATCCAAGTGCTGTATTTGGCCATGGCAGCCACTCTAACACTGCGGGCTCAGTGCTTCAAATCAGGTACTCTGAAAGAGCTGCATTGCTTGGAATTGGGTTCCACTCCGGAGGATGTTACTCTGTGTTAAATAAGGGTTGTTGAAATTACTTCCAACAATTGCTTTTCCCTTTGTACCCTTGATTGAACTTCATTATGTGTCATTGTAAAGCGCCGCTCTTCGTCTGAGGCTCGCGCCAATCCGCTCCCGGTGATTACAGGAGGTGGATGACAAATCCATAATAAGCTAAAAGCAAAGTAAATATTTTTTTCTGAAAAAAGCATTTATTTTCCAAGCCGATAAAATTAGTCTTCTTTTTCAGTGGAAGGGACTGTAACCGTGAGCCGGGCCTTGTGGGGGAACAGTCAATCAAAATTGATCCGCTCTACTCAGAGTCAATTATTTTCAAAATCCGGCAACTGTTATTCATTTCAAGGTCAGTACGGAGTCGAATCAAATTGCAGAAAGGAACTGCGCGGCGACGCGGACGTGCGGAGCACCTTTTTTTTTTTTTCAGCTATCATCATGAAGACATTGGTGTCCCTACCAAACAATAATGAGACGACGATTTTAAGATTCGTATTTGACTTCAACTCCGGAGTTGAGCGTACTCCGAGAGCCGACGGTCAGTTTTGGAAGTTGGGATTTCGATAAGTTGGGATTTCGATAATCAACAGGACCGTCCAAATCGAACAACTCGAAAGGATCGCATTTGGTAACAGTGACTTAAAACAATCATGTGTCGAGGAGTCATTTATTCATTCATTTAGTCATGCAAGGTGAAATAGTGTGGTATAATCATGACATAAATGCAGACTGAGCGCAACTACAATTTGAACAGTTTTGTACAGTAATTTATATATACATATATTTAATATAAAATATTATATATATATATATATATATATATATAGATAATAAATAAAAAAATTAAAAATATATACAATTTTTATTTATTTATTTATTTTATATATTTTATTTTATATATTCTATTTTGTTTACAATTTTGCTACTACCCTATGAGCCCCCCAATTGCCCCTCGGTGACAAATAATGTTTTTCTGATTCTGTTTATTGTAAATTTTTTGGTTGGAGATGAGTGCATCTTTGGCACAGCATTTTCTGTGCTTGATATGATATTCATTCATTATCTGTACTGCACTTCGTTATCTGTACTGCACTAAACACACCTTTGCACTAAACTGTAGACAAAAAAGTAAACCCTCTGCTGCTACTCTGTCATGCCATCAAATATCCGCATGTGCATTATACTTCACACCTTATAGTTTAATGTTTACTGTCTAATATAAATGTACAAATTTACTATACTGCTAATATGCACTCTGTTGTTATTATTATATTGATTAATTTCATGTCACAGTGGAATTGTGAGAAACGTCATCTCCATCCCTCTCTATGTCAAGTGCATGATGAGAAATTGATGAAAAAAGCTGACTTGGTTCTTGGACCAGTTGATGACAGCTGGATCGCTCACTAATCCATATACAGAGTCACAAGCAGTGACGCACAACCAGTGGTGTGCGAAGAGGTGCATGGCTGGTGAGCCACGCCTACCATGAGGCAGGAGACGTGCGTGCCTCACTCAGTGGCTCATTCCTGCCGTTTTATGATCGCTCAGCAAAGAAACTACCAACACGCATACAGTTGTTGACCAAAAAACGCCGTACAGTGGACCCTCGCTCTTCATGGGAGTTGCGTTCCAAGACCGCCTGTGAAAAGTGAATTTCCACGAAGTAGAGGCGTGAGCATTTTGATGGTGTTTACAGATATATTAACCCTTAAAAAAAACTCACTCAACCCTTCTTCTTCTGAGGGCGCAGGTGTTTGCTTTACTGGTGTTCTTTTTTTCTTTTTTTTTCTATTGCTGCCTCTGTTTGTTTTCTGGTTGCAAGTTTTTATAAACTGCCGAGTAACAACCTACCGATCATATCGTTGTCCCAATCTTGCGACATATTTTACAGGGCTTTTGGGGCGTTTGTCAAAGCTGTAAGCGGTTAGGATTTCTTCCTCTTCTTCATCATCTCAATGAGGTTCTCTTCTGTCGACGGATCCAAATGGCGTTCTATCAAGCCATGGATGTCGTCAAGGAGTCATGTCGGGAAAGCCATCTCCTCCGAGAATACGTGTCAACTTCACTGCCCCGTCCACTTCGGCGTTACGGCTTTCAGTTGGTGAGAAGCCTTTGTTGCGGCGTAAAGTTGCGGCATATCGTCTGGAAATTATGGTAGTTCATATAGAAAAACTGTTTAAACATTTTAATTACGGAGAGATAGCATACGGAGAGATAGCAATATGAGCATGCCAGCAGTCAGCCGTCATTGCGCAATCTACATTGAGGCTCAACAGTCTGCAGCCTCACTGCCCATCTCATTATTTGTATAGTAAATGTGTAAATCCAGCAATTTTGAATAAAAAAAAATCTAAAACTGGCAAAGTGAGATGAAAAATACCTTTATAGTATAAACCACTGATAAATATAACCATTTAATTCTTTTTTTCATTTGAGATTTTTTTCTCTCCAATATCGCCAAGTGAGGCACGGCCTCTCCTGCCTCCCCTGACCACGACCATCCCCCCTCTCGTCCCCACGTCTTGAAGAGACAAATGGCCAACAACTACTCAACGTACCGAACACACACAATCAACAACTACTCAACGTACTAAACACACACAATCAACTATTACTCAACATACTGAACACACACAATTTTCATGCCGTGTAGTGGAAGCGCTGACAACTGCGCCACCCACAGTCGAAAAAAAACGCAGCCGGAGTTTTAAAATTATATTCACAAAACCCAGACCCACTGCTGTGTCCTTGAGTTCAACCGACTGCGGTTTGCTTTCAAAACAGAAAAAACAAAGTAAAAAAAACACAGGATATGGTTGTCAAAGTATAATAATGACCGTATATTTTCCAAAGAAAAGAAAACATGATATGAAAACACTCACTTTGACTATTCACTTTCTTTCTTTCAACCTTCAGCCTGGATAAATGGTGTTGCTCTGCACTTTTAAGAGGAAGCATCCATTTTACGTTTTTTCTGCGATGTGGAAGTGCTTATACCTTTACAGCGCCGTGACCGATTGTCAACTTGGACTTCTCTTCTCGGCCAAATATTTGTTTTGGTAGTTCCTCTAGTTTAACGCGGCAAAACCGCCTCAAGTTTCAGCTTCTTTAAATTACCTAAAAATCTTGATTTTTTTTTCCATCCGGAGCCAACTGATGTGCATCAATCCTATTTGTAAAATAGCACAAAAGCAAGCACTTTGGGACAATTCTTGGAAATGCTTTAGTAGACCTGATATCACACACAGAAATTGCTGCTTTTGAGTTATTTGATACAGGAAAAAAGAAGAGCTAGATTATCTGCGTCGATCTGATAGTTGCATCCAGGGGAATGAGAAAACAAACGCGTAAAAGACGAATAAAAAAAACAATAAGTGGATGAAGGCCACTGTAAGGCATGTCTGCGCATACGAGGCACTGATTAGGTAAATGAAGGTTAGACTTTTCTATGCTGGGTTGCCTCTGTCGTCACGGTTACGGTTACGGTAACAGTTCGAAACCTCAGCCGACTGCAGTGGTGTAGTCTGGTGTTTTATTGATCCGCCCTCCTCCCAGTAATAGCTCTTTTGCCCCACAGATGCCGTTTCATTGCCTTCATTTTCTTTTCTTGCACCGGTCATTATCACATCGGCTGTCCTGGAACGTACAAGTCATCTCTTGAGGTACTAAATGGGTATAAAATTGTCAAAGGTACAATTTAGTTGACAGTTGACCACAACAAAATACCTCCTCAGTGATGGAAACGATGGAGGATTCTGCTATTAGAAGCTGCTTAATAAATACATAATACAGTGTCGTCTGCGTATAATGAGATATATTAAATTATAGACTCATAAATGAAACATTGCATTGGGTTGTGGGTAGGGTTTATAAATTGGAGTATAAATAAGATCCAAAGCAGCTTGACATCATACTTCATTGCATGGGGCAAAACAGCTCAGCACCGATTGGAGATTGACCGTAACGCATAATTTGATTTTTTTTCTTTTTCTTATTTTTTAGTCCTCTTTTGCTTGTTGATCACAAGTTACTGGAATGTTTTGCATTGTGAAGGGTTCCATTTCCAATTTTGCACGGTATCATTTCTGCAGCAGTGCAACAGCAGGAAACATTAATATACATGATACATCAAATAAGCCCGTGTTGTGATTCATACCGACTGATCTGTCTTGCACGGATCCCAGTCGACAGCCACCTTTTATTAGAATACACAGAATAAACAAAGATGCTGCCTATAATATCTACAGAGAAGTCAATAAGATATATTGATTATTTACAGTTAAGAAGTGTGATACATAATAGACATCACTTGGTTCTTTCGGGGTGAAAAGTTCTGAGAACATTCCAGCTCGAATTTCATTTTAGTGACCAGCCTCTTCCACGGAGAGGTTTTAGCTTTGCGATCTCCAAGGCGGTAAGAGACTACGGTAGGGAATGTGACGATCCAAATGTTTGTGCCGTGCACCTTAAGAACCCCATTAAAAAAAAACAAACCACGAGAAGACGAGAGAGACGACATGGACAACATGAAGAGCCAAGTTGTCTAAGTATACTGCTCAAAAAAATAAAGGGAACACTTGAAGAACAGAATGTAGCTCCAAGTCAATCACACTTCTGTGAAATCATAGTGTCCACTCAGGAAGCAACACAGATTCATTTTGACTTGTTTTAAGGACATTACATCAAAGTTGGATCAGCCTGGAGTTTGTTTTTACACTTTAATTTTGAGTGCGATTCCTAATCCAGACCTCCATGGGTTGATACAATTGATTTCCATGGATCATTTTTGTGTGATTTTGTTGTCAGCACATTCAACTGTGTAAAGAGCAAAGTGTTTCATAAGAATATTTCATTCATTTAGATCTAGGATGTGTTTTTTAAGTGTTCCCTTTATTTTTTTGAGCAGTGTATAAATATTCTGCATGGAGAGAATCACAACCATTGGACTATCAGATGGATTGAAATGTCCTTGAGAATAAGAAGAACTTTATTTATCCCAAAGGAAATTGTTGTGGTAAAGTTACAAGAAAAACATAACAATAATAAATAATAGTAGAAAATTGTGAAAAAAAAAAAAAATAAATAAAAAGGGGTGGGGATAAGAAATACAAATAAACTATAAAGTGTCTAAGTAACAAATCAAGACTATAAGGTCTTAAGTACCAGGTGAAAGATAAGGAGTGCACAGGAGTTTGAAAAAATATTGTACATGCAGCTGTTATGAAATTAAATATTGCACAGTTATGAATATATATACAGATAAATTATTACAATTTACTGTAAATGGGTGAGATTTTTTTTTTTTTTTTTTTTTATGGTTAAAGATTTTGAGATTCCCTGTGGCTGAAGGGAGAGGAATTAAAAAGTCAAAAAATTCCTAAACTAAATTGTTACTAAAAGGAAGAAGAAGTAAATAGAATAACAAAAATTAAAAAAAAGTAGAAAATTTAGGAAAAAGAGACACAGAGGTGAGGAGAAACTCTGGCAGGCAGCTGCTCGAGACAGACGGCGCCGGAAGTAACATATTATCTTCGCCGAACCTCGCTGTTAGCTAACTCCATACTCATTTCAAGGAAAATGCTTAAATGTCTCTGACACATAGCAGGTCAAAAGAACTTTTTGCAGGTCTATTTTTCAATGATTCTTTCCGTTTTGCTGCAAGAAAACAGCCGACGACAACAGCTGGTGAGCAGGAGCTGGTAATGGGCGTGGCTTACCAGCTCCACCAATCACCCACCTGACGTGAGTTTTGTGGAGCTCCAAAATAACCCGGCCTCGGAGCAGAAGAAAAACGGATCTCAGGTTCATGGTCCGAATCATGTAGGAGAACATGGAGAACCCATGTAGGAGAACCTGGAAAGAACTCTTGTAGGAGAACATGGAAAGAACCCATGTAAGAGAACGTGGAGAATCTATGTAAGAGAACATGGAGAACCCATGAAGGAGAACATGGAGAACCCATGAAGGAGAACATGGAGAACCCATGAAGAGGCTACCATCCATCCACACTTGGATGTTTGTCACTTGGTTGACACCCTGGGCGCTAACAAGCTAACAACTAGCCTAGTTAGCTTCCAATTATTTAAGATAAACTTTATTCATCCCCATTGGGGAAATTCTTTTGTAACAGCAGCAAAACGGTTATAGAGTCAATAAATATGAATATAAATATAAATAGACAACAAGAAACATCTCGCTTCCTGAGAAGTTCGCAGGAACTGCGCGAAAAGTCCTGAAAACCGCTCCGATGACGGACATCTTTCGGGGGCGAATTGTGTTTTCGTGGCCTCTTCCAAATTAAGCAGACAAGTTCTTCAACAGTTTTTTGACATTGTGGGTCAAAAGAATGATTTTTAAAAATTTTTTTTTAGAGAATTAACGGACCAACAGAAAACAAGAGAGCAGAGTGGAGCCGGGGGAAGGCATAAGCCAGCATTATGCAATCACACTCACACAAGAGATGGTGCACACAGCCAGGGAATTAGTCCCTCAGATTTATTTATTCATTTCCTTCAAAGAGGCAATTTACCGCATGACATAATCCATCTTTGTGATGTCGCTGTAACGCCTTCTGCACTGTGTGACACGAGCCGCATATTTGGGACACAGATAAAAACCCGGAGCCAGAAAAAAAAAAAAAAAAAAATACTAGATAGCTGTAAAGCAGACAAGAGGAGGCGTTTGGAGGGGGGGGATGGATGGGGGTGGAGGGGGAGGTCGCAGATGTTAAGCCTGGCAATCTTTCTTTCAATCTGCAGCCGTATATTGGCCACTTTAGGGACAGACACATTTTATTCGCGCGTGACCCACGTGTGAGTAAATATATAAGTGAGTTTGAGAGGGATCGTCTTATGGGTGCCGCTGGACCGGCACTGATCCGCTGAAGGGTTCTGATAGGCCGGGGAGCGGCGTGGGGATGCATCGGGGCCGCCGAAATCAGAGGAATGTTTATAGCTTATCGGGCCCTATTTTTTTCGCCGGCCCAGTTGCGCGCCTCGCTTGGAGCCGGCCGTAACGGGCCACTGGGACAACTAGGTTGGGAGGGGATTAGCCCGTTGTTGTGAGGGAAAAGAGACGAGTTAAGCATCTGCGGGGGTAAAAAAAAACAAACAAAAAAAACGAAGGTTACGAAACGGGGACGCGTCGAAATCCCCGTTATTGCGGCACGCTCGGAAATGGGATTACATCGATCTGATAGCGGAAGTGCGACTCGCCGGGCGTGAAACAAGAAACCGGAGCAATTACAACACGGACAATGACAGAGGTGGAGACGGTAATGATCGTCGGCGGCTCCGATTGCGGCAATAAAGCATTTCCTGCTGGATCATCGGCGAATAGATTTTATCTTTGCGGTTTATCTATGCAAAGAGAGCAGGAGGAGCAGCGGCGGCGGCGTAAAGTAAACACGGCGCCGAGGAGCCTCCCCGGATCCAAACTCCCCGCTGTCTCGATAATCTCTCGCTCGTACGGTAAAAGTTTTGTCTGCGCTTCCTCCCCGTTGATGGGCGGGTAAAATGCCTGCGTTCCCCGAGCGCCAAAGAACGGCGCGGAGACTGGCTTTGACTGCCTGGGTGACCCGATTACACGCAGAGAGCTTCTTGTGAATTATCCACCACACCATCTGTGATGACTGAGGCGCAATTTTATCGCCCTGTTTGTAGCCTCTGTGCTCGAGCCGTCGTTGTTTTTTATTGTTTTTTTTTTCCTTTTTTTTTTCCTCCGGATCTCGCCGCTCTTCATTAGACATTTTCTTTACGGTCGTGAGAAGCTTTCGCCAACTTCTTGCGGACGCTGGCGCCTTTTCTGGGACGAGACCGTTTTGTTGGCCGTTGGGACAGCATAGGAACCAGAAACCATGGACTTCAGTTCCTTGAACCGTTTCTTTATTTTTATATAGAGTTCTATTTTTATTGCACTCCATTTTACTCTGTGAGCAGGAGTTGCTGTCAACAAAAAAGCTGTCTCCCCCCTCGGGGATCAGTAAAGTATTCAGATTCACCTTCTTTTTTTAGGTTTGATAGGAAGTTATGTGACTGGTAAGTGATTGGTGTTTGCAATACCCATTACCAGATACTTTCGTGGAACGCAATTTTTAAAAACCGCTGTGGTCACTGGACGGCTTTTTTTTTTTTTTTTTTTTTTTTTTGCGACAAAACGGACAGAACCAAAACTGACCGATGACGACGGTCGGTTTCACTGGTGCATTTCAAAGATCTTTCTTCTTACAAATCCTTTTTTTCATTGAACCAAATGGATTTTATTTCGAAAAATTATCGTTTCCGCCTTCGCACAACTGCCGCACGTAATATTGTGATTGCCTAATAAAAAGTGCAATTGTTGTATTCGGTTTAAACCCTGTGAATTGACAAAAGTGTTTATTATTTGAACCCCCGTACCTCGAACTGGTCCGCAGAAACACTTTCATGCATAAAACCCTGGTTGAAAAAAGGTTGGGGACCCTTGCGCTCACAGGACAGTGAGTTTTGTGAGCTAACATGATCGCCGCTCAGTCGTTTCCTTGTAACAAAAAGGCGAGAACAAGCGAGAAATAGACCGACGAAGAGGTTCAAGCTGCTCCGGCCCGCTACGCTTCAGAAGGGTTTCCAGGTTTTCCATCGGATCGTCAACATTTTCGTCAGTTTGGGCGGCCAGAGTTAGCTTGCGCACAGCAAAGCAGCGCCGCTAGGAAATAAAAACACGTCAACCCGTCTGATAGTCCACGGTTATTATTTCCAACCGGCCAGAACATGAATACGGTGGTACTTTCTCCCTCTCTGTTCACTGCGGTGGTTTGTTTTTGACTGCTGGCGCTTGCGAGCTCTTTTCTCCCTGTGAGAATGCAAAACTAAAAAAGTGAACCCGCAGGAGGCTAGTTCCAAGCTAAATCGAGCCGTACAGTTCCCGTCCGAAAAAGCGGCCGATGATTGTCTTTATTAATAATACGACGCGCTTTCCCTCCGTCTTGTTTGATCGGCGTGCAGCGACCGCTTGATCGGACCTGATTTTCTAAAAAAAAAAAAAAAAAAAAAAAAACGGTACAAGTCGGCGCTCAAGGAAAATCATCTCAACCAATCATTATCTAAATAATTGGAATAACTCTTAAGAAAATGTCATTAGTCATGCTTTGGAAAGTAGCGAATCCTCCGGGATTCAGACAAAATTACATAATGATGACACTAATGCCCTCATTATGTGCTTATCGTCCGCGTTTGATGTGTTATAATCCCTTATCACCTCGAGCCGAGTGTTACTGATGTGTTCATTAGCCGGTGGATTAATTTGACCTCTGCCGCCGCGCAGAATCCGCGAACCAAACCGATGTATTAATAAGTGATTGATCGGCCGCCGCGTTCTTTGTTTCGCCCGGCGCCGAGGAGCCGCGAGCGCAGACGGATCGGAACTTTCTAACATCTCCCTGATAGATCGTCGGGGGGTTCTTGTTAATTTCTGCAACCCTCCGTGAAAACCCGGCGCCGGCTCGCCTTCCCCGGCGGAGCGGTAAAATCAAGCGGGTGAGGGATGTCGGCGGCGGCTCATCTCTCTCTTAACGGCGCGGTAAAAATTCGATGGAGCCAAACACGCCATCCATCCTTTTCAGCGAGCCGGGGAGCAAATTGCAATCCCCGTCTCTTTACCTGCTCTCTGAAGACCCACCGGAAGCAGCGGCGTAAGAGACTTTCATCACCGAGCGGATGCACACACACACACACACACACACTCCGTGAAGAGAACTCCAACCTGATTTAATGTGACTTACGGCACGACCGTCTCCCTCCAAAACCCGGTTGGCACGGGACCGGATCGCTCGATGTTTACGAATCAAGAGAGCGAAAAAAAACGCAGCGCAGGAACACATTTAACGGCGAGCCCGAGAAGCTCCTGTATGTGCACCGAGCTGTGTAAAGCGAATTTAGCGGCTCCGCGTGACAAAGAAAAGAATAAGAACGCGAGCGGAGAGGTCCGAGGAAATTTCTTGTAAGCTGGAAATGGACACGCCGGCGCCGACCGCCACTTCCTGCTACAGTGACGGAGACGGATTCAGGTGCCGATTCTCCGCAGAAACGTTTCGGACGATACGGCGGTCGTGAGCTACCGAGTTAGCATTGAAATGAAATAAAGATGGAGGATTCAATGGACCCGCTGCGGTTGATGGAGAACTCAGGCAGGAGAACGTGGAGAGATCACACTGGGAGAACCTGGCCAGGAGAAAGATTTGAACCTGGAGAGAATCTAGGCAGGTTGAGAACACAGAAGAAACCAAGATGAAGGACAAGGACAACACAGGGGGGAGAACCTAGAGGGAACCTAGGCAAGGGGAGAACATGGAGAGAACCCATGTTGGAAAATGTGGAGAGAACCCATGATGGAGAACATGGAGAACCCATTTAGGAGAACATGGAAAGAACCTGTTTTGAAGAACATGGATAACTCAAGTAGGAGAACATGGAAAGAACCCATGTAAGAGAACATATAGAGCCCATGTAGGAGAACATGGAAAAAATCCATGTAGGAGAACATGGAGAACCCATGTAGGAGAAAATGGAAAGAACCCATGTAAGAGAACATAGGGAACCCATGTAAAAGAACATGGAGAACCCATGCAGAAGAACATGGAGAACCCATGTAGGAGGACATGCAGAACCCATGAAGGATAACATGGAAAGAACCCATGTAAGAGAACATGGAGAACCCACGCTGAAGAACATGGTAAGAAACCGTGGAGGAGAACATGGATAACTCATGTAGGAGAACATGGATAACTCATGTAGGAGAACATGGAGAATCCATGTAGAAGAACATGGAGAATCCATGTAGGAGAACCTGGAAAAAATCCATGTAGGAGAACATGGAGAACCCATGTTGAAGAACATGGAAAGAACTCTTGTAGGAGAACATGGAAAGAATCTATGTAAGAGAACATGGAGAACCCATGAAGGAGAACATGGAGAACCCATGAAGAGGCTACCATCCATCCACACTTGGATGTTTGTCACTTGGTTGACACCCTGGGCGCTAACAAGCTAACAACTAGCCTAGTTAGCTTCCAATTATTTAAGATAAACTTTATTCATCCCCATTGGGGAAATTCTTTTGTAACAGCAGCAAAACGGTTATAGAGTCAATAAATATGAATATATATATATAAATAGATGACAATTAGAAGATAGCATTGACATCCACAAATAAATAGACAGTGGAGAGAACAACAACACCAAGGACAAGAATAGAAAAAAGAATGGAGAAAAAAATAGACGACCAAAATGACAGGAACAAGGATAAGAACAGAAACAGAGTGATAGTAGCAATAAGAAAAATAAATAGGATGCAAATGACCAACAAGGATAGAATAAATGTTGTAGGAGTCCATTATCTCCACCTGGACGGTGAAGGATTTGTACTAAACTAAAATAAAGGTGTAAGTGTGAGTGTTGGAGTCGGAGAAGGAAGAAACTGAGAACATACAACTTCCATATGGAGTCGCCGCAAGATGTTTTTTTTTTCCGCAACGTTCTATTCAAAGAGTGTTTGCCTCTAACGCTGCTGCTCCGATGAAAGGGGAACGTGTTTTTAAACAGGTTTTATAATCAGACAGGAAAAATGCAGGTTTAGTTATATTTCATTTGTCTGATCTATTCTGCGTTTTTTTCAGCAGGTGGAAAGTGATTTGTGGAGAAAGATTAGAGCGGAAGTGGAGACACTGGATGGATGGATGGATGGATGGATGGATGGATGGATGGATGGATGGATGGATGGATGGATGGATGGATGGATGGATGGATGGATGGATGGATGGATGGATGGATGGATAGATAGATAGATAGATAGATAGATAGATAGATAGATAGATAGATAGATAGATAGATAGATAGATAGATAGATAGATAAAGAGTCAACAAACCAAAGTAAACAGAGCAGTCTCACCACCGGTGTTAGCATACGATGCTATGTGAAGATGCTATGCTTTCTAATGCTATGCTAGCAGCAAAGCATTAGCGACTTTTCATCCTCTGTTGCCTCATAGACCAGTGTCAGAGCTAAGCCAGCAATAAACAACATGATTAGCTTAGCATTCTTGCAGGACGGCATTCCCTTGACACAATAGTGTATTACCCGGATGGATGGATGGATGGATGGATGGATGGATGGATGGATGGATGGATGGATGGATGGATAGATAGATAGATAGATAGATAGATAGATAGATAGATAGATAGATAGATAGATAGATAGATAGATAGATAGATAGATAGATACTATATGTTAATTGATAGTTGGTCACCCTCCTCTATGCAAAATGGATGGATGGATGAGTGACTGGTTTGAGCTAGCCAGCATTATAGATAGATAGATAGATAAATGGATGGATGGATGGATGGATGGATGGACGCTTGCTGTTTTCGGAGGTAAAAGTGAAACTTTCACCGCTCCCGGTCGTCCAGATCGATGACACAACTCCCCCGGCCTCTCGGAGGACCGACAGAAGATGCTCACGCTGAGTTTCTCAGCACTGAAATCTCCCTCGACCGACTCCACATCAAAGAACGAGCGCAGACGTCCCGGCTTGAACCTCCTCCCGGCTGCATCACCACCAACACCGTTCTGAAACAATGACGTGCCGAGTAAGTGCTTCTGCGGGTCGGCCGGTCTCTAGAGGATCCCCGTCCTCCTGCGGGAGTCTGGGTTTGCTCCCCGGAGAGGAGACGATGTTTACGAACAGAGAGTTTCTCCTTGAAGAGGACGCGCGTTTGCATGTCAGCTGTTTAAAAGGGAACAAACTTTCGAGAAAAAAAAAAAAAAACGATCAAAATGCAAACTATAGAATATAGCGAGAGTGGGTCAAGGGGAGACCATTAGCCAGATTTACGGCGCTCCTCATCCATCATGAAAAGACACGCACAGGGGATATCGAAATAGGAGATGAGAAAGATGAGCGAAAAAGCCACTCGGGTGTTTGGGAAGTCACCGGGACGCATTCTGAGCCGGGTTACGTCGCGACGCCCGTTTTCAATGTCACATCTCCTGCTCTTTTCGGCATCGCCGCGACCGCGCGACGTCATTTCCGCGTCCGCCGGAAGCTCCGCATCTCCGATTCAGCCACATATCGGGGAAATCTCAGATCACGAGTCTGATATTCGGTGCATATTTTGAATACGGGAGGTGCTGTGGTTGGAGCTTCTGCAAGGTTTCGCTTGTCTTTTTTTATCGACTCACTTCTTGCCTATTTTTTTTTTTTTTGGAACATTTATTAGAACAGGTTCCTTGACAGAGTCACACACATTCTTACAAAACCTCATAGCAAGATACACGTTATACAATATTCTTTATAGGTCACTTATTTCCTCACTAGCAAGCCAAAAATAAAATCAAAAAATGAAAAAAATAAATAAAACAAATTAAATTAAAAAAATATGAAAAAAAAAAAAAATATGAAAAAAAAATAGAGATAATAGAGATAATATCTTCAATATCTTCAATAATATCTTCAACTCTCCAACTCTTCAACTATCTTCAACTCTCCAAATATTTTTTGATGGGTGCCCATTTGTCAAGATATAGGTGTGTCTGAAGTCGTAAGTTTGCTGTTATGCGTTCCACGCAGTTTCCATCCTTAAGCCTCTGACGCCACTGGTCCAGGGTAGGTGGGTGGGGTTTGAGCCAGTTTACTGTGATCATTTTATGTGCAATTAATAGAAGAACTCTAAGCGAAAACACCTGTTTTTTTCCTTAGATCGCTTGTTGATGCTGTACCCATAATAAATTGCTGTGGATCAATTGGTCTGTTTAATTTTAAAATCTCACTTATTTCTTTTTTTACCTCTTCCCAGAATTTCATCAGTTTAGGGCGGTCCCAAAAGATGTGGGAAAAGTCAACCCCCGTTATGCCACAGCCCCTCCAACACAGGGGAGAACAGTTATTATCATAAGAAGCTATTATCAAGGGAGTTTTAAAATACCTTATTCTTAACCTCCAGCTGAACTCCCTCCATGTTGGGCTGCTTAAACATTTTTGCCAGGGCACTTCTTGCCTATTTTTGTTTATTTATTTTATTCTTCTTTATTCTTGTCATTTTCTGGTTTACTTTTGGTCGTCTCTATTTCCATATATTTCTATATTTCCCTCATTCTTATCCCTGATGTTGTTGCTGTTGCTTCTGTGCTGTCTATATATTTGTTTTTACTATTTTCTTTTGTGTTATTTTCCAATTGTCTCTCTATTTCTATTTCTATTTTCATTTACGCTGCTGTGACAAAAGAATTTACCCTATGGGGGATCAATAAAGTCCGGGGAAAATGGTCCCGGATGTTTAGAAACTAAAATTTATATTTATTTATGTTATTTATTATTGTTATTCATATTTTATATTAAATTAAAAATTCTTTTTCCTGTTATATTTTTTTTCTGTGGTGGTGGATCAAAGCTCCTGTTCGACAGCGACACAGGATGGGGCGCCGGCTCCTGTTACCGAAACAAAAGGAGGCGCTCGGATCTGACAAACCCAGATTTTTTTGGACGGGAGGCCGGAGTTCCCGTTCCCAATCGCATCCTGTTTACAGTCGCAGCATCAACTCGAGCCGCAGTGTTTTCATAACCTTGTCAAACACGTCTCCGCAGCAGGAGATGAGCATTCGAGACCTGTTTATTACAAGGCTGCGATTTGGAACTTCATCCCGAAACCCAACGCTCCCCGACGCTCGAACAAGGTTTTTTTTTTTTTATTTTCCATGACTCTAAACCAAACCAGACATGGACTCTAAACTAAAAAACAAAAACGGGTTGATATTTTAGATCCCGGAATTCCGAACAGCAACACAATCCTCATCGGCTCCCCCGGCGATGTTTACATTGCGTGCTGCTTCAACACGTCATACCAGTGAGGTGCAGTCAGGGGAGGCAGCGGAGGCCGTGCCTCACTGGCAAATCTTGGAAAGAAAAAAAAAAAGTCAAATAAAAATGGTTCTATTTATTAGTGCTTTTGCAACACAAAGGTATTTTTCATTTCAATTCAGCAGTTTTTAGTTTTTGATTCAAAATGGCTGGATTTTCACATTTACTGTTTGATTACTGAGATGAGACATGTGGTGAGGCCACTGACCGTCCAGCCTCAACGTAGATTGAGCAATGACAGCTGACCGCTGGCACGTTCTGCACTAAGACCGGATTTCCGTCCATATTAAAATGTTTAAACACTTCTGCTAGATGAACTACATTTTCAACCTGTCAAAACTGCATGTGTGTCACTAGTTTCTTGTGCTGAGCGATCAGAAAACAGCTACCAAGAGCCACCAAGTGAGGCAGGCAGTTCTCCTGCCTCGCAATACACGATCCTCACCAGGCATGACCCTCACCGCACATCACTGTGCGGTGAGGGTCCGCCGTGAAGTTTTGACCGCTGCACACATATTCCCATCAGGTCTGCGCGGATATTAAAAAAACGCGCACCGTGTCGCTTCATTTTGAGTTGACGCTAACAACTAGCACACATTTGTGAGTCCCCCGTGTGCTGAAAGTTGTTCTAGCTAGCTAGCTTGTTTGTTTGTGTGCGAGAGACTCTTGGACAATTCAATTTTTTCCGAAGGTACCGTAATGTCACACTCGAGGGAGAACAATTGCACCTTGCCCACTCTCGCCACAGATTCAAATGGAAAAGCTTGTTTTTGTTTGTGCTATCACATCCGCGTCGCTAACATCCACGGCATACTTCCATACGTCTTTTACTGTTTATTGTTTTTCGTTACCCCGCCCGCCCGAAGCCCCAGAGGACTCGATTTGCTCCGATCGCAGAACAACAACAAAAAAAAAGAGCGCTGAAGGCTTAAGCCCAAAATCTGATGGGATTTACAACCCCTGTACAATCGCGCCGTACAAGGCTGCTGCCCTAATAACTTTCTCCATGTCTCGTGTTTCTGTTTCTTGTGTCTATTTGAAGACGTTCTCAGTCATGGATGAAGTATATCAACACTAATACCCTGCCAAGGATCAGTTTGAATACCGTTCTGTTTCGTTCCAGGTGAGTCCATGCGGACGAGGCCAATCCTTATCAGCCACCAAACCCATGCCGTCGGAGAAGATGCCTGGCAGGACCCTGCGGCTGACCTTTGGATCGGCTGCTCTGTGAGCGCCGTGCTCGGCGTAACAAGGCGGCGGCGTCTCTAGAGGTCATGCCGTCTGGATTTTCAGGCTAAAAGGCACATCTTTTAATGACACTGTGTTGTCGTAATGACCAAAGGGGCCACTCCGGGCACTTTAGGGCTCCTGGACTGACACCGCTGACTCCCCATCCATATTTTAACCAAAAAAAAAAAAAAAACACTGATATTTTCTTGTTTCCGATGTTGTCTACTTTCATTTTCCTGTTTTTTTTGTTGGGACTACAAACGCTTCACCCACTTCATCCTGATACTTTAGGAGCTTTATGGTTGTGCAAATTCGGTAATGGATTAGAAAGAAAATATGTCAAGGGGGGAAATGGAGAAATCCCGCCGAATGAGGGGAAAGAAGAAATAGATCTGGAAGGGGATAATTTAAGGTGCCCCTGGAGGAGCCCCTATTCATTACATTGTTTTTTGTAATAGCCAATGACAGCTGAGTTCCTTTCAACCGTAATCAAAACAGCCGGAGAGCACAATCTTCACCCAATCTGCTGGGCGTAACAGACATTTCAGCTGAGAAAAAGGTATAATTTAAGGTGAAAATGAAAATAATATATATATATTCTTTTTTTTTTAAACAAAACTTTTAATACTATATATATATACACTCACACACACACATATATTAATATAAAATATAAAATAAATACATTTTATGCAGGCATATATAGTGTTAAAATTTCGTTAAAAATGTAGCTTTAAAAAAAAAATGAATATATGTATAAACACTGAATTTTATATATATGTATACTTTTTGTGTGTTTTGTGTCTAATTTTGTGTCTAATTTTGACACACTACATATATATATATATATATATATATATATATGTATATATATATATATTTAGATAAATAGTTTCAGGTGCTCCACTTGCTCCTTTTGTGCTGAGGTTTCTACAAATCATACTGCCAATAATATTGGGTGTGGTCTTCCAGTCCAATAATAATAACATGAATAATAATATGAATAATAATTAAAAAAAAGTGATGTGAGAAGTGAAGTGTTAAGGGCTGTCATATATATCAAGGTTGTAAAACGTAAGGCGATAATCCATATTCCTCAATTTGCATGATTAAATTGATTAAATTGATAATGCAATTAAGGCATGCGCAGCGCCCTGCTGTCGGGTGGCAAAACCAAATCCATCAGGGCGTCTTGAAACAATATATCGGCCTCTTGATTGGAAATTTGAGTCTAAATAAACCGAAAATTGACCAATAGTGCGGCAGCACATGGTCATCGCACTCCACGTGAAGGTATTTTCCTTTCACCGAAGCACTTCCTGTTTAAAGTCAACGGCAGGACCTCGGATGAACTCGCTGGAGTTTGTCTCAGTTTGAGAGGAAACAGGACCGCGTGGATATGGAGATTTTTTTGATTTATACCACACGAATGAAAAAATGTGGTTGGTAAAAATATTGCGGTCGGTATCTCTTATTTATCTTTTTATTTATTTTGCAATCTGTTCTCTAGTTTAAATAAAACACAAGTGCTATATCTTCTGTCATGGGGTTTTTTGTTGCCCTCACAAAATGAAACAAACTGATAATGAAGGGCAACAAGCAAGATGAATCTAAATTAACCCACAGCTGCTTTGTGATGAATCAGATTATAAATTGTAATTTTTTGACGTCTGTGATATATATTCATACACCCTAATTTCTGCACTACAAGCCGTTATTTTTTTCAGTTTTGAACACAAAAGCTTAAACGGCAATGCGGCTAATTTATGGACTTTTTTGGATCTGACGAGCTTCATGCAGCTAAAACATTTAGCCTCCTCATATTTCTTACGACGCAGAGTTTAAACTCAAGGCGATCGGTCACGCAGTAGAACACGGGAATTGAGCAGCAGCGAGAGAATTCAACATTAATGAATCAATGGTGCGGAAGTGGAGGAAGTGACAAGACGGCCTGCGCCGAGTAAAGAAGACCAAACAGAGTTTCCGAGGAAACAAAGCAAGATGGCTACAGTTGGAGGACAAACTTGAACAGTGGGTTGTTGAACAGAGAGCAGCAAGTAGAAGCGTCTCTACAGTCACTATTCAAATGAAGCTAGCCACATGAGCATCGATGGATTTAGAGGCGGTCCTTCTTGGTGCTTTCGTTTATGAAAAGCGTTGAACAGTGACAGATGGAGTTGGATATACATTGTTTTCAACGAAGGTGGCGAAATTAGCGGTAGGAGCTACCGATACGTGGTGTACCGTATAGTAATTGCACTAACTTGTTTTGGGAGTGAACAAAACATTGTCAGAACGTTGGTTTGTATCTATTAATAAAGTTAGACTGACTTATCTGACCGTTTTGTTGACATTCCCTTTAGCGCAGCTCCATTTAGTGGATGCATAACGCAACCCCAACCACTGCTAGCTTCTATTCTATGCGCCTTATAGTGCAGTGCGCCTTATATATGATTTTTTTTTTTTTTAAATAGGCCATTCATTGAAGGTGCGCCTTATGATCCAGTGCGCCTTATAGTGCGCAAAATACCGTAGTTTTTTTAACCTGGTGCGGCTTATATTCAGGTGTGCTCATAAGGCCAAATATTACGGTATATGATTTTCTGAAATCAACGAGAGCCTCTTGGATGACGGCTGAAACGTCTTCAAGTGAGGAAATTCAATTCCAGTTGCCGAGACGAAAAGATTTCAACAAGAATTCACCATGACCCGCATGACTGAGAACCGCCACGGACTGTTATATATGAAGTTATTAAAATAACAAAAGAAAACAAAGTACTGTACATATTTAAGCAGCTGCGATGCAACCGATGCCGATTTTGTTTTCCAGCGTGGGATCGCTCCGCCCCGACTTTCATCGCCTGCTTCGCTTCTCCCGGATCTTTTAGTCGTGTTATTAGATCCCGGCGTTGATTTCTCCGAAGGTGTTTCTGCCCCTCCCACCCGGTGCCATCAATATCACGTTGTTTAATCTGACTCAGTATCAGACCGTTTTGCTTTTACCCCCCTGGCACAAACCCATTATCAGCAGGCCTTCTGCTCGTGCATCTTTTCTCCATTTACATAAAAGCAATTTGTTAGTCATTTCCGATGTTCGCCATCGGTGTATTTGAACAGGGAGGGTGTTTGAGAACCCAGATAGTTTAAATTCAATTGTAATGTCTTAATTTGAGGGACGGTTAACAAAATGGGAACGCCAATTTGGTTAATGGACTGAATGAATATGCAGATTGATGCATTTCGCTCTGATTGGTGTTGGATTGAGAAATGAAACATTCAGAGTTGATTAAAAATCAGAACATGGAAATAAACTGTTTAATTTTGCAAGGGGGCCAAAACAGCCTGACTTGATCTTATTTCAATTCAACTGGGGGGGGGGGGTTGGGTTCGGCGCTCCGCTAGCAGTGGTTAGCGCTTTTGGCTCACAGCAAGAAGGTCCCTGATTGGTCCCCTTGTGTTTTCCTGTTGTATGTGTCCATTTGCAGCAACAAGCGGTGTAGATAATGGACGACAGAATGCATTTAGGTGACAAATAAAGTCCATCCATCTCTCTTCTGCCGTTTTACCCAGGGTTGTGGCGGGGGGGGGGTGCTAGAGCCAATCCCAGCCAAGAGGCGGGGAACATCCCGGACCGGTCGCCACTCAATCGCAGGGCCACATACAAAGACATTCATTCACTCATTCAGGTCAATTTTCCCAATTTCTTTTTTCCAGTTAACCTTCTGCATGTCTTTGGAACGGAGGAAACCCGAGGGAAGAACATGCAAACTCCACACAGAAAGATTCCTCTTCCCTTCGCGGGCACTAGCATCACTAGCCAGTAACAGTTCTGCACTTCACCGTGATGGACGCAAGCAAAGAATAGTCACGTGAAGATCGTGCAGATCTTCAGATGTGAGGAATTACGGAGGCGATGGACGTTTTTCTCTGTGCGCCGCCTGGATGCTTGACCTTCTGATTTTTTTACTGAACAACTCTGTTACCCTTCCATGGCACCAGGAAGTTGCCCCCCCCCCTGCTGTGAGGACTTCATTGCTCCCATGAGGCATTTCTTTTTCGAAATCCTCGCCACGCAGAAGACGCTGCTTCGATGTGCCGGAGGACCCGTCGTCGTGTTCGGACACTTCGATGCGCTAATGTACATCCCGTAGGAACTTCTGCTTGTTCGGCCAGACTAAGAACTTCACTCGGGCCACGTCTTCAAGCCAGTTTCGTGCGGACTCTGCGGTTCGGGCGCCATGTGAAACATGTACCAAGTGGTCGTCTACATAACCTTTCCCCGTATCGGATTGGATTTCTCGCTTCTCAACCTTTGACACCTAGCTTAATACCGTTATACTGCTACATTCACTCTCAGGATCAAAATATGCATTCAAGCACATCATTCTTATTATATATCAGCTGTAGGGCCTCAAAAAAATAAAGGGAACACTTAGACAATGATGTTACTCCAAGTCAATCACACTTGTGTGAAATCAAAGTGTCCACTTAGAAAGCAAAACTGATTCAATTTGACTTGTTTTAAGGACATTATATCAACGTTGGATCAGCTCGGGGTGTGTTTTTCGACATTAAAACTGTGACGCTGCTGTGACAAAGGAGTTAGTTCCCCTATGGGGATCAGTAGAGTTTATCTTATCTTTTGTTTGATTAGCTGTGATTAGCACATCCAGGCCTCCATGGGTTCATATATTTGATTTCCATCGATCATTTTTGTGTGATTTTTGTCATCAGCACATTCAACTGTGTCAAAAAAAAAAAGTATTCAATCAGAATTTTTCATTCATTCATATCTAGGATGTGTTGTTTTAGAGTTCCCTTTATTTCTTTCAGCAGTGTATGTATGCATTAAATATTTTGGTCATATCTCTTAATAAAGATATTCTACTTTTCTTGTACAAGTTCGAGGCAGAGCTGAAGGCACGGGGCAAAGAGGCCCGGCCACGTGACCGCTCACACGAGATAAATGACGTTTAATTGAGAAATATTCTATGAGGAGATGACCGAATGTTTTATTTTGAAATTTGCATTAGCTGCCCAAAGCCAAAACATCGCGGAAATGGGATCAAACGGGTTGAGCCCGATGGCCGGGAGGTTTTCGCCTATGCAGAAGTCCAAAAAAAATAAAATAAAAGGTCACATATTTTCAGCGGGAGAACAAGAACGACGATAATTCCTTCAGTGTTAACAAGGTCTTCGCACCCCTCGGCGCTCCGGCTCTGACGACACAGGTCAGAAACCTGAGGGCAAAGTAAACTAAGGCTTTGTTGGCGATCAATAAAATATTCAAATCAGTTCTAAAAGCAACCGGCAGCCAATGAAGGGAAACTACGATGAGGGAAAAATGAGCGGAGCCCTCGCAGCTGCTAACGGCACAGGCCGGGGAATTCAAGCCACGTAATCGACCCGTTATGGAAATGTCAGTCTCCGGGCTGTTAAACAGGAGAAACAGTCTGATTCCGGAGACGACGATGAGGAGATAAAAACTGCATCGACCGCTGGAAGCAACTTTTCCGAACCGTGCGACTTTCCTAATTTGGAGCGACTAATTGTTTAAAAGGGATTTTCTTTTTTAACAATCCTGGTTCACAACCAGCAAGTCTGGTTTGCTACCATCACGCAAAAGGATATCGGTAAGTAACCGACTTCACTTTTACGGCGTGTACTTTTAGTATAAGATATAAACCATACCGTACAAATCATACCGAACTGCGCCATCAGATGCAGCCTCATTAAAACAAATATTTTTCTCGCTGATTATGAGGAAAAATGTTAATAAGCGAGGCATTTAATTCACTTGTTGATGGTCTGCGCACAGAAAAAAAAATATCAAGTTTGATATTTTCTACCGATTATCCAGGCTTAGGTCGGGCCCAGACTCTTCCTGGGGAATCCTAAGGCCAGCTGAAAATATAGTCCAGGTTTTTCAGATATTTTCCCAGCGCCTCCAAGAAGCCACTTCGGCTCAACTCCGACCCTCTCGGGTGGCTCACCTTCTGACCCTTTCCAAAAAGGAGTTCCTGGACACCAAGTGGCGGGAACTTGTCTTGTATCCACCATCTTATTGTTTCGGTCACCACCCTCAGCTCATCACCATCTTTGAGGGAAGCCTCGCGCCATTTTTTATGACTCAAAAATGCCCTAAAAGTAACAACTTTTAATTAACTGTGCTCATTTAAAAAAAAAAAAAAAAGACTCATTAAAAGCACACTGTGCGAAGTAGCTTCATGGCTTGAACACATGTGCGTTCCCCTCGTACCACGTCAATCCGCGACGTCCGAGACATTAAAACAATTATAGAAACGCTTTTCATTATGCATGCTGCCTTAACTTAGACTCAGAATGCAAATGACTTCATCTGCTCAGTTTCACTGCTGCCAAACAACAGGAGGCGTTCACCATGCTGGAATGGATCAACTCCTGCTCAATCTCAAGACTTATTTCTAGGCCAAGTAACTCTCTGCTTCTGTCATAACTGCGTGAGTGCTTATTACTGCATGACGTGGGGGAGGGCGTTTTAAAACAGCAGATTTTACTTTTGGCAGCATACGTGTCTGAGAGGAGCTCATAGAAGGACTTTGGAATGGCGAGTTACGATGATGGCTTATGCAGCCGTTGTAAAAATGCACTAATAATATAAACTGTATAATCCACACCTATTCATTGAAGTCCTGGAAGCGATCAGGGAGATGAGGAATGGGAAGGTGACTTGTCCCAACGACATCTGAGATCTGGAAGATGCTCAGACACCATCATGCACAACTCCCCGGAGGAAGATACGGTGCCTGGAGCTCGGACCACCAGTACGACAGTGCCTCTTTGTAAAGGCAAGGGGGAAGTCAACGAGTGCACCTACTCTGCCACACCGTGGTCTCTGAGCGTGTTATTCAAAACCATCTCTATAACATCATCATGAGCAAGAAGTGCGGTTTTGTAAAGGGAAGTGGAACAACAGATGGTATCTATGTGGCCAGGCTACTCAGAGAAGCATCTGGAAAAGAACAAGCCAGTCCACCTTGCATTTTTGGACCTAGGTAAGGCATTTGATAGGGTTGAAGAGACTTTACTGTGACTCCACTAGCATTGTGCCGTACTCTGCTGGACTCCCAGTCCCCTTTCCTGTACGAGTGGGTGTCCACCTGGGACTGGCTCTCTAGTCCCTTCCTGGTATCCAGTTGGCACACTCATTGACACTGCTCAAGCAGTCCAAGCAGGACCGTCAAAGTCTTCAAGACCAAGTGCAAAATTAGGGCACCAGGCCGGCAAGAAATGGGCTTTCGGACTATAAGGAATGTAGACTGTCGATAGAAGGAACCATCACAACTGGCAACCCGGACCTCAGCAAGGTGAGCCAGTTGAAGTACCTTTGCTCCCTGGCTTGTACCAACGGCACCAGATGCCTGGGGTCATATAAATGTAGCCTGGCTGAAACAGAGGCAGGTCACTTGGGTTCTCTGCGACCTCAAGATACCTGTCCACTTGAAGTCAAAGACCGACAAGTGTGTTGCGCGGCCGGATGCTCTTTATACCTCTGAATGTTGGCCTGGAACTGTCGAGCACGAGCAGGCATGACATGCAATGGAAATACGCGTGCTTTTAGGGGCACTCGGGCGAACAAGCTCAGATCGCAGCGGAAGAGAAGGTGTGCAGAAAGCCATGGGGATAGTACCAATGAGACAGAATATCTCCTGCAAGGACCGGCTTGCGCCTAAACTCAGACGGCAGCCTCGAAGAAGACTTGCCTCTTTACAAATGTCACCCCTGGTGACGTCCATAGCTGACGTAAGTCTAGATCGGTGTGCAGAAAGGCGGACGGTGCAGCCACGCGAGGGAAATGATGACGAACCCACTCCTATTCGTTATGATCCGGGTCCTGAGTCCAGACATCGGGGTAATTTGGGGAATGAAACTGAAAAACCAAAGGTGTCTCTCTACATCACTGTCTCTGTAAACAGGAAATAAACACAAGGCAGTGGGCCGGGGATCAAAACGTCGCTCCATCCAATCAGCAATGCGGATTGCCAGCGCTTGTGCACCGGCTGGAGGAAAGGGAAGAGTGGAGCAGTCGCGCTCCTCTCTCGCGCCCGGACGCGCATGAACACGCCGTAAATGTCTGTTTATCTGGTCGGAAAATGAAGTTTGCAGCACTGAACTGATACCAAACCGGCAGTTTTCGGCGCCATGAATACGGCGGCGGATCTCACAAAATGGGTCGTCGACTCAGATGACGGCGCGGAACGAAGCTGAATATTTTTTTCTGATTTGAATGACTGATAAACTCCATTATTGAATGATATGACTTTTCATTTGACGGTTTCAGAGGGTTCTAATATGAAGTTGAGTTATCGGTATTACCATTATATTCAGAATTATAAGCGGTTACTTTTTTCACACTGCGGCTTAAACAGTGATGCTGCTAATTTGTAATATTTTGGGGTGCAACATTTAGCCACGTCACATCGGACCGATGAAATTGCCGTGAAATTCTGAAGCCTTACAATCCCGACACCGAAGAAGGCGACTTCAACGGTTTTAGCGTGCCGGAGGAAGACGATGATCGCGATCAGCTGGAGTCTGACAAAGTAGGGATAGAAAATGGATGGATGGATGTACAGGCACTGCTAGGGAAAAAAAAAAAAAAAAAAAATCCGGTCTGTATTTAATTAAAAGTTAAAAAAGGAGTTTCTGTGTAACATCTTTCTGTGTAAATATCTCATGTTATAACGTGAACAACCGTGGCTTACAGGCAAGTGCGGCCTAAATATATGTACACGTAGATTTATTTTGTTATTTTTAGCCGGTGCGGCTTATATTCAGGTGCGCTTTATAGTCCAGAAATTACGGTATATGAAGTTTTTGAAATAACAAAAGAAAACAAAGTCAGTAGACACTTTAATCTGAGCTGAAATTGACTTCTTCAGCCAGAACGAATGGCCGGGACCTGATACAGTCCACCTCCAGGGAACTGGGCTGTTGAAAAAAACAAGGAACTCGAGGAAGTACTTAGTACTGGACGCCGCTTGGGCCCATTTGAAACATCACATCCATAAAGATATGAAAACTCTGCCGATGAGGGTTGGATCTGCTGCTCAAATGGAAGGATTTGATGGACGGTTGTCGGTACTGGACGGCAGCGGCCTCTTCATCGGGGTTTTGCACGCCACAAAACTCGACCGGAAGGTCTGAATGCACGGCGTCCCCACATCCGGGACCAGAACGACCCCTCAAATATCCAGCACGGCATTGAAATCCTCACGACGTGCACCTGAAACCGGCTCGGCGAGCGCTCCTCGTCCGCAGACGCCGACCGGTTTACGATCCGCGACTGTTCATTAGCTAATGTTTTGGCCCCTCGGGACTCGACGTAGAAGTCCAGGTTGAGTTTAATAGCGTTCTTATTAAACCGCTGTTTATTTAAACATCCCGCTAAGCTACTCTGTCATTCATTCGGATGGTCCGCCGCCCCCTCTTGACTCCGAGTCCATAATTCATAAGCTTTACCTCGGGTTTTTCGTCTCTGTCGGCTACGAGATACCGGGACTCGGTTGTTTGATAAAGACTCATCCATATCTGCCGGCGTGAGAATTACACGTGTTAACAGGATGATTACCTTCAGGAATAAAGGCTTCATCACTTGTCCGGTTGGAACGGTTCATTCTAGAAATAGTCTAGAAATTTGCACATCAATGCAAAGGAAGGAGCACTCGGCGAAAAAAAAAAAAAAAAAAAAAAAGACGGAAAAAAAAAAAAAAAGCCCTCCTCTTGATTACGGCATTCTTCTGCAAAGGCGAAGTAGTTTGGAAATGGCGTCGTGCACTTTGAGGCGGCTGCACCGCCGCGACTCTCTTTTCATTTAAGCACTTAACAGCGCTCGAGGATGGGCTGACCTACATTCTCCGAGTCAAAATTTAACTTTGAAGCGCCGTCGTGGAACATGACACTTCTTAAATGTTAAAATGTAGCTTGATGATTCTCCATCCCCTCTGCCGGAATATGTGTGTGTGTGTGTGTGTGTGTTCGGGGAGGTGGGGGCACGAGTTTACAGGAAGAGGTGACAGTCAATTTGCAGCACAACCGACACAATCATCATCCTACATAAATCATGTCAGGCCCCCGGAGCCCGGCGGGGAGACAGATTCATGGCTCACCTTCAAACCGCAACCTGCCAATCAGCGGAATGGCAGATACCGGGGAGCGGTTACTCAACCCCGCGCCGCCCGGAAATAATGTCGTGAGGATGCTCGGGTCGCGCCGCCGTGATGACGACCCCCGGATTTCAGCGGCTCCCTCGCGAGGGCGCTCCTCGCAACCTCGGAGGATGCGGGAAGACGGAACGATGAACACAAACGGTAATTCGGGCGACCAGAGCTGAGGACCCCGAAGTGGACGCCATCGAGGCGGGGGGGGGGGGGGGGGGGAAGGAGCGTCCGACACATAAATCACGCGATATCGTTCCCGCAAACCCTTATTTATGGGTTGCCGGGTGGGAATCTGAGCCGCCAAACAAAGAGTCGGTTCAGGCGTGGGAACGGCGTTCCTCATGGGGAGCCAGACAAGAGAAGCAATAATAGAAAAAAATGGTCGTCGATCCGGGTAAATATATCTGATTACGACATATCTTGCGGTGCCGGTCGGGCTGCACGCCGGCGCAGTGCGTCGCAAGATGCAGCCGCAGAACAGAAACATGCAGAATGTTCATTTGAGAACCTAAATGGTCCACGTTTGCGCCCCTCCACGCCAGAAGGAATAAGTGGCTGCATGTCTTTACAGGACTGTCTCAGAAAATTAGAATATTGTGGTAAAGTTCTTTAACTTCTGTAACGCAATTAAAAAAAAAAAATGATGATGTAGTATTTTGAGATAGGATTTTTGAGTTTTCTTAAGATGTAAGCCCATAATCAGTAATATTAAAATAATAAAAGGCCTGCAATATTTCAGTTGATTTGTAATGAAAATGGTTTTGTAATTGCATTACAGAAGAGAAAGAACTTTATCAAAATATTCTAATTTTCTGAGACAGTCCTGTACATCAGGGATGTAAAAAAGTATTTTGGTCCGAGGGCCAAATACGGCCTGATTTGATGTCAAGGGGGCCGGACCGTAATATTTAATTCCCTCGAAGTAACACCATATTTTTCCTTTGTTTTCGTGTAAAAAAGGTAAACAGGGGAATTATAAAAAAAATGATATGTAATGAACTGTTTCACTAAAAAAATACATGATGAATTGATATTAAAAATGAACATTGAAAAAGAATTGATGACATGACAACCTAGAAATATTGTTGAGTTAAAAGAGAAAATCTTAAAATCACTATTGGGAAATGGATTGGTAGCATGCGTAAGAGGAGAATTAATGTTTAAAAGGCTACTCTGGTTATTAAATCAATCTTTTTAATTTTGCCCGTTTTTTTTTTTTTTTTCTTTTGCGATCGCTTTCGTGGTTTTTATAGAAATAAGAAAAAAAAAAGATGGTTTTAACAATGTCACTCGATGGTTTTTCATTAACAAAATCATTTTGTTTTCAAATTTTGAAGCAAAAAATACATTGCAAATTCATTTTCAATTTTTCCTTGCCTTTTTTTTTTTTTTTTTTAAACCCATCTTGATTTCAGGCCACAAAATATTGTTCCGAGAGCCGCAATTGTCGGAAAGGGAAGACTAAACAACAAAATGTGACTCCAAGTCAATCACACTTGTGAGGAATCAAACTGTCCACTTAGGAAGCAACACTGACTCATTTTGACTTGTTTTTAAGACATTATATCAACGTTGGATCAGCCTGGAATGTGTTTTTCCACTTTAAATTTGAGTGTGACTCTAAATCCAGACCTTCATTGGTTCATACATTTAATTTCCATTCATTGTTTTTGTGTGATTTTGTTGTCAGCACATTCAACTATGTAAAGAAAAATAGCATTAATCAGGATTTTTCATTCATTCAGATCGAGAATGTGATATTATAGCGTTCCCTTTATTTTTTTGAGCAGCGTATATTGTCTGTCTATTTTGTTTATTTATTTTACTCTTGTCAATGCTATTGTCACTTTTATTTATTAATAAATAAAAGGTATAATGTCACATGTACAGTGTAGAAATGAGTTTCCCCTTGCAGTGAAATTCCTACTTTGCTGTCCACAGTGCATTGGGATGTGCGCTGATAGAAGACTGTAAACATTGTTATAAATATGATTATAGATAGGAATGTGAACATTGCAACATTGCACATTTGTCGTCTATTTTCACTCTTATTGTCTTTTTTTCAACGGTCTTTTTTCAATTCTGTTGTCCATTCTTATCCTTAATGTTGCCAACAATTTATTTGTGGACTTTGATTTTTTTTTGTTCTTTGCTTTTTTTTCTAATTGTGTTCTAATTGTCTATTTATATTCATATTCATATTTCTTTTCTTTCTTTGTTTCACTCTGTTGTCCATTCTTATCCTTAATGTTGATCTCTCTGCTGAGTATTTATTTTGTATTTGTTTTGCTATTTTCTCATTGTCTTTTCCCACTCTTCTAATTGTTTCTCTATTAATATTTATATTCATATTTATTGACATATTTAAATTCATATTTATTGACACTTATAAACAAGAGACAAAAGAATTTCCCCGACTCACTCCAATCAGTAACTGTGCTGTTTTACTTTGCCTTTTTGCTTATTATTTATTCCTGAATATGGGTGAATATGGAGAGGCTTTTTTTTTTTAGATTTTTTTATTATATCATATTTTTTATTATACCTTAACACTTCAGAGTCAATTAATTCTATTTATTTTTTGACATGAACGCATGTCAACTATGTTAAAAAGTCATCATTCCGACTGACACGTTGAACTATAACACTCGTAATATATACTAACTATGACTATCATACCCATTTTTACCAGCTGTACATTTATGCTCAATCCTTCTCAACACGCTATTAGTCATTAACAAACTAATACAATAATAAGCTTTATTGAGTGCATTGAGATGTCATGAAGAGCAGGAGTGCGTCAGCAGAACAATGTGTCCTCAACCAACAATATTATGTTCTTTTATACATTATATATTATAATATATTATATAAACTTGACTGCAACAAAGGGTTTCAAGTAAAGGAACATGATTGTAAAGAAATGGATAAGGAAAAAAACGCAAGGAGTCACATGATGATGACGGGCCAATCATCTCGGGGAGAAGACCATAACAAGTGTCGAGAACCAATGAGGAAAAGAAACCTACGACTGCATGTTTTATTGTTTGTATTATAAAAACACAGCGTCGGGGAAACATAACCGGTCAGACTTTGTGAGCTGACACTTTGCTGCTTGTCAGGGAGTAGAAGTTCAGACCCTGAGCTCTCTAAACCTTATTTTGACCGCTGAATTTAAGTCTAAATACGCTACATGGCGAAAACTATTGGCAAATAATGGGAATCGGGTGTTCCGATCACTTCCATGGCCACAGGTGTATAAAATCAAGCACCGGGGTATGTTTTTACAAACGTTTGTGAAGTGAATTCCAGCGTGGAACTGTGAACGGATGCCTCGCTCCTAAATATTGAACAGTCAACTGTCAGAACATGGAAGCGTTTGGGAACGACAGCAACTCAGCCACAAAGTGTTAGGCTACGTAAACTGTCGACGCGGGTCGGCGGATGCTGGGGGGCACAGTGCGGCGAGGTCGACGACTTTCTGCGGAGTCATTAGCTACAGACCTCCAAGCTTCAGATCAGCTGAAGAACGGTACACAGAGAACGTCATAGAATGGGATTCCATGGCCGAGTGCACTGAAAAGCGTAGGATGCAGTGATGTAAAGCAGCACGCCTTCTCTGGAGTGACCAATCGCGCTTCTCCATCTGGCAATCCGATGGACGAGTCTGGGTTTGGAGGTTGCCAGGAGAGCGGTACTTGTATGACTGCTTTGTGCCAAGTGTGAAGTTTTCTTTTTCAGGCCCCTTAGTTCCAGCGAAAGGAACTCTGAAAGCTTTAGAATACCAAGATATTTTGGACAATTCCATGCTCCCAGCGTCTTAGGAACAGTTTGAATCTGACCACTTCCTTTTCCAACATGACTGTGCACCGGTGAGCAAGGCAAGCTCCTGAAAGACATGGATGTCAGAGTCTGCTTGACTGACTGGACTGATGTCAACACTTTCAGCGGCGACTGAAAGCCAGGCCTCCTCGTCCAACATCCTTGCGTGACCTCACAAAATGCGCTTGTGGAAGAATGGTCAACAATTCCCACAAACACACTCCTGAACCTCGTGGACAACCTTCCCAGAAGAGTTGAAGCTAAGGGTGGACCCACGTCATGCTGAACCCAACGGATCAGAAATGGGATGTCACTTATACGAGTCGAGGCAGGTGAGCGACTACGTTTGGCCAGAAGGTGTATCTTCTCTTATTGCTTCATCACCCGACACGTAGGATCCACCCCCACATGGTGGCGAGGTAGAAACTGACAGGATCAAAAGGTTTTTATTGTGAAAACGTGCGGTAAACAAACCGGCGTCGACCGGCTGTGAGACGCGAGGATCCGACGCACCCCGTCTTCCCATACGCCGGATGTTCTCCCTTTCCTTTGCGCCGCCGACAGAAGACAAATGACAGGCCTATTAAAACCCATTTGTCAGGAAATAGCATGTTAACAGAATTTTTACATCCTTTGAATATGAAAATCTTTGATTTAGGCGCCGCTACTCCACGGACTAATGTGATTACAGTTATTAAACCTGCCGGATAATGAGACGAGGAAATTCCCGCTCACGAGAGCCTCGGCGGTCTGCACATTAAACATCATTCACAATCAGCCGCTCGGCTGACAGAAGGGATGGATTCGTACCGCCAAACACCATCCGAGGATCGGACGGCTAATATTTGGCGCGCCTCGGTAGAGACGGGAGGTAAATTAAAGCGGTGACATATTGACATTAATATTGGCATGAATAATTTGCGGGGAAAACCTATGGCTTATAAGGATAATAAGAATAATCATACATGACACATTTTAATCGGTTCCACTGATTCGCCACTCAGAGGTATCTTTTTTTATTTTTATTTCTTTTTTTTTTTTAAACCCCCCCCACGATAACACACACACATTATTGGATTACTTTTCCGGAGTGCCTCTCGGTCTTAAAATTCATCAGTCAACTCAGCAATACCAGACAGAAACAATGAGGGGAGCGGTCAGGAAACCAAGGTTTTCGAATAATGCATTTCACGTGCATTTCGTCCATTCAATCATTCATAATCTATACGGCTAAAAAATGGGAGGCTACAGCCGTGCTTTCGCTCTGACTGCACCAGACACTTTACTGCTCCTCCTTTGTGAAAACAGGTGGTAAATGGTAATTAAATGAACAAAAAAACCCACTGAACTCAGTGAGAATCCCTGTTTGTTGCATTTGCTGTATTTTTTTTATTTTTTTTTTATGTCAGACAGCAGGGGGGCGCGTTAGCGAAGCGATGCTGTTACAGATTTTCGGTTCAGATTCGGACGATAGCCGCGGACGGAGACCATGAGACTATTGAATGATCCTGTAACGGGACTTATTGATAAAATAGGAACACTTTGTGGTAAAATGTGATGTTGTTTACTCTAAAAAAAACACTTTCTGTTTGTTTTATTTGGATGGGATTGCTAATGGTGGAAAAAAACGCTGAAGCTTAGGGTCCATGCGCGAAGTTCTCATCTGTATGTTCCTTGTTATTTCGTTTCTTTGTAATTTGTACATATTGTGAACTGTTGTTTGCGTTTTATTTTTTAGATTTGGGGGAAATAAAAGTTTGGGTGTGTACGTTTACACAGCTTCATTTATCTAAAATAGATGGTATCTCTTTTTCTTTGCTGGGAACTATTACTTACTTAAATTCTTAATGTGCAATCATTTACTCACCGTGGGTTTTTTCATTTCAGTAGGTCTCTGTAAACTGTCTCCCTTTGTCATTTTGTTATTTTTTCTTTTGAGTCTGGTGGGAAGGGAGTTTACAAAATAAGAATTTCATTGTATTTTCTGAATCACCACATTCTCACAACACATGTGATGATAAAAATCCTGAATCTTGAACGTATCCTTTCACCCTCTCATTCAAATTTCATCCAGAGACAACCACCATCACACAATGGTTGCCCTCAAAGAGCCATGCTAACACGCTAACACGCTATAAATGTAATTAAATGTAATGAAAAATAAATGTAACTACTCCTTATAACTGAATTTATAACTCATTCAAATCCAAAATGTTACAGATGCATTTGTATATTTTCTAAGCAAATGCATATGTAACATTTTGGCTTTTAATTCTTGTAAAATTTGTTGTTTTTCTGGAAGGCTAACTTTGGCGCCATGTTTGGTGTCAAAATACTGATGTAGGTTGTATTTTTTGACAGCTGACATAACATTTTTTCTCAAACATGTATCAGCCTTCCCATCTGCATCAACTTTCACCCTTCTGGACATTTTAGGGATCATTTGTATTTTTCAATTCCACTTGTTGAAAACAACATTGATGTGGATAAACCGCGATCTAATAGCAGGATGCCGTCACTTTGCAGGTAACATATTCTGCATGCATTGTGGGAAATTCAGTTAATGGTCAATGCACGTGTCGGACTTATTTATTTTAGGACAATCGGATCTTTTAAGTCACTCTCGCAGGCCTTGAGTTTGCCGTTCTTGCTGACTTATTACTTAAACATCACATTGCCTTCTGCACTTTGTATTATGCATAATGTGCTGTCCAGCGGTTGTTTACCTCCACGTCAGTCCGAGGTGTAACCTTCATTCCTCGGACGTGCGAACGATATCGAGAAAGACTCGAAGAAACGTCGCAACGCCGATCGTCTTTACGGGAAAACAATAAATACCTCTGTTGAAACGGGCTTATGAATGGAACAACCATTCATCTAACTCCACCTGATACACACTCTCTCTCTGGCTCTTGTTGCCGACTTAAACAAAACAATGGCCGTCCAGATCGTCCGAATAAGACGCTATTTCCTTCAGCCGGAATTAAAATGTCAGCATTCTAAATGGACGAATGTGCAAGGCCGACACAATCCGCGGCGAAAAAATAAATATGATCGATGGACACTGTTGGGGCAATATAAGCCACTCTGCCGCTTCTAATAAATACAATCTGGTGCCTGTAAATAACGCGCTATCTTGGCAGGAACATTTCTTTTTTTTTTTTTTTTCTGGGCAAAAGAAGGAGAAGGAGCGCCCGAATTAGCCCGCGGGAGGCGGGGCCGTCGTCACCCAGACTTCAATTTGCGAAAGTGTCAAAGAAGGGCAAACGCTGTCAACTTCTGGAATTAGAAGGCTCGGCCACGAGGACTTAGGCGCGACCTCAGATTTAAGCCCCGACGCCCTATAAGTGATTAACATGAATGCATTAATTGCATTCAGGCAGTAAAGAGCATTAATTACGTGGAGGTGTGTGAGAGGATGTGTCATTGTGTATCTTGGAATTAGATTTTCTCAATGACTTCTTAGCATTATGTGGTAAACAAAGCACGGGCAACTCCATTCATCATTTGGGATCCCTGGAGACTGTCGTTGGGCGAAAGTTGGGGTTCAACGTCAAGTTGAACCACCGTTCACCATCTCAAGTCATATAAAGACATCCAACAATTCACTCTTTCGTTCAAACTTCTGGGCAATTCAGGGTCGCCAATGCATGTTTTGCCTTTCCTTGAACGCTATTGGAGATGTACGACTACAATTTACCCGAAAATTGCTAGAAACCATTACGCCAGCCTGATTTAATGTAAACACATGTATAAAACAGAAAAAAACAAATCTATTTTCTGCCATAGAGGCGAGATGGATGTTGACGCTAGCTATAAATTGCAGCTTTTAAAATATTCGGCTTTCCTCCTACAGTTAGAAGACACTCAGAATTAACACGGATTAAACAAAAGACACTTCGAAGTTCCAAGAAGTGTCCGACTCGAATTTCACCGCAGGAGTTCTGGCTTCACGCATCTGCAACAGTGACCCGTTCATGAAGCACCAAACTGAAAAACAAACCATCGCGAAAAAGAAAGAGTCGACACGGGAAAAACGCGAGAAAAACAACATTGGGCTACAAGATGCTTGGCAATGTGAAGAACCCTGCCGTTAGCTAACGGCGTGCTTATGTTAGCCAAAATGATCTCTTCGTCGGTCAATTTTCTGGCTGCTCTTGTTTTGGTCGCGGCAAAACGGCTGGAAAATAGTTTTAAAAATAGCGCAGTGCAAGAAGTATCTGGTCATGGGCGCGGCTTACGGGTTCCACCAATCAACAAACACCTACGTCGCATGACTTCCTGTCGAAAAAAAAAAAATTAACAATGGAACCTGAATTGGTTAAAGGAACCGAAATCAGCCGTCTCTGGTTCAGGAATGTCAGAAGATGCAGCAAGGCTTTTGCCTTTGCGCAAAACAGGATTATCCATCCATTACCTTTGAACACAATAATCCCGAGGACCGGGTGGGCATGTTAAGAAAAAAATAAAAATAAAAAATAAAAAAATGACGCGTGAAAACCAGACACGGAGTGCGTGATTACGGTGATGAGGCCATTGAAATCCTGTAATTGAGACAAGAAACATTATGATTTCAAACTGATTATGTATAATGAGCTGCCGCTTTTACTTTGTTTGCTAGTTTCGTTTAATTAAAAGACTCCCCCCCCCCCTTTTCACTTTGTCAAAGTAGATTCACATTATGCGGGTATGTTTGATAAGTGATTAGCACAGCTTGCTATGATAATAAATTGTCATACAGCGCAGCGTTTGCCAAGCACAACCCCCTCTGCAGTGTTCTCGCCCAGCGAGTCCGCCTCGATCAACCTGAATGAAAAAACAAACCGCGGTGTCTTACTCGGGTTTCATTATCCCAGGTTAACGTGGCTAATAATCACGGCTAACTTGACCTTGTCGAGCTTAGCGTTTTCCGAGACTTCCGTAGATGAGACATAGATGCATTTTTCGCTACTTTCCTGCAAAAAGCATATCTATAAAGCATGATCTAAATTCTCCTCTCGCTTCTCTGTGGAAGCGTCGCTTCGTCCCCGACAACAGCTCTACTTTTATCACCCGATACCGCCTGAGTCAAGAGGGGGTTCGGTTGTGTTCGGCCATTTATCACCTACAATCAGGAAGCGCCCACAGGCGGCTGCGAAGACCTTGGCCGCGTGCAAAACAAACAGGAAGTGTCGACGGCGAGCGGGTTGGTCGTCAACGTGCTCTCCCGCGATCACGGCTCGGAAAACAAGCATCAGCTGCGCTTCCTTTTTTTTTTTTTTTTTTCGCCGGTTCACCACATCCTCTGAATAACATTTGCTTCTTCAGTGATAAATAGATGATGATGATGATGATGATGGTGTTTGGGAAGATGAATGTGGCGAGCGCAGACGGAGCTGCGTGAAATAGGTCGATATTTCTTTATCATGAAATCTATTTAGTGCCCCGGCCGCGCTACAAGGCTGCAGCCTCTGCTGAACGGAGGAGACGTTACAGGATGCACTTTCATAACGGCGGGGAAAGCATTTTAAAGGAAACCGGTTTTGTGACATTAGAAAGAGCGTTTGATTGAATGTCTGCATCGTTTCACTCGTGGCTTGAAGGACAGCGACGAACGCTAAACATTTTCAACCGGAGGTTTGTTTTGTGTGAAGAAATGGTAGGTCAGGAATATGTTGCTTCCTTTCAAATTTGGCTAAAAATAAAAGGGTGCGTATCTTATGATTCAAGCTCCTTTGCAATCCAGCCTCACTGCCTCTGTAAATAGCTTGTTTGGTACCAACATTTGATAGACCGTCAATTAGTTGTTTTGCGAGGGGGCGCGCCAGGAGACGCCCATTTCCATAGATCCAGAAGAAATGTTACCGTCGTGGGCCAACTGTAATTTCTGGACTATTGAGCACACCTGGATATAAGCCGCATAGGCTATGAATAAATAAATCTTTCTGTATATATATATAGGTCGCACTTTTCTATAAGCCGCCGTGTCCACGCGTTGTGACATGAAATATTTGCACAAAAACATTTTTAAAATTTTTAAAATTTTAATTCTAATCAAATACATTCTGGTAAGATCCACAAATATGTACTGGATTTTTTTTTCTTCTTCCGAACAGTGCCTGGAACACCGCCGATGACAGAGATTAATAATAAATAACACAAGGAAAAGTCCGTTTATCTATCAATTTTCTATCCCTGCTTTGTCCTACTCCAGCTGATCGCTATATTGGTCCACCTTCTGCGCTCTAAAACCATTAAAATTGTATTCTTCTGTGCTGGAAATTGAAAGGCTTCATGATTTAATGGTAATTCAATTGTTCTGATATGACGAGGCTAAATGTTTTGATGGTATGAAGCTTGTTGGTCCAAAAAAAATCCTTAAATCAGCCGCATTGTTGTTTAAGCCGCAGTGTTCAAAGCGTGTGGAAAAAAAGTAGCGTGTTATAGTCCGGAAATCACGGTACATACCAAAACTGCAGTCATGTCTAGCGATGTTCTGGGAAAGTAGTCCTGGTAGCCACGGGATGAGGCCTGACTTTTCAGGCACCGAAATTAGATGTTTTTTTCATGTACATCCCAAGAAAATGCAAAGAAAATGTAACTTTCCGTCTCAAACCCTAAAATCATCGCTAAAGCTAGCCAATGCTAGCATACAAACATCTTAAACTTGCCCAGTATCCTTGACTGCGTTCAGGATCGGCGTTGTTTAAAGGCTGCATGTCACAACGGTGCCTCTGGGAAGCTTGTTACCATGGCTCCCGCCTCTTTCTTAACAGCAGCCATTGAACTTTAGGTCGCCTTGTCTATTTCTGAACAATTTGTCGAGTTGATGGGACGCCTTGCGGGATCACGGGACAATGGGAAGGGTCTGATAAGGAAAAGATGGTTTGTCATTGTAAGATGGACGTTATTGACGTCAATATAAAGGGTGTCTCGTAGACTGACCCTTGCCTTGACTGACCCTATGCCTTGTTCCTACAACCACATTCAAACAAGCGTCTGTGGAGTATTTGACGAGATCATTGAACAGGATCTTAGACAACAAGAGGATATCTGAAGGAAGAAGATTTGTGGCGGTGCCAATTCTTAAGAATAAAGGTGATATTATAGAGGGGTAGAGTTGGCGAGCCATGCTGTGAAGTTATTGGACAGAGTGGTGGAAAGTAGTTTGAGGGGCAGGGGTGAGTGCTTGTGAGCACCAATATGTGGAGAAAGAGTACCACAGATGGAGTATTTGCTTTGAGAATGTTGATAGAGAGAAGGTTGGAGGGAGCTGCGCTGTGCCTTTGTGTACAACAGGGTGCAGAGAGAGCGAGTACGGTTCTGTATGAAGAAGCTTTGATTGGCAGAGAAGTATGTTGAAGCGGCGCAAGACATGTATGCTAGCTGTGAGACAATGGTGAGGTTTGATGTCGGTGTGACAGAAGTTTAAGGTAGAGGTGGGAGTGCATCAAGGAGAAGCTCTGAGCCCCTTCTTCTTTGCAACAGTGATGGACAGGCTGACAGATGAGGTTAGACAGGAATCTCAATGGACCATGATGTTTGCAGATGACACTGTGATCTGTTATGAGAGCAGGAAGGAGATGGCGGAAAATCTCAAGAGGTGAAGGCATGCCTTGGAGGGGAGAGGAATGAAGGTTAGCTGAAGCATGACAGAATATGTGTTTGTAAAGGAGAAGAACCCAAGTGGAACGGTGAGGCTACAGGGAGGGAACATAAAGAAGGTGGATGATCAATAGCCCAGAGCAGGGGTCGGCAACCTTTACCATTCAAAAAGCCATATGGACCCGTTTTCCCAAAGTAAAGACGAGACCGGGAGCCACACAACCTTTTTGAAATTTGAAATGAATTAACACGGCATATAACGTTATATGTTGTTTTTTTTTTTTGCCTTTATGCTATGTATCCAAATGCACTGCGCACAGCAAAGTAGGAATTTCACTGTAGAGGGAAACAGTTTTCTACACTGTGCGTGGGAAAATAAACGCTTTGAATGGATAAATAAAATGCGAACGAAATGACATTTCTGCAAGCAACAAAACATTTTGAACTCTGAAAAAAAGACGTTTGGTTGAAGGTTACTTTTAAGCAAAATACTCAATGTCTATTTGAGTCCTTCTCCACCGGCAGCAAACCAAAAATGCCGTCATCCTTTTACTGGCGCTTGCAGTCGTTTATCAAGAGTGATAAAACTATTTTAACACGTTTTATTCAGATGTGACAAGATGGCTACAATCTTGAAATTTAAAATAATATTTTAAAAATGAGCATACTCAAATAAAATACATTTTAATTAAATAAGATTAAAATTTATGAAAAAGAATCAATAAAAATAAAAAATAATTAGAAAATAATTAAAAATGAATTAATTATCTAAATCTGTGTCATTCAGCTCGGGGAAATTCTAAAGCAGCTCCAAAAAAAAAGAAATAATCTCCTTTTCGAGCTCCCGCATTCATTTATCCG
Organism: Fistularia commersonii; assembly: GCF_037954325.1. Classification (NCBI taxonomy): domain Eukaryota; kingdom Metazoa; phylum Chordata; class Actinopteri; order Syngnathiformes; family Fistulariidae; genus Fistularia; species Fistularia commersonii. The sequence goes on along the minus strand of NC_141319.1, from coordinate 5,034,077 downwards.
ATCATTCAATCATTCACATCGAGTACGAATTCTGTGCCGATCTTAAGCGGGCCGGATTAAAAAGACCAACGGGCCGTATTTGGCCCGCGGGCCGTAGTTTGCCCGCCCCTGTGCTGGATCTTCTCGAGATGAAGTCGTAATGAGAAGGTTTGGACACGAACAGTGGAGGGACGGAGGAGATCTGTGGAGAAGGACGCTGTGGTTGGAAGAACCAGGCAGGAGAAGAAGATCACAAAGGAGATTTGGTTGGTGTGAGATAAAAGGATGGAGAGGGTTAGATGGAGGCACGTGATTGGCTGTGGCGACCCCTGAAGAGAGAAGCTAAACGCAGAAGAAAAAGAAACGCAAAGAGGAGCAAAGATACATTGAAGGTCGACAGCGTTTAAAATGTAATGGATGTGTTTATTTCCGTCGGCGATAAAACTATGACAGGGTTCAAGATTATTCCGCTGACTTCTTGAATCCAATCGGCCGATCGTAAAACAAAACATTTTGGACTCGGCTTTTTCATCCTGCTGTTCGTTTGTGGAGACGGCTGCTTTGCATTTAATGCGTGAATACTCTGAAAGTACTGTGCTTGTTTGGCTAAACCTTTATTTTTAGCAGCCAACCTCTCCATCTCCAGCCTTTTGAATAAAAAAATAAATAAATAAATAAATAAATAAAAAGAAGAAGCAAACAAATAACAAAAAAAAAACAAAAAAAACGATTTATTCCTGGGCCCTTTGTGATGGTGTCTTTTTTGTATCCGTCTCCATGAGAGGGGAGTGATGCAACTGCCAGATATCAATATCTGGGTCTTTGTGAAGAAAGTGTTGCCCAGATAAGACACTCGGTGCACAGTTGACGGCTTCACGGGGAGGAAAAGACAGCCGGAAAAGATGGAAAAAAAAAGAGAATAATCGAATTGGCGAGGAAAAGAAAATCAATAAATCCATATGCGTGTCCTAAAAATAAATAATACGCAAATAGATAAAATTAAAAAAAGGCGGAAGGCAACTTCTCTTTTCGCATTCTTGCATCTTTTTGATGATCAGGTTGGAAACAGTTTTATTTTTTGCAAACTTTTATACTAGTCATTTCTGAAAAGAGAAAAAGGGTCACAAACCATTTGATTGGCTGGGAAAAAAAAAAAAAAAATGGCATCAAGCCGCTTTCATGCAGAAAACTTCCAAGAACGCAGTGGTAAGAAGCGTCCAGCTCCAATCGATTCGAGGAACCAGCCGCCCCGAGCAGAACTTTTTAGTTTTGCATCCACACAGGCAGTAAGGGACCTCAGTAGGGACCGGGATGATGCAAGCGTCTGCAACGCTGACCTTTACCGTCACACTCAAAAACAAACCGCAACGGCGATGAGGAAAACGACAGGGGACGACAAGGAGAGCGAAGCTGCCACGCCGCTCAATGTTCCGCGCGGTCGGAATGACAACCGTGGACTATCGGATGGGTTGAAGTGTTTTGGTTTCCTCCCTGCGCTGCTTCGCCGGGTGCAAAACAGCGGTGTTAGCTAAACTCCGAACTTATTTGGGGAAGCCCTGGAAGCACGTGTGTGTTGTAGCGGGTCGGAGAAGCTTCGTCGGTCGATTTCGCGTTGGGTCGGTCCATTTAAGTAGCAAGGTGACCTATCAGGTTATGGGTTCGGCTTATGAGTTCCACCGACGCCACGTTAGTTGAGATTAAACCATAAAAAACCCTGCATCATATATGTATGATGTGTTCTGATTGATGGTAAGTGATATAATTTTCCCAATTTGATGTAAAAATGACAAACTACGTTGAAGTTGTTATACTTTTAGAGAACAAAAAAAGCAAGCGTCACTTTAGGTTGAAATAATGATCTTAATCTGGTCGTAGTAGCTAAATCATGTTAGAATTCTTAGAAATGCTAATAAATGTGCCTATTAATTAACAATAATGTAACTAAGAACCTTATGTGATAGTTACTCACAATAATCTATAACCAATAATAATAACTAGTTTGAGATAAACTCTTAAATAACTCTGTTTTGCAAAATGCCAAATAAAACTATTCAACAGTATATCTAAAAAAAAAAAGTGCTTACAAATATTTATGTTTATTTATTTCATTCCTGTCATTGCTTTTGTCACTTTTGGTTGTCCATTTTCACCCTTATTGTCTTTTTTTTTTCTTTCCCATTCTGTTGTCCATTCTTATCCTCGATATTGTTGCTGTTGTTGTTCTTTCTGCCGTCTATTGATTTGCGGATATTTGTATTTTTGTTTTTTTTGGCTATTTTCTAATTGTCTCTCTATTCACATTGACATTCATATTTATTGACACTTACAACTGTTACCGCTGTAACAAAATAATTTCCCCAATGGGGGAAATATTCAAAAATAAATGTAAATATTCAGATATCAAATATTCAAATCCATTTATCCACAAACTTGAATTATCGCTCAATAACACCTCGGACACTACGGTTGGGTTTTCAGTCCTTGTTTGTTTCCCACTGGCAGCCCTTCCTTTAGGGAAGCGGTAGAAAACAAAGAAAGCTATGGCTCTTTGCATAACCCTTGAATTTCTCACCACTCAGAAAAAAACCAAAATAAACTTTATTTCAGTACCGTAGGACTGGTCGGACGGATACGGCAGCCTCTTCAAAAGATCACTTCAGGCACTCTTACAATATCAGCCACTTTTAAATAACAACCCCGCTTCTTTTATTTTGAATTCACGCTGCTGTGTTGTAAATCCGCGCTGAGAGGTTACAACGCCGCGATCGTAATTAAACAGTATTTTTTTCTCTCGGCACGACGGGTGAGGCTTCAAAGAGGTGATCCGGAGCGTTTTCAACCGTTGCAAATAAGTGACCAGCAGGCGAGAAATATGTTTTCATCCAGTCACCAAAGCGACGCTAGCGGTTTGTCTGGTAGCATAAAAATAAACGCAGCATTAAGGCTTTTAATTATATTTTTAACCCAAAAATAAACAAAGAAACAAACAAAAAACACCGGCAAGGTGCTTTGCTTTCCACGGTTGATCTGGGAAAATAAAAAAAAAAAACGTGCACGTCACGTCAATAAAAGTTGCTAAGGTCTCCGTCCTGGTGAGAGGAGCTAATCATATCTCCATGTGGGGGGACGGAGGAGGGACCTATCTGATTTCCACTGATCTATCACACACACACACACACACACACACATGCTGACAAAATGTCAAAGGTACACACTCCCGCAGCCAAACAGGAAGTGAGTTCACACACACACACACACACGGGTGGACATGTAAACACATCATGAAGTACAGCATGCTATTCAGGTACCCGCTGCTTCATCTCCATATTGCTGCTGCTGTTTGGCCAAAACGCAAAATAAAAGTTCTGGTTTGGAATATAAATGTATCGATATTCACGGGCGCGTCGATTCTCCGGTGGAATTGCAGCGTCGTGAGCAGGCGTGGGGGTTTGTGAATTCATACAAGTTCGTCCTTTTCAGGGACTTTTAAGTGAAACGTTGAAGTTCTCTCCTGCCTACTTGATCGTATTTAGTCTGTCTATTAAAAAAAAAAAAAAAAAAAAAAAAAAAAATGATTGTCCGATGACCGTGGGATAAGCGGTAAAGATAATGAATTAAATGAATAATTAAATCATCTGAATAACAAGAAGGTCATATTTGGCTCGGGTGTCGGTGCAGGTTGGTTGTACAGAATTTTCTCCACATGTTCCTAAGTTTTTTTTTGTTTTTTTTTTCCTTCATCATATTTTTTAATTCAGCTTAAAAAAAAAAAAAAAAAAAAAGGAAAATTAAAAAAGACATCTGGTCTTGAGTGACCAGATGTCTTCAATTCTCCCTTCTCTATATAAATAAACATTTAAAATGTTTTTTCCCTTTGTTTATAAGAACATAATGAGTTTTCTTTACCCAGTGGGATCCATCTGTGTCTGTCCCAAATTAAAAAGTGGAGATAGAAAATAAACCAATATAGATGGTGTCCGTATACTGGCGTTGTTCCTGGCAAACCAAATCCCCCAACACGTGCGCGATGCACTTCTAGAATATGAATATCGGCATTTAAAAACGTCTGCGGTGACAAAGACGGGCGGCGATGCATTTTTAGATTCTAATTATGACTTAGGTGTCATTTTCAGACGTGCAGGTTGTCGAACTTTTTGCAATTCTTAGAGGCTTTTCTGGATTCTGGCTTTTTTTTGCTTTTTCAGTGCTAACATGATGTCGGTGCTTGACGACTGGTAAAACTGCGCATAATAAGATACTTCTAACGGTGTGTTACCGTATTTTCCGCATTATAAGGCGCACCTAAAAGCCTTTAACCTTCTCAAAAACCGACAGTGCACCTTATAATCCAGTGCGCCTTATATATGGATCAATATTGAGCCGCAAGAGGTCTCGCAACTACGGGAAGCAGCCGCCGATTCCATTTTATCCCGAAGAAGAAGTAGCGCGTGGTGCATGATGGGATATATGACTGCGCAGAGTGTGCATTTTCATTTCCGAAGTAGCAGCGGTAAAAATGCTAAAGGGGAATTCCAGTCCCAGACCACTTGTGCGGATAAAGACCTCAAAATGGCACATTTCAAGAGACACGCTTACGGAGCAGCGGCGAGAGAATTCAACATTAACGAATCAATGATGTGGAAGTGGAGGAAGCAATAAGATGACCTGAGCCAAGTAAAGAAGACTAAACAGAGTTTCCAAGGAAACAAAGCAAGATGGCTGCAGTTAAAGGACAAACTTGAACAGTGGGTTGTTGAACAGAGAGCTGCAACTAGAAGCGTCTCTACAGTCACTATTCCAATGAAGGCAACAGCGCTAGCTAGCGACATGAAAAATGAATTTCTTGGTGCTTTCGTTTTATGAAACGCTTTGAACTGTGGCATACCGAGTTGGAAATACATTGTTTTCAACAAAGGCGGCGCAAATAAGAGCTACGGGTACGTACGGTACCGTATTGTGAATGCGCTAACTTGTTTTGGGAGTGAACAGAGTTGTCAGAATGTTGGTTTGCATTCTATTAATAAAGTTAGACTGACTTATCTGACTGTTTTGTTGACATTGCCTTGAGCGCAGCTCCATTTAGTGGATGCATAACGCAACCCCAGCCACTGCTAGCTTCTATTCTATGCGCCCTATAAAGCGGTGCGCCCTTTATATGATTTAAAAAAAAAAAAATAGACCATTCGTCGAAGATGCGCCTTATAATCCAGTGCGCCTTATAGCGCGGCAAATACGGAACTTTTCTAAAAACTAATTTGACCCGCTGTTTTCTTGCAACATGCAAAAATAGCGAAAAGAACTGGCTAGAAATGGACCGACGACGAAGACGTCCGAGCTCTTCTAGCCTGCTACACCTCAGAGGGGTTTTCATGGCTCACGGCAGCAACAAACATTTTGGGCAAAATAGGTACAGAGTTAGCTAATGGGAGGTTTTTCTTGAGTTTGGCACTGAAGGTGTACGTCATGGTTGCAGACACTTTGGTCATAAAAGTTGTACTCAACCCTCACTGCCTGCAGGACTGCAGGAATCCACCCTGGAGATGGGTAGTTACTGAAATACTTCAAACTTTTCTGTCCGAAAGCGGCGAGTATCATTTGATGTGATATGATTCCTGAAGTGATACGATTCCCCAAAAAGTCATGTTTTATTTCACTGTTGTAAGTCTGATCTGAGACATGTATGCTTTCGCAAGCTGCAGTTTATCAGAAAAGGTTTGTTTCCATGTTTATCTTTTTTCAAGATTTGGATTTGCCATCGATTACGGCTGCCTGCGATCGGAACTTAGAAAACTATATTTGCACGCACTTTGCGAGCCAACAAAGAAAACCGGTACACAGCTTTTGTTTTTTTTTTCTTTTTTTTTGTTCAGCTTGATCAAAAGACTGCGGATGAAACCCTCAGACTCTGTGTTGTGACTGCGGTGGTGAAAGAAGTTTGTATTTCCAGTTTATGACCGTACTGGATCGAAAGCGTGCGTAAAAGCAAACAAACAAACAAACAAAAAGTCTTCATGGTTATATCCCATAAAATACGCTTGTCCATAGTTAGAGTGCGTGTAAAGCAAATTCAACTGAGGTTAAGGTATAAAGGGACAAAGCTAACACTACTAGGCTTATCCAATTAGCAGTAAAACACCTCCGGTCATGGACATGCAGCCAAAGCCATACTGGAGTAAAAAATAAATAGCTCTGACAAACAAACATTGAAAGAAAGCGGTAGATAAGAACAAAATATCCTGCACAAACAATCACGTATGCCTTCCTGTGCTTCAATTCGCTTCCATCTGTTCCTCTATCTTTTTATCCGAGGTCGTCAAAATGGTATATTCGGCAGTGCGGGGAGGGTTTTTTTGAGAGCGCGGCGTGGGAGGTTTAGGTTCTACGCTGTGGACCCGGTTCCTCGGACAATGACCCTTTGGCCCTTTTCACGAAAATCCACAGTAGCGAACATTATTGTATTATTTATACCTATTTTAAAGCTTTATGACCCTTCCTACATGCTTACCGGACTTTCCCATACTCTTATCGTATGCCCTATTTCTGTTGAATTGTTTTTATCCTTCTTTGTCGCAGCCCAACCACTCACATCCTGCTTACTTTTGTTTATTTTATCCTTGTCATTGCTATTGTCCCTCTGTTTATGTTGTCATTTAATTTTGATTGTCTATTTTTCACTTTTATTGTCTTTATCCTTGTTGCTGTTGATCTCTTTGCTGTCTATTTATTTGTTTTGCTATTTTCTAATTGTCTTTTCCCACTCTTCTAATTGTCTGTCTATCTATATTTATATTTATTGACACTTATGACTGTTACGCTGCTCCGACAAAATAATTTCCTCAATGGGGATCAATAAAGTTTATCTAATCTTATCTTAAGTAGCGATGGCATGTCAATGTATGCAATGCTCTGGAGATGCAGAGAATAATGCTGAGCGAATCACAACCAAGTTTAGAAAACACCTTGCTTTGATTGGTCACCACCCTTGAAGCTGCTTATTTTAACGTAAAAAATAATTAACTTTTAAATAATTATAAAATACTTATAAAAAATAAAAGTAATTAATTAATTGAAAAAATGAATAGATAAAAATGCATTTATATCCCAAAGATCAGAGGTCTGGCGAAAAAAATCTGCAATTTAAAATTCGATTAAAAAAGGTGGAAGGTGGATGGGATATGGTGAGGGACTACTTGAACGAATAAATAAAATGTTAAAACAAAATTGTAAAAGTTACAGAAAAAGTAAGAGGTCATATTTCATCACCGATTTTAAATCACTGATGTTCATTAGTTCATTAACTTATGACAAATGTCCCGCCAAAGAGCTGCACTTTAACGCCTTTACCTGCTTTCTGTGATCAATACCCAATTACACAGTTCCTTTCAGTGGATTGTGGATTATTGGTCTGGGAAAAAAAATGCACGTTTAAGAGCAGCCCAGGAGGCTTATAAAGACAGATGCAGTCGGGACCGATCAGTAAATATGCATCATTACTCCGCCGTATCTCGAATCAGCGAATCAGGCTTAACAGCATGGGTGGCAGAGGGTAGGGGAGCGCTGACAGATGCTTGAGCCCGTTAGCCGGAACGCTAGCGATATAACTGCGCTAACCGGGCCGCCATAACGGTGTAATGTGTCTGGCACATAGCGCTTCGGCGAATGAAAAGCCCCGATTTCAATCGAATGTTTCCGTGCGGCCCGTCTGTTATTAATAAATGGAAAATAAAGGACGCGTTTGGAAATAAGGCGCCGATGTCGCATTACCGTTTTCCCGTAATCGCACCGAAAGGCACCTCGGTAACGCGCTTAAACCAGACACTTTCCTCTTACGGTGGGATATTGTCGGAAATTTCACAGCCGTCGCGGCCGTTACGTCCGCTTTCGCTCGAGGGCACGGTGACCGCAAACCGTTGAGCTAGCGTAGCATACCGCCCCAGCAGAAAAACGGCCAAAGCTAGCGGTATTAACGTTTGCTACAACAGTGACTGGCACTGATGTCAGCGGGGGGAAGGAGATGCGCGAAGGTGAGGAGGGGGTTCTTACATCTGAGATGCTGTGCATGCTTGCCTTGATGCATTTCCCCCCACTGGAGCTTTGCTACTGAACCAGAACACATTCTTTACCCAGGCAATCTGTAATGAGACAGCTAGCTAAATTAGATCATCATGCTCTGCAGTATACTGCACCAACCGGGAAACCGTCACAATAGGACAAGATAGAGGTCTCTAAATGTATTTTTATTGCGTGTAAAGCATTGCACTCACAATGTTTACATCTAGATGGTAACGTATATGTTTCTTTAACCTTGTTGGAGGTACCGAACCCCACTGGTTTCGTACATGCATTCACCGAACCCTTCTTTATTGGAGAAATAAAATGTGATTTTTTTCAAAATCAAGACATCGGTAAATGAACCGTGCGTTAGCATCACTGTGTTCAAAGAACAAAACCAGCAAAACGTGATTTTCACACAAAAACAAAAATGAATATTTACAGCAAATCAGCGTGACTTCTGCTGTTGCCTTTCAGAAACCGGTTCAGAAATGTGCGGTTTCTCCTTTGCAAGTGCCACTCTCATGTCATTTTCGCAAAAAGGTCTGTTCCTTTTCTTCGTTTTTATGTCCAGCACTCTGGAAAACGATTGCTCGAGATCTCCTTTTGCCAATTCTAGACCAGAACTCAACCTGGCATTGCAAATCATGCAGTTTGGACGCCGACTCCCATCACGTTCTGTTACACATGCGAATCCATATCGTACGTATCCGTCCGACCGCTGTCTTTTTTTGTTCGACATAATTCATATGAAGGGATTAAAGTATTAAGAAAGAAATCTATGCAGCTATGCAGCGTGATCACCAATTCTATGAGTCGTGTCTTGACCTCCGCCGAACCCTTGAGACCGACAGATCGAAGCCAGGTTAAGACCCACGTCATCGTACTAACCATTCTCCGAATCTACGTTTGCCAGCCTACCTGTGTATCCTAGCATCCTGCCCACAGAAGGTCACCTTCTTATTATTTACCATAAAAGCCTTCTACATCCTTTGCAAGAAGCGAAAAATCAGTATCGGACTGGAGGTTTGTTCTTGACACGTCATCCGGGAACTGTTGGATGAGGAAAAGCGGAAATGTTGTCAACCCTGCTTTTAATAATAATAATGTATCCTTTATTAATCCTTCTTGGGGAAATTCTTTATATGCAATTAACCCGTCATGGATGAACCATGAGGCTGCCGTCCATCAACCACACACAAGGAATGGAACCACGGATATCCGGTTCCAATGAAAATTGCTGCTTATTGATGCTATAAATGCTAAAAACGTGCGTTGCAGAGGGCGGGGCTAACGGGATACGCCGTACGTAGAGACATTAACCGTATCGAGTTCGGGATGCTAGAATCATCCCGCTCCGAGCGCCGTCCTCGCTACTTTCTGGGTCAAAAAATGACAAACGGCATTCTTGTCTTCTTCAGTCCAAACAAGGATGAAAGGAAACTCAAGACCAAACGGTTTGAGTTTTCTCAAATAACAGAGAAATAACAATTATCTATCATTACTTTGTTACGCTGACCTGAATATTACGGAAGTGGCTTTGGAGAGAGAATAAATATATCTTACTTTCCTGGAGCTCTCAAGCTGCCCCATTTTCCTGGTGGGAAATGTGACAGACGTTCCTTGAGTCCAAAACTTAACTTTCTAGAGTCTAGAACTTAACTTCGTCATGGAGATCCATCTTCCAGACACGACAGATACAACGAACATGTGTTTAAAGATATTTGACGGTGCAGCATCGCACCGGCGATGTTTCCACACTGCTGGCTTCGCTTCCAAAATTTGCTTTTGACTAATGGCGGCAGACTTGCATGATAAAGTTACGGCACATTAAATCTCCTGACCCGGTCAAATGCGAATAAAATCCAAACTTTCCAAGCTGCATTTATTGAATTTGAATTGATATCAATATGGGACTAGACTTTAAATAACATCTCTCAGGCAAGCTATAATGGATATAACTCTTCCCTTTTCCTCCCCTTTTTTCAAGGACGCCAGCAGGTAATAATAAGACCTTGTTTGGTGCAATAAACCAAACAAAAGGTAGACCAGAATGCAAATATAGTGAGGCAATAAGATAACTTTGGAGCAGATAAGCATCCGGTAAATATCACAGGCTGCCACTTTTGCTTTGCAATGAAAGGTGTTTAATCAGAGTTCATCAACATTCGTGGTGCAAAGAGGTGGCGTCCTTTGGAATTTAAAAAAAAAAAAAAAAAATGGCAGCAGATGTGGGATAAACGCGAGTGTGTGTGTGTGTTTTCTAAAAACTTTTATCCCCAAACTCATCCTGATGTCACGCCGTTCCCTTTGCTGCAAATCCATGAGTTTTTTTTTTTTTTTTCCCTCACATATGTTGTTTTTGGCATTGCGTTGCCATATGCAAAAAAAAAAAAAAACTATGGAAAATATTCTTGCATCAAAGGGAATCCGGAAATATTTCATTTAACGCCAAATGGACCGACCGATGACAGAATAGTGACGCAGCCCGAGGCCAAATGTTTACGTCCCTATCGTATCAATTATAGATCACACACTTTGGTATGTGTGGTTGTTTGTAAGGACGTTCGTTGTCTTGTCCGAAAACAAAACAAAACAAAAAAGCACGCATGTTTGCGCACGTGTTAATCTGCGCGTCCTCGAAGCGGCGTTTGGCAGGTGCAGAAATGCATCGGCGGCGTAGAGGCCGGAGCAAATCGGAATCCGGGCGTTTAGCATTTAAGCGGCTTTGCGAGTTAACTACCGAAATCTAAACTCGTCGACTCGATGCCAAAAAAGGGTAACGTTGCCTCCGTCTCGAGGAGACGAGGCGATCGGGTTCCTTTCAGTTCATAGATTTTTAGCAACCGCGGCTGCGCTTGTCAGCTTCGGTTGATTGCCTGACATATTTTCTCGGCGTGTTTCGGCTCATCTGCAGTTGTCAGTTCTCCAGACTTGGCCGTCGAAGCCGTGCCCCGGACAATTCAGCTCATTCCCAATACGAGCTGACTTTATTTATTTACCTTTTTTTTTTTTTTTTCCACCTGGTCTCCTGCCAGTTCTGTCAGTCTTGATGTCTCCATTGCCCAATGTGGTTCTGTCTATCTGGCTGTGGCCTCTACGCATTGGATTTTCTCATTCTCCCCGACTTCCCTTCCCGGGTCCGTGACCTCTCACCATTTCTTCTCTTGCACCCCCTGTTTTTCCTCCCCTTCATCCCTTTCACGCTATTTTACCACTCAAATCCTTTGAGCAACCTTCATTTCCCCTCTTTGAGGCGCTCCGCAAAAGAGGTGTTTGGGCAGAACGGCCGGCGATGTCGTGTCAGACGGCGCAGGAAGCGGCGGAAGCTGTGACTCTGCCACGGCAAGGATTCGAGCTTTTATATGCTTTACGTAAAATATGCAGTCGGACAGACCCTCTGCGTTCATTTCCTGCGTAATCCTGCACTATTTTGGGGAGTTTGCAGATACGTAGCCTAATGTCGAGCTAACGCCTCACGATTTCCCAGTCGCATACCGAAAACTGGAAATTGGAAGTGAAACGGAAAATTTTAACTGCTGCATCGCATGTTGTTTCGTGCTGCTTTAGGAGCAAAGTCATGAAAACGGGATGTTCTTCCAATGCGTCCGAGAAATTGCACAGAGGAAACGTTGTGTCCAGCTACATCCGAAGGCCATATCCTGATTTCAGTCCTGATTTCTCCTGTGCTACTCTGACCATGCACGACCACAGCCCAGAACAAAAGAAAACTCAGCCAGAGTAGCCTAACGGAAGACAGTCGTGCCCTTCACGCTTTGCAAATCACAAAAGCCTCGCTCAAGTGATCGAACCCTTGTACTCTCCTATAGCGCCCTGAATGCCTTGTACCTTTCTGAGGCTTCTAAATAAAAGACCTTCACGTTTTCTTTTAGAACAAGAATTTCCACAACCGAAGGCGATGTCAGTAGTCGTGGAGGAGTCCCCATCATCTCGATCATTAAGCGGAGGTTGGCGGTGTTACAGTCTGTAACTCGGTTTTTGCAGAGTCCAAACGTGTTTGACATTATCGCAAGTGTTCGCGCTACGTCAACGTAAAGACAACCAATAGATGGGCGCCAAGAAAACAAACAGGACACCTGGTACCAGCAGGATGGGTAAGGATCTTCAAAATCTTTGCAAAGTCTTCAGATGTAAAATCCACAATCTTAGAGAGACGATAGTCTACTCAAAAGTCTTGAGGTATTAGCCCAGAATAACGCGGCAAACGGAGCAGCACCACCGGAACTCGTCGGTGGCAGGGTTGTCCAGTATGCTTAAGCGCAACCAGCTGGACTGCTCTGGACCGCAGACGCCTGCAGCGAGTGGTAAAGACGGCACAGAAGATCACCAGAAGTCCACTGCCGCAGAGTCCACAGCTTCCACTCCCACCCCCAACATGGACTGTTCACACTCCGGAGGCACAGGAGTGTGAAATGTAGAACGACACGATTAAAGAACTTGTTCGCCATCAGACTCTTAAACACCCGACACTCATTCTTCTTCTTGCACATGTAAAATCTACCGCCCGCTTAAAGTGCACTCATCCTTGCACCTGCACTCAAACGTCTTATTGCACTGTTCATATTCATATCTATGATCATATTTATAATAATGTTGTTTACACTCTTCTACCAGCACATACCCCAATGCACCGCGGACGACAAAGTAGGATTTTTACATTGCAGGGAAACACGTTTCTACTATGTACACATGACAATAAACGCTTTGAGTCTTGAAAAGGCGCAGGGAACAAGAAGACGACCGACCGTCGGTACAACCAGGACTTTCCCTTCAACATGGCGCCCTGCGTTCGATGGCCGTAGAGACCGCCTCCCCCTCAGAATGGACATTATCAGACGCACCTCCGCCGTCGCCATGTTTGTTATTGTCTCAAATGGAAAGCGCGAGTCAGAACTTGGAAGTGAACTCTGCACCGCTCACTAGCGGATGCATTGCTTAAAAACCATGGCAACCAAATGTTCCCAGTGATGTTTGGCTTTCGAAGGATGGTCGATCTGTGTACCCTTGTAACGTGAGCATACATAACCCCTATTAATGCAAACTGATAGAAAGGTGTCAAAAAACAACAAAAAAAATAAGATATAATAATAAATACAACACAATTTATAACGGTTTGGACATTTGAGATTGTTTTATATAAATATTAGCCTCAGTCAAATTCAGACTTCATGTATTCTCTCCGGCGAAAGCGACGGACCCAATGCAAATCAATAAAGTAATTTTCTCCCGGTCTTGTTGTAATCAGCAATCTGCCATGTGTGCTCGGGGGGAGCGCGGCGTTTGAACAAGAGACGCTTCCAGCTGCCGCTGAGTCGCCCCGTGCTCCGAGAAACAAATAACGGAAAGGAAAGCTCCGGTCGTGAAAGTATTTAAGTACGTATCACTTGTTCAGTAAGGCTTACCTGGATAGTATCGGGTCCGACTTCGGACGGCGATTCTGGGGTTCTTGAAAATGCCCCCCGTTTGAATTGATAAATATGTGATTAACCGGTAATCGTGTATTATTGGACTTAATAGCGGGATAAACTCAGAGGAAAAAGAACAATGTATTCCATTTGGAAAACCTAGACTTATTTTTTTCGTCGCTATCCAATGCGGTGCAAAAGACTCGCCAATCGTTGAGGCCGTTCCAAATACCTTCAGATCATTGTTTTGGATACAAAAAAATATCCAAATACAATACAATACAAAAAAAAAAAAATACAATACAAATACAAAATACAATACAATACAAAATAAAAACAATTTTTTTGATACAATACAAAAAAAAAAAACAAACTCACTAACCCAAGCTTACTGTTCTGTGTATTTCCTGTGCATCGTGTATTTGCAAGTGTATTTGCAGTCCCTATGTCCTCTATTGTAAGTCGCTTTGGATAAAGGCGTCTGCCAAATGCAATGTAATGTAATGTTTTAAAAAAATGAAAATGTCGCCTTTTGATTTGCAGCACCTTATTTATAGTGATATAATTTGTCTTTTGAGCATTTTCGGGTGTGGATTTTAAAACCTCCATGCACGCAGTTGGATCCAAACAACCCGGAGCTTCGGGGTTGGAGCGCCGAGTACCCGAGTTTAGCTTCGCAGGTCAAGCTAACATGGCGAGACCGTTCGAAATGTGCCTCCTCGCTGTTTTTCGACAGAATCAAACGCACAGTTTGCAAATGAAGAACCATTTGCCTTTTAGGATTGCATTTACAGCGGTGTTTAATCTTAGCAAAACAGAATACAAATGTCTGTGCTTTGGCTGGGGAACTCCGCAACTCAGCTTGTTTGATCGGTTTAGTTCCTTGAGTCCTCAGTGTCGCGCCAGACGGACCTATTTCGGGGCCGTCGCCTGTTTTAGACGAACATCAGGAAAGCGTGACGCCGGAACAGTGAGCGCGCCGTCACGCCGCTGTCAGCAAACAGCTCGACAGCAGGAGTGTTCGCCGTCTACTCGCTTCTTCGGGAGGCCTGACATCTTATCGTGCATGAAATCCACGCTGGTTTATTCAGGATGTAGAAAAGCGAAGCGCACACTTTGACCTCTCCTGGCGCCGGCTCAGCTCACCGCATTTTGAAAGGCGGCAAAAAGCAGGACGAGGGCCTTGTTGAGCCGCATTTTGTAATAACGGTGCATTTTGTAATAAACGTCCAAAATGTAATAACTTTTTAATTTCATTTTGTAATATAGCCGCATTTTGTAATAAACCGCCGCATTTTGTAATGAATGTTGCCACATTATGTAATAAGTTATTACATTTTGAGAAGATTATTACAAAACGCACTTGCAACTTTTTTATGCTCTAGGAAATGTAATAACATGGAATTTATAGAATATTCTCTGTTAATGCAACCTTTGAATAGTGTACTGATAGTAATTGCTAAGTACTGCTACTAGGCTAATACAGTGATACTAATAATAGGCCTAGCTTTTACAAGTACTTTAAAGTAAAATAAAATACAATTAACAAACAAATAAACTATGATTTAGAATTGTTATTACATAATGCACCATGTTATTACATTTCCTAGAGAATAAAAAAAAGTTGCAAGTGCGTTTTGTAATAATCTTCTCCATATGTACTAACTTATTACAAAATATGTCTTTATTACAAAATGATATAAAAAAGTTATTACGTTTTGGACGTTTATTACAAAATGCACTGTTATTACAAAATGCAGCTCAACAGGCTTTCTTTACAGCAGCAATTTTTTTTTACAATGTCAACCGGTAAACATCTTGTCAGAACGATGACGGATCCGTTGCGTGAGGAAGCCATACCGTTAGACAAGAGGGGAAAGAGGCCAAAATGAGAAGTTAAATTGATCTGCACGAACGAGATGGGAATTAGAACTGTTTGATTTCAATTTAGAGCTTTTAAAAAAAAACAGAAAAACATGAGGGCTTAGATGGTTATCTGAGTTTGAGAGCAAAGTTGAGTGACATGCTAGCTCATGTAAACAGGTGCGGTCGTTTTAAATATTCTCGTCAAAATGTTCCTGTTGTTGCAACTGCACTTGAATTTCTTCACTTTACATTACATTACATTACATTACAATCATTTGGCAGACGCTTTTATCCAAAGCGACTTACAAGAAGTGGAATTTAGTCACCAAAGATCCAAAGTACCAGTAGTCGGAAGTCAGAAGTGACCATTCAACCAAATAGCCATCTCAGAACCATAAACATACATTAATTGTTCCTTTTTTTCTTGGGGGGGGGCTAAGTGCGATTAGTAGGGTAGTGCTTGGTGAAGAGGTATGTTTTCAGCTCACGGCGGAAGATGGGGAGCGACCCTGTTGTTCCGACCTTTTTCGGGAGTTCGTTTAACCACTTAGGAGCCGAGACCGAGAAGAGCCGAGACCGGTTGGATCGGCAGCCGGGGGCTCTGAGTGATGGGTTGGACGGTAGCCTAGAGGTGGCAGATCGGAGGGGACGGGTAGGGACATGTGGCTTGACCATATCCTGGAGATATCAGATATCACTGCCTGGTAGGCCGGCACCAGGGACTTGAACTTGATGCGGGCGTCTACTGGGAGCCAGTGAAGGGGCATAAGAAGGGGAGTTGTGCGGGAGAATTTGGTGAATAAGCTCCAGAGGCCTGATGGTTGGCACTGGGGCACCGGCAAGGAGGGAGTTGCAGTCGTCCAAACGAGAGATGCCTGGATGAGTATCTGCGCTAGTATCACTTCAAGTGTCACTTGAAGTTGTTTCACCCCTCATCCGAGAGGCTTCTTCGGCATTGCTCTCCACCTATGGGATCTTTTTTTGTTGCCTTGGTTTTTAACCGGCAGGTGCAGAGTTTACATCTATCTATCTGAATTCTGTGTTCTGTTTCAGACAATAAAAGCGTTGACGGTGCTGATCTGTGCAGACATGAAATACATGGCGGCCTGCGGACAAAGAGTTCGTCACCCTGGTCATACTGATGCCATTCTTATTCGCCTTTCCTTGCACGCGAGCTTACTGCCTGACCACCCATGACTTCTTTGCTGCATTTGGGTACGCATCCGCAAACTCCTTGAAAAGGTACAATTCTGCATGAAATTAACGTACGGGAAGGACAGAAGTCTCCGTCTTTATGCAAATTAAACGCTGAGCATACATCAGCACGGATTTCTTCTTTTTCTCTGGGCTGCTCCTTATAAGGGTCGCCACAGTGACTTATCTTCCTCCATGAAACATTCTCCTCTGCATCCTCTCCACTCCCTCCAAGTAAGTTCAAACCTCCTTTACCCCGTCCATAAATCTCCTCTGAGGCTTCCAACCTCAGCATCCTTCTACCCAGATCTTCTTCTGTCCATGTCCAAACCATCTCATGCCTTACTTTATCTCTAGAACATCTAACATCATGTTCTGTCCTTCTGATGGCCTCATTCCTGATCCTATCCATCCTCCTCACCCCCAAAGAGAGTCTTGACATTTTCATCTTTGCTGCCTCTACAACCCTACTTCCTGTTTTTTTATCTCAACGCCGCTGTCTCTCAGCTCTACAACATCGCTGAAATATCGCACCCGGGCTGCAGGGGTTGTGCTTTGGAGCGGCTCTGTAATAATGATATATTTCCATCGGTGTCTCATGCTATACATTTTCAGAGTCTGGCTTTGGATTGCTATATTTTCCAATAATTAGAACCAACTGTTAGAAGCAACAAAATCAGAACAGCCCCCGCCGTGTCTGCTTCGGAGTCGGCAAAGGGTACGTTTATTAACATGTAATCAGTATAATTATACCGGAGAAGGCAATGTGAATGCTAATCACCGCCGGCGTAACTTTTTTCCTCGAGACCATAACGTTCATTTTCCCTTTCCGCGGATTCGTCTCCCCCCGCGGACCCGAAACGCCGACTGATGCGGCATCTCGCCGCGCATCAGGCGTGCGGCTGGCTGGAAACACACCCGACGAGGTGAATCTAGGTAAAAGCCATTATCCTCCGCTGATCTTATTAAATCCACGCCAATCACCGGAGCCGGGACAAAAATGAAGAGACGCGGGAGGACGGATTCTGAGGGGGTTTTTCAGGAGATTGTGAAACACGCGGGTTTTGATTCAATAACATAGAGATGTCCTCAATATTTTCTACATCCACTGATGGGCCTCTCAAGTGCTGCACGCATCTGCTCACTTGAGCTCTTATAGGGGATTTTGAGATGAGGTGTGAAATAGAGGTTTTGACTGCCGCCATAAAAGCGGGGAGCCCCGGTGATCAGTCAAATTTATGTTGGTGCCGAATTGAATTTCTTTGAGATGAACTGACCACAACAGCCACACACACACACACACACACACATTCGCAAAAGTCCCCGCGGGGAATTGCTCTTGAACTGAAGTCTGTTAAGATGGATACGGGCCTTCATTTTTTTCTTTTTTTTTTTTTTTCTTCTTCCTTTATCGCTCGCGATGAGCCCTTCGCGGA
Organism: Fistularia commersonii; assembly: GCF_037954325.1. Lineage (NCBI taxonomy): Eukaryota > Metazoa > Chordata > Actinopteri > Syngnathiformes > Fistulariidae > Fistularia > Fistularia commersonii. The sequence continues at coordinate 5,016,124 of NC_141319.1, read as the reverse complement.
TTTTATAACAAATAAATATCCGAAATTATTCACCGAGTAACGGCCCGAACAATGACTAACGGGTGCCGGGAATGAACGCCTTTCGTTCGTTGCCTTTGGGGAGTTATACGACAATTAAATCTGAACCGTTCCCCCGGTAAGGAAGTCTTCCTTTCGTTCTGGGAAAGTGTTGATTTACTTCTCGAGGTGATCAGAGATACAGATGCTGTTTAGACGTATCGACGGCCGGAATGCAAAACCTCCCATCTGCGAATATTTTCGATTTTGGGTTTTTGCATTGAACGGTGAGAAACGGCTCCGCATTTTCAATTTATCTGCAAGATAATCCCGTCCTTTCTTTTGAAATAAATGTCACATGATAAAACTCCTATGTGCACAATGAAGCCGAAAAAATTAGGAAAAAACACCTATCTGCATTTTCAGTGGTAAAAATACATGTTTGTTTGTTTGCTTAGAAGTTTATTAGGACAGTGTACGATTACTTTAAGCACAGATTGTAGCTCATTGCTAATTTCCATCTGTAGTTCTGTGAAGACAATACAAATATGCTATGTATCTTTAAATTATAACATAAAAATATAGTCAGTGAACAACAGATTTTTCTTGAATATCTTTAATAAAGACCACACTATAATCAAATTAATGTTTTTTTCATTTCCTGAAAAAAGGTTTTTCTTTCAGATAGGAGATTTTGTCCTGCCGTCCTGCAGACTTGGGGTAGAAAACATACTAAATCTTACCCTATTGCGCGCCTACTGTGTCTCGTTTGCCCCTTTGGTTTTTATCGTTTGTGTTTTTGAACATGGAGTTAATCTGCAAGATAATCCCGCCATTTCTTTTGACATAAAGGTCACATGACAAAACTGCTATGTGCGCAATGAAGCAGAAAAATCAGGAAAAAAAAACACTTATTTGCATTGTCAGTGGTAAAAATACATTCTTGTTTGTTCGTTTGTTTGTTTAGAAGTTTATTAGGACAGTGTACAATTACATTAAGCACAGAGACAGAGATGTTTGTACCAGATTGTTGCTCATAGCTAATTTCCATCTGTAGTCCTGGGAAGACAATACAAATATGCTATGTATTTTTAAATTATAACATAAAAATATAGTCTGTGAACAATAGAATATTCTTGAATATCTTTAACAAAGACCACAGTATAATCAAATTAATGTTTTTTTTATTTCCTGAAAAAAATGTTTTTTTCAGATAGGAGGTTTTGCATTCCAGCCATCGATATGTCCTGCCGTCCCGCAGACCCGGGGTTGAAAACATACTAAATCTTACCCGATTGCGCTCCTACCGAAAGCGACTGTCTCTCGTTTGCCCCTTTGGTTTTTACCGTTTGTGTTTTTGAATGGCAGGGTTTCATCAAGGTGAACCGTCGGGCGTCCCGGAACGAGCCTGCATTCTGCCCTCTCCGTCCGCGATACTTGCCAGGGAAAGCAAACAACGGATTCACCGAGAGCGGGCAACCGGTCCGGTATATAAACAAGATAAGCAGAGTCTCCAGGGGTAGCTGTGGGGAGCAGAGGAGTCAGGGAAGTGCTGCGTTTGTTCTCTGATCGATGCCATACATAGTGCATGAGTTCCCCAAGAATTATGGGTAGGGGTTGTACATATATAAAAAAAATAAAAATAAAAAAAAAAAAAAATACAAAAAAAAAAAAAGGCTGCATTGCCAGGATGAGTTTGAATCATGGTGAATTCTGGAGGAGCGAGAAGAATAAAACATTTTTACTTTCAATATTTAATCAGGGTTGGTCAAAATGGCATGTAGGTAATGTAAGGGGCGGACGGGTTGGGAGCAAGATAAAATAAAAAGAAGAGCTTGTGCTCGTCTAATCTAGTGATAAAAAAAAAAATAGAAGTAAAATTCAGAGCGAGTGTTTTATAACGCCCCCCCTTGTGGCCGAATTAATGTGAAACCCGAATTACAATTGGCCGACGGTGGTCCGACAAACCAACCAATCCACCGGCTCGGAGGTTTTCACGAACGCCGTCCATTGAGTGTGGAAAGGGAAATAAAGATAACGGTCTGTAAAAGGCTCTGAGTCATCCAGGTCACAATCATTGTCAAATGTTGTCGTGGCAACTGGATTTATTTTCTCTCCGAGAGGCTTCTTCAGTTCTGACAGAACGTGGATGTTTCCGGTACGTGCACGCTTACACAGGGTTGGAGTTAGACGTTGGTCCAAGTTGAGAGGGTTTATAATGTTTAAGAGCGAGTTGTTAATCAAATGTCAAATATTTTACAGTATTTTTGGAGTATAATAAGTAAAATAAGTCTTACTTTTAATTCGACCTCTGGTGCTGCATATTTGACAGTTTCATCGATGCAATTCTATCATTGCATATTAGTCATACCGCAGATCCAAATGTAAATTTCTCTGACCGTCGTCTTTTTTTTTTCTTTTCGCCATCTTTTCCGTTACGAGGGTTGACGCGGATAAACTAGTCGGCTTTCTGATAAAATTCATTTCTTCACCTTTACAAATCACCCGGACACGCAACGGTTCCCGACCCGACCCGTGAAGTTTATCTTCAAAACTAATTTCTGTTTACTTTAAAATGAATCAGTATTATGAAGAATAATCACAATTATCTAAAAATCAGTTCCAAACTGTCACCGGAAGAGCGATATATGGCTCGCGAGCCATAGGTTCCCGACCGCTGCTATGCAGTGTGTGTGTGTGTGTGTATGTTTGTTTATGTCTTTGTCAAAAAAAAAAAAAAAAAAACACTAACCCAAGCTTACTGTTCTGTATATTTCCTGTGCATCGTGTATTTGCAAGTGTATTTGCAGTCCCTATGTCCTCTATTGTAAGTCGCTTTGGATAAAAGCGTCTGCCAAATGCAATGCAATGCAATGCAATGTAATGTAATGTAATGTAATGTAATGTTAGTGTGTGCATTTTTGGGCATTCAGCGAACAAAGGTACACAAGGGTACCCTACAAACCATGTACGGCTTTTAGTTGTATTTTTTCGCCTAATGTTGCAGAAAGGCAATAATTATCATTGCAATGCGGGTTCGGTTGGTAGAGCGGGGCGTCCACCCAATCAGAAGGTTAGTGGTTCAAACGCCAGCTCCTCCTGTCAACATACCTTTACAATTAGCAACTCAGATTGGAACTGTACAGTTTAGACCTTTGCAAGAAATTGTACACAAAATAAACAAAAAATCCCTGCTGCTGGTCCAATATTCTTTATCTGCGTGCACTTTATACTTCATACCTCATAGTTTAATGCTTACTGTTGAATGTAACAGTGAACAGCTGTGCAACATGTTGCTGTGTTAGCAGCTGTGCAACATGTACTTAACATGTGTCTTATCGTCCAGTCTGTTCTCTCGTGTATTGATGATATGTGTATGTGAAGGAAATACTAATGTACCAAAGAGGGAATTATTTACAAATGTGACAAATGACAAATGTGTACATGCTCTTTCTCTCCTTGTCTCTCTATAAAAGCTTGAATAGAAGTTCTGCACACCGAAAGTGCTCCAGAAATAAAGATAATTAATTCTACATGCAGGATAAAACCCTTTTATTTGTTTTTCGGTTTCTAGTTAGATACTCTACATCATGTCATATTAACATTATCACATTATGGTTACCATTTTTGAGAACAGATGATAGAAACTGATCCTTTTCACAAATGCACATATATGGAAACCAAGTCATTCGTAATCAAAGGGTTTCAGCCTACAATAAAATATCTATCGAGGATATACATGGGAGCATGTGAACATCAAGAATAAAATAACAATAAAAATTATATATATGTAATTTATATTATTAAATAATAATAAAAATGATAATAGTGGTAGTAATAATAATAATAATATGAATAAATAGTAATGATGATAATAATAATAATGACGATGATGATGATGATAGTAATAATAAGGATAATAAGTAATAATACAAAAGAGAGAAAAATAATATTTCATGTTTTTATTATAATTACGATTATACAATATTATATATATAAATTTATATGAATATAAAATTCTCTTTTTGCCTTTACACAGGGAAATTGATAATAAGCTGACTTTGAACCCAGGTGGGTGTCTGACGTTCGTATCTTTGCTCCCAAATGGCGCAAACGTAAAAACGTACACATCAACGCTGTTCAACCCAATGACTGCACGACAACTCACTTATTAACATAATGTAGAGTCTCAACCTTGAGAAAAGCCCGACGCCGGTCCAGCATTTATATACCAGAAAGTCGGCACAGTCTGTTGGAACTGAAGCAGCCTCCCGGATGAGAGGTGCTCCAGAAGAAACGAAGCGAAATGGCTTCCACAACATAGGTCACGGTTTTGTACCGACCCCAATGGTTCATGGGATTTAACCTACCGACACTGTCATTCACTATCATTATTTCCTGCAAATAAATATTCAAATGCACAGCAGAAATTTCAGTGCACAGGGAAACACGTTTCCACACTGAACATCTGACAACAAACCCTTTGAATTTTTGAATCTTGAATCCCAGCGCTCTATGGAAACCTCTGGGCTCTTTGAGATCTGCTGAGTCGCTGGAAAGGCTTTTTTTTTTTTGCGAAAAACAGGATGTCTAAACAATCCATACGAACACAAAGTTAACTCGCAAAAGCACAAGGACAACAAATCACGATAAACAATTAGATGTTGTTATTTTGCACTTAATATTGTAAAAGTTATCGTGTAACTTAATGACTATGGCTGGGTTGGTTGGGTTCCACAGGAGCTGAACGACGTGGAACCCTCCCCGTTGCTCCCCAACAAAAGGAGTTATTTTTATTTTAAGTTATTTTTAATTAATTTGATAAATCATGTAATTAAAATTAATTTAATCAATAATTTGATTTAATTGAATTTGATTCATAATTTAATTGAAACATATTTAATTAATAATTTGATTTAATTGAATTTGATTCATAATTTAATTAAAATTGATATAATTAGTGATTTTATTTAATTTCATTTGATTAATAATGTAATTAAATTAATCCAATATGTTCATTAATTATTAACTTATTTATTTTAATTTCATGCAATTTAATTTAATTTAATTAATTTAAAAAGAAAACCTGTACATGCTCGGAGCCGGGAGCTCTCGTTACAAAATTTCCCTGTGCCTGCACAATTAAAAATCTTGATTTACAAAACGTAGTCTTTTTACCATCGATATACGGCCGCCCTCCGGTTGGGCCGAGCGACGACCAGGGGGCGGAGCAGCCTCCAAACTGCAAAGCATTTGGATTACACCATCGCATTAATCCGGGGGAGGTTTGATTCCCTCCGATAAACACCTATAAATCCTCGGCACACAAAGCTATCAGAGAAAATTAAAAGACAAAATTGCCCTCATAAATATGAATTTGTGTGCGACGGAGGTTGTGCCCTTCACAATTATTCATGTTCCGCGTTGCACGTTTGTCAAGAGTAAACAGTATCCACCTGTTTACAGAATACAGAGCGCCGGGTAGGTGAATCGCTATAATTGATAGCTTCATATTCTTTTCTTCGGGATGCAATTAAACACACACACAAAAAAAAAAAAATGAAACAGAAGCGTTTGTCATTTCCCCTTTCCGTTCACGCTCACATCCAAACAGGCGTGTTCTCGTTCCTCCATTTTTTTTTTTTTTCTTTTTCCCCGACGGTTGGTTCACTGGAATTACAGGTGGAGTTAATTTCACAGCATTTGGCAAGTCATCAAGTCTGCCAATGCAACATGAACGGCCGCTGCATTTGTGGATTCGTTTTTTTTCCCCCTCTGTCTAAGAGGTGGGGCGGGAGTGTATTATTAAATGGTTGCTTAAGTGTGACAGAATCATTAGCGGGCAGAAAATAAGCCAATAATACTTTTTCTCTTTGCCTTTACGCTTTTTTCCTGTGTGCATTTATGCGCCGCTATTGTCCAAAGCGTGGGGATAAAAATTCTTTTGCCCGCGCATTTTTTCGCTCCATGCGGAACATTATGGAGGATTTAAATAAAACGATGGCCACACGGTGTTGCTGTGTTTTTTTTTTGCATTTTTGGCATTATTTTGGCAATTCCAAAAAACACTTTCAAGAGCTAGGCTGTTTGATCATTTTTGGGGCGCATAGGAGCCGTGGATGTCAGTTCCTACAACCATTTTAGCTCCGATTCCGAAGCACGATCTCATTTACGGTTCCATAGGAAGTCACATGACGTAAATGCTTCATGATTAATAGAGCTCATAAGCCACGGCTAATAAAAGATAATTCTTGCGCACTGCAGAGCACCATTAGACCATGGACTTCCATGATGTTTGCAGATGACATTGTGATGTGTAGTGAGAGCAGGGAGCTGGTTGAGGGGGATCCAAAGAGGTGAAGGTTTGCTCTGGAAAAGAGAGGAATGAAGGTTCGTCACAGAAAGACGGAATATATTTTTCGTCTATGAGAAGAACCCGGGTGGAACCGTGAGGCTACAGTGAGTTAAGATCAAGAAGTTGGAGGATTTTAGGTACCGTTTTTTCCGCACTATAAGGCGCACCGGATTATAAGGCGCGCCTTCAACGAATGGCCTATTTCAAAGAAAAAAAAAAAAAAAAACATATATAAGGAGCACTGCATTACAAGGTGCATAGAATAGAAGCTACAGCTAGAGTTGCGTTATGTATCCACTAAATGGAGCTGCGCTAAAGAGAATGTCAACAAAACAGTCAGATAAGTCGGTCAAACTCTATTAACAGAATAGAAACTAACGTTCTGACAATGTTCTGTTCACTCCCAAAACAAGTTAGCACATTCACAATACGATACCGTACATACCGGTAGCTCTTACCGGTATTTGCGCCGCCTTTGTTGAAAACAATGTATTTCCAACTCAGTTTGTCACAGTTCAAAGTGTTTCATAAAACGAAAGCACCAAGAAGGAGCACCTCTAAATTCATTTTTCATGTCGCTAGCTAGCGCTGTTGCCTTCATTTGAACAGTGACTGTAGAGACGCTTCTACTTGCTGCTCTCTGTTTGACAACCCACTCTTCAAGTTTGTCCTCCAACTGTAGCCATCTCGCTTTGTTCCCTCGGAAACTTCTCTTCACTCGGCGCAGGTCATCTTGTCGCTTCCTCCACTTCCGCAACATTGATTCATTAATGTTGAATTCTCTCGCTGCTGGTCTATTCCCGTGATCTACTGCGTGACCGATCGCCTTGAGTTTAAACTCTGTGTCGTAAGCGTGTCTCTTGAAAGGTGCCATTTTGGGGTCTTTATCCACACACAAGTGGTGTGAGACTGGAAATCCCTTTTACTGTTTTTACCGCTGCTACTCCTGCAATGCACACACACACACTCACACACACAAATGGAAATGAAAATGCACGCTTCGCAGAGTCATATATCCCATCATGCACCGCACGCTACTTCTTCTACAGGAGAAAACGGAGTCGGCGGCTGCTTCCCGTAGTTGCAAGACGTCTTGCGACTCAGTATTGATCCATATATAAGGCGCATCTGATTATAAGGCGCACTGTCGGTGTTTGAGAAGATTCATGTATTTTAGGTGCGACTTATAGTGCAAAAAATACGGTAATTGGAGTCTACAGTCCAGAGAGTGGAAAAGAGGTGAAGAAGCAGGTTGAAATGGGTGGAGAAAAGTGTCAGGGATACAAAGAGATCGATGACTATCAGCCAGAATGAAAGGAAATGTGGACAAGACAATGGTGAGATCAGAGATGCTGTATGCTCTACAAATGGTTAAAATGACCAAAAGACTGGTTGCAGAGCTGCAGGAAGCAGAGATGAAGATGCTGAGGTTCTGTTTGGAAGACGGATACTGGAATTGGAAGTCTAGAGGAAGACCAAAAAGAAGATTTATAGACATTTTTTTTTTTTTGCCTCTGTCTGAGGGGGAGGTTTGTATTATCGAATGGTTGCTTAAGTGTGACAGAATCATTAGTGGGCAGAAAATAAGCCAATAATACTCTTTTTTTCTCTGCCTTTACTCGCTTTTCCCGTGTGCCTTTATGAGCTGCTGTGGGGATTAAAATTCTTTGGCCAGCACGTTATAGAGGATTTAAATAAAGTAAATGGTTACACGGCATCGCTGTGTTAGAGAGAGACGTTTTTGCATGATAGGAACCTTTGGCATTTTCAAAACCCTTTCAAGAATCAGACAATTTTAGCGTCCATTTGGAGAGCGTAGAACCATTTTAACTGCGACTCCGAAGCAGGTTGACGTAAATGCTTCATGATCGGTGGAGCTCATTTGCCGCGCCTAAGAAGTTATAAGAAAAAAAAAACAAAAAACAAGTATTGTCAGCTGTTTTCATCCAACTTACAAAAATGCAACAGAACCAGGGAGAAATGAACCGACGAAAAAGGTCCGAGCCGTTCCAGCTGAACCGACACCTTCAAGTTTGAAGTTAGCTGACAGCGAAGTTAGCTAACAGCGCAGAAAATAAAATGGTTATTATTCCCATCATGCAGAACATGGTTTGTTTTGGTTTGTCAGGGACATTTATTTTACAAAGATCCCCGTTCTTTGTGAACGCAAAGCTAAAATCTTCGCCTTTGACTGCGCCGCCATTTTGCTCCCGCGCCAAAAACCGGGAAAACCTTGCAGAATACACACAATAAATCACACGCCGCCATAACTCTTAGCGCAGAATCTGTTTTTACCGTTTTTTTACAACCCCTCCTCCGGCAGCCGTCGCCGAACGAAATCGAACGAAGATTGATCGAGATCTACCCGTCCGTCCTCCTGATTGTTATAGTTTTCGTCATGAAAGCCTCCCGGCGAAACCCGCGGCGCGAATAAAGATTGATTGAAATTCGCGGCGCGTCGAGATCCGATGACGAAGCCCGGCGACAGCGAGCGTAATGAGATATTTTACGTGGCTTTTGTATGCGTTTACAGACGACTGCATCCGAATAGACATGCCTACATCACATTTATCTCCGTCACCTTTTTTTTTTTTTTTTTTTCCTCCTCCTTCTCGGTTCTTTTACTCAGAAACCGTTCACTACACAAACACACACTCACACACACACACACACACCACTCAAGCCTCTCTTCCCGCCGGTTCGATGTAGGGAATCGAGGGCTAAGCTTTACTCGGGTGGCTGGACTCTGGGGAGCTGCTACTCTACCGGTAGACAGCCACATCAGATCTTATTCCCTGCACAGGAACACAATCATACAGCGAGAGGGAGAGCGAGTTCCATCTGTGGAATACTGATGCGTCCACGCCGACACAGGCTCAGAACAATAAGGCCGAGGGATGAATTCTTAAAGGCGCAGGATACATTACTTTACGGCGTTCCTGAGAACGGCGATGTTTAAAGCGGGGGTGTCGAACTCATTTTGGTCCCGGGGGCCAAAAGCAAAATAATTATCTGGAAGTAACGCAAATTTTTCCTTTGTTTTAGTGCAAAGGAGGTAAACAGGGAAATTATAAAAAAAATATTTGTATTTTTATATTGTATTTTTAACTCTTCCTCTAAATAATATAAGACGAATTGAAAATGAATATTAAAAAAGGATTGATGAAGTGACACCCTAAAAAAATTGTTGAGCTATAAGAGAAAATCTTGTCACTGTGGGAAAATTTGACATTAGAATTTATTAGAAAATTGATTGATGTACAAGAGGAGGTTATTCTGGTTATTAAATCAATCTTTTTAATTTTGCCCATTTTTTTTTCTTTTTTTGCTATTGTTTTTGTGTTTTTATAGAAAAAACAAAAAAAAAAAAGGATAAATGAATGTATATGGTTCTGAGATGGCTTTTGGGTTGAGTTTGCTTTGGATAAAAGCGTCTACCAAATGACTGTAACATAAATGTAATGTGAGAAGAAAAATAATTGTTTTAACAATGTCACTTTTTTCATCAAAAAATCATTTTGTTTTCAAATTTTAAGGCAAAAAAAATACATTGCAAATTTTACTTTTTCAATTTTTCCTTGCCACTGCATAAAACCCTCAGATCCATGTAAGGGTCAAATCTTTCTAACACAAAGATTTGATTTCAGGCAGGGGTGACACAAAATATTGTTCCGAGTGACGCAAGTCTGAAACCCCGCGGTTTAAAGGAAGGGACGTGTCCAGAACGACATGAAATGGTTGTGTTATTTTCCCCTGAAACCGGAATCAGCCGTCGGGTCTGAAGGTTATGGGATTTTCGAGGCGATGACATTTCGACACTGACAAAGGTCAGGAACAATTGGCTTCAAAAAAAAAAAAAACACAACTCTTTGAAAATCAACAGTCTTTCCAGGAGGCCGTCGCGGTCATCAGCAGCGGATTCCGGCTCGACCCGATGATGATGATGACGATGATGACCCCCTTAATAGCTTCCAGCAGGAGCTTCGGGTTTTAAACTAGGCTACCTGTCAGCGCGCGCCGCTCCGTCGCAACAGAAATCTTTTGTCGGAGTTCAGACGGCAAACCCGCGATCCAGGACGTTTATCAGCGATCGAGCCGAACCCGACCGACGGGCCGAGGCTCGGTTTCCGCGGCTCGGTTTCTACCTCCAGCTCTATGTGGGACACGAGCGATGTGGTCGATCACGACTGTTTTTATTTATTTATTCATTTATTTACGTCCCAGATTTTTTGATTACTCTCCCGTCACATGAATAACAACATTACTTTCAATCTGAGTTGTTTTGCGATTGGGTTCATATTGGGTCCATCTACTTTGTGAGTTTGGATTCCATCCAATTTTTTTTTTTAATTTATATATATATATATATCTTTTATATTTTATATATGATCCCTGGTTTAATTCTGATTTGGAATGGTTGCGTTGGGTTATCCTCCGAAAGTCTAAAATCATGTAGGAAATTCATTGGACACCCTAACTTGCCTGGATGTGCGGATGGTTGTTTGTCTCTATGTGTGGCCCTGTGATTGGCTGGTGAACCCTGCCTCTCGGCCAATGGCAGCTCCACCACCCCATGACCCCAAACAGTATTGGATGATGAATGAGTGAATGAATACAATGAATAAAAATATCCACTTCTGGCAAGACCACAATTGTGATATTTTTCTAAGTTACTTGTTTTCAATATGTTTTTCCACTTATTTTATCTTACGTTTACCTGTATTTTATTTATTTATTTATTTTTTTATTTTTATTTATTTTTTATTTTTATTTATTTATTTATTTATTTTATTTTATTTATTTTTTCTGCTCAGAAAAAAAAAGGGAACACTAAAATAACACATCCTAGATCTGAATGAATGAAATACTTTTTCTTTACACAGTTGAATGTGCTGACAACAAAATCACAACAACAAAAATGATTAATGAAAATCAAATGTATGAACCCATGAACGTCACTCTCCGATTAAAAGTGTAAAAACACACTCCAGGCTGATCCAACGTTGATGTCATGTCCTTAAAAACAAATCCAAATGAAGCAGCGTTGCTTCCTAAGTGGAAAATTAGATTTTATACAAGTTTGAGTTACATTGTGTTGTTAAAGAATTCCCTCTATTTTTTAGCAGAATATATTAAACCATGCTGGATCTGCTTTAGGCTGCTATGATACTCCTTGTGCTCCCCATTTCTCCACAGGGACAAAAAAAAGTTTTTTTGATTCACATTCTGATTCTGAGTAATAAGAATACCGGACGGATCGAATTGCAATATTCACCTTGTTGTAATTCATACCAACATCCAGAGGTTTCGGTTTTCTTTCTCTGCGATGTGAACGACCTGGAAAGGACAGAATTAGCCGCTAAACCGCCAGTACAAGTCGTCACGAACGGGGAGCGGCTTTACGTCACAGGCGGTTATATATTTAAGCGGGAATGTGAGCTGGAGTTTGTGATCATGAACATTAAAAAACGGATAATAGCAAAAAAAAAAAAAAAAAAGAAAAAGAATATAGGGGAAAATTCAGTTTATTTTTTCTTGCTAGGACCAGCGCGTTTGCCTGATTTAATTCCGTATTTGCTTATTTTGCATTAACGGAGTCTCCATGTCTATGAGGGTTCTCAGCCATCGCTATCAGATCTTGTCAACTGGACCTTTTGTTTTTATTTTTTCTAGAACACATTTCTCCTCTCTGCTGCGGTTCGGGGGTCGGACGTCGGTTCAAGTTAAGAGGGTCGGTTATGTTAACGGGTGCGTTTTTTTGCAGGTGTAGTAGTTTGGGGAACAATGCTACGACTACGAGGAGTTCCAATCTGGACAGGTAACGTCGGCCAATCAGATTCCGACGAATTCTCGTTATTTGGACCAACGTCCAATCTTCAACACCGAAACTCCACGCGAGCTTTTAGGAGCCAAGAACCCTCCGGGACTTGTTTTCCAGAAGGGTCCGGTTGCCTCATTGCGATTGTCAAATCCGAAAATCGCGGTGGCCCGCCTCGTTAACGCGACTTGTTAAATTCACAAGTGCCAGTTTCTGTATTTTCACAAGCCTTTGCATGACTTTCCCCGTTGCTGAAAACGGAGGTAAGAAAAAAAAAAAAAGGCAGCAAAGCGAGCAAATAGGAGAAAACAAAAGGTCTTTCATACGGAGAGAAGACACCTGGTGGATTTACCAAAAAGACCGAGTGACGGTTAAACCTAATTATGAGACTGACAGGATAATATGCCCTTTTAACCGTCCAAGATGTACCTTATTGGATCCGAGCTGAGATTGTGTTCTTTTAATTGGCTTTCGTTGCGATCTCTTTTAAATCCCCCCGTACGGCGGTAGCGTTAGCGCGGGGGGGGGGGGGGGGAAGTAAGAAGGCTTGTGGCCGGAAAGAAGGAAGTTCTGATGGAGACCATCTGGAGAGAAGAGGCTGATTGAGCAGCGCCCTCTCCTCCGTCTGCAGCTGACATTAATAAGCCGAGTTTTTGCCGGAGGAGCTGTGCGGAGGCCAAAAAGCAGAAATCTGGTCGCGCGGCTCCAGAAATTGAACATATAATTGTACGAGGGGACAGAAAGAGAATCGGGTTGCAGAAACAAAAAAAAAAAAAATGTTCGAAAACCCCTTTTTTTTCCCCGGGTAAATAAACATTTGCAAATACTTTTATTTAGTCCTCGCGTGCGTCGCTTTTCTGAGATTCTGTTTATATCTCCTGTTTCAGGCTCTTGGAATATCTCAAGCACCTCGAGGCTTTTATTTTTTTCTCGGTATTATTCCCCGCCTAATAGTTGGCTTAAAATGCTAATCACGCGTGCTAATTCCTGGCTTAGTCTACCGACAGATTAATGTACGGCTAATCTCACATACGCCGCGCTGAAAATCCTAGAAGTGTTTCACCGCATCAAATTTTTTTTTTTTTTTTTCTCCCGCTAATTGCGTCCTCGGAGACGGGCTCTCGCCGTTCGCTCCAGACGAGTGTGTCTGCGTCCCGGAGCGCCCGCCGCCGCTCCTTCGTTCCCGTGCAGGGATTCATACGAATCAACCCGTAATCGAGTTGAATGCTAGCATGCTAGGAAGTGATTTTTTTTTTTTTTTTTTTTTTTTTTTTTAATTCTTTGCGTTCCTGCACAGATTGCTGATAATTTCTGCTTCAAGCCCCCGACCGCCGCCCCCCCCCCCCACCTCACCCATGAAATAACCATTCGCTGTGTTTAAACCCTTTCATCTCCAGCGGGGAGCTCGCAAAACCCCACCGCCCGCTTGAACTCATAAACAACGGCGCCGAATCAAACGTGGCAATAACTTTTTTTTCTTTTGCCGAGTGTTTTTTTTTTTTTTTTTTACTGCCGCTTTTGCTGAAATATTAACGGCTAATTAATTATCAGAAGAGAGAGAGAGCGAACGAGATGGGAGGAAAAAAAAAAAAAAAAAAAAAAAAGGAACAGGCGGCGAGAAACAAAAGGGATTGAGGCCACGTAGTTCTGAAGGAATACAAAGGAGGAATGAGAAATAAGGCCGGACTCGGAGCTTTTCTGGCGAGGCAGATTTCCCTCAGAGAGCCCCAGCTGTTCAAACGAGCTCTCATATTTTAATGAAATGTATAAACGGAAAAAACCCGCCGTCGTCTCTGTTTTTGTCATTAGCCGCCCGCATTATCGCCAGGCGGGTTTTAAAATTGGGGGGTGTCGGCGGCGGCGGTGGAGGTTTGGGGGGGAACCGCCAGTTTTCGCAACGCAGTCGGGAAGTCGAAGATCGCGTGTTGACGCTCACTTAAAATTTCAGGCTTCACGGATGATGTCGTTCCAACGACGTGGGAAAGCACTTAACGGCAAAGCCGACGGCGATTTCATGGATACCTGCTACGCCAGCCGGGTTTCCCTGCCGGTCGAACGGGAGGCTCTTTTTTGCTTCGGTCGGGTTTTTTTCCGATTCGGACTCGACTCACGCCGGTCGGGTCGACGATAAAGGGACTTAAAACTGAAACAGACGGCGATAACTAATAACTTTTTGTGTGCAAGTGGTCCTCACTCATCGACGTTAAGCCATTTCGTCGTTTAGCGAACCGCCGTTTCTACCGTACAGTATTTGCCAACATATCGCCCATTTGCACCGCCCTATTTTACTTTTATTGTTTAAATTGTGTTCACAACTCCTCGGCAAGTGCGTTCCATTATAGCCTATATGTACACCTATATGTAGCCTCGACTTTGACACTTTATAGTTTTATTTGTATTTCTTAGTCTCCCTCCTTCCTACTTTTATTTATTATTGTTATGTTTTACTTGAAACTCTGGCACAACAAATGTCCTTCGGGATAAATAAAGTTGTTCTTATTCTTATATGATCGCAACGACCGTCTTACCCGAGTCGTCGATCACTTGCATTTTCACCGATGCCATTCTTTCATTGATCATCTACGCTGCACTGGGGGTCACGGGGGTCACGGGGGTCACGGGGGTCACGGTGGACCGGCGTACGCTCTGGATCCAAGATATTCATACGGAGGCACTGAATCATTCACGTATTTTGGCGATCCAGGGTCTCCAGTGGTTGTTTGTCGACGCGATGTTTCTGGGCTTTGGGGTGAAACCGGAGAACCTGCATTAAAACCCACGCGGAGAAAATAAAGGCTCCTCCGTGAGAACCGAAGCGAGGAGCTTCTCGGTTCTTGTTCCGCTGCACAAACATATTTCCCTGCTATGATAATTCATGACAGAAACAATCCTAACAAATAGATATTTTTCTTTTGGAAATGTTTGCATGTTTTTATCCATTGATTTTTATTTTACCGCCCACAGAGAGGAATGTACCGACCGTACCTTCTCCTCGGACAACAACGGTCAGGGTGGCAGGAACCGAAGACCGACGTATTCAACCCCCCCCAAGTTTGAAGGTGTCGACTCTACAAATGGGAAAATAAACACGTTTCCCCGAGCGGCGAGAGCGCGGATTGCAAAAATGCCTCTTGGATGTATTGGATGTAATACGCACAGATAGCTGATCCGCCGATGTTTGTTGACACAGCGAAAGGATATCCCTCAGCTGGACGTGCGGCAAATGAATTCCTGGGAAGCGCTCAAGCATCGGCCCGACTTTTCAAAACCGGTAATTCGATACCGCGATTTTTCATGAAGTGTTTTTAACGTGTCTCGCTTGCGTGTGTTTGTATAGCTGGACACGCATGCAAATGCGGGGTAATATATGAGCGCATGCGGCCGACTTATTATCTTTCGCCGTCGTGTTTTCGCTCAAGTCTATGTAAATAACCGAAAGGCGTGTTTGTCTACGTTCAATCGTGCGGAGACGCTGTTTGCAGCTGTTGTCGCTCTTCATGCTCTTCAAGGGAGCGCCAATCTTTGCAGATGATGAACATGTGATTTCAAGACAAATACACACACTCTCGCTACTTTGCGGATTTTTTTTTTATAATTTGGTTCTCGTCATTTATTGTTATTTAGCGATTTTTTTTTGAGTTTTTGATTTTTTTTTGGGGGGGGGGGATGAAATAGCTATATTCTGGACGAAGAAGAAAAAAACTGTAAAAAATAAAGTAAAATTAATTTTATGAAATAATTGAAATGTGATATCTTCTTTGCTGCTTGCATTCTGCCTATAATGATGTTTGTGAAGAAAAAAATGGCTGTAAAGCAGAAGTTGCAGGCGAATGTGCAGGGAGGCTCGGAAAGGGTTGAGTGAGGTTCGTTGAGGGTTAATATACTATTCAGAAAAATAAAGGGAACACTTTAACAACACAGTGTTGCTCCATGTCAGTCAGACTCGTGTGAAATCAATGTGTCCACTCAGGAAGCAACACGGATTCATTTAGACTTGTTTTAAGGACATTATATTAACGTTGGATCAGCCCGTAGTGTGTTTTTCCACTTAAAATTTGAGTGTGACTCCAAATTCACACCTTCATGGGTTCATACATTTGATTTCCATTCATCATTTTTGTGTGATTTTGTCGTCAACACATTCAACTATGTAAAGAACGAAGTATTTAGTAAGAATATTTCATTCATTCAGATCTAGGATGTGTTACTTTAGTGTTCCATAGTTTTATGAGCAGTGTATGAAATTAAAATGATATAAAAAAATACAGGTAAATGAAAGATAAAATGAAATAAAAATACAAATAAGCAGAAAAAATAAAGAAAAAACAAGTGACTTAGAAAAATATCACAATTGTGGTCTTGCCAGAAGTCGATATTTTTATTCATCCTATTCATTCACTCATTCATCATCCAATACTGTTCTTTCTTTACTCGGGGTCATGGGGAGCTGCCATTGGCCGAGAGGCAGGGTTCACCAGCCAATCACAGGGCCACATACAGAGACAAATAACTATTCACACATTCCCACTCGGAATCGAACCAGGTATCATATAAAAAAACAAAAAAATAAATAAATAAATAAATAAATATATATATATATATATATATATATATATATATATATATATATATATATATATAAATATGTGTGTGTGTGAAAACAAAAAATACAGGTAAAATAAATAAAATAAAATAAATATATAGGTAAAATAAAGATAAAATAAAATAAGAGAAAAATAAAAAGAAGAGAGTGACTCAGTTTATCTTTGGGGAGCAGTGTATATCTGTAAATACTATCAAAATTAGCACGTCACTACTTTGCGGAAATTCACTTTTCGCGGGAGGTCTTGGTACGTAACACTTGCAAAAAAGTGAGAGCAAAACGTATCTCATTTAACCTCTAACGCCATTTTTACATTATCGCTGTGTTTTGTCGTGTCTCTCCGAAAGCAACATCGTCAATCCGATAAAAATCTCAAAAAGCAGCAGCTCGGATAAATAATAAAAGTTTTCCGGTGGCGATAGAAAGAAGAAAAAAGGATTTTTTCCTTGGATTTTTCGCGTGGATTTGAGAAGAAAACTCCACGCGGATCCTTCAACCTCGACCGTCAGCCCGTCCTGCGGGTGGGAGGACAGAACGCGATACACTGAAGGTGTTTTCCGAGCTAAATGGTACTATTTTCCCATCACTGCTCAAAAAAAAAAAAAAAAAAAAAATACATCAACGGTCGCCATGATGTCAGGTCTAAACCGCAATGGAGCGAGATAGCCGGCAGCAGAGAGAGAACACCTGATCCGACGGACGCTTCGTCTTCTCCTCGCGCAACGCAAAAGGCTAATCTTAGGACGGCTTCGGATTTTCGATTCAATTAAGCCTCACCTGTCAACATCACGCCGCTTTAAAAAGCGGGGGCTTTGCAGCCGTTACTTCCTTTCATTCCTTTCATTTCATTCAGAGTGTAGGGAAGCAGAAACGCAAGGACGGAGTGTTCTGCCGCTGATCCGGCGTCGGTAATAACTGTTCCACAAAAAGGACGGCGCGATGGGAAAGGGAAAAAAAAAAAAAAAAAAAAAAAGGGACAGCCGGAGGAGCGCGAAAGCTCGCTCAGAACACAGATGCTTTTCTCTCGCTGAATCGGAATCGCTATATATATATCTGTAATCTTGCATGGCATCTGTGTAAATAGGGAAAATATTAGAACGGCGGTGCAGTTATTAAAGAGCTGCTGCAGATTCAAAGCACCTCAGAGCGTTTCTTCTTCTTCTTCTTCTTTTTCTGCACCAGCGTGTTTGCATGCCGGCGTGGAGCAACTTAGGATCCATCACCGGCAGCCACTTCCCTGACAATGACAACAACTGGATGTTCGTCCAATTTCAGATCATTCTTTTGGACGACAACTTACTTAAAATCCATCAAAACAGACGCTGAATTGAAAACAATGCGGACGCAAGAGACGTCCCTCGGACCCGAACGCTTTCTTCTGTCCATTCCGGATTGGATGGCGGCCCATGAATGGGACACGGACCGTTTTAGATGATTCCTCTCAACCCAGATCAGCCGCTAATCATAATTACCGTAATTTCCGGACTATTGGGCGCACCTGAATATAAGCCGCGCCGGCTAGCCGAGTGGCTTGGGAAAATTAATTATAAATATTTGATAGAAGTATATTTCATTTGTGTTGATTCCTTTTTTTAACTTTTAGTTCTAAGTTGGAAGATTATTGTGAACTTGAAATATTAAATAGAATTATATTTATTATTTTTCACCGCTCAAAATAACGTCACACTCGCGGAAGCCGGTATACCCACCAGCCGGTAAAGTCCCGATTTGCAGATGCTGTGCGCAGAAGTTCAGGAGCAGAAGTCCCATAAACCAGGTAAAAGAAATATTTATGAAGATATTTTGCAAATATTTATTTTTTATTGTTTACTGACACAGTGATTTTTTTCCTGATTTATTTTCAAAATTCAGGTCAAGGCTCCGCTAAATGCTCTGAAAGCCCAAAGCTCAAATTTAATTTTTTCTGTAATACTTTGTGAATTTCAGAAGCAACACACTTGTTTAAACAAAGTGAAAAGGTAATAAAAAGCAATATATACAGCGGTACCTTTATTTTAGACGTCCAAAAGTAATTGCGGCTCCCAGTGTTTTTTTTTCCGAGGAAACTGAGTCCAAATGGCTCTTTGGGTGTTACGGGTTGCCGACCCCTGGGCTCGCCGACCGCTATCTCGGGCTTCCTCCCGCGCGATGAAACCGTCAAAGTCGTCTTCTTCGGTGTCGAAGTTGAACGGACTCAGAATTTCCCGGTCATTTCATCGGTCCGATGCGACGAGGACAAACGTTTTAGCGCCGTGAAGCTCGTTAGCGTCCCCCCACCCGAAATAGTCCACATATTAGCCGCATCGTTGTTTACGTGAAAAAAGTCGCGGCTCATCGTCCGGAAATTACGGTACATAGAAAATCCCTTACAAGTTCAACCGTTCGCTCGTCTGGACGGTTCGAGGTCGCCAGTTAACCTTTTTCTTCAACCTTCGAGACAACTCTAATATCCTAGCCGTGAACGTCTTGCACCAGGGATTAACCTTTATCATAAGCGTCTGTTACTACATTTTACCTTCCGAAGAGGAGCGTCAACATGCGTTCGACCGCTTTCTGCTTTTTTTTTGTTGTGTTTATTATCAACAAGTGTTCAGAGCTGGCCTCTTTTGGGTCTTGTAGGTGAAAGGTCACAGCAAATCCCTTTGGGGTTCTGTTCCTGCTCCTCATGAGAATCCTGCAGGAGAATATCTTTGAATATCTCATGGATATTGTGGGGTGTTTTTTTAAACCGTGTCTTTGGCAACGGTTTCAAAGTGTGCAGATAATTGCCTACACGGCTTTTCACAAAAGGGTCCGCTAATCAGTTTTTGTTTATGGAATGGGAAGCCCCTCCAGGAGACCCTCGCTTTCCCCATTATCGCGTTACCAGTTAACCTTTTACCCCAGAAGTTCTCCGGATATTCCCTATTTTCAGTCATTCATCACGGCGTGTGACGCTTATCCCTTCTCTGATTGGGCGAGTGGCGGGACCGGTCAATCATAGAGACGTACAGACGACTTTTACAAATATAAAGCGACGGGAGTGAAACGGCGAGTCTATTTTGCTGGTGCGTAACATGAACTGAACGGGAGTATTAGCAAAATAATCCCGTTTTCTTTTATCCCGTTTTTACCGAGCATCCCCTTATTTTTGGAACGGGCGTTTGGATTAAAATAATTGAAAATAATTGAAAATAATACATTTGAGATCCATTATATGCTTGTAGACTCAATGGAACTCATTTATGAAACAATCCCTCATCAGCAATTCTCTTCAGAGACGTTGCTCTTAATCTCCTGCTTTGCTTTAGCCGAAGCTGCTAATGAGTGGAACAAAAAAAAAACAAAAAAAAGTAGAACTGCCTTCTCCTCGGGATAAAGCTGCTTGTAGAGCTTGTCTGCAAGCATGCATGCATATGTGTGTGTGTGTGTGTGTGTGAGGAGACGCAAACCGACAATTGCATTCCCTTTGAATGGCCCTCATTCACTCACCGCGACGCTATACGTTGACCTTTCTCAAAGACGTGATACATTCTGTACGTACACGTTTGACGCGATAACGCCATCAAAAATGCATTGCGTTCATGCATCTTATCTTCTGCTCAAGCATTCTTCATTTGCACATAAATACCACGCATTTCCCAGATGTTCTTTTGGGTTCCTTGAAGGCTAATAGGCACCGTAAGCCGCTTCCCTGTTGACCGCGTTCTACAGCGGAGGAAATTATAAAATCATCACCCGCCCTTCCGGTGAAGGTCACGCAGGGGTTTTTAAATCTGCGTGAGTCCTCACAAAGACGTAAATGCCGTCCGGGTAAATATTGAACAATGATGCGGTGTTATCGTAATTATCGCGCGCATTCGCGTCGGAGGTTTCACCCACTGCGTTCGTGTCGGTAAGGAAATCTATTTTTATTTTAATGAGCTGCCGTGAAGAAAAAGACCATCAGACTCGAGCGCACGCGAAAAAAATGGCGATGCTGACCGCCGGTTGTCGGGTCGGAAGGGGGAAACACGACTGCAAGCTCGCGGACGCCGTTGGAGATGAAAACTTCTGGAACGGCAGGTAAATGTTCTTGCAAAGCGTCACGTGACTTAGGAAAGAAGGCAAGGGTGAAGCAACCAGAGAAAATAATAATAACACTCTTTTATGGTGTCCAGGTGTTGAAGTTTATCACAAAAAGCTCTTGAGTTTCCTTCGCTTAAAATCCTTTTCCATGTTGCATTAAGTTGAATAATAGCCTGAATGTGATCGTTTGTGGCAGAACGTGGCGTTCGTTCTGATTCTTTGTTCAAAAGGGAAACAAACGCCAGGTTGCTTGAAAAGAAAATGGAGGTTTGCTGCAAATTGGTACCGACCAATGGGATTTAATTATAATTTGCAATATTTTTCGAGAATAAACATTGCTCGGATCCAACAGATAAGGAATGCTTGGCACGTAAAAGCAACTCCGAGTCACTCTTGTTGCAAAAAGCGGTTTGGGCTCGTATTTGGCTTTTCTATTTGCCTTTTTGTTTCGACAATAATTTTTTGGAACGGTTTTTGAGACGCCGATGAGAACTCGTATTTTGGAGGCAACCGCATGAAATGTTGGTGAAAGAGTCCAGAGTCGTCAGCTGGCCCAGACGCCGGCTTTATTTTTCCAGACTCCGATAATCTGGAGGCTTATCTGCTTTTTGTTGTAGATGATGGGGTCCGGCTGGGCTTGTCTCCCAAAAATCCCCCCCCGCGCATCCCGAAAAGGCGGGGACGAGAGCCAGCGCCTACAGGTCAAAGGTCAAAGGCCGGAGGGGTTGGGAGACAGTCGCGGTACGGAGTAAATAAGTGGAACTATATCGGGTCTGGGGGTCTCGTGCACGGCGGGGGGGTGAAGATGGATGGTCACATGCTGTTAGAAGTCCTCCGGTGGAAGCGGACGATGCTATATATCTGTCCCGGCTTTGGAAACCCCCTGGGCTCCCCGGGGAAGAACCGCCGCGCAGTGCGGAGTTGGCCCGGATCAACTCGACCGGTTCGCCGCCACAGCGGTCAACCGGCGCCGACGGAAATAGCCGGATGAACTTAAGGACGACGGCATTCGGTTCCGGGTCTTTAAAAATATTTTCATCAACCCTTGACTTGGCTTGCGCACATAAATAAATGTAAAGATATATTGTTGTAACTCCCAGACCCACAAGGGGCAAAGAAGGGAAGGGGGCAATGCATTGATGATGATAATAATAATTACCGTGATTTCCGGACTATTGAGCGCACCTCGATATAAGCCGCACTTTTCCTTTTTTTAACTTTTAGCTCTAAGTTGGAAAATTATTGTGATCTTGAAATATTAAATAAGATTATATTTATTATTTTTCACCGCTCAAAATAACGTCACACTCGCGGAAGCCGGTAAACCCGACAGCCGGTAAAGTCCTGATTTGCAGATGCCGTGCGCAGAAGTTCAGGAGCAGAAGTCCCATATGCCAGGTAAAAGAAATATTTATGAAGATATTTTGCAAATATTTATTTTTTATTGTTTACTGACACAGTCATTTTTTTCCTGATTTATTTTCAAAATTCAGGTCAAGGCTCCGCTAAACACTCTGAAAGCCCAAAGCTCAAAATGAGGTCATTACATAAATGAAATTTAATTTTCTCTGTAATACTTTGTGAATTTCAGAAGCAACACACTTGTTTAAACAAAGTGTAAAGGTAATAAAAAGCAATATATACAGCGGTACCTTTATTTTAGACGTCCGAAAATAATTGCGGCTCCCAGTGTTTTCTTTTCCGAGGAAACTGAGTCCAAATGGCTCTTTGGGTGTTACGGGTTGCCGACCCCTGGGCTCGCCGATCGCTATCTCGGGCTTCTTCCCGCGCGCTAAAACCGTCAAAGTCGTCTTCTTCGGTGTCGGAGTTGAACGGACTCAGAATTTCCCGGTCATTTCATCGGTCCGATGCGACGAGGATAAACGTTTTAGCGGCGTGAAGCTCGTTAGCGTCCCCCCACCCGAAATAGTCCACATATTAGCCGCATCGTTGTTTACGTGAAAAAAGTCGCGGCTTATCGTCCGGAAATTACGTTACGTCGATATGCGTTTTTCTTCTTGAGAGGAGCTGGGGGGGCGGAGGGTCTTTTCTTTTTCCTCCCCGAGCTCAAGAATCCGAGCAGGAGAGTCCCGGACCCTTTCCGGCCCAGGCGGTCGCAGCATGTCCAGGCGCAAGCAAGCTAAGCCGCAACCCATCAACACCGATATGACACAAATGGGACCCTGACACCACGATCACGAGGAGTTTTCACTTTCTTGGGAGCCATAAGAGGGCTAATTCAGCGTAAATATACAAAAATAAAAGCGTATCAAGAGGAGAACACAGCGATGGACGATGTAGACAAGCTGAGTACCGCGCACCACTTCCACGACGTTACGTCGCCACTTTGCGGAAAGCTGCCGAGTTTGTTTGTTTGCGAGACAATTCCAAACCTCTGTTCTTGTGTCGATTAATTCGTAATTTGGCGCGTTCGTAGGCCCGGGTTCTGCAAATGTCACCTGAGCGACGACGATATAGGCATTTATTCATATTCGATGGGATCAGACCCGAATATGACGATTAATCCAAAGAAGCGGCTCAGACGCGTACTTAGTTTAAGTTAAAAGCTTGGGTTTCACAGCAAATGTGTTTTCCCGCCTTGGATTCATAGAGAGGTACAGGAATGGATTACTGCAGACAATGAACAAAGTGGAGCCGCATAAATGCATAATACTCATGGTGTCGGGAACAGGAAGGGTTCAGTGTCAACGCTAGGAGCTTGTGTCTGCAGGAGCCTCCATCTTCGAGTTTGAGTCCTTGGAGAGAGTCGAACGGAGCCCCGAAAGTATTAAAAATGCGTCACGACAACCACGCGGGAATATCGCGCCTTTCGATCTTCTTTGTCACTTCGAGGCGCAAAATCTGTCTTCAGACAGACCCTAAAAACAGCCACCGAGGGGGTTCGCCGTCCCTCAGAGGCCGGTGCAACTTTGCGCTGCCGTTCGGCCTCGGAGGGAACCGAGCTGACGGCGTGCTTTGTTTCAGAAACGAGTATTTCCCGAGTCTCTTTCCGCTGAGTCTTGTTTTGTCCGACGTCCAACATTCTCAATCCGCCTACTTTTGAAATTTCATGCTAGCAAGTCACTGTCTGGGACCGGTCGTAGCCAGGCGTTATGAATCCTGAAGTATCCATAGAGCTCAGGAGCCGGGGATTCAAATGGAGATTTTACGGAGTCGGGGTCCGATCAAGATGATCCGAGGCTCTTTTCTACCAAAATAACGGTGGCGTTACAGAGAGGATGATCCGAAAGCGTCATCAGACGTCTTCCCCTCTCATGTTGGGAAGAAAATGTTGATCCGCTCAGTCATCCATTTTCATTTCGTCATCGGGGACGGGGTCACCGCGACATCAGCTTCACGAGGTCGGCCCGCGTATTCCGTTCTCAGGCGAGGTTTTTTTTTTTTTTCGCGCAATAACCGACCAAGACAAGACACATCATCCCTCCCGCGAGGCCTCCCGGCGGCTGGATGTGCCCGGGACGCTTTTCGCAGAAGGCGACCAGGAGGCATCATTACCAAATAAACCAAAACCACCTCCCCTGACTCCTCAGCTACACAAGAGAGGGAGCTCTAGTCAGGTTGTCCGAGTTCCAAGGCGACTCATTTCAGCCGCTCGAAGTCCACATTTATTCGTCTGGTACCCGGAGCTCGTGACTGCAGGCTAAATAAAGTCAAAAATTGACAGCTTTACTTTCCGGCCTGTAATTCCAAGCAGTCCAATTCTACCGGGCGCGGACCTCAATCGTCGAGTCTTAATAGGTTACCGAAACGCGACCCGCTTCCGGGCCTTCCTCGCCCAACATCTCACGGGCTTTGCTCGATTCCTGTCCATCTGCAATCTACTTACGCCGTTGTGCCGGACAGAACCCCCCGGGAGAAGTCACTTCAAGGGAATAAAAAGAAATGGAGGAGGTTATCTCACGGCATGATGAATCTTTTTCTGCAGCTCGAACCCAGATGGATGCTACCGGGTCACACCATCTGCTCTAATCCTCAAACTTTGACTAATGAGTCACCGCTGACTAATGAGAGAAGATGCTTTAAACCTATCTGTCTTTTGTAGCAGGTAAAGGGTGGAATATATGTAGCCTAATGAAATTATCATTTATCCAGCAGCATTAAATCCTCACAAGGAACTGAAGCTCACACTTCAGTGGCAGTGACCGGACAGCCAATAATGATACAAAATGACATTTTTATATTTACATATACATTTTTTTCCTAACAGTACAACAAAAATCCACTTGATTCATTGCAAGCTCTTATATGTAAATGACAGGCTTGATGTTTGTTTTTATTTGTGGCCCAATGATCGAATGGCGACGGGTCCCACCTAACTCTTATCTTAGCTTATCTTATCTCAGCTTATCTTATTTTATCTTATCTTATCTTAGCTTAGCTTCAAATTCAAAATGTCAATGGACCCGAAAACAATAACGTACTTGAAAAGATAGTTTAATGTTATTCATATGAAAAAGGAAAACGATTTACGAAAAGACGACCCTTGTGTTTCCATCGCGGAGTTGATTTTTGATTGTTTTTTTTTTGGTCTCAGCGGGACAACAAGCGAGAAATTCTTCAAATGCTTGATCAGTGAGCAGAATTCAGAATTGCGTCGTTACGCAAGATGTTTCTGCACCGCGGTAAATTCTCCTTCCGCGATAATGAAATGTTCGGGTTTATTTAATTGCGAAGCTGGCGGCTCAGCCGTTAGCTCCTGAGGCTCTTCTGAAGCGTCGCTGCTGCTTAAGATGAATCTCGTGCGGATGCTGGCACCACTCCTTGGACGCACCGCCACCTGCTACCCTTCAGTCAAAGTGATTTTGTCTCACAAGAGTCCTCGACATACGACGAAATTCCATTCCTACGTCGCGCCGTGAGTCGGAAGTCACGTACGGTACCGTACGTAAGTACCTGTGTCACCCAGCTACGCTAACACGGTGCTAAAATCATGGAACTTGCACAAGAAAGTGGAGATACCTGGGCAGGCGAGTACCGAAAGTCTTTAACAAAGCCGTCATCGCGGCATAGCGCTACGTGATGACGTATTCCCCCGCTCTGCTCGCCTACAAGTTCCCTCGGAAAATTAGCTTTGACATCGCAAACGGTTCACGTCAGAGCGATGGAACGAGATTTTCATAAAAAAATGTATGGGAGATGGCAAAGTGGGGTTCTTGGCTAATTTCTAGCGCTCATTCATTCATGATATATACTGTTTATCCTGAGCTCAAGGCTGCGAGGAAACGTTTTCTTTAAAAAGACGCTCATCAACCCTCGACTTGATTTTCATACAAAACATGAATGTAAAGATATTTGCTGGCTCTCGTGCTCGTATCTTCTTCAACATTAGAACGTGGAATGTTTAAAGCACATATTTCATTGTGCAGTGGCAGCTCATCTTGGGAATTTGTTCTTTGACTCCGTTCGCAAACTGAAGTAATCTTTTTTTTTTTTTTTTTCCTGTAAATTCCGGACTATGGAGCTCACCTTTATTGAAAGAAAAAAGAAATTGTACATAAATAAGCCGCGCTTGTCTAAAAGCTGCAGGTACGCCAGTTGAAATATGAGATATTAACGCAGCAAGATGTTACAGGAAAGATTTTTTTGAAAACTTTTAATTAACTAAATGACAACAACATCTAAAGCTGCATAATGCAGAACAGATGCCAAACTTACACGCAGCCGCTCTATTTTCTTCTCCAACAACCGGACTGATCGCTTTCAACTGAAAAGCAAATGCATTTCTGCGCGTCTTTTTCACGATTGGCACCAAAAGCGACAAACGGCCGATCTGAAGAATTATCATAAATGCCGCAAATGTCCGCTGTGAAGGAAGGAAGCAACTGTAATGTATAAAAATACATAAATTAACTGCATGGTTGTAAAAACCGCAGGTCTCAAAGTGTGTGGTAAAAGTAACGGCTTATATGCTGGAATCTACAGTAAATCCATTCAGGAAGGGAGCTAAAGGGCGATTTTGGACTTTCCCGAGAGCCCTCGAGGTCCCTTACCGGAGTTAAACCACGGACCATCTTGCTTTTAGGCAGCGGTGTAACTATTTTTATCGCCGTTGTCCCGCTGTAGGGATATCTGGCGAGAGCGCGAACGCGTCCCGCTTCAACTACTAAACAGGCGCTGCAAATTTAATAGCAGAGTTATTAACCCCGGTTCGTATTTTTCCCAGGGAGATACTCCCCGAGTGGCGCTGTCACAGTTAATCATTCTAATTGCCTTATCAACTCCACACACATCTGCTAAAAAGATGACAAAAAAAAAAAAAAAAACCTCCAAGCATAGAGGTGAAAACTTGATCTGGAATCGCAGCCAGGGTAAACACTAGCGCTCCTCCACTGATGCACGCTACGTCTTGTTGGTTTAATTTTGGACTAATCTTTTTGCCGGAGGTGACCAGAAAAAAAAAAAAAAAAAAAACTCACCAAGCCGTGTTCTTCATGCTACCCGCCAAGTGAACGTCAGCTATTTAACCGCCATCCGTCCCGAAATGGACGGTATTCTTTGGACGCAATGGACGCGAAGGCATTTGCGCTCCCGCGGGAAACGTGACGGTGTGGATACCCGTGAAACTTCATTGCTCTTTTTGAAAGCGTCAGTGCAACTTATGTATCTGGAGGGGCCAGTTTGTCAGAGGTGGTCCGGGAACGCCGACGGGATTCGAACGGGACGGGAAGTGAACCCGATCTCGCCAAGCTGACCCGCCGAGCCCGCGTGGAAACCCGGTCTGTGAATTATGTCTTCTGTCTGAACACATAAACACGGACTTCTGAAATGCCTTAAAAGTCGGAGAAGCCGGCAGGACGGCGGTAGCAGATGTTGGTCTAACTCGAGCCATTGGTTTTGTATTATCTAGGAAAACAAACAGAAGAGACAATCATTTACTTTTCTCTACTCGATTTCCTTTGTATCCCCATCTTTGCAAATGAGGTAGGTCCTGGCGGCGTGATACCGTGAATACCCAAACTCTGGCTGACTGTGAACAGCTAAAATCACCCCTTAGGGCTTGTACATCCTCCAAGAGAGGCGAGATTTTTTTTTTCCTCTCCAGACGGGGAGCTCATGATGCTATACTTTAGTGGAAACCCAAGTAAAAAAAATTCCCGGGAATTCAATGTCACACATCGGAGGAAAGGGACAGTGGCAGAGAGAATGTATTTGGGTCGATAATGTAAAACTGCGGTTGCGGTTCGGCCGGCTTTCTGCACGAAACGGCCTTTGCGGCGCCTGAAAACCAAATAATATACGATTGACGTACCGTCTCGTTTTGCTAGTCGGTTATTGTCTCTATTGCTATTCGTCCGGTGTGAAAGGAGCGTACAAGAATTTCATTACATTCTTTGAATTACCATATTCTTACAACGTATGTGGCAATAAAAAAAAAAAAAAAAATCTAGAATCTTGAGTGGAAAGATTTGAAAATGCCTCTGTATTCCTTTAAACGGGGTAAAAAAAAAAAAAAGACACTTAGCACTGAGGTTGCCATCGAATGCCACTAGCAGCAGATACAGGAAGTGTGTGTGCACCATCACAAAATCACATATTTCTGTTATAAATAGGAAATCACGCTCCTCTTCTGACGCTCTATCCCTGAGAGGATGCTTCTCCAGGTGTGTCTTAAAAATGAAGCTCCAGGTTTGCGGAAAAATAACAAAAAAAGGGGTTCAAATGCGTCGTTATGTAACGCTAAGTGAACGTTCCCATTCCCTCGGGCCGTAGATGTGTCGGAAGTTTCCTGAAATTGTGATCCTTTCCAAAAATATTGCCATCTGCATACGGGATTATTTAAAAATGGGCGACGGAAAAAAAAAGAAACAGAAACTTTGTTGTGCAAACAAAAAAAAAGGAAAAAAAAGGAAAAAAAAAAGTAGAAGAAAATAGAAACCTCGCCGATATTCCGGAGCAAAATAATTTGGAAACCTTTGCTTTAGACCAGTGGTTCTTAACCTTGTTGGAGGTACTGAACCCCACCTGTTTTACATGCGCATTCACCGAACCCTTCTTTATTAGATCGAGGATCGTTCGTCGATGGGTACAAAGAACAGGCGGAGTAGCCTTTTCATGGAATCTGGCTCCCTTCACCTTGAATTCAGCAAGCGCTATGTTCTTGTAGTTCCCATCTCCATGCAGCTGAAGGAAGCCTTCCCTTAGTTTTGCCGGTGCCGGACTAGAATTGCTCATCTTGTCTTTGCAAATCATGCGGTTAGGACATCGATTCCAATCGCGTTCCGTCATACATGTGAATCCGTATTGTAAGTATTCTTCCGACCGCTTTCTTTTATTGCCCGACATAATTAGTATGAAGGGATTCAAATATGAAGAAGGAAATCACATGACGTACCATCACGACAGTCACAAGTTACTACAACTGAGCGCGCCAAAATCCCTGCTGCACGGATAGGCCGAGCTATGTAGCGTGATCACCTGCGGCCAGTGATGTCATCACCAATGTGTGTCTCGACCTCCGCCGAACCCCTGAGACTGACTCACCGAACCCCTGGGGTTCGATCGAACCCAGGTTAAGAACCGCTGCTTTAGACGATCCATCACTGCACAAACTTTCTGCATCGGCACAAAAGGGAAAAATGCACTTCTACTTCTGCTTTCCTGCAATAACCACGCCTACTTCAGATTTCTAACCGATAGCAAAATAGCTCTCGGACGCCCCGCGGGTAGAAACCTCGAGCCAAATGACTTGAGAACAAGTTGCCAGAACTCAAAACAAAATAAAAAATAAGATAAGACAACAAAATAAGACACCGGTGGACAGAACAGTTGTAAGAACTGTTCAACTGGAATTTGGTTCCAGGAAGTAGCCTAAGTAGTATCTTCCTCCAGGGGAACATTTCAATTTTACATTCCCACAGACAGTAAGGGATCTTGGTGGGGACCGGAGTGATGCGAGCATCCACATGCACCTTAATCACCTCGCTGAAAAAAAAAAAAAAAACACTGCAAAGAAAAAGAATGATAACCGTGTGGACTATCAGATGGGTTGAAGTGTTTTTATTTTCTCTCGGCACGATGTGAGAAACCCAGCCGTTAAGCTACCGCCGTTCTTAATCTGGAGAAAATGTTCATGTTCTGCCGCGAGCCCTGGAAACCTCTCCACGGCACAGCGGGTCAGAGGAGTTTGAACTTCTTCGTCGCTCCGTTTCTCGCTCGTTCTGTCCATTTTGACGCAAAGCAACAGCCGAGCAGTGACAACAATAGTTTTTTTTTAGAAATAACACAACGCAAGAAGTATCTGGTAATAAGCTTGGCTTATGAGTTCTCACGTTAGTTCCTGGGGAAGCGTGAAAAGATCCTGCCTTTGGTTCCTAGAACCACTGAGTCTATACTTCCTGGTTCTTATGTTGTCCGAATGCACAAAAAATTGTGCAAAAAGAGGCTAAAGTCATAAATTTGTCCTTCAGCTCCAGTAGTGAGGTTTTTGCTTCATGCGGAGGAAGCAGAGGCCTTCATCAGTTAAGCTTGTTTTTTCCGTACATTTTGTTTTTCTTGCACTGTGATAATCAGAATCAGACACAAAATACTTTACGTATCCTCGCGGGGGAAATTAGCATAAGATAGCGTAAGATGCTATTAGCGTGCTAGCCCTTAGCTTACGCATTAAAACAGCTGCTCGTCTACCGCCGGCACGTCCAGTCACACCGACGGACAATTCAATTTCAGCTTTTTCAAATGAAATATACTGTATTTGCCTTCATCAAGACATCACACAATGCTGCCGTACCAACATAACACCGACAAAGTCCAGAATTAACAATTTGGCACACATGATGATCTCCTCTAATCCAAAGCGACGTTCATAGCTTGTGTAGCAGCCATCTGCAGACAAGCGTCTTATTTTTGCTTTAAAAAAAAAAAAAAAGTTTTTTTCATTTCAATTTATTATTTATTAAATATTATTTATTTTTTATTTTTGCCATTTGGTACAATTCCCCAAAATTACTGCTTCTTTTCCACCTATTTTTGCGAAAAAAATAAAATAAATATATATATATATATATATATATATATATATATATATATATATATTATTTCAATTTATTATTTATTATGTATTATGTTTTTTTTTTTTTTTTTTTGCTATTCGGTACAATTTCCGCAACTACTGCTTCCTTTCCACCTATTTTTGTAAAAAAAAAAATAAATAAATAAAATATGATGCTACAAGATAACTGCCAGTCATAAACCTAAAAAAATAACCCTCTCATAGTCCATGAACTATTTAAATAAAATAGTTCCAGAGTCATATCAGCTTTGCGGATGAGCTCCTTATATCATTGCGCGATTAGACGATGTTCGTGTCGTCACGGAGTTCGCCACACTTGTGGACCCCCAACCTTCATCTCCCTCCGGCTTTGGCCTTGAGGTACGACCTGAATGCGATACACACACTCACACACACACACACACACACACACACGTCCGCCTCGGTTCGCGCCAGCCATCCGTGAACACAATGAACAACAAACAGGCTTTTAACTTTAACTCATTCTACCTTGAAGAAGCGTCGTTTCATTGGTTTAGTATGCATGAGGTGGCGGCGCCCAGGTAACCACACTCCAGAAGAGGAGAAGTAATCAGGTATGGATGATTGTTTCCACTCGCCTCTTCTTGGCAGCGGAACTTCGAGGACATTAAATGAATTGCGAATCGCCGAGTTCCGAGGCGATAATATGATTTTTGGGAAATATAATTTCACCCGGGGAGGCGCGGCGGTTCGCTCTTTCCGTCTCACGGCGAGAAGGTAAACCGGTTCAAGTCTGACTTGGGGTTCCTTCGTCGGAGACCCAGATGTGAAGATGGGAGCGGATGCTTGTAGATCAGGGGTGGTCACACTTTCTCGCCTTGTGAGCTACTTTTCAAATGACCATGTGAAAATGATCTACTTCCACTAAAAATGCTGAATATATATTTATTGACATATCTACTGCGTAGACTTGACACAATAAATGTTTGTGGATCTTGCATAACTGCATGAACCCTTATGGCACACTACAACAGAGCACTTTTTTTTGGTAAATATCTTATTTTGATGACTTGAATGGAGTCAGCAGCATAGTTGAAGTTAGCTGGGAGCAAAATGACCGCTGTCCTGACAGCTGGAACTTTAGTTCCTTCACCTTCCTCCTTCTCGGCTCACTTTTCTGAGGGAAGTCGGCGTCGTAGTTTTTCCGAACGGTCCGAAAACGCCGCTCCCTTTTTCGGTATAGCGATGGCAGACCGGCAGATGAGGCCAACGCACTTTGAAAACGACATAGTTAAAAAAAAAAGTCCACCTGGTTCGTTTTAGTCTTTTTACTCGGTCCAGCTCCCCCGCTCACTTTTATACCCGTAAGTTTAGAAGACATAAATTGGAGGCTAACTCGCTAGCTTGCTAGAACGCGCCGTTATGTGCACAAGCGCAGTGACGCCCGTGTCAGAAAAGGTCCGACTGTCAGTCAAGTGACAAATTTCACAGTGAGGATGACAGGCTGACGTCTACGTTTTAACGCCATGCCATCTACACACACTACCTTTGCGATCGACCGGTAGATCGCGATCAACGTTTTGGGCACGCCTGTTTTAGAGTTTTATATGACCAATGAATGAGGGAGCGAAAACAGTGGTTTATCTTGATGCGACATGTCAATGAAAGGGTGAATAGTTACATGTCTCTAAGTGACATGTGAATGAGAGAGTGAAGGAGAGAATGAATGAAAGAGTGACTGAAAAGATGGAAAGGTGTTATGTCTCCATGACTTGAATGAATGAGTGAATGGTCGTTGGTCTCCAGATGACATGTGAATGACGGAGTGAATAGTCGAATGTCTTTATGTGACATGGCAATGAAAGAGTGAATGAAAGAGTGAAAGGTCTTGACTTTTGGTGAGTGAGTGAATGGTTTTGTCTCCATGTGGCGCGATTGAAAGAGTGAAAGGTCTTGACTTTGGGGTGACTGAGTGAGTGAATGTTTTTGTCTTCATATGACGTGAATGAAAGGGTGATTCGTTGCCTCTAGATGACTTTTGAATGAATGTCTCCTAGTGACCTGAATGACAGAGTGAATGAAAGAATGAATGGAAGAGTGAATGAAAGAGAGAAAGGTTGTATGGCTCTGCAACTTGAATGAATGAGTGAATGGTCGTTGGTCCCCAGATGACATGTGAATGACAGAGTGAATAGTCGAATGTCTTTATGTGACACGGCAATGAAAGAGTGAATGAAAGAGTGAAAGGTCTTGACTTTTGGTGAGTGAGTGAATGGTTTTGTCTCCATGTGGCGCGATTGAAAGAGTGAAAGGTCTTGACTTTGGGGTGACTGAGTGAGTGAATGTTTTTGTCTTCATATGACGTGAATGAAAGGGTGATTCGTTGCCTCTAGATGACTTTTGAATGAGTGTCTCTAAGTGACATGTGAATGACAGAGTGGATGAAAGAATGAATGGAAGAGTGAATGAAAGAGTGAAAGGTGGTATGTCTCTCTGACTTGAATGAATTAGTGAATGATCGTTTGTCTCCAGATGACATGCGGACGACAGAGTGAATGATAGAGTGAATAAAAGAGTGAAAGGCGGTCTGCTGCATGGCTCTACATTACATGTGAATGACAAAGCTAATGAAAGAGTGACTGGTCTTATCCCTCTATATGACTTCTGACTCAGTGAGTGAGTGATTGTGTCTTTGTAGGACACGTCAACGAAAGAGTGAACTTTCTAAGTTTTTAGTCTCTAAGTTTTTAGTTTTTATTAGGACAGTGTACAATTATATTAAGCACAGAGGCAGCGATGTTTGTACCAGATTGTAGCTCATAGCTAATTTCCATCTGTAGTTCTAAAACTGTACAAATAGACAATATATATAAAATATACAAATAGGCAATAAAACAACTATTCAATATATAAACAGGCAATAAAATAAGTAAAACCCAAGTTGAAAGTGATATTGTTGTGATATTATTAGTTTGGTCACCCAAAAGGGTAACATCTGATGGCGAAATACCCGTCTGGTATTGTTAGTGTGAGCAAAAGTGTGCAAAAGTGTAAAAATCAGTGACGTGTGAATGACAGAGTGAATAAAAGAGTGAACGGTCACATGCCTCTATGTTCAGTGAATAAAAGAGTGAATGTCGTAATATGTGAGGGCGAATGGCTGGATGTGTATTATCGGCGCTGTGATGGATTCTCCAACCCCGAGAAGACGGAGGATGTGCCGTATAATTCATAAAATTAATGAAAGAGAGTTTTTGTTTGTTCAAGTCCATCAGTGTGTGTGTTTGTGTGTATGTGTGTGAGAGAGAGAGAGTAGAGGTTGCTTCATATGCTGCATCCCTAATGTTACATTACATTACATTACATTGCATTTGGCAGACGCTTTTATCCAAAGCGACTTACAATAGAGGACATAGGGACTGCAAATACACTTGCAAATACACGATGCACAGGAAATATACAGAACAGTAAGCTTGGTTAGTAAGTTTTTTTTTTTTTTTTTTTTTTTCACACACACACACTGCATAGCCTAACTTGCTCCCTAACCTGATCTGGGGCATCAGCGCCGTAAAAAGTCCTGAAAGAGAAACGTTTTTACCTGTTTCTTGAAGGTTGAGAGAGATGATGCTAGTCTTGTTGCTTCTGGAAGTTTGTTCCACCACTGAGGTAGTAGAACTGAGAACAGCTTTGCCTGAGATCGCTTCTGACTCAGTGAGTGAGTGATTGTGTCTTTGTAGGACACGTCAACAAAAGAGTGAACTTTCTGAGTTTTTAGCCTCTGAGTTTTTGGTTTGTAGTTTAAAAAGCTTATTAGGACAGAGGCAGAGATGTTTGTACCAGATTGTAGCTCATAGCTAATTTCCATCTGTAGTCCCGGGAAGACTAAACAAATATAAAACTATACAAATAGTAAGTAAGTAAGCTTATTTGAATGATACAAATGTGGACATTATGGGGGACCGGTTGCCACGCCACCGCTGGAAACGCCACTGTTGAGGCGGCTCGGCTTAGCGAAGCTGTAATTAGCCTGAACGAGTAACAGAAATAAAGCCTTGGAGAAAGAGAGAGAGAGAAGGGGTGAGGGGGGGGGGTAAAAAAAAAAAAAAAAAAAGAGTGGCAGAATGACAAATTTACGCCAAGGCAGTTTTTCGGCTCCGCTAATGCTAATGCTGCCTGGCTCTTTTGTCGATCAAAGACTCAGAACAAAAGATGACTCATCAATTTGCCACACCGAATTATCCGGTGCTTTTTTGCAACCTCGCCTCCTCCTCCTCCTCTTCCTCCTCCTCATTCCACATTAACCTAAATTGCCTCTGCTTTGCAGTCCAACATGAACCAAATGACAGGCGGCACACGCTGTGCTTTGCCTCCTTTTTTTTTTTTTTTTCCGACTCATTTCACATTCAGCCGTGAAAATTAAATCAGGCCAGTGGAGGTTTTTTTTTTTTTTTTTTTTTTTTGACATTATTGTATCCCGCTAATGAACACAGCAATTAGGTGGAAAATTAATTTTGAGGACAAAGAGATAGGCCTCCGCTCGTTTTTTTTTTTTTAAGACCCCCGGCGGCCGATTGCGGTTGTGATGGTATTCCGAGCGAGCGGGTCGTCACGCCGGGCGTCGCCACTAGGGGGCGCCGTTCCCCACGCCGTCCCTCCCACACATGCACGCCGGTGGCATAATGCTGATTGATGTGCAGAGGCTTGGCTCTCTCTCAGCCGCTGGCGCTGGTAATTGCTTCCATCCTCCTCTCCGGTACGAAGCAGCGCGGCGAGAGAAGTGGAACGCGTTTCCTTACTCAACCCTTTTCAGCGGGACGGAACACACACTCCCTCTTCAAAACCCTTTACATGCTGAAACACTCGCGCAAAAATGTATATTCCGCCGCCGTCCCGGCTGGAGGTTGACGTTTAGCCGTTTAGCCCCCGCAAAAAAACGACAGGAACCGACGGGTTTTTTTCGGATTTGAATCCAGGCTGAAATTTCACAATCGGTTTTTGGGGACGCGACGATTGGCCTTATAGGAAGTAGATCTTTTTAACCAAGTAGGTGGTAAAGAAGATGTCGGTGGAGGTTCTCGGTCATCCGGATCAGGGTGAATTATTGCCAAAATCTTCTTGTTTTGGCGACCGGATTTGAATTTCTTCACTTGAAGACGTTTCATCCGTCATCAAGGAGGCCTCTCAGGTTCTAACGACCGACGGGGAGTTTCCGAATATAACTCAAGTCGGAAAATTCGAGTCCGGTTGCCAAGACGAGAAGATTTTGACCAATAAGAGGTGAAGAAACGGGTTGGAATGGGTGGAGAAAACGTGTCAGGGGTACGAGATAGACAATTATCAGCCAGAAAGAAAGGAAACCGGAGTTGAAATGACCAAAAGACGGGAGACGGATGCTGGAATTGGAGGTCGTATTGAGAGAGGAGGATACAGGGTTAGATGGAAAAGTATGATTTGCTATGGCGACCCCTGAAGGGAAAAGAAGAAGAAGTAGAGCGGATCTTTTTAACCACTCACGATGGCTGATCCCTTTAAAAATAGCCGGATATTAGTAAAGATGGCCCTCCTTGTGCGGTTGTTCCTTTCACGGTGTTCGAAAGAGACCGACGGGTAGAAATGTATCTCAAGCTTACGTGGGGGGGGGGGATAAAATGGACAGAACACCTCATCTTTTGCACATCTGAGCCCTTTATGGGTCACATTGTGAGTCCAGTGATGGTCTCTAAGGAGGATTCTTCCTGTACTTACGAAGATGGAAGTACGAGGTTTCATTATCAGCCCGGTGACGGCGTTGAGATTTCGCAAGAAGGTCCTCCAGACTTTCCGTGCGGAAATCTCAGTAGGGAGTTGATGGTTGTAGGTCTTTACATGACGCATGAATGAGAGAGTGATGTATTTAATGTGTCTGTATGTCGGTGAATGACAGAGTGAATGGTTTCAAAGTGTAAGGACTAACGTGCTGAGAAATATCATGAGAAAGTTTGGAAATATAGAAGAATAGAACTTTATCAATCTGGGATGCTCCAACATTACATCCATTCACTCAATCATATTTATTTTATTACTGTCAGGTTTCTATCTTGCAGAAAAGGGAGGAGTTTTTTTTTTTTTTTTTAATATATGCATATATACAAAATATACGGGACTGTCTCAGAAAATTAGAATATTGTGATAAAGTTCTTTATCTTCTGTAATGCAAAAAAAAAAAAAAAAAAAAAAAATCATGATATTCTAATATTTTGAGATAAGATTCCTGAGTTTTCTTAAGATATAAGCCATAATCAGCGATATTAAAATAATGAAAGGCTTGCAATATTTCAGTTGATTTGTAATGAATCCACAATTTTTGTTTTTGTAATTGCATTACAGAAGATAAAGAACTTTATCACAATAATCTAATTTTCTGAGACAGTCCTGTATAGTCTGATGGTCACAGGTGAGAAAGACCTTCTGTGGAGCTCCTAGGTGGACTCCATAAGCTCTATATGCCACCATCCAATGTTCCCTCTAATTTTTCCTACATCTGTGCATGCAGAAAACCTCCCTCTGCACGCTGAGCACCACTGAGAGCAACATTAGATGTGCACGTTGTGGCCAAACACTAGTATCACACCTGGGATCGTATCTTCCACAAAGTCCATATTTTTCCATCAGAAAACCCGCTCACTACTTTAGCTTCGCCGCATGTTTTGCAGAGCAGACCTTTCTCACTCCAGAAAGAAAACAATCTCACCCGGTTTCAACACTCCTTCTTCTATTTGCACACACTCCGACAGACGTTACGACTTAAAATAATCGCATTTCTTTGTTACTTTGGTTTGGTTAGTGGACGTATCACATTCACCATCCGCTTGTTTCGCTAAGGGGTTAGCATGTTAGCATTAACTCACACTGTTATTATTGTCATATAGCTTGCATGGGCAAGTACTGTCCATGCCGTGATTGGCTGCGTATGATTGGCCAGACGCCTGTCACTCACCGAGTGACACAGCAAAATGACACAGAAAAAAATGTTATATATCTGATTCATTTGCAGTGCGCTCACCGCACTGGAGAGGTTTTCTTGTGCGCTGAGAGTGCGAGCAGTGATGTGAATTGCACTTTGCCACCATTTACTCCAAATGTTGCCATCGAGGAGGCGGTTAAGGACAATCAATGCAAAAACAAATAGAATGAAAAACAGTTTTTATCCCAGAGTGCTCATCGCGCTAACACTCACATACAATGCAGCACAATAAACTGTTTTTCTCCCACTGTTTACTTTTTTCCTTCTTTATTTTTTTCCGTTTGACATATTTATCTATTTATTCCTTTTATTTATTTATTTTTTTCATATTTTTGGTCTTTTTTTTTTCTGTCTCCAATCTCTAACACAGAGATGCTGTTGTCGTCGTACCGTTTTGCCCCGTCCTGCTTTTCAAGGTTGTGTTTTTTGATTCCCCTGAACCTGAGAGCTGTTATCTCTAAATTTAATTGCACTCTGCGTAATGACAATAAAAGTCTTGAATCCTTCATGCAAGTGGTGAGAGGCGTCGTCCCTGATACCGAGCAGCTTCTTCCGCAACCTCCTCTCGGACACCTCCGCCGACGAGTCCGATTCAACTCCCGGGAAGACGCCGGCCTTCCCGATGAGCTAATTTAGCACGTTAGCGTCGGCCGCTATCGTGTGATAAAAGGTCGATCGCAAAGTCAATACGGGTAGATCGCATCACATTAAAAAAAGTAGACGTCCATCACTTGATTGATATACAGGGCAGCAAGTCAGATGACATCTGATTTTTTTCTGATCCTGAGGTCACGGCACATGCTCAAACAACGGCGCGAAGCGAAGGAAAACTAACAAGCCAGTCAGCAAGTTACCTCCAATTTTTATCCCTCGGTTTTTTTTCGGTATAAAACGAAAAACCTATCGTTTTCATACGAAATGAGAGGAGGACTTTTTTTTTTACGATGAAAAAATAAAGCAGGGGCGCTCAATATGTCAATCGCCATCTACCAGTGGATCTCAAAGGTAATACTTGTAGATCGTATGACGTTAAAAAAAATAGACGTCGGCCTGTCGTCCATCCCGTCACTTGATTGATAGACAGGGCGGCCGGTCAGATGACATCTGATTGTTTCTGACACGGAGGTCACGGCACATGCACAAACAATAGCGTGAAATGCAGCAAAGCTAACAAGCAAGTCAACAAGTTACCTCCAATTTTTAGCCCTTGTTTTTTTTTTCTATTAAACTTAAGAAAGGGTATAAAATGTCCAAGTAAGAAGACAAAAACCTATCACTTTCATACAGAATGGCATGATTTTTTTTTCCACAATGACATTTTCCAAGTGCGTTTGCCTCATCTGCCGGTCTAACATGGCAATGCCAAAGAAGGGTAACGTGGAAAATACGACAAGGACGTCCCGCCGAAAAGCGAGCCGAGAAAGAGAAAGGTGAATGTACATTATTAATTTGTATTGTGCAATATCGGCTCAATGCACATCAATATACATTGTACATATAAAGAATGTTTTGCATTTTTGTTGTGGGTAGATCATTTTGACTTGGTCATTTTATAAGTAGCTCGCATGCTGCAAAAGTGTGAGCACCCTTGGTCTACAGTATGGTTCTGCAGACGTTAAAAGACCCGAGTCTCCCGAGAAAGAAGGCAGCTTTGACCTTTCTTGGCATCTGTGCTTTCACATTTCCAGTTTATTCCAGTTTCCGGTCCAGTTTATTGTCTTTATCAAACCTGCGTATTTTACGTGCTGCTTTGTTTTATCCGTCCCGCCAAATTATTTTCTTTGAATATTTTAATATTATTATTTGATAATAATCCTTATTTTTCTTTTTATTTAATTTTGTATGGATGATTACATAAAAAATAATGTCAGTAAATTTAGTTTAAAGTTGAAATAAAATGGCAAAAAATGTAAATATTTGAATTGCGATTTTCATTTAGTTCAATTAACATGATAGCTAGTTCGCCTATGCATAAAAATTAGATAAGAAATGTGGCCCACCAGTCAAAATAACTGCCCATCCCTGGTCTACATGGAAGCACAGATATTGTAATTTCCAAACAAGAAGACTTTTATCACACGCTTTGAACACAACAACTTAAACAAACAGCTAATTTCTGTTTTTTTGGGCCTAACAAGCTACATGCCACCAAAACATAAAACCTTGTAACCTTGACAACTATTATGATTTTAGTGCGCAGTAGGACCACCAAGATCAGCTGCAGTTGGACAAAGCGGGGATAGAAAATGCGTGGATGGATGGACTTTTCCTTATATAAAATTACCGGTAATCTTTTTTATCAGCCATGTTACAGGCATTGTTTGTTAAAAAAAAAAAATATATATATATATATAATAATTTCCAGTTTTTTGGACGTTACTGGTATGTATTTAATAAAAAGTTTAAAAAAATGTTACATCTTTCTGTGTAAATATCTCATGTCACAACGTGCACACCTGGGGCCTACATGGATTTATTTAGTTATTTTTAGCCAGTGCAGCTTATATTCAGGTGCGCCCAATAGTCCAGAAATACTGTGCTCCTCTCAAATGTCCACATCTTTCCCAATGATGGAGACGGGATTTGGACAGTCACCCTGAACACAAATGAAACATGAAATAAATGCTTTTTATATACATCAATCTGATGTATTAAGTCATTTTCCCTAAATGATGCCTCCGGTCACAAAACATCTGGACTACTTTTTCTTTTCTTTTTTTTGTTTTTTACATCAGCTGCATATAAAAGCCAGATCGCTCCTGTGACAGAAGAAAAGGACTTCAAATATGTTTTTTTTTTTTCAATTTCAGTTTTGAAAATTCACCTCCCAAATCGCGTCTGAAAATGGGATTGTAAGCAATAACCTGTCAGAAACGTCTCGCGTAAATATTAAATATCACAAAAAAAACACATAAAACCAAAAAGTTCTGGAACTATTCGCTGACCCGGGCGGGTAAAAGAAGCCGTCTAGATGCACAAAAATCCGAAGCAAAGCCGGAGGAATCGGCCGTTCGGAACGTGCAAATCAAACGCCGGTTTCTGAATCGAAGATAACGCCAACATCAGCGGCTGGGAGCTTCCGCCGAGACGCAGCCAGCCAAAAAAAAACAAAAAAAAAACATGTAAATGTAAAATTGAAAGTTTTGAGCGATCTACAAGCTTTCGAAATTCTTTTTTTTTTCCCCTCGGCTTTTCCCCTCGATGGCCGCCACAGCAAATCGACCTCTTCCATCTAACCCTGTTCTCGGTATTCTCTGCTCACACCAACTAACTGTCCTCTTTCACTCCATCCATTAATCATCTTTGGTTTTCCTCCAGGACTCCTGCCTGGCAGCTCCACCCCAGCGTCCTCCTACCAATATATTCACTCCATCCGAACCATCTCGATCCGGCTTCTCCCCCGAAACATCCAACATGTCGTCCCTCCGATGGACTCCGATCTTCTCCGTCCCCAAAGAAAACCTCATCATCCTCATCTCCGCGACCTCCATCTCCGCTTCCTCTCTTTTCCGCAACGTCTCCAAACCAGCGTCGCAGGTCTCGCCACTGATCCCGACATCTGCGACGTCTTTAACGCGTCGGAACGTTGAAAACGAATGTAACTTCGCCCCCGACGCCTGGGCTGCGCTCCAATGCAAATTTTGAGAAAACGCCGGCGTGCAGGTGTTCGGGGCAATGGAGGGGGTTTGACTACTGTATAATTATGATTCTGTTGCCTGTGGGGGGAAAAGAAAAAAAACAAACAGACCTTTCATACAGGAAGTAGGAGATGCAATGAGCCGCTTCCAAGCTGGACCCCGATCAGCGCCGCTCTCTGACTTTCATTTGAAGGACGAACAAGTAAATATGTAGATGCTCGTCGTTCCCCCTCCCCCGTTTGGTTGATTTATAAGTTGCGAAATCAAAACGGGAGTTGTTTGTCTTTGGTGCCGTCGACAATGAGCTGCGAGAGCTGCGTTTCGTCCTGTTATTCGTGCTAATGCGAAATACATTCAGTTCGACGATGATGTTTTCTCATCGTCGGGTTTCTTATTCGATCGCCTGATTCGAAACCGTTCAAGGTGAAGCCGGCCGCCTCGACACCCCGAGCTCGATTTGGAGGTGACAGTTGCTATGCAATGCCCCTTTAAATGAAATAAAACAAAAAAAAAAAAAAAAAACATGCACATACATTTGCATAAATCGTCCACATCTGGCTTCCTGCTCAAATTCATGCTTTAAGAAAAACGCTGAACTCCCATCGGGTCGGACCATTTTCTCCGACGGGGGGGGTTTCACGCAAGTTGGTACAATCCAACATGGCCGCCGTGTCGGGTCCTGAACCCCACTCACGTACGCAATTAACGCTCATTAAATCATTTAACATATATTTGCACGGCGGCCGCTGCGGCACGAATGCATCGGCAAAATCAACCTCTTGCAAGT
This sequence comes from Fistularia commersonii, assembly GCF_037954325.1. Taxonomy (NCBI): domain Eukaryota; kingdom Metazoa; phylum Chordata; class Actinopteri; order Syngnathiformes; family Fistulariidae; genus Fistularia; species Fistularia commersonii. Next base: position 4,973,885 of record NC_141319.1, on the reverse strand, counting down.
GGAAACTGAAACACCTCCAAAGTCCAGCGGCGATATCTTTAAAACACGGCGGGATGTATTTCTACCACTTCAATTTGTATTTTTTTCCGGTTTGAAGTGTAATAAGTTAATACGAGGAGTAGTTGTGCGCTTTGGTATCACCTTTCCTCTGATTATGCGTAGATCATTATTCTCTGAATTGATTTAAAAGGGTGTGTGTTTGTGAGTGTGTGTGTGGCGAAAAGCTATTGAAATGCTAATCATCCTATTAAATCCGGTTGACTTAAACATTACCGCGTTTCGAAGAAAACTACACGGCTTTTATCCGAGAGAAAAAGGTGCATGGGAATCAATATTTGTCTTCCTGATAATGCCCCCGTCGTCTCGCAGCCACTTCCAACTCGGCGAGTTTTCGCCCGTAATGAGCATTTTTTTTTTTTTTTTTTTTCTGTTTTCAACATGCTTAACACAACCGATCTCGCCGCCACGGAAAGCCGTCTGACTTGATTTCCTCTCCTCTTCTCTTAAAACGACGCACGGCGAGCGTCCGCCCGAACCGCCGCTGCCGCCGCCGCCGCCAATCCTGCCGGTTCCTTTTCTGGAGCTCGCCGAAGATGATCATTATAATCAGTCCCACAGTTTCTCTGAGGCGACCTCTGGACACCGCCGGTGGGGAGCACGCCTGCTACTTCAATACACACTGCACAGTCATTGAGTGTGAGTGTGTATGTATATATATATATATGTATATATGTGGGGGCAAAAGGGCACCTTTCTAATGTATTTTTCACCTAAATGTTCCACTTTGATGGTTTGTTCTGAAACTTTGCGTTTGGAAATCGCAATAATTCAGCAACGTGTCGGCTGCGTTTCAGCGGTTCCTCGAGAAAAAGCAATCCGGAGCAACAAAATAAACAAACAAAGAAATAAGTAAATGACGAGATCGATAGATAAATGTATAGGTGACAAATAAATACATAAATAAAGCGTAACAATGAGTAAATCGACACATGGATAAATAGAATAAATAGATAATTAGCAAATGAGTCACTAAACAAATGAAAAAAAAAAAAAAAAGAAATGTCGAAGTACCTGAATCAATATGCGAGTAAACAAACATATAATAATCATATAATAGTTCATAAATAAAAATATAAATGGGATAAAAAAAAAAATGAATCAATAAACAAATCAGTAAATGAATGAATGATAGAAATGGAAAGAAATAACCCAATAAAAAAAAATGAGAGAGCGAATAGAAATATAAATAAGATAAAAAAAAAAAATACTGAAAATAATTAGAAAATTATGAAATAAACACACAAATGGAATATATAAATGTAATAAATAAAAAAATCAAATAAAATACACAAACTCCACCTCACTCTAGTAGCATGTTTTAAGGGGACGCTTCCACTTGTCTTTATAATATTATTTTTCCTCTTCGAGCGCTGATCCCTTTCCTCCCTCGTCCTCGGCTGCAGGCTTTTGATCCGCGTTCCCACGAAAACAATATGACAAGACAATATGATCCCGCGAGACGATAAGAGGCCGCTCACTTTTAATTACAACTGTCCGGGATCTGGTTGGAGGCATGACATCATCCTCCTTCAAAGCGTCCGACTTCACAAAGCAGGGGTTTCGCCCCAAAACAGCAAAGCAATAACCTCCAGAAAAGGATTAGATGACACCAAGGAGCAATCTGGTGATGATCAAGAGACCTCCATCCAACATTCGCATAGCACAAAGCAAACACACACACACACACACACAGACACGTAGATACGAGACGGCGAGCGAACGCGGCCTTGCCAAAGGTTGTGCGACAGGAAGCGGTCGATCACAAACCTTTCTTTCATCTTTCTTTTTTTTTTCTGTTTCTCCCCTCCAAATAAACAATGGCGGCGGGGTAATGAGGCCCCCGGGCGTTCTGAGGACACATGATGAGAAGGATACCTGGCCACACACGAGGAATAAAATAAGGAGACGCGAGGAGCGAAGGCCCGGCCACCTCATTAGGGAGCTATGAACTATAGTGGCAACTATTCATTTCCTCTGCTAATGACCACCGCTCGCCACACACACACACACACACACACACACAGCTGAGAGCACATAAATGCAGAAGCACTCGCGCCTGGTGGACAAACATTTCAACACATTGCGGACACATTCAAGGCGCTGCGACGGCTGTTAAAAAGATGTTATAAATCTCCATTAAGGGTCGCATGGAACGGGAGGCGACATGAAGGAGGATCCGGCGAACAAAGGTAATCGCCACCTCGACGCCACTCGGAAAATATATCCTGTTTTGGCTCATGGGGGTCAACTTCCTCCCGCGGAATATCGAATTTAACGATGATGGTTTCTTTGAAACTGAAGGCGCTATCCGTTTTTTTTTTTTTTTTTTTTCTTTTTTTTTTTTTCCTAAAGTGTCTGGCTCTTGTTAAAAAAAAAGAAAACAATATCACTTATAATTACAGGCTCTCGGTCATTTCGACCCCCCCGGCCGCCCCCGAGATGACGTGATTGTTTTCGTTTGTTTGGTCGCGTTCCTACAAACGATCTTTGGTAGTTCTGTCGTCGTCATTGACAGTAAACAAACACAGGGAGCTTCATACCGCGATGCTGAAACCATGACAACTGCTGACCCGACTCAGCGGATGTCACCCTTTTTTATTTCATTTTTTTATAATGACTTTTTCTTCATTTTTGTATATTTATTTCATTTCAACTTTTGTTTATGTTTTATTTTTCTATTTTGAATTCTTTGACTCTGTATTTGTTCAATTAATGACTCTCTATTTTGAATAAATGAATATCATTATATATGATAAAAATACATTATATGGTTATTATATTATTATAATTATTTTTATTTCTTCATTTACTGTATTTTTATAGATTTTTTGTTTATTAATTTCAACTTTTTAACTCACCATTTTGAGTTATTTAATTTCATCTTTGTTGATACGTTTTATTTTTTTATCTATATATATGTCTCTTTTATTTCTTTTATTCACGCTTATTTCATTTATTTATTTTATTTATGTCAGTTTATTTTCCTATAATTATTGTATTTTTTTTATTTTGTTTATTTATTTCAACATGTTTTTTTTTTATTTCACTGTTTTGAACTGTTTAATTTTATTTTTGTTGGTACATTTCATCATATTTTTTTACTTCATTATTATTATATATTATTTATCTGTCCCGTTTTTCTTTATTTATTTGCTTATTTTTGTTTTACACTTCACTTTTCCCTTATTGACCCAGTTATAAGCTCTAAACATGTAGCATAGTGCTAATAACTAGCTGTTTACCATGACGGAGTTGGAGCTCAGTGATGGACAAACAGCATGTATGATTTCTATATTTGGATGAAACTGGCAAATATCATCGCATCGCGTCCAAATCTCACATTTTTAAGAAGAATATCCGCTGGTGTAATAAGAAAAATACAAAAAAATAAAAAAAGCGTGCATGTAAACACAGCCGGTGCAGACAGAGCCAAGATAACCAGTTCCAGTTCCGCTTGTGTTGAGCCAGGCGGGTCTCATTGAGACACACACACACACACACACATGCACAAACACACACAGTGCTTCTAAGGGAATGGCATTTCGCAGCATATTCCATGCCCAAGGTGCATAAAAGAAGCCTTTTCTTTCCAAGATGTGTGCAGGCCCCGGGGATTTTAAGCGGAATCGGATTAGTAGATCTAATACAATAGTTGTCTGTGTAATCATGTAAAACTGTGGACACACCAGGACGCAGTTCAGCGAACGATGCCTGGAACGAGGAACGTCAGCGGCAAGTTTTCTGCGCCTCCTCACGGCGAGGGGGTCACCGGTTTGATTTCTCCAAGATGCCGTTCTCCGGCTGCGTCCAAAAGTCAGCTTAAATGCAATAATTTCGATATGTCTTGATATAAGACACGCGAATGAATGAGCCAGTGGTGGAATGGCTTTCTAAGATGCAGAGATAATGATTGAATGTCTCTATATGACACGTGGATGAATGAGTGAATATTTATGTGATGAGTCAATGAATGACTGGATGGTTTTTTTAACAAATGAATAAATTAGTTGTATGTTCCTGTATGACTTGCGAATGAATGAATGCATGGTTGTAGATCGGGATGTTAACTCATTTCTCACATATGGCCTAGTAACTTTCAAGTTGGCCGGACCATTAAAATAATAGCATACTTCGCAATAAATAACCAAAATATCATCTCTTTCCTCTGTTTTGGTGTAAAGAAGTACAAGGACATGAGGAAACTCTTGGAATTTAACGAACAATCCTTTTATAAAATATTTCATGAAACACCTCATATTTCCTCAGAAAAACATGTTATTTACTTTTATCATTCACATGGATGCATTGCAACTGATCTCACGGATCGTAAAGGCAGAAAACTTTAATAAGTAATAGGTATTGAAAATATTGTAATGCACTTTAAGATTAAATGAGACTTATAAACACATGTGCATATGAAATCTAAATAGAATCCCTACCCACACCTTACTAATAAAAGAGAGTTCTAATAAATGTGTGAGGAAGAAAGTATTCACCTGGCCTGTAAATGTGCAAACTTTATACATGAAACCTGCATACACTTACAATACATACTGAAAATGTATGGCGTTGCATGAACAGTAGAATTCCGCCAAACTCTACTGTAGTGAAGATGGTGATTAATATTAAATTGCACATTTTCACTAGCAATTAGCTAGTGCGCCTCCTTGCAGAAAATTCTTGAATTGCATTTAATTTAAAAAAATGAATCCTTATCTTTTATGCATTTTTTCACTTTCAAATTATCGTTGATATTGTACCTGATAATGCGACTGCGCCTTATGGTACGCAAAATACAGAACTTTTAATAAAACTGGATGGTTTCTTTAATCCCGTCCCCCGAACGCTGCAATTATAAATTCTCCCAAGTACATGGACTTGCCACGCGTAACACTAAATAAAAATCAGTTTGATTTGACGAGTGACAGAAGTCGCTTCGAGGAATGGAAGACCAGAGGAACCGGAGGAGATCCCTGAGGAACGCCTGTGCTGACGGCTATTACCTGCAGAGACAAAGTGCCGTTTTGCTAAAATCCTACATGACAAATGCTCATTTCGGGCGGGACCGATAGCCAATCACAACGAGGCGGACTGACGCGGTCAGCAGGAACTAGCATCGTCGCGCACAGAAACCCGGGATGTGACCGCGGTCTAAATATTTCCGGCAAAATAGACGCGGAAAAATAATTATTCCAGTCAGATGAGTCCCTAAACTTTACTAAAAGGAGGATGACGGTTGATTTCCAGGTACCGGGTTTTGTGAGATTATCAACCGGGATTAAGGGACGTAGGCTACGGAGTCTGCATTATATCTACCTTCATTTTGAAAAATACCCCAAAAAAGAAGCCTTTATCTTTTTACATTTAAACTCCTGTTTTGATAAAGCTTTGCTGAACTGGTGACCTTAAAATCAGAAGTGAGCAGATGAGCGGTACTTGCGCAACCTCTGCATTACAGGAAAAAGGGATTATACGAGCGGAGATGAAATAAATATTCCAACCAAATATTTGACCCTTTGACTCTCATCCATCATAAAGCGGTCAGGAATGCATGTTGGGCGGCCGAATGAATCTCTGGGAGGTTTCACGGGAACGCGTGATGGAGCCGCTTGGCGATTGTTGGAACTCATAAGCCTCACTCATGACCAGATACTTCTTGCTGGTTTTAGAGCGCTATTTTTAAAACTATAGCGGGTGTGCTCTTGCGAGAAAATGGAGAAAACCAGCGAGAAATTAAGCAACAAGAAGGTCGAAACCAGGGGTGTCAAACTCATTTCGGTCCCACATATGACCGAATTTGATGTCAAGGGGGCGAAATTATCCAGACGTAACGCTGCGTCCAAATGTTTCCTTTGTTTTAGTGTAAAGGAGAACAGATAAGCGATAAAAATCTTTATTTGTCATGAACTGTTCCCTTAAAAAAATACATGACAAACAACCATGAGGAAAAGTAAGTGCATTTAGTTGTATTTTTCTCCACGGTGAGTCTCATCAGTGCATCCACACTGAGCATACAGGTTTCTTATTAACCTCAATGAACAAATAAGAAGTGGTCCATTTTTCTTGGAAAACCCTGCACCAGATGTCCGCTTTTTTTTTTTTTTGACAACGACATCTTGCTAATGAGGGTGTCGGAGCCAACGGAAACGCAGGTACATTTATAACACGAAGTAATAATGTTATTTACGGAGCTGGAAGCCACATTGCTGCCATCTAGTGTTGTGCCATGTTGCTGACACTGACTAAAACTGTGCAGCCCAAGCAGAAAATACAGGAACTGCATTTTAATTTGAAAAAAAGTTCATGATTTTTTTATGTATTTTTCAAATTGTAGATGAATTCCACGGGCCGGATTGGACCCCCTGGTGGGCCGGCACCGGCCCGCGGACCGTACGTTTGACACTGCCGGGCTAAACTCTTCCTGGCAGCTTCGCCACAGAGAGGTTTCCAGGACTCGCAGCTGAACATGAACTTTTGCCCCAAAACAATACGGACTTAGCCAACGGCAGGGTTCTTCATAAAGAGAAGCAGGGAGAAGATTAAAATCATGTCAACCCGTCTGATAGTCCATGGTTATTATTCCAACCATGCAGAACCTGAACTTCCACCTCCAGGTTCTTGTCGTCTTCCTCTTGTTCTTCGAGTGTGGCTCTTACGCCGCACGTTATAGATCAGGGGTCCCACAACTTTTTCCTGCGAGGGCCAAATAACTTTTCCCTTCTCTGACTGGGGGCCAGTTTGTAACAATAAATGTGACGATCGCAGAACTGTCTAAATGTAAATATTTATTATTTTCCGGAAAGCCACGCGTGACCAAAAAAATAACCTTTTCTGGGATCTTGACAGAAAAAAAATAAAATAAAAAAATAAATAAATAAATGATAACATTATGAATGAAATAAATAACACTATTTATGAAATAAATAATAACAAAATAACCCTTTTCAAGTTTTTCACATATAAAAAGACCAAGGACTTTCTTGTAGACGTGACTGTTTGCAGCTCTCTCATATTAAATTCACTGTGAAAAACAGAAAGCATGCAAGCTATTAAACCATAAATAAACCTACCAGGTTAAAAACCCTGCATTCGGAATCTATTTTTCTCTTACCTAATCTTTTTGCCATTATTTGACAGGGGTGTGTCCAGGATTTTTTTTTTTTTTTTTTTTTTAAGGGAGGGGTTTCAGATTAGACACAGACTGCAGAAGGTTGGAATATCATGTTGCGTTCTATGCATGTACAAGTCACGATTGAAAAAAAAAACAAAAAAACAAAATGCATCTCTATTATCATTCAGGGTCCGGGAAAAATATGGAGGCGGGCCGTATTTGGCCCTCGGGCCGTAGTTTGGGCACCACTGTTATAGATGCTTTCCTCGCACCGCCATGTCCCTACCGTGGTCGCTTACTGCCCGAGAGAATTAAAAAAAAATGAAAAAAAGCTATTTCCTGGAACCCGATTCGAGCCGGACAGTTCTGGGAACTATTTTTTGGGGAAGCGACCGAGGCGGGCCGACCGGAGCTGCTCTTCCTCATCGCTTGAAAAGTTTCAGGATCCCGAGCGACGCCTGTGGACGGACGGAAAGCTGCGGTAGATGCCTTCACGTTCTGAAACCATCAGCCAGATTACTGGGGGCGAATGTGTATTTGTGGCGACGGGGATGGATTCGGACGGCGGCGAAATAGCCGGCAAGGTCATCTCCTATTTTTTTTTGCTCGGTGACATGCACGCCGTCCTCTACACACACACACACACACACCGGCATGGTGACTGAACAGAGTATTAGCCTTGGCAAACAGGGGTGCGCATTAATCAAGTCGCGGTTCTATTTTCTTTCAGGTCAGGCGGAGTGATACCGTTTTAACGCCGGCTCTCGCTTTTTCAATCCATCGCCGCCATGTTCTCGCCCTTCCTGTTTCTATCCTGCATCTCCACCTTTCTCCATCCATCTAATTGATCCCTCTCTCTTGCAGTCGCCCGTCTCCCGGTGGACGCCATGTTTGCTCAGGCGCTCGGCGGGGCTTTGTGCTGCTCGCCGAGAAGAGGAAGGAAGTAATCAGACTTTTATTTGTCGTTGCATTCGGTGTCCTATGAGGTACTGGGTAACCTGAACCTTCTGGGGGTGGGGATGTGCGCAAACACACACACACACACACACACACACACACACACACATGCATAGCCAGTAGACTAAGCTGGGTGAGAGCTGTGGGTCGGCACGATATTCTCTCCATTACACACACACACATGCGAGAGACATTCACCAGACAGACGCAACCCGACACCCCGCCTAGCCCAGCTGGCGGGTGGGGGTGAGTAGGTGTGTGTGTGTGTGTGTGTGTGTGTGGGGGGGGGTAAGTGTGGGCGTAAATTTGCCCCCCCGGACGGCCGGGTTCCTCAGCCGCCAGTGTTTGCGGACGCACACGTGTGTTCGATGCTCCTGTTCCAAGAACAGCCCGGCTTCTGATTGGCCGGGGAGGGAGGGGGATGATGGTGTGTGTGTGTGTGTGTGTGTGTGTGTGTGTGTGTGTTTTTTTTCCCTCATCAGTGGAGGCCCGTGATTTGACCAAGTCTGTTTTCCCCGCTGTCATCAGACGTGAAGGGGTCACGGCAGAGACGGACGGCGGCCGCGGCCTTTTTTCGAGAAGTTCTGCACAGAGGCCGGTGTGTAAAGCAGATCCCGGCGACACACACGCCCACATTTACCCACACACACACACACACACACACACACACACACAGACACGTGCATTTTCTACCAAATCAGCAGCCTGATTAGTGAGTGCTCACTTCTCCTTCACCGCCCGACTGCTCCATAATTCATGGCTGAAGCAGATGCGCTCGCCAAGAACCGAGATTCTCGCCGGTTCCTCTTGTTACACGCCGACTTTTTCCCAGGTTGTGGTTGAAATCACACGACATCGTGTCTTTTTTCCCACCCGGCGCCACAAAGACACGCTTCCTTGTTAGGGGAGATACAGATTCCACCGACACCTCCAACACGGGAGATTCATGATTACTGTTATATATATATACTATATTGTGTTGTTTTTTTAGGCTGTCAGGCACCTTTGGGGGTTGAGTGATTTATCTGAATTTTTTTTTTTTTTTTTTAGAAAATGTAATTTTCCCCGTGGCAGAGGGGTCATGTTTGAGGACCGGAACACACTTGAATTTAGCGCAGGGTTTTTTGGGATAAGTGGAGATTTGATTTGGGGGGAACCCGGATTGTTTCAGAGGTCCAGACCACTCGACTGAAGGACTGAATTAAATTATTATTTGCGTTGAGAATGCTAATAGAAAAGTACAGAGAAGGCCAGAGGGAGCTGCATTCTGTTTTTGTAGACCTAGAAAAAGCACATGACAGGGTGCCAAGAGAGGAGTTCTGGTATTGCATGAGGAAATCTGGAATGGCAGAGAAGTATGTAAGACTGGTGCAGGACATGTATGCTAGCTGTGAGACAGTGGTTCGGTGTGCTGTAAGGGTAACAGAGAAGTTCAAGGTGGAGGTGGGACTCCATCAGGGATCAGCTCTGAGCTCCTTCTTGATTGCAATGGTGATGGACAGGCTGACAGATGAGGTTAGACAGGAATCTCCATGGACCATGATGTTTGCAGATGACATTGTGATGTGTGGTGGGAGCAGAAAACAGGTGAAGGAAATTCAGAGAGGTGGAGGTATGCTCTGGAAAGGAGAGGGTCAACTTGGGGTCAACAGTCTAGAGCAGCGGAGAGTGTGGAAAAGAGGTGAAGAGACGGGTCCAAGCAGGTTGGAATGGGTGGAGAAAAGTGTCAGGGGTACTATGTGATAGAAGACTATCGGCCAGAATGAAAGGAAAGGTGTACAAGACAGTGGTGAGACCAGCGATGATGTTTGGACTAGAAACTGTTACAATGACAAAAAGACAGCAGACAGAACTAGAGGTTGCAGAGATGAAGATGTTGAGGTTCTCTTTGGGAGTGACCAGGATGGAGAGGATCAGGAATGAGCCCATCAGAGGAACAACACATGTTAGATGTTTTGAAGAGAAGATCAGAGAAGCCAGACTGAGATGGTTCGGTCATGTACAAAGGAGGGATGGAGAATATATTGGTCGACGGATGCTGGAATTGGAGCTGCCAGGCAAGAGCTCTGGAGGAAGACCAAAGAGAAGATTTATGGATGCAGTGAGAGAGGATATGAAGGTAGCTGGAGTGAGAGAGGAAGATACAGAGAATAGGGTTTGAGAGAGAAAGTTGACTCGCTGTGGCGACCCCTGAAGGGAAAAGCCGAAAGAAGAAGATTAGATAAACTTTATTGATCCCCACAGGGCAAATTCCTTTGTCTTATTTATAATAATAATAATAATAATAATAATAATAATACCCCCATGACCCTGAGTGCAAAAGATGGGTGGATTGATAATGATAATAATAATAATAATAATAATAATAATAATAACAATAATAATGCTGCTGCTGCTGCTGCTGATGATGATAATAATAATAATAATAATAATAATAATAATAATAATAATAATCGTGCAACCTTGAGTGCAGGATAAGCGACATAATATAAATGTATAATGATAATAATAATAATAATAATTTTGATTTATTTGATTTATTATCATTTTATTTTGTTTTGGATATTATTTCTTTATTATATGGTCTTCATAAGGATGCAGCAGCTGAATCAGTTTGTGTTTTTACCTGAAACTGCGGTCGAAGGGAAATCTATTGAGAGACAGCTGTGAACTGTTGTGTTTTAATCAAACGCCATGAGACACTCTATGTCCTCCCACTACGATTTAAGTATTTTCTCTTTCAGCCTTGCAGTTCCTTGATATTCACCGATATCTCGCACCACCTAATGTGAAAGTAACTCGTACAACGATATAAAAACAGGCAAACAAAACAAGCAATTTGTGGGATCAACGGAATCCCACGATACACTTCACCCAAACCTCCCGGGCCCGAGTAGAAAGCGACCCCGTGCTGAAACTACAGACGTCTCGGCGGCTCCGTAAGTGCGCGGCGGTAATGACGCCGGCGGCCTGCTAATTTGGACGGCGGTCGGCCGTTCTCAAACGTTTCCGCGGCCGCTCGGCTCGGCGGGGCGACCGCGGCCTGCCGGGTAAATGCAGCCTTTCCTCTTCGGTCCCATGGCTCCTGTTTTGTTTGATGTGTTTTTTTGTATACTTGTGTGTTTTGTTTGATGTGTTTTTTTGTATTCGTGTGTGTGTTTATGTGTGTGCATGTGTTTTGTTTGATGTGTTATACAATATTTTGTGTGTATATATGTGTACTGTACATATATGGACACGCATACATACGGGAATATACGCAGTATATATATTGTGTGTACTGTGTGTGTGTTTGGAAATAGTATTATTCAATGTATTATGCAACTTTTGAGTGTACAAATGTATATATATGTGTGTGTGTGTGTGTGTCCTTGTGTATGTGTTTTGTTTTCTGCAATTTTAATGTGTGTGTGTGTGTGTGTGTCTATACATAAAGACATACACATATACATATGTGTGTTTGTGCTTTTTTGATGTATAATTTTTAGGGTGAGCATATATGTGTGTGTGTTAGATTTGTATGATGTTTTATATGACATATTATATACATCATATATATATATATATATACTTATATATAAATCCATAAATGAAAACACATACAGTGTACATCTATATATATATATATGTATATATGTGTGTGTGTGGTGTGTGTATGTTTTGTTTTCTGCAACTGTAATGTGTGTGTTTATATACACATATAAGTGTGTGTATAAGTATGTCCTTTTTTGATGTGTAATACGATTTTTGGGATGTGTATATATAAATGTGTGTGTTAGACTTGTGTGATGATTTATATGACATATTATATTTATATTATTTATATATTTATATATAAATCCATAAATGAAAACACATACAGTGTGCATATATACATGTTTATATGTGTGTGTGTGTGTGTGCGTTTGTTTTCTGCAACTCTAATGTGTGTGTGTTTATATACATATACACATATAAGTGTGTATAAGCGTGTCTTTTTTTGATAGTTTTTTTGGATAGTTTTACACATTTTTGGGATGTGTATATATAAATATGTGTGTTAGACTTGTGTGATGTGTTATATGACTTATATGCTTATATGTATTACTTTTATATTTTATATACCCACATACATAAATTTATGTGTGTGTGTGTATATATATCTATATCTATCTATCGATCTACTTATATGTGCGTATGTGTGTGTGTGCAACATCATGCTTTTCGCAAACCCTTTAGTCGTGATTTTGAACAGTCACACACACACACACAGAAACCCCCCCAACACACAAACACACACACACAATTCTGCTTTTAAATCTGATCCCAGCGGTCGTTTAAGTCGCACTCGTCCTGTTACACAAAGTTATTTTGAAGAAATCAAATCAGCCCGTGATTTATTTCACCTTAAGGTTTGAATCCCTGCCAGCAGTCACGCTACTTAACGGTCATAATTCATGCGCATTTAAAAAAAAAAAAAAAACGTCGTTCAGGAAATCATTACCGGGTAAAAAAAAAAACAAAAAAAACAATCCCCCATTTCATGCCTCTAACCCTAAACGGCGCTCAGACTGCGGCGAGCGCCTCATTCCAGCCTGCTGACTCTTTCCCCTGATTTCTCACCGTGGACCGCCGCCACCAGGTTGCACCCGAGAAGGCACGATATGCACGGAGACGAGATTCGTCGTTCGGAGTCAGAAGGTATCACGCGGTTCGGCGTGACAAGCGTACGTCCTGCACGGGGACGGGGAAACTTGGACTCGGACGCCGTCGCCGTGTGAATGTAATAAGTACAAGGCCTCTGTTTAATGGAACATTTGCCGTGTGATGATGCATCGGCTGCTGGACGCCCGCCCTCCCTTTCCCGTGGACTCAGCAAGTCTCTCCAATTAACGCCATTTATTTTCATATAAAATACCCGTGGCGGGGTGATCTGGAAGAAAGAAAGAAAGAAAAAGAAAAGAAGCTGCTTCTTGAACAAACACGGCGCTAGCCAACTCGAGTCGGAGCACATGTGGCCGGTGGAAAGAGCGGTATCATCGAGACGGCGGCGACGGCGGAGCGGGGGGGGGGAGCAGATGGAGATCCAGCGACGGCGACTTTTCCGAGATATCAAGAGGGGAAGGGTTAGCGTTTTATTATTTTAGCGACTACCCCCACGGGGTTATCATTCAGTTGATTGTATACGCGTCGTGCGGAGCTAGCATGCCGGCCCGTTTACCATCATCATTAGTGAGCACCAGGTGGAAAACCTTCTTTTTTTTTAATCACCGGGCTGAATTTGCTTCCTTTTCTGAGATCGGCGCGTGGCTTTTAAAAGCCAATTAAATCAAACCCCACTGCCGCGAGCATACATGTTTTGCGCCGCGTTTGATCATTAGCGGAGTGCATAGCGACACGCCGCTGCGGAGGAGCTATGAGTCTGACATTTGGCTATCCTCAACCAACAAACGCTTCTTGTGCTGTGCCAGGCTCTTTCTTTCTCTTTTATTTACGGCCTGCAGGAGAAACGAGCGCCTCGGTCCACCTTGGAGTGAACCGTCTAATGAACTTGATGCATTATTTATTAAAACCAAAAAAAAAAAAAAAAAAGAAGAAAGGCCAATTCTCATGACAAAAGTAAGCCCGGGCTAAAAAACATGCCAAACGAAAGACAGAAAGAATGCTTTCACTTCCTGTTCTGTTTTATGAACATCAACCCTGCAGCTCGTGCCAAGTAAAACACAAGCCGGTAATACGATCGTCGCTGCGTGCTCGCTCTCCGGGTCAAAAAGGAATGGCGGCCCTTTACGATTCGGAATTCCGCGATTGCCTGATTAGCGGCGGGTCGCTTTGCCAGCTGCAAAAAGCAGCTACAAAAAAGAAAAGATTAGATCTTAATTGGGTGACATAATGGTGCAACGGCAGGCAAGGGAGGGGAAGGAGTGGGGCGCAAGGCTGCGCCACGTAATAATCCATCAGAGTGTCGACACTGAACTTTAACAATATATCCAAACAAAGCAGATCAGTGAAGGCATTCAATTTAATTTGAATTTTACGTTATTTATCCTTTGTGGGAAATTTCTTACTGCATTTAACCCATCGAGCAGTTGAACGACATCCGGGGAGCAAAGGCTCGCAGCTTAGCGGCGAGCTAGGATGCTCACAGTTGTCATTTGGAAGGAATAAATACGATGGAATCCGATGACGATGTGAGTATAAGGAATTTTTAGTAATGATAAAAAAAAGCAAGCGGGTTCTTTTTGATTTGCGGATCTCCTTTTTTTTTCCGTCCAAAAATAAAAAAATGAATGAATGAATGTACAGACATAAACCCCAGGTGGACTAGCATCCGAGTGACTAGCTAATGTAATATTAGCTAATATTAGCGACAATATAACATTTCATATTGAAAAGCGCATATAGATGCAAGTGATATAAATTCAATATACATATTGCCACATATATATTCATTTTTCATGCACTAAAATTGTAAGTATCCCATAAAAACCCATATTGTTTTTTTTTTTGAATCCATTCTTCGCTTTTGATTGCCAAAAAACAAAAAAAAAAAAACTTGTGTCGCAACACCAGAAGGACGTATTATTGCGCATTTGAGCGAGGAAAGCGAAGAAATAAACGTACAATGGAGATTATTGGTATGTTTACAGTCTGTTCCCTAAACATCCGAAATGAAATACGCAGATCGAAGTACACTTCACTCGCTTTCAAAAACTACTGGTTGCAGTTCGGCTGAGTCTTTTCATAATTTCCTTGTCATCGGGGCCTCGGTGTGGATGAACGTGTAGAAATGAGGTATTACACTCTCTGCAGCCAGACACCCGTCAGACCAGAACTAACGTGACTTTGACTTTTTTATTTCTTTTTTTTTTTATCTCTTGCTGGCAGATTCTGGGCTTCCAAGGGTTTAAAGTGTTTCCAGAGATAAAATCAAGCTAACACGCCTCTTTTTTTTTCTTTTACTCCCTTCCTCTGGAAAACTGACAGACAACTTGGATCCGTGGAGTCTTTACATTCAGAGTCTATCTATACTACATGGATGGATGGATGATAGATGGATGGATGATGGATGATAGATGGATGGATGATGGATGGATGGATGGATGGATGGATGGATGGATGGATGGATGGATGGATGGATGGATGGATGGATGGATGATGGGATCTTTAAATTCAAAGTCTATCTTGTATATACATGGGTGAATGGATGGATGGATGGATGAAGGATGGATGGATGGATGGATGGATGGATGGATGGCTGGATGGATGGATGATGGGATCTTTAAATTCAAAGTCTATCTTGTATATACATGGGTGAATGGATGGATGAAGGATGGATGGGTGGACAGATGGAAAGATGGGGATGGATGGATGGATGGATGGATGGATGGATGGAAGGACGGACGGACGGATGGATGGATGTCCAAACTCCCCAAAAAGTTCTACCAGTGATGAAGAACCCAACGCCAAAGCAAAGCATACTATAGATAATAAAATAGAAACGGGAGTAACTTTTTGTAAAGTGAATAACAAAAGTTTTCTCGACAACAAAGGACGGAAAAAGGGCCGACCCGCATGCAATATTCAGTGTGTTTATATCAAACTAATGGAAAAGTACTTCAAATTTAAATTCTTGTCTGGGCAACTGAGTTTGAATGTCCTCACTTGAGGACATTTGACCTCTTATCCAAGAGGCTTCTCCAGTTTGTGCGGAGCTTCCAGGCTTGTGGGCGGGTCCGGGTAATGACGGCTTGTTATGCAAGAAAATAGGTCTCGGGGGGGTCGTCATGCTAATGTAGGGGTCGTTCGGTGGAAACAAAGGAGCGATTTTTGGGGATTTACCTGGATTGGATTGAAAAGGCAAAGCCGAACTTGCATGAAACCCGTCGCATGAAGTGAAGTTCATGTGGAAGTAACCGGGGCCGCTTTTGGTGGTGGATCTTCTCGGGTTGTTTGGAGGTCGCAGACGGTCCAAGTCTGTGTGTGCAAATCTCAATATATGTTCAATTTGAAAGTGTAAGGCACAGGCGGATATATTCTAGTGCAGGTCTTTCAGGGCCTTCTGCCCCCCCCCCCCCCAATCAATATAATTAATTGTTTTTATTTTGCAAAACGGATCAATACATTACTCTAGCTATTCAAACATCGATATGATAACGACTCAGACGGGATTCGTAAATGCTTGCCGAAACCAGAAAGAAAACCACGCGAACACACACGAGCTAAGCTAGGAACCGACTACAATTTTGACTGACAGGAGGATCAGCCAATCCGCTGGCGTCTTGTCGTGCCGTGTCGTAAATCCTGGCTCGTGATCGAACCCGATAACAGAATGTTGTATTTTGTACGTTTTTGTGCTCAAGCCGGTGAGCCTGCCGCTGGGTCGTCGTCGCCTCCGAGTTCATCCCCGGGTCCCTCAACGCCTCCATCGTATCCAGATCTCTTCGCGCATCTCCGTAATACGAAGCGTGTTATGACCCGTTTAAGCGCACGTGGTATCTCCGCGTCTCTTTTTCCACAAGCCTGGGAGTCTGGTCCGCTCAGCCATGATGAGGTCATTTGGCCCCGACGTGGCTTGCGTTACGAAATCCGGTGATATTAGCCCTATTTGTCAGACGTTGCGGTTTTCCCGATGTCTTTCCTACATCTGCGTCGATTATTTGTTCATCCATCCTGGAGAGGGAAATCCACTTAGTGGGGCTTTTGTTTAAAAACCCTACTGTTAAGTGACTACTTCTTCTTTTCCCTTGGGCTGCTCCCTTCAAGAGTCACCACAGACAATCATCTGCCTCCATCTAAACCTTTCTGTTAGCGTCCCCTTCTCGAACTTCAATACCTGATCACTCATTCTAGCCCAGGGGAGGGCAAACTTTTTGGCTTTTGCCGTGAGCTGAAAACATACCTTTTCACCAAGCACCACCCCATTACTCGCACTTTGCCCCCTGGAAAAAAAAATGAATGTATGTTTGTATATGGTTTGAGACGGCTATTTGGTAGAGTGGTCACTTCTGACTTCCGACTACTGGTGCTTCGGATCTTCGGTGACTGAATTGCACTTTTTGTAGCTGGTTTTGGATAAAAGCGTCTGCCAAATGACTGGAATGTAATGTAATGATATTAACCTCAACCAACAAATAAGAAGTGGCCCATTTTTCTTGGAAAACCCGACGCCCGATGTCCACTTTTCTCTTTTTTGACGTCTTGCTGATGAGGGTATCGGGTCCAACAGAAAGGCAGATTTTAACAAAAATTTTAACAAAAAGCAAATATGTTATTTACAGACCCGGAAGTTGCATTGCTGCGATCCGCTGTAAGTTCTGAGTCCTACAGTGTTTTGCCATGTTGGGAACACTGACCAAAACAGTGCAACCCTAGCAGACAAAATAGGAACTGCAATTTTATAAAAAAAATAAATAAATAAATAAAAAAAAAACATGATTTTTATGTATTTTCATGTTTTTATGTATTTTTCAATTTTTTTGTAATTCAATAATTTTAGTCTTTTAATTGTAGATTTATTCCGGGGGCTGGATTGGACCCTCTGGCGGGCCGGTACTGGCCCGCGGGCCGTACGTTTGATACCCTTCTCTAGATTATTGCTTCACAGATAGTGGGGCGCTGCCGGAGGGGGCGCACGTGACCCTGGGGAACTTATGGTGTAGTATTAGCTCTATAGTATAGTTTTTTTTTTTTTTTTAACGTGCACACACAGAACAAAGAAGAAAATTGCTGCAAAGCAGTGAACAAACCCTCAAGAGACACCGAGGAAAAATATTTAACAGGGATGATAAGGAAGGCGGTGAGAGACGGAGATCATGAGACAAACAATAGTCACCCAAAAGCTAAGACGAGGAAATATGACGAAACGTACGTAGCGAGCGGCTTCGCTGTGACTACGACGGGAGACGAGGAAAGAACCGGTGTGTTTACTGTGTCTAAAAATGTTAGCAGACGGCATAAAGCCAAAGAAATGAAGGTGTCACTTGAAAACATTGCACTCCTAATACGCTGATAAGCTGCTTGAGTTTTTTCAGCATGAATGTGCCAAATATTGCCAAAAATCATCCTTTTTTGTAAAAGATACCTGCTAGCGCTGTTCATAAATGTAAAAACAGTTATTCTTTTCCATATTTCTTTCTTTTTCATTTCTTTAATGTTAAGATAAGACAAACTTTATTGATCCCCATAGAGGACATACTTTTGTCACAGCAGCATAACAGTTATAGTGTCAATAAATATGATAAAATATGCTGAAATATCAATAGAAAATTAAAAGACAATAAGAAAAAATAGCAAACACATCCACAAAAAAAATAGACAGCAGAGAGAACAACAACAAGATCAAGGATCAGAATGGACAACAGAATGGAAAACATATATAAATAAAAATGTAAAAAGAAAATGACATAATAAGGATACAATATGGTGCAGAGGTGTACAACTATTTTATCGACAAGTGATAATATTCATAGTTGCGAAATGTTTCCTTCATCCAAGTGGGGGTGTAACAGAAAATCAATGTGAAGCGCCGCTCTCACAGCAGATCACAGTATCATCTGCAAACATCTCGCTGATTCTTATCCCGCCTCATCTGTCGGCCTGTCCGTCACCATCGCAAGCAGGAAGGGGCTCAGAGCTGAACCCTGATGCACTCCAGAAATGGATCCGCCAATTGGCTTTTAATCGTTTATAAAACGCGAAATTGAAAAAAAAAACAAAAAAAAAACGTACAACAAGATATCAGGGCCGCGTCAATCAAACGCGGATATGTTTTCTCTCCCCGATGATACAGATCTGAAATATTTTCCCCTGAGAAAATCGGGGCCAGACAATCATCTCGTATCCCTCGGCCCGCAGACATAAACAGACAGGCAACAAGCGTCCTCCTTGCACAAACAGCGCGCACACCATCATAAATGTTTGACTGCACATATTTACCGTGGCCCGGAGCCAGAACGTGGCTATTTATCTGCCATGCAAACAGGAAATAGTCCCGACGTGCTCGGGCGTTATCTCTGCGTTGGCAAGACGTCACTCACTTTAAGCCGATAAAGGAAGTCCACACTTTTGGGCCTCGCCTGGCCCCCACACTGAGAACCTCTAAGTCTCTACAGAGGCTTCTTGGCTCGGAAGCTTCCTTCCACGATCATGGGAGGATGCTGTGAACATATTCAATGCATATATATTTTTTTTTTTTCTTCAGATGAAGCCATATACTAATCCAACACTCAGGCAGAAGATAAGAGAGGGACCTCTCTGAATGTTAGTCGAGCTAATCTGCACTGGCAGCTGTGCGATGACACCAGGAATTAGTCATTGCTCATGCAAATAGAGTGCATATGCTAATACTGGAGCTAATTGGTGGAAAGGGGAGGGTTAGGGGTGTGGACGTGGGAAAGACTGTCAGTTGGAAGTTAGCCGGATGGAGACGCGAGCCCGCTTTGCTTTGCTCCCCCGCCGTCTGAAAGACTTCTCGCAAACATGCGGAACGGACTTGGGGACGGAGCTGGTAGCAGTCACTTTTGACTAATAGCTACAGATGATAAATTTGTCCCTGTCCTTACGTCACCGCCACTTTGAGCACCGCATCTGAATCATCCTCCTGTTTTGCATAAAAGACGCGTTGAATACATTGACATTTCGGCGCTAATACACACCGCGAGTCCTGTGATTTCGCATAAACTAGCGGGGCTACAACTCCCATTAGTAACCGTAATCTGCCCTTATTAGAGTACAGAGCAGCCTCATGGATATAATGGCTTTGGGAAAACCGTAATCCTGGGTGTCGAATAGATACATAAAAACAAGTCATGAGTAATCCATGAGTAAAAGTGTCGCCCCACAACAAGAGCACTACTGATGCAAATGTGTCCAAATTGCCAGGTTGGAGCTGCTTTTCTACTTTGCCCATCTGTCCGTGCTAAGTTCTACGGGCTCATTAATGCTCAGCGTCAGCAGGCGGTCTGTTCGTCCTCAGCGCTCATTTCATGCAAAATGCTGGTAGTTTTTGGGGGGCTTTTGGACATTTAGCTAAATGCGGCGAAGGGAGCGGTACCATTATAGGTTTCCGGGTGCAGGGGTCCCGAAGTAAGCTCAAATGTGATCAGCGAAAGGAACAATGAAGAAAAAGAAAACCCGGCGTCCGTAAAACCAGGGAAAAGAATCTGTTATTGCTACGCATTTGATGGCTGCTCAGACATGCAGTGTCTCTTGAGTCGACTCTTTCTTCGGGCGCAGTATCACAAACTCCGCCACTGTCGCCGTTATGGAACTTTGAAGTGGACTATGAACTCTGCACTACCTTCAAGTGGATGTATCTCCTGAACCACCTCGGTGATGTAAAGCGTCCGATGGACACTGACACACCCATTTACGGATGTAACGTGAGCATACATGTCCTCCCAAGCTATCGTCTGACCATACCCCATGTTCAAAAACACGGGTCTATCTTTTAAATCTCATTTGGTTGTTTCATTTGCTACGTGACCATCCACAATTCAATATTCATCCTTCTTCTGGTGTACATTTCCGAGTGCTACTTGTTTGCTTCGGGATAAACCCTTGGTCTAGTGATAGGTCCGTACCACAAGGTTGCTATACGATGTCACAAAACATCAACATGATGAGATGGAAAGTTCTTATTGCTGTTCTAACACAACGTCCATGATGGAGGAGCAGGTGAAAGTAGGGGTTCAGTCCAGCAAACAGACACTCAAGTCCAAACAACTATACGCCCCCGTTGAAGACGCGCGACATGGCGAGCTGCTTCAAATGACCTCGACGAAACCCCCGTCGTCGAGCGGTTGCCGAGTCCAAACCGTGAAAGCGCCATAAGGTGAGGGGGAAAGAGCGAGGCGAAGGCGGGGTGAAGCCGGGCAACGGCGGTCCACCGCTTTATGACGCACATGCAGAGAACGGCGGAACACACAGACCAACAGACACTCCTAAAATATTCCCGTAAAACAACACCCACAGAAAACCAATGAGGTTCATTTTCCATTCTCTCTTTTATTGCCATAAACAGCGTACGCGTGTGTGTGTGTGTGTGTGTGTGTGTTTAAGGCCACCGGAGGGAAAAAGTCCTGACAGAATAATCAAAAGGCATTGCAGAGATGAATTAGATGAATGAAAATACAATCTTTTTCAATGAGAAAACAAATACAAACAGTAAAGTGCCAAAATGAAATTAAGCTTATTTACTCTTTTTTTTTTTTTTCTCTAAAACAGCCACGGATTAGTTTGAGAAGGAATTTCCCCTTACCCGTTTCTACTCCCCGACCCTCCGCGCACCAAATTGCCGATGGGATTTGTCATAAAACCTCGCTAAAAGGTGGCGTTGGAAGGCGAGTACGGTATCTCCTGCCACCACTTGTGTGCTAAATTAGGAGAAAAAGCCCCCTGATTGTCTTATTAGAGGGTAGAAACAAAGGATCCTGGTTCACATTATCTGCCGCCGTGCAATCCCAAGCCTTTCTTTTCTGCAGGGCTGCGATTTAATGCTAGCATCCAGAGACCCCGCTGCTACACAGTTAGGTATAATCACCTCTTTGTACGTGCAGGCATGAATTAAGCGGTGCCTACTGGATAGTAAATTATCTGAAAAGCGACATCGCCGTAACTCAAAGTAATACAACGCGGCGGTACTCGTGTGCCGCCCTTGTTCGGCTTCGCCGGTATATCTGCTCTTTTCTTTTTTTTTTTTTTTTTAATCAATTCTACCTTCCTTTTCACAGAGCGGCACCTCATCATATCTGCACGGCCATCTCTCGCCCCTCCGACCAATAAGATATTGCCTTTTAGAATATCCGTGTAGCCCGGCGCTTCTTTCCTTTCCCTCCCTCGTGATCTCTTGGCCGACACGCAGAGGATGTCGGTGGCGTGAGAGAGATGCCAAAAGCTTTCTCCGGCGCTAACTCAATAACGTGGTTTCGCATTTTCAATTTACATGTCCCGCATTGAACTAATTACTTTCCTTAAAACAGAGAAATACCCGTGACGGTCGAGAGGGGGCTTTGGCCCGCGAGCCGGTTTCGGTGCGGACCACCGGCTGCTCGGCCGGTGCGTTCGATCAAAGCGCGAGGCCTTTTTTTTTTGGCAGCGTCTTCCTTCCTGGGTTCACATTTCCAGTTAACCAAACTGCTTGTAATTAGCATGTCTGCCTTTGGGGACCAAGAAAAGAGAGCAAAGGCTGGAGAAGAAAATAATCCCATCCTGGTGGTTCGCATGCAACCGCGCGCATATAAAAACACGCAAATATATATACGCTTGTTTTATTACTCCCCAGTGGACGCGCCGGAGCTCGGTTCATGCCCGGCCGCAGAGCGGCGTTAGAGGTCAAAGTTCACGGCAGGGCCGTTTTCCCGGCGACCCGGGCCGCGTTGACTGGCGGGAAGGAAAGTCCGATAGCGTCGACTCCAACCCCGACCCCTCGGGGACGGTTGGGGGTCAAGGATGGGAACTACTCCGGCTCCCGTCAGTATCGACCGATTCGGCGCATCTCGGTGGATTTCTCTCCGAGTCGCTCTTTTCACCGGCTCCTCGCAAATGTGTTTATTCGACGTTGGTGAAGTGGCTAAAGTTCCTTCTAAAGTATTTGCCAAAGTATTCACTCATTTAACCACTCTAAGACGGAAAGAACGAGTCTCTACGCGTGTTTACTGTTGACGACGGTAGAAAAGTGTGTTCGCTCCGTCCTTTACTGAATCACCCGGTATCCAACAGTTTTACCTTTTTCCACATTTGAACTGATCACGTGATAGCTCAGCGCCCGCTCCGAACCTTATTTGGTTAACATAAACATAAATACATATGCCATGAATAAGCATCTACTCAACAAAAAAGCAAAATTAAATACAATAAAGTAATTATAAATAATTATGCTATAATCAACAATCACCAAAATATAATGCAATAATATTATATCCAAATCCGCGCTTAAATTACAAAAAATGGAAAATGGCACTAACATTTGGTTCACAATCAACGAGCGCTAAATGCCGAAGCGTCTTTCCCGTGTTTGGGTTAGAATTAGCCTCGGTCGCGGCGCCGCTCCAGACGAGAGGTAAATAACAAGAGATGAATAACAGAGCGATGTTGCCGGTTTTGTCCTGAAATGTCACTTTGGGGAAAAAAAAAAAAAAAAAGGCTCTTTTTTTCCAAATGCAGATCTTTGTGCAGGTGTTCTGGGAACCGGCGGCGATGTTGTGAAGTCTGACTACCAGTCTTTAAATGGCATCTCCTCGGTGAGTAGTGTTTTTATATTCTCAGATAGAGTTCGCTCTCTTATTTTATTCCCCTGGCAGATGGCAGATAAAATAAAATCAACGGATCTAGAAATGCTGGAAATTTGTTATTAATCATTCCGATGGTACACATGTTTCTTGATAACTGAAATAGTTCCAGTTCTTCAATGGTTGAACGCCTGCGGCTGCTCTATATTCTGTTCTGGTGACGTTAAATAAAAAAATAACAGAAATAAAAAAAATAGATAAAAATAAAAAAAAATAGATAAAAAAAAAAAATGAAAAAAATAAAGTAAAATTAAATAAAATACAATAACATAAAATAAAATAAAATCATGAATAAAATTAACCCCACCTCTCGTCTAGTCACAGCTGGGTGAGGTTTCAGCCCAACTGTGGCATCTAGTGCTGAATTGGGAGAATCGATAATGAATGAATGCATAAATGCACGACTAAAATACAACATCAAATAAAATGACTCAATATACAACAACATAATAAGACAAAAAAAAAAAAAAAAAATGCAGAACTATTCAGCTGTAAAACATTTCTCAACCGCATAATTCCAAAGTGCACGGCCCCTGTGGTGTAATGAAGTGAAAGTGTCGTTCGGGAATGACAGGTGCCTCAAACCGCGGAGGCGTGGAAGGCACTCCTGCAAAGCTCAGCGGCAACAGGATACAAAACATCAGGAGTCACACGGGAACACGAAACAACGGCTTTCTCATTTTGCACGTTTACCCTTAACAGGGGTGCTGAAAGCTACAACGTGCACCGCAGCTACCATCTCTCTTAGTTCCGGTCATATCTGAGGAGAATGTATCCCATGACAGTCGATTATATTTCAATATTTCACCGTCATTCACTTTTGTTGAACTGCGTTACATTATGGTATCGCATGCGGCGAGCGCGTTACAGACTATTTTCTGTTCAGAGCAGAATCCATGCGACGTCAGTCGATCTGTTGGCTTTCGGTTTGAACGCAAGACGGATCAGTATTCTCGGGAGTCGTTCCAAGAATATCCCTGTATCGACGTTAAAGACGCAGAGGGACGGCGCCGTCTGTCCGTCCTCTGCGTTCATTTCCCGGGTAATTCCGTACGTTGAAAGTTTAGTCGTGGTACAAGAAGTGGCGGTGTTGCGCGGTATGCTCGAGCGCGACCGACGAAAGGCGCGGAGAAGGAGAATACAACATGACCATCTGCTACGTTGTTTTTTTTTTTTTTGTGTTTTCACCGCCGCCCATATGATTGTTCTCGACTTGCTGCTGAACTCTGTGGCGCCCTTCTGTGGATGAACTGGAAGAACCTATTATGTATGTAACATGTGAGACCGAGAGGTTCTGAAGTTGGCAGGTGTTTCACGGAATTTCCCCCGGATATCAGCCGGCAACGTAAATTCAAATCACCTCGGGGATTAAATAGCTGTCTCCGGTCGACTGATTAAAATTATTGAATTATGCGGAGCCTTTTCTCGGAGACGCCTGTGGTCACCGGGAAGTTTCGGTCTCTTTGAAAGTATCTGCAAGAGCAAGGACTCGATGAAACGATTTCCAAATGCTTCTCATCGTGTTAAAGCAGACCTGGGCACTTTACGGCCCGCCAAACAATTTTCTTTGAATATTTTTAACAAATATTTTCAATCAATGATAAATTCAGAAACTCCCTATATTTTTCCTTTTGTTTGATTTTGTATGGATGATTGCATTCAAAATAATGTCGGTGCATTTATATGATCATTAATGATTAAGTTGAAATAAAATGCCGGAAAATGTAAATATCTAAATTACAGTTTTTATATTGTTCAATTTACATGATATAGAAGTTAAATATAAAATGTGGCCCGCTTGCCGAAATAATTGCCCACCCCTGTGTTAAGGTATCGTCCCCGAAGGGACTTTGCAAACTGTGTTAGCGACGATAGCGACAACACCTTCGCCCTGATTCGTTCCGGTCCGTTAAATGTAGGTATCGATTAATAAACGGATCGCTTTACCCCGGTAAGCACTTTACGGCTATCTGATGACAAAACCAAATGTTTACGTTCTGATCGCATATTATATTAATATCCTCGCTTCATCCTTCCTTTGAGAGCCATAAACGAACGCGGCGCGGATCGATCCCATCACTCCGAGGTCTTTACGGAGTCGTCTCCAGCCTTACATCTGACAAATTGGCCGAATAAATAAACCAAACTTAGCCGTTCTCAGCACTGCTAACAGGGGCCGGAGGGGTAAAGGTCGATTTCCGGTGGACTCCAGAAGGTGGGGCTTCCTGTGCCGCGATCACATTAATGTCATAACTAAAGCTTTTGTGTTGAAAACACCAAATCGCACGATAGCATGTAGCTAGGGGGGCAGGTGGGAAGCGATGTTTTCTGTCCAAGCCGATGACAACGGCAGGTAGCAGAAAAGGAATCAAGGTAAAAAATGCCAAGATCGGCCAGTTTCGAGGAACGCTTCCCTGTTGCGCGGTTGGAATGTCGATGAAAAGCCACGTTGGGGATCATTGTGCGGTTTGCAACCAGTATCGGACCTCCTTTGCGGCTTTACCGCCCGAAAAGTCCAATTTCATCGGAATCGGGTCGAGAAGGGCGGCGTTCACGCTCTCGGGGGGTCGAGCCGTCGAGACTTTCGGTCGACCTTCCGTTTGAGTCGTCGGAGAGTTCCTTCGTTTCGCCCGACGGGCCGCTTAAATAAAATGATACAGCGAGGATTTGAATAGCGACCTGCGGATACGAGGTGGCGCAGGGGGGCCTCAGCGTTTTTCTTGACTGGCGTCCCGTTGACCGCCGAGGTTCAGCGTTCGGGATTAAAAGATTTAAAACCGAAAGAAGGCGATCCGGACAAAAGAATGCTTTCTGATCCCGCGGTGCAATTTAAGTACCATGTTTTTGTTGATTTGCTTTTCTGTTAATCTCTAAAATCCGCTTTAATCTGGAGTGGTTCCACCACGTTCTACCTGCTGGATTTTTGTCTCAGGGGTGAAGACGGTGTTTTATGTTGTGTGATGTTCATTCATTCTTTCATTATTCAAATAGTGACGTGCAGCCGTTCACCTTGTTGAGACGCATTTTGTAATAACGGTGCATTTTGTAATAAACTGCCTCAACGGATTTTGTAATAAATTTTGCAGCATGATGTAATAAGTTATTACATATTGAAAAGATTATTACAAAATGCACTTGCAACTTTTTTATTCTCTAGGAAATATAATAACATGTTGCATTATGTAATAACAATTCTAAATCATAGTTTATGAGTTTGCTAATTGTATTTTATTTTACTTTAAAGTATTTGTAAAAGCCAGGCCTATTATTATCATCGCTGTATTAGCCTAGTAGCTGTACTTAGCAATTACTATCAGTACACTATTCAAAGGTTGCATGAACAGAGAATATTCTATAAATTCCATGTTATTACATTTCCTAGAGAATAAAAAAGTTGCAAGTGCATTTTGTAATAATCTTCTCACAATGTAATAACTTATTACATAATGCGGCAAAATTTATTACAAAATGCGTCAGTTTATAACAAAATGCAGCTTTATTACAAAATGAAATGAAAAAGTTGTTACATTTTGGGCGTTTATCACAAAATGCACTGTTATTACAAAATGCGTCTCAACACACCTTCTCATTTACACGATTTTGTCATCGCTATTGTCACTGTTTCTGTTCTTATCCTTGTTGTTCAATTTGCTGTCTATTTATTTGTGGATGTATTTTGCTCTCTTTTAATTGTCTTCCCATTGTTTCTCTATCTATATTTATATTCATATTTATTGATAATATAACTCTGGTACCGTTCCATCTGCAAAAACATCTCGGTACAAGTTAAATTTTTTTATTTGACCATTCGGTTCTTATTTTCGGCTCTTTTCGGCTTTGCCTCGCTACAGCACTTGGAATTATAATTGCCACATATAAAGTAATATAAAGTAATTGTAATGTAATGTAAAACAAGGGTTTCAGACTCGCGGCCCTCAGAACAACATTGTTTGGCCCCCCATCCTGAAATCAAATCTTTTTGTCTGTGCGCGTATTTTTTCCCACATGTATCTGGGGCTTTCATACAGTTGGTTTAAAAAAAAATAAAAAATAAAAATGGCCAAGGAATTAATGAAAAAGTAAATTTGGAATGTATTTTTTTGCTTCAAAATTTAAAAACAAAATGATTTTTTGATGAAAAACATCTGGTGACATTGTTAAAACGATCTTTTCTTTTCTATATTAAAAAAAACAATACAAAAACGATAGCAAAAATAAAACTAATCCAACAAATTCTAGTGACAAATTTTCCAACAGTGACAAGATTTTTTCTTTTAACCCAACAATATTTTTAGGGTGTCATTTCATCAATTCTTATTTAATTTTTTTTTTATTTTTTAGAGGAAAAGTTCATTACACACAAAGATTTTTATAATTTACCTGTATAATTTACCTCCTTTACACAAAAAAAAAAAGAAAAAAAAAAAAGGAAAAATTCGAACTTAGAGTTACTTCAAGGTAATGATTTTAAAGGTTCGGCCCCCTTGATATCAAATGTTCATTTTCACATTTATAACCCATAAAAGGACACGCATCCGTTCACCCTCTCATTCACACACCATTCATTCCCTCATTTTTTTGGCTCTCGGTGATTCAATGAACCCCCAAAATGCTTTTGGATTGTGGGGTAAACTGGAGAAACTGGATGAAACTTGTGTTCATTTTTTAAACATTTAAAATGAAGAAGAAGAAAAAGTGAGTCCTGTATCGGGTAAATCAAATGCAACCCGGATTTATCGCTATTTTTTTGACATCGCTGATTTATCCAAACGGCGTCTCGAGAAAACCACTGCTCCATCATGACTAGAACACGGCGCCGCGATGAATTTTTAATGTCCAAACCAGGAATAATAACATTACTGTAAATCTCGTGAGGTCTTCCATCACACACACACACACACACGTTGGAGAATCAACGGTAATGTGGAAAATAGCTCTGTGATTAGCTGGACGGTGGCTGGTTTAAAACAAAAAAAGAAAAAAGCAGAAAAGAAGAAAGAAAGTTCAACATAATCCCGTTCACACACACACACACACACACTTTAAGTGGGTATTTGATTAAAGGTCCGGTTTGTATTTAAATGAGTTCTGCCGCGGCGTCTCAGTCACGTACCGTCTCATTATTGGATGGTATTCAAGAACCTATTAGTCTGCTTCTCCCTCCTTGTGGAAACCACGCCCGCCGCGGCGCCTTGGGACGACCACGGACGCGCAAATGGCCGAGCGGTTTTAATATGTACATATTTTAACATGTTAAACCGTCTCGCAGACTAAACATGCTGACGAACCCGATCCCGGCGTCATGTTCTCCGTCAAAGACGAGACATAAATAAGTTATGTCGAACATTAATATTCAAGGTGGAACTTGTCTGTTTTACACGATGTTGTCGGCACAGCTAGGAAAAAAAAAAAAAAAATGGAAATCTGGCTCCGCCCCCTTCTATTCTTGTTTTACAACTTATCTCCGCTGAAATTGGGAAAAAAAATTAACCAGTCAGCACCATAAGAAGCATTCAACTGTTCATCCTCGCATTTGGACTTCATTTAAAATAAACTTTATTGATCCCCATTGGGGAAATTCTTTTGTCACGGCAGCGTCACAGTTATGTGTCAATAAATACGAATATAAATAATCAATTAAAAGGAAGCTAAAAACATCCACGAATGAATCGACGGTTCACTTTTACGTTCATTCTGTTATTCAAACTTATTCACTCTCCCACTCGGTTATATAGAGAAAACGACCAGATTTTTTGGACTATTAAATGCACCTGAATATAAGCCGCACCGACTACAAATAAGCAAATAAATAAATGTGTGCATATAAAGGTGTCAACATTGTAGCATGAGATATTTACACATATATATTTTTTTACTTTTAATTAAATACATAACGGTAACGTCCACAAATATGTACTGGAAATGCTTTCACCCTCACAGCTTGGAGCGTTTATTAATCTCTCATTCAGACGTGTAAAAATTGGTTTTATTGTTACTTTCTGTATTTAATTAAAATGTTTTTTTCATTTTACTTCATTTTTAAATGTCTTTTTAAATTTGAAGGTGATGGCGATTTTGAAACATCTAAATAAAACGTGTTCATTTTCTTTTTTTTTTTTTTTGCTCTTAATAAGTGACACGCGGCAGTAAAAGGATGACGGCGCTCAGAGAAGAAAGCTCTGCTGCTTTTCGGCTTTCTTTTTTTTTTCCATAAATATAAAAAAGGATTGAAATAGAAATTTTGTAAAATTTTGCTTCAAAGTAACCTTCAACCCAATGTCTTTTTTTCAGAGTTCAAAATATTTTGTTGCATGCGATAAATGTAATTTTGTTTTCTCTGCAGCTATTTATTGATTAAAAAAAAACAAAAAACTGCAACACATTTTGTTTATACATAGCATAAAAGCAAAAAAAAAAAAAAAAGGTAATGTGCCGTGTTAATTCTTTTTAAATTTCAAATTAGTTGCACGGCTCCTTGTGTTTTCTCTACTTTGGGAAAACGGGTCCAAATAGGTCTTTGAGTGGAATTGAGAAGCCATTTCTCACTGTCCTACAATAACAAATAATCAACAAAACAATAACATTAAACAGTAAAATGCACGATACGCGTGAAAGAATAAACGAAAAACTGTCAAGTATAAATTCCATGCAAGTACAGTCTGCTGGTACTGAGGTGAAGGGACGACAAAAAGGATGAAAAACTGAAATAAATAAATGAATCTATGTCATCTGAAAGCAGATAGATGCAGCAGAGGTTTCTGTACAGCTCAGTGCAAAAAACAGTTTGCAAGAAATACTATACATAAGCTGCAGGTGAAGAAAGAAAGAATAATAAAGAAAGAAAATGGAAAAAAAAAAACTGAATTTATAGAAATATTAGTATATGTATGTACATGCAGTCAATGTATTGTATGTAATACAGCAACGGCATTGACTTTACTGTAACCGTGCAAAATAGCATTACTTCAAAATAATGCAATAATCAGCGGCTCGGAATCTAACCGGGGATCTTCTCGCCGTTAAATGGAAGCGCTAGTGGCCACGCCGCCTTTCTTTTCACCATCAATCCCGCAAAAAGTCTCAAGAAAAACTCGAAACTCCTCTTTGCTCTGCTCATGCCGGCTTAAAAAAAAAAAAAAAAAAAAAACCCACAAAGACAGAAAAAAAGAAAGAAAAGTCCCACCTGCGCTGATTGTCAGGTGAGCGGCGACGTGTCCGCGGCTGCAGCGCAGCTGTAACCTCGGGTTTGATGTGCAAGGCGAATAAACGCCATCTGCAGATGCGTGGGAGGCGACGGGCGCAGGGGAAAGGAGAGGAAGGGGGAGAACGGGGATCCACGTCGTCTCCGTCTTACAACTATATTCATTGCACGTTTGCTCATTGCAGATATTGCAACCATAAAGAAAGATTACATTGGATTTAAAATGCAAGGGTGTAAGTTACACATACAGGAGGGTTTGGAGAAAGATTCGGGTGTTCAAGTTTTTCCAACTCGATTAAGAATTATTATTATTTTACTTTTTTTCCTCCAAATAACTTTCTTTATTTACTTGTGTATTTATTTATTTCAGCCTTTGTCAACCACCTCCTATTCCTGTATTCTGTGTAACAGAGATTAGCTTTGAATTAAAAAAAAAGGATAAAATGATTAAAGAAAGAAAGATTAAAGAAAGATTCAAATATATGTGTACATATATGTGTACAAATAAATACACATACACACATAAAACACATTTAAAACATAACATCTA
Source organism: Fistularia commersonii (assembly GCF_037954325.1). Classification (NCBI taxonomy): domain Eukaryota; kingdom Metazoa; phylum Chordata; class Actinopteri; order Syngnathiformes; family Fistulariidae; genus Fistularia; species Fistularia commersonii. Next base: position 4,942,737 of record NC_141319.1, on the reverse strand, counting down.
ATAAATAATAAAATTAAAATGATAAATAATAAAAATAATAAAATAACTAACTAAATGAACATAAGTAAATATAAATGAAATACAATCTTTTCTGTTTTTTTATATTCTTTTATTTATATATATATATATATTATATTCATATTCATATTTACTTATTATTATTATCTCTTTTTGACAGTAGAACTGCTACGCTGCTGCAGCAAAGGAATTTCCGCCATGGGGATCAATAAAGTTTATGAAGTTTATCTTTTTTTCTGAAATAAAAAGCAGCTACTGCCTACTGTTAATCCATGCTTCCACCGCAAAAACAATAAAACAAAAACTCCAAATGGATCCTGTTAAAATCTCTGATGGCTTTATTACTGTGTCGAGGACGCATAATTAAAAACATCGCAAGCCGCCACCGCACAAGAGCTCTGAGGTCAACGTGAAACAGTCCGAGCTGTGTTTTTGCGTGATTACGAAACCGAGCCGGTAAGACTAGTTGGCTTTTCGGAAAATCATACCCTTTTTTTTTGTTTTGAACGCATCGCTGGTTCGCCCCTGGAACCATCCGGCACGTAAAGCGTGTAACGTCGCCGTCTCGGACGCTGGTCCATTTGCATGCGCGGTCGGACGACGGCCTTGAACGCTGCGCCTCCTACGTGTTTGCATTTAACCAACTCGGGTTGGTTTTGAAGGCGGGGGCTGACAGGTAGGTTGATGAAAGCCCCCGTGGCACCGCCTTGTGCATAGCGAAGGGATTAACACCACTGCACAAAAATGCCCTCGTGTGTGTGTGTGTGTGTGTGTGTGTGTTTTCAGTGTTTGAGCTGAGACTAGACACCCTGTGGTGCTGGCGTCAGACTGCTTCTGGGTTTCTAACACACTCGTGCACCACAAGGTGAAAAGGAAATGCAAGCCCGAATAATTATCTCTCCCCGGAGCTGGAGAAGCTTTTGTTCTGGCTCCATGTATTTAAGAACAAATGATGTGTGGAGCACAAATCCAGATTTTTTTTTTTTTTTTTTTTCTCTTGGAGAAGGGTGGGGATAATATAGAACTTCAAATGTACTGACCACAACTTCTAAATAGGGAAAGCTAATGAATGGCTAAACTGCTTCAGCACATGTGAAGAAAAACAACATTCCGTTAACGGTACAATACGGGTCTATGCCTCTGATTGCGGCCGACAAAGAGGGTTTTGAATGCGGCTTTATGACGGTTGTGAAAGCGCTTTTTATTTCGTCCGGTAATGCCAGGTTTTAATGTTGCCGGTGTCTGTGTGGCCAACGCAGCCGCCTGAAGGAGTCCCACTCATTTTGCGGTCCAGACGTGTGAGTGTTAGAACGCTTTAGAGGCTCATTTGAGCGCAATTTTTGCCTCTGTTTGTCCTCTGAGTTCAATTTGTGTGGAGTACTGTATGTTTTGCGGGGGAGTTCGGGCGGAGCAAATGAAGCCGCACCAAAGGAAGTCATGTTGGGGCGGTGTTGCGTTTTGCACGACCAGCAAAAGGAACCAAGAAGAAGAAAACCCGGCATCGAACGCTATCCATTTTTTTGTGTTAGTTTGGACTGTGGAAGTGAACTCCGAACTCTGCTTGCCCTTGATCCGATGTCATGTTCAACAACCGCGGCAACGTAAAGTACGCATTGGAAATACGTGGGCAGTCACGTTTGGCAATGTTTGAAATGGACGTACCCGTTTACGAGCATACCGTTCCTATGAATAAAGCCCTTGAGGAGCATAAATCAAGGCTCAAATGGTGTCAAACATCACTGCACACGTACTTCCCAGACGTAGTGTACAATTCCATGCGACTTAGGCAAAACATCCACTTGAGGGTACCACAGAGTTTAGAGTTTACATCCAAATTTGGGCGTTACGAATCGGCGATAAAAAAAAAAAAAAAAAAATTTGATCATGGAGGAAGTCTTGACAACGTACATTCTCAAGGAATTCCTTTTTCCTGCTCACATCTGCGCCACTTTGTCTTCTTCTTCTGTGCTACTTAGGGTGGTCGCTCTCAGGCATACCACGCAACAACACCTCTACACAACCTCCAGAGGTGCTGCTCTACTCTGTTTGTTGCGTTACGCATCGGCAATAAAAAAAAAAAAAAAAAATGTGATAATGGAGGAAGTCGTGATGACGTAAATTCTGGGGGAATTCCTTTCCCCGCTCACATCGACACCACCTTGCCTTCTTCTCTGCTCCATTGTCTGGTCGCACTTGAGCATACCGTGCAACAATGTCCCTACATGACTTCCAGTGGTACTGCCCTGCTCTGTTTGCTGCATTTGACTACACACCTGACAGTTCTGCCAGAAAATAACCTATGTGGACAATATTCGGGGGCAAGAAGAAATAAACAAATATTTCCAAAAACAACTGCTGCATGTCAAATCTTTTAGGTATAGCATTCCGTTGAATTTTGAAAATGAAGGTGCCAATTAGGGTAAAGTAAATGAGAAGTGAGATTTGTGTCAGGGCGCCGGCGCTTCGTAATCGAGACGCTACCGCGATGGCTGCTCCCGACACCGATGATTATGCTACCTCATGCCGTCAATTATATCAACATGTCCTGTGCTATGATTTGCGGATGGTGAACCCAAAGGCGTCAAAAGGATGCCTCAGGAATGTTCCCATCGTCTAGAAACGACGTCCGCCGAATCGGTATTTCCCTACACGATTGCAATGTTTACAATCAGGGGAACACGAAAACCCAACGCTTGTAAGAAAATGTATATACGTTATAATTTCTGTATAATTATAGTGATAGAGCCCTCCAGCGCTGAAAATAAGATCTGAAATAAGAGTCAATCAATGGGCTTGGGAGTCTGTTTTCCGCAAAGTGATAAAGCTTTAAGCCAGTGGGGCCCAAACTACGGCCCGGGGGCCAGATACGGCCCGTCTACACAATTTGCCCGGCCTCTGAACAATACCAGTGATGCATCATAATTTTTTTTTTTTTTTCAATCGTTACTTGTACATGCATAGAACGCAACATTATATTCCACCCTTCTGCAGTCTGTGTCTTATCTGAAACCCCTCCCTCAAAAAAAAAAAAAAAAAAAATCCTGGACACACCCCTGTCAAATAATGGCGAAAAGATTGGGCAGGAGAAAAATAGATACCAAATGCGGGGTATTTAACCTGGTAGGTTTATTTAAGGTTTCATAGCTTGCTTGCTTTCTGGTTTTCACAGTGAATATAAGCTGCAGTCGCGTCTACAAGAAAGTCCTTGGTCTTTTTATATGTGAAAAACTTGAAAAGGGTTATTTCGTTATTATTTATTTCATAAATAGTGTTATTTATCTCATTCATAATATTAATATTTATTTTCTGATTTTTTTTTTCTGTCAAGATCCCAGAAAAGGTTAATTTTTGGTTATGTGTGGCTCCCCGGAAAATAATAAATGTTTACGTTCAGACAGTTCTGCGATCGTCACATTTATTTTTACAAACTGGCCCCCAGTCAGAGAAGGGAAAAGTTATTTGGCCCTCGCAGGAAAAAGTTTGGGGACCCCTGCTTTTAGCGTTAGCAAGCAGGATGTTGCAGTCCAGATCGGCCCACCTGATTGGTTGCAGCGTAATTTCATATTTTTGATTTCAAAACTTTTTTTTTTTTAATCCTGATGGCTTAAAACAGACGGAGAGCGCACGATTTCTTCATTCATTCATTTACATCTGTATCGCTTGTCCTGCAATCAGGGTTTCGGGGGAATCCCAGGTATCCCAACTGTCATTGGGCGAGAGGTCACCGGTTGACATTAAGCATTCACTCGCGTATCGACGTGGCCGTATAAATGAATATGAATATAAATACGAAAACAATTCACTCTCTCATTGGCGCGGACGTGGAGAATGTGGAGACTCGACTCAGAAAAAGGCACCCTGTCGGAAACCTTAGCGGCGATATTCTTGCTGTGAGGCAGAAGCGCAAACCGTCGGTCTTTCTTTAAAGAAAATGAACAGAATAAATAAATGCATGATAGATTATTACTTCGATACAATATCAAATCTACCGGTGACAGTGTTCTCCGCACGGACGAAAGCGGGCGAACGGCAGGATGAGGAACGACTGACATTCGATCTCGCTCGCGGCAACGGGAGCAAAGTGACCGATATATCGGACTTTGATGGAGCCGAGGCGGAGAATAATGGGCCGCGCCGGGAAAGAAACGCATGATTAATTGATGCTTCCATGCATGGGGCTCCTGGACGACCGCAGGTCGCCGGCTGTCTCGTGTCATTTTATTATTCCTACATATTTATTATTTCTAAGCTTTGGTTTTGTCATTATCAGAGGAACGCTCCATCCGCTCGTGGCCGGGAGCCGTCGGAAAATGTCCTTTCGGCTTTCGACGAATGTACCTGGGCCGTAAATCCCGCGGCCGAGGAGATACCGGGCGAATTTATTTTTAGTTATTTCACTGTTGACACGGAGTGTTTGGATTTGTGTGTGTGTGTGCGTGTGTGTGTGTGTGCGCGGTGGCATTTCTGTTACAGTGCTGTTGGCTCCGAGTCCGTGTCCTTGTAGCCGGTGACGGGGTCGGTTTGGGGTGGGTGGCGGCGGCGTCCCGGTCAGACGGCGCTGAAAGCCACTGTCGGGGAAACAATATCTGTGTGCAGTGTGTTTGAATGACGGTATTTGCCACAGCTGAGCAGCCTGCTTTGCGTGGATGTTGACATTGTGAAATTGTGAAAAACCTCCCGCAGGAGCAGCAGGAAGCGGTGAGTCACTGTCGTCTGAGAGATCTGATGATGGCGGCTGAGGCAGGCACACACACACACACACACACACACACACAGATGATTATAACACAATCATTTCATGACAAAAATGATGGATTCTGAGCATGGCTCTGGGAACATACGTGACAATTTTTCCCTTTTTTTTTTTGACTGCAAATGAGTTCGGGAGATCTCAACTTCCACTGAATTACGGAAACGTGCCAATTGCTTGATGATATTTCATTCTTTCATTAATCCATACATTATTTACCGCTAAAAGCTGTCATTGGACAAGAGTTCACCCCAGTCAATCACAGGGCATTAAACTATTCACCCTCTTATCAGAAAATGAAATACAACCATTCACTTTCCCACTTACACATCATTAAAAGTCATACAATCGTTGCCAATCTGGGCTATTTCTGTTTTGGACATGAAGGAGAACATGGAGAGACGGCACAAAAAGGTTGGAATTCGAACCCGGGACCATCTCGCCACGAAGCCAAAGCGCTAACCGCTAACCGCTAACCACTGTCTTTTTTTCGGTGTATCTCAGTAAGCGGTGTCCACACGCAGTGAGGTACCGTGTAAGAGGCTAACCGGGTCGCGGGAGGTTCGGCGTCTCGCCCGAGGACACTTTGACATGCAGGTCCGGTATGATTGTAGGCGGCTTCCTCCGACAGAGACATCACGGAACGGGCTGTCGGCGAGAGGCCGTCCGTCTTCATAAGTCAGATTGACCGGCGACCTTTCCGGGATCAACCCCTTGCTATGCGGTGTCAGCCGGGATCGGCTGCATGATTAGATTCGACGCACGCGGATCACATTTACACTTTGGGAAATTCTCTTTTCAGTACACTTGTGCGTTTTGCAGAAAAAAAAATCACCTAAATAGATACTACCTATTTTGTAGACCATAAAGCGCACCGCATGACAAGGGCAATATTGACAAACGGGTCTAGTTTCATACATGAGACGCACCGCGTTATAAAACATACGGTATACAAAGTGAAAAGAAAGCGTCAGTTTAGTCAGTTATTCATCTTTGTTCCCTTGAAAACTCTGTTTGGTCGTCTTTACTTGGCGCGGCTCATCTGCTCGCTTCCTCCACTTCCGTACCACTGATTCATTCATGTTGACTTCTTTGGCGGCTGCTCGATTCCCGTCATCCACTCCCTGACTGATCGCCTTGAGTTTGAATTCCGCTTCGGAAGCATGTTTCTTAGCACGTGCCGTTTTCGGGGGTCCTCATACACACAAATATACAGTAACATTACATCGACGGTATTACCAAAAGTACCGCTATTACAAAAAGCAGCGGAGGTAAGTGTAATATGTACTGTTCTTTGATAAGGCACAATATCAATGAACGGGTATATTTTCATAAATAAGGCGCACCTCATTATAAGGCGCATGATAAAACATGGTATGCAAAGTGAAACAAAACCCTCCACTTCCATTTCCATTGATTCATTTGCTTTGAATTCTTTGGCGCCGGTTCGATTGACATCATCCACTGCGTGACTGATGGCCTTGATTTTGAATTCCAATTCGTAAGCATGTCCATTAACAGTTGCCATTTTGGGGGTTCCTCAGAGTACAGTATGTATCGCTTTTACAAAAAGGAGCGAAGGTAATGATTGGCTTATTATTGCCAACAATACCGGACACCTGAAGTTAGTGTGAGTTTGAGATAACTTTGTATTTCAGCACTACATCATTAGTTATCTAACGTTGTCTGATGTTGCAATCCATATTCAACCAAGGACCCAGTTCAATACAACGTCCTCGTGTCAGGTGGGAACGCTCCGACAATTGATCACACGGAGCGGTTTCGTCATTTTCCAAAACCGCACTAAAACATTTTGACAGATGTTTGAGCGCAGTGTGCCACATAAAATTTGAGTTCAGTAAGCACGACAAGAATTCATACATAAGGCGCACCTGATTATAAGGCGCACAGTTGATTTTTAACGGTACGGTATTATTGTTTCATCGCCTTGATGTACTTCTCTCCTTCCACTCACGCTTCCTATCCTGTCTACATCCCTTCATCAACGCACGCTGGTAAGTCGCGTCCACGGGCTCCCCGCTGTCCCGGCCCCCTGGGGTCATGGCTTGATCTAAAGCTATCATTGTATCATGTCGGGTTTAGCCACATGACTTCTAGCACCTCTGTTAATAGTTGCGTCTCTATTAAACTCTTGCTATCTAGCTCAACTGGTTGAGACAGAAGGCTGCCCGCACTAAGCTGGGATCTGTCCAAGGTTTCTGCACCTCCTGGTGCCTGCTCATGATGGGATGTTTGGTTTCCGGAGATCATCTTAAAGAATGCGGGCCAGGCAACCATGAAATAACATCCGACTTGACTTTTCAAGAAGCTGGACATGATCTACTGATTGTGCGCGCTCACAAGCGTGGAACAAGTAGTTCCGAGTGCTGCCGGTATCCAGTCGAGGAGGAGTTACTGCGAGGTTTTTAGGGGTTCGGCGCCGATCCGATGATACAGGATGCTGGTCTAATCCCTTGAATCCACCTCTGCACGGCGCAGTGCGCGGGCCATTCATTAGCATAACATCGCTAACACACGTTGCCGCCAACGCAACATCTTCAGAACGCAATGCACTGAATACTAAATAAATATACTGTGCCCTCGGGCCAAATGCATTTATCTCACCGCCGAGCATCAAGAGGAATCTGGGGAGAATGTCATCAGGGATGGGGGGGGAGTTTTTGAGGTTTGAAGGCGTGCAAAGAAAAAGATGCTTTCAAGATCAAGGCGGATACGGCCCAGTTTGGGGGGATTTTTTTTCGCATTCCTTTTCTTGTCGATCACGAGAAGGATTTTAACAATAGTCTGAAACAAGGAATCACATACTAGCGGCGCCAAAAATGGTGAAAATGCTTATATAGCAGAGTGGCTAGCCATTCCGGTGGCAGAGCTGCCATGCTAGGTAGCTAACCTTGTCCGAAACAAGGAATCACATACTAGTTATGCCAAAAATGGTAAAATTGCTTATATAGCAGAGTGGCTAGCTATTCCGGTGGCAGAGCTGCCATGCTAGGTAGCTAACCTAGTCCAAAACAAGGAATCACATACTAGTTATGCCAAAAATGGTAAAATTGCTTATATAGCAGAGTGGCTAGCTATTCCGGTGGCAGAGCTGCCATGCTAGGTAGCTAACCTGGCTGTCGGCGGTAACTAGGGGTTGCTCGACGACACCCGGGCATCCAGATAGGAGCCAAGGATCAAACCTCCGACCTTCCAATTGCAGGTCTGCTCTGCAGCCAATATGGCGAGCACGTCCGGGACCAAAAGGCAGCTCCTGTTAGCATCGTAGCTGATGTCGGACCGCTCCTCGGAATTAAACGGGGGGAATCAGAATTCCCGGGGACGGAGCAAAATCGAATTGATATTCCCTCCTTGCCGGGTTTAACACGGCACGCCGCGACCCGACCGCCGCTCCCCTCCCACAGAAGTATCACAGCCTGCTAACAAAGGTGTCGACGTAAAACGCCTCTTTCAAGCCCGCAGACATAACGAGGGCTGAACCTCTGAGGGACATGAAACGTTAATGTGGACGTTCAAGTCCCGGCTACATCTTTCAATATTCATGCTTAATTTGCACTTCCAAGGTCGCGCATTGAAAGGAGACTCCGAACCTCGAGTTGCTCACAATGGCGGCGCTGCAGAGAATCCACTATTTAGCAAATGGGTTAAATCAGTGGAATGAGAGGGTGAACGCTTGCAAAAAGACAATGAATATTTCACATTACACATTCATTCATTCATCATCTACACCATCCATCCTATGCCTTGCTGCTCCAGGGTCCAACCTGGATTGGTCACCTGTCCATCACAAGACCACGTATAGAAACAAACCACATCCGCTTGCTCATCCATTTTCTATACTGTAAATTCTGCACTCAGTCAGGTTTTCTATATATTTATTTTAATATTAAATGGAAATCTATCACAAACCCAGTGGCTGAAGAAACACTGATCAGGAAGTAGACGAGAGAATGCGATACCTTGATATACCTTAACATAAAATAAAATAAAAATTTGAAAAAAATAATTAAATTGATAAACAAATAAATAATTACATTAATTAAAAAAAAAAAAAAAACGAAATAAATAATAAATAAAAGGGTGACAATTCTCAATGGGAGAAATACCTTGGTTCTGGAAGCAGCTTGGAGATTTGAAAAAAATAAAATAAAATTGATAATAGTAGTAGGAGGCTATATCTATTAACTGTTTCTGAGTTAGTAAATCAGAAGATGGCACTTTTTACTATTTTGTAGAACTGCCAGGGTCCATGTCTTTGTTCTAGATGTACTAAATAACAGATTCACTGTGTATCAAAGACTGTCCTTAAAAAAAAAAAAAAACACTCATTCATTCATCTCAGTGTGTTGATGTTAAAATCTGAGCAGCAAAACTTTTTCATTTTTCAACCAACCTTTGCTTTACAATCAATCTGGCTTCTCTGACCTTCTCCCCAAAACATCTAACATGCGCCGATCCTCCAATTGAATCGTCCCTAATCGTATTCATCCCCGTCACTTCATTATGCTTAAAAAAAAGCGGTAAAATCTAGAACATGAAAACATTGTGCGGTAAAAATAATCTCCAAACGACGCGACCCGGTCGTATGTTTGAATGACATTCGGAGCGGGATGTTTCTTCCCTGAGAAAACGTCTGTAGCGGGTTCTTCCTTCCCTCCCACCGGCCCGTTGATGGGCAGCTCATTCAGCCACATCCCACCCTGCTGCAGGACTGAACGCTTCAGATGCTCCTTTGTGTCCACGGCCATCAGACTGTAAAACACCAGTCTGGCCGGCGGTGCATCTGTGCTGCCGCGACCTCGGTACCTCACTCATTCACACGTGTCCGTCCCAAACTCTGCTGTCTATTTTTATTTCTTGTTTTTGTTTATTTTTCTCATTGCTATTTGTTATGTCTATCCCTGTTGTTGTTTTGCTTGTCTGTTTTCACACTTAGTCTTTTTTTTTTTTTTTCATTCTGTTATCCATTCTTATCCAAACTGCTGTCTATTTTTTTGTGGTTGTCTTTTGCTATCTTCTAATTGTCTCTCCATTTATATTCATATTTATTGACTCTATAACTGTGACACTGTTTTTTATGGGGACCATGGATCTACAAAGTGAATGAATGAATGCTCATTTTTTTGTACTATAACATTTTTTTTCATGATTTCCCATCACGATTCAGTTGATTTTCGGAGACTCGCGAAATCAAGTAGGATGGCACACTTTTAATCTCAGCGTTCACAAATGTTAGGTGTTTCTCACGGCCACTATTTCAAGAATGCAGGATGAACTGTCACCCCTGCCGGGAGCGGCGGGGGTGCGCGGCGGCGGCGAGGAGGGGCCGGGGTTCGGATTAGCCTCCCGCTGATTTCCACTGATTTGTGTCATTGTCTCCCGAGTGTTGCTCGCGGGAATCAAACTTCGTTAGCGCATCTCGGAAATTGAAGCCTGGTTTTTCTCCTCTTTGTTCTGCCTCCCCTCCCCGGTAAGTTCAAGCGAAGACCCGCGCTTTTCGCTCTGTTTTAAACTCACGTAGACGTCACAGTGCATTTTGTTGGCCTCGACGCTTTATTCTAAATATTTGAGATGCATTAAATAAATATTGCATTCAGTCATTTCTGGGTCATTTTTATTTGAAACTTTTTTGCAAATTTTCATGCAGTTTCTCGCTCATGTTTATGTCATTTCCTGGCTACTCCCATGTAGCTTCCTGCTGGTATAAACATGCTAGGTAGCAAAAGCCAGATTATTTGTGTTTTTAATATGTTTCTTTCTAACTGCTTGCAGAACACGCACACCGCCACTGCTCTTTTGCGAGGCTGTGCGTGAATAAAATGACCTCAGCCCGTATTACTCCCGCCTCCGCTGCGAGTCGATAGGATCTACTAGCTCGGATCGAGGGGAGGAGCGAGATATTACGGATAAAGTTACAAAAAAGAAAACTTTGCAGACGTCCTATCAGATTTCATAGGTAACGTCTTGACATAAACTTATCTGCTAAAAAACAAAACAGATGTATCTGCATCATTCGATTTTATCATCGTCCGACAATCATAATACTTTATGTATGTTTTTTATCTTTTTTTTTATTTAAATGTTGCAAATATGTTTTTGAAAATAACATCCAAAAACTGGCCCCGGGCAACAAACCATCCTCTTTTTAAGACAGAGTTAAAAAAATAAATGAAACAATAAAAAAACACACACATGCATATGAAAAAAATACACACACAGCCACAGATGCATTAATATATCGATCATTAGATTACATTAAAATAAAGTAAATTGATAAAACATTTTAATATTGAAGTAAAAAAATTCAATTATTATTTTGACCGAGGGTTAACTGTGTGTTTAAAGAAATACGCAAACTGTCTGTGTTCATTATTAGCGGCCCCTTACTTTCATTGTCAAGCAATAAACCAGGCCAGAGAGAGGGCAGAAATAATTTATGACAACAGTGCAAAGCCAATTCAAACATTATTTGATGTTAATTTTTTATATTTTATTTCTTTCATTTCATTATTTATTCTTTTAATATATCTGATAAGTCTCTGTCTTTTACTGTTTGGCGCATGGATCCATTGAAATGTGGAGATCCAGCTATTCAAATAATACATTTCCTTTTTTATTGTTTTAGAGGTAAAAAAATAAACAAAAACTAAAAACAATAAAAGTAAAAATAAAGTACGAAGCAATGGAATCTGTTTCTTTCACCTCTTTCAAAGAAATTCACCTTTTTCCCCCGGCTGCCGTCGCACCTCCCTCCAACATTCCTCGTGTGTTACCGTCATTGTTTCTTTGTACTTTCCAGCAGGTTTCAGGAGAACACACACGCACACACACACACACACACACACACACACACACACACACACGCACACACACACTCTCCTCCCTGTTTAATGGCGGACATAGCTTTAAAAGCGTTTGTATTTTTAACACATGAAATCAAACTCCAGAAATACAATCCGTGCTCGGGAGATTTTTTTCTTTCTTTTGGTTCCCATTTCTTTTTATTTATTTTTGTTATATTTTGTGGCGGACTTCTCCTCGGTGATCAATAAACAAACGTTACATAAGTCTGAATGTTCCCTCAAGTGTTTCTTATGCCGGATGGTGAATTCTTGTCGAAATATTCTCTACCTTCAATTCTGGACTAAAGAGTGCACCTTTATATAGGCCGCACCTAATCATTTTTAAAAGAAAAAAGAAATTGTGCATAAACTAAGTCACAGGTGTTTGCAAGATGTCACAGAAAGATTTTTTTTTTTAAAAACTTTTCATTCACTATATGACAGCAACATCGAAAGCTACCGGTACGTCATGCAAACGCTTTTTTTCGAAACCGAACTTCCGTGCAGCAGCTGGATTTCCTTCTTCGACAACCAGACTGATAGCTTTTTAACTCGAAAGACGCATCAAATGCATTTCTGTGCGTCTTTTTCATCACGGATTTGGGCAAAAAGCGCAAAGGCTGAGATGAAGAATCGTCGTAAATTCGAGTGGGTTTGCTAAAACTGAAGGACAATTACCGTATAAAAATCCGTAAATTAGCCGCGTTGTTGTAAAAGCTGAAGATCCTCAAGCATTTGAAAAAAGTAGCGGCTTATATTCTGGAATTTACCTTAGTTTTTGTTGATCAACTCTTCGATTCACACGACAAGCCACCCTAATCTAGACCCAGTTCTGGTCAGAAACTCCCCACAGGTCATTAGAACCGAAGAAGGCTCTGGAATAACGGCTGAAACGTGTAACCCATACCATGTGACACACGACGCAGCTGAATTTGAAAAGGACATTCATTCATTCATTCATTTATTTTGGGAACCGCTTTTTGAGGTCGGGGTTCATCCTGGATCCATCACGGGATCATAGTGAGACATAAAATCATTCACTCGCTCATTCACACGTCATCTAGAGAAATACAACCCTTTGCTCTCTCTTGATTCTCTCTCTCTCTCTTGCAATTCATATTTAGTAAACCCTTGTTTATTGCGGGAGTTACGTTCTAAAAATAACACTCTATAGGCGAAATCTGCGACGCAGTCGGCTTGTCAGGAAATTCATTGCTGTACGCAGATGTTCCCGCTAAGCTGTGCAACTGCGCAATTACGCACTGCTCGCACACTCTCAGCGCATAACAAAACCTATCTAGCGCTGTAAGCGCACTGAAAATGAATAATGAATTAGATATATAACATTTTTTTCTGTATCATCTTGTGTAACTCTGTGCGTGACGGGTGTTCGGTCAATCCTATGATACGATGCAATCATGCCACGCAGCCATTCACGGCAGTGACGGTACTTGTGCTCTGCATAAAAACGCCATATAACAATAATAACGGAGTTTAGTGATGCTAATGCTAACATGCTAACCCCTTATCATGGCAAAACGAGCGGTGACGTCCGCTCACCAAACCAAAGTAAAAAAAGAAATGTGGTTCTTTTAAGTTGCAAGGCTGTCGGAGTTTGTGCGAATAGAAGAACGAGCGGTGAAACCGGGTGAGATTGTTTTCTTTTTCAAGCGAGAAAGTTCTTCTCTGCAAAACATGCAGTGAAGCTAAAGTAGTAAGTGAGTTTTCTGATGGGAAAACTATGGACTAAATGGAAGCTATGATTCCAGGTGTGATACTGGTGTGTGGCCACAGTGTGCACATCTAATCTTGCTTACAGTGATCCTAAGTGTGCTCAGCGAGGTCGTCTCCATGCCCGGATGTATGAAAAATTAGAGGGAACATTGCTGTCAGCAAAGGCATTTGTGTTAAAACTTATCGCCACTGTCGTCCTTATGTTACTTTCCTCCTCTATGTAATGAACTGAAGATTCATTAATTCCATAAATAGCTTCTACCTTCATTCGGCATGTCTAGATATTTAACTTTTTCCGCGATAGTAAACATCTTCCTTTTGGGTGCATCATCAGGTGTCCTTCCACGTTTCGTCAACATTGTGGGTTTTGTCATGAAGAAAATATGCAAACGTAAATTTGGCAAGCTGTACAGAGACAAGGCGCAGAGATCGTTGACGCTGATCTACCGTCCTTTAGCCGATTAGGATGCAGAACACAACATACTGTACTGTAAAAAAAAAAAAAAAACAAGCATTAAAAATTGCAACTGCACATAAAAAATCCGCAAAGCAATGAAGCCACAAAAGGTGAACCGCGTCATAGCGAGGGTTTCCTGTGTATACATTCAACCATTTCCTCTTTCATTCACATGTCCCATAGAAACATTACATTACAATCATTTGGCAGACGCTTTTAACCAAAGCAGCTTACAAGAAGTGCAATTCAGTCACTGAAGATCCAAAGTACCCGTGGTCAGAAGTCAGAAGTGACCATTCGACCAAATAGGCATCTCAGAACCATATACATACATACACTTTTTTGGGGGGGCGGTGAGTTGGGGTTTGGGGCTGAGTGCGATTAGTAGGGTAGTGCTTGGTGAAGAGGTATGTTTTCAGCTCCGGCGAGAGATGGGCAGAGACCCTGTTGTTCTGACCTTTTTCAGGAGTTCCTTCCACCACTGAGGAGCCGAGACCGAGAAGAGCCGAGACCGGTTGGATCGGCAGCCGGGGTTTCTGAGAGATGGTGTGGACGGTAGCCTAGAGGTGGCAGATCGGAGGGGACGAGTAGGGACATGTGGCTTGACCATATCCTGGAGATAAGAAGGGGCGTTCCCATTCACCGCTCGGTATGCGAGCACCAGGGACTTAAACTTGATGTGGGCGGCTACCGGGAGCCAGTGAAGGGAAGGGACAACAGGGTCGCTGCCCATCTTTCGCTGTGAGCTAAAAACATACCTCTTCACCAAGCACTACCCTACTAATCGAATTTAGCCCCCCCCCCCCAAAAAAAAAACAAAAACAAAAAACAAAACAAAGAAGTGAATGCACGTATCTGTATTGTTCTCAGATGGCTATTTGGTCGAGTGGCCCCTACTGTTAAGTGACCACTACTTCTTTTCCCTTGGGCTGCTCCGTACAGGAGTCACCACAGACAATCATCTGCTGCCAAACTTTTCTTTTTGCGTCTCCTTCTCGCACATCAATATCTGGTCATTCATTCTAGCCCAGGGAAGGGCAAACTTTTCAGCTTTCACCGTGAGCTGAAAACATACCTTTTCACCAAGCATCGCCCCACATTGTCTCCCCCCCCCCCCCCCCCCCCCCAAAAAAAAAAATGAATGTATGTTTGTGTATGGTTTGAGATGCCTATTTGGTCGAGTGGTCACTTCTGACTTCCGACGACTGGTACTTCGGATCTTCTGTGACTGAATTGCACTTTTTGTAAGTTGCTTTGGATAAAAGCATCTGCCAGATGACTGGTATGTAATGTAATGTAATGTCGCGGAGGTACGAGATACACCGCTGAGGTAGTTCTTAGTTGGACACTCCGCCCCCGCTCTTTCACGAGACTCCATTTCGTCCATCGACTGCCGATTGCTGCCGTTCGACATGCGGTCGGCGCAGAGATCGCGAGAGAGAGATGTTTTACTGTAAAACCACAACCATGTAAAGGATCCCTCCGGGGCGAAGGGCGGAACAATGCTGTCTCTTCGCTCCGCAGACGTGGAAAGGCAGGGGATGGTCGCGACGGCGGATAGACGCGCACATGTGGAGGGTAGCTTTCAGGGGCGATAACCTCTAATGGTTCTCGAGGGGGCCAGCTTGCGACCAGATGTTGGTCAATGTTATGCGACTTTTTAAAAGGAGTTATTGCCGGTATTAATATCAAGGGCACGTGAATGTACTCGGATTGGAACGGCAAAGGTATACGAATCGGGGATGTTTTTTTTTTTTTTTTTTTATAAACCCCCGAAACCAAATGATCTAAAAAATCAGTCATCGGGAACTATCTCCTACATAAGTGAATTAAAAATAGAAAAAAAAAAAAATGTGATCCATTCCCAACAAAAGTAATAGCGAACAGACGCTGCGGTTTATCGGGGTGAAAGCTCGGGAAAGCCGCTTGTGTTTAATGGACTCGGCAGGAAGCTCCACAAATCCAGCCGGACCCGACAGGTCTTGTCCGGCGGCTACGGGTCACAGAGGACCCCCGTTTTTTTTTTATTTTTTTATTTCTATTTTTTTTGCTTTACAGCGAGCGGGAAGATGTCGGAAACACGGACGGTTCAAGAGTGCGAGAACGTGATTTAAAAGGGCGACGCGAGAGTGAAAACTCGGAATGTGATGTGGCTGCGTTGTTTCATCTCGGATCGCGGTTGACCTCCGGTATGACCAGAAGAAAAACGGGAAGGAGACGGAGTGTGTGTGTGTGTGTGTGTGTGTGTGTGTGTGTGTGTGTTGACTAAGCCGTTGGAAAGAAAGGTCACGTTATGAACTGGTGGTTAACCCCTGCATCCTGCCGGGAGGAGGACCGGGGCCTGGGAATAATGTTGCAACCAGCTTTTATCCAGCTATAACTCAGCGCACGACAGCGCGGTGTCATCGGCGTGAAATATGGCGGCGTGCCGGAGGCGCGCGCCCCTCCCCGCGTTTTCTCAAGAAGATCTTTTTCTCCCCGGCTTACTGATTACATTACACATCGTACGGATCCCCCCGCTTTCAGCCCGTAGACGCGCACAGCTGGTTTATACCCGATACCAGATGTTTTTCGGCGCGAGCTCTGAGCAACATGGCGGCGGGAGCCGGGAAGCTAACAAGCGCATCTCAAGTCCGGGCGAGCTCCTCGGCGATGATATTAATAAGTCGCCGGTTTCCGCTGCGCTGTCTGTTTTTTTTTGGAGGCGTATTAGTAATGGCTCTTATTGATGCCGCCGCTCCGCCGCGCTGGAAATCAATAGCGCATCTACCGCGCGGCATGGATTAGAAAACAAGTCAAATGAGATATTCTAAGCAAATGAGATATTCTTTGCCTGGTGAAATTGTGTTTAGTAGGTAAATGCCGGGTGTCCAGAAGTCCTCTCAGCGAGAATTTACATCCGCTTCCGTCACAGCGGAATGTGTCTTCGGCTTCCGACGTGCAAAAAAAAAGGCTCTTCGGTGTATTTATCTCCCCTCGCCGCAGGTCAGATTCCATGCTGGTGAGCGCGGCTCTTTCAATGTCAGCCGGAGTTCTAGTTAATTCCTTTTTTTTTTTTTTGTAAGGGCCGTGAAGCGAGCACTCTCAGAGCCCCGCCGACCTTCTCCTCCTGATATCTAACGCAGACTTCAATTTTCATCCTCAGGTAATTCTGTAAATATATAAATATACTACCCTCCCGCTGCCCGACGACAATTTCTTTAAAACCGATTTCAATTAGCATAAAGTCAGACCTGAGATTTGGTCTGGGGGTACCGTCCAGTTTTAATTATTCACCAAATCACTTCCTGACAGTAATTTTACACAGTTTATTTAGACCCCCCCCCCCCTCACGTCCAAAAAAAAAAAGAAAAAAAAAAAAAAGTCATTAAATATTATTTGAGTAAAAGATGTAAACATCCATTTATTTTAAATTCTATTTTTTTTTTTATTATTATTATTATTTTTTTCTCAGTTTAATTTTTTTTTTTTTTTTTGCTTTTATTTTCTGACTACAGACAGAATCTTCAAACATTTCTTCTACATCTCTCTGTATTGTTGCAGATGTATTTTGGGAGTTGAAGAACAACTGCAGATACAGAAAGATTTGTCACAAATTTGTTTTGCTTCACCTTGTAAATGAGTCCAAAATTTCTCAGCATTGTTACTTTTTGCAAACCATTCTGCTTTATATTATATATCCAAAAAAAAAGACTGTTTCTGTTTCTGCTTATTCAAAAATTTCTGTAAATACATACACACACACACACATATATACAGTGGATACACACAACAGGTTTAATTATTCACCAAATTACTTTCTGACTTTATTTTTATAGGTGTTATTTAGATCCTCCCTTCACCCAAAATTAAATATTATTTAAATAAATTATCTATTTACTTACTTATTCATTTTTTTATTTCTAATTTTCAATTATCTCTCAGTTTTGTTTTTTGGGAGTTGAAGGACAAGTGGACGTGCAAAAAAAAAAAAAAAAAGGCAACAGTTTTGCTTCATCTGGAGAATTAATTGAAAATTTCTACTTTTCGACGACTACTCTGCTTTACGTACGTCCAAAAAAAAGCCTTTTTATTTCTGCGTATTCAAAATGTCTGTAAATACACACACACACACACACATATATATATATATATATATATATATATATATTTACAGTTTTTATTATTCACCGAGTTACTTTTTGTCCTTAACTGTATAGATGTTGCTTAGACCCTCCCTTAACCTTCACCCAAAATGAATAATCAATTTTTTTCTCAGTTTTGTTTTTTGGGAGCCAAAGGACAACTTAATATGCAAAAAAAAAAAGTCAACAGTTTTGCTTCACCCAATGAATGAATCAAAAAGTTTTACGTTTCGCCGACGATTCAGCTTTATATATATACAAAAAAAAAAAAAAAAAAAGCCTTTCTGTTTATGCTTGTTCAAAAGTAACATATATGGCTTACAGGACTCAAAGCTCAGCGCTGACCCCCAGCTTCACCCTCTCGCACATTTAACACACATATATGCAGACACACACACACACACACACACATACCGTAGGTAATAAATGAGACACCTGAGTGTGCACCCTGTGCCCTCTCACATCTTTTCCTCTTTCAGCACCAGGCGCTCCTGCCCTCCCTACCTGTCATCACGCTTTAAAATAAAGAGCGTGGGCAGGGAAAGAAAACAACCGCCTACCTCGTGACGCAAAAAACCTGCCCGTCCGAGCCGACGTGCGCTCATCCCATCGCTCATCCGGGCCTCGAACCGCCGCACGCAGTCACGCAAGATATGGCCAAATCATTCATCGCACCTTGAGCCGGGAATATTATTTTTCCCCATCGATGCAGAGATTAGCCGGTATCTCAGCCTCCCACGGTTTAGCGCTGCGTGTCTACATGACTTGATAGAAACGAATTCCTACATGATAATTCCGTCAAGAGATGTCGAGGCTTCGCGGTCGGGTTTTAAAGATATGCAGATGCTTTCTATTTTTCAGTCTTTCACCTCATTGTCTTCACCGCTCATGCTAACACACCGCTTCCAATCTCCGTTTTCTATTATTCGATTCTCTAATCCTGCACGGCACAGCCCGACAAAAAAATAAATCTCGTAAAATCCTGATCCTATTTTTTTTTTTTCCCCGAGACATCCATGCAGCAGACGCTTGAATAACGCTCGCTATTTTTTTTTTTTTTTTACAAGTTACCAGTTGATCGATCATCTGACAGCCTGCGAGGAAAACGCCCGGCGCCGTATGTTTGAGCGTAGCGGCTGGAGGACACGTGGGCGAGGCGAGCGCTCCATATGTCTCGCCGATTTTTGTTTAACTACCATAATTTATTTGTTTTCTTTTATATCTACATATGCTGTTACGGGCGAAGGTAGTCCAGGAACATTAATTCGCGAATAAAATGTATATCATGGAGAATGTGACAATAATAAGGAACATGTGTGCAAAAAAAAAAAACGCCGGCGGGGGGAATGCGCGTGAAATATCGACAGCGCGTCTGAGTGACGTGGGAGGTCGTAAAGGAGAAAAAAAAAAAAGAAACCAGAGGCCGGAGCCTCCGGCCGGAGAGGAACGCTCGGGAAAAAGTTGCTATCCGAGCCTCGGGGGATTCATCCATCATCTTACCTGCACGCTCGGGGGAGGCGGAGCGGGAACGTTGGCAGATTGAAGCCGTCGGACTTCCCGTCGGGCGAGGATGATGCACTACGAGCCCGGCCTTGTCCTTGGCAGCGGCTGCAACGATTCCACAGCGCGGCGGAAGCGAACTCGACCGCGGCTCATCGCAACCCGGGTTGGAGGGCGGAGGTGCCAACTGCAAAGACAAGCGTAACAGACTGATTACGGCGGGGTTGACATGTCGACAGCGAAGGGAAGTGGATGATTCCCGCCGGGAAAAAAAGCTCCAACCCCACTGCCATCCTGACTGCCGGATAAGCGGAACACGGCGGTGCCCCACTTTTCGCTGGATTTTGATGGTATTTATAGATATATTAACCCTCCACGAACCTCACTCGACCTTTTACGACCCTCCTGCGCATTCGCCGAATGCTTGATTGGAGTTTTTTTTTTTTTTGTCAGAAACATGGCTCTGCTTTTTTTGGCCGGATCAAAATGGTTTTATAAACCGGAAAGCCCTGTCGATCTAGTTACGATCTTGCACCGATCTTGCGCCATATTTTGCATCAACGTCATGGGAGAAGCCATTTCCTCCAAGAACGCGAGCCAGCAAAGGAGATCTCGTATTTTATTTATTATATACAACTCGATATACGATATTTTTTCCTCTTTTTTTTCCTTTTTAGGCCGGGGGGTTCACGCTTTTTCTGCATGCAAGCTACTTTTAAAATAACCAAGTTAAAATGATCTACCCACTAAAAAAAATGCGAAACGTTCTTTGTATGTACAATGTATGTAGATGTTAATTGCCGTATGAGCTAATATTGCACAACACAAAATAATGATGTACATTTTTTTTGTCATGACCAGAGTTCACTCTGATGACTTGAACTGAATTGAATCATCGTCCGGACAGAAGCTGCTTCCGGCTTTTGTTTAACGATAACGTGACTCACGCGGGACCACGCTTCGGTCGCGTCTTTCCCTTTTAAAGTTCCTTGTGTGAAAAGTGACCGCGGTCCGGACAACTGGGATTTTAGTTTCTTCACCTTTCTCTTTCTCGGCTCGCTTTTCGGCGGGACGTCCGTGTCCTATTTTCCACGAACAGTCCAAAAATGCCGCTCCACCTTACCCTTCTTTGGTATTGCATTTTTAGACCGGCAGATGAGGCGATTGTTCTTCGAAAATGTCATCATGAAAAAAAAAGTCCTCCTCCAATTCCATATAAGTGCTAATTTTTTGTCTTCTTACTTGGTCCGGCTCCCCCACTCATTTTAAACCCAATTCTTAAGTTTAAGAGTAAAAACCAAGGGCTAAAAGTTGGAGGTAACTTGCTGACTAGCTTGTTAGTTTTGCTGCACTTCGCGCCGTTGTTTGTGCACGTTCCGTGACCTCCGTGTCAGAAAAAAATCGTCCGACATCTATTTTTTTTTTAATGTCATGCGATCTACCAGTATTAAGTTTGAGATCGACAAACTGAGCACCCCTGTCTTAGGCTTCGTCACCAAAAAAAAATTTCAAACGCTGCAAAAACTGCGAAAGAACGATAAATCGCGAGAACCCAAGTACAAAAAAAAAAAGGAGCGAGGTTGCGAAAGCCGAACCGCTAACTAGCCAGGGTAACCGCAGACCATGGATGAATGGATGAATGAATGAATGAATGACGTCCAAAACAGAAGCCTGGATTGGTTCGATCTGGTCTTCCCGGTGCTGAGCTCGACCTAAGAGCTCGGAAAGCGCCAAAGAAAGCTACGCGACTGAGTCAAGTATTGCCAAAGTGTAGCTTACCTAGGAGACTTAACTACCGTAATTTCCGGAATATTGAGCGCACCTCAATATAAGCCGCACCGGCTAGCCCATCGCTATCACAGGCTTCCTCCTGCGCACTAAAACCGTCAAAGTCGTCTTCTTGTCGGAGTTGAACGGACTCAGAATTTCTCGGTCATTTCATCGGTAGATGTGACGAGGATAAACGTTTTAGCGGCGTGAAGCTCGTTAGCCCCCCCCCCACCAAAAAAAGTCCATATATTAGCCGCATCGTTGTTTACGTGAAAAAAGTAGCGGCTTATCGTCCGGAAATTACGGTACTTCCTCCTCGCTGTTCCCTCACAACAATCTACATACCGAGAGAGCTCCAAAAATAAGAATTTATTCTACAAATAGGACAGAAAACTTATTCTAGCAGATACAGGCTCTATGCTTACCAGAAGTATGTGTTGTAAGTACCTGAAGAAGAGCCTAAGTGTGCTAGTAGACATAAGATTTCGACTAGAAAAGAATATTCCTTTTACTAGGTTTGACAAGACGGTGGTGAGACCAGCAACGACCCAAAAACATCAGGTGGAGCCGGAGATAGTGGAGATGAAGATGTTGAGATGGTTCTCTTTGGTGGTTGACCAGGATGGACAGGATCATGAATGAGTCCGTCAGAGGGAGAGAGAAGGTCCGAGATGGTCGGGTCATCTGGAGTTAGATACGAAGTCAGTTGGAAAAGTTTTCCTTTCTCTTGCCGCAGCCAATCATCTTCCTCCATCCAACCCTCTTCTCTCTCACATCAAGTTGTTTCCTGTCCTCCCTCCGTCCGTCCTCCTGCTCGCTGGTCTCCTCCTTTATCTCCAAAACACTCGGACTTCCAGAACCGCAACATCTCCATCTCCGCTGCTTCCAGCTTTACTTCCTGTTTTTACCGCTGTCTCTAAACTCGACGGCTCTCTTGTATCCCCCATATTTTACCCTATTTTACCCTCAGCTCGTAGACTAAACCTCTACCCTTTATTTTAGCTTATCGAGGTATTTTTGGTCTTTTTTTTTTTTTTTTTTTTTTATGCGAAAGCTCTGCTCCGTCAAAACGTTATTTTTTTTGTTTTTACAAGCAACGTTTACAGAGAGAGACTTCACGTGGTGGGGAGAAAAAAAATCTCAGTTCCAGAAAGAAAAAAAAAAGGAAGACAAAAAGCAGAGACGTAAAAATAATAACGTTAAAGGTACTTGGAAAGCGTCTTTTTGGGCCGAGACGAGAGAAAAACCTAAATGTTTTCAACTTCAAAGGGTTTTGACTTCCCGTCTGATCAAATCTTTTTTTTTCTTTTTTTTTTCGCATGGATTTAAAGATTTCTCATTTGGCAAGAAGTTTCCAACCCGCCCTCCCCTGCCCTTCCCGGCTCGGAATAGAGACGCATTATTTTCTCTTGTTTTCCCAGTCACTTTTAGCCGAGGGAAGGAAAGTCAATAAAAAAAGAGCCCGGCTTCTCAAATGCAGGGCCTCTATTATTTACATCAGTTTGCCAGAGGTTCATTTTATCAATACGGATGGTTCCAGTGCGTTGTGGCGGGGTCGGGGGCGGGCCGGAGTATATCACTTCGGTTTGGGCAAGACATCTATTTCTCAGAGCCGCTGGCTCCGGAGGTTAGAAATTATTTACTCACACGCCGAGAGCCTATCGCTCGCCGCGTCGCAACCCGACGGGGCCGCATTTAATTTCCCGTGTTTTTCCCCCGTGTCGATTTCCCACTCCTGCGCTCGCGTCCACCCGATGGTTAGATCTTTGCAATTTTTTTTTTTTTTTTTTTTCCTCTTTCAACACAAATGGTTACTCAACCTATTTCCGTAATTTTTATGTCGTAATGCGGTTATGTCGAGTCGGATTTTATTTATTTTGCGCCAAACGGAGCCTGTGGCGCCTACCCAAGGTGGCGCCCAAGGCAAGATTTAATACGGCGCCCCGTCGGCGATTTACGCACGCTTCCAAAAAAAAAAAAAAAAAAAAAAAAAAAAAAATGGAATAGCTCTGGTTTTTACCATTTATAACACATCAGCAAATTGACATGCTTAACAAAGTATAAATAAATACAAAGAAAATTCTGAAATACAATAAATAAATAAACAAACCAAAAACATCCTGTGAATTGAAGCAAATAAATCACAGCAATGGTAATAAATATCAAATATAAAAAGAGGTTGTGTCAATCAATGGCCCCCTCTGCTAACTAGCCTCATTAATAATGATTATTTTGATTTATAATAATTAAATTAAAGATGATGTTTTTCCTCAGAATGTTCCTACATTGACTAATCAGAGCACGGATCTCACCCTCTGAGATGATCTACAGAAAAGCAATATTCCCTCTGTTAGCAAGCGCTTGGTGAAACCAACGAGGAAACACTGCCTTTGACTTATTTTTACTTTTATTTATGTGGTATTTCCCGTCCATTTGTCCATTTAATGTCCATTTCAGCTATATTTTTGTATTTCACAATTTCACCTATTGTAAATCACTTAAGTTCACTTGTTCACTAAAGTCACTTGTTAGATCACCGGATCTGAACCTGCTTTTTTTCTTTTTTTTTTTTTTCCACACTTCTAGTTCAACACGAAACTGCATTTCGTCTCCATGTACTTGTACATCTGTCACTGACTATAATGTTTAATTCGATGTAATCAAATGGAAGTTCTGGAATCATTGTGTTAGCATTGAAACATGCTAATATATACTGTAGACCATGATGTGCATTGCATGATAAAGCACAATATCAATGAATGGGTCTATTTTCATAAATAAGGCGCACCTCATTATAAGGCGCATGATAAAACATGGTATGCAAAGCGAAACAAAACCCTCCACTTTCATTCCATTGATTAATTCGTTTTGAATTCTTTGGCGGCTGTTCGATTCTCATCATCCACTGCGTGACTGAAAGCCTTGAGTTTGAATTCCAATTTGTCAGCATGTGTCTTAACAGTTGCCATTTTAGGGGGTCGTCAGAGTACAGTACGTATTGCTTTTACAAAAAGGATGTAAGCATACACACTGTTCTCTGATTGGTTTATTGTTGCCAGCGATACCGGACACCTGAAGTTAGTGTGAGACAACGTTTTATTCCAGCACGACATTTAAACAAGGACCCGCTTTAATACCACGTCCCGTGTCAGGTTGGGAACGGTCCGACAATCGATCAAACGGAGCGGTTTTGTCATTTTCCAAAGTCGCACTGAAAGATTTTGGCAAATTTTTGAGCGCAGTGTGCCACATAAAATAGGTTGGAGTTCAGTAATTTGTAATAAGGCGCACTGGATTATAAGGCGTATGGCAGATTGAAAAAAAAATTGAAGTATTTAAAGTGTGCCTTATGGAGCCAAAATATGGTGTGTATATATACATATATATTTGTATGCTGCTCAAAAAAAACAAACTGCAGTGTGTTTTTCCACTAATTTTGAGTGTGACTCCAAATCCAGACCTCCATTCATTTGATTTCCATTGATAATTTTTGTGCGATTTTGTTGTCAGCACATTCAACTATGTGAAGAACAACTTATTTAATCAGCATATTTCATTCATTCATATCTAGGATGGGCTATTTTAGTGTTCTCTTTATTTTTTTTGAGCAGTTATATATATGTATATAGATAGATTATTACTAGGACTTTCTGTTAGAGATCCCTGAGTTTCAGCATGAAAATTGTGTGGCGTTGTAGGTTTCCTTCAGGGTGGGGTTACCCCGACATGACCCATCATTTTTATTTTATTACCGAGGAAAAGAAGCTCTGTGAAATCTACAAACTCTTTTTCAGGAGTGACCTGGCCGAGATGAGCAGCAACACAAATAAGTTTCCGCTGCATAACCCGGCAAACAACTCCAAAATCACACACATACAGAAAAAGGAATTGGAAAACACGACAGAATGAGGAGACATTTGAGATAAAATACCGGCCGAATGAAAAGCCAGTATGTGCTGACTAATGAGGTTGCATTTTTGGTGACAACCATGACTCAGCTGAATGATTCACCTTGATCGTGGTAAGTTTTCTATTTGCGGCGTGTTCTTCATCGTGCATACCCATCGATGGTACATAAGCAAGGAGTGGCAAGAAAACAAGAAAATAATACATAAGTCAGAACCTGGGTTCGATAAAAACTTATAGTGATTTCACATCTTGGGGTCTGAAACTGCTTTACGTATAAAAATGCAGATGCACAGCATGCATGATGCTAACAAGACCAACTTGGTGCTAAATGCATTGACGAAGTGCAGTTCGGGCAAGGTAGCCTCTCGGGTAGCCCGAGACAAATGCACGGATTAAAACCACGGAGACGATACAGTCCGAGGACTCGAAACTCAAAGGGAATTGATTTAGAAACATCATCATTTCAATTTAAAGTATTCAAAAATGAGCTGGTGATCTTCTCATTTTTAGATACCGTTATCATTTTTGTCTTCGCTCCCAGTGTTTGTGCGTGAAAGGCGAGATCCAGCCGGCGTTCTCTTTGGCGGCGCTAAGTGAAGCGACTCTGGGAAGAAACATCGGGATACGAATGTTACCGAAGTGCATCCTTATATGTGTGTGTGTGTGTGTGTGTGTGTGTGTGTGTGTGTCTAGCTCCCCAAGCATGTCAGATAAATTCACGTTCTGTGAAACACTACCCGGTCATATTAGTAAGCTAAAACCCTGCTCTATGGGGCGCAAAGGGAGAAATATGAACAAAAAAGAGACGCTATAGGCTTATATCTATTTATAGATGTTTCCGGACGGTTCTGTGGATTCGATATCGGCGGCTCGACGGACGGATCGTTGCAAAAATGTCCGCGGCGTTTTCTTTCCCAACGTCGTGCGTGGGGATGCTCGGTGTCTGGCTTGGATCCCGGCGCCTGAGTGCTCCGGATGACATATTTAAGACGGGGTTCAGAGCAGCGAGTGGAAGAGGAAGGGAGTTTCCATTCGGGAAAGCCGAGCCCCTAAAAATGAGTAAGCGATGTGAGTAAAGTCTGTACTTTCCCTCCCTGAGTGCACGAAGGTCCCGCCGGAGACGCCGTCCACGAACTCCTCGCCTTGCAATACATTCTGCGTCCAAGATGCGAACCCGGTGAGTTGTACATCCGTCGTTTTGGACTTTTTTTTTTTTTTTTTTTTGCAGAAACCATGGAAACTGGACCGACGTGTCGAATAAAAAGGGGAGGCCGCGGCGGATTGTGCTTGATTATAAAACTCAGCGGAAAGATGGCCGGGTGTTCGTAAATAATAAATGACCTTTTTTACAGTTTCATAACATTCGATATATGGAGGCGATGCGTCGTTGCGCCGACGCCCGCTTGATGATCTACAATGCTTGGCCTCAGAACGCCTCTCTGCCCCTTCTGTTTATATCGGTGTCGTTAGCGCAGCATTAAAAATACATGCAAGGATCCTGTTTTCCTTAATTAAGAAAAGGCTACGCCTTAGAAAGAAGTGGAGAAAACAAAAAAAAAAAAAAAAAAATCAGCATTCGCTTTGGCAGCATGACACTCGGGTCATCCTCATGCAGAATTTATCATTTGACTTGTTGAGACAGGATGTTAACAAGCTTATATAAAAAGTCACTGGATCAATGGTTGGCCTTTGGGTAACCTGTGAAAGTATTAAATTGGGTCTATTGAGTGTCCGTCTACGGGCAGCGCCGTTCCGTGGAGGGTCTGCGGGGGCGGAGGCGGTGTGCGCAGTTACCTTGGCGCGTAAAACAAGCGGGAACCGGGACGGTTCAAAGCCTTGCTTTCGAGCATACCGATTCTTTCAATGGACCCGTGGTCCGCAGTTCCAAGTGCGGTCGCCGGGGAAGTATGGTGCTCCGCGAGGCAGAACTCAACGCTTCCCACGGACTTGGTTCTGGCTGCTCCGTCTCACCACGACAACCGTGAACCCGAGGGGTGGTTTGCAGCCGATCGGAAAGCAGCTTGGGTGCGATCTAGAGGGAGCAGAGCTCCTTGTAATCAAGGGTCGCCAACTCCAAAAAAAATGCCCCAAAAAGTCAGGTCACTTGGCCAATACCTGTCTTTTCCACAGGTGAGTTTCAGCAGCGGGAAAACAGACGCCTCCGGGTAGAACCAGTCATACACTGGCAAGTTTAATGGGTAGAACAAGCCTACAATCCGGAATTTGGTCCAACAGGCCAATGAAGGCCACCAAGGAGTAGCTGAAATAGATTTCTGTGCAGATTTCAACTCCCGGTCCTCCTAACCCAGCCCAAGATGAGCCTGCAGAAGTGGAATGCCGAAAATAAATGGCTAATTTTTTCAAAACTCTTGGAGAGGTACTTCTTTAGTGATGAAGCAGACAACGAACCCTTCCTTCCTCAGAGCAGCAGAATGCACAGATCGTGATCTTTCACCTTTTCACAGAAAGCAATTCCACCGACCGGAGCCAGGGACGGTGGAGGCGTCGACTCTGCTAGTTATGGGGAGATTTTTGAAAGATCGTGACTTAGACACACACAATGAAGGAATCTGTGGATGCTGTGAGGAAAACAACACAGTGGGATGAGTTTGACTTCCCTGGCGAGAGCAGGCTGTGTTTGTATGTGTGTGTATGTGTGTGTGTGTGTGTGTGTGTGTGTGTGTGTGTGTGTGTGTGTGTGTGTGTGTGTGTGTGTGTGTGTGTGGAGGATCGGGTATCAAGAAGAAGAGGGGCAGACCGGGGATTCATCTGTAACCAGAGACAAAAATGCGTCCCTGCAGCTGCTGTCACCTCTCCAGGGTGTTTAGCATTAATTTTATAGCAATAGAATAAAATAAACTCAATTTAATTTTAATTATGAATAAAAATATAAATAATATAATACAACACTACAACTACTACTACTACTACTATGAATAATAATAATACTAATATTAATGATGATAATAATAATAGCAATAATAATAATGATAATAATAATGACAATGATGATATTATTATTATTATTATTATTATCATCATCATTATTATCATAATAATTATAACAATAAAAATTACAACAATAATGATGATAATAATAATAATAATTTTGATAAACAATAATTTTGGTAATAATGCAAATTTTGATTATAATAATAATGATAATAATAAAAACAACAACAACAACAATAATAATAAATTCTGTCATTAAGCCAATAAACAAAAAAATATAAAGAGCCATAGGCAGAACAACTTTTTTGATTGATTGATTGATTGATTATCTAAACTGCTCATCCTGCACTCATGTGTCCTTGAGGGCTGAAGCTGTTGGTTGGGAGGCCGGACTCACTCTGGACCACCAGTCATTTCACACGTCCCAAAGAGGCATCATTCCCTCGCTCATTCACAAGCCGTAAATAGAAATATAAACATTCAGGTCTCATCGATACAAAGGGTCGAGAAAAACAATCATTCACTAAAACTGCACATTGTGGAAACCTATTATCATGCACTACTGTGCGATATATGCTGTGTAAATATTGCAGCGGCGCTAATGTCTATGACATGTTTATGCATGTTAGATGGCAGGTGAACAAAATGAATTACAAATGCGGAGGGTTTTCGACACGTTTTTGAAATCCTGGCTCAATGGGAAAGCCGTGCACGCCCAGAGTCCTCCTCGCCATGCACGATTTATGATGAAGAGGGAGTAGAAAGGCCATAGGTGTTTGAGAAAACGCCTGGATAATTCTTTGTATTAGATTAGATTAAACTATATTGTCATTACACATGGAAGGAAACAGAGTGACGAAATGCGATTCGCATCTAATCAGAAGTGCAAAAAGCAGAAGTGCATTATTTATAGATATATGCAGTATTTGTAGAATAAATGCATTTTTTTTTTACAGCTCGTGCAAGTACAGGTGGACAATTGTTATGTACAGATTATGTACAAATAGGTAGTGATAAGTATGATTAAAAGATAGAAATATACAGATGGAACTGTAAAAATACAGACGTTGTTTACAGTATCTCTATAGAATGGATAATATATAGATGTCATATAAACAATTACACAGAATATAAAGAATTTTACAGAATATACAAGTATAAATAGTGTAACCAGATAACCACCTGTCAGATGCTATGTTATATTGTCAGATTATATTTATATTTAAATATATCTAATATTCATATACTATATATATGTATTTGAGATATATAAATATAAATCTTTTTACTTAAGACCTTAAAAATCTCAAAATCTTTGTGCTTAAGACATTAAACACTTTATAGCCTTGACTCGTTACTTTGACACTTTATAGTTTTATTTGTATTATTTGTATTATTCTCCCCCCTTTTTTATACTGTTTATACAATTTCCTACTATTATTTATTATTGTTATGTTTTACTTGAAACTCTGGCACAACAATATCCTTCGGGATAAATAAAGTTGTTCCTATTCTTATTCTTATAATATATAATATTTAATATACATAATACAAGCTATATAATATTTAATATAATACTTAATATTTAATATATTTATTTACAAACCAGCCCTACATTGTCTGCAGTTAAAGGACTACCAAAGTTCCAAAGAACTCTGCGGACTTTCTTAAATCGCGGCCTACTTGGAGAGGAGGGATTAGCGAAATAAGTTACGTCCCACCCACATGTGGCTCAAGTTGGTTTTCTTCTCCACGGCGCCGCCCACGACCTCCGGAATTGTCTTTTCATCCGTCCTCTTAAGGGGAAGCAGGACGAACCCTCCCACCCTCCTCCCGGGCCGCCGCCAATCGCTCTATTTCCACCAATTTCCAATTGTACGCGTGCAATAATATTCTGAGGAGGTTGAATCTTTGGGCTTAAAAAGATGCTGATTGAAGCCCCGGCGGTTCAGCGGATGAGACGGGCGTCGTGTTCCTTTTTCTCGCTCTTAATTAAGGCGTCGGCGCCGACAGCTGGCGGACGCAATCAAATCTGATGTCGGAAGAAATGTTTTACAAACAACGTGTCACTTCAGCCGAGCCGCGTGATGAATTGAGATGTCTCAAAACGCGCCGCCGGCCGGGGCGTTTTGACGGCGTTAATCGAAGCGGCCGATATTCGGCGCCTTTTCAACTAGAAGCCGAAGAGACTCGACTCCCTTCGGTTGAGACGCTGCAAATGAGAAGCTAACAACGCCGGAATGAGACCGCCGTCTCTTGAGCGACCCTTTGCAGCTCCTCCAGCCTGCGCTGTCAAATGGCTCCGATCGCAATTTAATTTCTTTGAAAGAGGGTTTCGGCGTCGGGATTCCCGCTGGATGTTTCTTAGTTTAATGATGTTTCCTGTTATATCGGTTTTAAATGAAACGGCTCTTTGTGATCACAAGAGCTATTTTTGATGAAATCGGGTGATTTCGTCAAAGAGGCCACTGACCGCAAAGCTGTCAATATATAGATGTCTAAGACAGTTTTTTTAAGTTTATAAGGTTCTTTGATTCAGATTTATTCAAAAAGTGCCGCACATCACAAGACCGAAGCTTGTTAAATTTTTTTAAATTATTATCATTTTTTTTGAAGTTTATAAGATTCATTAAATTCAGATTTATTCAAAAAGTGCTGCACATCACAAGACCGAAGCTTGTTAATTTTTTTAAATTATTATCATTTTTTTTTAAAGTTTATAAGATTCATTAAACTCAGATTTATTCAAAAAATGCCGCACATCACAAGACCGAAGATTGTTCATTTTTTAAAATTATTATCATTTTTTTTTTAAAGTTTATAAGATTCATTAAACTCAGATTTATTCAAAAAATGCCGCACATCACAAGACCAAAGCTTGTTAATTTTTTTTAAATTATTATCATTTTTTTTTTTAAGTTTATAAGATTCATTAAATTCAGATTTATTCAAAAAGTGCCGCACATCACAAGACCGAAGATTATTAATTTTTTAAAATTATTATCTTTTTTTTTTTAAGTTTATAAGATTCATTGAATTCAGATTTATTCAAAAAGTGCCACACATCACAAGACCGAAGCTTTTTAATTTTTTTTAAATTATCTTTTTTTTAAAGTTTATAAGATTCATTAAATTCAGATTTATTCAAAAAGTGCCGCACATCACAAGACCAAAGTTTGTTAAATTTTTTTAAATTATTATCATTTTTTTTAAAGTCTATAAGATTCATTAAAGTCAGATTTATTCAAAAAGTGCCGCACATCACAAGACCGAAGCTTGTTAAAATTTTTTTTAAATCATTTTTTTCCCCAAAGCGGCCAAAATTAAGCAACTGACGGCGAAATGAAATGTAACAGCCGAGTCAACAGAAGCCATTAAATGAATAAATTAACCATTAATTAATTTTTAAGGTCTATTTAACTGGGAGGGTGAATATTAACCGCCGCCGCTGTTAATACGCAGAGTGGAGAGTTTTTTTTTTAACTGTCGTCCCTGGACGGCCCTTAGATTGAGTCCTCCGATACGCCGTGGTGAATTATTCAGTCTCCACATTATGAATTTTATGCTCTGAATCTTATGCCACATTATGCTCTGGAAATAAACACATCAAATGGATATAAAAAAGTTTTTTTTTTTTTTTGCCTTTTTTGCCAGCGCTGAAAAAAACAACATAAAGCACCCAATTTGAGCCAAATTTGTTGAACTTTATGTGTCCATCCTGATGTGTAGATTCATAAACCGCTGTGGAGTATAAAGCATCCAGGGCGAGATCAAATGTGACATTTTTCATTAATTCATTCATTCTATCATGCATTTATCTAAACCGTTTATCTAGATTTATTTGAGATTGCTGGAGACTAAGATAAAGGAAAGCACATGTATATCCGCTGCCCATTTAGGGATGGATGCTGGATCAAAAAGGCGGCAGAAAAGAGGTTTGAAAAAAAATCTGCACGCCAAAAAAAATGCTCCAAAAATAAGGTTTAATTAATTCTACATATAGCACAAAAAACGTATTCTCGCATGTTGTTTCAAGCAACATAGGCTCTTCCTCAGATGTTTATCATAAATGTGTAAAGATGACATTATTGTGGCAACACTTTTAAACAGAATGTGATTGATTCCCTCCGTTTTTTTTTTTTTTGTTTTTTTTTTTGCGCCTCTTGTTAGATATATCACCCATATTCACATTTCAACAGGACAACATTATCTTTACTATTTTCAAAACCAAAACCTAGAAACGGATACTTTTTCCCCATATGTACTAATATGTAAATTAAAACATTTTTAAATTGACATGATAACTCCTTTTAAAAATGGCGCCACAATAACATGTTTGTTAACACCTTTATGACACATCTGTGTCAGCGCTAACCACCACCGCTTTTTATTTTTATTGACATTTTCGGACTATTGAGCGCACCTGTATAAAAGTTGCACCCACTTAATTAAAAAAAAAAAAAAAAAAAAAAAAAAGTACATATTTAGTCTGCAAGTGTCCATTTGTAACATGAAATATTTAAACAGAAACTGTTTTCCGGCATATAAGCCGCCACCTTTTTGACACGCTTTGAGAACGGCGGCTTTTACAACAATGTGCCTAATTTATGGATTTTTATAGGGTAATTACGGTAATACAATTGTAGGTGTTTGAGGTATTTAACTTTGAATTAAATACATAGAGTTCCTAAAAATAAAAAATCCAGAAGTCTATCAGGAAAAGCCATTGATCACTCTATTCATATTTAATCTGTGCACCAAAGTTATCTTCTTTAGTGATAGAATTAAAACAGAATTCCATAACACACTTCCTTAGTGTGTGCAGAACACACATGTGTTTTCTGAGGTCTCAACGTGTAATTTCATTGGTCCGATGAAGCTTGTAAGCCCGGAAAAATCCATAAATTAAGCGCATCATTGTTTAAATGTCGAAAAAGGAGCGTAAATTACGGTATTATTATCATTGTTATGTATTTGCCTGCAGGTCTGCGGCGGGTAATGCGGTGCAGAATACGGCGCTAAGGTAGCATGTATCAAATCGTGGCGGGCGCTGCTTATTCTGTCACGTTGTCAGCTTGGATTTGTGAAGGCGACCGTGGCGCCTGACAAGTCCTGCGTAGAGTCGCCAGAAAAATATCGCACCGCTCAAAGCGGCCGAGGGCAGGACGAACCCGGGTGAAGCTCGGCCTCGACCCGGCCCGGTGTTAAATGTCGCGAGGAAAGATCGCGGTCCCGGTAAAAGGCCGGATTTAATCCGATTCACAAAACCACTCATGACTCATAGAGAAAGTCCAGCATTGCCAAATTCCCCCCGATAAGCACGAGAAACGCATGTTAACCGATCTGTTGTTGTTCCTTTACATCAACTTTTACAGTGATTAATATCTCCGGATAGTATAATGAATCAATTGTGGGTTTTGAATGACAGTTACGCTGTGAGATTTAGATAAAACACAGATATTTGTGCTGTAAGAGCGTCAATGAAGTCGACTCCATCACTTTCTGACAAAGTACTGAACCAGAAAAATACCACAGGGGGAGAAATGATGTTGAGTGCCTTTAGATACCAAAATATATATATATATATATATATATATATATATAATGTTATATTGGTGTATTGCTGTGCAGATTAAAGCATTGGACGGCCAAAAGAGTAAAATGGAATTATCATCAAGAATGAAAAGGTTAAAAAAAATCCAAACAATCTTAATTAAAAGCTTAATAGAAAGACGGGAACTGCTTTCATTATAGAATGACTTTGCTGTTGTTATCGTTCCATCACCGATTTCAGATAAATTCATTTCAAAAGCACTCGTCACCTCCTGCCACATGTAATGAAAAAATAATGTTCACCGAATATTTAATTGTTTTTGAGTCCGTATTTTTCAATGAAAAATCCTTATTGGCTTATTGTTTATTTCCCAACTTATCAGCAACATTTTAGCATAGAAGTACAACAGTTATAGAATCGCCTTGATTGAATCTGCTAATTAAGCATTAGCATTAGCATCTTTCAAAAATTTACCATTTTCATGTTTTTGTACATTTGATCATGATTTATCTATTAATTGTTTGTTGGCAAAAAAGCCTGGGTTTGTCTGCGGGGAACACAAAAGGCTTAAATTGGCTGAAATGGACCGACGAAGTTGTGCCAATTGCTAATCGCCGGTTAGCGGGGATGCCCCGCTAAAGGACGCCGCCGCCTCCCCCTGACAATGGCACGCATTCTGGGAGACGTTTCACACGGTCTGCCAGAATCACAAAATTCTACAAGAATCATTCGCACGCCCGGAGGAAGGCCTTGTAGATGGACTCAGCAAGAAGAGCGGCTATCAACCTTTGATTCACATTTTAATGCAGTGTAAAGTAGCTAATATGCTAAGCCCATTGAATCTTTGGGAGTTGGAAAGGCTGGAGGCGGATGTCGAATCAGAAGCTTTACGTCCAGGCCCTTGGTAATACTACGTCTGAGAATCCAGACGCGCTGTCGAGCCAAAGTCGATTTGGACCCGAGCCCTTCGGACACCTTTTCAAGCAAAGCCTGCGGAATATCCAAGCGACGACATAAATCCTACAACGTTTGCCGTTGCGCTCTTTAAGAATTTTCAAGACAAGTTACACAGAGGCAGAGAAAAAGCAAAAGATCCACTTCCTGTCGACATCACTGGCAGGATTAATAGTTTAAATATAGTGCGGCTGTGCTCACTCACGCCAAAATCAATTGGGGATTGACCCGAGTCATTCTTCTCAATGCACCTGTATTTGTAAAAAAAATTACAATTCGATAGAGAGCGGAAGGAGACGAAGGTGAAACCTGCCAGGCTGTCTGGTTTAGAGGCACTGATGTAAAGACAGGAGGCAGAAAGAATGGAGTTACCACTGGTTCTCTTTGGGAATGAGGAGGATGGGTCCATCAGAGAGACAGTACATCTTAGATGTTCTGGAGATAAAGTGGAGATAGTTTGGAAATGGACAGAGGAGAGATGGTGAAGATTTAGGTCGAAGAATGTTGAAGCCGGAGGTCTAAAGAGGAGCTTGATGGATGGAGGGAAAGAGGTCATGAGGTTAGTCGGTTGGAGGCGGATGATTGGCTGGGGGAGGAGAAGAGTTGCACTGTCACAAATGACTTGTATGCCCTAAAACATGTAGACATCAGACTCCAGAGCCATCAAGGACGCAAGAGTTTTAAATCTGACTTTGGCCCATCGGTGAACACACACGGTTTGAGACCAAGGTGGATCCCGCAGTCCAGGACAATCTAGGACAGGGGGGCCTAATACACTGGTCGCGATCTACCGGTTGATGGCAAAGGAAGTTTGGTGTTAATGAAAACAGACGTCAGCCTGTGACATTTGTCACTTAACTGAAGTCCAGGCAGGCAGTCTGACATCTGACCTTTTCTGACACATGGGTCACCTCGCATGCGCATACAAGGGCACGAAGTGGAGCAAAACTAGCAACCTAGTTATCTAGTTATCCTCCAATTTATTTCTTTTTAACTTAAGAAAGGGTATTAAAATGAGCAGGGGAGCCGAACCAAGTAGGAAGCAAACAACTGACCACTTCCACAGAGGGTGGGAGAAGGACTAGATCATTCTTGAAGTGCGTTTGGCTCATCTGCCAGTCTACCATCGGTATGCCCAAGAAGGGAACTGTGGAGCGGCATTTTCGGACTGTTCATAAAAACTAAGGCACCGACATTGTTGTCCATTTATTTATGTGAGTCAGCCTTTTCCCACATGAAGATCATGAAACCTACATACCGTTCTATCATGACAAGTGATCATTTGCACAGTGGCGAGCAGTAGCCACTGTCTGAACGACACGTCCCCGGCCGATTCCATTCCGTGGAAGCCATCATAGTGTGGTCATGACAAAAAATGTTGTCTTGTGCAAAACGGGTTCATACTCTTATGCAAGGTAGACCAACATACTCTTCTCTTGGCAACTGAACTTGAATTTCTATGTGTAGGTGGGAGTTGTTATGCTAATTTAGCATAACAGCAATGCTATGCTAAATTCAACCATGACCATCACCATGACTTGAATGACTGAGAACCTCCACAGACATATCCAACATATATTTTACATATACAAAAATTTCAATTGTTTATAAATATATAAATGTTCTGCATTTTTATAGTAGTTAGATCATACTGACCCCTACTGACATTTTATAAGTACCGTAATTTCCAGACGATAAGCCGCCACTTTTTTCACATAAACAACGATGCGGCTAATATATGGACTTTTTTGGGTGGGGGACGCTAACAAGCCTCACGCCGCTAAAACGTTTATCCTCGTCACATCGTACCGATGAAATGACCGAGAAATTCTGAGTCCGTTCAACTCCGACACCGAAGAAGACGACTTTGACGGTTTTAGCGCGCAGGAGGAAGCCTGAGATAGCGATCGGCTAGCCGGTGCGGCTAATATTGAGGTGCTCTCAATAGTCCGGAAATTACGGTAGCTTGAAAAAGCTGTTTGGATCTCTTCAGTGTTTGGAGAAGGATTCTACATCATAATGCAAAGCAAAGGTTTGACGGTTTCATGTTCCGCCTCTCTGTTTGCCATCTCCCACCGATGACAAAGATATGTTTTAGCAAGACTTGCAAGCTTTCAAACCCCTCTGCAGCAGGGTCTGATACCTGTCACAACATTTGCCCTGTAAGTCTAGTGAAATGGATTAATTGATTATTAATTAACTTAAAACAAACCGGCATCGATTTAGCAAATAAACATCCACCTGCAAGGAGACGGCTCACCAGATAGACACCGTGGCCGCCGGGAAAATCGTAAAAAAAAAAAAAAAAAAAAAAATCACCTTCACTATGATTAATTTGAAATTCATCACCATCGACTCTTAAAATGGAAACGCTCACACTGATTCAAATCTAAAGCGATGGGCTTTGTAGAATGTAGTTTGAATTTTGGGGGATTTATTTAAAATGAAGCATGTAAATCAAGTGACACGCTGCCATATAAATGATGCTGAAAACAACGCTATTTGATTTCTTTATTAAGTCGCCATCGGACGGTGCCGCCATATAATATCTTTCAGAGGGCCCAGGCTCTGGATCTGCACTGGTTTAATATTAATCCCGGTGAATATTAATTATCCCGGTGACGTCTTTGTTTATTCTGATGCCAAAAACAGGACGTGATTACAAGCGTCTCGGGGCTCTATATTCGGCAGATGATTGACAACCGACAAATGCAATCAGCGTCAACTGTCCGCTAATGGAGGAGCGGGCAGTGGCTTATTCCGGGTGGAGCCGAGTTGGTTTAGTGGCACCGCAGCAAACTGCACCATCTGTTACCATCTTGCATGGCTCAATCCTGTCAAAGAACTACCACATGCAGAAAAAAAAAAAAAAAAAAAAACTCCTGGGAATTGTGTCACGGTAGATGAAAATGAGATGAGATATACTTTAATGACTCCATGCTCTGGATATTGTTTACCAGCTACAGTAAGACATACAAGGACAAGACAGTGACACGCTAGTAAAGTAAAAAAAAAAAAAAAAAAAAAACATTGATAAAGTTTAAAGTACAATCTATTCAAAAACATAAATAATAATGAAAAAAAAAAAGGTCTCTCCATGTTTACCAATACACAGGAAAAAAATAATTAGCAAAGTGGGTGCAGTTACTGATTAGAGTTATTATACAGGGCTGCCCCCCCCCCAAAAAAAAACAAAAAAATAAAAAAATAAACAAAATTGCTGAGGTTTAAAGTATAATCTATTCAAAAAATAAAAATAAATAAATAAATAATAATAAAAAAGAAAAAGTCTCTCCATATTTACCAATACACAGGAAAAAAGTAATGAGCAAAGTGGCACAGTAACTGATTTGATTGAGTTATTATACAGGGCTTGCTAAAAAATGAACTAAATCAAATAAATAAAGTATGAAGTGTTAAAGTGTAAAGTATAATCTATAAAAAAAAAAAAAATAAATAAATAAAAAAAAAATCCAGTCCAAATTTACCAATACAAAGGAATAAAGTAGCGCAGTAACTGATTTGAGTGAGTTATTATATTGGGCGAGCTAAAAAAACAAAATAAATAAATCAATAAAGTGTGATGTAAAAAGGCGTAAAGTATAATTTATATAAAAAAAAATAATGAAAAAAAAAAATTGTAAAAATAAAGTTCCTCCATATTTACCAATGTAAAGGGATAAATAATGAGCAATGTGGTGGATAATAATATTGATAATAATAATTAATACAATAAGAAATAATGATAAAACAATAATAATAATAATAATAATAATAATAACAAAAGCAATAATAACAACATCAATGATAATAATAATAACGATTATATGATAATAAATATTATAATTATTATTTAATATTCACATGTCATGCCTGAAGTCTCCTGTCTTTCTTATCCTTGCTGGTCCCAGCCTGCACGCATCCTTACCATTTTCATTTTTTTATTTTATTGTAATTGCTATTGTCACTCATTTTCTCATTTATATTGTCATTTAGGTTTGGTTGTTCATTTTTCACTCTTGCTGTTCCTTTATGTCCATTCTGTTCCCTGATGTTGTTGTTACTGTCTATTTTTTCGTGGATGTCTTTGCCATCTTCTGTCTTGGAACTTTATATTTTTATTGATATTCATATTTATTTTGACATAACTTTTATGCTGCTGTGACAAAAGAATTTTCCCTTTGGAGATCAATAAAGTTTACCAAATCTTATTTTAATAATAGAGGGCAAATTAGCTGTAAAAAAAAAAAAAAAACGCTTCTGTTTGCCCGAAATCTGAGGACTGATGCATCGGCATCTTTGCTTGATCCACAAGGAGAACTTTGTCTCAAACATCATCCCCATCACCCACCGCTTGCGCACACACACACACACACACACACACATACACACACGGCCTGTTTACATCCGGGTCTCTGTTGGAGCTGTGAAACAAGCCGATCAGTACTCCCTGCAATTACTGAATAGACGGAGGAAGCGGCGGGTTGATTTAGCAGACAGCAGGGACCGCCATTTTCTATTATCTCCGAGTCCGCGATGATTTATGTCGCATGTGCGCACGGATGCACGTGTGCCTCTCATAGCTCTTCACACACACACACACACACATGCGTACTTTCCCTGGCTGCTTTCGCCTTCCCTTTCCTCCACAAGGTAATATCTCATTTCCCTCCTCCTTGCACGGGGCCCCCGAATCCCGAGTCCACAATACCAGATGCTTTCGGCAGGACCGGGCGACGGGGGGACGGCGGAGGGGAGTCCTGGTTACACGATCCGAAGATGAAAGTGAGGAGATTTGATTGGCCCCATGCCGAGCCATTAAAACAGACAATACGGAGTCAGACCGAAGAAGGCGACCCCTTTTCCTCGGAGGATCTCCGGGCACGAAAAGTGAATAACTTCACACGAGATAGTCGGAGAAACGGTCACAAGGTGCGGAGAAGATCCCCGGACAATGGCGGGTTGTTCGATACCCCTGGGAGGGGGAAACCCGGTAAAAGCATTAATCATATTTTTTTGCTTAAAGTAGGGAGTGCAAAACAGCAAGAGGACGTGATGCTAATGTTCAGCAAGACGTTAAATGCAGAATTCATTTGGAAAATAAATAAAAGCAAAAAGGGGAAAATCAAACACTCACTATCTGGAATATTTGAGCGGTCGGCAACTTTTACCACTTAAACAGCCAGAAATCTACAGGAGCCATGCAACCCTTTTGAATTAAAATGAAATCGCTTTTTTTTTTTTTTTTTTTGCATTCATGCTATGTATAAACAAATATGTGTTCTTTTTTTTTTTAAAATCAATTAACAGCTGCAGAGAAATCTTTAATGATCCTCCGACAGCGAAGCAGAAATGCCATCCTCTTTCTGAGTGCTGTCATCCTTTTACTGCTGCGTGCAGTCACTTGAATATTTTAATACATTTTATTTAGATGTTACAAAATCGCCGTCGTCTTCAACTTTAAAATGAAATACATTTTAATTAAATGCACAATTATTTTCAAAAGCCACAGGGAGCCGCGGGTTGCCGACCCCTGACCTTAAGACATACAGCCAGTCAGTTATTCATTCACACGTCATATGCAGACACATTCACTCATTCATTCATTTGCAGGACAATTAAATGTCGCCAATGAAGCTCCTGCATGTTTTTGGACCATTGGAGGAAGCCAGCATTTACACTCAGAAACTAGTCATTATCTGTAGCGGTGGGGTTTCAAAATCAGAAAAAAAAAAATGGATTTGAGCATCGGATTTTGAACATCAATAAATATATGGTTGAACACCCGCCCATCCATCCATCTTCTGCTGCTTATCCTGCACTCAGGGTCGCGGGTGAGCCATCGGGCGAGAGACGGGTCCACGTATATTCATGAACAACCATTCACTCACTCATTCGGGGCAGTTTTACCAATTTTTTTTTTCAATTAACCTGCGTGTTTTTGGACCGTGGAAGGAAATGGGTGACATGCAGACACGGGAAGAACATGCAAACTCCAAAGAGAAAGATCTGAAACCAGGGTTTTGCGCTGTGAGGACAAAGTGCTAACCATTGCGCCACCGTGCCGCCCACAGGACTGGCTCGGAAAATTAGAATATTGAGAAGATGGAGTCGGCGGCTGCTTCCCGTAGTTCCCGTAGACCTCTTGCGGCTCAATATTGAACCATATATAAGGCGCACTGGATTATAAGGCGCACTGTCGGTTTTTGAGAAGATTAGGTGCGCCTTATAGTGCGGAAAATACGGTATATTATACAGGACTCTCAGAAAATGTTTTTCCAATGTTTTTTTTCATTCATGTTCCTCCTGCCGTCCAAAAACATGCAGGTGGTTTATTGGAGACCATGAATTATCCTGAATGAAAGCGTGAATGAGAAAGCGAACGTTTGTCCGCCTCTATTTGTCTCTGTGTGCCGTACGAATGGAGTTATGTCTATGGAGGACTGTCTCATAAAATTAGAATATTGTGATAAAGTTCTTTATCTTCTGTAATGCAATTAAAAAAAACAAAAATTGCCGTTTCATGATATTCTAATATTTTGAGATGGGATTTTTGAGTTTTTTTAAGATGTAAGCCATAATCAGCAATATTAAAATAATAAAAGGCTTGCAATATTTCAGTTGATTTGTAATGAATCCAGAATGTATGACATTTTTGTTTTTGTAATTGTATTACAGTAGATAAAGAACTTTATCACAATATTCTAATTTTCTGAGACGGTCCTGTATATCTGATTGATTTGCAGTGTGTGAGCAGTGCGCAGTTACGCAGCTTAGAGGGAACGTCGCTGCAGACTCAAGGAAAACGCGGAGACGCTGCAACACCGTGCCACCAAACAGGGGGAGTCAATAAACATCATTTTGTGTTTAAATTGCGACAATCGGGGCAAAACAACCATTCACTCTGACATTCAGCTCTTATAGAAACTCATTGACCGGCTTTGTAGAGAACAACAACCATTCTCTGCAACTACAACTTCACCACTGCAGTGCGCAAACCTATTTTCATCTGCTCCTGTGTAACACATGGTGTGTAAACACATGTTGTGCAAAGATTACAACGGTGCTCATGTTTATGACAGACCATAAACGTTAGATGCAAATTGACAGCTGAATAAAATGAATTACAAATGCCGAGGGGTTTTGACGCCTCTGTCTGTTTCGATGAAATCACGAGTCAGTCGGAAAAAACCCGCCTCCTCCGAAAACCCTCGTTTTTCAAGACGAGGGAGGAGAAGCGATAGGTGTTCGTGACCCATCCACGTTTGAGGGGTTCACGGATTTACAGGACGATCACAACGCTTCCTAGCTGCCGTCGTCGTCGCAGGTTGACCAAACACCCTCAGTAAAGAAAAAAATGGGGTTTTACTTTCTAATTGAGATGTATTGATGTTAAACTATACTTTGGCTACGTGAGAGGAGGCGGCCTCCAGCAGCAGCAGCTCCAGAAGTCATTTATAACTTTGTCTTTCATTAATTTGTGCCTTCCTTTCTAAGTATTTTTTAAGTATTTTAATATTTTAAATATTTATATATATTTTTTAAGAATTAAAATATTTCACCTTTCAATACATTTGAAGTATTTTTCTGCATCTACTGCAATACATAAAAAGCAGTTTAAATTAGCAGCAGCTCCCGGTGTAATTTCTAACTTTCTAACAGTCTCTAACTGTGTCTGTCTTCCTTTCAAAGTATTATTTTAAGTATTTTAATATTTTAGATATTAAACATTCATAATCACAAATAAGGGATTTTGGTATTTTAATTAATAATAACATACAATATATTTCTGATATATATGATCATTTATAAAAGCATTTTTCTGCATCTTCTGCTGTACTAAAAAAGTTGTATAATTTAAAATGCAGCGGCAGCTTCCGGCGTCATTTTCAAATTGTTTTTCATTAGTTTGTGTCTACCTTTCTAAGTATTTTTCAAGTATTATATATATTTTAAATATTTAATGATTAATAGTAATCAGGGATTTCAGTATTTTAATTTAAACTAATATACCACATATTTATTATATATAATGAATTATGAAATCATTTTTCTGCATCTACTGCAATACTTAAAAAGTATTATAAATTAAGATATTTTAAAAATTAAATATGAAATGTTAAATAATCTAAAGAATTATAAATATTAAATATATTATATTGTAATGTATTAAAATATTTTAAAAAATTCTCGGGGACTCATTAAGGAAAGGCCTGCGGTTAGAAATAAACGAAATCCTTCCCGGGAAGATTCCCGTGCAGTAAAACCAGCCGACATCGAGTTCCAAAGGGAGAAAGTGGCGTCGGCGCCGCCGCCGCCGACCTGTATTCGCTCTGTATCCGACCACCACGTTGCTGCTCGGCGACCGAACCGATCTCTTCATCTCAGAGCGACAAGTCAAAAAGAAAAAAAGAAAAAAAAAAAACGTCCTGGAGTCGAAGCAAAGGGCCAAATGAAATATATTTCCAGGCCGCCTCGTCACGCCGACGCAACAATGGAGATGTTAGCGGTGACCTCATCCGCTAAATATTGTTTTTGACATGTCGGCCTCCGCCACACACACACACACAGGGTATATTCTCAATGCCGTGATTGTACATTGATGTTTTTTGTGGGAGCCGGTTGCTAAGGGCTGGAGAGGTTGCGGGAGGAGAGGGGAGCGAGGGCCGGGGGCCAATTAAAATACAGATGTCTAACTGTCGGCGTAATTCCATTCAGCCTTGATTTACATTTAGAACAGTCGCCCAAGTCCTGCCACTCGGCGCCCGCGCAGGAAATCGAAGCTGACTCCGACCTAATGAGAAAAGTGAACCTCGCGAACTTTTACAAGACTCTCGTCGGAGCGCGGTCTCACAACTTTTGGCCGAATTATGAAAGCTCTTTTGGTTAATCGCTCACCGACGGGCGGGGAGGGGGTTCTCTTTGAGAAGGAGCTCGCTTTTTTGGCGAAGCCAAGAAACCAGGAGATCCTCGTTTTCCTTTTGGGTTTGTTTCTGATAAAACAAGATACCCTTGTTTTTCGCGGTTCCAAAAAGAACCCGTGATAGGCAAAATCCGTGCAGTAGAAACCTCTATTTTTATTTACAATAATTATACAATTACTGCAGTCATTAATCCACAGAGCTGACGCAGAGCTAACCTTACCATGGTCTTGTTGCCGACGGTTGCAACCCTTTTTGCATCCTTATTAAAACTTATTGCTGCTGTCGTCCTTA
Source organism: Fistularia commersonii (assembly GCF_037954325.1). Taxonomy (NCBI): domain Eukaryota; kingdom Metazoa; phylum Chordata; class Actinopteri; order Syngnathiformes; family Fistulariidae; genus Fistularia; species Fistularia commersonii. The sequence continues at coordinate 4,898,937 of NC_141319.1, read as the reverse complement.
TGTTTTCTTCTTCCTTCTTTATGGAACGAATGGCAGATTCATTAATTCCGTAATGCCGACCTACAGCCGCATAGCTTTTACCTTCCCTTAGCATGTCCAGAAGTTTAACTTTATCTGCGATAGATAGCATCTTCCTGCCGCAGGGGCTTTTGTCGGTCCAGAGCGTTTTGTCAACGTTATGGGTTTTAGAGAAACTCGAAATCATGAGAGAATTTGCACGTACGTCATGTAAATTTGGCGAGCTGTTTTACGTTCGTGTACATATTAAACTGCAACGTTATTGACGCACAGGTAGAGAAGAAGCGGAGTGACTTATTAGCCAATCAGAATGCAGAACACAATGCACGATGCAAATCCGTGAAGTAGCGAAACTATGAAAAGTAAACTGCGTTACAGCGAGGGATCACTGTATACTTTATCGATCCCAATAGGGGAAATCCTTTCGTCACCGCAGCCCGACGATATCCATATATACGAGTGTAAATATAAATAAGAGGTTGTTAAAATATCAACCGTGACCCAAAAAGGACATGCTAATGCAAAGGGCCAACGGTTGGATGTAAAATAAAGTAGACTTTATTGATCCCCATAGGGGAAATTCTTTTGTCATTGCAGCGTAACAGTTAAAATGTCAAACCCTGCCTTCCAGGTCGCGGTGAATTTTTGTCCAAATCTTCTTGTCGTGACAACTGAACTGGGATTTCTTCACTTGTAGATGTTTCAGTTCCTCATCCCAGAGGTTTCTTCAGTTTCATATCATGCGTTTTAGGTTGCGGAACGCGGTTTGGTGAAGCTAAAATACAGAATTGAATGCAAGAATGAGCAAACAAGACGCACACGGTAAACAAAAAAATAATCAAATAAGCGTCAACTCTTATCACGGCGGCTCCGTTCCCATGCCGACCAGATGACCCGAGGTTCATCCTCGAAGCTTTGACGCGCCGCGCTGTTGTTTAGCATCGGTCGGCTTGGTTGATGCTGCACAACAACGGAGCGCGACGGCAGACATGACGCATTGAGAATAAATTAAAAAAAAAAACAAAATGGAAATATTTCAGCGGGATAAAAGTCATGTAAGCCGATCAAACCCACGCAGGCCGACGCTTTTTGACAGCAGAAACCTTCCTGCCGAGATTGACGGGCTAAAGATGGAGCAGAACCGCCGTGCAGACGGAGCGGTTGAAGGGATGGTGTTATCCTGACACTTATATCGCGGAAAACTTTTATGCCGCAGTGGAGTTGGCAACATGCACACGTACATGTACACGCACGCACACACACACACACACACACACACACACACACACACACACACACACACACACTGCTTGATCTGTCCTTCAGGCCATTTCAGAACTTCAACCCATATCAACTGTATAGAGTTGTGCAAACAACAATATTTATAACAAAAATAATAACAATAATAATAATGAACATTATAGTAATACTGGTAATAAAAATGATAATCTTAATTACCCATATCAACTGTGTAGGGTTTTGGTAGTAATAACAAGAAATAACTACAATAATGATAATAATAATTGTAACTATAATGATAATGATAACAATAATAATAATAATAATAACACAAATGCTTATACAACTACAAATAACAATAATAATAATAATAATGAGAGTAATAATAATGATAATGAAAATTATAACTCCAAATATCAACTGAATAGGGTTGTGGTATTATCATTATTAACAATAATAATAACTATAATGATAATAATAATAATAATAACACAAGTACAAATTCTTATACAACTACTAATAACAAGAATAATGATACATAATAATACTTAAAACAAGAATAATGATAAATCGTAATAATAACAGAAATACAAGTAATAATAATGATGATTACCCGTCAACTGTATAGCTTTGTGGTAATAATTATAGTAATGATAAAGATAATAATAAATGTAATAGTAACACCAACACAAATGCTCATACAACTACTAATAACAAGAATAATGATCAATAATAATAACAGTAATAGTAGTAATAATACTGATAATGCTACGATGATAATATAATAATAGTAATAGGAACACTAACACAAACACAAATAACAACAATTACGATAAATAATAATAACAATAATAATTTATTTTAGAGTTGCTATCCGCGTTGTCATTGGTTGAGTCACTTAAAGGGCTTCAAATAGACGTCCAGCCATTCACCCTCTCATTCACTGGAAAAACTAATAATGACAACGAATAATTGGTCAAAAGGATATTATATATGTATAAATATGACTGATGTTAAAATAGTAAACATCCTGGAAAAACTGCACTCTGGCTTTCTTTTGATTTTCCCTTCAACAAAGGAAGGTCAGCGGCGCCGATGATTTATATGACGTCCTCCCGTAAACTCGTCCGCTGATCCGTCAGGACGGACAAAAGGACGGAGACCCTTGACAAACGTCTCGTGAGGGGATTTACGCGGCTTTTTCGGGCGCCATTCCTTTAGAAAAAGATGCTGATATATTTATAAATATATCTGTAACTGTAATTGACATGTAGAAGAGTCGACACAGGAAAGTAAACAAAGACCCTCAGGAGATAAACGAAGGTCCGATGTCATCATCATCAGCGGCTGCCAGCTATTCTTCTCAAACTCAACCAGCTGTGATAAACAGGATACTTTCCTCAGACAATACGTCCAGGAAGCAGACGCCTCCACACACACACACACACACACACACACACACACCCTGAGGAGTTCAGCTACTGCAGCAACACTTTCTACCTTTCATGGTCAAGATGTGCAGGTCCAGAGGAAACACAATGCGTTTGGAATTCTTGGCTCGCCCCCCTGATGTAACACACACACACACACACACACACACACAAATGCCGCCACAGTAAATCATGCAAGACTCAGACCTGATCTGCAGAACAAAAGAAAGGAGACCTTAAGTGGCGTTCCGCGCTCCGCAAGCAAAAAGGAAGGAAACGTCTCGACTCCGCTGGGTTTCGCCCGCCGACCCCCCCGAGGCCCGGAGGAGACCTTTTTTTTTTTTTTTTTTATATTTTATTTTTCACGCCGCACGGCCTTTTCTTTGCCGCCGACAGCCAGAAATCTCCCGAGATTCCCCTTGTTCTGCACATTCCTGCACAGGAGCGCCGATACCAGAACACGATACGACCCGTTCGGATGGGAGAGTTGGCGTTGGCACGGTAACCCACATCTAAACGCCGGCGGCGGCGGGAGGCGCTGCGGAGGGGCGATACAACGTGTTCCCGCCCGAGAAAGAAAATATTATTCCAGAGAGAAGGGTAAAGCGGCGCTCGGTGCCAATTTAGCCCTCCGACGCCATCGCTCTGATTCGGTTTCGGGGGGAAAACTGAAAACAAATGTGATTTTTGATCTGTTTTACTTTCCTTTTATTTAATACGTCATTTCCTGCCTGACGCCCGAGATGGAAACTGGCGTTCCTCATCCTGGCCGATCGACCCCGGCGAGACGCGTGTTTTTCTAGCAACGGGAGAAAAGAAACGCTGTGATCGGACCGTTCCGGCGCCGTCATGACGACGGTTCGGTCGGGAAAAGCCACGCAGCTTCTCACGCCGCCGTCCTGACCGGAGGTGACCCAATCGGGACGATGGCGGCGAAGATGACATCATCCGTTGGGAACCGATGGGCTACTTCCTCGGCGGCGGCGAACCGGACGCCGTTGTTCCCGCAACCGTAATCCAGTTAATGGCGGACCGGCGTGTGAGTCAGGTGGCGGCGAGGATGGAGGGGATGGAGGCGGATCAGCGAGTTCCCTCGCCATCTTTTGTGACATTCAACAGTATCTTTGTTCTCAGAGCAACGCTTTTATCTGTCGAATTCAAGCACCAGGAAGGCAGAGAGCGCCGCCGCCGCCGCCGCCACCTCCTCCCACTCCACCTCCACCTTCCCCTTTTTCTTGTATCTGATCTTTTGTTCACAGGCGGGGGCGCCGCGGGGTCACCCAATGCTTTCTGAAGCGGTTTTCAAGAAGACAGTTTTTTTTTTTTGGGGGGGTGGAAACAAGGATGCGTTCCAACGCGGCATCCCTGCGATCTCTGTTGATACAAGGACGAAGCCAACACACACACACACACACACACACACTCATAGAAGACATTGAGCGGATGAGGCAATGGCAGCCGAGTGTAATAATGCGAACCATAGGGTCTCGTGGCCCTGGAGAAAGAACCCCCTGTGAAAAGGGTGTCGAAACACGCGGTAATTGCTTTCAGCGTCGTTTGGCGGCCGCGGCTTGTTTTTTTTCTGACGCGGTAATTCTTGTCTAATGTTGCGTGTCTGACAGAGGAGAGGGCCGGGACGGAAAGGCAACGGTGGGATGGTGTTCTTTTCTGATCTCGGTGGATCCATCCCGAATTAAACGTAACCACGGCGGCGGATAAACACACCGTACATCTCGCGCTTCCGCCTTGTCAGCTCGGAACTATCGGAATTTCCGGACTCTACTATTTTCTCAACTTTGAACGATGCGGTTTAAACAACAGTGAGGCCAATTTATCGTTTTTTTTTTTTGTTTTTTTGTTTTTTTTACGGGTTGACTAGCTTCATGCCGCCAAAATATTTAGCCTTGTGACATCGGACCAATGACGATGAAATGCAGTCAATTCCAAAACCAAATATTTGGTTTTATCACGCAGGAAGAAGACAAGATAGCGACAGAACCAGGATAAAAATTGCATGAATGGATTGACTTTTCAACGTGTTATGTACCGTAATTTCCAGACGATAAGCCGCAACTTTTTTCACGTAAACAACGATGCGGCTAATATATAGACTTTTTCGGGTGGGGGGACGCTAACGAGCTTCACGCCGCTAAAACGTTTATCCTCGTCACATCGGACTGATGAAATGACCGGGAAATTCTGAGTCCTTTCAACTCCGACACCGAAAAAGACGACTTTGACGGTGTTAGTGCGCAGGAGGAAGCCCGAAATATCGACCAGCTAGCCGGTGCGGCTTATATTGAGGTGCGCTCAATAGCCCGAAAATTATGGTATTTTCATCTTTTAAATCAGCCGTGTCGCAGGCACTGATTGGAAAAAAAAGCATTTCCGGTTTGTAGATGTTATGTATTTATTTACCGTAAATTCCGGATTCTAGAGCGCACTTATATATAACCTGCACCTAAATCCTAAAAGAAAAAAGAAATTGCGCATAAAGAAGCCCTGTGGTGTCCCTGTTGAGATATGAGATATTAAAAGCTGCATCAAATCCATTTCTGGTTTTTTTTTTCATGATGGTGTGATTGCAAAAAGCAGCACAAAACAGCCGATCTGAAAAAATATGGTAAATACGAATAGGTTTATGCCCAAACGGTTTTATTTGTCCACTGTGACGTTGTTGGAGGAAGGAAGTGCACAGTTTTACATTCCGGCTAAATGATTATCAATACACTTTTAATTTAGAAAATAAGTTACAATGTGGACACCTGTGGCTTGTAGAAAAGTGTGTTAGAAAAGAAAAGCACATCCATTAGGGTACTGGATCTAAAAAGTTGACTTTGTGGAGTTTTGCAAAAATCACCTCAACAAAAACTACCCCCCCCAAAAAAAAGATGATTTATTTTAAAAATGACACAAAATACTTATTCTTGCATGTATGGCGTTTTTAGAAAAACATAGGCTCTTCCTCAGATGCTTACCGGAGATGTGTGAACAAATATGATATTGTTGCGTCATTTTTAAAGAAAAGAGAACAATCGTGTGATTATTTCCCTTCTTTTATCTTATTTTATTGTTTTTTTTTTTTGCACCTCTTATTGAATATAATTCTTCCCTACTTTTTGAGAAATCCGACCCAATAATGTTATAATGTTATAAAAAAGGATATCATATGATTTGGAACAAATTTAATTTCCCCATGGTGATTAATAAAGGATAAATGATTATAAAATTATTATTGATCCAACAAGAGGTGCAAAAAAAAAAAAAAAGAAGGAAGTAATCACATGATTATTCTCTTTTTTAAAAAAGTAGCACCACAATAACCTATTTGTTAACACATATCACCAGTAAGCATTTGCTCAAAACTTCATGCAAGGGACAATAAGTATTTTGTGTTACATATAAAATAAATCATTTTTCCTTTTCTGAGCTTTTTTTGGTGGCCGGAATTTTCAAAACTCTACTTATAGACAAGTGAGACCTATATATGTACACATATATTTATTTTGGTATTTGCAACAGGTGCACTCAATAGTTTGGAAAATACGATATAAAAGTGAAAGAAAAATGGAATCCGGCCCCAAAAGCGGCGCTTTCCTCCATTTTTTTCCTTATCTGACGTGGCCGCCATGTCTGGCGTTACTGATGGATGGAGCATCTCCTCCCTTCTCATGTACCACGCGGTGCCAGCGACTTCGAAGCGACGTCCGACGACACGTCGTTACCACGGCGACCTATCACGGAGTGGACGGTTCACCTCAAGTGTGCAGGGATGTAATTACAAAAGCAGATCACACACTTTCTTCCACATTTTCACAATATGGCTTCCCTTCCTGTCCATATCCTCCTCCGCTCTCTTTCAAAATGACTGGAGTGTTTGTTTTTCCTTTCTTTTCAGGGACGGGCGGGGGGGTTGCAGTCAATGACGTGTGTGTGTGTGTGTGTGTGTGTGTGTGTGTGTGTAAGGGGGGGTAAATGGCGTTCTCCAAGGCCGCGGTCACGGCTGAGTGAAGGCGCAGCTCTTCCTGATATGCAGAGTGCTGCTCGGTGGACACTGGAGATGGCATACTCAACATGCATCTAGCCACTTAGACAGCTGTGTGTGTGTGTGTGTGTGTGTGTGTGTGTGTGAGTTTTTCTGTGGTGAACACTTAAGTCGCAGTCATGGCTCCAGTGTTGACAAAGAACAAACATTCCAGTCCTGTACTTTTCAACATCTCGATTTTTTTTTTTTTAGTATTAATTGACAAACCTTTGTGCAAAACAAGCTTTTTGTCATTGTGAGCGGCCGACAAAATTATCAGAGTTGAGCAACATTTGCAATGATGATTAAGGTGACGCTTTATTTTTGCGAATTAAAAGTTGACTTGAAAATTGTCCCAAATTATGTTGTCTTGTGAAAATGACATCGTCCCTTTCTGATAACGGGATCAAACAAAAATCCACAAAGCGGCGGCTGTATTTTTAATTTATTGCGTGGGTTTTCTTCCCACAGTTCAAAAACATGCTGGTGGTTGATTGGAAAAAAATTGCCCAAATGAGTGAATGAGTGGATAAATATTGAGCTTTATGACCTTCCTCACACTCTTATATAGATTTTCCATACTCTAACACCTCCTATATAATTCACATAAACACTGCAGATGCTGAATGCATGTTGTGGTGCAGGAGATGCAGAGAAGGATGCTACCATTGCTGAGCCAATCAGAGCCCAGGATATTGTCGTAACCATTTTGCTGTAAAAATAATTCAAATAATAGATAAAAATACATGTACAGTTTACCCTTGTTTTTCGCAAGGGCTACGTTCCATAAAGAACCCGTGATAGGCAAAATCCGTGAAGTAGAAAACTTTATTTTTTAACAATTATAATACAATTAAATACTCGATTATACATCGCTGCTGTCGTCCTTATGTTTTTTTCTTCCTTCTTTATGGAACGAGCGGAAGATTCATTCATTCCGTAATGCCGACCTACAGCCGCAGAGCTTTTACCTTCCCTTAGCATGTCCAGAAGTTTAACTTTATCTGCGATAGATAGCATCTTCCGCTGCCTTTTGGGCCCTGCAAGGTGCTTTTGTCGCTCCAGAGCGTTTTGTCAACTTTATGGGTTTTGTCAACATTATGGGTAGAGAAACTCGAAATTGCAAGAGAATTTGCACGTACATAATGTAAATTTGGCAAGCTGTTTTACGTACGTGTACATATTTAAATGCAACGTTATTGACACACAGGTAGAGAAGAAGCGGAGTGACTTTTTAGCCAATCAGAATGCAGAACATAGTGCACGATGCAAATCCGTGAAGTAGCGAAACCCTGAAAAGTAAACCGCGTTATAGCGAGGGATCACTGTGTACTGCATTTGGGTGAAAATATGGCGATATGGTTAGAGTTGTAGAGTAGTGCTTGTTTTTTTTTAAAGAAAAAAGTATTTTACATGAGAGTCAATGAGAGAATCTGATTGAAAATCCCCCCAAAAAGGGGCGGTTCCCCCATGAAGCGACGCTGCACTCTGATTGGACATTCAGAGGCAGCTACGAATGTGTTTTTAAAAATTCTTTCCTTTTCCACGCGTCACCCAGACGTCCCCGATGGACAAACCAGCCTCCAGTGAGAAATTACGTTATCTAGGTGACGTGTCAGTGAATAAGTGAATAGTTGTTTGAATTGGAGTTTGTCTTCATGTCTGTGATCGGTGAATGAGACGATCCGTGAATGTTGTATAATCAATATGACACGGGAATGAATGAGTATTGATAGACGTACGGATGAGAAAGTGAATGTCGCTCCGTAAATAAAAGAGCGAGTGGTTGTTTGTATACGAGCTGTGAACGAACAGGTGAATGTTGTATGGATTTATCAGATATTCGAATGAGAGAGTGAAGGTTAGTAAGTGAACGCGGCCTTGTGATTGGCTGTCAAACCCCGCCTCCTGTCCAACAACGGCCGCATAAAGCAGACCAATTGGACGAAAGCGTTTATGATTGAATGAATCTCAATTCCCTTGGTTGGATGCAACAAAATCCCACTAAACAAGAAATCAGGACCAAAAGTGTTTGAACATGTACTTCCAGTCAAATAAAGCATCAGCACACCTCTGTCATCACACTTTAGTAGTCGTAGTAGTAGTAGTAGTAGTAGTAGTAGTAGTAGTAGTAGTAGTAGTTGTGGTTCAGTTGCCAGGTTACCAAAAACACATTTCAAGTGTTCTCATGGCTTTGGAAAGGACAAATAACTCTACAGATAAAAAGAGAATAAAACAGTTTATTCACTCAGGTTAAGTCTATTTTTATTTTACGGCTCCTTTTCATTGACAGTAAGCGTCGAAGCGACCCGTTTGCCAATTAGCACCTGAATAATGTTTAGATACATTCTACCCGAGATGCCGTGGCCGCATAGATTCGGTCAAAAAGCAAATAAAAACTAAATTCATCTACAGCTTATTTGCAAAGCCGTTTAAAACCGGAGGCTAAACTTTGATATGCACTCGGTTCACGTTGCTTTTGTTTTGATTCTGTAGCTAATATAGCTTCGGCGATGAAAAGAAGGCTCATTCGGGAGACCGAAGACCGCGGATGATAAATAGCAGGAAGGAAAACGCGACGTTGAGCTGACGCATCAAGCGGGAAAAACGATTCGAAGCCGGCGTCCAAATCAGACGTCAAATAAAACGCAGCTGAAGTGGATACAGGCGACGCTTTATATTCCAGATCTGAAACCCGAAGCGGAGGAGGCCAAACCGTTAGCTCGGTCTTGTCATTTTCCTGGCTTCGTGGCTGTTTATTAGTTCCATTTATTTCCATTTCCCCCCCCCCCCCCCCCCCCCCTTTCTTTTCTTTTTTTTTTCCCCCGCGGCAGACGGGATGGAGCAGCGACCAATAGGAAGCCGTTTCCACCGGAGAAAAGACAAGCGCGACCAATGGGACGCAGGACGTGTCGAAGTTTGTCATTTTTCTCTTAAGCTACGTGATGTTCGGTTGAACCTTTTGAACCTACATATGCTTTTTGCATCAAAAACTAATTTAAAACAAATGCGCAATTACGCGTTAATTATGAAGAAAACTTCATTTATTCATGAATGGAAAATAACTTGGGATTATTTTTTTGAAGGACCGAAAAGTCACCCTTTTTTAGCCGCTTGAGAAAAAGACATCGCGCATCTGCGAGAGCCAAATGTTTCCAAGGAGCCGGGATCAATCAGACCATTCAAGGGCAAAGGCAGTTCGAATATCAGGTTTTTTTGTTTTTTTTTGTATTCTTCCTTTCTTGTTGTTGAGTGGGAGACGGGTCGTTGGAAAACGAGACGGTCCTTAAAAAGCTGGAAACAGATAATATTACTCTTGGTGCCAGCATGTCACTCTCTGTAATGTGGCCCTGAGGCTGCACTTTTGGAGCGCTCATCTGCTAGACTTGCTGGAGAGAAAAGTCAAATAAAAAAAAAAAAAAAAAAAACGGAAACGAATCATGAAAAGATCTGAAGCGTTAAAGCCGGAACCCTTTTCACTTCAAACTCAAAGGAAGGGAAAAAAAAAAAAAACAGAATTTGCAAAGACAAAGAAACAGCCTGGAAGTAACGCTTGGATCGGAGCGCGGGACGCCGAGCGAAGCTGTGCACGGACAAACTACTATTTACTCACTCTTTTATCATAAAGAGATTTAAAATAATTCACTGTCATGGCAAAGAGGTCCAAATCGGGGTCTACAACACCATGCTACCGTGTTATTATTATTTTTATTATTGTTGTTGTTGTTGTGTTTGTTATTATTACCGCTATTTATTTGTGGATTTTTTTTTTTTTATTATTATTTTCTCCCTTTTCTATGTCTTCTAATTGTCTCTCTATTCATATATCTTATTCATATTTTTTGACACTTATAACTGTTACGTTAGTGTGATAAAAGTATTTCCATTATGGGGATCAATACAGTTTATCTTATCTCATCTTATCTTATCTGTTATTATCACAACTCTAATTATTATTATTATTATTATTATTATATCATATTATTTCTATTATTTTAATTATTATTACTATTCATTGTATTACTATTATTTATTGTATTATACAAACACACACACACAAATATACATTCCACAAATAAGAACAACAATAATAATAATAATAATGATTAGAGTTATGATAACAGATTATCCATTATCCTACAATGTTGTTGTTGTTATATTATTATTATTATTATTTGTACTAGTAGTCGTAGTATCATTATTGTAATAACAACAACAACAACAACAACAATAATAATAATAATAATAATAATAATATAACAACAACAACATTGTAGGATAATGGAAATAAATGACTTTCTGTTAAACTTTAATGACTGATTAAAGTAACCCTATCACCTCCATTACAGCATAAACATTGATTTTAAACAGCAATCACCATGAATCTGAACAAAAAAAAATGAATAAAAAACTACACACCCTCTCTGTAATTGGCCAGAGCTTCATGTCAGAATAACACAACATCTCCGGCGTGAAAATGGTTTAAACAGTTAAACACGCGGTTTGTGATTTTGCCCGTTGCGGTCGAGCCTCCGAGCAGAAACAAACAAGACTTCAGTCCGGTCGGGAGAAGTGACGCTGTTTGTCAGGACAATCAGATTAACATAAACAAGGAAGTCGGGGGAGCGAGAAGCCGCTCGTGAACCATCTGGCTGCCGATTGGAGGGAAAAACTAAGCAGACGCAACCCGATGTTCAGCGTATCGCCAAAGAAAATAAACCTCCGGGGAAGGTAAGGAGACGCCAAATTGCAGGCGCATAAACAGCCTCAAGACAAAACAGCAATCTGCCTTCAGAAAGACAGAAACATCAGGAATCGGCGGTTGGACGAAACAATTCACAGCAGAGGGCAGTTTCTTCGCTCGCCTACTTTTCTCAAGAAGCGAGGCTCGATCGTGAAATCGTCTCCCGCTGCCGTCGACGGAAATACATCCATCCGTTCATTCATTCATCTTTGATTCTCGGTCGTCTATTCCGACATATAGAGACATAAATCCATTCACTTGTCCATGTCACATTGAGACGTTGCAGCCATTCATCCATTCATTCACAGTCGGATAACCATTGAGTCTCATTCATACATGCTAACTGCTAGGTTCCGGCCTCACAGCACAAAGAACTCTGTTTTGATTCTGACCTTCCTGAAGGAGTTAGCATGTTCAACCTTCCTGAAGGAGTTAGCATGTTCGACCTTTCTGAAGGAGTTAGCATGTTCAACCTTTCTGAAGGAGTTAGCACATTCGACCTTTCTGAAGGAGTTAGCATGTTCAACCTTTCTGAAGGAGTTAGCATGTTCAACCTTTCTGGAGGAGTTAGCATGTTCGACCTCTCTGAAGGAGTTAGCATGTTCGACCTCTCTGAAGGAGTTAGCATGTTCGACCTTCCTGAAGGAGCTAGCATGTTCGACCTTTCTGAAGGAGTTAGCATGTTCAACCTTTCTGAAGGAGTTAGCACGTTCGACCTTCCTGAAGGAATTAGCATGTTCGACCTTCCTGAAGGAGTTAGCATGTTCTCCCTGTGTCTGCACGGGTTTTCTCCCATAGTCCAAAAACATGCGGCAGGTTAATCGGAAAAAAATTGCCCAGAATGAGCAAGTGAATGGTTGTCTGTCTTTATATGCGGCCTTCCGATTGACTAGCAACCAGTCCAGGATGTACCCCACCTCTCGCCCAATGACAGCTAGGATAGGTTTTTGGTATCCCCTGCAACCGTGCAGGATAAGCAGCAGAAGATGGATGGTAATCGAGCGGTCTAAAAATCGACCAATCTAACGATGTCGGGCTGTGAGAGGAAACCAGACCCCCTCTGTGGGAATTCAACCAGCGACCTTCTTGTTGTGAAGCGGAAGCGCTAACCACTGCGCCGCCGTGGCGCCAACCAGCTTTTAATAAAAGCCCGATGACGAAACCCAGCCCGTCGCTCCGCCGTCACCGAACGCTCCTCGAGAGCCGTGAAAATCCGGCGCCGTTCAGCCGTACGTTGCAATCATTCCGCTATCGTGGGTCTCGTCATCGACGTCCTCGTCGGGTGAACATCCCACGCACGTATTCTCCGATTGCAATCTATCTGATAAATGCCATTCCATGTGTAGCTGCGTTAGCATGCATGCTAAATCCAGCCGCGTTGGGTTATCTGTGCTTCTTTAATGCATAGGGAGCACCTCAATGGACACACACACACACACACACATATCCACGTGAGTTTGACTTTCCTATGAGGCCGCGACGCAGAGTCCAATCAGGCTTATTTAACGGCGGCGGCGGCGGCGGCCTGCAGGGAGGGCGCAGCCGGGGCTTCCTTAATCACAGCTCAAACGCCGGCATTCATCTCCAGAACAGTGCAATTAATTGCGGCGCCGGTGTCAGAACCTTTGGGGAAATCTGACCCTGTTATTGCCTCTCGGAGCGCCGCGTCCTCCCTCCCCTCGCCGCCGCCCCCCTCTGTGCTCTTGACGCCAGGCGTGCGTTCAAAACTAATTTCACGGCTAATATTACGTGCGCGCTTAAGATTCCCCGTGTTAAATTTACAATAAAGCTGCTCTCTAAACTAAGCTACTGTATGAAAAGAGGCTCAAAGCACAATTAGAAACAAAGCTCGGCCCGGAAGCGAGACGATTCAGACTAATTAATAATTAATTCCTTTATTTTGATTCCCGCTTCACTTTTCTTCTGGAAAGTCAAAATAGATATTTCTATCTTGACGTGACGTTTTGCACATTAGCGCAGTGGTACCCAACCCCCAGGTCGCGGACTGGTCCCGGTCCGTGGATCATCTGGTACCGGGCCGTCCACGAAATCATCAATTATTTCTGTTGGATTTATAATCTGAGTCTGAACAATCTTTATTTTGAAAAATGAAAAACCGGAATCTCACTGTTGCATCTTGAGCCCCAAAAATGTAACCCACAAGCTGGTAAATCAAGTTAGAACAGACGTCGGATGGAAAGTTTCTGTTCGAAGGGGAAAAGAGACAGAAGAAGAGCCTGCAAATTCCAAGAAAAAGAGAGATTTTAACAGAAAATACCAGGAGTTCTGCTTGAAATGTGCATTTATGGTAACAGGTGATTCGCACAGACCGAGCCGCTTTGCATGATATGCATTAATGAGGTAATGAAGCCTCCATTATACTCATGTTATGTTGTTGGCGCAATATTAAGAGGAAGCTGCTAATAAAGTTGCATACGAGTAAACAGTGGATTCACGTTTATTATTATAGTCCAGTAAATAAAAGGTCGGGGACCAGTGGATTAGAGGATCGGGCGTTTGTGGACGACACAATGATGAGACAGCAGAGGTGTGCTGTAGGGGGGAGCGCCCTTTTTGTTGCTATGGTGATGGAGGGATTAGGTTAGATGGGGATCTCCACGGACAAGAATGTTTGCAGATGACATTGTGATCTGCAGTGAGAGCAGAGAAGCGTTGATATGCTCTGGAAAGGAGAGGGATTAAGGCTATTTGGAAAAAGAAGAGGCGACAGGGAGTGGAAATGAAGAAGGTAAAGGAGTTTAAGCGCTTGGGGTCAACAGTCCGGAGCATACATGTCAAACTCAAGGCCTGCGGGCCAAATGTCGCCCGCCACATCATTTTCTGCGGCCCGCGAGAACGTCTTGAGAGGTCTGATTGTCTCCAAATAACCAAGTCAGGCACATGCAGGGACCATCGACATGCCGATCATGTTACCCGCCATGTGACGGCATCCCGCCATTAGATCACAGTGTATCCACATTGATGACATTTTCAAAAATGCAAATGATCCCTAAATGTCCAGGAGGAGAAAAGTTGATGCAGATGGAAGGCTTTTTCAAGAAAGATGGGAGAGCCAATACATGTTTGTGCTTCAAGGAGAAAATCCGGTACGTCTTTTTTGTTACGAGGCGGCGTCGGTCGTCAAAGGATACAATCTACGTCCAAACACGGACCTAAGAATGCTAAAGTTAGCATTCCAAAAAAAACAGCAAATTGTCCAAGAATTAAAAGCCAAACTAAGATGACAGCAGAATGTGTTCACGAAAGCCGCATCCAAAATCCCTGCAGCAGTGAAAGCTAGTTTTGGAACAGAGCAACTAGTAAACATCATGGTTTTCACATCTATGCACATGTATATATAACATTTTGGATTTGAATGAGTTGAAGGAGTAGTTTATATTTATTTTATGTTCCATGTAGTTCTGTTTCTACTCTTACTGTTACATGTGGCCCTTTGAGGTCAACCATGATACCGATGTGGGCCAAAAAAAAAAACAAACAAGAAAATATATGGGAAATAGGGGAAGTGACAAGTTTCCACAAAATCAATATGCCGTATGTGAAGCTCTGTCGCCGTTTTAACTGTAGTTTTTAGTCAGTTGGCTGACGTGCCAAACTCAAATGTGGCCTGCCGCGGTGTTTACGTGGCCCGCGAGAACATCTTAAAAGGTCTCCTTCTTCTTTTTGATCGGCTTTTCCCTTCAGGTGTCGCCACAGCAACTTTCTCCATCTAACCCTATTCTCTGTATCTTCCTCTCTCACACCAGCTACCTTCATATCCTCTCTCACTACATCCATAAATCTTCTCTTCGGTCTTCCTCGAGACCTCTTGCCTGGCAGCTCCAATTCCAGCATCCGTCTACCAATATATTCTCCATCCCTCCTCTGTACATGACCCAACCATCTCAGTCTGGCTTCTCTGACCTTCTCTCCAAAACATCTAACATGTGCCGTCCCACTGATGGACTCATTCCTGATCCTCTCCATCCTGGTCACTCCCAAAGAGAACCTCAACATCTTCATCTCTGCAACCTCTAGTTCTGCCTGCTGTCTTTTTGTCATTGTAACGGTTTCTAGTCCATACATCATCGCTGGTCTCACTACTGTCTTGTACACCTTTCCTTTCATTCTGGATGCTAGTCTTCTATCTCTTGGTACCCCTGACACTTTTCTCCATCCGTTCCAACCTTCTTGAACCCGTCGCTTCACCTCTTTTCTACACTCTCCGCTGCTCTAGACTGTTGACCCCAAGTACCTGAAATCCTCCAGCTTCTTGATCTCCGCTCCCTGAGAATGTCTTAAAAGGTCCGATTGTCTTAAAATACACTCCTCACCTGAAAAACACACTCTGTTAACGACAACTAAGAGTCACGACGGGCGTTACGACTTTGACCGATGTTCATCGAACGAAAATATCTCAGCGTTGCCGCGTCAACGTATATGCGGCGAGTACAGTAGCACAGCCAAATCTGATTGTTTACGTTTTGGTAGTGGCCGATGACGTTCTTGAGGGAGCACGAGTACAGTGCAGGTATATTAAAAGAAAAGGTATATCAGAAGATAATGGTAGAATAAAAGATCTATGGCAAAAACAGCAACTGAATTGTCAACTTTAAGGCTATACTTATATATGAAGATTCAAGTTGATATAAAGGGAAACGACATATTCGCTGAACAACGCGGTCGATCGAACGGATCGTTGTTATATTTTAGAAATACAAATGATCCTTAAATGTCCAGGAAGAGAAAATTTGATGCAGATGGAAGGCTGTTTCAAGAAAAATGGGAATGCATATGTAGCATCTTGGATTTGAATGAGGTTTTTTTTAACATCAAGGGGCAGTTACATTTATTTTACATTACATTTAGTTCCATGCATGTGTGATCGTCCCAGGTTGAACCCAAACTTCCAAAAAACTAGAATAGGCTCCCTGTGGATAGTGACAATTCCATAAATGAATGAATGAATAATAAATCTAAGGCACCGGTCGAAGCATTCTCCACAGTTATAAAAGTGAATGCTTCCATCTCCTTTCTTTTTTGTTTACTTAATAATGACATTTTTAGAAGATATGACTTATTGGAATTCTGATTTGCTCCACAGGGGATAAAACAAGCCGCTGGATACGTTCGTATTTTATCCGAGAGGACGAACGCGGCGGTAAAACCGTCAATAACGTTGTTCTGATATTGTTCATCTTGTCAGCCATTAAAAAGCATTAATACGGCGCCGAAGTGTTTTGCCTTTTAATGGTTGCATTACGTTGCATTACGTGACCGAACAGCCACGGCGCGCTGTGCAATAAATAGATTAAAAGGGATATTAAGACATAAATAAGCGTCGCCTGGAATTGTTTGATACCGCTAAAGTGCAGTACTTGGCGGCGTAACAGGGAGGACGCGTGCTATTAAACACCATGACAGATAAATAAAGTATAATCTCATTCTTCTTTTAATGTTCACACTGCTCCCTCTCTCTCTAGAGAACTGCCTCTATTCAGGAAAAAAAAAATGATATGTTCACATTAATGGGGATCGATGCAAACACTCTGCGCTTGCAAAGTTTTGTTTTTTTTTTTTTTTTTTTTTGGACAACGCCGTCCGCTGACCCCCCCCCCTTCCTCCCTTCCCCGCCGCTTGTGCGACCCGAGCTCGAGGAAAGGACCTCTAAGCCGCCGCTCCCGCCGCCGCCGCTGCTGTTTCTCAGGGCGAATCATGACACGGATTGATTTAAACTTGAGAGAAACCAGATGCGACCGCAGCGGTTATGAATAACTGAGGGTTTTAGCCGACCAGATTGCTGCCCATACTGCTTCCATAACTGCCGTAATCACCGGCGCTCTTAATATTAAAGTGCTTCACGAGGGTCGTTCAAGGTTATTAAACGGGGGGAACATGTTATTTATGGAATCTGATACGCTGGAATTTATCGCTGCCACCGGGCTTGGACGGCTAATGCTGCGTAGAAAAGAAGGAAACTTTTGTAAAAAAAAAAAAAAATGTCAACGCACATTGTGTTGGGTCGAAACAAATCTCTGGGATTTGACTCAAATCTGCGTCTCTCCTTTTTATTTTCCGCTTGTTTGCTGTTTTAAGCGAGTTCTCCAGGGTGCGCCGGGGGCCTCCAGCTGCAGATCCGGACCCCCGTTGCTCAGCCTCAGTTGACGTCCAGCGTCAGGTTTCTCACCTTTCAAAGCAGGATTCCGCGGCCGGGGCGGCCGACGTGGGGGGTTTCCATGGGAACCGGGCGCTTCTCCGCGCCGTCTTGGCCCCAGACGTCAACAAAAGGACGGCAGAAGGGCAACTAATTAAAAGCAACACCTTTTCCCTGGTTTGACATTCGAATTCCCAGAGGGGATGATTAGATAACCTCAAGGGAGACATTCATTCATTCATTCATTCATTCATTCATTATTCAATCGACCAATCATTCTGTACCCCTTATTCTGCCCTATCCCAGCTATCATTGGGCGAGAGGCGGGGTTCACCCTGGACCGTCAATCACACGGACATATATGGAAGCATACAACTCTTGACCCGTTCATACATCATGTAGCCTCATAGAACCGTTCACTCATTCATTTACGGGACAATTTAACGTCTCATATGAACCTCCTGTATGTCCGTGGAGGTTCTCAGTCATCCGGGTGATGGTGAACTCTTGTCCAAATCTTCTTGTCGTGGGAACCCGACTTGAATTTCTTCACTTGAAGATGTTTTAGCCCTCATCCCAGAGGCTTCTTCAGTTGTAACGAAGCGTTTTCAAGTGGAGAAATACAAGTCCGGTTACCACAACAAGAAGATTTTGACACAAATGTTTTTAGACTGAGGGAGGAACTCGAAGAACCTGGAGGAACGTGGAGACTCCACACAGCGAGGTCCAATCAGGGAGCTTCTTACTGAGAGGCAGAAGCGCCGGCCACTGCACCACTGTGCCACCAACCAGGGGTGTTAATAATTCCAGATTTGGGTTTAAATTGCAGATAAATACGCTTTCAGACAAAATGTATATCAGATTCCCACCTGATCATTTCCATTTTTTTGTGGCAAAATGATCCACTTCCTGTAACTACAGGGATTGAATGCCTGGACAGATAAATTGCTAGTTTTGGGGTCAAATAGATGAGGAAACACTGACAAGAAGCGACGAACCAGGTCAGACTTTACGAGGCCTTCACATGCACAGTCCCGGGGGTTTGGGAAAAAAAAAAAAATTGGATCTATTTTTTTTTTTTTCTTGTCATTTAGTAATCCCTTCTTATCCGAACTGGGAAAAAAAGTACATTATTTAAGGGAAAATAAATACAATTATTAAAATCAGGGAAATGGACACCGCTGCTCGGATATTTGGGGTTATCAATAATTATTATCTACTGAAAAGCGAGATCAGTGACGCCTAAGTCAGATCAGCTGGAAAATGAAATCTCACAACCCTTATAACAATTTGACTATTAATCATTATTATAGTTGTTTTTACCCTATTTAATTAATTCATGTTTTATCTAAACAGGAGCCTCTGGAGGTCAAGGGCTAGTTGGCAATTAAAAAAAAAATCGCAGTTATTAATAGATATTTGCCCAAAGAGTCCCAATCTATTTAAAAAAAAAAAAAATCACTGGTTGATTCTTTGCATCTTATCAGACGACATCATTTTCTGCAAAGTAAATCTAAACCCATGCAAAGATGCTAAGCGACGACTTTTGCCGGATATCACTCGTCAACGGGACAAATACCAACCAGAAGGAAAGGAGAGGTTAAAAGAAATGAATAAGAAAGAATGAAAGACTCTCCCTGAGCGACTCCCACGGGATGTCAAGCGAGGCGGTCCGTGTCGGCCGGCGTGTTTGTGCCGAGCAGCTGCGGTTGTGCGTGTGTGTTTATTAATACGCGTGCGTCGTCCGCCAAACATCTGGCTTCACCCCGGTGTTTGTAAATTTCCTCGGCGCGTACAGGTCAAACCGACAGCCTTCGGATCAGTCATCGGGAGGGCGCCGTTGGAAGTAGCGGCATATGTTCGGAGGAGATAGTCATTACCGGGTCGGCGTGTTTCCGTCCTCCATCGCTTGACAAGAACATTTAGCAGTGACCCCGTTCGGCTCCTCTCAGCTGACAGATGTTGCAGGTTCACTCATGAATCTCTTCGTATCGACCCTGAAGCTAAAACGGCTCGGATCTTCTGTAAAGCGTTTTCTTTCTTTGTTCAACAAAGCGAGGCCCGACGATTAGCGGCCGCTAATGCATTTCGACGGGCATTGCGCGGTGATGGGATTGACGTGCTTGCTAAGCTAATCGCTACATATGCTCAAAGTTGAAGCCTCCTGTCCGTCATCTGCGTTCAATTCCTGCGTACTTCTGTACATTTTCCGGGAACCAGCGAACGACAGTCCCTTCGGACCGCGCGGTATGCTAACCTGCCACCAGCGAAACGAACAAAACAAAGAATTAGAAGACGACACGGCGTCGGTTTAACCAGGGAACTCCTTTATGCAGATTCAGCGGCTGATAACGGAGCTCCTCTTCCGTCTCCGTGTTTGTTTTTGTCCGACGGAGTGAACCCTGAACTCGGCAGTGCCTTCCAGCGGACGTATTTGTTGCATCCTAGTGACATAGAGAACTGCACGTGGGTGGCGACGCTTGTCAACGCACAAAGAAGAGCTAACTGTTAATATGTAACATGAGCACAACTGAGCTTTGAGCCACGTTAGCATCCCGCTGCCCCGCTTTCAAATGCTTCAACCCACTACGTTAGCCCTGAGTTTATGTATGTATGTATATATGATAATGAAATTCCAAAAAGACAAACAATAGGATTTGTACGAAAAACACTCCAAAGACTGACAAATCTTGTTTATTGGTCCTTTTGGTCGACCCCATTGATCCACAGATTCTACAGAACCCAAAGGTGAATAAAATGGATCTTATCTCTATCAGGGCACGGATCAAGCATATTCCCCTATTTCTTCCCGATTACGTGTTTCTATGCATTTCAAATTGCTCCATAAAAAAAAAAAAAAAATCATGTCTCATGTAAAAAGTAAGGTTGCAGAACCCAATTAGCACGGGAGCTAAGAATGCATGGCGTTCCCGCTCACTGGAGTCAATTATAACTGGACGCGGAGGTGTGCGAGTGTGTCTGTGAGTGTGTGTGTGTGTGTGTGTGTGTGTGTGTGTGTGTGTGTGTGTGTTCCGACGTGTGGGGAAGAAATGAGCCATGTGGGACTCATCTCCGTCAGACTTGACGGAATCACACAGCCGGTGCTGAGGCCGTATTTTCACGAGGCATCGGGAAGTGGCTTTTAATTGCGACCAGATTCAGTAAATTGATTTTGATTTAAAATGACCTGCAAATGTGGCGTTTAGCATCAAGGGCGGGTGTAAGATTTTTTTTTTTTTTTTTTCGAGAATGTACTATACACTTCATCGCTTTCATTTTTAATTTAATTTCCTTTGAATATGTTCTGTGAACGACCCTTATCACTTCTAGAGGTGGAACAACTGATCGGACGCTTTTCAGGATATATAACAGCAAAAATAAAGATGCAATGGAAAGTGATGGCATCAGAGATCATATGTCTGTTGCTTAAATCACAAATTTAAAAAATCTGGATATGTACAACCCGCATCTGTCGTTCAGAAAACAAACATATATATCCGTTCAGGATGAGGCATGTGACGGAAACTCGGTCGCTAAACAACCTCAGATGTCATCTCCACGGCAACGCAGCTTGGATGCATTTGGGTTTAGGAGACAAACAGAGGTTAAGAGATGTCACTTTTACTGCCGCGAGGACGTAAATCCAAAGACGGTGGGAACGGTGATTTAATTGCGTTCAATAGCGAGTGAAAACAATTACATGATAATGTTGTTGCGGTGAAGTAATGAGTTCTTCGACGTTATTCCGGTAGGAATTAAAATAATGGATCCAATCCTCGTCCGCGGGGGCGCCGCCTCCGGATTGTCAATCACGAAACCGCCGGTTTTGTCGGTTTGCGGGGGATTTCGGGAACGTGAATGTCTGTGAACGTAACGCGAAGTAAAAAAGTGAAACGTCGGGATTGGTATTCGCGAGATGGAGGGTGAGACACGCGAACTGGAACGAGACGCTCATATATATATATATATATATATATATTTTTTTTAAAGATACTGTCAGTTTGGTATTCAACCAGAGTCGCGCTGACTATCATCTTGGGCTTCGTGCCGTCTGCAAATTGAAAATATTTACCAATATGGATCAGCATCTTCTTTTTATCAAGAGCATTTTCGCCTGGAACTTTGAGCCTCAACTTCCGCCGTTGTCGCGGCTAAAATCGGTTCAGTCGTCCGGAGAGAATTTAGTAATTCATTCATTCATTTTCAGAACGGCTTATCCCGAACTCGGGGTCGGGAGGTGGCTGTCGGAGCCCATCCCATCAGCCAGAGAGCGAGCGGTCGCCAGACCATCACCAGCCTGCATGTAGAGACGTACAACTGTTCGTAAGCCAACTGGCGACAATCATTCGCAAGTCATAAAGGGACGTGCAGCTATTTGGTGTCTTATTGACGCCTCACACAGGGGCGTGCACGCTCTTATTCATGCATGATATAAAGAAAGAAACAATCTTCGCTCTTTCATCCATGGTACATAGACACCTTTTCACTCATGCCGTATAGCGGCATGCAGCTTTCACTCTTTCATTGGCGCAACAACCTCCTGCATATTTTCGGACTGTTGGAGAAGAAACTGGAGAAAAACGGAATCCAACCTTGGATCTTCTTGCTGTGAGGCGGAAACCGTAAACCCCGATCCACCATCTACGTTTGGTATTTAAGCGCTAAACTGAGGTCCTACCAGAGCAGCTTCCGCCCGGGACTTGGAACCACAGAGGTCTTTCTCACCTGTAGTCATCAAACTTTACAACTCCTCCCCTTTTTGCAAGAAGGAAACCTCACAGCAATAATATTGTAGCGAGTCACGAATATTTTCTATGTGATTTTGGGGTCGCTGGGAATTTTGTGGGTGTGTTTTGGGGTGCAAGGAATTCCTTTTTTTTTTTTACTTGGAATTGAGCAGGAACAGTTACTGTATATTCCGCACTATAAGGCGCACCCGATTATAAGGCGCACCTTCAAAACTGCTTTCATATATAAAGCGCATCGCATTATAAGGCGCATAGAATAGAAACTACTGTTGGGCCTCGGGTTGCGTTATGTATCCACTGAAGGGAACGTCGACAAAAGCAGTCATATCTGTCAGTCAAACTTCATTAATAGAATACAAACCAACGTTCTGACAACTCCATTCACTCCCAAAACAAGTTAGCACATTCACAATACAGTACCCCATGTACCGATAGCTCTTAACGGTATTTGCGCCGCCTTCGTTAAAAAAATATGTTTTTCCAACTCCATTTGTTACAGTTCAAAGTGTTTCATAAAACAAAAGCACCAAGAAGAACCGCCTCTAAATTCAATGATGTTTATGTCGCTAGCTAGCGCTGTTGCTTTCATTTGAACAGTGACTGCAGAGACGCTTCTACTTGCTGCGCTCTGTTAGACAACCCACTGTTCAAGTTTGTCCTCCAACTGTGGCCATCTCTCTTTGCTAACTCAGAAACGCTGTTTAGTTTTCTTTACTCGGCGCAGATCGTAAACTCTGCATCATAAGCGTCCTTCCTGAAAGTTACCATTTTGGGGTCTTTATCCACACAAGTGTTGTGGGACTGGAATTCCCCTTTACTGTTTTTACTGCTGCTACTTCGGCGACGCCCCCTGACTACGGTAGCCATAATTAACCAATATTAATCCACATATAAGGCGCATTGTATTATAAGAAGCACAGTCGGTTTTTGAGAAAATTAAAGGCTTTTAGGTGCACCTTAAAGTGCGGAAAATACCGTAGTTGTATTGCAGGCCACGGCTATAGCTTCTGAAATGGACGTTTTACCTTCAACCAGGTGTTTTCCCTGACTAAAACGCTACAATATCAATATTATGTTTTGAGTGAATGGATGTAATGTTCAAGCCTTCCGGGGAAAAATAAAAAAATTCTATTCTATTCAATGTTTTGTCTCCGTGTTTTTATCCAAGGGAATATATAACCCGCTTAACCCCGGATCGAGCCTCCTTTACGGACAGATTTCGAACGAGCTCACAAAAAGAAAACAGAACAAAATAAAGAGAACCATTATCGTTCCACGACCGACACGTGAAAACAGGCTTTCCACATCCATCATCCGGCACAGCGAGGCTGCGGGAAGAGAAAAACATACTTTTGACCGGAGGGGAGGTTTCTTTTCTGAAGTGGTTATCCATATAGTGGATGCATTAGCCAACAAAATGTAAGTTGTAATGCGAATTTTATGGAAATCTGCTAAGCGGTCTGAAAATGACCCTTTTTCCCCTGCAAAGACAGAAGATAATAGCAACACACACACACACACACACACAC
Organism: Fistularia commersonii; assembly: GCF_037954325.1. Classification (NCBI taxonomy): domain Eukaryota; kingdom Metazoa; phylum Chordata; class Actinopteri; order Syngnathiformes; family Fistulariidae; genus Fistularia; species Fistularia commersonii. Next base: position 4,875,051 of record NC_141319.1, on the reverse strand, counting down.
ACACACACACACACACACACACACACACACACACACACACACACACACAGTGAGATCAGTTGGAGTTAACCATGCCTGGGCCCTGTTGAGTCACAAACGACCGCGGTCATTGATTTAAGGTCTGATATAACAAAATGTCATGACCTCCCCCGCATATTAAGGGGCTCATTATCGCTCAACGTCAAACAAGCATCCTGTCCGTCGGCTGCGTTCACTTCCTGCGTGATTCTCCACGTTTGCAGGCGACACACGGACGCCGTACCGGGAGAGCGTACCGCCATTCACTCGCTCGTTCGCACGTCACGTAAAGAAATACGATCGGTTGTCAGCGCCCTCGAGAAGAAAGGTTAGAAATGGATGTTTGGTGGTCGTTTGGTGTTCGTAGTGGACTTTTTCGGTGGCCGGTAGACTACCGTAGACTGACTCAAGCCGGTGAGGAAAGCTTGTTTGGCGGTGGAACTGAACCTGGACCATCTTGAATCGTCGGCAGAAGGAAGCGTGAAGGACAAATTTGAAGCCGTCCTGGACGACGAGCTGTGGCTGATTCGTCCGATGTTGATCCCACCTGGTGCAGAACCCGACGCTTCAGACGCTCCTTTGTGCCCACGGCCGTCAGACGGTACAACCACCTCACTACTTCACACGTCATGTCCTAATTCTGTCATCTATTTCTTTTTTATGCTTGTTTTTACTCTAATCTCATCCTTTTTATCCAGTTTTTTTTCTTGTTTTTTTTTTTTTTTTTTTTTTCCCATTCTGTTATCTAGTGAAGTAAGAATTAAATGGACAAAATATGTTTCCATAATTGCTGTCATTTTTTTTATTTTTTTTATTTTATATTTATATGATAATTTATTTTATATTTATTGATATGGTTTTTGTTGCGCTGCTATGACAACAAATTTCCCCGATGCGGATCAATAAAGTCTTATCATATCATAACTCTCGCCTTTTCGTGCACGTCTGGGCAATTCAGGGTCTTCAATGAACTGATGGACCGTGGAAGGAACCGGAGAACCAGGAGGAACCCGACGCAAACACATGGAGAAACATGGAGACTCCACACAGAAAAGCTTGAAATTGAACCGACGCTAACCATTGCGCCGCAATCCTGTGCCCTGAAGGCTTGGTGTCATGTGATTCTGCATATCTATACGGCTAATAGATCACAAATTCAGGGACTCGTGCATATTTATATGGATTTATAGCGGGCGGTGATTATGCTGCCGGCTCACTTTCCCCTCCGTAAGAGGGGGTCGGTTGAAAAAGAAATAGACGGTGCGGCTCTTTATTGATGATACACAAACACATTATCGGTCATGTGATACAGAAGCTCGGAGTCAGAGATGAGAAAACTCGCTTTTCATTAAAATCGCTTTTATCCGAGGTTTGGTTCCGACGCCGTTTGCTTTTCTTACTTTCGCCCACCGTTTTTTTGACGTACTGGCGAATCAACGGCGATATCGATATGAGACGCTTTGGGGCGGAGACTAAGCTCGAAGAACTATCCAGCTTGGATTTCGTAGCTGGAACTCCCAACCCCCAGGGGAACTTTTTGGTTTTCCCGTTTTGACATGAGCGCCCGAAAACGACACCGACAACACGGAGAACGAAGTTCCATCGGCGTTCGAGTAAAATCCATGGACTAAGTTGTTTTTATTTTCTCCCCGCGCTGCTTCGCTGCGTGACAAAGCCCGCTGTTAGCTAACACCTTATTTTGGTCAAAATAAGTATGTTCCGCCCTGGAAAGCCCTTTGTGACGTAGCAGGCCGGAAGAGTTCGGATCTCTTTGTCGGTCCAGTTGCCGCTGGTTTGGTCAGAAGAGGTAACAAACCAGCTGAGCAGTTACTACAACAGCCACTTTCACATTTCGGGAACTTTTAGCAGCTCCGTGACCTTTACAAGAACCAGACTCCTTTCGTTTATGCGTCGGGACGGCGCCGGGAGCCACGGACTTCAGTTCCATCCTCCAAAGCAGGGTTTTCACGCTTCCATAGGAACTCATCGGACATAAGTGCTTGGTGTTTGGTTGGACTCGTATATCCTACATAGGAGTTTGAGCCGAAATGGCTCATGATGAAATGGTCTGCTTTATGGAAAAGTTTTAAGAAGTGCAAAAAGTTCCAACTGTGTAAAGAGGCTATATTTGTGTTGGCTTGATTTAGTTCTACACTGCGCATGAAACACATTCATCCACCTCGGTTCCTTGGTTTTGAATTAACAAATTAATGCATTAACTCGGCGCCGATGTTTATGTCCGACAGAAACGGGTCAGGGATGTTAATCATGTCTCTTTTTTCTTTTTTTGTCTCCATCTTCATTTTGCACTTCACTTCTCTCCACTTGCAGGTCAACGGGCGCTATTGATTTACACCCCTAACCTAATCACTTAGGTAACATTTCCCCGGTGGCTGCTTTTCCCCTCCCATGATTCATCGCCTGAGCGGTGAAATCTCCCGGTTGCCACTAATGAAGCGTAAGGTCAGGCCTTTCATCATCACCCGCTTGAGTGGCGTGAGCGTCTCCCCCCCCCCCCCTCGCCGAAGCCCGATGACACTCTGACGGCGAAATGAAAGCCGTCGGATCGGTGTGTGTTAGCCGAGCCATGATGGACGGCCGCTAAATCACCCCTGTGAACGATATCCTTTGAACAAAGGGGGGGATCCCATCCCTTGGAGTTGTCGACTGCGCGGTCCTGACCGAATCGCCTTCCTGATCGAATCACTTTCCTGACCAAATGGTCTTCTTGGCTGAATCGCTTTCCTGACCAAAACGCCTTCCTGAACAAATCGCCTCCCTGACCAAATCGCCTTCCTGACCGAATCGCTCTCCTGACCGAATCGCCTTCCAGAGCGAATCATTTTCCTGACCGAATCGCCTTCCAGAGCGAATCATTTTCCTGACTGAATCGCCTTCCTGACCAAATCATTTTCCTGACCAAATCGCTTTCCCGACCGAATCGCTCTCCCGACCGAATCGCTTTCCTGACCGAATCGCCTTCCTGACCGAATCGCTTTCTCGACCGAATCGCTCTCCTGACCGAATCGCTCTTCTGACTGAATCCCCCTTCCTGACCTAAACACTTTCCTGACCAAATCGCCCTCAGGACCAAATCGCCTTCCTGACCGAATCGCCCTTCCCGACAGAATCATTTTCCCGACCGTATCGCCTTCCTAACCGAAAGGCCTTCCTGACTGTATCACCTTCCCGACCGAATCACCTTCCTGTTTTTGGATGGAACTGGAGAAACATGGCGCTCGAAACCACTTCCTGGAAACCCAACTCTTAACTTTGCTTTACCCTCGAAAACAAGTCCCCGCACTAAAATTTAATGAATTACGTTACAGCGGGGAGGAGGGCGGCGGGTGTCGAGTTCCCACAATGTGACTGCATACACAGATTTATATCCTCACAACACGGGGAATAACACACACGCACACAACTTATTGGAATGCGTATCGTTTTCTGGCTACCCGGGGCCGACTCGCCCCGGCTGACGTTTATGTGCTATAAGTGCCACTTTGGTCCTGTGTGCAATGATTTAACCGCTTGCGACGCCGGCCAAGAATACACACACACACACACACACGCACACACACTTTGCCCTCTTCTCACATCCACGCACACACATATTGGCCAGCGGTAACTGCAGTAACTCTGTAATGAGTGACTGCAGGCAGGATTTTAACCTTTGGTCGTGTGTGTGAGGAGGAAAAATTAAAAAAGGTGAGAGTGAAGAAATTTACTTTTCCCTTTTTTTTCGTGGAAAGGTCGGAGGTCTGGCGGATTACTGTCATGTGGGATTTTTTTTTTCTTGTCACCCTCAGGATGTAAACTACACGGGTAAAATAAAAGCAGCATGTCACCGGTTTTATGGTATTATAAGGTATTATGTAAATTGAAAAAGGAAAATTGCAATTTAAATATTGACATTTTTTTGAATTTCATTTCAATTTTAAAAAATCATTACACATTATTTTGTATGTAATCATCCATACAGAATTAAACAAAAGGAAAAAAAAAAGAGGAGTTTCTAAATTTAATATTGATTGAAAATACTTATTAAAATATTCAAAGAAAATAGTTTAGTGGGCCGGATAAAAAAGCAATACAGGCCAGATGTGGTCTGCAATACACCCACATGCACACACACATACACACACACACACACACACACACACACACAAACTCAGGAGTTACAAATAAAAACGTCTATTGCTGAAACTGCACTTTTTTTTTTCAACCGCTGTCACTTTAAGAACCACTTGCACCTTAACTTTTCTTTTATTTTGCCGTCAACTTTTTTTTACCTCATCCTAACTTGCTAGTGGCTACAATTTAATAATTTTTCTACTTTTGCACGACGGGTCTGGGAGTTTCAATCCTGCGTAGGTGCAAAACATATTGCAATAAAGTTAAATGAGAGATAAAAATAGTAGAAATAATCAGAATAATAACATGATAATGATTGTTGTATATAAAAAAAGATATTAATAATAATGATAATGATAGTACGAGCAGTGTCTGGAGCTTTACGGCAGGCTAACGCAGTCCAACCGTGTGTGTGTGTGTGTGTGTGTGTGTGTGTGTGTGAGAGATGGCACTCAAAAGTCAGAATAGTTGGAAAGATTTCCATCTCCCGCCTGTCAGAACGGCTCCCCGGAGATCCTCGGCGACCTGAGCGGCGCCGGCGTCTCGGAGTTCATAACGGAGCCACGGGACCTTCTGTCGGCGCCATTTGTTCCCGCCATCCCGCCGGTGACAGAACGGCTCTCAATCTCAGGGAAAGAACCCGGCGTTCTTCAGCCCCATCCATCACCAGTCCTCTCCCGGGCGGATGGGCCGCTTCCACCCCTGTCTCCTGCCCCGCCTGCCCCTCCACCCCCGGCTGGATGCTGTCTCCTCGCACTACAGATGTCTTCCTGCGCACCGCAATCGCCCGTTGCGGAGGCATTCATCACCCGCGACGCTCTCGGACCGATTTTTTTTTTTTTTCCCTTCTTATTTGTTCTGTTTTGTTCTTGCATGACGGGAATTCGGCGCGGCGGTCGGCGATGGGTGGTCGGAAAAGTTCCCCCCCCCCCCCCCGCCTTGCGTACGCCGCGGAGAACCTCCCGAAAGTGACCGAATGTTGGCCAGTAAATACTTTAAGACAAAAGAGTGAGGTTTGGTGGGAGACTTCTAAATGTAGCGCGTTTGCTGGCTTTACTTTTTTTATTCATTTCATTTATTCTTCATAGCGATTATCCTGCAATCAGGGTCAAAGGGGCGCCGGAGTCGATCCAGACCAGGGGTTCAACCACCACCAGCCGTCACATAGTGAGACACACAACTATTCACTCTCAGTTACACTAATTTAACAACCTGAAGCAAGTTTTTAGACTCTTAACATAAGATGAGAACAACTTTATTTATCCCGAAGGAAATTGTTGTGCCAGAGTTTCAAGTAAAACATAACAATAATAGATAATAGTAGGAAGGAGGGAGAATAAGAAATACAATGATATATAAAGTGTCAAAGTTAAGGTTATCAAGTGTTTTAAGGTTTGAAGGTTTAAGAACACAAAGGACACATGGAGAATCCACACAGAAAGGCCACCTGTCAGAATCCAACGTGGGACCTTCTTCATGTGAGGCAAAGAGCCTGTTATTATGATTATTTACAAACAACAACAACAAATTATAACAAAAATAATAGTAATTGTAATACCCCTTAATTATCATTCTCTTATATTATCTTATCTTATTATCTTTATATTACCCAATTTCACCCAATATTACCCCATTATTATCATAATATTATTATTCAATAAATAAATACAAAAATAAATAAATAAATAACCCTCAACAATAATAAAATAATAATTATAATAAATAAATAATACAGAAATAATAATGATAATACTAATAATACAATTAATTGTTGTCCTAAAGACAAATGATCATTATCATGATCATTATCATTAATATTGTCATTATTACTGTTGTTTTCATTATTGTTTTTGGCAGTAGAGATTTTACTTCCATTTGCCTTCTCTAATTCAGTTTCATTTTATTTATTTATTCATTTGCTTATTTGTTTATTTTCGGGGCTCTGGGTTCAATTCAAAGCTGCTTGTTATGAATTCCACTTTTAGTTCGGAAGTTAATTTGTGGCAGATAAATAGTCGGTCTTACTTTGGTGTTTAACTCACAAGGTAGTTCCTCAAGTTCGGAAATCTCCTTCAAACACACACAGAAACAAACACACGAAAAAAAAAAAATCCATCTTTTTCACGTGGCGCGAATCGGCGCGAACGACCCCGGCGACCCCCGACCCACATCAAGACGCCGTTTCGCACGTGTTCCCGCCTCGCCGATCGACAATCCTCACCCGGTCCCCTCGGCAGGCGCCGAATGGAAGGCGTCATACGACCGAGCTTAATTGAAAGTTGAGTATGAATGATTTTGCGGCTGCTGAGACAGCACCCATGGGTTCCCGCGCGCTGAGTGCCAGAAATGTATCGTTCGCTGCGAAAGCTATTAAACTACTAAGTAAACAACAGAGGAGCCGATGGCAACAAGATGGACCGGTTGTTCTCCGAAGATGTGATTTTTCAGTTCTGCTTGTTCTGGCAACTTGTGGTTTCTGGCTTAAAGGCCCTGAAACCAAGAAAAGAGGCGACCGTCGAAGTTTTTCAAACTCCGTTCCCGGTTTTTCAATTGGTTTTCGGTCGTCTCTGACCCGAGGTCGGCGAACAGAGGCCGCACGCGCCTGCGCTTTGGTCAAGACGGGATCTTCGGTACTTTGTTCCCTCATCAGAAATATCCTTGTTTTAGATCAGAATATTCCACGGGTGTTCAAAGATCGGCTTTTAATAAAAAGGTGACGGTTCTGCCGGCGGCTTCGCAAAAAAGCGAATCTGCTTTGTGGAAAACTTGGGTTTCCATCAAAGGCCTTCGACCGACTGATTTCCCCGTCTTTTAATCTCGCTCCATCGTCGGGACCTCGGCTACAACCAGTCACTCCGTAAGCACCTTCAGAAGCGGTCAATGCCTCGTAGCGCATGAAAATATATTTTAAATAGCAGGGGCGAATCTGGAGAATCATTTTATTCATTCGTCTCACCTCATGCATTCACTCTTTCACACATAATATGGAGACATCGGCCATATAGAAACATACGACTCATTCACATTATACAGGAAAATACAACCCATCATTCACCCGTTCTACAAAGTAATGTTAATGAAATAAAAATATATAAAGAAATTATACTTCTTTATATCATTGAAATAAAAATATAGTAAAAATATATATTTATTTATATATTTTCATATCAAGGAAATAAAAATATATAGAAAAAAATATGTTTCTTTTTATGTTCTTATATCAATGAAATAAAAATATATAAAGAAATGTAATTTCTTTATATATTTTTATTTCATTGATATTTCTCTGTGGAAAACTGTTCTCACTTTGACATTAAAGAGTTTTTTCCCATATTTTTTTGTGTTACAAAAGCCAAATTTTATTGACCATGATTGATTTATGAGAGCACTAAAAGGGTAGAACATCCAAGGGGGTGAATGTTCATGATAGGCACTGTAAAACCATTCACTCTCTCATTCCACATCATATGGAGACATACAACACCTCATTCACATGTTATAAAGCAACATATAGCCCTTCACTCGCACGTTCACGTGTCGTAGAAAAATAAAAACCTTCATTCACTGGTAAATATGAATATATAACCATTAACTCCCTCATTCCATGTCTTATAGACACACAACCATTGACAAATTATATAATAGAACCATTCATTCACTCACACTAACATCATATAGAGACATACAAACATTCACTGGTTATATAGAAAAATACGGCTATTTCACTCATTCACTGGTATAAAGGAATGTATCGATTGTTCACGTGTCATGGAAAAATACAACCCTTCATTCACTCATTCATACATTATATGGCGACATACAGCTATGTCATATGTCGTTTGTCACATGTCATAAAGAAACATACGACTATCACTCATTCACTGGTATATAGGAATATATAACAACTTGCTCTCTGGTCATGTGGAGACGTTCAACCATTCACTCACTCACTGATACATCATATAGACATAAAACTATTCACGTGCCATATAAAACAGGACTCTTTCACTGATTCATACATTATACAGGAATATAGAACCAGTAACTTGTTCATTCAAGTGTCATATAGAAAAATTCAACTGTTCATTCATTCATTCTCACATTATATAGAGACATAGAACCAATGTTTCCTCTAATTTTTCACATCTGTGCATACAGACAACTTCCCTGAGCACAGTCTCATTTTGCACTATTTCATTAATTGCGTTCACGAATAATGTACTAATAATGTATTAATCCCTTTTCCCATCTTGAGTCTTCCTGTAATTCCAACATCATTCAAATGACTTTTCTGCCGAATGCGTCGCTCGAGGTAGTTCAGCTTCCATTTAGTTCATATTTGTCAATCAGGAAACTCGCTAACTGCTTCTCGCTCGAAAAAGAAAACAATCTCACCCGGCCACACTGTTATTATTATTGTTATATAACATGTATGCGCAAAGCACGTGCGCGAGTACTGTCAATGGCGTGATTGGCTAAGTAGCGTGATTGCGTCGGATCGTATGATTGGCCGAACACCTGTCGCTCACTGAGTTACACAGCAAAATGATACAAAAAAAAAACTTTATACAGGACTGTCTCCAAAAATTAGAATACTCTGATAATGTTATTTTTCTTCTGTAATGCAATTAAAAAAAAGAAAAAAAAAAAACTTTTTCATGATATTTTAATATTTTAAGATAGGATTTTTTAGTTTTCTTGAGATGTAAGCCATGATCAGCAAAATTAAAATAATGAAAGACTTGCAATATGTCAGTTGATTTGTAATATCAGCAATTTAATTTAATAATATTAAAATATTATTGTTTTTATTATTATTAAAATAATTAAAGGCTTGCAATATTTCAGTTGATTTGTAATGAATCCAGAACGTATGACAGTTTTTGTTTTTGTAATTGCATTACAGAAGATAAAGAACTTTATCACTATATTCTAATTTTCGGAGACAGTCCTGTATATCTAAATCATTTGCAGTGCGCTCACTGCGTTGGTTTGGTTTCCTTGTGTGCTGAGAGTGTGTGAGCAGTGTTTTGCAGCTTAGAGGGAACGTTGCCTCGAACCATCCTCATGTCATAGAAACATACAAGTCATCGACATGTTACATAGGAACATACAACTCTTCATTCAACGATATACAGTGATACCTCGCTATAAAACGGTTTACTTTTCACGGTTTCACTACTTCAAGGATTTGCATCGTGCATTGTGTTCTGCATTCTGATTGGCTAAAAAGTCACTCCGCTTCTTCTCTACCTGTGCATCAATAACATTGCAGTTTAATATGTACACGTATGTAAAACAGCTTGCCAAATTTACATTACGTATGTGCAAATTCTGTCCCGATATCAAGTTTCTCTAAAACCCATAATGTTGACAAAACGCTCTGGACCGACAAAAGGGCCCAAAAGGCAGCGATGGTGCTATCTATTGCAGATAAAGTTAAACTTCTGGACATGCTAAGGGAAGGTAAAAGCTATGCGGCTGTAGGTCGGCATTACGGAATTAACGAATCTTCCGTTTGTCCCATAAAGAAGGAAGAAAAAACATAAGGATGACAGCAGCGATATGGAATAGAGTATTTAATTGTAAAAAAAAATAAAATAAAGGTTTCTACTTCACGGATTTTTCCTATCACCGGTTCTTTTTGGAACGTAACCCCTGTGAAAAACAAGGGTATACTGTATAAGAATACATTACCATTCAGTTTCTCATTCATACGTTCAATAATTCACTCAGTCAATCACATGTTAGAAATAAATTTGATTATTCATTGTCTCATTCACACCTCTGGGTGGTTGAAGGTGTCTGATTAACCTTCTGCATGTGTTCGGACGGTGGAAAGAAATCGGAGAACCCCGAGAAACCGCCGCCGAGGCATGACTGATTCACCGAGCGCTTCTGTTTATCCTTTCGGCATCGACGGTCGTACGGTAGCGAGCGGAGCGTCATCCGTCTTAAAAAAGAAAAAAAAACACTCAACTCTTAAAAACACAAACTCATTTCACACTTGAGTTGCAAATATTTGGCTGTGTGATGATCGGGTAAACAGAGAGGAGCTTTTTCTCAGGATTTGTGTTTTGGGAATCATCGTCATGCCCCTGATATGCTGGGATATGTCATTTATTCATCCATTCATACATTATATAAACCACTTATCCTCCGAGGAGCCGCTCAAAAAGGTTCATCCTGAACCTGTCAATCACAGGACCGCCTTCATTGACTCGCAACTATCTACTCCCTCATTCGCGTCTTCAGGTAATTCAGTCTTCATTCAATCTTGCACATTTCAGACCTTTGTTAGGAAGCAATAGAACCTGAAGAAAACCGAAGACAACATAAAAATACGTGCCAGAATCCAGCAGGCCTTTATCGAAATGAAAAGGTGTCATTGAGCCTGATGGTTGTTTTCACTCGAGCCCGACACAGCATCGCCTCGTCCTCCTGAATAATAATCACCATGTAATTCCTAAAAATATAATGCCTACGATAACAATAATAATAATAATAACAACAATAATCATCATCATCATTTTAATATAATGCATATAATAATAATGATGATAATAACCACCATGATAATAATAATGATGGTAATAATAATAATAAGTTCAATTTAATGCATATAATAATAATAATAATAATAATAATAATCCCCATCATCATTTTAATATAATGCATATAATAATGATAATAATAATAATAATAATGATAATAATAATAATTTTAATATGATGCATATGATAATAATAATAATAATAATAATAATAATAATAAGTTCAATTTAATCCATATAATAATAATAATCGCCATCATCATTTTAATATAATGCATATAATGATAATAATAATTTTAATTTTAATTTTAAGAATAATTTTAATTGTAACAATAATACAAATAATTTTGACGACAACAACAATAACAATATAAAACATTATTTTATTGTTATGGCTGGTGATTATAAAAATAGTATAAAATTTTGGAAAGTGCTTACCATATGAGCAAGTATTTATTAACTGCCAGTGGTTATGTAAAACTGAAAAATGTTCTTTAGTAATAAATATTCGGGCTGAGGATTTAATGTTTTAACTTTGATAAATTATTTACGGAGCAAAAATAATCACGGTCGTTGCCGGTCGAAATGAGATGGAAATAGACAGAATATTCCGGATGGAAATGAAAACAGAAATGCACGAGTTTGCGTAGCGCCTCAATGCTAAACGGGTTGGAGCTAGCATTGGGTGGGTTATTTAACTTTGCTGCGGAAGCCGACAGAACTGCTGGTAGCAGAATGTCACAAAATCATGTTGAGATTCAAATTCAGACACGAACATCGGAAAATTAAAATCCATAACCTTCTTTATCTCCGTTTTCTGTTGCATCATTGTTCCCCTTTGGTCCTTCTCAGTCACACAGATTTAAAAACAAGACTGAAGCTTAATCTGATGTATAGTAACTCGTCCATCAAACAAACTTCCAAGTTTTTCGCATCTCGAATATCAGAAGAGATTAAAATGCGATTAATATTGATTAATTAATCACAAATCTAAATTAATTAGATGTTTTTAATCTGGTCCTGGGCGAGTAAATATAATCCGTGAGTTTTACATGATGGATAACAATTTCAAGGAGTTACATCAGATGATTTCAAATTTCAAGCTCGATTTCATTTCTTTTTTTCTTTTTTTTTTTTTCTCCATGCAGCCGCTTCACCCGAAAGTACCGACTAATTCATTATCAGAGAAAAAAAAAAAAAAAAAAAAATCATCAGTCCGCAGCAGCCATTTCCAGGTGATCATCTCTCCAGCATTTCCATATTGAAAACCCATTTTTATCAAATTGATTTCCCCAGGATGACTTGTCAGTTCCCATTCATTTTTCAATTTGCAACTGCGCGGGCGCAGGAGCGCAGCCTTTGTTGAATCACAAGAAGGCTGATTCCTTGGCCACTGGCCTGGACGTCCACTGCGGACATCACGACCGAAACGCCAGATCAATCCCGCCACGTACTGACAGGAAGCAGAATAGTAGCAACTTAGCGACAGATAGCTGGACGCGGGTCGTCTTTGAGATAATTGCGTTCTCGGTCGAATCCCTTTCCCCGTATCCGCCGGTGCTTTTTAAAAGTCCGTCCCCATTCCTTCCCTCCCTGCCCGGATCCGGAAGAACAGCGAGCTCGGAACAGCATTTGTCTCGATCAATTAATCGCGCGGAACCCCCTTCCCTCGCCGAAGCGAACCAAAGGGGTGGAAGACGGTGCCTGTTTTTTTTTTTTTTTTCTCCCCCTTTCTTTCTTCGCAAGCGGGAGGGAACAATTCCATCCCCTTCCTCTCATCACGGCCGCAGAAGGCGCAGCAGATTAGGTGTCAGATGATATTTAATGTGAAGTGGGCCTGTCTCTTTCCCTGACATCCTCTCCTGGGTGCACTGCTGCACGCCGCCGATACTCCGCCGCTCTCAATCCTGGCCTCATCAAATGGCACTCAAGTCGGAGGCAGAGGAGCGGGTGGGGAAAGGGAACATATGGCGAGGAGGAAGAATAAAGATAGAAGGAGGCAGAGGAAGAGTTTTGAAGAGAAGAAGGGAAAGAGGAGTCATTAACGGGAAGCGAAACGGGAGATGGGGGATGGTTACAGAGGCAGGAATTGAAGGGAAGGGAAGTTTCGGAGAAAGCATACCGCGAGGGCGGGTCACTCGCTGGAAGGGACGGTTGTTGAGCGGTTTTGACGGTGGAGCGTTAGAAAAATACCTCGCTGTGAAGAGGCCGGGGCGGCGGGAAGCTGCGGAGTCCTGTCCGATTGGCCCGCGCAACCGGGGAGGCCCTGGCGCGGCGCTACAGTTCCCGGAGTTGATTTAAAATGGCGGCGCTCCGACTCCTCCTCCTTGCTTCCTTCCTCATCCTTCGCTTGTTTTTCCAATCTGCAAAAGGAGAAAATGCTCCATGTAGTTACCGGGCTTCGGTACGGTGCATTTGCATCTCTTTGCACACCTTCTTTCTGTCATTTTCTGCATCGATTTCACTCTTAAAAAAAGACATTAAGGGGAAGCACGGGCTTCGCTCGGGCGGATTATTTCCTTTCCACATTCATCTCTTACACGATTTTCCACTCTTCTTCGCACTTGGAGCGGAAATATTCAAGGAAATAGCGATGTTTCGGTGCTATCTCAAATACCATTTCTGTTTTAAGTGTCAGGAGTCTGAGGGGTTTGTTAGATTTGAGGGTGGAAAACATCCAAAAATCGCCGTAAGCAGCGCGATTTGTCACGCCGTGACCAAAAATCGACCTTTCGCACAATAGACTCACCGAACCGGTCCTTCTACCCGTTACACTTTCATCAAGCCGAAAGCAAGCGTATGAAAGGAAACCGGCTCAAAGTGAGGGATTTCAAACCATCAACCAGGAACTGAGAAGCATTCTCAAAAAATTCTCAAACGCTAGAGATTAGCACATCGGACCACCGTAAGACTCTCTAGTACTGATAGCATTGAACAGCTTCCTCTTAGCTTAGGAAACATTGTGCAATGACATGAACGTGAAACCAACCTCTGAACTTTTGGGATTTGCGTTCCTTCTTCAAGGCCACGGAGCCCAACGTGGGACGTCCAAGGCAGCGGAGACTTAAAGGGTAACTTGGCGCAGAGGACACTGTAACTCGCAACATGATGATCTACGCTTGTTAGCGAGCTAACAGCAAGCTGATATCGGGCCGATATGTGGCTAAATGCATGTCCTGAGTTCCTTTCTCTGTTTTAATTTAATACCGGCGCAATAGCTTGGAACTCTTTGTCAGCCCGATTCTTGCTTGTTCTGTCCGTTTCGTTGCAAGAAAACACCGGCCGGTGACAGTTTTAAAAAATTGGCGCACCGGTCTGAACATATACGTTCCACCGATCGCCAAGCATTTGCGTCACATAATTCCAACGGAGCCTTGAAGAACCCCCATCTCAGAGAGGAGCTAAAGTTGTTTTAGCAACGGAGGTCCACGGTTTCTGCTTCCTGTGTTCCTGAAAGGGTGCTAGGAACTGCACAAAGTTCCTACTATACCATAGGGCGGCTGATGAGAAATACATCTAAAGCACTAGAGTTAACAAAGTATAAAACTGAAACTTAATTCCAAGAGTCCAATGTTAAGACATTGACATTCAGCTTGGCATACTTTTAATGCTAACTGCAGCCATGTTAACATTCATACTGGCCGCTGCCGAGTCTCGTTGAATGTTCACGCTTCTTCAAAACCACTGGCCTTGTGCTCGATGTAAAAAATGTAATATTTTGCTTCGGAATTTACAAGTAGTGGAATTCTTTGGGGGGGGGGGGGCATTAATCAAACATACAGTAGGAAGGCAGGAATAAGGAATACAAGCGTCGGAGACTTCAAGCGCACACGGGGTCGTAATGGAATGCAGAGATGCTCGATTCAATAAGAATGAGTGAAAGTGCACGCCTGGTGCAACCCGCTTCAGAGCTGTGCCATGCCGGCCTCACACACACACACACACACACACACACACACACACACACACACAATCTGAGGATATTTCACAGGGGAATAACACCTTTGGTGATACAAGCGATCTGGCAGACGGTCAACTCTGATTGAATCCCCCCCCACCCTCGCCCATCTCCACCCTGCCTCCACAAACCTCTCATCTTGGCCAATACCGCCCCGCTGCCAGCCCCTGCCGCCCCCACGTGGGTGGAAAGCAAAGATGGGTAGATTCACACATAATCTGATGCCCACCGCCGTTCATCTCCCCGGTTCGGGCTTTGTCTAAAATCGAAAGGAATGAAATCTTCCTCCTGACCACCAGCCCCGTCTCTTCTGCTTGCCCAATTAAAACAAAGCAGGAGAGTACATGTCTGGGTCGTTTCTCCGAAACGGAGGTGTGTTTTGTCTTGGTCGCTTCTGGTATCGGGGAGTCAGTCTTCGCCCGTCCGTCTGTCTGTCACGACTGGACGGGGTCCCCGCTTTGCAACTCCTGGGCTTGTCAGGCCACCCCGCCCTCCGCGGTGTGTTGCTACCCTCCCTTCCCCTCTTCTTCCTCCCTTCCACTCCTCGTCCTCCTCACAGCTGCCTCCTCAGCTGTGTCCACTGGCCATCATCCCACTCCTCCGAGCATGTCCTGTTTATCACGCGCCGCGCACACACCGGCAACGATCCCACACGGACAAACAAGACGAGTGCGCGCAATGACGCCGACGACACACCGGCGGACTCAAACAAGTGTGCACTGGAGAAGTCCACACACACCAATGTGAGTAAAGGAGTTGATTTTTGATGCAAACCAGCGGGTACCTTATTGGTTGCTGGTCAGTTCCACTTGAGAGCAGGAGCATACAAGATTCGCCCCCTCAACAACAAGGTTGGATTTAAAATAGCAAACACGCGACACAATGATTGCCATAATGTGGACCCCTGCGAGAGGCAAGTTATTAGCAGCAAGGACAGAACAAGGCAATAAGTGGCTCACGTTGTAGAAAGTATGCTTTGAATAAGACGTCCCCACCTGGCGACATGTTTACAGTGTTGGTGGCTGATTATTAAAACGCAGCGGAATTCAGGTGGTGACGCATGAACGATCATTTTAGGTGCAATTTCATCGCAGCAAGAGACCAAAACATGCCGCCGTATCCCTCGGAGCAGAACCTTTCCTTGTTTTTTTACATTTGTCAAGCGGCGAGACTTCCGAGTGACAATCCGAGCTCCTTTGAGTCACACACATGCATTCGATGGAACAAGGAAATGTGGGAGTTTCGGGCAAAACGCGTCAGAGTTTTGATTGAATCCCCACGCTATTAATGGACGCGATTTTCTTGTGGGTTGACGGTTCCTTACTAGTCACTTTAAATTGGTGATTGTACAGCAACTTTCCATTCATTATCTACCGATGGCTAATTTTTGGGGTATCACAGGGGTCATTACTGCAAGAAGGTCCTAGGTATGCTCCCAAAGAAATGGCATTTCTCTGCGGAATTCAATGTTCTGTGTAGAGTTCAATGTTCCTCCCAGAGTCTACAAACATGCAGGAGATTTATTGGAGAACCTGAATTCCCCAGATGGTCATGGACATGGACAGAACAGGGATAGTGATGATCTGGATAGAAGGACGTCTAGAGGAGGTTATAGATGGAGGGGAAGAGGACAGGAAGCTAGTTGGTATGAGAAATGGCGGCCAGATGGAAAAGATGAAGAAAACTAACTCAACCTATTTTCTCTACTTTACACCAGAAGATGCAGAAGAACAAATGCGTCCTCAGGTGTGTCAATGACCGCCGGTCAACACCTACATGGCCTCACATCCACGTCAAAGTTCAATAATCGATCGCTCTGCTAAAATAGTACCATTATGTTGATGGACACAAAAGGCTAGTTACACATTACCAACAGGTTGAAGTTATGCTAATCTGGATGGATAAATTACAGATGAAATCAAATGATTTACAATATCCACAAACACCTTTTGTTCTGTAACCATGTTTATAAAGTAAAACGTGATTTTTTTTCAGCTGTTTTACATCCAGTGCATGCATACATGTAATAGTCCCATTATCTTTATTACCGCTTTATTCGTGTTCATAGGCGCGGGAATACATAACGCACAGTGAGGCAAATAATTTATGGTTGTGTCCGGAATACAGCATCGCAGATCCATTATACACACACACACACACACACACGGTAACACAGGATGTTATGATGCAAAATGCATTATCTTTTATGTTTTATGTATATATATTTGTATATATGTATATTGTACAGTGTTTGATTGCCTTTTATTTTGCAAGTAAAACAAGATGAATGACATCAATGAGAGAAAAATAATACGGCAAGCTGCGTTTTGCTACGGAGAAGAAAAATCCTCACTACGGCGGCGGTACACGGCGAATGTCTTTTTACAATGCTGTATTTATGAAGCTCATCTTCACCACGACAACCGGAGTCGGGGGAGTCAGGTGAGAAGAGCCCCGGGGCTGGAGGGTGTGCGACTGCATTCATCACCAAGGTAAATAAACACTAAGTTTCGGAGGGAGGCGGAGGAATAACATAAGCCTCCGGCATCCTTATCATTGCAACAATATTGCTTCCCGTGGCCAGAGAGCTGCAGCCCGGCCCTGATTGGGGGAAAAAAAACAGAGGGGTAGCAACCGCGGCCAATTGGAGCAAATTTGCCAAAACTAGCCATGATGAGCAGCCTTGCGAGGTGAGGCGAGTTGGAGGACAGTCGCGTATTTGTCTCATGGTGTTACGCCCCCGGTATGTTTGGACCTAGTTTTAAGTGCTTTTGGACAGAGGATGGAATTTGGTTTCCGGGAAGTAGGGAAACTTTTAGCATCGCATCGACCGGTGCGACGCAAAGATCTGCAGCGCACTCGAAAAACAAACCACCATCAAGAAGAGGAAGGCGACAAGGACGACGAGGATAGCGACGCCGCCGAGGCGTTCATGTTCTTCACGCTGGGATGAAAAATCATAAACCATCAGATGGGTTGAAGTGTTTTTATTCTCCTGCTGTGCTACTTCGGCGTAAGAGGAACGCTATCGTTAGCTAACTCCAGACTTCTTTGGGAGAAAATGTATATCTTCCGCCACGAGCTGTGGAAACCCAACAGCGGCGAAGCGGGTCAGAGCGGTTTGGACCTCTTTGTCGGCTTATTTCTTGCCAGTTCTGTCCATTTTGTCACAAGAAGACAGCAGATCAGTAAGCAGGGTCTGCAAGAAGTATACGGTAATGGGCAGGGATTAAGGGTTCGACCAATCAAGTCCATTACGGGTTCCTCTGGAGCTGTAAGAAGACGCACGGTTCGAGAAACTGCTCGTCGTTCCTTTGCGGTCCAAATGCATGAAGACTGAGCTCGATTCCTGGAAATGTTCTAGGAAGTGCAAAAAGTTCCTACACTACTGAAGGGATTTTTTGTCAAGACCAAAACAGAAATCGGTTAATGAGTCGTTTTTTTTTTTTTTTTCCCCCGTCTCTGTTTAGATGCCCAAACTTGACCGCAATCCTGAGACGGAAAACTAAGCAGAAGTTGTTCTTTTTTTTTTGTGTTTCACGAGACTTTTGGAAATTGAGTTTGACAGCGAGTCACACGGAGAGGAGAGGGCAGAATACGAGGTGAGCGATGGTGAGTTTATGCCTTCCCAACGATTCCAGCGACATAGAGACGGCCACACCGTACTCAGATGTATTCATAAACACACACACACACACACACACACTGAATAGCCCGTTGCCTCGGGGTAATGTCACCCTGTCGCAGCTACTTTATTTACCTCCGCCAGCGCCGGCTTTGCAGTTAACTCGCGACCTTCCGCCGGCCGCGGAGGCTAACGGGCGCCGTAAACCTCCCCGCAGCTCAGTCGCCTGGAGAATCAGTCACAATTAAACTGCACCTCCGGGACGTGTTTTATTTTACATGAAAATATATCAAAATAAATCAATAATAATAATTGTCATCGATAAATTCATTTACACACTTATAAAGTATCATTGCTTTCCTTCTTTTGGAGACGATTACTTGAATTCTTACCCTATTTCCAATTAAAGTCCATTGATAAACAACAATGTAAATAATAGGATTACATGATGTATATTATTGTATTACATTGTATGGTAATCTCTCATCTTTTTTTTTTTTTAAGTTATTTATTCTAATCCATTAGGAGAATGAAATTAGAATCTATAAATCTATTTTAATATTTCATGTAATTTAATAATTTTTCATTGTTTTATTATAAAGTTTGGATACGTTAGGGTATTTCCACAGTTCAATGCGGAGTGTCACTTCATATTATTCTGATTATTCAGGTAATTGTTACACAAAGCAGTTCTGGGAAAGTCTTGGTCATAGTCCATTAATCTGCAGGCCATTTTTTAATTAAATTAGATGAAAAAAAAAAAAAGGAAGAAAAACAAATCCCGTCCCGTCACAGTCTCTGTAAATGGAGCGCTGTCCTGCGCAACCCCTGGCAGGATGTGTCTTTTCATTATGGTTGGCTCGAACCGGGGGTTGTTTTCCGTCCCGCGCTGAAACGCCGCCCTCTCCCACGACGGCCGAACATTGCTCAATCCTTCTTTTTCTTCAGTGGGAGGCCGCCGGCCGCGGCGCACACACAGCAATTTGTTGTCACACACGCCATACATCACGTACATACCGCCTGCAAACCTAGAAGAATCGCAACGGCTCGAAATAGCCTCGTTCTCATTTTCGGGTGACCGCGTTCCCAAACCGCCAAACGGGGGGGGACGTCGCTCTCCGGCGCCACCAGCGGGCCGGGAGAACGACGCGGAATCCGTCGCGAAGCTCTTTGACGAATCCGCTCCACGTCACGACAATTAGCTTAGCATACGCCGAGGTCATAGATGCAGGAAGGAGCCTGACAGCCATTAATTATTGCTCAGCGCGATGGTGCATTACATTGGAGCAAAGAGCTGATCTTTGTTATTTTTACAAACGTTTTTTTTTTTCCTTTTATGAAACGATAATGTAAATGTATAGCAACAAAAGCTATTGAAATATGTTTCACACAAGGTGCTTTATTGAGATTTATACAGAGACAGAAGTAAACAAGGGAGATACATTGTATCTCACTGTATCGAGTTGACGAAGCTAGTTAGCATAAAAAAAGATAGGTACGCTGAGATGGCAGCAGAGGCAGAGCAGAGAGGTCGGACGGCTCGGATCGGCCGGACGGGGTGGACTGTCGTGGGTTTGTGTCAAAGTTTGTTGTTGCCCTACTGACAGAGTTGGGCGTTTGCAGACGGAGCCTTGATCTTGCGGTCGGTAACACGTCTCCGGCAGCAGAACAGGCGAGCGAATGTTTGCGGCTAAGGAGGAAGCATGCTAGCTTGGAAGGTTGCTAGAGAAAGCTAGGAAGCATTGAAGGGATGTCACCGTTAAGCCTTCTTGAAGGCCTAACGCGACGAAACACCGATGATGGAAGGTGCCTACTTCAAAACTCAGATGTTGTTGGCTAATGTCAATAAGTGGTGTCTGGCTGGGAGGATGGTAGCTTGCTGGTAGCTAGCTTGTTGTTTGTTTTAGAGAGCTTCCCTACAGCCTGGATATGGCTTCTAGACGTGTTATACCTCGGAGTTTGGCACACGGGACGGTAACACCTCGTTCTTTGTATTAACAAATATTTTTGACAGCGGTTAAAGCTTCCACCTCATAATAAAAAGGTCTCTTACAATGAGTCCAAGGAGTTTTGCTGTTTGGAATCTCCACGTTCCCCTTCTGTCTGGTTTCCCCCCCCAAACAGTCCAAAAGCCTGCAGGAGCCCACATTTGCTGATGAATGAATGACTTTGTGTCCCTTTATTATGCGTGAGTGTTTCTATATGACACATGAATGAATGAATCAATGCTTGCAGGAATCTAGATGATATGAATAAATGAGTGAATGGTTGAATGTTTCTATAAGCGGCCCTGCAATCTAAGGACAACCAGTCCCAGGTGAACCCCTGATCTGCCCCCTGTGGTGTTACATATATTGAATTAATGGATGAATGATTGAAAAATACTCTGAAATAAGTTTCTAATAAACTATCTATTTAAAAAAAATTTAAAAAAAAAATTCGGCACAAACGTTCACACTGTTTTTTAGTTGAGTTTGATTTTTTTTGCCGCCACTAGAGGCAGCACTGAGCCTCCAACAAACCAAATTCCTCATACGTTACGACTATCTATTTATTTTTCTACTTTGTACATCTATTTATAACTTTTGTGTGTGTTTTTTTGTTTTTTTTTGTAAATTGCGCCTCCAGCCGGGAGTCCGTACAACATTTTGTTATACTCGCCTTTTATCGTCTGCGGTGAAGAGAGTTGGAAAATAAAGATTTAATTGCATTGTCTGAATCACCGCATCGTTATTAGATACATGACAATAAAATCTTGAATCTTGAATAATAACAATAAAAAAAACAACATTAAAACTTTTGCTGGTCTTACGTCAGAACAACAAATTGAAGGGAATTTTTTACTAGTCACAACATGCTTCCCTCTTCTAAATTGATATTAATATAATTGATAATGAGATCATTTAATTAATCATATTAATTCATTGTTAAAGTATAAGTCGGTAATCTGAGCGCTTTTGAATCAGTCTTTTCCAAGTTTTATTAACCTCAGTCTTGTGCTTTTGCGGATTTTGCCGTAATAAAACAGGTTTGTCCATTCCAAACTTCAGAAAGCTCCTCGCCCAGCAGCCCGGAAGGCTTCACTAAGAATTTCTCTGATGGGGGAACCGATCTGCTCGCGTTAAATTGGTGAGATGCCGCTTCGAATCACCGTAACCAAACAATGGGTCTGTGGAGAACCTTACAATGGGGTGGTCCGGTCGTCCCGCCTCGGTGCCACGGCAACCGAGGGCCGCCTTTTCATGTGTTGACGTTCACAAGCATGTCAACCAATTCAAGCATAAAAGCGAAAAAAAAAAAAAAAAAAACTCAACTGTGGGCCACTGTTCATAATCTCACACACACACACACACAGAAACTGACAGTAGGAGTCAACATCAAACGTTGCAGGAGCGCAAAAGACGCCACATTCCACCTTTCAGCCGTGAGTGAAACATTTCATGTCACTCCACATGCACACATCCGTGCACGTCCCGCGTGTGTGTTCTGCTTTTCTATTTTCATTATTTTTTTCTATCTACTGGAGTGTTGCTAATAGAGAGAAAATGAGCAGCAAATCGAGGAAAAAAAAAAAAAAAAAAAAGCTTTGAGGTTTCACCGCCGTTTTGAGATGAGTGATGGCTCGGTTTTCTGAAGCGGCTTTTTTAAAAAAAAAAAAAAAAAAAAAAAGGGGGAAATGTCATTGAGGAAAAAATGAAGTCACGGTTTCTAGATGTTGTTAAAAAAATAAATAAATAAATCGACCGCGTGGACGTCTCGACAAACAGCCAGGACTACTCAAAAAAAAAAAAAAAAAAAAAATCATGAAAACAAGGGAAAAAAAAGAGCAAATAGCCACAACTATATAGCAGGATTTTTTTTTTTTTTTTTTTTCCAAGTGGAATCGAGGTCTTGGGTGGATGTGTGGTTTCCATCCCGGAGCAGAAGAAAAAAAAAAAAAAAAAAAAAAAGAAAAGTGAGAGGCGAGAAGAGCGGCGCTCATCATCTCGCCTGGAGATAGGAGCTCCAAGGGGTTGCGGGGGGAGATAAAGCCATTTTGGCACGACCAAGTCCGGCATCCATCACGGGCCTTATCGGTCACTCGGGAAAGGTGCCCGCAATAAATCGTCAATAGCTGAGAGGCAGACAATGGGAGGCGAACGGAACGGCGCTCCGTGCTTGTTTTCACAGCGTGACTTATTTGGAGGGTAATCAAACGGAATGGCGATATTTATAACGTGAGCTCATTTCAAATCCAGCCGGAGGGGAGATAGGAGGGAGCGCTGATGGCTTCCAGATTCTGCGGGAGGTAAGAGTCGAGGAGATGGGGTGGCCCGTCTCTTTATCGCGTCTTTCAGAAAAAAAAACAAAAACAAAAAAAAAAAAAAAACCACGGGGTTTGTTAAAAATCGGAAAGCTGATTTTGGGATGACGTCAGGGACGATATCCTGCTCGGAGCGATGAACCGAGGGCGGACGTTTGTCGCGGAAACGACATCCCACGCACTAAAGACGGCGACAGCGCAGCAGCGATACATCGGTCCGTTATCTGGAATGGTTATCCTGCGCTCGAGGTTGCAGGGGAGCTGGATTTTATCCCGGCTGTCATTGGCTGGTTCACAGGTCCACATAGATCAGGGGTAGGAAACCCGCGGCTCTTTCATCCGAACACTCAGGCTCTGAGTGGCTTGGGAAAATAAACTATAAGTATTAATTAAAGTGTATTTTATCAGTTCCTTTTTTTATTTATTTTTTAATTGCATTAATTTTTTTTTTTTAGTTCTAAATTGGAAGATTATTGTGATCTTGAAATATTAAGATAAAATTATATCTATTATTTAAAATATAATGATATATTTTGTAAAATTATTATAAATAAATATAATAATATATTTATTATTTTCGACGCTCAAATAAACGTCACACTCGCGGAAGCCGGGATACCTGCCAAGCCGTCACCCCGATTTGCAGATGCTTTGTGCAGAAGTTCAGGAGTAGAAGTCCCATTAACCAGGTAAAATAATATTTATGAAGATATTTTGCAAATATTTATTTTCTATTGTTTACTGACACAGTGATTTTTTTCCCAAATTTTTTTTTTTTTTTTTTTTTTTAAATACCGGTCAAGGCTCTGCTATACGCTCTGAAAGCCCAGAGCTCAAAATGTTCAAAATGTGTTCATTACATAGATAAAATTTAATTTTCTCTGTAGCACTTCATGGATTACATAAGCAACACCCTACACACTTGTATAGTTATTTATTAGAACATTGTGACAAAGTTCTTTATCTTCTGTAATGCAATTTAAAAAACAAAAATTATTTTTTCATGATATTCTAATCTTTTGAAATAGGATATTTGAGTTTTCATAAGGTGTAAGCCATAATCAGCAATATCAAAATAATAAAAGGCTTGCAGTATTTCAGTTGATTTGTAATGAATCCAGAATGCATGGATTTTTTATTTTTGTAATTGCATTACAGAGGATAAAGAACTTTATCACAATATTAAAATTTTCTGAGACCTGTGCAGTGGGACCTTTATTTTAGACGTCAAAAAGTACTTGTGGCTCCCGGCGTTTTCTTTTCGGTGCAAAACGGGTCCAAATGGCTCTTTGGGTGTCAAAGGTCGCCGACCCCTCACATAGACAGACATTCACCTGTTCACCCTCTCATTCACTCATCATATAAACGGACGGTAAAATCTCGATTTACGAAATCCGATCGGTTCCTCGAACGAGTTCGTAATTCGATTCGCTCGTAGATAAAGTTAAATTTCCTCATTGAAATTAACTGGAACGCTCTCGATCCGTTCCAGCCTCCCCCCCTCCCCCCCTTCGGTTTTGTGAATAATTTATAATAATTATAATTTTTTAATCCCTTTTGGGGAAAGTCATTCTCTGTAATGAACCCATCAAGGATGAAACATGAGCATCGGGGAGCAGCTGAAGGGTTCAGTGTCTTACTCAACCACCAGGAATGTTCGGTTCCAAAGACGATTGCTCTACATCCTGCGCCAAGAATAAGAAAAATATACTTTATGAATAAGTCAAAGTCAACTTTATTGTCAATTCTGCCGTACGTTACTCCGTGACTCACGGTGCAAAAGTACCAAAAAAATGATCATTTGTCACAGTGAACAACAAGGAGTTATGCTGAGGTCGATATGGTTAGAGTGCAATTCTCTTTTGATTTGTTTTTAAAGTGACTAAAGTACTGAGATTTTACAGTGCATTTTTTTGCATTCAAGTGAATGAGTAGGCGAGTCCATGAAAGAGTTCTTATGGCAGGTAAATAAAACTACACATAAATGAGAATGTGATTAAAAAAACAGGTTTTATTGAGTGTATTATCTTGAAAATCGGACAAAGATGCCGACGGCAGCAGAGGAGGTCGGGGAAGTTTTTCATTTGGTGATCAATCGCTTCTCTCAAGTAACTCCCGACACCGGATATGACCATTTTTACGGCCCGCCGGCCACATCCGGACCGTTTCGTTTTTTTATCCGGCGCGCTAAACTATTTTTCTCTGAATATTCTAACAGGTATTTTCAATCAATATTGAATTTTAGAAACTTCTTTTTTTCCATTCGATTTTTTTTATTCCCAAAATAATGTCAGTTAACACATTTTTTTTATTTTTATTCATGATTTTACAATTAAAATTAAAAAAAAAATATGTATATTTAAACTGCAATTTTTATTTTGTTCACCAAGTTGGCCTGAACATAAAAATTAAATAAGAAGTGTGTCCCGCCAGCAAAAATAATTGCCCACCCCTGCCCTACACATTTAATGCTACCATGGGTTGCAAAATCGTTAAACTTCATTTTGTGAAAGCGGCTCCACTTTTAAAAACAAACTGTCTGGTTTTGATGCCTCCGTTGACGTTCCCTCCGTCCGCAGCACCCGAACCCCCGAATCATCTCCTTCCTTCTCACAGATGATGCTCTCCATCACCTTCACCATCAACTTCTCCATTTCTTCAGTCCACAACACACACACCTCGCTCACGCTTTTCCACGATTTTTCTAACGGCGCCACTTTACCGACAACTCGGTGTCCGACGCTCATCCCGTTCATTTCTAACTCGGATCTTTGTTCGTATCAAAAAGCACAAATCCACCAAGTCAAGGTTCAGCTGCACGATCATTGACTCGGGTATCTATAACGTCTGACCAATTTTGGATCTCCGATGAACCTCCTGCAAGTCTGTGGGAGGAACCAGGAGGCTCCACACAGCAAGGAATTGAACCGTGGACCTTCTCGCTGTGAGGTAGCTAACCATTGCTAACCACCGCTAACCATTGCTAACCACCGCTAACCACTGCTAACTAATGCGCCACTGCACAGCAAAAGTTCATATAGAAAAAAAAAAACAGTGACATGACGTTGTCTATTACACACACACACACACACACACACCAAGCACCCGATCAGCGACGGCTAGGTTTTTTTTTTTTTTTTGAAAGAGTCTCCAGGGAGGAGAAAGTTTGCACCAGCAATCCCCAGACGCACACACACACACACACACACACAGCATCTTGATCAATACTTTTGAGGCTCTCCAGACGCGACGCTCACGTGTCATCGGTGCTATTTTCAGATCGCCTGTTTATCATCACACCTTCCAACAAAAAAAAAAAAAAAACATTTAAAAAAATAAAAAAACAAAAAAAACGAAGGCCTCAAGCAGAAAAGGTTAAATCGCCATGACAACGTCTTTGAGTGGCACCCATTTGATTGACAATTCGAACCCCCGCCCAAACCCAAAACACAGATTTTCCCATCTGCGGGAAGTGGCGGTTGATGCCTGGCTTTGGGAGCGTCTGAGGACTCGAGTCTCAGCCGGAGGAACCGAACGAGGAAAATCTGTATATCGGCGTTTATCGATGGTTGTTTTTTGTAAAAAAAAATAAGGCTCGGGGTTGTTTTTGTTTCCCGGCTCTTGCCAGGCCTTCAAGCGCTTACAGAAATGTTTTCAGAACTGAAAAGGCGAAGGGGATCCTTGTGTGTGGAGCGAACGCAGAAACGCAGCCGACGCGACGGTGTCAATGCAACTGGGCTGTCAGCGTTGCCATGGAGACGATTGTTGTCTAACTTGTAGGATCAGTGAGAGGGTTGGAACTGTAAAAAAAAAAAAATTTTTTTTAAATGCATGTATAAAAAATATTTTTGATCGACGTTTAAATGATGAAGTGAAATGGCCAATCAGAGCGACTGTCATTGTAGTGGAGAGCTGGGATTGGTCAGCAGGCGGGCGGAGTTTGATGATGTATTCTCTCCAAATATGGGCATTGAGGCAATGAAACTGAAGTTTTGCTCACCAAATTGCGTTAAAATAAGAACGACTGGGATATTCGGTTTCAGTAAATTAAAGGAAATGTAGAAATAAATATATTTATGAATGTAAATAAACATGTACATATGGATATGTATATATACACATGTATATGAATACATACATGTATACAAAACACATATTTATATGTGTATATATATATATATACGCACACATATATAAACACACATAGATACACACACACAAACATATATACATACATACACACAAATATACATATATACACATACAATAGAGACAAATGTTTGCTCATTTTCATGTCCTTTCAAAACATACATACAACCTTATCCATGTATATGTATATATACAGTGTGTGTTAATATACATACATACATACACACACACTAACACATACATACACAGACACACACATATATGTTTATAATACTAAAATGTGGTCTGAATTTCTACACTGCTTTTCACACTGCTTTTTCAGAGAATAGTGTTGTAGATAGTATTCTCTCTCTCTCTCACACACACACACATACACGCACACACACATATGAGTACAATTAGTATAATGGCAAAAGTAATGCATCAAGTCACCGATGTGGATTTCAAAATAAAATCCTCTGCAGCTCGCGTGCAGCCACCGGTTGGAAAAACAATAATCTTTTTTTTATTTGGTCTTTTTAAAATAAAAAAAAAATAAATATAAAATCTACTTCGAATCAATTTAACCAATGACATTTTTTTTTTTTCCTCTTTTAATCCAGGTCAGACCAGAGCTGCGCCGACGCCATCCCTTTAAGCACCGTCGGCGAAATCGCCTTGTTTGTTTTTTTTGTGCTGTGCAGCGGATTCCGCCGCACACCCACAACCCATCACGCCGAGTGTTTTCAATTTTTTTTTTTTTTTAGCTCACATACTGCCCTTCTATTTTCATATTGGCAGCGGGAGCAAATCTTCTCTGTGGGGATTGAAACATTGGCCTCGGTGAGCCGCGCGAGCTGCGGAGACAGACGGTAATCCTCCGGCAAAACCTCGCTCATCCCGGCCCATCATTACATCTCTGTGACCTGCAGGGCTGCTTCCGAAATCCCCCTCCCGTCTCCTTCCTTTGTCCTCTCCCAGAGAAAGATGACGGCCTCCGCCCCCATCGTCCGGACCCTTATTACCATTTCAAAGATTTCCACATAAAATCACTCCGCGTGGCCTCGCGTCAGGATGTCGACGGAGGGGGGTCTCGGATTCCGGACGTCTCCGAAAAGCAAATCCAGGGCAATATTTTGTTTCTGTCCGGCCGAACGCGGGGGCAAGTATTCCTGACCTTACTTCAAAAGTTGGGTTGTGGGGGGTTGGAGGTAATCCTGCCCCCCCATCACGCTCCTGTCTGCAACGCAACCCAGGCCAAGGAAAAGACCAGAGTTCGCGCTTTACGCCGGTCGATGTTTTCGTTGCCACGGAGCTGTGCTAAAAATTGTTTATTATTTTTTTCCTTCTTTTTTTTGCTGTTATAATGTACCTTCAGAATCAGAATCACTTCATTTACCAAATAATGCTGAACAGACAACATGCAACAGGTATTAAATGTTGCTACTAGCTATTTTTTTTATTATTTTTTTATTATTTATTATTGTATGTATTTTCAAAATGGAGCAGAAATATTTATACTGTATTTTAGTTCATTTTTTTCCTTTCAATTATTTTTCCAAAAATGTTGGCCATGAATTGGTATTATTATTCATGATTTCAAAAATTGGAAAAAAAAGCCAAATAATTTAAATATTTAAAAATTTAAGTATAAAAATTCAAATTTAAATTTTTATTTTGTTCACCAAGTTGGCCTGCGTATAACAATTAAATAAGTAATGTGGCCCGCCAGCCAAAATAATTGCCCACCCCTTGCCTACACATTTAATGCTACGATGTGTTGCGAAATGTAACTCCGAGGGGCAGCACTCAGCCTCCCACAAACTTATCTTCTATCTATTTTTTTTATTATACTTTCTACATATATTTATAATTTTTGTACTGCTTTTTTATGCGTCCCTCCAGCCGGGAGTCCCTACAATATTTTGTGACACTGTCTTTTATCTGCCTGCAGTTTAAAGAGTTACAAAGTATGACTTTAATTGCATCGTCTGAAGCACCGCACTTTTACAACTTACATGACAGTAAAATCTTGAATCTTGAATAATAACACTTTAAAAACACTATAATAATAATAACAGTAAAAAATGACATTAACAACCCCTGTGCTTACATCAAAAAAAGTCCAAAGACCAAAAGTCGGAAGGAAACTTTAGGAGTTTTACTGGAGTCTTGTCATCTAAATTTGTATTAATTTAATTATCAATTAATTAGATAACATCAATTAATTAATTGTAATTACAAAGTAATTGAAAAAAATAATTATTTTTACATTAATAATTAGTTGGGTGGCATTAACTAATTAACTATAATTACTAATTAATTTGATAATATTAGTTAATTAATTTTAACTACTAAATAATTGGATAATATTAATTAATTGATAATGTATAAATCAATAATCTGAGCAGTTTTACATCAGCCTTTTTTCAATCTTGGATTTCCCACAAAATAGGTCTTTCACTTTTCAAGGCGACGTAACACAATCGGCAGCCAAAAGATGAGCTCTGACGAAACCAGTGGAGGGAAAATCCCCGGAGCGCTGTTGGCGGTAGAGACGGTATTTATGCCTTTTGTATGGATGAACGGGAACAGCGAACGACTTCCTGATCAATAATCAAAGCCATGGGCTGAAATAGCAGAGGCTCGGCGGATGTGCAAATGGTGGTGAAAAAAAAAATTGCCGCAAAAATCTTATCGTAGTCTCGGAAATAACGACCCTGTAAGAGTCACGGTCTTTTGTAAAATCTCAACCTGAGACGAGGCTGCGACTAAAACATTTAGTCGTGACATCATATCGGGAGCTTCAATTAGCTGGCGCTCGATCTGATCCCGTCGACACGGTGACTTTTTTTTATACATGCAAAAAGAAAAAAAAACAAGATCCGCGACGGCATCCGAGGGTGAACTTTCCGAGAATGCCTTCATTATTTATTCGGAAAAATTGCCGCGAAACATCAGCAAAGGTCGAAACAAGGCGGACGATTCTTCGTTTTTGTGCAAGATTCAAAGCACTTTTTTCACAACAGTTTTTTTTTTTTTTGTGATCTAGGATATGTGAAAACAGTACTGAGAGGTGTTACAAAAATGAACAAAAAAATAAAAATAAATAAATGAATCGTCACATTGTCTCACCTATTTATTTCGGGAAAGATGAGTTACGCCGTGTTCCTGCCCTTCAATCGGCGTGCAAAGAAAAAGGGACGATATGAGGAAGCGTGAAAAAAACGGCGGTCGGAGGCCGGAGGGGACGAGGAGGAGGACGGGGAAAAGCGAGGATTCGCCGGGAGAGAGCGTCGTAAACGTCTAACCGACTGCAGTAAACACCTTTTATAGGACGATCGTCCTGATTGTGATTCTGTTGGAAATCTGGTGTTAATGTTATTGTGGTTGAAGCGACATCCCGTCGCTATGACAACAGCGGTTAAATGTGTCCAGTAAAAGCCGTGTACTGTAAACACGCGAGTCCACTTGGAAAGTGTGTGTGTGTGTGTGTGTGTGAGGATGTGGGAAGACATCTTGAGTATCGTAATTTCCAAACTTCAATCCGCTACTCTTTTTGTACGCTTTGATCGCTGCGGCTTAAACAATGATGAAGATAATTTATGTATTTTTCTGGGCGAACGAGCTTCACGCCGCCAAAACGTTTAATCTCGTCAGATCCGACCAATAAAATTACAGGGAAATTGTAAGGCGATGGCTTTTATGGTTTTATTGCGCAGGAGGAAAACGATGATAACGATCGGCTGGAGTTGGACAAAGATTTACTACATGTAATCATATACATGTATTTATAAACACACATGTATATATGTTACATACATTTTAATATATTTTTCCATACCTTTAACTTTCTGTCAATCTTTACTGTTCTTTTTATTATTCTATTTTAATGATTCACTATTTTATTCTTTATTTTTATATAGTTCTACTTTGATTCTTCTCTATTTTACTGTTGCTTTCAACTTAAAGCAAAGAACATAATATTCTGATTCTGATTAATGGACTTTTCCAGGTATTATTGATTACTGGTCTTTTTCATCAGTTGTGTTAGAGGCAGTGTTCGGAAAAAGCATTTCCAGAATGTATTTGTGGAAGTTACCGGTATGTATTAAATTAGAATAAAAAAAAAATCAATGTTTCTGTGTAAATAACTTATGTTATAACGTGGACACCTGAAGCTTATAGACAAGTGCGGCCTATATATAGTCATTTTTATCCAGTGTGGCTTATATTCAGGTGCGCTCAATAATCCAGAAAGTAGGCTAATGGATTTTCTGTTAGTTCTTTTACATAAAATAAAGAAAATAATAATAATGATGATAATAATAATGGTAGAAATGGTAATAATAATATTTATAAATAATAATAATAATAATATTTGCATTGTAATTAGCTTCTAAGCGACAGCAAAAAGGTCCATGTTTCAATTCCAACATGGAGATTGCATGTTCTGACTGTCATAATTATTCACTCCTCTCGCAGTCAGAGAACATGGAGATCCTAAATTTTCCAGATTTTTGAATTAGTGCGTGAATGGTTGTTTGTCCTTACATGACTCCTGAATGGTTGTTTATCACACAATGTAAATGAGAGGGTGAATTATTGTACCCGAGAAACTCCAGGAGCAAGAGAGCAGGGTCGGTATAATAGAGAATGAATGAATGAACAAATGAATGATCATAAAAAATAAAATGAAAAAAAAAAAAAAACATTCCTGCTCAGTTCTGCTTTTTGTTTTTAGTTTTTTTTTTTTTTTTCTACATAGTTTTTTAAGCATTTCTGCAGATCATCCTGGGTCACCATATAACCCAAGCACCCAACTTTAAACCTTCCAGCGTGTTGGTTCAATACGACAGGCTGTGCCCGCGACGGCAGAGCAGGATCATACAGGAGGATTTGAGGAGCATTTTAGATGTCAAACAAACACACACACACACACACACACACACACACACACGGCGTCAGCACCTTCATCTCCGGCTAACATGAGCCAAAGCAGCTGAGGAGGGAAAGGGGATATTTCCTGGACGGGTCAGCGCTGTCTGAGGGATGCGCCGGCCCTCGGGCGCGTTACGGCTTAGACAACATATTTAGTGACGGCGAGGAAGAAACTATTCCTGTGGAGGAATTTCTCTCTCTCTCTTTCTCGCCTTTCCTTCTAGAAATACCCGAGACACTGCGGCAAACACACACACACACACACACTTGTCCGTCGTCTGTCATGTCATCTTTATATATGTAGGTTGTTGTTTTTTTCCAGTTTTACCGCTTCACAGATCTGTGATATTTTCTGCCTCCATTCTTCTACATGGAGGGAAAGGATCATGAGAATCTAATATGTATAAATCATTTGGCAAACGTCTTCTTTCATTCATTTATTCACATTCACTTGCTATTATTCGCTGCTCGTGGCAACTTTTGAACATGTTTGCACTGTTTATACTGCTTATACGTTATAGCAGAGCCTTCAAAACCAAGCTGGTTTTATTTTCAAAGCAAATGTCAAACAAATGTACTGTTAAAAAAGGCTTTTTTTTTTTGTATGCATGGTATCTTGTGGTGACCCGGCCCGTCTGTCAAATCTTAAAAGTCAATGCAGCCCCTGAGCCAAAAAGTTTGCCCTCACCTGGTCTGGGTGCAACTTGTTAAAAAAAGCCCTACCTATTTATGTGTACTGTTCACACTGTTTATTGTTTATTTATAAAAAAATAAATAAATAAATAAATAAATAAATAAAATAATAATAATAATCATTATTATTATTATTACAATAACATAAAAATAAATACATTATATATATATATGTGTATGTGTGTATATAAATATTTATTTATGTTAATATAATATATAGTATTTATATTAAACATATATATATATATATATACTAAATAAATAAAATTATATATATATATATATCAAATAAATAAAAAAAATAAATCAAAATAAATAAATCAAATAAATCAAAATAAATACAGTCTACACATATATATATTTTTTTCTCTTTCTTTTTGATTTTTTTTCTTTTATATTTTTTGATTTTTTTTTTTTTTGTTATTTATTGTTAACGCTCATAATTTTGATGCTGCTGCAACCACGTGTCCCCCAATTCCCCCTCGGGGACAAATCATCTAGAAGTCTGATGTGGACTGTTTGATTTAGATCCTGCTGTTTCCAAGTTATTTACTTACTGTAAACCACCCATTGACAACGTTTTTCTGATTCTTCAATTTTTGACGACTTTTCTTGCACGGTCCACTTTCTAAAGGGATATTCTACGTTATTCACCCTCTCATTCACAACCGGTCACTCACTTATTCATTCAAATATGATTTCAAAGGATCCAAACATTCACTCTGTCATTCACACTTCATATAAAGACATACAACCATTCACTCTCATTCGAATGTCATATACAGAAACTGCCATTCAACCATTCATTCATTCATAAGAGCAAGATATCAACAATTCAATCACACATTCATGCCAGAATAGTTATATGACTATTCACGCGTCATATAGAGACATAAAACTATCACGTCACCATTTAGTTAGAGAACAACAACAACAAACGAAAGAGCATCGTCATACTTCCGAAGGGTGTTCGACAAACACCAAATACCGGTACATTTTAAACCCCACAACACTAAAAAATAGTGCAGCCCAAGGATAAAACAGCCAGGCCTAAGATAGAGAACGTGGTGCGATGATGTCACTTGCACTGAGGATTGTGACCACGTCTATATCGGAGAGACCGAACAATGTCCGCACAAACGGAGGCCCGACACAGGAGAGCTATGAACATGGACCAGGACCTTCTGCAACACCCGGGAAAGACGCCCGAAAACTTCCAGATGAGCCTCAGTCCATTCGATCCGACAGGTTTCACTCCTTTGTTTAGCGTAACCTTTTCATATTTCAATCCAGGTAAACCCACTAACTTGCTCTTTTGTTCCAACAAACGTTAGCACAACAACCAGCCTTACACCTGGTTTCTGCACATCAACTCTTCCTTTTACACAACAAGCCATCACAACCCAGACCCGCCCAAAACCCTGGCGGTTATACACTGCTCAAAAAAATAAAGGGAACACTTAAAAAACACATCCTAGATCCAAATGAATGAAATATTCTTATGAAATACTTTGCTCTTTACACAGTTGAATGTGCTGACAACAAAATCACACAAAAATGATCAATGGAAATCAATTGTATCAACCCATGGAGGTCTGGATTAGGAATCACACTCAAAATTAAAGTGTAAAAACAAACTCCAGGCTGATCCAACTTTGATGTAATGTCCTTAAAACAAGTCAAAATGAATCTGTGTTGCTTCCTGAGTGGACACTATGATTTCACACAAGTGTGATTGACTTGGAGTTACATTGTGTTGTTCAAGTGTTCCCTTTATTTTTTTGAGCAGTATATTTGGAAACTCCCCAATCGGAGAACTGGGGAAGCTTCTCAGATGAGGCCCGAAACGTCTTCAAGTGAAACAAGTCCAGTTGCCAAGACAAGATTTTTTTAGTCACTCATTCACGTGTCAAGTATGGAAAAAAGGTCCCTCTCTTATTCATTAGAAGCGACACTTCACTCTGTTATTTATAAATGTATGCCGTCCAATCGACCTCTTGGACTGCAAACCCAAGCAGGCGCGAGGAGAACATGGAGGTTCCCCACAAGAAGGCCACCTTGTCGGAATCGGAGCTGACAGAAGTCGGTGGTTTCCTCCGTCCGCGGAGAGTCTGAAGGCTACCGTGGGAACCTCGCATCCGCGGTCGGCGGCTGCGCCTCTCAGGATCGGCGGCATTCCTCCCTTTCGCTCGAGCGTCCAGACGAAAACCAGCTACCTAAAAATACAGATGTATCCGACGGGGGCCGGAGCGCACGTGATGCGACTGGTGGGAAAACCTCCGCTGCAACAACCGTGAGCTTTCGTAAACGGGCGAGTGCGTTTTATTCGGTGTTGAGTGACGGTGAAAAAAGAAATACATTCTTTACAAGGGCCGCTGATTTACACTGCATGTTCGCTCTCCGGACGACGTATTTCGCCTAAATAGAAGCGCTTTCAGGAAAGGCGTTTTTTTTTTTCTCCAACAAGGAGGCGGCAGCTTTTGAAAAGATCTGCTGATACAAGCACAAAATTATTCTTGGCGAATTTTCCACGGAGCCAAACGCCTTTCCGTGCCTTCATCTTTTTACAAGACGAACCGTCACACAGAGTTGTAAGAATTGTTCAGCCCGAATTTTGCTCCAGGACAGGGGTGTCAAAGGTACGGCCTGCGGGCCGGTACCGGACGGTCCACTATGGCCCGTGGAATAAATCTACAATTTGAAGAAATATATAAAAATCATGACCTTCTTTTTTTAAAATAAAAATGCAGCTCTTATATTGTCTGCTAGGGTTGCACTGTTTTAGTCAGTGTTAGCAACTTAGCATGACACTATGGGACTCACAAGTTATAACACATGGCAGCAATGCGACTCTCGGGTCAGTAAATCTTATTTTTTCCGTATTGTTTGAAATGTCCCCGCTTTTCCGTTGCCTCTGACACACACATCAGCAAGATGTTGCTGTCAAAAAAGAGAAAAGTGGACATCCGGTGTCGGGTTTTCCCAGAAAAATGGACCGCTTTTTATTTGTTGGTTGAGGTTAATAAGAA
The DNA here is from genome assembly GCF_037954325.1 of Fistularia commersonii. Taxonomy (NCBI): domain Eukaryota; kingdom Metazoa; phylum Chordata; class Actinopteri; order Syngnathiformes; family Fistulariidae; genus Fistularia; species Fistularia commersonii. The sequence continues at coordinate 4,839,669 of NC_141319.1, read as the reverse complement.
ACCTGTGTGTGGATGCAGTAAGTTTGAAAAATACAAAAAAAAAAAAAAAAAAAACAAAATGCACGGAGAACTGAGAAGACAGAACTGAGGCTTGGTGTTGTTGACATTGCACTTCCTTTTCCTCATGGTTGTTTGTCATGTATTGTTTAAGGGTACATTTTTATCATTGACCTGTTCTCCTTTACGCTAAAACAAAGGAAACATTTGGACGTAGCGTTACTTCTGGGTAATTACGTCCCCTTGACATCAAATTTGGCCGTACGTGACCCCCGGACCAAAATGAGTTGACTCCCCAGCTCTAGGATCTAGCCCGGTAGCATTCAGGTGTTGCATGGCAGGAACAGCAACTAACCACGGACTATGAGCCGGGTTGAATTGTTTTTATTTTCTCCCTGCACTGGTTCATTGCGTTAGAACCCCAACGCTAGGTAATGCTATATCTATTTTAGCTGAAATGTTGATGTTCCGCTGGGAACCCTAGAAACCTCTCTGTGGTGCAGCAGGCCAGAAGAGCTCGGACCTCCTAGTCCCTCCATTTGCCGCCTGTTCGGTCCATTTTGTGGCGACGACGCAACTGATCAGTGATGGTAGTAGTTTTCGAAAGCTATTCCTGCAAATAGCACCTCTGGAACCGAAAAATAAAACAGCCCTTCGACCAGAGGTCCGCGGTCTTTGGACCCCATGCAGCCTGAACGCGCAAAGAAACAGCGTTTTCCTTGAAAAGGGAAAAGTTTCGCACGACGCGAAAGCGGCTCCCGCAAAAGGGACTCGAAATCGCAGAGAACTAATTCTTCCCTCAGCCGTTCGTTGCATCTGCAAGGTTAACCGCGGTCCGTATCCCCTCGCTCCACCCGACGACCGCTCCAGGCGTTCCTCCCCGCGCTTGGCGGTGAACCAGGCAGGGGAAAAAAAAAAAAAAAAGAATAACAAATGGAAAATAAACAGTTCAACTTTGGCAGCTTTAACGGTATTAATCATCGGGGAAGGTGATGAAGACAGGAAGCTGCCGTTCCAAGTGTTTATCATCCGTTTACAAGAGACATTTTTGAACATCCCGTAATAAAGCAGAACGGGAATCGATTCAACTAAAACACCGTTGCTGCTTCTTCTTCTTTTTCTTTTTTTTTTTTTTTTGTAAGTCATATTCTGTCCTGGACAAGATGCAGTGGAAGGTGTTTTTTTTTTTTTTTTTTTTTTTAATTGCAGATTTGCAGGTAATCTCTGCAAGGTATCTGCCGAATTCTCCTGCTCTCCGCTCCGGATTTGAAACAATAACCAGCTTTAATTTTGAAATGAAGGATTTTAAACCGCGTCCATTTGCTTCTTAACCATTTCAGCTCATTAAATTCATCACCGCGCCTCCCGTCGGCCGCCGGCCGCCGCCACGCTGTTGGATACAACCGCGGCGACCATTAACGAAAATGTATTTTTCATGACATCATAAATCTGGGAGAGTCCATTAAGGCCTTAATTATTACTTTCTCATTGATAATATCACACACACACACACATATTCTGTTTTATTTATCCACACCTTCATGCGTGGACAAATGAGTGCCCTCTTGTACACGATCAAACTCTAACGATTTAAATGTTTATGCATAATGTTTGGCTAACGGTTGGATGTCCCTTCAAGAGGTGTGAATGGTTGAATGTCTGCATAATACCATTCCATAATACACTAAACTAGTTAGGAACACTAGTTAGTAACTCTAGTTAGTAACTCTGGGCAGAATGTATTTATAGTTATTCAATTATGCACGATTTAATTTCCATTTTAACTGTACATTTTGTATATCATTATTTCTCATCTGTACATTTTCTCTTGTGAATTATGTTCGTTGTTTCCGTCTATAATTTTTAAATCACATGGAATGCATATATGCATGCGTTGCATGGGTATATTATACACATAGCAATTGATCTGTAAAAACTGGTGTATCACTGACATAACACTCCATGTCAGGCTGTTAACTTATTTAATTTATTGATTTAATCTGCACCTGCTGCTTTCTCGATGCATTTGTGCTACCGCGACCTCACAGCCCATTCGCATCCTGCTTGATTTTATTTATTTTTTAATTTTTTTTTTATTCATCTTCATCGCATTTATCATCTGATTTATCTATCATCCAATTGTCGAAAATATTTCGGCGATGAAAAATATTCGTGCAAATATGTGCGCGTCCAAAATGACGAGAAGTAACGGCAAAGGTCGAGGAGTCGTCTGCTTTCTCTGCGTGTTGCTTCCTTCAAATATATCGCCGTTATTCTTTTGTCATTTGTCCCATTTATTCTGCACAGAACAACCTCCTGCGTGCTTTTGGACCTCGGGAGGCTCGGAGAACCTCGGAGAACCCACATGGACGCGAGGAGGAGCACGAGATGACGACAACGGGATCCCTCGAATAAAAACTGCTCAAAAAAATAAAAGGAACACTTGAACAACACAGTGTACAACACCGAGTCAATCACATTTCTGTGAAATCAAAGTGTCCACTTTAGGAAGCAACGCTGATCAATTTTGACTTGTTTTAAGGACATTACATCCAAATTGGAGCAGCCTGGAGTGTGTTTTTTTACACACACCGGCTGAAAACCCTCATAGACATGGACTGAATCCTCCCCGATCACAGTTAATGCAAAAATAACCAAATACAGAATTAAATCAGCTAAAGGCGCTGGTCCTAGCAAGATAAAATACGCTTTTTCTCTATTTTCTTTTTTTTTTGTTGCTATTCTCCAGTTTTTAATGTTCGTAATCACAAACTCCAGCTCACTTTCCCGCCTAAATGTTCAGCGGCCGTGACGTAAAGCTGCTCCCCGTTCGTGACGACTTGTTCGTTCACATCGCAGAGAAAAAAAAAGGAAACCTCCGTATGTTGGTATGAATCACAACAAGGTGAATATTACGATATTCTTAATACTCAGAATCAGAATGTGAATCAAGAAAAATGTTTTTTTGTCCCTTTGGGAAAATGGGGAGCACGAGGAGTTTCATAGCAACCTAAAGCAGATCCAGTGTGACTGAATATATTCTGCTCAAAAAAAAAAATAAAGGGAATTCTTAAACAACACAATGTAACTCCATGTCAATCAAACTTGTGTGAAATCAAAGTGTCCACTTAAGAAGCGACGCTGCTTCATTTGGATTTGTTTTAAGGACATGACATCAACGTTGGATCAGCCTGGAGTGTGTTTTTATACTTTTATTTTTAGTCATGGGTTCATACATTTGATTTCCATTGATTGTTTTTGTTTAATTTTGTTGTCAGCGCATACAACTATGTAAAGAACAATGTATTTAATCCAAATAGTTCATTCATTCTGATCTCGGATGTGTTATTTTAATGTTCCCTTTATTTTTTGGAGCAGTGTATTTACAGTAAATGACCTGTGATTCCTTTTATTTATGTGCATATTAAAGGATGTGACTTTTGTAAAAATGCTTTTCGGAAAAGGGGGAAACAATAACTTCTGGAAATATAGTTCAAGGGGAACCTTCACCCGCGAAAATACCGATCTATCTATATCCGGAGCCGCAAATTAGAGGCTTAATGGACCCAAAATGTTTTCACTTCAAAGAAAGGCGTGGAGCTTCTAGATGAGATAACGAGTGATTTATCATTCATTGTGATGGGATATAATGAGTAAATATGAGAATCAAATTAAAATCAGACTGCAATATGAATCAGATGAATGCTGTCACGGAACTGCTGATCAAGATATGCGCTTATTATCCCGATGCCGGCTGGAGATATACCGAAATGGGATAATCTGTCATCAGACGTCAAATAAAATGCTTTGAGGATGTTGCCGGAGAGGGTCTGAGGGAGCCGTTTTGTGGGTCTAGAAAAAGCAGACGACAGGGTGCCGAGGGAGGACCTGCGGTCGCACGAGGAAGTCTGGAGTGGAGAAGTATGTTGGAGGGGTGCAAGACTTGTATGACAGATGTAAGGCGGTGGTGAGGTGAGATGTAGGTCCCTTCTAATTTGCACCGGAGGTCAGACAGGAGTCTCCGCGGACTAAGATGTTTGCAGATGACATTGTGATCTGTGGTGAGAGCCTGGAGGAACATCTAGAGAGGTGGAGGTATGCCCTGGAAAGGTGAGGAATGAAGCAAGAATACATGGGTGTGAATGAGGAGGACCTGAGCGGAGCAGGGAAAGGAAAGGGAGTGGAGATAAAGAAGGGGAAGGATTTGAAGTATTTTGGGTCAACAGTCCAGAGCAATGAACAGGGTGATGAAGAGGTGAAGACACACGTGCGAGCAGCTTGGAATGGGTGAAGAAAAGTGTCGGGGTGATCAAAGAGTAAGGAATGAAAGGTGTAGAAGACAAAGGGGAAAGGTTTAGCGGAGGGGATGGACAGATGTTGAGGTGTTTTTTGGGAGTGATAAGAATGGATTGGACCAGGACTGAGATGTTTTTTGGACGTGTACAGAGAAAGACGCGGTGAAGATGTGGCTAGAAGGATGCCAAGCTCGCCTAGAGGAAGACCTGAAAGGAGATTTACGGATGAAGGGAAAGGGGACGTGATTGTTGGTTGGTGGGAGAGGGTTGGATGGAGGCAGATGATTGGCTGCGTTGGCTCGTGAAGCGGAGCAGCCCGGAGGAAAAAGAAGATGATGCGCTACCGCGGGACGTCCGCCTCATGTCGTACTTCGGAGTTAGATCGATTTTACAACGTCCGGGCGGGAGGTCGTCCAGAGGTCGGCGCATCGTGGCTGTTGATGTGGAAAATGTACTAATGCCCCTCAGAGGAGATGACGATAGTTGTTTCGTTGAGCCCCGCCAGTAAATCCCTCAGCTGCTGGGAAACCAGGAAGATGCTAATGTAGCGGATAACTGCTCGCTAACAAGCACAATCCAGGTTAGTGGGGTTGGCGTGGAAAATTCACTCCGGACCCCTCATTTTGGACGTCGGTGAGGCAAAGCGAGTCTAAAGAGATGGTTCGGTCCGGGACAAACCAAGTCCAAATGATTGATAGGAGATGTGAGCTACTAGAATACCAGCGATGGCCAGTCTGGTGTCTCTCAAACACCGCACAATAAATACTCAAGGCATTTGTCAAACAACTTTGGAGTAAAAAGCATGTCCAAACAGGAGACTGCACGTATCTTTGGACTTTTCCATCGTGCTGAGACGATATTGACGATCATCTTTGTGATTTGCGCCCCCCTTCGCCATGTAGCATCTAGCTAATTAGCCACAATTTCAGCGCGTCCTTACCAGATCCGGCTGTGAGATTTGGCGAGGTCACGTTCAGTTACTTCCAGGCCGGCGTCTTCCGAAGGATTCTCTCGAAAGCACTTTCGAGCACCGATTATATCCCGCGGATGCCGAGCGTTCTTTTTTTTTTTTTTTTTTGTAAGCGAACTCAAACAATCGCCGGAGGAGGATTACCCCGCAGCCGCTTCACGGTCGCAAATCCCCGGCGCTCCGGCTCAATACGGGAAGCCTTCCAATAATTCCGGACCTCATTTATCACCTTGACTAAAATACACGACAAAATAGAGCAGAGACCGTCGAACCTCCCCGACCAATCAGAGGGACGGAGCGATGGAGCTGGAAAACAGGTGGACGTCTGGAGGACGGTCGGCGGGTATCTCAGCCAGGACGGGTTCTTCTAAATTAATCTGTTTGTTACTAACAGAGATCTGCTGCTGCTGTTGTTATTGGTGAGAACGACTTTATTCCGGTCCTTATTAATCCCATTATAAATCAACATATTGCAATAATCCGGGGGTTTTGGAGTCTTTCAAGTCGTGACATCATACGTTTGCATTCACACAATTCCTTATTTCGCGCAAAGTTTCAGATTTATGTTTTAATCTTAGTTGATAGCCTTCCTGTTTTTGCTTAATCTTGTACCATTTCTTTGGTTTCATTTATTAGTTTATTGAATTAAACAGTAACTTAAAATGACATAATAGTTTAATAATATAATAATTTATAATAGCATAATAGTAAAATAGTAATTTGATCATATTTTGGCAATATTGACATGAAAACTAAAAAAAGTAAAGCTAATATTTGTATGAGCCGAAACCCGATGATTTTAATTAACTATTTATGTATTCTCATGTTTTAATTCATTTGCTTTTTTATTTTGATTTATCTAATTGCGTATTTTCTTTGTTTGAGTGTCTCACGCTTTCCTGCAGATTTTCTCATATTTTTGTCATTTCGAAATGAAATTACAATTTGTTCGATTTTCTTAACCCTTCATCCATTCATTTGGCAAAGTAAATGTACCGTACTACCTATTGTTTTTCATTTATTTGTTTATTGAATTAAATAGGTAATTGTATGATTTTTTTTGGAGATATATACAAATGAATGAATAAAGCTAATATTTATATGAGTATGCCACTGATTTCAAATAACAATTTATGCATTCACATGTTTTTATTCATTTGTTTATTGTTTTTATTTATTCCTGCAAATTTTCACAGAATGTTTTCATTTTATAAAAACCTTTTTTCATCCCTTCATTCAGGATTAGCGGCAGAAGATGCATAGATGGAAAAAATAGATGAATATAGCACTGATTTCAAATGACTATTTATGTATTTACCATTTATTATCTATTTGCGAGTTTTTTTTATTCATTTATTTATGAATGTATTCGCTCTTTTTGAGTGTCCCATGCTGCACTGTAGATTTTCTCAGATTTTTTTGTTTTTGTCCAAACAGTGTTCATTCATTCATTTATCCATGCCACTATAATAAGAAATGTGAATCCACTGTGTACTCAGATGCAACTTTCTTAGCAACTTCCTTGTAACATTGCGCCAACAACATAACATTAGTTCCATGAAGGCTTCATTGCCTCATTGCCGCATATCATGCAGAACGGCTCGGTCTGTGGGAATCACCTGTTACGACAAATCCACATTTCAAGTAGAAATCAAGTAGAAACTCCTGGTATTGTCTGTTAAAATGTTTCTTGGAAGTTGTAGGCTCTTCTTTTGTCTCTTCACTAGACCTTTTCCCCTTAGAAAAGAAACTTTCCGTCCAACGGACTCATTTTGCCAGCTTGTGGGTTACATTATTAGCGCTCAAATGACCGAGATGTAACCGAGAGATTCCGGCCACTTTTATAAATAAAGATTGTTCAGACTCAGATAATATATCCAATGGAAATAACTGATGATTTCTTGGGCGTCCCGGTACCAATTGATCCACGGTCCGGGTTGGAGACCACTGGATTACAGGGGTCGCATATAGAAACACACAGCTATTCACTATCATTAAATCCACACAGAAAGGCAGAATCCAACCGAGTACCTGCTTGCTCTGCGGCAGAAGCGCAAAGCACTGCACCAGCGAGTCACTCTTTATGATGTATATTTTTTTTATTAATTCCACAAACAATTCAAAACACTTAGAATAGCATTTGGCTGTAGGACACAGTGACAGAGGAAGCTCTGGGCGTGTGTCTGGGCAGGACTGTATGAATGAATTTGGGAAGCCATTAATCTCAATGTAAGGAGTCCTGCAAATCATCACTCAGTACTTCCATAAAGCGACTCCAAGGGAAACCCGCCACTTAATTATACTTAAATCTGTGTCTGTGTAAGGCTTCTGGTGGAGGGTCACGTACGGGTCGACAGCAAAAAGACATTTTCACGTGATTTAATACGTGAAATTTCCAGGATATTATACTCTGTTGTCATGCATAAAAAATATCCATAAATTGAATAAATCATGAATAAGAAAAATAAATAAAAATACAAATGACGAATGTCTCAAAAAAAAAAAAAAAAAAAAAAAAGCCGTTAATAATATGTGTGTGTGATTCGTAGGAACACAAATGCATATATAATTTAAATAGGAGTCAATTGATAGAATAAAATGGATTGGCAAATTCGGTTTTACTTCGTATAGTGGACATGACCGACCTCTTAAACCAAAAAAGGTCATTCTTGTAAGGCTGGGGTCACACATAGACAACAGTACCGTGGTTACCTTTGTTGGAAAAAACTGTGTTCACACCAAGCCACTAGTTTCGCAACAACTGAAAGACTTTTAATTTCTATAATTATTACATGTTTGCTAGGTACCGCTAAACCACAGCAAAATCCTTGTCTGTGAAAAGAAGTTGGCAAATACAGCATTGCTCATTTGTGTATTCTGTTGTCAAATAGGGATTCACAAGCTCTCATCCTTCCCTTCTCTGTCCGCCATTGTCATTTCAATTTTCCAACTACTACCAATTGTCTTCAAAAGCTCTGTCTTGTGTCTGTCCAACGCTTTCTCATTGGTCGTTGGCGACTGCAGCACACAAGGCCCAATAGAAAGTTAAATTCTTAACTGTAGTCGGTTCTTGTCCCCTCACACACCAACAGGATTTTTGTGCTGAATCGCCGCGCCAACTTTGCCCGACTAGGTAGAACCAGGATATGAGATTCAGGTAAAGTTTCCCAGTCGAGCGCAGAAGCGGCACAGATACGGCGCAGGACTTTCGATCCAAAATACAACTGTATGCCCGAATGGCCGCGGAAAACGAAGAAGAGCGGCAAAAGGCTCTTCTTCAGCAGCAAAGGACTACTTGCTTCACTGTCTTGTGCTTTTTCACCGAAAACTCTGGAGAAAAAAAAAAAAAAAAATCGAAACCTGGCTCCGGATGGGATTCGGTCCGCATCTTATTTTACTTCCTTGTTTATTAGGACGGCAGTAATGCTGAGGTCGAGTTATGAAACGGTATTTCAGTTTTTTCCACAAGCGGGATGAAAGAAGTCTCTCTGGGCGGAGGTAATGAGTGTTTATGCCATACTGAAATAATATTGTATATACAGCAATAACGGCGGAGGCGAGCTCCGGCCGTACGACGCTGCCGACCGCGGCCTCTCATCGTTCACTCGGAGAACGTAATGACAGGTCGGCGAACTCTCCGGAATTGCGACCGCCATTTTTTAAACAAACGGCGGCGCGAAATTCACTTTGACCTTGAGGTGATCTGGGAACGGTTTACGGATATGCGTCGGTCAGTGGGTTATCAAGGACGTCAAGGTTTCCTTCAGTTACGCTGGAAAGCAACGCATTCCCTTTATAGCATCAGAGCTGAAAGTACGCTTTCAGCTGACATAGGTCATGAAGCTTCTTCTTCCATATGGTATCAGTTGCTGCCTAAAGCGTCACGTTTCTTGAAGGAGTTTGCCGCAGAATCCGTGTTCTGCATGGTGGCGATTCATTCATGGACAATAAGATGGGCCTACAAGTCACCAGCATCACGTAGTCCCAGTGGAACCGGAAAACCCCCCTGCCTCGGAGTAGGAGCTAAAGCGGTCCGTGGTACCTAGGTCCCTGATTCTTATGCCGTCCAATTGGACGAGAAACCGGCCCAGGTCCTGAAAAGGTTCAAAGAACTCCTAAAAGTTCCTGTAGTGGGAAAGATGTCATGGAGTTTCCATTTTAGCCTGGCTACTGCTAGCATAGCTAGACAGTGACATGCAGCAAATGGAACACATAATTGCTGCGCATGCAGTGACATTTAGCCTAGCATGCTTGTTATGCTAACTGTGGCCATGATGCCGCATCAACCCAAGAAGGGCAAAAGGTACACAAGGGGAAACTGTGGTTCAGCGGGGCGTCCGGTCAGTGGAAAGGTTGCCGGTTTGATTCCCGGCTCCTTCTTAGCGCCTCGACGCTAAGACGATGAAGCGGACAGCATTTATGTCGACGTCATGAGCTTCACAATGCGAGCGTTCATCAGTTCGGGCCGCTGACGGCTCTGCTTCACGGGTTCGGGTTCTGGAGATGATCCAGAAATATCAGCGTCGCTGAAATTAATACCGAGCTCGACGACTTGCCGAGCTGAGATTAACCCGAACCCCCGACGGCGCGGGTCAAGAGTTTCCACCGAGCTCCTCTTGACGCACTCCAACCCGGCGCTCCCTTCGCACCCGAAGTGGCTCGACTCCCTCCGGCGCAAAGTCTGCAGCCCCCGACTTCCCCTCCGTCAGTATATTTACCCAACTGTATTTGCTCAAGTGCGGTCAAACCCCGCTGAACCGCTTGAAAATAACGGATGGCGCCCGTCTCTGCGAAGCCGTTTACTGCACGAAGGTACGCCGTCATCCGCTCCTCCGGTGTTACGTGTCCAGAGGAGAAAACGGAAACAGAACCTGGGAATAATAAAAGTACCACATGCTTCACGCGGCGAGTGTTTTACACATCAGTTGTCCCGTGCTTTCTTTTCTTGACCACGACGAACAGGAAGGAGGAAGAAGACTTTCAAGGTCGTATAGGAGGCATGTTTCGAAACAGGAGTGAAGTAAATTCATCTTCCTGACAGTTTCAAAGGTCCCTGCATTATTTTCTTCTGTTCTCTGCATAATAAGAGGGTAATATCTCTTTTCGCCCCATCGCAGGGAGAATGCCAAACATGAAACGGCGCGACGTCGAACAACACGACGACGACGTGTCGAGTTCGGATATGTCGTACCCAGTGGTGGGTCGTCAGGGCCTGCAAGGCCTTCTCTGCTGGCCTAAAAAAATATCTATTTTGTCCATGAATACTTATTAAATGATTCCAAATAGTCTGTTCGCTTCCTTTCATAGCTTTCCCCCTGGCTGTGCCCCTTCCAGATATGTATTTTCATATCAAAGCATTTAACCAATCACATTTTAGCCATCATCTGTTGCCAGGCAGGGTCAAAGTCAAAGAACTCTGCCTTGGGATGGGGGGGGGGCCTGCACAATCGGTTCTGCAAGCCCTTTACGCAAAAAATAAGTGTTGATAACGCTGCTTCAACCAATCAGATTTCGAGCTGGCGACACCAAAGCCTTCATGCAGGCTTCAGCATTTTTTTATAACCATAAACTAATTATTGGGGGGGGTCAACACATCGCCGGTCTATATAAAGCGGCTTCTCATTACCAAAAAGCTGCAGCGCTCAAGCGGGGGTGGGGGGGGTGATTCAGACTGCTACTGAAGGCCCAGGTGTAAAATGCACGGCCCGCCACTGGTCGAGAAAAGAAAACGACACTCGGGCGACGTTGACGTTTTTTTCACGCTCGGCGGTCCGCGCGACGAAAACGCTCGCACTCGGGTCGGCCCGATCAAAATGGCATTTTGTTTTCTTTTCATCTCTCTCTCTCTCGGAAAATGAAAGCGAGGAGGTAGAGGGACGGAAATAGACAAAATGACGCCGGCTGACAGGCAGGTAGCGGAACAGCCTGCAGCCGTGAAAACGGCCTCTCGATATGTAGGACATTGCTCATCAGCACAGTCACTCCTGTCCTTCCTCCCTCGCGCCGGAGGAGTTCTTCCATTAGCTCGTACGCGAACGCCGCGGACGAAAGAGTCGCCCATGATTAATTCACGCGTTTCAGCCTCGGCCTCCTCGGACGGCACGGCTCTGCTTCTTCTTCTTCATCTCTTGTAAAGTTTACATTTTTGTCTCATCTTTCAGAACAGTGATGGATAAAGGGGGGGGGGTAGAACACTGGAGTCTGTCCGTGTGTGTGTGTGTGTGTGTGTGTGTCTATATTTGTCTCCCTCGGCAAAGGCGCGTATTGATGGATGTAGCGGGGAGTTGCTGGTTCCACTCTGAGCTGTCAGATCACATATGAAGTGAAAAGGATGTTTTTTTTTTTTTGTTTTTTTTTTTGCACTGACTCCACTCTCTGCAAAGCCGGGAAGGCACTTCTTATAGTCCTTGGCATTTATATGATTAGTTGTTTCATCCGTCGTCAGTATTAGATCATCTCCAACAGTTAGAAAGAGATTATAGTGACAGACTTTCAAGTCCCGTCCACTTAAACATTTTCTTTCCCTGTTATAGATGACGTTCAAAACTCTGATTGTGCTGTCAAGCTAGCTCCTTTGCCACCGTAGGAGCTTTTTACGGTTCCTAAAACCTTTCCTCGTGCAACCGGACAGCACGGAAATCAACGATTGCGTCTTTTTACGGTTCCATCGGAACTCGCGCCGGTGAAGGAAAAGTCACAGTTTCCCGACTCGCTGGAGAATCTTCAGATGTTTCTGTTCCGATCAAAGCTGGTAGCATCAAAAAGCGAGACGCCGTGTCGTTGCCAAGTCTCATCTGAGCTCATGCTACATACGTAAATAGGTACGTCTGTTTCTAGCGGTGTCAAACGTCACTGCGTCGCACTGTTTTGCGCGCAGTGCACGGTTTGCTATTATTAGCCCCGAACTTTTTGTAGAACGGAGCACCTTCTCAGGGACTTTTGAGCGTTCGGACAGCGTTGGAACCGAAGAGCTCAGTTCCTTGAACCATTTTAGCTCCTCTCCGAGGTAGTTACAGTTCCAGAAGGCCTAAATGACGAAGGTTCATGATGGAACTCCGAAGCCACGCTCATGATCAGATACTTCTCGTGGACCGCAGGGCAGCTTTAAAAAAAAAAAAAGAAAAACGATCACGGTCACTGCTCAGCTGTTTTCTTGCAACTAAATGGACGGAACCAGAAAGCAACAGACTGACATTGAGGTCCAGCCGCTTCTGTCCTGCTAACCCGCAGAGGGGTTTCCAGAGGAACATCAACATTTTGGCTAGAACATGTACGTTGTTTGCTAAAAGGGAGTTGTTCACATGGCTAAGCAGCGTAGGGAGGAAATGAAAACACCTCGACCCGTCTTTTCTTACATGGTGATTATTCCCGCCATGCAGAACATGAACGCGGCAGCAACTTCGCTCTCTATTTTGTCTTTGTCGATTTTTTTTTTTTATTGTACCTTATTATTGTACCCATCATGGATGAACCAGGAGCGGTTGGCTGCCATGTAGCGTTGCCAGGGGAGCAGTCAGGGGGTCGGTGTCTTGCTCAACAACACTTCGACAGGCTAGGAGGAACCGGCAATTGAACCAGCAATGTTCGGTTCCGGGGACGATTGCCGCCCCGAGCTTACGGCACCCGGTAATCCCAGGATGTCTAACCAGGCTCGACCCTGCTTCGCCTCCGATAGCTTAACTTTAGACGAGATTGGAGTTGTTCATGGCCGCAAACATTTCTTTTTCGCATTGGTTTGTTTTTGGTTGTGGCGCTTGCATCCCTACTGTAGTCCCTTGCTGACCCAAGGAAAGCAAAACTATAAAGATCCCCTGTAGAAGGTAACCAAATTCAACTTTTGCGCCCGAAAGTAGCTTCCTCGCTCCTCCGGAGGGGCGGTTTTGTGAAAGAAAGAAAAATGCGGTCGAAAGTAATCCCAAATGACCTTGGGTGACCTTGCGTGGTGCTGTACAGTCGACCGTCTCCAGCGGGACGACCCGGCTCGGGCGCCACCGCCATCATCATCATCGATCTTCGGCTGTCAGCTCGATGCCAAGGAGAGAAATTTTGGAGCAACTCATATCCTGTTGGTTGTTCCATGAATTCCAAGAGCCGCAGCCGGTTGTGCCCCGTGGCCATCAGACAGCTGTGCCCGGCGCCGTTTGGCATTCGCCGCCATTGTCGCCATCAACACGCGGTAGATTATCTGCTACGTCTCCAGAAAGGTCACCGGGACAGAGCGGGCAGCTGAGTTGTGTTTTTGGCCGGGCGCTAACGGCCAGACAAACGGAGCCGGGAGGTAACGAAGTTATAGCGAAGCGAGGGACGCGAGCGTAGCGGCTCCGCCAGGAATGCGGGATTTCTCGGCGGGGCGCTGAGAGACGTGCGTGACTAAAACGCCGGGTTCACGATAGGCTACCGTTGACGGCGCTAAGCTAACGTGCTCGGGGGGAAGTTGGTCTCCACCCACCTTCTGCACAAACAGACAAGAGATCCACCTCTATCTGCTCATCTCACATTTCAAAGATGTTTTGGAGTGGAGTCAGGAGGGGGCAACACGGGTGATAACATCACCACATCTGCCCCCCCGCCGGCCCCACGTGCACAGATGACAATCCCGCGCCCTGGACGACCCGGATCGCCGGCCGGCGAGTGATCCGATCTGTTGCAACACTTTGCGTCCTTGCACTTTTATACACTTGGCAAGTTGTAACAGCGGCGTTTCTTTTTTCGGGGAAGGGTGGGGGGTCACTTGTTTAGCGCTCTTGTTTGGTTTAGCCGAGTTCCTGAACTCTTGTGATAGCGCAAGAGTTCAGATCTGGCAGACACAACAACCTTGACTAACCCAACAGACAAGATCTAGCCCAAATATGTTTGTCCCGAAGCACCTGTGTGTAGATCTCAGGCGGTGGGAATGTTGTTGAAAAATACGCCCCCTCCCGCGGAAAGATCCCCCGAACCACTATAACGCTGTAACCGGATCGCCCTCGGGACGTCTTCAACTGGGAATGACATGTTTATAAATGAATATGAAAACAGGGGCGGCACGGCGGCGCGGTGGTTAGCGCTTCCTCAGATTCAGAATCCGAATCCTTTATTGATCCCCCAGGGGGGGGAAATTGCTTTTTGTTGAAAGCGGCTACTGATAGAACGATAAAAATGAAAAAATAAAATGGTGCCTAATAAAAAATAAAATAATGGAAAATAAAAAAAAAATGAAAATAATAATAAAAAAAAATAGAACAGTCAAGATCGAAATAAATAGATAAAAATAAAGGTATGTCAAACTATCTAAAAAAATATAAAAATTTGTGTAACATATATCGGATTCCGACAGTGGGCATTCCTCGTGTAACCAGTGTTACATTAACCAGTAATAATTACTGGTTGATGTAACAGTGCACTTCACTCTTTACTTGCACTCTATTATTATAAATATTATTAATCAAACTCATTAGTTATTTCACGGTGCCTACACTATGACAATGAAAAATCTGTATTCTTGATTCTTATCATCATTTGTCACCGTGGGATTGTGAGAAACATTTTCTCCATTCGTCTGCTTGTCCAGCACTTGCGGAGAAATTGACAATGAAGTTGATTTTGACATAACGTAAGAAATCATTAATATTCAGTATCCCTGGCGATGAAACACGTATGACTTTCTTTTATATATATGAGGAAGAATAAATGAAAGAAACGTGCTGATGTATGACAGTAACAGGCCTCTTGACATTAAACTGAAGCGATATTACCATCTATCAGGACCCCACACACACACACACACACACACACGTTTGTTTGTCTTGTTTTGCTTTCTGTCTAACTACAACTACGGCCCGACGGCAGAGAACCTCCCCCTCCCGGCTCTTGGAAAAAATAATAAATCTTTTAACGTTTGAAGTCGCTGTATTCCGGAAAAATAACCCCCCCCTCCCCAAATCCCGCCCCCCGCATGAACACAACGCCTCGGGAATGTAACTTTTGTTTTGACTTTTTTTTTTTTTCTCATCTGCCGATTATTATTTCGTGCAAAGACGCCCCATAAATATGAGTGACACGCAGTCATGTCATGTTTATGAACAGGGCACTTAAGAGAAATGAAAGAGCTTTTTTTTTTTTTTTTTTTTTTTTTTTTTTTCTTCTTTTTTTGAATCTGGGTTCTGTTTCAAGATTCCAGAAACCATCCAGTGTTCACTTTGCTCTCTGAAAGAACCCATGAGGTTAATCCCCAGGCAAATAATTGAATCTTGACCCGGCTATTATTATCTTCCTTAACTGTTCCACTCTGCAGAAAGCTGACCTTGTAAAAGCCTCCCACCCTCCATCGGCCCCTCTGATGGACACACACACACACACACGAGTGTGAACAACTCTTTCATCTTTGTTCAGCCAGACCCCTACACACACACACACACACACACACACAGTGAGCCACAAACATGCCTCCACCCGCATGTTAGCAAACACCTTAACGCACGGCCGCCCGCAGGAAGATCGAACCCGGGATGAAAATACAAACGCAACCGCACATAAATACGAGGTGATAATCGCACGCAGGTTGGAGTGTGTGGGCCAAAACACACACACACACACACAGGCTTTGTATTGAAGGGAGGAGGAGGTGAGCATGGTGTGCCAGTGGGTGGTAAAGGCCGTGTCTGAGGCAATCTCACACACCCTCAACAGAGAGAATGAAATAAACATCTGGCGACGCCTGCCCATTGGTTAGAACCCGACACACACACACACACACACACACACACACACGTGTGCAGAGACTGACAGATTCCGCCTGATTCAAATGAAAAATACACTTGAGTAGTCAAAGAACACTTTGACCACACTTGCTGAACCTTTTCGCTCTGAATTGCACGCTCACACACATTATACAGCGTATGCACATGTCTTCTGGTGGTCTCGGTCTTCACGGTCTCTTGGCTTTTTGTAATTAAATTGAATTCTCATCACTCCTGGGGGAGAGGCCGGGGCGGCGGAAGAGGGGGGGGGAGGGTGTATGTGGTCTCTGAGTAAGCATAATATGGCGAGAGAAACAAGTGTGGGAAAGGTGCAGCGCGGCTTCTCCGCCCGTGGTACTTTAAAACACATTAGCATGAACACATCATTATTTTCATTCACGCTCTGTGCACAGTAATAAAAGCGGGGGTTACCCCGAGCAAACGGATTCGGAATAAGACTCTACGTCCGGGCCGTTCGGGTCCCCGACACCATTCTCGGGGAGATGGAGGCGGCGACGCCTACGGCGCCGCTACAGACGCACCCGGGAGGCGTCACCGGAGCGTGGCGGTGGAGCTCGTGGTGACCAAGCTACGGCTGAATTTAGCCGTTCGCCGTGCTCACCTTCCGGGGGTGTTTCTGCGGTTTCTGCAGCAGGTGAGCGTTCGGGGTCTGGTCGTTACCTGAAAGTACGCAGGGTTGTGTGCAACACCTTGCAGGTAAGCGGGCAGCGACATGTACCACTGCTTTGGAGACTTGAATTTATTAGTTTGTTCATGATCTTTCCTGATTATCTTGAGGTCAAGGTCACATATATGTCATATGGAGACATTAAGCCATTCACTCTTGCATTCAAAACCCCGAAACAGACACGCTAGCCACTGCGACACCATGCGGATTTCCAGGCATGCATGCCATAAGCTAAATCTATAAATGTATAAAAAGAATATATCAATAAAAAACAAGTTCCAGGGTTGAGTTGCACTTTGTAGCAATATTCTTCAAGACCAAGTAAGCAGAAATTATATTCTTATTATTAGTAGTAGTATTAATTGTAGTAGTAGTAGTAATTCTTCCCCATTATTAATAATAACTGCAACAATAATGACCCAATGATTATATATATATATATATATATATATATATAAAGTTCCACTATGTATATACATTTTCAAGACATTTCCAAGACCAATTTAGCAGATAATAATAATCATCATCATCATCATATTAATGATTATAATAATTATGATAATAATGATAGCCATGACAATAATAACAATTATTATTATTATTATTGTTATTGTTATCATAATTATTATTATATGGTATCCTTTATTGGTCTTGAAAAAAATGAAATGACAGCTTGTCATTTAAAATTGAATTATTTTTTTAATGATTACCATCATTGTAGCCATTGTTATTATTGATAATAATAAAAATGATGATCATACATATTATTATTATTATCATTATTATTGTTATCATTATTGTTGTTATTATTTGTGTTTTATTTTTAATAAATATAATCACACTTGTGATCACCTTTGAGTTGTTAAAAAAATAACAAATATATACATATGTGTGTGTGTGTGTATTTATCTCATGCAGCAGAGTAATTGCGAAAATCTGAACCTTTAAAAATTTTGATGTTCCTTTCTGAACATCTAAGTCCCGTCAGAAATTTGCAAGATGACGCCTTTTGTTACAAAATAAAAAGGAGAAACGGAAACATAAGAGTTACGGGAGCGGTGACCTCTGACCTCTGACCCCGGCAACCGGCACCGCAGATCCACGGGGTTTTCACAGACGCACCCGTGAATCCGGGTTGTTGTCTCGTCGAGGCCGACGATCGAGTCTCAGTGAGAGGAAAAGGGAGGGAGAGCCTTTTATTCTGATATTATGATAATCTGACCTCTCAGCCGTAAAACAAAGCTCCCTGTCAGGTGAAAACTGGGTTCAGCTCATTACCTGTCTAATAGCCCCCCCGCCGAGCTGCACGGCGGCGGCGGCGTCACACTGCGGAGGGGACATTTCTGCAGAAGTGACTCGGAGAACAGAAGGGGAACAATGAACTGAGCAAAATCAATTTTTTTTTTTTTTTTTTCCCTTTTCTTTTCCCTCTCAGAATTCGTCTTTGAGTGCCAAAACCGCAGAAGAAGTGAAGCTACTTAAGTTTTCACGGCCAAATCGGCCCTGGAACTGTCTCGGAGCCGGCTGTCAGAGTCCCGCTGCAGATATTGGAAATCTGCAAAAGCGCTTGAGGGTAACACTTTGATCCGGCGTCCCACGGGGGAACACAATCTCCTGACGTTTATTGTATCTAATATTGCCTGTTTGCATATTTTGAAGTCGGCGTAGCTTTCATTCCTAAAAATCCCAGAATGATTTGGCATTTGATTAACTTTATGGCTGCATACAAGCTAAGCGTTCCCAGCTGGTGGGGCGTAAGGATCACCGTCCTGCGACTACAAGTGGGTGCAAGTCTGGTCGAGTCAGATTTTTATGTAAATGGCGCCAAATCACGACGCGGTTGTCCGACGACGCTTTCCATGTACAGCAGGTCTGCACGGCGCTCCTTCAGATGATTCACAGACACCCAACACCCTCCCATGAGCAAGCATTTGACAACGGTGGCAAAGAAATGGTGGACAGATCCCAGCTCAGTGTGGGCGGCCGTCTGCCTCAACCAGCTGGCGTAGAAAAACAAATGATCTCTTACTACTAATAACTGTAGCGCTAATAGTTACGTAAGTGGCTGATTGATACGATAATAGCTTTAGTATTCATAACAGAAGGAACAATAATTGCGGTAGATCAGGCCACGCCCCCTCACAAACTGGCAAATGGGAGAGCGCGGGGACTTGGGAGAAGACACCGGGCTACCATCAAGCCCAGGAAAAGGAATGTTAGTGCCGACAGGATAAGAAGAGTTGAAGGAATGAGTCCAATGCATCATGGCAAACCCCACAGCAGAGTGCGCTATGGCAGCATAACTGGGGGCTAGCTAAATGCTAACAGTACCCTTTGTAAAAAAGAAAGGTTTGAAGTCTATTCTCTGTCCGACCCCCTCCCCCAGATGAAGATTAGAAGATGGTTCCACAAAAGAGGAACTTGGTAACTGGATGCTCCCCCAGAGACTCGAGGGGCCACAAGTAGCCCCGCATCCTCGGAGGCCAGAGATCTGACTGGGTGGTAGGGTTCTGACAGTTCTTTGAGATACGATGGCGCCCGGCCATTTAGGGCTTCATAGGCGGGTAAAGCCGAGAAAAGCTGAGTTTGTTTTTCTTTTCCCCGGCTTTCTGTTTGTCTGTTGATGCAGTCCAACAAGAAATGGCACTGGAAAGGCGATCCGGCAGGCCAGT
This sequence comes from Fistularia commersonii, assembly GCF_037954325.1. Lineage (NCBI taxonomy): Eukaryota > Metazoa > Chordata > Actinopteri > Syngnathiformes > Fistulariidae > Fistularia > Fistularia commersonii. Next base: position 4,820,329 of record NC_141319.1, on the reverse strand, counting down.
CCTTGAAAACGGACACTGACGCTGTCAGAGGGACTCCACGCTGAAGGCTATAAATCCCCCGGGCGGCCAGGCGATGGCGGCGAAAGCAGACGTTAGCGTTTGATCCGACCGCGGTTTGAAAATATTCACCAGAATCCTGTGAGACTTAAACACCACACTGAGAGGAGAAATAAAAACTACTGTATATGTACCATGCAAGTATGTGCAAACTGCCCTGGGCCCCAAAGAGGTACTTCGGAGTCCCTTTATTACTTCCGGGTTTTGTTGTGGGTAAAATACAGATCAGCCAATCACAAGTCCTCCAAGGCGTCCGGGCGCAGCGCCAACCCGCCGTAAACCACTTCCTTCTCTTTAAGGCCGAACCGGCTTAGGTTACGCACACACACAGGTACGTCGGTTTCAAACTTTCTTAAACGTCACTGCCCATGTGCCGGACGTCGCCATGGTTGTTCAACAACGAGGGAGTTCCGAGTTCACGTCCAATGTTCAGGTTCGGAGTTCCATTTCAGACATTAGAAAGAGACGCGAAAAGAGGCGGCGCAGTGGACGGCGGCGATCTTTGCGGCTGTTAAATACATAGCGGTATGCAGACGGGGAATTCATCTCCCTGCTCAATTCTTGTCAAAATCTTCTGGTCTTGACAACTGGACTTGAACTTGAAGACGCTCCTGCCCTCATCCAAGAGGCTTTTTCGGTTCCAATAACCTACGGGGAGTTTCCGAATATAACTGCCGGGGTTTTGGGCGGCTCGACGTTATGCTGGTTTGTTGTGTAAAAGGAAGATTTGATCTGGGGTTGTTATGCTAACGGACTGACAACGTAGGTTGAAGCACAGGTTGTTCCCTGTTGTCTGTCTTCTCTAACTCCTACACAAGTCGAAGGGTGGTCATCCCAAATTGTGAGGCAACATATCTTGTTATGCTAATGGGCACCATTTGCATGACAACCCCCTTATGCCTAGTCTCTGCAGATCTGATTTTTTCATTTAAAATAACAAGCCACCATAGCTTAGACCCACCCAAAACCCTGGTAGGTATATTCGGAAACTCCCCAAAGGTCATTAGAACAGTGGAAGGCTCTCAGATGAGGGCTGAAGAGTTTTCAAGTGAAGAATTCCCCATAACCTGGATGAATGAGAACCTCCACAGACAACTCCCTGGTTGAATCAGTACATCTGCTCTGGTCCTTTTGCCGGTTGCGTTTGAGCATACTGTGCAACATTGCCCGAACCACGACTGCTCCATTTGCCGCATCCGGCTGCACATTCGCAAGCTTCCTAAAAACCTACAGGATTACACAGGAAACAACCACAGAGGGCGAACATGAGGCTCCCTCTTTATGCTTGTTTAACCTTGAGCGTACGTGAGTTTGTAGTCTATGGTCTCCACTTCCAAGGCGCTTTACGCTGGAAAAACATTCACCGATTCACAAACCGATGGTAGCAGAGCCGCCATGCTCGGCTGGAACCCAGGGGTCGGCAACCCGCGGCTCTTTCATCTTTACACTGCGGCTCTGAGTGGCTTGGGAAAATAAATTACAAATATTTAATTGAAGTGTATTTCATTTGTGTTAATTCCTTTTTTTTAACTTTAAGTTCTAAGTTGGAAGATTATAGTGATCTTGAAATATTAGATAAAATTATATTTATTATTTTTCGACGCTCAAAATAACGTCACACTCCCGGAAGCCGGTAAAGTCCCGATTTGCAGATGCTGTGCGCAGAAGTTCAGGAGCAGAAGTCCCATAAACCAGGTAAAAGAAATATTTATGAAGATATTTTGCAAATTTTAATTTTTTATTGTTTAATGACACAGTGATTTTTTTCCCGATTTATTTTCAGAATTCAGGTCAAGGCTCCACTACACGCTCTGAAAGCCCAAAGCTCAAAATGAGTTCATTACATAAATAAAATTGAATTTTCTCCGTAATACTTTGTGAATTTCAGAAGCAACACACTACGTACTTGTTTATACAAAGTGTAAAGGTAATAAAAAGCAATATATACAGTGGTACCTTTATTTTAGACGTCAAAAAGTAATTGCGGCTCCCGGTGTTTTCTTTTCCGAGGAAACCGGGTCCAAATGGCTCTTTGGGGGTTACGGGTTGCCGACCCCTGATCGCAACTGGGTAGGTTCAGTGCCTTACGCAAGGACACTCGAGTCCTATCGCAGTGACAACGGAGGGAACCCTGTTCTACCAAGTGACAACCGCCTCACATCGCGCAAATCCATGAAGTCTCAGTGACCCACGAGACAGCTCATCGCATCGTGACACGCGACGTCAAGGTTTTAGGTTACTTTGCCCGCTCGGTTCGGCGGCGGCTCAACGTGGCATTTCGGAAAGCAATTATTCTCAGCTTCTCAGGCGGTTACCGACGAAGCCGGTGCTGCTAATAAGCAAATGGAAAACCCGGCGACGTTTAACATTTGAGTCAAGCAAACGGAAGTGCCCGGGGATAAAGTAAAAACCAAGCGGATGTATTTTCGCTTTTCCCCGATCTTTAATTTGCTTTCGTTCGGAATTCCCGGCCGGGGCGGCGTCGGTGCACGCAAACATGGCTGCCGTTTTCACTTTGATTCCCGAATGCTCGTTCAGACGGCGGGGGATGAGATGGGACACTTGAGCTAAAGTCCTAGCGGGGGAGGAGATGGTCTTTAGTGGGAGGAGAACGACTTGTGAAGAAAACAGGTGGCGCCACTTCAAAGAAGGAGAACTCTATGAATTATGGGATATAATGTGACCGTGGACTTTGGCAGGAAGCCCCGGCAGTGCGGGGTATCATTCTTTACGGACAGCGAAGCTCACTATCCTTTTCTTTGTCTGCAGCAATAAATAAAAATGGTTTCACGCTGTATAAGCTGGAAACCGTCTCCCTGGAATTAGTCCTCAAATGATCTCACTTCATGTGAAATTCCTTTCGGAAAAAATGAAAATAATGATGTCGTTTCCTTCACCTACCGGCTGGACGAAGGGGACCGGCAGCCGACGCGGATTAATCGATTCATCCCTCACAAGCCGATATCACTTTCTCCTCTCCGGACTAATTTAATTGCAATATCCGTCCACAAACGCTGCTGCAAGCCTAATGATTTTTCAGCGGAAAGGCAATTATCATCAATATCGCGGGCCGTATTTCGGAGCATACTTAAGAGGTTAAAGTAGGACGACGAGTGCTAAAGCGGTGAGTGCATTCTGAAGATTTACGTCCTCCGAGTACGATTCAACTTTTTCTTTTGGAACTTACTTGTATGCTTTATACAACACCTTTTTTGGGACAACAAAGTGTAAGAAGTGTCTTTCTTTAAAATTTCGTTCCAGGTACCAGCTTCAAAACCATTGTGAAGAAGACAAAGACACAAAGGACAGCATGGAATTAAGCCGGGAGGGCTAGGACCGCGTTGTCGCTCCATTTTCCGCAAGTTTTAGCGATTTTTTCGACCAATGACCTCCAGGATCCACATGAAGTATCAAGTCATGACTTATTTGACCAATGACCCAGCGCTTCTCATAGGAGTTCCCGTGGAACCACGGAGTAGAAGCTCATTGGAGGGTTTCGGAAACATCGTAACATTTACCTCTGAGACGATCTTTAAAGTTACTGCGTTGTTTTTGGAAATTGTGACTTTTCCTTCACCCGTCGCCGTCACAAGAGTCAAAATGATATCAATCTGAGAGGCTTCATTTTGATTTCAGTGCTAATAAATGAATCAATCAGGGCCGCACATGGAGACGTACATCGTGTTTGGGAAATTCTGGGTTCTCCTGCCTGCTTTTGAACTGCAGAAGGAAACCGGAGAAGCCGGAGGAAACCAGCTTGAATTGAATAGGGGAACTTCTCGCTTGCAGGCTGTAGCGCTAACCATTGTGCCAGCCGCCCCCCCCAAAAAAAAAAATCCATACAAGAAAGCAATTCTTTGGGGAGCCATACTTAAAAAAAAAAAGAACAATGTCTCAGCAGGTCTGTGTGTGACTGGCTGGGATGGCGGCCACCAGAAGATCACCGACAGAAGCTCTCTGTTGCACCTCAGATGCATCACAGATGGATCTTCATAAAAAGAAAAAAAAAAAAAAGGATCTCGCTCAAACACCAAATAGACCAGTCCAAACAATGTCCCTCTGTCAATCTTGTGCGTTACAGTTCCTGCAGAGTCTATTCTCTCCTCCGCCGACACACACGTAGACACACACACACACCCACAAACACACACATACACACACACAAATACACCCCACTCGAGGCGAATAGAAGCATGAGGTGTGAATCTCTGGGGCCGGGCGACTCCTGGGCGGTAAAACCAAAATGGCCGAAGCTCAAGTAAATATAGGAAAGGTGTGTGTGTGTGTGTGTGTGTGTGTGGATCTGGTCTTTGACTGCTATGAATACGCACGCACACACACAAAACCGCTGATGCACTAGAGGCCCCTGGAACCACCAAGCTTTGAATTCTATCGCAAAAAAAACAACATGAAACAATTCAAAATGACTTGATCGGTATCTATAAATCCAGCGTTGATGGATCACAAGCCGGGACGTGATCAATGCGAGCGAATCTCCGCAGATTTTTTGGGGGGGAAACCGCAAATTCATCCCCCCTACCTAAGGGGGAGCATCGGGTGTCAACGCTCACATCCGTTACCCGGCAACCGAGTTTCCCATCTCAGCAATTGTTGAGTAAGACTTTATCTCCTTTTCCAGACAATATAAACAAAATGTCTTTTCGGCCGACGAGCGTGTCGTTATCGGACCTCCGGTGCGTCCCCCCCCCCCCCCCCGGCCCGTCAATCCACGGATTCCGGCATCTCGGCATCACGGCGGCGGCGCGTGAAGCGCAAACAGCGCGGCCGCGGAGATAAAACGAGTCAGCTGAAAATTTGCGGCGCGCTCGCAAAACATCGTCTGACAGGGAAGATGACTTAATAACTCCTGCGGCGGCTCCCGACCACAGTCGCCGCGGCGAGCTAGCGGTGGAGACGGGGCGCGGCGAGCGAGGGAGTTCATGCGACGCGGCCCTGGATCGATGCAAAGACGGATTGCGTTGCGACGTCCGAAGGGATGGGGGAGGGCGGACCGTCTTGTCCAAACAAGGACGCCGGGCGGATGATCGAGCGTCTCTTTAGCGACACGTTAGCATTTCGATTGTGGCAGCGGCACTCGTAAACACAGCCGGAGCCAGAAGCGGGGCGACCGCAGCGCAGCTCGGTAGTTAAGGGGAACCCTGCGACCGACACCTCATCTTTGTCTCCGCCCGGACCAAGATGAATGCTTTCTGCCCCGGCGGGGTTAAAACAACCCGCAGCTCGCGCCGTTTATTGGCTTCCCCGATGTGTTTGTTGACAAGCTGTCCGAGACACACTTAACATATCATCCGCGATGAAGAGCCGGGTTGCGAGGCAGCTGCTCCCGGGGTCAGGAAGCCATCTTATTACATTCCCATCTGTTAACGGTGGCGCGTCCGAGTGAGACGCACCGACGGACGGGCACGGTAAGTTTCGTCGCGGTTTCCGCGCGCCGCGGCTTCGGGGGATACCGCACCATTACCGGCCGCTCGAAGGGGAGACGTGACACCGCGGCGGCCGATCGAGGAGAGGGAAAGGAATGCAGGGGCGGTAATCAGAAACATATGCCTGTGAGTGAGAGGATACCGAAAGACAGGGCCGGTTCAACACTTGTATGCTCACATACGCACAAAAGTCTTCATGGAAACATACCTATGTGAGGAGATGACGGCTAGTTCCCGTTCGAACTCCCCCAGAGGTGGAGCGCGCTCAAGGTTGGGCAACGGGGGCGAAGTCGGAGATGATAAAGCGCGGTAACGTGTACATTTTAAGAATAGTAGTCGTTTCTCCGGTCGCCGAGGCCGCAGAGACAGCCACCCTCGCCCTGGACAAACCGCCGGGCCTGTGCTATATATACAGGCAAGGGGGGAAACATTTTGAAAAAGGCCCGGTCATTAGTCATCTTCCTGCCACGGGCCCTTCAGCGAAGCACTGAGACAGTGCTTACACACTGGGTTTATGTGCTGACGACCGGAGGAAAGTGCCTGCGCGACGCGCACGCAATGACTTTAATTATCATTACACAACGGTAGCTTGTATAAGCAAATGCTGCCCCTAAAAAAAAAAAAAAAAAAAAAAAAAAAAAACACAAAAGCATGTAGAAGCTGTAATTTCAATTCTATTTCTTTACTCATTTATCACCTGTGGGGAAATTGTGATTTCTTTGCATTGTGGCGCCGCTCCCAAAAATGGCTAATTTGATTTCCCGGGTGACCCGGCTTAACGGTAAAGCCGAAGCCCCCGGGATTGATGGCGAGTTCCACCGGCCGGCCGGACCTTTCCAGAGGCGGCATCAATCAGAGGTTGGGGAAAATGACTGCTCAGCTCCACGATTCCACTCGCTCTGCAATCAAGGTCGTCCCTGCCGCGTACCAGGACCCATATTTTGCAAAAAAAATATATCCATTTTTTTTTTCTTTGAAACAGATTGTATCTAATTAAAGACTAGAACGAGACTTCATGAGGCACTAGATAGTCCCGACATCACTGGCGCCTTCAGATGTTTGCGTTATTGAACTCGTATCATTATTATTAGCAAAATTGATTTTTTTGCAGCCTAAAATAACGGTATGATCGTGTGTGGACGGAGCAGACCATTGCAAGGACCAAGTACAGCCTGAGGCTAACGGCTAATCCTCTGGCTGCTCCCTTCAGGGGTCTCCACAGCCAATCATCTCGCTCCACCTAACTTTATTCCCCGTGTTCTTTCCTTCTTCACTCCATCCATAAAGATCCTCTCAGGCCTCAAACGTCAGCATCTTTCTACCCGAATGATCGCAATCCTTCCTCCGTCCATTTCAGTCTGACTTCTACATTTCCGAAACATCTAAATATCTACTTGATAAACTCGAGGGCATTTCCCCATCTCTTCTCCACCTTCTCGACTGTTGACCCAAAGTTCTTCCAATCCTCCGTCATCTTCTTCCATCTATCCGCCCTGTTAGCCTCGCCATTCCGTGAGTCTATTAAAAGTCCAACGCATCTGAAAAGTTCAAATCTACAAAAGCTTTGTTTTGCTCCTTTAACAGCGAGTTTTAAAAGATAATCTGGCAGTCAAACATCGGTAAATGAAAAAGTTCAGCAACAATCCAAAGCCCATTACAGCCTCCTGATAGGATGTATACTTTAAAAAATGCAGTTTGACTGCCCGTCGCATTGCAGGGCGCGAATAGGCGACCGAGCGCTAGCTGGCTATCCTCCCCCCTCCGCCCGCCGACGTTCGATCTGTTGTCAAACAAACAATCGCGCCCGAAGAGTCCGGGGTAGAGGGGACACGACGCAATGTGACATTCTGGTAGGAAAAAAAATAAACAAAAGCTAAAGACAAATAAAACAGAGAGACGAGAAGAAGTAAAGACTCCCCCCCCCGCGGTCCGCCTGGAAACAATGACGAGAGAAGTGACGCTGATGGAGTTGGACGGCGGGTGGAAAGGACGAGCGGAGCGTGGGTTGCAAGGTGTCGGGAAGAGGAAGCAGAACGGAAGAGGCGGACGCAGACGAGGCACCTTGAGGGGTTCTTTGGCAGCTTTGTGCACGATGGGGAAACACCGTGCGTGTCATCGAGACAACTGAAAACGCGGGGGTTTCAAGCTTGACAGATTTTGGAGTTCCTGGAGACTTTTCAGGAACCAGGCCGTTTCTCCGAGCGTCCATTGGAAACGGGAACCGCGGTTCCTTTAAGCATTTTAGCTTCTGCTCCGAGGCATTGTCTTTTTTACGATTCCATCAACTGCTCGTCGATTGGTCGATATCGGAAGCCCCGCCTATCACCTGATACTTCTCTTTGAGCGGCGTGGCTTCGTTTCAGAAACGACCACAACGATGGGAAGGACCAGCGAGAAATAAACCGACAAAGAGGTTTCCAGGACTCACACCAACAAACATTTTGGACAAAAAAAAAAAAAGGGTTTTTTTTTCCGCCATCAGCATGGAGTTAGCTAATGGCGGGGGAAAACATTAGCATAAAAAACATTTCAATCCATCTGATAGTCCGTAACTTTGCTCTCCGTGTTGTCTGTGTCGTCTTCCTCTTCTTCACGATGGTTTGTTTTTCAGTTTCAGCTCTTGCGTCACACCAGTCCCTGCTATGGTCCTTTTTGACCTGTGCGAATGTTAAAACTAGAGAGGTTCCCCTGGAGGAGGCGAGTTCCTCGAACAACATTCGAGCCAGACAGTCCCAGAACTGTATTCTTGGGACTTTTCTGTTCAAAAGCATTTTTTAGCCTACCGAAAAGAGCACGGAGTCTTAATTTGCGCGAGTCAAGGAACGGTATGAATGTGTGATATTTACGCACATCCCAGCCTTGAACTTTTTTAGGTGAAAATGTCCGTTGTGAACAGAAATCAGGTCATTTATGGAGACGAGAGGAATGGAAATCCGTCCCGAGTTTAAGGTGTTGGCTAATCGGTTAGACTGCGTCTGCAAGAGGCCACAGAATGCACTGCCTGGCATCGATCGCGCACGGCTAAATGACTCATTTAAGCATTTTAGCCAATTAGCATGTAGACTCATGTCACATCCAGGTGACCTGCGAGATGATACGGTGAGGCAAGAAGATGAAGAGATTAACGAATAAAAGGAATAGCCTGGAGGAGTGTAAGCTACACTTCCTGTTTTAGCCTTTGTCTGCGGCAGCAGACGAGTATTAAACTGTGCCCACATTCTCAGTCGTGTCAGTTTGGAGAGGTATTATCCGCCAGGGGACGGTTAATCACTTTCTTTGCACTGGATATCGAGTGGCGCATTTGTTCCGTTCGGCTCACTCAACCTCGGAATTTAGTCGCCGTTCACGCCGGATCTTAAAATGTTACGAGGCGTCTTTGCTCGCCAAGCGTCGGTTGCAAAAGAGAAAGAAAACGTGGCGGGGTACGTCATGGTTTTCTTTGGACTCTCTCGCTCTTGTAAACCCGGGGCTTTTGGAAATGAAGATTTCTCAATTCGAAAAGTATGTCGTCCCGACTCTTACCCTGAAATTAGCCTCACCTCAAGCGGCGGGCAGTTAAAAGTACTTGCATGACGCGTCTGTCTTTTTCCCTTAAAATCCCCTTGACTTTGACCAGAATGAGCAGGGACGCCGTCAGACAGACAAACAGCCCCCGCCGTTCGGCGTTCAACAAGGTCGGAGCGCGTCCAGACCGCGCTCTTAAGGCGGCTGAATGAAATGACACAAGCAGAAGAGAATAAAATAGAACAGGATGGAGCTGTTTGAAATAATGCTGCGGTGGTTAGCGCTTTTAGCGCTTTTAGCAAGAAGGTCCACGGTTCAATTCCGACGGAAGGCCTTTCAGAGTGGAGTCTCTGTTGGTTTCCCTCACCTTCCGCGGCTTCCTCCCGCAATCCGAAAAAACGGGTTCAACTGAGACGATGAAATATCAGAATGTGTCAATGAGAGAATGAATGATGGTATCTTTCTATTTGTGAGTTGTTTGCTAGCAGTCGTCTTGCACAGTGACAGCTAGTGAAAGCTATGTGTCATTGCAAAGTGCGATACAATAAGGGATAATTATGGGATAACTAGTTTCACCGGGTGTCAGGATGAACCTGGAGCTGGTCATCTTCTGGTCCGAAGAACATCTACCAATAAATCCATCAAAAGATCTGATTGTCTTGAAGTCAAACGCGCGCGTTGACCATAAACTACATTTCCCGCAAAGTGACGGCATCGCAGTGTATCCACATCAATGCCGTTTTCAACAAGTGGCGTTTAGAAAATACAAATGATCCCTAAATTTCCAGGAAGAGAAAAACTGATGCAGATGGAAGGCTGTTTCAAGAAAGATGGGAAGGCCGATACATGTTTGTGCTTCAAGGAGAAAAAGTGTCATGTCTTTTGTGTTACGAGGCAGCGTCGGTTGTCAATGAATGCGATTTACATCGGCATTTTGACACCAAACAAGTGCAATAATGCAATACGAGTGCAACAGATCCATTGGCTTCTGAGCAACATAACAACCCCTACTTATACACAAAATTACTACATGTATCATATATATGTACACACACAAACATTCTATATATTTTCTACATACCTTTAACTTTATCTTTATTGATTTCTTTTCATCTTTAGTGTTCTTTTTGTTTTTTCTTTATTATTTTCTATTTTTATTCTTTATTTTCCCCATACAGTTATATTTTGATTATTCCCCACTTTACTCTGTAGCAGGAGCTGCTTTCAATGAAAAGCAATTTCCTCCTGCGGGATCAATAAAGTGCGCTGATTATGATTCTGAAGTGGAATTGAGAGATATAAATGATCCCTAAAATATCTAGGAGGAGAAAAGTTGATGCAGCTGGAAGGCTGTTTCCAGAAAGATGGGAAGGCCAATACATGTTTGTGCTTCAAGGAGAAAAAGCGTTACGTCTTTTATGTTACGAAGCAGCATCGCTTGTCGAAGGGTACAATTTGACACCGAACACGGAGCTAAGTATGCTAAAGTTAGCCTTTCGGAAAAAACAAGAAACTGTCCAAGAATTAAAAGCCAAAATCTCACAAAGGACATTGCATAAGTTCTATGCAAATGCATTCTAATGAGTTATAAATTCAGGCTTCTTTAACATCAAGTAGTACCGTATTTTCCGGTCTATACGTCGCTCCGGAGTACAAGTCGCACCAGCCTTAAAATGCATAATAAAGAAGGAAAAAACATAAATAAGTCGCACTGGAGTATAAGTCGCATTTTTGGGGGGGAAATGTATTGAATAAAATCCAACACCAAGAATAGATATTTCATCTTGAAAGGCAATTTAAAATGAAAATAGAATAGAGAAAAACAGGCTGAACAAGTATAACGGATATGACGCATAAACAACGCACTGAGAACGTGCCTGCAAGGCTATGCTAACGTAACATATTACGGTAAGAGTCATTCAAATAACGATAGCATATAGCACATGCTACAACCAAACAATCGGTGTCACTCTTAATCACTAAATCCAACGAAATCTTCTTCTTCTGCGTCACTTCCGAACAACTCTGCCAACTCCAAAGGTAGACAATGCGCCGCTTCCTCTTCTACCGGTTCGTCGCTTACGTCAGAGTCATCGTCACTTGCAGTTCCAATTATTCCGGCCTTTCTGGATCCCGACAGGACGGCGTCCTTTGCTCTGATAGAGAGGCGATTGCGTTGGATGAAGCGGTAACACCAGGAAGGTCCTCCCGTAAACTCATTTCTACTCATCTCCTTGGCAACTACCTGGGTGTGAAGACGCAACCGTCCTGTTGACAAGCCTCTACCGGCAGCACCTTGTTCAAGCACCCGAATGTGAACTAGCTAACTTTTAGCCCGCAATTAGCTTTTTTAGTTTTCTTCATCTCAGTAAGAGTAACCTCTGCTTTTTGCCGGTCCCTTACAAGTTTCTCACTAACTTCAAACTTTCTCTCTGCTGCTCGATCCCTATTTTTGGCAGCATATTTCACTTTTTCCGGCTTCCAACCTGCAGAATAGGATTTTCTTTTCGGTGCCATTTTCGTTCAGCCATTCTCAGTTGTTTTTATAAGTTAGCGCAAATGTTGAAAAGATCAATTTTAATAGGTACAGAAGTCGCTGGTAGCTTCTTTTTTCATAACGCACTTCTTTCATGACCCGCCCCTGCTGAATTTTGATTGGTTGGCACGGACACACACACACACATCAGCGCAAGAGAGCTCAATTATTTCACACATAAGTCGCTCCAGAGTATAAATGGCACCCCCCGCTAAACTATTATAAAAAACGCGACTTATAGCCCAGAAAATACGGTGGTTACATTTATTTAACATTACATTTAGTTGCATTAATAAGCCGGACCCTCTGGCGGCGCTGTCAAATAGCAGAAAGCTTCACAAGCTCATCTTTGTGACCAACCCGCCCCGCGAAGTGCCGATCAGGTGCAGGACTTCTTTCAGCTCCGGACTAATCCGGCTACGATGCACCGCAGAGCGCCGGAGGAAATCATTCTCGCCGGCAGCCATCAGACTGAATCGCTCCTCACGCTGAGTATGGGACGCTGTCGGTGGAGTCATCACGTGTAATATTGCTCCATTGTCCTCTGTTTCCTTTACAATAACACTGATTTATACATATAAATAATACATGTAATCATACACATGTACTTGTAAACTCACACCCCTATATGTTGCATATATTTTTATGTTTTTACATACCTACTTTTATCGATTTCTTCTGATCTGTACTGTCTTTATTTTTTTTTATTTTTTCACAATTTTATTCTTTATTTTTATATAAAATTCAATTTCAATTATTTCCCAGCAGGAGCTGCTTCCAAAAAAAAAAAAGGGAAAAAAAAATCGAAAAAAAAAAAGCTTTTTTCCCCCTTGGGGCCCGTATTCCGATTCTGATGATTCTGGTTGGCAAGGCGGCGGGGGGGTCAAGATGACGATCATGTGAACGCCACTTATTTGTAGTTCAGCGCAGGGGCTGTTAAATGATTGCACGTGGGTTACATCACACACCGGCTCCTCTGAGAGGCTTTTTGGAATATTAAACTCGTGGAACGGGTCTCAACCTTTCACCCAGATATTTTCATCGCTCTCTCACATCCCGCTCGGGGAGAGAAACACCGCTCACCTCATCGGATCGCGCCTTAAAATCAGAGATCTTACTAAGTCCGTCTCTAATTGGCCTGTGAATTTACCGTCCTTGGTAAAACGGGGCCGACCAGTTTTCGACATCTAAGTAATTTGTCAGTTTAATTTTTCATCTGTACTTTTGTAAGCCACAGGCGGGATCTCATAAAATGCAAACAGCAAGAGTTGGCACCGTCAAAATTATCAGTGGAACAAGAGCAGATGGAGCACCTCGGTGCACGTTACGCTTCGGCCAGGTAGAATCAGAATTATAAAAAAAAAAAAAAAACTTGTTTGTCCCCGAGGGGATATTAGGGTGCACAAGGGGTAGCAGCATTGTGAACATCAGGACCACAAAAAATAACATACAATTTTTTACATATATATATTATAAAGAATATATTTTAAAATATCATAATAATTCTAATAATAATAATAATAAATAATTATAATAATAGTATGATTTTAATAATAATAGTAATATTAATATGTTTTTTTTTTATGTTTTAAAAGTGTTTTAAAGCCATTTAATTCTGTACAAGACAAAAATATATATATATATATACTAAAAAAACATACATACATACATATATATATATATGTTATAAAGTTTATATATAATAATTGTAATGATAATAATGAAAAGTAATAATAATGTTATTTTAAGTATATACAGATATACGCAAATATATACACACACACACATATACAAATAAATAATAAAGTATACATTTAATAATAAGAAGAATATATTTTTAAATGTATATATACACACACACACACACACGTATACAAATTATTATATATACAAATATACATATATAATACACATATAAATACATATAATATATGTATTCATATGAATATATGAACCTCCCCTCAGCTTTGCCGGAGCCTATCCCAGCTGTGATTGGACAAGAGGCGGGTTCACCCAGGAGCGATTATGAGATAAACAACCGTTCACTCTCTCATAAGCAGCGAAAATAAAGATATGAAGCTATTCAGTCATTCATTCACATGTCACGTAGAGACTTGCAAGCATTTAATCTCCCGTACACACCGTACACACCGTACACACAACCATCCCTTTCGTTATTACGTCGCCATCTACCATAAATCCCTTTAAGTCTTTTTCCATCATTCTAACGGGGAAGTTGTTTGTATTTCTACTTCTTTTTCATTTTCCAAATTTAGGATGCAAACAGCGTCCCGCCGTGGGAACGGGAATTCCGACAAAATCCGAGGATTTCCCGGAAACACACGACCGTTCTCATCAGGGATTTATTCGTCTCCAATGAATCTCCTGAGTGTTTCTGCACGTCTGGAGGAACCTGGAGGAACCCCATGCAGAAACAGGCAGAACATCCAGGCTCCGCACGCAAAGGTCTCCTGTCGGAACCCAACCAGGCACCTTCTTGTTGCAAATATAACGAGATGCCCCACTGATGAAAGTAGGATTACAATTTTTCTTTTTTTTTTTTTTTTTCCTCAAATGGAACGAGACACAGAGGAAAAGAGAGATGAAGGAGATGAAGACGTGGAGGTTCCTAAAATCCGACTGAAATATTTAGGACGTGGACAGAGGAGGATGGAGAAGAACGCTGGTGTTTGAAGACTAGAAGAAGACCAGAGAGGAGATGTAGTGGAGTGAAAGTGGACAGGAAGTGAATCGGTGTGAGTCGGGAGGGTTAAATGGAGGTAGATGATTGGCTGTGGAGAACCCCGAGAGAGATGAAGAAGAACTTTAAGCCGATTTTGGGGTCACGGGAGGAAACGACGCTTCCCTTTCAACCGGGATCTGGTTGAAGAACGTGGCGAAGCTCAGGACACGTCGAACGGAAGAGTCACCCTTGACGTTGACGTCCGTGCGGAGAACTAATCTTCCCGCGGGCGGTGAATCAGACCCAAGGTCGGCCTCCTCCCGTGACATTTCCAGACGATTAGGGATTTTAACCAGCCTCGGCCTTTCCCGTCCCATTATCGCTTGGCCGCATCTAATAGGGACGCCGTCCTCCAACCTGGCGACCATCATAAAACAAAACAAAAAAAAGAGGCCTCTTTAATGCTGGAGGCCTGAGAAGGGGAGGGTTCGGGGGGTAAAAGGACAAATCAAGCCTGTAACTGTTAGATAAGTGCAACTGGGCTTTTGGCCCAGAACAAATTGCATTACTGTCACCCTCTGTCCTCGCCATTCATGAATTAAGCACTGAGTTGGTGACGTTCACCCGCGCTCTGCCACCGAGTTCACGCCAAACCTCCGCCGTTTTATAATTTATTTTTCATCGCGCGGCCCCATCGACGGCCGCCGCTCCGTCGCATTTGCATCGAGAACAATCCGACGCTTTCAAACGTCGGAATGCGGAGGATTTTTAGCGCTTCCCGAAGGTTTTTTTTTTTTTCTTTTCTTTTTGGGGGGGGAGGGGCATTTCGAGACGATGAGTGGGCCGCGGGATGCCCTTTTTTTTTTTTTTTTTTTTTTTTTTTAATCCAAGTCAAACGTCGGCTTGTTTTGCGCCTCAAGACTGCGTGTGTTGTCGGAGAAAGGTCATCACGGCTGCCGGCGGAAGCAGGACAACACACAAAAAAAAACAAAAAAAAAAACGGGTTCCGAGTATTAGACGGCTCCATTTCTACAAGACCGGCAAGTCCAGGGTACCTTGTCGGAGTTTTTCCGACCCCGAGGCGGCGGCGCGTCACGCACGCACTGTCCGAGCGCATTAACGCTAACATGCGTCGGCGGTGTCACCCCTGAAAACGGTCAATCCGATTGGACAAATGAGGAGCGGCACGCCTCCGGGGAGGCGTCTCATGGCTGTGCGTGTCCCCGTCTCGGCCGCCGACGGAGGAGGAGGAAGAAAAAACACATTTAGGTACATAAATAAGCCGCTTTTTTTGTTGCTGTAAGGGGATCAAAAGTCACATCCTGCAGGGGAATGTGCGCGCCAGATACGGATTCGGCCGACCGTCTCGGCGAGAGGCTAAAGGCAGAACAATGGCGGGGGCACGAGAAAATGAATCTGACGCATCTTTATCTTTCTAATTGTTTGTTTCCGCGGCGATAAGGCCGAGAGGGGAGACAAAAGAGACAGGAAGGAGGCCGGAGGTCGAGGTCTGGCGCGCCTGGCTCGCGCTCCTTTCTATTAAGAAGGGGGACGGAAGCGCCGGCTAGTATCATCCCAGGATCCGAGCTATTCTTACCCGTCAAATGCAACAACGGTGACATCGGGTGGATCAAGCGTCCGCGCTAAAGACGTCTGAAGATATGAGATGGACGGCAACGGCGGGCGTCCCGTTGTTGGACCCTGAAAAAAAACACGGCGTCGGGGAAACGCTACTCGGCGAGGCGTGTTTGATACATCTTGAAATTTTACCGCTCCCTCCCCTCCCCCGGTTTCCAAACCCGTCTGGCGGTAGCCTTGTGCGCGCAGGACGGGGCGGGTGTGTGTTCATGCATGTGACGCGCGCTCGTGTGAATTATCTCACGCGTCCGTCGCCTCTGCAAGGTTACCCGGCCGGCCGGAGCCGACGGCGCGGGACGTTATGATTCTCGGATTTGACGTACGGGAGCTCCGACGACTCCGACCTTGGAACGCGTTCCGATTTACGGGGCTGACGATGGGAACCGGCGTTAATTCAATATTACAGATTATTTAATTTTGCTCCGCTTGGTGACAAAAAACAGCCGGCGCACGGTTTCATGGCTGCGTTGGTCTGGGGTTCACGGAGAACGTCAGTGCTCGAAACACTTTTACTCTCTTTTTTATTATAATTTGGAAATAGTTTTGACTGTTTTTCAGAGCGGGCGCTTAAAAGACTGTTGTTTGGCTTCCCTATTCGGCGTTTTTTTTGCTTTTGAACAGAAAGCTGCAAGTATTTTCTCTAATTAGACCGAGCCGCGGAAACACCCAGCGTGATAAGGAGAGCGGCGGCGAGGAAATTCCAAGAACAATGAAAAAGTAAATAAAAAAAAGGTGGCCAGCCGTGCGGCGCTTTGACCTTTAACCCCACATCAAGAAGGTGAGGGAGGGAGTGGATGGTTGCGAGTCTCTATCCGACAAGTGAAATGGAGACGGTGAATATTTGCATGTCTCTATAAGACGTGTGAAGTCAATTTTCTATTTACTGGACGTACAGAGGAAAGGAGGAGACATTTCTCACAATCCAACATTAGATTAACAAAATAATAATGAAGTGCAAATTAACAGTACATTTTATAGTAAACAAACTATGAGTTATGAAGGATGAAGTGCGTGCAGACACACACTGATATTTGATGGCATGAGAGAGGAGCGGCACAGTTTTTTTTTTTTTTTTAAGTGTGTCTTCTTATTAAAATTATTTTTCTTATCAGAATTACTATAATTAATAGAATTATTACAGTAATTATTATTATTATCAAAACTATTACAATTATTAGGATTAGAATTGTTCTTATTGTTACTATTATAATATTTAGAATTATTATTATTATTATTATCATCATTATTATTATAATAATTATTATTATTCAATGTCTGCTTTATTGTCAATTTTGTCGGCTCTCAGCAGAGCCGCAGCGCACTGATATAACACTTTAGTAAAAGTGTAATACGATAGTTATGACGTTTTTTTTTTTTTTTTTTTTTTTTACTCTTCCGGAGACAGTTTATGAATTTTCCAGGATTTTTCTGTTAAAAAAAAAAAAAAAAAAAAAAAAAGGAAAACATTGGTCCAAAAACCGCCCGGATGTCAGTATGATAAACAGCAAGGAGGTCCGAGGAGCTCCGGTGGGAAAACAGAGGATTGTTTGAATCATTTACCGACGTTAAACTTCACCACGGGTGCTTTTTTTTCTTTTTATCTTCCTCCTGGAAATCTCCTTCAGCTCTGCTCAAATGCATGATTAAAAGTCAATTTTTTTTATTTATCTTTTTTTTTTTTTCCCCTCCATTCGACGTCATTTTATCGTACAGAAACGCCCCGCCATCTGATTTTCCAGCCGCCGCCGGCTCCCGAGTGACAAACTCGCGCGACTGACACAGCGGTGGGATAAACACGTGTTTGTTGATCTAAAATAAAGAGCCGTAATTAACCGTATTATGAGAACGGCGGCTCGAGGTGTATAGTTAAATAGGAAAGGCCAAAAACAAAATATACAAATAAATAGAGACCGGAGCCGCAGAAACATGGCCACCTCTTTGCTGGAGCTCTTCAATTTCTTTATCTATTTTTTAATGAGGTGTTTACAGTGTCGCGTTTTAATTAGCCATGTTGTCCCAGCATCCGTTGCAATGTGTGTGTGTGTGTGCATGGTGTGTGTGATCTAAATTTAGCCCACGTCTGAATGTGCAGCATATCTTATTTAGCATATTTTAGCACGTATCTTATATATACGTAGCTTGATGTGTGTGTGTGTGTGCGCTTACTGCATGCTGGATTTCTTTTATTTTCCTGTGAGTGTGTGTGTGTGTGTGTCTATTCTCAATTTTTTTGCAAGTGTTTTGCAGCGCGTCAGGCTTTCAGGGTCAGCGTAGATGTAAATCTCCAACCACAAGCAAATCACATCTTGATACAGTGTGACTAATTTGCAAAAATGCTGCCAGTGGATGTTGAGCTTGCATCTGTTTATGTTTTTGTGTGTGTGTGTGTGTGTGTGTGTGTGTGTGTGTGTGTGTGAGACAGAGAGAGGGAAGGTGTCCAAATATAACCGGCAGTGACATGCTGTGTCAGAAGCTTCAGAATGAGTAAAATAGAAAAGGATTAAGTGTACATGTTGCAAGGGACGGGAAATAAAAAAAATAAAAAATTAAAAAAAAAGCATCTATTAAAAAAAAAAAAAAAAAAAAAAAATGCATAAGGGGAAGAAAAAGAGGAAGTCTTTGAGAGTCTGAGCCGGGTGTTGTTGACCAAAACAAGCCATTTTTAGCATCCTTACAGCTCCGATACGTCACGTCGTTCGGGCAGCTTCTTAGTCAAATCGCTGCATACGGGTGGATTTAATTGCCTCCCGGGGGAATCACCTGGGCTCCGGTGGCAACTCGAACCCCCCGAACCCCCCTAAACCCCCAACAACGAACACAACACGACCCTTTTCTCGAGCAGGGGACGCTACAGGAAAAGTCATCCAGGACGTCGATGCCGAACGGCCCCGATTTCGGTCACGTCTCGGATACGCGGCGAGGGTGTCGAGTAACGCACTGAGAAAAATAGGATTTCCAGATTATGACTCAACTGATAAGCTGCCAAAGTTTTTTTTTTTTTTTTTTCGCTGGAAATAAAATACATTTCCAGACGCTAGGCGGGGGGGCGTTAGCTCGGTGTCAGGGGTGACACGGAGTGAGACGCCTGACGCTTTTTTTTTTTTAATGGATTCTGATCACAGCTTTGACGTGACAGTCGGTCCAGAAATAAAAGCTAAATGAAAAGTAAACAGAACCCATTTTATTCATTTTGTGCTTCAAATTTTTGGGTTTTTCGTCGATTCCGACGGGTCGGGTTCCCCGTGGTTTCCTGCGCGTCTGCGTGTTCGGCAGTTCCTCCAAAACATGTTCGAACCTGCGCTGATGAGAGAATGAATGGTTGCATGTCTCTAGACCAGGGGTGTCAGACTCGTGGCCCTCGGAATAATATTTTGTGGCCCCCCTGCCTGAAATCAAATTTTTTTGTTAGTGCCGCCCATGTGTTTTTTTCTCACATGCATCTGGGTGGGTTTTTAAAAAAAAAAAAAAAAAAAAAAAAAAGGCAAGGAAAAAAAATGAAAAAGTATCTTTGCCATGTGTTTTTTTGCGCCAAAATTTGTAAACAAATTGATTTATTTCTATTGATTTTTCTATAAAAAACACAAAAATGACAGGAAAAAAAACGGGCAAAATTAAAAAGATTGATTTAATAACCAGAATACCATTGTAAGCATGATACCTCCTCTTATACATGCTACCAATCAATTTTCTAATAAACTCGAGTGGAAAATGTTCTTTTTTAACCCAACAATATTTTTAAGGGTGTAATTTCATAAATTCTTTTTAATATTAATTTTTAATAATAATTCATTGTGTATTTTTTAAGAGGAACAGTTCATTACATACAAAGATTTTTATAATACCGGTTTACCTCCTTTACACTAAAACAAAGGAACAAATTTGGACTTTATGTTAATTCTAAGTAATGATTTTACCGGTTGGGCCCCCCTGACATCATATGTGGCCCTCGGACCAAAATGAGTTTGACACCACTGCTCTACACAAAGTATGTGTGAGAGAGTGAATGGTCGCATATCTCAATAAAACGTATAAATGAGTAAGCAAATCGTTTTACGCCTCCGCATGGCGTTCAGTGTTCAGCTTATCGGTCCGATTTGACCTCAACAAACTAACAAGGTAAACACGCGGAAGACACCATGGGATATTATTTTTATCTTTTTATTTTTTTTTAACCTTCCGACCACCGAGCGCGGGAAACGTATCCTCGGCCGCGATCCCCGCGGCTGCTGCCGTCCGGGGTTATTTACGATCTCTCATTAGCAAATGACTTTCACACCGAATCATGTAGCGTATCCTCTTTGCTTTCAAAAAAAAAAAAAAAAAAAAGAAAATCTACAGAATTAATGCTCTGGAAAATATAGCAGTCATAAAAATAACTGTCGTAAGCTTTCCAGTGCTGCCAAAAAAAGTCGTCCCTCTATTCGCTCAAATCAGCACAATGAACCTGCGGGAGAGAACAAATGTTTGAATCCGCCGCCGCCAACAACAGCAGACATCTGCTCACCGAGTCGCCTATCCTGGACCTTGTTTCTTTTTTTTTTTTTTTTTTTTCGGGTGGGAGGGGGCGCCGTAGGGTGCTTCTTGCGGCGCCGCCAGGTCCCGATCAAGAAATGCACAATGAGCTTTTATTTTCTAATTTATTTCAAATCAAAAAAACGCAGCATTGGGGGTTTGTTGACATCCTAAAAAAAAAAAAAAAAAAAAAAAAAAAAAAAAAAAAAACAATCTCTTTGGTGCCAGGCAGTGCATCAGCCCATATCAGAGGTGACACCATCTGGCGTGCCGGGGCCCGTGATTGAAAGACTGCTGAGTGCACGGCATATTGCTGCCTGGCAGGTAGATACATTAAACCTGTCCCGGGAGAGGCGGCGGTAGCGGGCGCGCTTGCCGAAACACTCCCCCTGCATCCCCTGACATCCTCGGCATGCTCCGGCTGCACGTGCATCACTTGTGAAGCAGCCGTTTCCTTGTTCTGTGCACACACTGACAACACAGCTGTGTGTGTGTGTGTGTGTGTGTGTGGAGGAGAGGTTATGCTGTCATACACGGTGCAGATGCAGCATGTTGTCTCGGAGATAATAGCATGACTCACGTCGGAGGGGGAGTGAGTTATGGCGTCTGCATGCTGGCAGGGTGGAGCGGGCGGTTCTGGGGTTGCGCCGCGCGGCGCGGCGAAGATCGCACGCCAGCGACCCTCGCGAACCAACTTTGATCGACAGAAAAATGACCTGACATGACGACACGCTATGTTTTAGAACATGGATGTCGGATTCATTTTCACCGAGGGCCACGTCAGCATAATGGCTCCCCCCAAAGGGCCACATGTAAAGGTAACAGTATAAATGTTACTAAATGTAATGTTATATAAATGTAACTACTCCTAAATGTTAAATAACTCATTCAAATCCAAAATGTCACATATGCATTTGCATAAGTGTAAAAAAAAAATGATGTTTACTAGTTGCTCTGTTGCAAAGCTAGCTGGAAGGCTAACTTTAGCATACTTAGCTCCGTGTTTGGTGTTAAAATGCCGAGGTAGATTGTTCTCTTTCACAACCGACGCTGCCTTATAACGGAAGAAACATACCGTTTTTTATTTTTTCGCTTTGAAACACAAACATGTATCGGCCTTCCCAACTTTCTTGACACAACCTTCACAAACACAAACATGTATCGGCCTTCCCAACTTTCTTGACACAACCTTCTATCTGCTTCAACTTTTCTCTTCCTGGAAATTTAGGGATCATTTGTATTTCTCAATTCCACTTGTTGAAAACGGCGTTGATACACTGCGATCTAATGGCCGAATGCCATCACTTTGCGGTTAACATGATCGGCATGAATGGTGGGAAATGTATTGGGCCACATAAAATGACACGGCGGGCTACATTTGGCCCGCGGGCCTTGAGTTTGACACGTCTTCTAGAATATCAAACCTTTCTGAACGTCGCCGTTTCCTTCTGTAAGCCGATGCTGCAAATACAAAGGGCCTCCTCACCACCAGGGGGCGACGCTCAGAGGTGAGACGAGGTGACGGGTCACAATGTTCTAAGTCGTCTCCACTGATATTGCACTCTCAGAGCCCCATACAGTAGAACGTCAGCTTACAAATTGAATTTGTTCTTTGACTTTGAAATGTTCGCTAACCTAATCAATATTTCCTGTTGAAATCATTATAAATCCCATTGATTTGTTTTCCAACACCAAATAACAAACTGACACTTTTTAATGGATTTATTTGTGGCAAAAAATACATTGCCTCGTTTCTTTATTTTCTTGCTAGCACTTGTACTCTGTTTCCTTTGCTAAAGAGATCTTCGCTAACGCTACCCCCAGCAAGCTAGCTTTCATTTATCCAAACTAACACTAACTTTCCCTCGTTGTGAGCCTCATCTGTTTAACCCTTAGCCCACTTTTAGCGCATCTTTTCATCAGGATTGTACAGATGGTTAACTTTGCCATATCACGTGCTTGGCGAGATCTATAACACCAACACCGCTCTTGTTTAGCTATATCCTTCTTCAAAACGACTGAAATTCTAAACTTCTTTTTAACAGCATGATCACTTCTAACCTTTTGTGGAGCCATAATGAGAGCTAGCTTGCTGAAACAAGCATAAAAAAGCGTAATGACAGTAGACTACAGCGATGAAAGATGTAAACAACGTGGAATAGCGCGCATGAACGCGCAAACCCATGAGTTTGTCTGTGTGTATGTTCATGTTTGTTCCCAGCTTAATTCAAGACTTGATGGGAAACTCTGTTCATAGGCTGATCGGTTTGTAATTAGGTTGTTTGGGAGCCGGGGTTCTACCGTACACAAGATTACACTCACATCGCTGGCAGCAAAGCTGCTATGCAAGATGCTAAACAGACCATCAGGCGCATCTACGGAATTTGTTAGCACTTCAGCACGCAGAGGAATTAAGCCCGGAATTGAACCGTCAACCCGGGGGTTTTCAGTGCGCAGAATCACTGCGTCGAATCACAGGTGTGCAGAAAAACAGGAAAAGAAGGAACATACGTAAAGAAAAGGTGCAGTGGTTTGCGCTTCCCAGCAAGACGGTCACTGGTTTGATTCCAACAGGGCGCCTTTCCCACGGTCCAAAAACACGATCGGAGACTCTAAATTTCCCAAATGTCTGAATGAGACAGTAAATTTCTTCCCCCTTGTCTGGAGCCCTGCAATCGTCTGGCTTCTTTTTCCCGGATGTGCACTGCCTCTCGTCCAATGACAGCTTGGATAGGCTCCGGCAACCCAGACTGCAGAATAAGCGGTACAGATAATTAATGAATGAATGGATTCATCTGAATCTGCAAATATTCCTGCAAATCGCCAGTCCTCTTCCTGACTATGGCCTCTGAGGCGACTGGAGATCTGCCTGCGGGCCAGGATCAGTGCAAGTCGTGAGATCGGTGAGCAGCTGTCATATGATGACATCATTAGTGACGCCCCATAAAAATCCTGGAAGCAGAGGCTTTGAGGAGGGGGCTTGAGTAAATGTGTTCATGTTAGTGACATGATTACACTCTGTATGGTTTAAAAATGATAAACATCTTTATTGTGAGGCTTGTTTTCTTTGTTGCACTTTAAAAATGTTGATTTCTATTCATCTTGTGCAATGGCCCGGAAAAAAAAGAAGATTGTAGATTTTCCCCAAAAGGCTCGTGTTACATGATAACATTCCTTGTTCCCTCACAAGCAGTATTATTATTAATTTGAACATTTAAAATTTTTGAAGAACACTGCATCAGTATGATTTATTGCCAATCCATGTTTACTTTGCATGTGAATTTTCAAGCAGTTCAACTTGCTTGATTGGGTTTTTGTACAACACTGTTCTGCTCTTAAAATGTGATAGATTATTGCATTTTTAAGAATCAAGCCTTAGTTTAGCAAAATAGGGCCACCCAAAAAAATCATTTCGCACAGAGGCCCCCATACAGCTAGAGACGGCCCTGCTTCATCATCAGCACAACAGAAAAAGATCTCACAAAGGGTTTTCTCTCTTTTGTTTTGGCAGCTAGTTGTAAAGTGAACTCAGGGTGTTTTAAGGCAACGGGAAATACATTCTCATTTTTATTTTCCGCTTCGTCAGAAGTCAAACGGCCACGAAAAAGGGAAACGACAATGTCAATCATTTGCAAAAGTGATTGAAAGCGACTGGATATTGAATAAGAAGGAAAAGCAAACAAATTCACCATAATAGCTCTTCCTAAAAATAAAGGGGGCCAAGAAATTCAAAGCATCTGGAAATTACCTCACACGCACGTGCGCGCACGCACACACACACACACACACACAAAACCTTTTTTTTTCTTCTTTATTTTGCCCGGCCGAATCCTTCAGTGTAGGGAGATAAAGTAAACATCGGTTTTAATTTCCAGCTAACCCGTGAACTATATTTGGTCGCATTTCAACGCAAAGCCATTTCGCTTTCTTTGCTTGTGTCTGTTTCATGGCCGACCAAAAAAAAAAAAAACATTAATAAAAAAGTGGAAAAAAAATAATAGAAAAACAAAATGAATAAATAAAAATAATCAAGGCCACTGAGCGGTTTGTTTAGAACAAAACATGCTGACAGAACATGTACTAGAAGGTACAGTTCCCTCAGAGGCTCAAGTCTTTCAACGTATTCAACAGGCTGCTCCAGATGTTCTGTCGGTCTGGTGTTGAAAGCAGCATCTTGACCGCCGGGCTGCAGCCGTCAAAAGAAAAGGACGTCAACAGACTAGGATAGCAAAATGTGTTGGTGGTTCAAAGCTCAGCACCCTGAAGGAGGTGGTGGTGGACGGGATCCTCCCAACCTCCTCCACGAAACACGAGGCTTCAGCGGTGAACTCTAACAAGTCAAACGTCTGAAGGAGCGATACAGGAACTGGTTCCGGCCCGGTGCCGTCACACTCAACAACTCAACCGCCGGAGAAAAACCCGCCAACATAGAACTGGGCTGAGTCACCGGCAGCATCTCCTGCACTGACTCATCACCAACATCTCCGGCACTCCATGCCTCCACACTCAAACAGTCTTGTCATGTATGTACTTCAGACTTACCATAAATCCGGACAATAAGCCGTTACTTTTTTTCAGACGCTTTACAACGGCGCCGCTAATTTAGCCTTGTCACAGCGGACCAATTAAATTAACGTGAAATTCTGACGCCGTTCAAGTCCGACACCGAGGAAGACTAACATAGTGATCAGCTGGAGTCGGACAAAGCAGGGATAGAAAATGGATGGATGGACTTTTCCTTGTGTTATCTATTATTAATTTTATATCTTCTTTTACATTAATTTCATATATTTTTTTTCCATCGACCATGAAACGGGCACTGTTCAGCGGAAAAAAAACAAAAAAAAAAAAAACTATTCCAATACGTATCTGTGGATGATACTGGCATGCATTTCATTAAAAGTTAAAAAAAAAAAAGTTTCTATGTAAATATCTCATGTTACAATGTGGACTGCGGCTTATAGACAAGTGTGGCCTATATAGTTACACATATTTATTTAGTTATTAGCCAGTGCAGCTTAGATTCAGGTGTACTCAATAGTCTGGAAATGATGGGATGTTACATTTCATACATAAATATTGTTTGCATTATAACCTGTCCCATTTCTTTCAGTATATACACATATATTTATCTATCTATTCCTATTGGATGAACTTACCAGCTACAACAACTACTTTCCCTCTGGGATTAATAAAATCTATCTCTCTATCATACAAACCAGTGTACCAGGCACAGGTTTGTTTAATACTTGCGACAAGAGTTGGGCTTTACTTTTCCCGTCCAGGTTTGCTTACGTGCATCATATTTAAAAAAAAAAAAAAAAAACAGCGGTCGAGAGGAGAGGCAATGTACGCAAAAAAATCCATCAAGGTATACATTCATTCATTCATTGTTTTGACCACATTTCCTGCACTCTGGAGCCTACATATAGCCAAACATAGAAGCATACAACCATTCACGCCCTCATCCGCAAGTCATATATTGTACAGAGACAGTTAAGGGCAAGTAAGGCTCTAAAAGTCAAAGGAAATCCATGCAGACGTGGGAAGAACAAGCTAACGCCACAGAATGGGGAAACCACTCACCCGATTGCTTTGTTTGCCCCTTTGTATCTTCAAAAGATGGATGCTTGAGCAGCTTTCCAAGAAATACAGAGGGGGAAATGAAAACAGTGTGGAAAGATGTTCTTAAAAGCAGTAATAATAATAATAATCATCCTCAATGGGCTATTATTTTAATATGAAAATGCTATCGCAGTGTTAGCGACGAAATGGAAGCTCATGCGCAACAACCGGATGAAATACGATGCATTTCCAGGTTTTTACAGGTAGAGCAAGTGGGTTCATTAAAATTCCTTTGGCTGACCGCTCATCTAATGTGTGTGTGTGTGTGTGTGTGTGTGTCTGCTGGATGAGACTGCCCCCCCCCCTCGCTGCCCCACTGATGTCACATCCCTGCAAAAAATAAACCCAGTGTTTCCTGTTGACATTAGGACCTCGGCTTCCATCTGTTTGTGCAATCACACTGGAAAGGCAGACATTCCCAAAAAAATAAGACATAAAAAAAAGAAAAGAATTGACCCTCTTCCACCGGGACACATCCTGACTTGGCAACCGCTTAGTTCTCACTGACCGCACATCCAGCGGGCCAATCGAAGGCACCGCCATCCATACAATGCAGTGCACACACACACACACACACACAAACACACTATTAGCTTCCTAACCACCTCCAGATATCAGCTTTCCACAGCTCTCGGCATGCAGTCCAATATTTCCCGCGGACACGATGTATAATTAAATGCAAATCACGAGTGAAATAAAAAAAAAAAGAAATTCAAAAAAAATAAGTACGAATATGCAGCCATAACAACCTGGAGAAGACGTCTGACACGAAGCCTCCGGCGCGTGCAGATGTTATGAACGCACCCGTGTTTTCACCGCAGCGTATTCAGGCTTTGAGATTTTTTTTTTTTTTTTTTTTTCCCCCCTGTCCTCTCACAGCTGTCACCATAAGCTATGCTCATCCACGTCTGAGTCGGGCGGGAAAATAAGCGTCGACGCGATAAAAAACTTCACGCTGTATAGAAACGTTGAAAGGAAAAAGTAACACGAACCTCTGCCTTTTAGAAATGCTATGTAGAAAAACCAAGGCTGCTGCGGTTTGAATTGTCCTCTGCACTGTCCAGATTGGTGGCAGCAAAGAGGAGACATATACGTGTGTGTGTGTGTGTGTGTGTGTGTGTGTGTGTGTGGCTGCTATCTCTTTCAAAAATGCTATCCTCACAATCTGCGTTTCAGGAATGGAAGGTCATCCACGCAAAAAGGTCTGAAATGTGTGTGAGCCGGGATTCGCGGCCATGTTGACAAGGATTCCGGTCCCCCTTGTGAACCATGAATATTTAAAAATCACGTGTGTTTGCGCCACGGCGGAATCGCCACCGACGTTTCACGAGGAGGATGAGATGCTAGACAAACTCACCCCTGATGTTCTGCATGTTTTTGCCTCAAATTGAATGGATAAAATGTATTTATTTTTTTAATTTTTCCAGACGTGGGGAACCCTGGCCGATCCGTCGCGGACCCTCGTGCAAAAAGCAACCGTGCACGCAGAGAGCCTGTCAAACAATAGCGACATTAGCATAGCATAGCATCAGATGGCTTCAAAGTGCACCTGCTATGAGAGTTATTGATCCCCATGTGGGAAATTCTTATGTAACAGCAGTGCAGCAATGACAATGTCAACAAATAGGAGTGTAAATATAAATAAAAGAGACAACAAAATGTATTTTGGGTGGTTTTTAGCACTCAACCCTTAATCACGCCGAGCTCCCGGCTTAGCTTGTGCACGGCGACAAAGAAAGACCTCAACCTGAAAACGCCTGCTGAGAGAAATGAATTGTTGAAAAAGAATAAAAAAATAAATTAAAAAAAAAAGAAAATCACTGAACCGGAGACACGGATTCCTCGGAATGCTGTTTCCTTTGACAGCTGAGAACGATATATACATCTATATATATATATATAGACATACATTACTATATAGCTTAGCCATCACCCTCCCATGTGTAAAAAACATTGCTGTTTGAAAATAGATTACAGAAGATCAATGTGCCTGTTTTGTTGGTTCCGCCTCAGGCGTCTGAAGGTGTCCTTCTTCGGCGCCGGGCGCCAAAAGACGATAACAGCGGATCCATTAAGACCTGAGTTGCGAGGTTGACCTCCAGTGCCTGTTCTCCAGACCACTCCATCAGCGGGGGATCATTCTGGAGTACATTGTTGGCGCAATCAATCTTTTGAAACAGTTTTTTTTTTTTTTTTTTTTTTGTCTTTCACGCTCCGGGTTGTTTAATGCTCTCGTCAGGGGGTGTTTTCGCGACCGGGGTTTAGCGGCGGTAATCTGCCGACACTTGCAAATGCCCGACAGACACTCCCTTCCCTTTTCGGGCGCAACCGGACGACGCCTCCTCCTCTGGTTGTTTCACACGTGCGCGCTCGAATGCTGTCAAAGATACCAGACAGAGGAACCGCTCGGGCAGAACAGCCCGTCTCCCATTTGTCCGAGATCGAGTTGCGCCGATCGCTCTCCAGCTGTTGGCGGCTTGGACGGGTTTCGGCGCCGAAGCTACGACAGACCAACACCGATGGAGTCCCCTGGTGCAGCGGAATAGATTTTCCAACACATAAATAATAAAACAGACGTGGACACCCTTGGCATACTGCTGCCGGAGTGCAGAGTTTCCCCGCCTGGTTGGCCGGGGGTGACCCTGGAAAGCGCCGGAAGGCGTCAGCACCTCCACCTCGCAGTCAGAAGGTCCCTGGCCTTTCTGTCTGGAGGCTCCGCGTGTCTGCGTGGGGTTCAGCGGATTTCCTCCGGCAGCCCAAACACATGCACGCGGTTTGTTGGACGGCTCTATTTGAGTGAATATTTGTAAATATCTCTATGATGTTCAAATGAGAGGGTGAATCACTGGAGATTTAAATTGCATGTGAATGAATGAGTGAACGGTCGCACCTCTATATATGACGTTTGAATGAGAGTGGGAATATTTGTCTCTCGATGACGTGCAAATGAGAGGGTGAATCACAGGAAGTCTCTATATTACACATGAATGGTTGCACGTCTATATGAATGAGAGGATGAATTTGTGTTTATATGAAATGGGACAGAGAATGAATATTAGATCTCTCTCTGACATGCAAATGAGTGGTTGAATTGCTGGAGATCTATGAGTGAATGAGAAATCGAATGAATAAGTGAATGGTTTTATGTCTATATGATGTACGAATAAGAGAGTGAATGTTTGTATGGGATTCTATGACGTTTGAATGAGAGAGTGAATCACCAGAAGTCTCTGTATTACACATGACTGGTTGCATGTTTATATAAGCGAGAGGGTGAATTTGTGTTTATATGAAATGGGACAGAGTATAAATACTAGATGGCTCTCTGATATGCAATGAGAGGCTGAATCACCGGAGATCTATGAATGAATGAGAAATCGAATGAATGAGTGAACACTTTTATGTCTCTATATGATGTACGAATGAGAGAGTGAATGTTTGCATGGGATTCTATGACGTTCAAATGAGAGGGTGAATCACCGGAGGTTTATATTGCATGTGAATGAGGGAGTGAATGGCTGCACTCTACATGACATGTGAATGAAAGAGTGAACGGTTGCATGTCTCTATATGACATAAATGAGATAGTGAATATTTGTCTCTCTATGACATACAAATGAGAGGGTGAATTACTGGAGGTCTGTGTCATATGGACCGCTGTACATCTCTATAGGACATGGATGGGAGAGTGAATGGCTGGAATTCTCTATTTATGAGTGAATGAGAGACTGAATGGTTGAACGTCTCTATGACGTTTGATTGAATGAATGAAGGATTGAATGTGTCTTGACCACCGTTGACCTTGACCAACCTTGACCAAATCTTCCCATCTTGGCAACCGGACTTGAATTTCTTCACTTGTTATGCTAACGGACGCACGCCTATTAGCACAACCACTCCCTTGTAGCTAGTTATGTCATCACAACCGTAGAAACCGCTGGGATGAGGGCTGAAACATCTTCATGTGGAGGAATTCAAGTCCGGTTGCCACGACAAGAAGATTTCGATGTGTCTCGACAGATGAGAAGGTGAGTTACTAGAAGCCTCTCTGATACCTGAGGATGGGAAAGCAAAGGTTGCATGCCTTATATCATCCGCCTTTCGGGGTGGGCCGTCTTTGGGCAAAATGCAGGATAAGTTGTAGAACGGAAGGAAGGAACCCTTCAGACTCCATACAAGGACTCTCTCTAAAACTTTGCGTCAAATGCACCGACTTCCTTCCTCAACTTTGATATTTACATCGACGATGAACTCCAGTTAGCAAGCGCATGCTAGCCGATGACGGCTCCTGTCCGTGGAAATGCTCTCACCATTCGACCGAAGGCCTTTTTCCACCTTTAGCCGCGCATATATTACATGGGCATATGAAGAATACTCGTCATTTAAAGTCAACATTTACAGTTTGGGCTTTTGTTCCCGTGTCAAACTCCCTTTAGGTGAGCGCTTGTCGCTGAATGAGGAGAGGGTGGTTTTATCCGCGAGGGCACAGTTAAATTAGCCGTGACATAATAGCCGTGTAACAAAATAGCAGGTTATATCCTGTGGAATTTAACTTAAATTCTTTTTGTGCTTTATAGTACCCGGCGGCACCACTCGAATGACCGCGCGTTACAGAATTCGGTATTTTTGATGTGAAATTTCCTCACCGAGAGCAGTGTTCACAGAAACGTGGCCGCCAGTATCTCGACGTGGCCGCCAGAAACCCTG
The DNA here is from genome assembly GCF_037954325.1 of Fistularia commersonii. NCBI lineage: Eukaryota > Metazoa > Chordata > Actinopteri > Syngnathiformes > Fistulariidae > Fistularia > Fistularia commersonii. Next base: position 4,789,623 of record NC_141319.1, on the reverse strand, counting down.
AAATGATCCTCTATTGAATCAAAGAATGAATGAATGACAGCGAGAGAATGGTCGTACATTAGAGGTGAGGGGTTGAATAGTTGTTCATCTCCGGATGTGTGAAGGCTGGATTGAACAGAAGTAGGTTTCTCTATAACATTTGCTAGGAATGAATGATTTCAGGCTTCTTCATGACGTGTGAACGGTTGAATGGCTCCATACGAGTGACGGAACGAACGGTTGGAAAAGGTGAAATTCTGTTCCGATGACGTGATTTCCGCTGTTAGTCGGAACAACACCGGGAAAAAAAAAAAAAAAGAAAAAAAGAATGAAAATTAAAGTAAAAACCGTGATTTTCAAACAAAGCTCTGTTCCTTCCTGTGGCGACGTATTCGTCTGCTCACTCGTCAACTAATTTGCATGAAAAACTTGTTTTGACATCACAAACTCCATAGGTCGGAAAGATGGAAGAAGACATTCTTAATAAATTTATTCTGTGACTCCCAAGTGACAGTTCTGCCCCCGCGACCCCGGCTGCATGATAAACGGTAAAAAATGTTTGATCAATCAGTCAAAGACGATGTTTGGCTAACTTCTCCGGATATTGCAATCACCTCTCTAGTTGAGCCTCCACCTGCTCGTGGCTCTCACGACAGATCACAGTGTCATCCGCAAACATCCTTGTCCAGGAAGATTCCTGTCTAAACTCATTTCGTCAGCCTGTCTATCACCATAGCAACAATAAGGGGTTGAGAGATGATCTTTGGCGCACTCCCATCTCCTCCTTATATCGCCATCGTACCTCAACCTTGTTTTACATCTGTCATACAAGTCCTGCGCCGCTCTAACAAACTTGTCCACTCAAGACCCTAATACAACCAAAGCTCCACCTCTGGCACCATGTTGCAGCTTTTTCTAGATGGCTCCAGCGCTGCTTCCTATCTTTTCTTCACATTCTCTAGATTGGAAAACATGGCTGCTCTCACCATCATCTTCTACACCTTTCTATTCCAACTATCGTCGCCACCTGACTCTTTTCTCCACCCCTTCCGACCGACCTTTTCCAACACCCTCCCTTGCACCGAACAGTTGACCCTAAATTCTTCAAATCCCCTGCCTTCTTTATCTGTACTCCATATTCCACAAATGCCTGGTTCCCTACCTTCAGGCACATGTTCGGTCACAAGGTGTCGACTGAATTCTGTACATTTCACAGGCGCCAGCATAAAAAATTAAAGAAAAATCTGACAAAACCGGTTTTCTCCCGTGGTCGAGCCGCATTGGCGGCTTAACAAGGTTTAGGTTTACAGGTCAGCGAAGCCTTGTTACAGCCGGCTGGAAGGGATCTTCTAAGAGGAACCACGCGGGCCGTTTAACCCCGTTCCAAGGGGTCAAACATCTCTTCTTGCCCCCGTTGATAATTAGGCACCTCCAGCAACGTGCTGATGCGGGGAGACAAGCTGACCTCCTGAAAGTTGAAGCTGTCAGATCGGATTCTTAAGAAGGTCCGCATTCCGCTCATATTCACTTTGCGACTGTTTTATTCAAATTGAGGGTATATGGATTGTGCATATGGAGTTGAGCCACCGGCTAGAGTTGTAGCTTGCTAAGCTAACATGGCTACACAGCTTCTCAGTTGACAGGTTCGCACGAGAAAGTCGGACGGACGGGAGAATTAAACGGCGATGAGCGGCGTCGCATTTGAGAGCCTTGTCCAGCAAAGTTTGACCCTTTAGCGCTAGTATAGCCTCGCTAAGCTAGCCGGGCGTCTTTGCTTCTCCCCCTCGGTCGCGGCTCTTTCTCCTCAAAAACCCCGAACAGGATGATTAGAATTCACGCGCCTCTTGCGCTTTCATTCACGGGGGCGGCAACGCCGGCTAAAAATAACCCTCACCTTATGTGAATTCGCAAGCGGCGGACGATACACGCCGTCTGATTCTGGCCGCGCGCTATCGCCCGCTCTTCCATTCCCTCAGTTTGCACAAATCCATATTAAGCTGCAATATGTCTTCGGGGTTTGGCACCTTCACGCCCTCGGTGTGGAGGAGATGAGAGTCGAGCTGTTAAATATTAATGCGGCGGCGGCGGCGGCGGCGGGGGGGCAGATGCCCGAGCGAGCGGCCGCTGGCATTTATCTTAACCTGCTCCAGCAGGTGCGAGCCCAGCAGGTCCCATCGGTATCCGGGAGGAGCACTCAACCCCTGGATCATTTAAAGGCGTTAAAGGATTATATCTGCACTGAACCGAGACTGGAGCAATACACCCCGGAGGGGGAGGAAGGACGGAAGAGGGAGAAATGATTGTGTCATTGTGGCGGTGGAGGTGAGGTGAGGGGAGGGAGGGTAGCTTGGGCAAACACTCCCCACTGTTTGCTTCTCCCTTCCCATTTCTCTCCCGAGGGCGAAACGAAGAATCGTGCAGGCAAGCGGTCGCTGCTGTCCGGGAGCGGCTGAAGTTGACCTCCGCCGCTCCGACATAAGTAGCGGGGAACCGCCACCAACCGTCCCCCCCGTCCTCCCCCCGGGGGCCTTTGGCCACTGGCCCCCATCATTACTCCTCTGAGATCTGCAAACGGCACCGCAACCCCGCCACCGCCTCCACCTCCAGGCCGACGGGCTCGTATTAACCGTAATGAGGACACCGCGGCGAAGAGCAGTGCGAGAGCCCCCCGAGGCGACACTCGCCAGGGTTGAAAACATGACAGCGCCCTGCCTTCCCTACGCCGTCTCCTCATTTCCCGGCTCCTCGCTCTCACGTTTTTTTTTTGTTTTTTTTTTCGCCCTATCGAAACCGAACGGAAACATCACCCGTCGCGGATGGCGCGGGGAATGAGGAGGTTCATGGGAAAAGGTGAGTTTTGGAGAACACCTGCGCGGGGTAGGGGAAACTTAGTCACGACCATCGATGAGGAAACACACATGACCTGATATTCTCCTTCGTATGACATTAAAAACGACGGTTATTTCGGCCTTTCGGAAATGTTACGTCAGTTACCATATGCAGAGGTTATTCTGCGTATATGCAATAGGTCCAGTGTCCTCTGTGCAATAAATGTTTTACCGTATAAAAACCCATTCTTATACACAAAATGACTACATATACTTGTAAATACACATTAATATATGATATATATATTTTTATATATTTTTGCATACCTTTAACATGATTTGTGTTTTGTTTATTTTGATCTTTACTGTTTGTTTTATTTTATTTTTATTATTCGCTATTTTTATTCTTCATTTTTATACAGAGTTCTATTTTGATTCTTCTTTCGACCCTGCAATTTCTCCCCGGGGGAATCGATGAATTTTTCTGATTCTGATTCCAATGAGGAAACAGACCAATGGGCATCGATCCATTCGTTCATTATCTGTTTAACTGCTTATCCTGCACTCAGAGGGGGCTGGATCTGGGGTCAGAGGTGGCGTTCACATACCACTAAGTCACTCATTCACATGTCATACAGAGGGAAGAAATAAACGGAGCACGACTTCAGCTAAATTTGACCACTGCAATCAAGCCGTCATGGATTCACTGTGAGAAGGTAGCTAAGGAACAGCGCCGGGGGAGCTTTGAGGCGTTCAGTGTCTTGCTCAACAACACTTCAGCAGGTTAGGAGGAACTGGGAATAGAACAGGGAGTGTTGGGTTGCAACCAGTGATGGTTACCCCAAGTATGAGGCAGGAGAACTGCGTGCCTCACTTGGTGGCTCTTCACAGCCGTTTTATGATCGCTCAGCACAAGAAACTAGTAAGACACATCCAGTTGTTGCAAAAACACTGTACATTGGAAATGAAGATCATATAGCAAAAGTGTTTAAACATTTTAATAGCGACATACGACGAGAAGACATATCACGATTAGCTGTCATTCGCAATCTACGTGGAGGCTCAATAGTCCGCTGCCTCACAACAAGCGGAACTGAGAAATACAAATGATCATTAAAGGCCCAGAAAGAGAAAAGTTGATGCAGATGGGAGGCCAAAACATGTTTGTGATTCAAGGAGAGAAAAAAACGCTATGTATTTTGTGTTTTCATGTCAAAAAGGACAATCTACGTCGGCATTTTGACTGTCAAAGGCAGCCTTCTAGAAAAACAACAAGAATTAAAATCCAAACTACAATGGCAGCAGAACGTGTTCACGAAAGCCGCATCCAAAAACGTTTCTTGCAACGGAGCAACTAGTAAACATCATTTGTTTTACATCGATCCAAATGCATGTGTAACATTTTAGATTTGAATCCGTCAGTAGTTGCATTTATTTTACATTACATTTAGTTTGATATATACTGTTACATGTGGAAATGCAACACGTGTTTATACAAACAATCACACGTTTGCGCAATTCTCCGACGAACCTCCTTCCTGTGAAGCTGAAAAATATTATTTTACCAAAATTCTGCGGTATCTGCACGTTAATGGAGGTCGGGCTTCCGGTCTCGAGGAGATGATGGCTTTCGGAAAAATTTCCGAAAAAAATGCAACCGATGGCCGTCCGAAAGCGACGCGGCGAGAGCTCCCCTCCTTCCGAATCCGTGCAGTGTTCTGAAAATCTCAGGTATTCGACCGGGATAAGCCACGAGGGAAGCGATGACCTTATTCGGCGGTCCCTTAAAATAACTTCCTTTGTCGAGATGGCGAAGAGTGTGATAACGGACGGACGGACGCGTATTCTGTAAAAGCTAAAGGGCCGCTATTATGACAAAAGCTCTCCGCGGTACATTCTTGACAGTGAATGGGCCGAGGTGAAGGTCGTCACTATTGGGAGGAAATGTATAAAAACACTCAGCAGCTGCATGTGTGTGTGTGTGTGTGTGTGAATTGCTGGTCATGCCTGGAGTAGCAGATGGACATTCTATATGACTGATGGCCTTGTGAAACATGAAGGTGTTGTGTCAATAAATGATGTTCCACCCCATCCATCAACCGCCTCCGACAGCAACATATGCACATTTTTATCCCTTACACGTTATCGCGTCGCCAAAAACACACACACACACTCGTGCAAGGACACCGGGGGGGTTCCTGACGCAGACGGCCCTGTCCGCCCCGCTGCCTTTTACAGTACCTGTATAGTATAACATAAAAACACCCACGTGGAGCAGCAGGTTACGGAAGCGGCACGCTTTCGTTCGGTCACCCGAGACTCTGCAGCCGCAAAAGCATAAATCTAATCCAATGGAGAATGAAGGTATTGAGATTTTTACGCCAAGCGGCGAGGGTGGATGTTGCTTCGGCGCTGGAGCAGATGTGGGTTGTCCTGTGTAAACAACGGTTGGCGCGAACCAGCGAACGCCGCATGCGTTTTTTCTGTTTTTTTTTTAAACCTATCTCAGGTTTACGCAAAAAAATTAAATGAATAAAAAAAAAAAATCTTGTTTCTTTTTTCCCCCCTCCATCGACGGGATGCGTAAAATTGTAATTAATGACTGGACAAAGAGGAGCTTCTTCCCTCCGTGTTCAACCACGAAAAAATTGAATATATAGATGAAAAAAAATGAACGTATGGGAATGCGGAAGCCGCCGTGTCCGACCGCACTCAAAGAAGAGCGACAAAACTTTTCAGAGAAATTAAAGATCCTCTTTTTTACCCTTTTAACTTAACCGAACAGACTCCAAATGGCACTTGTTTATGCAGTTCTATAATTAATTCACTTATTGACAATATACAACCATTCACCCTCTCATTCAGAGGTCACATAGAGACCCATTCACTTAACATAGAGAAATTATGACATAAAAAAATAACTTTTTCTCTGTCATTCTTTATGAAAATCGTTCATTCTGCAGTGACGATGGCCGGGGCGCTGCTGCCGATCTCGGCCGTCATTGGGTGACAGGCGGAGTTCGTCCCAGACAAGTTCAAGACAGTTGAGTCCGCCTGAATATAGGCAGCAGAAAATAACTAAAACACAAAAAAATAACTAAAGAACTGATATCTAAATAAATACAATAGAAATAACAGCTAAAAATAACTAAATAAATAAATACATGGGTGTGTGTACGTACACACACACACACACTTTAATTTTGAGTGTGACCGCTGCAAATCTGGACCTTCATGGGTTCATATATTTGATTTTCATTGATCTTTTTTGTGTGATTTTGTTGTCAACACATTCAACCATATATTTAATGAGAGAATTTCATTCCCTCATGTGTTATTTTAGTGTTCCTTTTTATTTTTTCGAGCAGCATATATGGGATGTAGGTGTCCATGTTGTAACATGAGATATTTACACAGAAAGATGATTTTACACGGAAACATTTTTTAGCTGTTTAGCCGATCCCTATCTTGGTCTTTGTCCATTAAACTCGTGTTTTTCAGTGTTGGAATTGAACGGCCTCAACATTTTCCGGTAATTTCATCGGTCCGATGTGACGAGGCTAAATGTTTTGGTGACATGAAGCTCATTAGCCCCCCCCCCCCAAAAAAAAAAAAAAAAAAAAAAAAAAATAGATAAAATTACTAGCATCCTTTTTTTAAGCTGCAGCGTGAAAAAAAAAAAAATAGAGGTTTATAATCCAGAAAATACGGTATAAACATTCAGTCTGTCATTCATGTGGAGACATACAACCATTCACACGTTGAATACGAGTACGACAGCTCACACTCTGCTGCTCGGCTGTTTAAAACTGACTTGTTTTCAGTCTTTCTTTGATTGATTCCCCCATTGATTGATTGATTGATTGATTGACTAACTAATTCATGCACCCGTACATCCATTCATTTGGACATCAGGTGTTATGAGCATTGTTGCACGCTGCTACTTGCCACTTTTGCACTATATATATATTTTTTTTTAATTTTTCCCTGTTTATTTTCTATTTCACAATCCTTCTGACATTTATATATGTCCCTGCTTGAACATTTATAACTACCTCGACCGCACTGTCCACTTTCTGATGTGGAGAATTTAAATATCCTCCCCGCGGGACGATTAAATGGATATTTTGTTTTATTCTCAATTATACGTCGAGATTATTCAGGGTCTACAATGAACCTCTCGCATGTTTCTGGACAGCGGGAGGAACCCCAAGCAACATGTGGAGAACGTGGACACAAAAGCGAATAAAGAGGGGATGATGCTTCCCGGGTCTGCGACGTGCAACGGGATTATTTTCGGATGCCTTTCGACATCGGAATTAAAGAAAATAAAAAATCATGGAAAAGCAGAAAAACTCAAACGCGGTCCAGGTTTCCTTTCCATCCTGTCCTTCCGCCGCCTGTCGCTGCAGATTCAAATCATCTTCACATTTAGACAGACGGCGCCCGTTTTTTATATTTCCCGAGCAAAACACACACACACACACACACTCGAGGCTCCGGTGACATTATTACTCTATCTATAGGACTCTACTTCCAAATGTCAGGCACATGCCCTGAGGAGCATCAGGCAACCGGTGGGGGAATATTAGACGAGAAGGACACGCCGAGGCCGTCTTCAGCCGGCTGTTTTTTTTTTTTTTTTCCTCCCTCCCGTGTCCTGCCAGTGGAGATTACAGTGAGAAGGCTTAAATTAAAAAAAAAAATAAAAATAAAAAAAATCTTGACATCCAGGGCAGCATCTCTGCTCTGGTCCTGAACCAAAACGGCGGATGGATCGTGGATATTAGCGCGTCCTCGGCTTCCCCATCTTTCGCTCAACTCGACCATCCGCGCGATGATATTCAACGAAAAAACGTCCCCCGATTCGGACCTTCCTCCGTCCTCGTCGTCTCACGGCTGCTTCTATCTGACCGCGATTTGATATATCGTAGACCGGGAGCGTCTTCCCCTCCTGCTGCAGCCTCATCAAACCCCTGAAATACCTGGAAAATTAATCTGTTCATTCTCTGTACAGTTTATCCTGCACTGAGGGTCGCAGTGGTGCTGGAGGCTGGAAGTCGCAAAAGGAGACTCACATTCCAGTCATTTGGCAGACGTTTGTATCCAAAGCGACTCACAAGAAGTACAATTCAGTCGCTGGAGATCCGAAGTACCAGCAGTCGGAAGTCTGAAGTGACGACTCAATCAAATTGCCATTTCAGAACCATATACATTCATAGATTCATTTGTTTTTTTTTTTGTTTGGGGGTGTTGAAGGCTAAGTGCGATTAGCAGGGTAGTGCTGGTGGAGACGGTATGCTTTAAGCCCACAGGGAAAGAGGGGCAGCGACTCCACTGTTCTGACCTTTTTCGGGAGTTCCTTCCACCAGTGAGGAGTCGAGTCTGACAAGAGCCGCAACCAAAATTTCAAAAATTGAAAACAAAATGATTTTTGATGGAAAAAAAATATCCAGTGACATTGGCGAAATGATCTTTTCTTATTTCTATAAAAGATACAAAAATGATCGGGGAAAAAAAAAAAAAAACGTGCAGAATTAAAACAAAAAAAAAAAGATTTAATAACCAGAATAGCTTTTTAATCATTACACCTCCTCTTATACATGCTACCAATCCATTTTCTAAAAAAATTAAATGGCAAATGTTCTCTTTTAACTCAATTTTTTAATGGTGTAATTTCATAAATTCTTTTTTAATATTCATTTTTAATATTAATTCGTCATGTATTTTTTAGAGGAATAGTTTATTAAATATAAAGATTTTTATAATATACCTGTTGACCTCCTTTACACTAAAACGACAGAAAAAAATTAGACTTAGTGTTACTTCTAAGTAATGATTTCACTGGTTTGGCCCCCTAACATCAAATGTGGCCCCGGAGTTTGACACCCCTGCGTTACATCGAGGTTTATCAGCCAGAGTGAAAGGAAAGGTGTACGAGACAGTGTTGAGATCAGCGATACTGTTTGGGCGAAAAACGATGCCATTTACAAAAAGACAGGAAGCAGAGCTGGAGGTTGCAGGGATGAAGATGTTAAGGTTCTTTTTGGGAGCGACCAGGAAGGTCCGGATCAGGAATGAGTCCGTCAGAGGGACGGCGCATGTTAGAAGGTCAGAATAGGTTTAGATGGAGGAGGTTGATTCGCTGTCGTGACCCCTGGAGGGAAAAAGAAGAAGAAAATAGCGACATCCAACCATTCACTCAGTCATTCACACGTGGTCGGATTTGCCTGAGAAACCGAGAAAACACAGAAATAGTGAAACTTCCTCCCGGTTGAGCAGAGAAATCTAGTCCAGGCCTTTTTCACCACCCGAAAGTGTGTGTGTGTGTGTGTGTGTGTGTGTGTTTGTGGGTCGCTTCTCTGTCTGAAAGGCCCTTTAGGGTAGATAAGAGGTGGCAATTATAAATGACTTTGCTAATTGCAACACTTTAATTGATTGATCGCAGATATGTACTTAATTACTTTTCTAATCCCTCTGATGGCGCCCGGATGCTGAAGTCAGTGGTTTGTCTGTTTTTTTTTTTTGTTTTTTTCCCTCTCTGATGCAGGAGCTATTTTAGTACAACAACAAAATAGGAAGAAAGAAGGGGAAAAAAAAAAAACGCTGTTTATTGGCTTTATATTTTATCAGATATCATACCGCGGTCAAGTGTCTGGTTTTCAGCCTCTGATGGGATAAGATGAGAAATCTGAACCAGTTTGGATCTTATCAGGGGCGGCATGAGGTCGGGCTACTTTTTAAATCCCCTGCAAAAATTCAGACTTTTTTGAAAAGTGGAACCATAACCTGGCTTCCCAAATGGACCAAATCAGGATCAAAATTTTGATAGTTTGACTCGTCTGTCTTTTTTATTTGTGGATGTCTTTTGCCATCTTTTAATTGTCTATTTCTATTTCTACCCATATTTATTGATACTGTAATTGTTATGCTGCTGTAAAAAAAAAAAAAATCTTATTATAATAAAATGCCAAAATAATTCATCTGTAATTCTAGATTGATGTCATAAGCTTATCAAAGAGTAAAAAAAAAAAGAGAAGCATACGCACATGTTGGATCAAAAACATCAAGAAATAAATCTGCACACCAAAAATGCTCAAAAAAAAAAAAAAAAAATCACATACAACACAAAAAGGGTATTCTTGCATGACGTTTCGGGCAAACCCTGACTTTACACAGCTGCTGACAGGAGTGTGTGTGTTAACACACACCTGAAGAAGAGCCTATGTTTGATCAAGAATGTTTTTTTTTGTGTTATATGTAAAATAAATCATCTTTTTTGGGGGATTTTTTTCCAAACCTTTCTTAATGTCACAACCTCAGATCGGCTCCCGAAAAGTTGTCGGAAGGGGAGATTACCGTCGGGGGCACTTCCTGTTCAAATCCCGCCTCTTCCTGTTTCGGCCACGCCTCACTTCCTGGTTCCCCTTCGGTCTCATCCACACATTCATTAACGCGGCTCTATTTTTCCTCGACGCGAAAGGTCACCGTTAGACGCGCCCTCGAAACCTAATCTCCGTCTTCTCGCGCCCGGCGCCGCCGTCGGCAGAGGACATCCACGCCGCCTCGCCCCGACCGCCATTCATCACCCCGGCAGGTCAAAGCACGCGCACAATCCGTCCACAACTGTAATTTCCAGGGAAAAAAAAATCATAAAAAAATAGCAGGACACCTGCTTGGGTGTGAGTCAAACACCCCCAACGTGGAACAATTTTCGGGTTTATCTGACGGGATTGCGTGCACGCAGGGATGCAGAAACACACACACACACACACACACACACACACATGGGTGGAGATATAATCTGGGTAGAGCGGAGTGAGCAGAGACGCGGCCTAATAGTCTAATGATATTAATGGGGGGCCATTCATCATGCAGGCTCATCACTTACGTTGATGAATACCAGCAATTTAAGGCAGAGACTCAAGTGGAACATGGCTTTCGACGCTCCGCTAACTAACCTTTCAGTCTATTACGGGGGGGAAGCGGGTCTGACACAAGCCGCGCTCGCTATTTACCGGAGATACGACGATACAAACGAGCGATGACTCCGCGAAAGAGGCGCCGATTCTACTGCATCGCGGAGAAAAATACAGATATTTCACCGTTAAGCCGGGGTTTCACCCTGTCAATCACAGGGTCTTGTGTGTTTTTTGTTATTTTTTTTTGGGGGGGGGGTTTCCAAGGAGGAACCTGGAGAACCTGCGTGGATCAAAACAGGAAGCCTCTCGCAGAGAGACAGGAAGTGCTTACTTCTAAACACACACACACACACAAACACTAATTAGATACTTCAACTGAAGAACTGCCATCCATGAACCCTGGAAAATGCTAATATCTTAATTGCTAGTGAGGAGCAGTAAATACACACACATCAAGATGGAGAATGATAGAAATGAAAACGGGTGGGAGGATGGAAGGGGGACACGGCTAATTAAGAGAAGCTAACATCGCGCGATTATCGGCCGAAGCAAAAACGTTATCTCAGAGAATACTGTTGTGGATTAAAAAGATGAATACAATGCACCCCAATGGGGGAAGTGTGTGTGTGTGTGTGTGTGTTGGGGGGTTCTGCATGTTGCCCCTTGTAGTAATCGAGGCAAGCAAATATGCATAATTCATGCATAAATTACGTTTTTAACCCGCCCCCTTTATTTCCAGCCTCGGTTAAAGGATCACAAGCGGCTGCAGAGGTTGTTGTTGTTGTTAGCGTCAATATTGTTCGCCTGATTAAAGAAATATGAGAAATAATGAATTTGAGCGGGAGTGACCGGAGCGGACCGCCGCTCACGCTCACATACAAATATTCAGACACACACTTCCTGTCAGGATCAAGCCAGGAACCTTCGGTTTTGATTTAAATAGCAGGAAGAGGCTGGAAAGTCACAGCGCTCACAGGTTGACTGGGTAAATATTTGTTTTAAACCTGAGCGGAGCAAGAAAAAAAAATAATAATACGGCAGCGAAAATCTAAATTAAATAGTTGTTGCTTGAATAAAAAGCAGCGCCGATTCAGGAATCAACAGTTAAAAAAAAGATGCCTTTTTACAAATCATCAACCATTCCTCGACGGAAATATTTGTATTTTGCTACGACAGCAGAAAACTAAGAAAACTATATATAAAAAAAAATAATATATATATAAAATACAATAATATATATTGAATTAAAATAAAATTACTAAATATCATAAATTATTAAATTTAAGATAAATTTATTAAAAATATATAAAATACAAATAAGTTAAAAATAAATAAATATAAAAAAATAAATAAAGAAAAAATTTGTTTTCTAATTGTCTTTATTCGAATTTATTGATACTTTTACTGTTAAGCTGCTGTGACAAACGAATTCCCCCTATGGGGATCAATAAAGTCTATATTATCTTAACATCTTTGTGCTCAAGGGAAATATCCTCCCGAGTGAGAATGGAATTTAATACCCCAAACATTAATAATAATAATATCAACAAACATCGAGGGACATATATCACCCAAAGAATGGTGTGAAAAGTTACAGTTTACTTGGCACGGCGTGGGAACAAAGTATAGGAATTCGAAGGAAATTCCACCGAGCCGCCGTCCGGCTCCTGATTCGGATTATTATGATTCCCGACGGTTGTGTGAAAAGCAGAACCCGTGCAGGCAGTCGCCGCCGGGAGGACTGGATAGGAGGATGTGCCGCAATGCAGACAGCAAGACATCGGCTCCATTTGATCACTGCATCGAACTCTTCCAGCGAGACCACGGACCTCAGCTTCTCCTTCCACACGATCTTTTCACAGAAACAGTACAAGAGCACCAAACATGCTCACGCTAACAATACCAGACGGGTATTTGGCCATCAGATGTTACCCTTCTGGGTATATTAATGGGGAATATTAATGTATAATACCCTTCTGGGTAACATCTGATGGCCCCCAGATGACCAAAGTAATCATATCACAACAATAGCACTTTCAGTTATTTTATTGCCTATCTGTAGATTTTATATATATTGTCTATTTTGTACAGTTTTATATTTGTATTGTCCAGGACTACAGATGGAAATTAGCTCTGAGCTACAATCTGGTGCAAACATCTCTGCCTCTGTGCTTAATGTAATTGTACGATGTCCTAATAAACTTCTAAACAAACATATAAACAAACAGCGGTGAATGTCGTATGCTCTAGAAACAGCAACAGGAGGGACAACTAGAGGTTGCAGAGATGAAGATGTTGAGATTCTCAATGGGATGGATAGGATCAGGAAGGAGTCCATCAGAAGGAGGATGCTTTGGAGAGAAGGTCAGACTGGTCTGAGACGGTTTCGTCTTTTGCTAGAGGAGGGAGAGTGGATATATCGGTAGACAGATGCTGGAATTGGAGGTCTAGAGGACGACCAAAGAGAAGTGAGTGAGAAAGGAAATGATGAAGTCAGTTGGTGTGAGAGAGGAGGATACGGAGATAGAGGGCGACCCCTGAGGGGAAAAGAAGAAGAAACTCATCTGACCAAGGTGCTCGGTGGAACTCTGATCCACGGCCATCACTAGATACTCCTTGCGGACTGCGCTGCACTATTTTTAAAAAACTATCACGTTCACAGATCACTGGTGACAGTACAATATTTTTTCATACTTTTCTGCACTCCTTATCTTTCACTCGTTCCTTAAGACACTTTATAGTTTATTTGTATTTCTTATTTTCCCCTTAACCCTCGTGCGATCTTAACAGTTTGTTGTCCTACGGGTCAAAAATGACCCATGAGACAATCTTTGTAGCCTAGTGGTGTACAGCCCACATGGAAACATAAACAAAAAAGAAGTATCGCTTTTTCTAATTATGGGGTCTCTTTAGGAAAAGTCATAAAATTCCAAGTTGGGAAAAAATAAGGTGTTTTTTCTACAGCTAAACATGGTAGTGGGTCACTTTTGACCCGCAAGACGACACAAGGATTAAACTGTTTATACAATTTTCTACTATTATTATTATATTTTTCTTGTAACTCTGGCACAACAATTTCCTTTCGGGATAAATAAAGTTGTTCTTATTCTCTTTTCTTGCGACATCATGGACAGAAACTTCAAGAAACGGACCAACAAAGAGGTTCAGGGCTTCCAATATCTCAGTGGGACATTAACATTTTCTACAAAATTAAAATCGGCGTAAGCTTATGGTGGGGTTCTTCATAAGGTGAGGAAATAAAAACATTTGACCCATCTGACAGTCCATAGTTATAATTCCCGCCGTGCAGAACACGGAACATGGAACAGTCCATTACTGCTTACGAGAATGCAAAACAAAGTTCCTGGAACAAAAAACAAAAAAAAAAAATCCAAAGGCGAACGATCAATTCCACAGCAGAACGTGAAGCAAACAACATGTGTTTTAGCAGGTTCAAGCCCTGTGTCTTTTGTACACTGCAACAATCTTCATATCCAAGGACTTCCTTTGATCGGGCTCAGACACACACGTGCACGTTCGGAAAGCGTCCGTTCCAGCTGCCGCCGCCGCCGCCGGGTGCAACGTTTCAAATTGCTCCCCGGAAAAAAGGTCGAATTTATTTCGTCTCGCATGAATCCGTGAAGATTTTCATTTCCAAAAAATAGAGCAGAAAACTATTTCCCTCCAAGTTTAGATGTCTTTTTTTTTTTTCCCTGCCAGACCAGAGACTTGATAGTTTTTCCACCTTTCACCATGAAAAAGTGATTAAGTTTTCACTTTCAAAAAACACAAAATGGCCGACGGGCCGAGTAGGATGTTGGTCGGACGGAAAAAAAAAAAAAGGTTTGAATGACAAAATAGCGAGGAGAAGCTCCGGCCGTTCAGTATGAAGACTTCCCGAGTCTCCGCTGTCGTGACGACCGACAAACGGTGGAGAAAAAGTGAAAAGTCGCACCTGCATTGACCGCTTTCACGTTTCCGCTCTCGGCGTCCATCTTTCACCCTCCAGTCCAGATGCCGCCTCCTTCGCCTGCATCATCAACCGCATCAGAACCGTGAGGTTTCAAACATTCTGGATCCTTTCTGGAGGGCACGTGGCGTTGACCTCTCCGGCTCTCCTGGACTCCCGAGGTTTCACGGCCTGAAAAAAAAAGCAGAGTTGAGTGGAAAAACTTGAATTTACAGAACATCCCAATGCACAAGTAAACACAAAACTAACCTTTTTGTGTCTTTTCTTCTTCTTTCAGTTGTTCAACTCCGACAGAGGAGCCTCCGGCAACATGGTCAGACACAAACCAGGAAGTGTTCGGGCGATCCCTACCGCCCACGTGACCAGACGCGGCCAATCAGACGACTGGGAAGCAGCCGCAATTAAAGACACTGCAGAGGCTGGAGAGGAAGCGCAGTCACATGGTCGCCTGCGACGAGAGACGTTTCGTCCGATATCCGGGGGTCAGGTGAGAAATGGCAACACGGAAGAAAGTGAAGTGGAGTGTGTGTGTGTGTGTGATAGCCGGGAACCAAAATGAAGGAACAGATATGAGGAGTGTTTAACGTGTTAAATAACGGCCAGGCCGGTGGGCGTGCACGTGTGGGACACGGTGAAGAGGCGGAGGATGGATTGCTCTTTTCCACTTCGACCGGGGTGAATTGATGAAAAGCTAAAACGCCGCGGTAGTCATTTCAATCCCTTGTTTTTATTAAAAACCCTATATATTTATGAGAGTGCGTACGAGTAGTGCTCTCAAAGGGGGAGCCCCACACTTTATCCTTTTTTTCATTATTTAGAATATTAAAAAAAAAAAAAAATCAATCCATTTATTTATTTTTTTTGTTCCCTTGAAAAAGTGGTCTTGCAGAATTAAAAATGAAATAAAAAATGTAATATATATATATATATGAAAAAAAAAAAAAAAAGCAGTATTTAAATGTTTATTTTCATCTCATTTGGTCCTATTTAGGGGGTGAGTCACAGGTTGCAGGAAAAAATCCTAGAAATGACAGTAATCATTGCAAAATATGATTAATAATAAGATATATAATCTAAGAAAATATACATTTTGCGAATATGAATTCATCTTGTAGTTTTTATCCACCTTTTTTTTTTTCTTTATTTCATAGTTTTTATCGAATAACAAATCCTAATCTCACATCAGTGATTCACTTGTGTGTGACCTTCAATGCTGACTCTGCTTGCTTTTTTTTTTTTTGTAACTTTAACACCCGATGTTTAACCGTTGTGAAAAATGCAGGTCCTTGAACACAATCAAGGAAGAAATAATTCAGAACGTCACAGAGAGGAAGAGTTGTACGATCAAGCCACTCGCTCATTATGTCGATATTAAAAATCATTCACTGTCTCACTGACATATAAATATTCACTCTTTCATTCGGGCATTCGATTTATCAAACAATATTTCATATTGAGATCTATCTATCTATCTATCTATCTATCTATCTATCTATCTATCTATCTATCCATCTATCCATCTATCCATCTATCTATCTATCTATCTATCTATCTATCTATCTATCTATCTATCTATCTATCTATCTATCTATCTATCTATCTATCTATCTATCTATCTATCGATGCTATTCAGTGAATGCGCAGGTTGACTTGCAGTCCCGGGCGTCTCAGTTGATTGGTTGAGCTCTGGAATCTCTAATCTGATTGGATATTCTTCATCCACCTGCACATACAAATATCGATGAAAACCATTGAATGAACTGGATCAGTGTTTCTCAGCCCCGGCTGACGACGGCGAGGTCGTCGAGCGCGCGGGCAACGTCTGATTTAACCGAGGAAACATTTAAAAAAAAAAAAAAAAACGACTCCCCTCCCCGCCCTCGAGGGGCACGTTCACCCCGTCGGGGTGAAAGTCTAACGGCGTGCGCCGGCGTTCCCCGCAGCCTCCGTCCGGCGCCTCGGCTAGATTAGCA
Organism: Fistularia commersonii; assembly: GCF_037954325.1. NCBI lineage: Eukaryota > Metazoa > Chordata > Actinopteri > Syngnathiformes > Fistulariidae > Fistularia > Fistularia commersonii. The sequence goes on along the minus strand of NC_141319.1, from coordinate 4,772,951 downwards.
AAGCCCCTCTTCCTCATTTGTCCCCCATCCATCAGCCCTAACAGGAACGGAATTTACCCCGCTGTGTTCAGACACATCCGCCGGCCCATAAGTCACTCCCCTGATGGTTTTAGGGCTCGATGAGTGTGCGTCTGAATATGGCTTTTGCTTTGCATGAGTCGGCGTGTGCCATTTCTCAGTCTGTGCATGCGGGCATTCTCCGGCTTTGTATGTGTGTGTGTGTCGCCGCTAAGCTACACGCACACACACTCGGGCACAAAGGCCTTTCTGTTCGACTCTGAAAATGTATCACAGTGTCTGTCCAAAGACGTGACAGGACAGGTGTGAGAGGCTGGTGGCGGCGTCTGGCGTAATGTAAACAGCCAGGAATGTGATTCAAATCACAGCGACTGATTCAAGTGTGTGTGTGTGTGTGTGTGTGTGTGTGTGGCGGGGTCCCCTCAACGTGCCGAAACAAATGACCTGAAACCGTATCTCCATGGCAATCGAACTCTCCTTGAGTTGCAATGGCGGCCAATTGGCGTTGTCCGTCAACTTGTGCCAGAGACGCTTCTCGGTGATTTATGTCTGCTGTCAATATTCCAAACACTCGCAGAAATACAGGTTTTTTTGTTGAAAAATAAAAATATAATAGGGTCGAAAATTTTATTTCGGTTCCTGTTATCCTAATAAGTTGGGGAGCGACCGAAACGGCCTCCCTTAAAAAAAATATAAGCATCTCTGATGGCAGAAAAAATGCTGTTTTTTTAACGGATAGACGATTCAATCGAAGAATAACTGTGTCATTCATTCATCTATATCGTTTTTCTTTTCATATCAATCACATTTTCACCGTGCACGTCAAGTACAGACACAAAAATTCACTCCACGTTCACAGCGTTAATAGAGAAATTCAGTCATTCGCTCCCTAATACACTCGTCATATAGACACGCAACCATTTAGATCCAGGAAAATATTCACCCTGTCATTCACACGTCAAGGTTTCCGTGTTTTTCGACTTCCAGAAGAAGCTCCTTGTCGGAATCCGACCTTCTTGCTGTAAGGCTGAACCGCTCACCACCCTGCCAACATGCCGCCCTTTATTTAATCATTTTTAGTCATTGAGATTACAAGATATGACTTTATAAATTGAATATTGAAACCCAAAGAGGCTGCAAATGGAATAGAAAGGATCCACATTTGTAAACACGTTATTAAAGTGCGGTTGCGGTGTTGGTTCAGTTTGTAACAGCAGGCGTTTCCCCATCAACGCCACGGCAGACACGGAGCAACACTTGTATGCTTTCGGTCCAATCCGTCATTCGGCTGCGTTATGGTCTGTTCCCGGCTCGGACTTGGCCGTCTCGGCAAACGCCATATGGCCTCGTATTCCGAAGCCAATAAAGAAAGGAGGAGGGCGAGGGAGGCGGGGGGTACGAGTACAAGGTAAATAAATAAAACAAATCGGGCACTCGCTGATGAAAGGGCCTCTTTGATAGATGGCTGCTCCCAAATAGTCAACCGCCCGCCTCAGTGATATAAACCATCATCTTTTTACCACCCGCTGCCGTTCAGAGGGATCCTTGTAACGTCGGGAGTGAAGCACAAAAAGATAAAAGACCGCATGGAGTGTGTTTGATTGACAAGGTTTCAAGCTACGAATAAAAAGAGATAAAAGAGATAAACGTAATAAAATATCTCCATGGACTCCATGGGTCCAGGAACTAGCCTCCACCAAGGGAACCTTTTTTTTAGATTAGCGTTTCCATGACACGGACAACACGGATGAGCTAACTGTCCTTATTTTGACCAAAATGTTGATGTTCCTCTGCGCGCCCCGGAAACCCCTCGGCCAGAAGAACGTGGACGTCTTCGTTGGTCCATTTTTCACCGGTTCTGTACATTTTCGTCCCAAGAAAACCGCTGATCGGTGACCGAAATAGCCGTCAAGCACCTATGTATCACGAGTTCTTGAGGAACCGTAAAAAAACCCTGCCTCGGTAGAGGAGCTAAGAGGTGATTCTAGGAACTGAAGTTGATCGCCCCCGGTTCCTTAACTATCCGAAACCATGAAGAAACGGACTACTTCCTGAAAAAACTTTAGTAACAATCGTGCTGACGACGTTCCGAAGACGGTTTTCGGTGAAAACATTTTTAGCTCTGAGCCGGAACATCGCTTCGATCGGAAACAGGGGCAACGTGATCGGGCCACTTGCGGGGGAAAATGTGAGGAAACGGGTTGGGGAAGCCAGAAGGAGCAAAGAAAGAGGCAAATAAGTAAAAGCTGTGTGTGTGTGTGTGTGTGTGTGTGTGTGTGTGTGTGTCTGCGGAGGAGTAAAGAGCAAAGCTCAAAGCAAATGTGTAGACAGCAGTAATGAGCAAACAGGTGACACAAGCATGTAATTATGAGCAGGTTGATGGATTGGGGCCGGCGGGCAGAAGGGGGCGGGGCTTGAGCAAAACCAGGAAGTCGGAGAATGTAAACAATCGCCACGACCTGGAACGAAGAATCGAGATTTTTAAATGTCACTGTGCGGGCACGGTGAAATTTTGCGACGAGACCACCCGGCAAAGGATAAAAATAAAAATAAATAGACAAGTTAGCGCGCGGTTATATGCGGACGGCATGAATAAGCTAGCGATACATTTTGAAAACAACTTTTTTTTTCCCATGTTTTGGTGGGGAAAAGTTTCACCCCTTCAATGATGCTATTTATTTTTTCATCCATGCGTTGTGGATACCGCTTAACTTGCGCTTCGGGCCGCGCTGTGGAAGCTTACCTGTAAAATAAACAGATTTTTAGGGTGTTTTTAGGCCATTTTAGCGTCTCCAAAGAACCCTTTGCATGTTTTTGGACCGTGGGAGGAATCAATGGAGACCCGTCTCATAAAGGCCCCTTAGAATTCTTCTCTATTTGAGGCAACACAGCTCACCGCCGTGTCACCCCGCCGTTTTTGTGATCCAGCCGCTTCTCCGCCTGTCGCCATTTTTCCCTGTTTTATTTTGTCGATCCTACCCTTTGCCCCCCCCCGACTTCCTCGAAGCGTCGCCTTGCGTCAATGACTTCATTGTTTAATTTGGAGAATGGCCGATGTTTTTATTTTTCTGGAATTTGGAATCTTTGTCCCGCTTGGACACAAGCGTTTCTTCCACGCCGTGCGTGTATGTGTGTGTGTGTGTGTGTGTGTGTGTGTGTGTGTGTGAACCCCGAATCAAACCCAGGATTCTTTATTGGAGCTCCATATTGGATACGTGAACTCATTAAGATGATTATAAACTCATTTAGAGAACCAGGTTTCTCATTCAGTCCAGATGGCACATGAATGTACATTAGTGACTGATTAAATGCCCTATTGATATCGCAGCCTCGTCATTAAAACGCCAGGGTTATAATCACAAAGTCTTTGTTTCATTAAGTGAATGACTAAGAAGATGAAGATGTTTTTTTTTTATTTTTTTTTTAAGTTACCATTAATATGGAGTGTGAATTAATGCCTACGGAGGTGTTTCGAATTCAACGCTAATATACCATAAATTGGCTTGCAAATTCAAAATGAAGTTTTTCACAAGGAGTAGGTCGTCATGTCACACACACACACACACACACACACACACTTTGTTAAGGAGGACACGTAAATGAACTAGTACATCGGTGGAAGCCGGGGACGGAGCCGTGATGAATCTCCTCGGCCCGCTCGCTCATCCGTTTGGACCGACAAACCGAAAGGGCAGGAAGATTTGTCAGTTATTTGGCGGAAGGGGGAGGCGGAACCCGAGAGGGGGGCTTTTTAATCACCTGCATTGTTTAGAAGATGCAAACCCGCTGCCGAATTCCCCCATCGCATCCCTGTTGTCGAACTTTGTTCGGGTGGATTTGAACAAAACGGGCGTCGTCGCGTTCAATGTCAGTCGGGGAGGTCATGGCGGCGCGGCGAATATCCAAACGCGATGTCGTTTATTCCAGGTTTTCGTGCCCGAAGCCGACAGCCGGACGAGGGAACGGGCCTCCTGTTGTGAAGTGGGTTAGAGTGAGGACGCCCCGGAGGGGGCATCTCAGGAGGGATTCAAACAGTTTGTCACTCAGAATACAATAATGATGCGTTCGCTCACCCAACTCGGATAAGTAGGCGATCTATTTTCAGGCTTACGCCCGCTTCTTCGACGTAATTCAAAAGCGTTCCCTATATTTTCATTGCTCTAATGCGCTTAAAAACACATCATTCCGCCCGGATGTGATCCGACACCCGCTGGGACTTCTGATGTATGGCCGGCGGGGAGGAAAGATGGATCAAAAAAAAAGGAAAAAAAAAGGAAGGATGTTCAAGGGACGTTATATATTCTGACGGTGGTGAAATGAAAATGACAAAAAATAAATAAATAGGACAGATCTCGAGACTGAAATGCAACGTCATCGGAGGGATGGTGGGCGGGGCTAAAGTCCCAGCTTGTTTAGCTAACTAGCGATTTTCAATTTGCTTGACGCTACACAGCCAGATCTCCTACCGATGCGGCGACATCGCAAAACCTCGCCATCTCCAGCGGTTATCTTCTGCAGCGATGTTAGCATTAGCGACCCGTGTTAGCATTACTGACCTGCACGCTATCTCCGAACCCTTTTGTGCGGAGGTGCTAACGGCGAGCGGATCCTATGATGGGCAAGAAGCATCTTGGTTGTTTACAGTTGCAATTAAAATCCTCCATCATCCCGCCACGGTGCATCGGTGATATCTGACCCCCGGAAGTCACGCGCTGAGAAGCGTTGCTAATCAAAATCGTGATTAAAAACGCTACAGTTTTATCCACTTTTTTTTTTTTTTTGCATAATTTGGTTTGGAGTCCCGGCCCCATCAAATAGAAACGGGGGGTTATCTTTATTTTGTTTTATTTATTTATTTTTTTATTCTGGTGTGTGTGTGTGTGTGTGGGTGAGAGTGTAATTTTCAGATGAGTTGGCAGAGGAGTCGAGGAAGTAAGGTTCATAATTAATTACATGCCAAAACTGAATTAGCTTTAACAGCGTCGAGTCAAAGACCGATTCCGGGCAGCGCCGTGACTCTTGACCCCGGTTTTCTTGCTGTCAGGTTTGAGACAAACGAGAAGAGTCGGAGCTTCAATTCCCGATCAATCTTTGTTATGAGTTGCTGAGCTTCTACGCTGTGAAAGTGTTTTCCTTGCTTAATTCAAAATTAAATAATTGAATGATGTTTTCTGGGATGCTCTGCCGCGGCGACTGTCGGATTGCGGATTTGATCCCGGCCTCTCTTCCCTCCTAGGGTGGCGGCAGCTGACGGGAAATCCCCGATACGCCCCGGGAGGTGCTTCTCTGGAAAAGTCCCCGACGTGTTCGCAGGCGGCTGAACCGGTGAGGGCCGCCTCGAGGCGGGTGGAGCGCGCGGGGTTTCGGAGCACGGCGCCGTTCCGCACGGCTGTTCGCCGTGTTTACACTTGTTAAATTACCTGAAACGGCCGCGTACTTCTGACGATCTTGTGTTTTCCAGACACAAACTCCTGTGAAAACGTGTAAAATGTTGTTTGGATGAAACACCGTGGACTCATAAACATTTATATAAGGGGGAACGTGTCGGAACAGGACCAGAGAGAAAAGAGCTCATGTGATTTACCGTATTTTGCGGCCCATAAGGCGAGATATCAGTGAACGGATCTATTTTCATACATAAGGCGCACCGCGTCATAAGCTGGTGACAAAACAAACAGTGCATTAGGCCAAACAAAACAATTGGATTAGTCAAACTTTATTCATATAATTTTTTATTTTTATAATTTTTTATTTTTATTTTTATTTTTATTTTTATTTTTATTTTTATTTTTATTTTTATTTTTATTTTTATTTTTATTTTTATTTTATTAATTCTATTACTCTGTTTGGTCTGTTTGGTCTTCTTTACTTGGCAAAGTTGCATTAAAATATTTTGACAGGTTTTGAAAAAAATTCTTACATAATTCAAAAATTCTTAAATAATTCTCACAAAATTCTTACATAAGGCGCACTGGATTATTGAGATTATGTAAGGATTTTAAGTATGCTTTAAAAATTACGGTACCATGACTTTCAGAATCGTCCCTTCAACCAACCACAATCGTCGTGATTATTTAATGCCTGTTACATGTTGTCTAGCGCCGTTAACCGAAGCAAATTCCTCATGGTTGCAAAATTACCTGGCGAAATGAAGCAATTCTGATTTTGATTCCGTTCCTACATTCACTCATTCATTTTCTATCATCCACATTCAGCCGTTCATCCTCTCATTCGCAGCACTGACCACCTGTTTTTGACTTTTACATCATTGAACATGTGATTTTCCCACAGGGAATTCGCCGGATTCAAGAGAAACTCTGCCGTCTATCGAGTCTCGTGATAAATTTAATGTAATCTCGGAGATCCGCGCTGGGGATGATTGGCACTGACAGCTTCGCATCGTCCAGCTCTCAGTGAGGCTGCCGCTGTATGTCAACATGCATTCCTTAGCTTATCGGACGACGATACCATCAGAGCTTGTCGGCTTCGAGCTGGAGAGAACCGTGTAAACATGGCGCAATATCACAAAGGAGTCATTTTGTGGCGGTAAAGTCTGCGCTTTTACTCAATACTTCTCCGATCGCCGGGCTTTTGTTCCCGATTGATCGTTCTATATGTGAATCGGCCTTAAAAAAGGGTGCGCGTGCATGTGTTGGTGTGCGGGAGGGTCCGAATCCCCTCGAATGCCATTGGAAATATCATTTTAAGAGCAAAAGAAACCCAAAACTGTGAGTTTAGATTCAAAAGATAACGGCGTTTCTGCCATTCTTTGCACGCGTGGAGTTCCAAGCGTACGAGTTGACCCCGTCATCCAAGCATCTCATCCGTCAAACGTCCCCGAGGTCGCCTCGGGCCGTACCGGCTCCCCCGTCACGAGGGCCCGAGATGGACGCACGACATTTGCGAGAACACTCGCCGTCAACATTAGCAGCAGCGACTCCTTCACGCTGTCAAGAAGCGACACCCTGGACTGAGGAGTCCCAAAAAGAGACAAATACGAGCGTTCACTCGCTCATTCTGGGGCACACTTTTGCAGCATGAAAGCTACTTATGATATAACCAAGTCGAAATGACGAACCCACAACAGAAATGCAAATATTCTTCATACGTACAATGTATGTTGATGTGCATGGCCATATGAGCCAATGTTGCGCAAGACAAAATAATGATTTACATTTTTTTGTCATGACCCCAGTTCAATATGATGACTTACGCTGAATTGAATCATAGTCCGGACAGTAGCTGCTTCCGGCCGGCCTTGAAATGATGACGTGACTCACCCGGGACCAAACTTTGGTCGCAGCTTTCACTTTTTGAAGTGTGTTGTGTGAAAAGTGACCGCTGTCCGGACGTCTGGGATTTTAGTTCCTTCAGCTTTTTCTTTCTCAGCTCGCTTGTCGGCGGGACGTCCTTGTCGTATTTTCCACCGACGGTCCAAAAAATGCCGCTCCACGTCACCCGTCTTTGGTATTGCGATGTTAAACCGGCAGATGAGGCGGACGCACTTGGAAAATGTCATCGTGACAAAAAAAATCCTGCCACTCGGTATGAAAATGATAGGTTTTATACTTCTTACATGATAATTTTATACCCTTTCTTAAGTTTTAAGAGAAAAAAAAAAGGGCTAAAAATTGGAGGTAACTTGCTGACTTGCCGGTTAGTTTTGCTGCATTTCACGCCGTTGTTTGTGCACGTCATCTGACCGGCTGCCCTGTATATCAATCTAATGACGGGACAGACGATAGGCTGACGTCTATTTTTTTAACTTCATTCAATCTATAAGTATTATCTTTGCGATCCACTGGTAGATGGCGATGACGGAAGTGAAACGGCAATGACGCAGACGTGTCAAAAGCAATTATCTTTCACAGACGTATTTGCAGATGTTTCAGGAAAAAAACGGAGCTAGCAGCTAGCAGCTAGCCGCTAGCAGCTAGCAGCCAGCGCTCCCGCCTCACAGCAAGAAGTTGCCATGTTTGATTCCCACATGGGGAAACTCCACAATATTTTGTGGCCCCCCCGCTTGAAATCAAATCTTTGTGTTTGTGCGCACAGCGTGTTTTTTTTTCTCACATGCATCTGGGGGTTTTATACAGTGGGTTTAAAAAAATACGTGCAAGGAAAAAATGAAAAAAAAATGCGCAATGTTTTTTTTTTTGCTTCAAAATTGGAAAACTGATTATTTTGATGAAAAAAAGTCGAGTGACATTGTTGAAATGACAACAAAATTTTATGGACAAAATTAAAAAGATGGATTTAATAACCAAAATAGCCTCGTAAACATGATACATCCTCTTATACATGCTACCAATCAATTTCCTGATAAATTGTAGTCGCAAATTTTCCCACCGTGACAAGATTTTCTTTTGACTCAACAATTGTTTTGGGGTGAATTTCGTCAATTCTTTTTTAATATTCATTTTTAAAATGATTTCATCATGAATTTTTTTTAGAGGAATAATTCATTACATATAAAGATTTTTATAATCTACCTTCTCAGCTCCTTTACAACTCCTTTAGTTGGTGTGAGAGAGGAGGATACGGACAATAGGGTTAGATGGAGAAAGTTGATACAAGAAAAGCCAAAAGGAGAAGAGGAAGAAAAAGAAGATCTGTTTAAGAATAAGAATAAGAATATGAACAACTTTATTTATATCGAAGGAAATTGTTGTGCCAGAGTTTCAAGTAAAACATAACAATAATTATAGTAGGAAATTGTATAAACATTAAAAAAAAAGGGGGGGGGGGTAAGAAATACAAATAAAACTATAGAGTCAAAGTCAAGGCTATAAAGTCCTTTAAGGTTTAGCTCCATTACACCAAAACAAATGAAGAATTTGGCCTTCTGTGTGTGTGTGAATGATCGGGTGAATGTTTGTTTTTTGCACTTCTAATCCTGCGATCCCGCCTCTCGCTCAATCACTCCTTGCATCGGCTCCATCACCCAAGTGATCCCGAGTGAGAATATGAGAGAATACGATAGTGAACGACTGAATGAAAAAGAAGAATGTAAGCACTCTTAAGCAACAAAAAAAAAAAGTGTATGTCAGATATGGGCACTATTGTTGCACAAAGTCAGCGTTTGAGGAAACAATAGGAGGAAGGCGCTGACAGGTGCTCTTTGACACCAGGAAGAAGAATCCGCACAATGAACATTCCGCGGCACATTTTGCTCTTTTCTCCGACCCCGTGACGTTCGCACAATTGAAATGTTTCTCTGCCTTTCACACGAGGGCCAAAGACACCTTTTTCTCATGCGCTGAAATCACCAATCCTCAAATTGAGGGGCCCCAGTGTGCAGGACTGTCTCAGAAAATCAGAATATTGTGATAAAGTTCTTTATTTTCTCCAATTACAAAAACAAAAATGCCTCACATTCTGGATTCATTACAAATCACCTGAAATATTGCAAGCCTTTTATCTTTTTAATATCGCTGATTATGGCTTACATCTTAAGAAAACTCAAAAATCATATCTCAAAATATTAGAATATCATGAAAAAGTAATTTTTGTTTTTTCAATTGCATTACAGCAGATAAAGAACTCTATCATAATATTCTAATTTTCTGAGACAGTCCTGTGTGTGTGTGTGTGTGTGTGTGTGTGTGTGTGTAGAGGTGGACACCGAGCTGTGCCGTAGCGCTTTGGATTGTTTTACTGAATTTCCAGGGGGGTGTTTTCAGTATTCAGCGATGTGATTAGCAGGGATTACACCATTGACTCAACGGTTTCTGCGCAATTATACAAGGGGAGGCATGAAACAACACACACGTCAGTCATACAGTATATTTACACGTGCATATTGAAGTGTGTGTCCTCGGGCCTGCAGGTAATGAGACGGCGAAAGGAAAATAAACCGATAAGGCCGCTGATGAAAGTCCGTCGGGTCTATGCTAGGTTCGAGCTAATTGCGGGATATCTGTTTCGCGGCAGCCGGCAAAGTCAATAAATTACGCTTCGGAATCCGTCTAGATCAAGAATGAGCGTCTTTTAGGACGGCGCTGCCAGATCTGAGGAGGGAGGATAAAATGATAAAATCATGACGCAACGCACGGCGGTTATTCTTTCTTATTCTTTAAGATGTTAAAAAAAGTTTTCTTACAGATGTGAGGGTTTTATCGTCTCAAAATGAACGTTTTCTGCGAGCGCTTCCCGGGGCCGTTTCAGAATGTGACACACTGTTAGAAAAATTGCTATCTTGATGTAATATTGCTCTTACGAGAGCCATCGACAGTGTTCCCGCAAAACATTATACCAACCTAGTTAGTTCTCACCCGTGTTTTGTTTTCTTCTTTGACGGAAACTGATTTTTTTTTTTTTGCTCCCATAGAAATTGCTCGATTCCAAAAAACGAAATTGAAGTTTCAACGCAGAACAGTTTGTACGATGGATTTGATTCCCTCAGTATCATGGGGTGAAATAGACGCTCCGCGGTGTGATATTAGATGTCCGGCTCTTTGGTCTCTGTGCTGAAAGTGAAATGTTTGTGAAGATTATCCAGCTCCTTGTATTCCAAAAAAAAAAAATGTGACTTGAAGTACAAAAACATTGTGTTGTCGCCCAAATCTTTGAAGAATATTTTTTTTTCTTTTCGTCCTCTTCGCCACGAAACCATCAAGAGCCATGATTTGTCAAAGTTTGAGATCCTTCGTTGGGTCTTTACGTCGCTCACATCCCGTTTCTGCTGACTCTGCTGATTTGAAAACAATAGCGAACACCATAATATCGTCGGCAAAAGGGTTGACGTGGCGACAGAATAGAAATATACCTGTGAATAACGTGAATGGGAATAACGGGTGTCTAAAACCTTAAACATAAATCCCGATGGACCTTCATTGGTTAGGATTTTTAGTGTGTATGTTTCATCCCCAGGCTTTACTGCTTTGGAAAGAAAAAAAAAAAAAAAAAAAAAAAATTAAATGTGTTTGCCGGTCTGTATTGCATTGACAGCAGACCCAGTATTAAAAAAAAAAAAAAATAGAAGAACAAAATAAACCCCTCCTTTTTATCCTTGTTGGTCCCAGCCTGCACGCATCCTGTGTATTTTTGTTTGTTTATTTCATTTCTTTTCACTCCTATAGTCACTAAATTTATATTGTCGTTTAGTTCTCGTCGTGTATTTTTCACTCTTACTCTTCCATTAAGTTGTCCATTATTTTTATTCGTGGATGTCTTGCAATCTTTTCTCTTGTAATATCTCTTCTATCTATATTTATATTCATATTGTTGTGTTTTACGCAGGGAAACACCTGATTGAAGCTAAAACGTCTGTCCAATAAGCAATAGCTGTTGTTTGCCACACAAGATTCAATACAACTGTCCCCACTCAATGCCAGGTAAAAAAAAAAAAAACAGAATTTCTTGCATAAGAAAAAAAGCATCAATAAGAACCCCATCATCGTGACTCGCTACAATATTTATTTTCTCATTTTTGACATGTTACGCTTGCTGCGACAAAGGAATTTCCCCCTATGGGGACTTAAATTTCCTTTCAATCACCAAAACATAAGAGCCAACCAAAACGTTGCAGGAATGACATGCATGAGGTGCGTAAGAACCGACCTCTGCAGACGTTTAGATCGTGGCAGGGGAGGAGAGCGACTTTGGCTGGTGGCAGATGACAAACACACCCCGCGGGGGGATCTCTTACACCCACGGCTCATAATGCTTCTTGTCTCTGCGAGCGGCTAATTAGCACGCTAGTGGTCTGTGGCGGGACAATATTCGCCAGGGTGAATAGAAAAGGCAACTGTTAGTAATAGGTTTCTAGCACCCATTGGTTTGATGTGGATGTGCACGTAAACACACACAGACACACACGCGTGCAAGTGACTCCACAACTTAAGCAGCATTCTATTGATGTGTCTTGCAGAAAAAAAAAAAAAAAATCCATTATATTGAGCAACTACGCAATAGTTTCTTAAAAGACCTTTTTTTTCCTTCCATCCTCCCGAGCTTTTTTTTTTTTTTTTTTTTATTTTATTTTCTTATTTGCTTATCCTGCGATTGCATTTGCTCTTCAGCCGTTTGTCCTTCCCCCGAGTGACAGCGAGCGCTCACGTTTCTTCTCGTAAATTGAATTTTAAGTCACGTGCGCTGATGATTTCATTGGAGTGAGTGACCGGAACAGAAGCGAGGGAATAAACGTGTCGCGTAGTGCATTTGAAATGACCCGTTCTCCATAATTTATCTGTGCAATTGTCTGTTTTCTATAGACGCATTCAGCACCGTGTGTACGTCTGCACATTGTGTATTGAAGCTACATCAGAGCAGCATGTAGTATTTACAAAGATCGGTGGGGGGGGATATACCATTTTACACTTTAATTATATTCAGTTCCAGCTTGGGTAAACATGGGTAAACACAGCATAGGGTTTGAAACGGAAATGAAAATGACCGACGATTTGCGCTTTTTATCTTCAAGCGGAGCTTGTCTTAAATCTGTTTGCTCTTCATTCTAAAGTGAGGTTACCTTTTATTAGCTTTACCAAATTTCCCATGATTTATCGTTCAGTCATTTATTGATTATTTATTACGCTTATCCTGCACTCCGGGTGGTTGGTGGTGGTGGCGGTGGGGGGGGGTCGGAGGCTATCCCAGCTGTCATTGGGCGAGAGGCGTCCCTGAGTGTTGTGCAGTGTCGGGCTTACACCTGAGGACTTTCCGGTCGAAGACTTCAAATTGGAAGTCGTAAAGAAAAGTTAAGGGTCGCAGGGGAATCTTGCCGGAGACTCAGCACGCTCCCGTCATCTCAGTCGTTTATTTAAGCTGGTAGTCGTACAGTCTTAGTGCAGTCGTACAAGCTCAGCTTGCGAGAATATCCAATGATATTATCCCAGTGGTGGGCCGGCAGGGCCTGCAAGGCCTTCTCTGCTGGCCTAAAAAATATCTGAGCTACAGACTGATTTTAATGATATTTTGTCCATGAATACTTATTAAATAATGGTCTGTTTGCTTCCTTTCATAGCTTTTTCCCCGGCTGTGCTGCTTCAAGACATTTACTTTCATATTATCATATCTCGCATATCAGATTCACAGGCGCCCTAGCAAAAAATAAGTGTTGATGGAACTGTTGCTTAAATCAATCAGATTTTGAGTTGCAACACCAAGGCCTTCTAGAAGGGTACGGCGACATCAGCGTGTCACACGCCTTTTGATTGGATTGTCAGAGAGTGTATCAGCCAGAGCTAGCTGGCTACATCTGTAGCGAGCCGTACAAACGCAAATATTGTTGTGTTGATATAATAGCTAATTTGTCAACCCGTAATGGCTGAAGGAAGAGAAGAAATTGATGTGGTTGCAGATTTATTGTGAAAGCCATATTCTAGATGGACTTTACAAGAAATGCCGGACATCGTGAAGAAAGGTCGGGACTGGGCTGAGACTTAAAACTCTAAAAACTAGTCTTTGTAAGCTGGTGTGAGATAACTGTTATACACAAGCCTTTAAAAATCTTTTAAAGTCTGCTTGTGTTGGCCCAGTATGGGCGCATTAAATAAAATATACAGTGGACCGTCGCTACTTTGCGGTTCGGCTTTCTCGCCCTCGCTGCTTTGCCGATTTTTCTGTAGTTCAGTTCTCGTGATTTATTGTTCTAAAGAGGTATTTGGAGTATTTGAAACATTTTTTTCTTTATAAAATAGCCATACTGTAGTCCAAGAAAAAAAAAAAAAGTGGTAAAATTGATTTTATAAAATAAATAAAATACATGAATTCCTTTGCTGGCACGTATTCTTGGAGGAGACGGCTTCTTTGACGTGACTCCTGACGACATCCATGGCTTAATGGACTGCCATTCGGACCCGTTGACAGACGAGGATCCACCGAAATGATGAAGTCTGCCGGCGAGGAAGAGGAAGAGAAGCAACAAGAAGAGGAAGAAATCGAAGAGACCGGTCTCACGCTCGAACCACCTGCAGCTTTGACAAACATCCCAAAAACCCCGCAAGATATGTCGCAATATTGGGACGACGATACGGTGCTGTAGGACCACTTCTGTAACTTGATCAGTGGGGCCGTGGCAGTTTATAAAACCATTTTCAACTAGAAAAAAAGCACAGCAGCAACATCTAAAGAAAAAAACATCAGTAAAGCATATGGCGTATGCGCAGGAAGGTTGGTAAAGGGTTGAGTGAGGTTTGTTGAGGGTTAATACACTGCTCAAAAAAATAAAGGGAACACTTAACAAACACATCCTAGATCTAAATGAATGAAATATTCTTATGAAATACTTTGCTCTTTACACAGTTGAATGTGCTGACAACAAAATCACACAAAAATGATCCATGGAAATCAATTGTATCAACCCATGGAGGTCTGGATTAGGAGTCACACTCAAAATTAAAGTGTAAAAACAAACTCCAGGCTGATCCAACTTTGATGTAATGTCCTTAAAACAAGTCAAAATGAATCTGTGTTGCGTCCTGAGTGGACACTATGATTTCACAGAAGTGTGATTGACTTGGAGTTATATTGTGTTGTTCAAGAGTTCCCTTTATTTTTTTGAGCAGTATATATCGGCTAAACGGAACTCCCACTGCACTACTGTTGTAATTATTCATGCGTCCCATAGAAACATACAACTCTTTACTCTCGCGTTCCCAGTTCATATACAGAAACGCAAAAATTCAATCTTTCAGTCACGTTTCTGGACAATTCAGAGTCGCCACTGGCTGTTGCGACATGTTTTTGGGCTGAAGAAGTCGGAAGAAGCCCGTGCCCACGCCCAACCAGAACCTTCTTGTCATGTGGTGGAACTCCTTTGGAATTCTAGTCACTGTCAAACAAGGAGAACTCCCCTAAAATGTTCAATGCTAAAAGTAGCCGTACGGTTTGACAGATTTCACATCGCGCCTGACTGTAACGCCCAAACGCATGGGGTCAAAGGTCAAACACAGGTCAGGGAAACTTCCACCGCGATGACGTGAACTCGAAGCCCGGGGTGAAGAGTTGAGCTGCTCCGTGATCGGCGTGGCGACGTCGGGTCTCGACACACCCAGGGCGCGGAAAACCTGCGTCTCCTGCTTTCACACGGGTAAAGAGGCGAGTCGGTCCCGGGTCGGGACACGTACATTACTGAAACCCAACCCCGCCGGCACTTCAAAAAACTCAAAACACCATATTTTGGTGTGAAACTTACACCGGCGAGCAGGTTCCTGCACGACTCGGCTCGGCCTTGACAATTGACGAGAGCGGAACGACGAGATCCTCCTGGCGTATGTCAGGTAAATCCTCGCAGAGTTTACCGGCACGCCGCTCACCGGGTGCATTTGCATTTATATATTCGGAAATAAACAGACCGCCGCCCCGGGTTCAAGGGCGATAACGGCCTCGACGCCGTCCTGATGCTAATACAGCTGCCGAGCGACGGAGGTGCGGACTTGAAAGCGCCGGTGGAGCGATGGTGGCGTACGGGCTGAGCGGGATGGAGGGATCACATCACTTGAGATGAAAGAGAGGTGTTGATGCGCTAAAACAAAAACAAAAAAAAAACATCTGCTGTATCCCACATTTATACACCCAGACCCACTAAAAGTTTTCTTTTAAGGTTTTCAAGAGTATAATGACGGTTTCAGTGTGTGCCCACTGCGGAGGGACGGGGAATGGAAAGAAAACGAAAAAAGCTAACGCTAACTGTGCCTGTTTTCTGCAAAACAAAGATTCCTGGTTTTCTGTTTTTGCAGGAATAAGAAATTCCCACATTTGCAGGAGACTTTCGACTTGTCTTTTCTATTTTTCTCTTTTCTTTTTTCCTTTGAAAGTAGACGTCACAGACGTGTTCGAAAACCGTCTCGGATGCAGAGCCAATGCTATCTGATGTGCTGAACCTATTTCCACAAAAACTTAAATCCTGTTATTTATGAAAAAAATAAAAAATAAAATTCCCTTTTCCATTTTTGAAAACAACCGTGCTTAATATTATTTTTATTTTAATTAATTTATTTTTTATTATCCCGCTCTGGTCCCCAAGGCAAGCAATGGACCGGCGGGAATATTTACGTCCGTTCGTCGTTTAAATATCGATCGACATTCCCGACCCGTGGTTGCAGAAACACAACAAGCAATAATGATAAAAATCAAAAGGAAAAAATAAAAAGGAATAAATAGAGCATAAAACACAAAGAATTGCAATGTGGCAGCGCCCGCAAGGTTAGGCCTCGTTGTAATAACACAATCATAATTTGCGGTTTGGATCATTTCCTAAGAGCTTTCTTTTTTTTTTTTACTTGCAATAACACGAAGTTAAGTTAACACGAGGTAATTGGGCTGCACTAACAGCCCCACAGATCTCATGGGTCTGTTGAAAGATAAAATATCTCTTTGTCTAAATTCATATATGTACGAACAAAGCAAGTACCATGCCGTTGCACAGTGGGTTAGTGCCTCTGCTTCCCAGCACGAAGCTCCCCGGTTTGGTTCTTACCTCCGTGGGGAATCTCCGTTTCGTCTTTCCCAAAAACAGGCCAAAATGGAGACCCCGAATTGTTTCCGTGTGATGTTTGACTTAGCGAATGAAATGCCGTAATTCTATATCTCATCTGTAAGTGAGAGTGCGAACGGTTGCTTGTCTCGTTCTGTGGAGGTTCTCGGTCATCCAGGTCATGCTGAACTCTTGTCGTGGCAGCTGGACTTGTATGTCTTCACTTGAAGACGTTTCAGTTCCGATGATCTGTGGGGAGTTTGGAAATATAACTACCAGGGTTTTGGGCGGGTCTTGGTTATCCTTGTTTTGTAAGTGGAAGAGTCGATCTGCAGTAAGTAGGTGTACAAGGGGGTTGTTATGCTAATGGGGGTGAACCAAAAGAGCAACATTGTGGGATGACCTGGATTGGAATGTGAAAAGGTAAAGCAAAACAGGGACTCAAAGTGTTTATTGTCATGTTTCGCTGCACATTGGGAAATTCTTATTTTGCTATCCACAGTGGAATTGGATTTGTAGTGGCAATAAATAGGTATTGTAATCGCTATTATAAATATGAACGCTTGCAGAGCATGACTCAAGTGGAAGTTTTCGGGCGCTAGTTCAGGTGTTGGGTCTTTCCTGGTTGTTTGGAGGGTGCAGAAGGTTCTGGTCCGTGGTTGCAAATCCGTCTTGGTATCAATTGCAGCACGGCGTTGTACGTTTGTGAAAGGTTGTGTCTGACGCCCCTGTCCTCTGTTCAGAGATGTTTTTTTTTTTTTTTTTTTTTTCTGTTTTCACAAAGACCCCTCTCTCGAACCATCCGTCTTCACTGGCCAGAATACGAACATTGCTGTCTTCAAACGAACGGCCCTTGTCCTTCAGGTGTAGGTGGACCGCAGAGTCCTGTCAAGAAGTGGTGGCTCTCCTTTTGTGCAGACGTTGTTTGGTCTCTCCAAATGGAGAATTGGTCCAATTGGCCTCTCCAATATAAATGTCGCCAGATTCCTCAGTGCAAGTGACAACATACACAACAAGATCAACGAATGAATGAATGAATGAATGAATGAAGTCCATGATAACATTCAAGGACAAAGGTGAACTGCCTTTGACAGAATCTCTCCAACTGTTGATTGACAGTTTTATATTGACAGTCCTTTTCTAATAAGGACACCAGTGTGAACAGCAGTGTTTTTTTGGATTTTTTTTTTATTTTTTATTTATTCACTTTGTCAGTCATTATTATTCTAATTATTTTTATTATTATTAGTAGTAGTAGTAGTAGTATGAATTTAGAGTAAAATTTTACAGGAATGCAAAGAAAAAAATCTTTGATTAAAAAATGCGCAAAAAAAAGGCTTTTCAATTTTGGGATGAAAAAGATCCACCAATCTGTAAATGAAAGAGAATGAATCAAACCGCGATTTAAAAACAAAAAAAAAAAATTTTTTTTTTTTTTTTTTTTGATTATTTGCAAAGAGACCTGTTTCTCTGTTCCTTAGCCAACAGATATTCTGCAGGATTTCCAAGGAGCAGCAGACATGGTGATTTGAACAGAATAGTGCAGTGTGGAAAGAGTTAAGACCCAGTCTGGCTTTGCTGCTGAATGAATACTAACATTCACATGATTGTCTATTCACAGCATGTCTGTGTGTGTGTGTGTGTGTGTGTGTGTGTGTGTGTTGGGGGGGGGGGCAAGGTCTCACTGATATCACACTGGACTTGCGACATCCCTGCAAAATGACCTTGGGAACATTTAACACAGATTGTGCGGTTGATTCCAGACAGAGAGGCAGCATTTCAGGCTGCTAGGAAATGATTTTTTTTTTCCATGTTTTTTTTTTTTTTTTTTGAAATTGTCAAGGTAATTTATCTGTGCGCGATTGAATTCTGCTTAGCAGCCGGCTCAGGGTTCAGCTGTGTTTCAACGGTTGTTGTGTTTATTTCTGTCAAATTCAAAGTTAGATCAAGCTAAATGTTTTTTTTTTTTTTTTTTTTTTTATTCAATATGAAGTCTTACACTTTTTTTTAGCAGGAATGATACAGAATTCCTTCTTCATAGTCAGACAGTAAAAAATTGCAAACAAGTCCATTATAAAAAAACAATTAATATATAAATCCACTTTTGCTTTTTATATGAAATGATATATATATATATATATATATATATATATATATATATTTTTTTTTTTTTTTTATTTTTTTTTTTTATTTTTTTCTGGATTGTTTCTCTGGTGAAAGGTAAATTATTTTGAGTCATCACCTTCCCGTAGCAACATGAGAGTGGATGTTGTTGGAGCTCGACAAAGACAAATTTGATCGCGCTCTTATCAAATCAACTTTCACCGCTATGCAGATGATATGCTGCTATACATTCCATTAAATACGGCTGTATTGGAGACACACAAATGTCCTCTACTTAAATTGCGCTTTCGGACATTGCGGTTTCAAAGTATTTTAGGCATGATTGCATTCACCCATTCACAAACACTCACATGTGGATGGCGGCAGAGCTACCACGCATCAGGTGGATGGTAGCATGGAGCGATTTGGAAGGCAACATTGCCTTCATACTTATCTGGCTGCTCTTAAGAGCCGCTGATCAGAATTTTTCTAGCTTGTGAACTCAGCCAAGACAGATATGATTGTCATGGTACCTGGGAGGAGGAGGTGTCATCGTTACAATTTCACACTGTCCTTCGTGGAGGGTGTTATTCTGTGTAACGGCAGAGATTGGAACCTCGGTCTGAAACTTTCTTTGGACTTTTATTCTATAAGAGTTCACCGGAGTCGCCTTCTTCCATCTTCAAAACACGGCTGAGATCAGACCTGCCTGATTGTCACCAAGGCCTGCAAACTATCCAGAATGCAGATAATATGGTGTTGCTCCTCACTGAGACTCTGAGCTCCCAGGGTTCTAGTCTTTTGTGCCTCCCAAAGGTCGTGGCAGCAAACTTTTTTTCTCTCCTATTTTTCCCTTCATCCACAAACGCTGTGCCTCCAGTTTAGGTTTGCTGTGTCAATGTCCTCAAAGCAAAGCTGAAGTCGTGAAGACCTGTTTGCCGCTGTATACAAGTCCTGGGATATACTTGTTGGTGATTCTGGTGGCGCAGCTGTTAGCGCTTCCACCTCACGATACAAAGATCCATGATTGGACCTCAACTGTAGGCCTTTCTGTGTGAACTGTCCAGGTTCTCGCTAGGTTCCCTCGGGGGTTCTCCGGTTTCCACCCACAGTCTGGAAGCATGCAGGAGATTCACCCGATGCTTCTCACCCATGAAAATGTTTGGCATTTGCTTCATCTTTGCCCTCCCGGTATCCCTTCCCATTTGTTCAACACTTCTTTGGAAACCACCAAGTATATTTATTGTTTTCATAAACCTGAAGAGGGCCACCCTTCATCACAAAGGCGCTTCAATCAATCCTTTATGTTTTCCAACTGAAATGTGAAACCTCTTTTACAGCAGAGGAAAGAAGCCAAATCAGCCCCACAGCTTTGGATCATCAGAAGGTAGCAAGGAGTGGCAGGGAACTCCAGCTTTTGTCGAGTGATTGACTGTCGGGTGATGACTCCGTCCTCGGTATCTCCTCCGGCCTCGGTATCTCCTCGGTATCTCCTCCGACCTCGGTATCTTCTCCGCAAGCAGTTCCAGTGCCCCATCTGAGGTAGCTTTGCGCAACTTGTACATTTTCCTGTACGCCTCTGTGGGAGGCAATGCAACCTGACAGGAAATTGTGAGTAAGTTAAGTAGAGATGAGCAATAAGGTCAAGAGAGATTCATTAAGGGAGGTGGAAATGCTAAAGTACAAAGTTGTGAGGGGGGAAAAAGATGTGTGTAATCCCTTCACCTCTCCGGTGGAGTGTTCTGTTATCTCTCGCCGTCCGAAAAGGTTCGCCGTGACTGATGTCAGCTGCGGCAACACAACATCTGCTTCGGTTTTCTCCTGCGGAATGTTTAGCCCTCTTTGAACTCTAACTTTCTGACGTAGAGATTTACGGAAAAAAAAAAAGAAAGGGACGGCAGAGATGCAGGGAGCCGATCGGAAAATCAGAATGGAGGTCAAGATCAAGAACAGCTTCCGTCTTTACGTGGTCATATAGGAGTGTCGACTCGGAGGCTCTCAGCTTCCTATCGTCCAAAAACATGGATGAGATTCATTGGAAACTGCATTTTGAATGACAGAATGAATGTTGGTACGTCTCTGAATGAACCATCGCATGTATGTTTATGACGTGAATGAGCGGGTGAACGGTTTTATGTCTCTATATGATCCGAGTATGAACGGGTGGATGTAAGTTTATCTCTAAATGACGTACAAACGAAAGAGTGAACGGTCTTGGAATGGGTTTATTTCTATATGACGTGACTGAGATAAGCGTCGGTGCACCCCTGTCTCGTCTTTATTTTTGATGAACCTGGAAAGACATGAAGGACAAGATTACTCTTTTAGAACTGAAAGATGTGGAAAATGCAAACTCTTGCTTTCACTTAAGTTGTGTTTCGATACTGATGTTGATGTAGACATGACGCTTCACATCGCGCAAAAAATGACAAGAAAGGTGTTCTGATGCGTCTAAAGTGGACCTGGACATTTTACGGCCCATTTTGCTTTTATATCCGGGCCACCAAACTATTTTCTTTGAATATTTTTATAAGTAATTTCAACCAATATTGAATTTACAAACGCCTTATTTTTTCTTTTTGTTTAATTTTGTGCGGATGATTTCATACAAAATACTATCGGTATATTTATATGATCATGAAATATTTTTAAATTTAAAAAAAAGTGCCAAAAAATGTAAATATTTAATTTGTAATTTTCATTTGTTCAATTTACATGATACCCAGTTTGCCCGCGCATAAAAATTAAATAAGAAATGTGGCCCGCCTGTCAAAATAATTGCCCAACTTTGGTCTAAACCCCCACCATTCATCAGATAAGACAAGATAAGGAGGCAGGGATTGTCCAGGATAGCTCCCAGTTTGTCCTTCACCGGGTTCTATGATCGACCCGTGACCCGTCCATGAGGAGCCCCAACTCTCGCGCCTTCAGAGGCCCGATAGAAGGCCTACAACCCCAACTCCGGGATCAGCCGTATGGATATAAACGAGTGAATGATATTTAACCCCCGCTTGCTCAGGTTGATCCCCAGCCTTTCCTCATCGGCGTCTTTCGTATTCACCCTGAGCGCCATAACACCGTCTCAGACAAATTGAGGCGGATTTAACCGGATCTGCGGCTGGGAAAAAAAAACATAAATCACCGGCGGTGATTTGACAAAATAACAACATGACAGTTTGTTTAAATGCGCCAACAAACACGCGCTGATTAAGTCTTCTGGAAGTGCTCCTCGGTTTTTATTTTGAAAAAGAAAAATAAAAAAAAAAGAACGTCGTTTCAGTTGATGAAACGATGAAAAAGGCAAATCTCCGAGACAAGGCAACATTGAGACGCAGAAAGAAAGACGGCGAGAAATGGGAAGATATTCGCCTTCGTCGGCCCGTCGGCCCTCTTCTATTCTGACAGTGTACCTTCGTCGGCCTCCCCGCCCAAGATACCCCACATTGTTGACAAATGCAGATTGAAAGCCGGCGGCTCTCGCCTCGGACCGGCCCTCATGACACGGGTAAATATCAGCGCTGGATGAGGACGTGACGTGTTCAGGGTCTCGGACATTGCGGTCTATATTGCATCGGGAGTGATTTTGAAAGGAGGGCGATCCATCTCGGTTGTCAGTTTGGAGGCTGTTTGCGATGCGGGTTCCATTTAATAATCCCTGGCGATCGTTAAACCGAGTCCGAGTCACGAATCGGACGCGTCCAGAGGCGGCAGAGGCTCGACCAGTAGAGCGAGCGCCGATCGTCCTTGGCATGGAGGAAGACGTGGAGCCAAAAGTTGCCTTCGATGGTCAAACGTGTTCTCATCCCAATGCATCAACTAAAATTTCTCTAAATTTCTCCCAATTTCTCTCAAATTTTCTCAATTTTATTTCAAATTTTCTCATTTTTTCTCCATTTTTCTCCACTTCGTCACGTACACGACACCATGGAACCCCTCTCTCGTCATTTTTTGACGATCCACGTAGCATCGTGTCTACAGCAACATCAGTTTCGCAACTTAAACTTAACCAGAGTAAAAAGCAGAGTTTCTATTTTCCTTATTTTTCTGTTTGAAATGAGAAATCTCATTGCATTGAAAAAGACACCTGTCCGGGTTTGTTGAAAGACGACGGATGCGTTTAAAAATGATGAGAAAAGGGTGTCCAAGGGTGTGTGTGACGCAGAGGGTGTAGGAAGGTCTGGTTAGCGCCTGGTTAGCATGCTGCCACCGCTGCATGAACAGATGAACGCTATCATGTAAAATGCTTTGAAACTTTGTGCTAATGGAAGCGCCGTTTGATGAGAACTGGATTCATTCATTATCTAAAGCACTCGTCCCGCCCTCGGGGCCGATCGAAGGCTCTCGCAGCTTTGGTTGAGCGAGAGGCGGAGCTCAGCCCGGAGCCGTCACCTGTCAATCACAGGACACGTGCAAGCATTCACTCGGTCATGCACACATACACAACATGCGTGCAACAATATTGTTATTGACAGTTGTAAATACAACAATTCACCCTCTGATCCAGAGTTATCTGTTGTCGGCTCTTGCAGAACAAGAGGCTGCCTGCGAGCGTGCACACACACACACACACACACACACACACATCACAATGGAAACAAGCCTGTTTCACATGAATGTGCCGGCGGCTGGAACACAAACCGTTGAAATAGTTGCAATATTTGACTTCATCAGTTTCTTGAGGGAAATTCAACCGTTCACCCTGTCATTCACATGTGATATAGAAACATAAATATTCAAACATTTAGGTAATTTATGGTCTCCAGCAAATCTCCTGCATGTGTTTCTATTGTTGGAGGAACCCCAAGAACCAGGAGGAACCCCACGCAAACCTTCTTGCTGTGAGGCAGAAGCGCTAACCGCTGCTTCTGCAGTTAAATATCACACGCTGGAAATAAAATAAAAAGTTCCATAAATGTCTCCACAGGTAGCCGGTAAAACAATCACCAGAAAAGCTGCAGAGGAGATCCCACAAAAACATAGGCATAAAAATGTATATATCGCATAATTAACACAGTTAAAATAAAAACAAACCGAACAGTTATCACTTGCACAGACGGCGTAGAGTGTGTGTCCGTGTGTGTGTGTGTGTGTGTGTGTGTGTGTGTGTGTGTGTGTCGGCCCGTTCTACATTGTGCAACAATGTTCCGTAACATTACAGATCCCATAGTGAGTCAACAGAGCATGAGAACTATGTGCTTCCTCATTTAACGGCTCATACATGTGTGTGTGTGTGTGTGTGTGTGTGTGTGTGTGGTTTCAAAAAAATCCTGCATAAACATATTTATAGATAAGTTTGGATTTGTTTCACATTTCTGGGAAGTTGGATTTTTGTTTATCTAGATTGATACGGCGGGAGCAAAGCTGTAATGTGAACCTGTGCGGGAGCCCAACACACACACACACACACACACACACACACACAAGCGTACACGCTGCCTCCGTCACATGAGTCATTTCTGCGCCCCCATGTCACGGAGGGTTCATCTGTCAGCCCGCGAGGCGCGAGTGGATGTCCACTTATGTGCATGTTAGGAACGCTGGCGCTCCGGGTTCAGGGTACGAAGGTGTGGACAGGAAAACCCGGCGGGGCGTTTTCTCGGGGTCCCCAGATGAGCTGCGACTGGAGATGGAGGGGTCGGTGAGGGCGGCGGGGGGGGGAAGGTGTGAAGGATCTGCCCGGGGTCGAGCTGAAATGGAATATACCATACAGGCGAGGAGGGGGGAAGTCCGCGTGGAAAACAAGCGGGAAGTGTGAGAGCACGTGAAAACATTCATCCGGAGCAGGTGCGAACCTCTGAGATGTTCCTGGCGAGATGTTCGGGGACAAGCGTTTCCCAGGCGACCGTCGGCGGCGCTGTCAATCACGCCGCCGTGTTTTCGACCACCCACGCCGACGGGCGCGCCGTCATCGCCGACGTCTCGGAAGAGGTCTTCGGCCCGAACCGATTGAGGCGGTGGATTTGCGGAGTGTTACGTCCCCCGGGGGTCGTTGTGTGTGTTTTGGGGTGTTTTCTTTTGTGGCAACTGGTTCCCTGTCTTTGTGTTGCAAGTTGTGCCGAGCAGCTGAGTGTTTTTGGTAATGGGTTGCCGTCCCCTATTGGTCCCTTTAATATTGGCCAGAGATCTGGGAACAGATACCATGTAGGAGTCAAGGACTTTACACTTTTTCCACCTTTAACCGTTGTTTTTGCACCGTATTTCCGTAAATCGTGCCTGCATACTTTAATTTCCAACTGTTTGTTTGGTCCTAGATGGGGATCTGACAAATTCGGGGGCTCATTCCAATCTGCTTTTCCTCATTTTCTGGATTTTTGTAGCGCCGTCTACACTTCCTTTCAAATCTTACTTATTTGTTTGGATTGCGCTTGTGGCCCGTGATATCTGGTGACTCGACGTTTTGTTTGTTTTTTTGATTTAGGAGGTGGACTCATTGAAGCACCTCCCGGAAGGAGGTGTCTTGTACACCTTCAATTGGCGCGCTTTGCAGATATTTGATGTTTATCTTAGTTTTTGGGTAGGTAAGCATGGGCCAGAGTTTGTGAGGTAGCGGTGTTTGCTTCCGCTTTGAGGAAGTTGGAAATGTAATTTTTGCCTTATTGTTTTTGTCCTCAAATGAAAGCATACTGCAGATTTCGGTGCTTAAATATATTTCAGTGTTTTGTTTTGTTTTGTTTTGTTTTTTTGAGCCCATGCACATCCATTTTGGCGAACGGAAAACTTTGTTTCTCGTTTCCCAGGCGACCTAAGCAGCGCTGCCAAACACCCACGCCGACAGGCGTGCTGGAATCACGGGCATCGAGTAAAGGTCTTTGACCCAAAACACGTGGATTTGCCGAACTTTAGGCTACACGCGGTGAAACGATGGGTGTTTGCGGACGACACTGTGATCTGCTGCGAGAGCAGGGAACAGAAGGAGGAACTTCTGGAAAGGTGGAGGTTTGTTCCTGGAAAGGAGAGGAATGAAGGTGCAAGAAAGAATACATGTGTGGGGATGAAAATGACCCAAGTGGAATCGTAAGCCTACGGGCACCGGACACAGAAGAAGAAGATGGAGGACTTTAAGTGCTCAGGGTCAACAGACCGGGGAAATTGAGAACGTGGAGGAGAGGTGGGGAAATGAGTTCAAGCAGGTTGGAATGGGTGGAGAAAAGCGTCAGGGGTGATGAAAGGATCAGCCAGACTGGAGGGGAAGGTGTGGGGTACTTTGGGTCAACGGTCCAGAGACATGGAGAGGGACAAGAAGAGGTAAAGAAACAAGTGCATACAGGTTGGAACGGGTGGAGAAGGCGCAGAATCTGAGAGGCGTAGAGGACGGAGGGGAGGGCAACCATGATGTCTGATTTTGAGACAGTGAGCAAGAGACGGGAGGCAGATTTTGGGGGTTCTCTTTGGGAGTACAGAGAGGACAGCGCATGTTAGATGTTCTGGAGATAAAGTCAAAGGAGGGGTGGTGAAGATCTGGGTAGAAGGATGGTTGGCGGACCAGAGAGGAGATGGATGGAAGGAGTGAAAGAGGAATGAAGAGAGAGAATAGAGGTAGATGGATGGAGGATCCAAGAAGGGAGCAGCCCAAAGGAGAAGAAGAAGGTAAAGCAATACAAGTTTTGCGCTGGCTGTATTAATTTGCATTTCGCGGCGCACGGGAAGCTAGCATCCAGTAAACCGACCTCAGAGTGCACGTAAAGAAATAATTGCCCGGGCAAAGTTGGAGTTAATTACGGTGCCGGGGGAAGGACCTCACAGAGGCGCCTTTGTCTCGTGACAGGAGTTTACGCAATCAGTCAGAAATGTAAAAAGGTGAGCTTCCCTCGGGCAAAGACTTTTGACAGCTTCAACTCTCACCGCTATCAAGCTACATCGGCTTTTCCTGAGTGCGACCTGACGACGAAACACAAGGCAGGGCCGCCTCGGGGGGCCCGGGGGGGCTCAAGCGTGAAACGTTATACAATAGCCAATAAATTTTCGACCCCAAAGCCTCGGCGTTAAAACCTTAACGCGCAAATGTAAAACGACCTGGCTTGTCAGGAAACACCCTTTTAGCGGCGGTGGGATGGAGCGGGTGGGCGGGAACGGGTTGCCGAAGTCAATCAAACCGCTCGCCGGCGAATGGGCTTTTCCGCGGAGGCGGAGGGACGGGGTACGACCGGCTCGGACTCAGATGGAACCAATGTAAGCTAAGCTGCAGCTCAGTTGAAGGAAGGTTGGCGGTTTGATCCGCGACTCCTACCGCCTGCATGTTTTCCGAAGTATCCAAAAGCAAAACGTTGAACCCGGAGTTGAAATCAAGTTGGAACCCCTCATCCAAGATGCCTCTTTAGTTCCAATGACCTGTGGGGAGTTTACGAATAGAACCGCCAGGGTTTTGGGCGGGCTTTGGTGGCTTGCTATGTAAAAGTAAGAGTCGATCTGCAGAAACTGGGTCTCGTGGGGTTTTCATGCAGTCGTCGTAAGCTGGGGACAAAGGGGCAACTTTTGGGGATTTACCCAAATATGAAAAACCAGAGAAAGTGTTGCATGGACTGAGGCTCATGTGGAAGTTACCGTGGGCTGGTTCTGCTGGTGAATCTCCCCTGGTTGTTTGGAGGGTGCAGAAGGTCTTGGATCCGTCTTGGTATTGATCCCAGTATGGCGTCATACCTTTGTGAAAGGTTGTGTCTGAGGTCCCCTCTTCTATTCAGAGACGGTTTTTCTGTTTTGACAAAGATGGCTTCTTTGACTCCTCTGTCGAGCCGTCTGTCTTCTCTGGACAGATTTCAGACATTGCTGTCTTCTTTCGCCCACAACCTCGGCAGTTAGATTCAGAAACCTTCCCCAAGGGTCATTCGAACTGAAGAAGCCTCTGGGATGAGGGGCGAAACGTCTCCGGGTCAAGAAATTCAAGCCACGACAAGAAAATTTGGAGAAGAATTCACCGTGACCCGGATGACCGAGAACCTCCGCAGACACTGAACCCCAAGCGAGAATGGGTGAATATTAACCATCATAAAGCACTTGGGGTCTGAAAGTTGCCCTTTCACAGCAAGAAGGTCCTGGTGGGAGTGCACGTGGAGTCTCCATGTTCTCCCCGAGTCTGCGTGGAGTTCCTTCGGGTTCTTCTCGCGGGCCAAAAATCATGCGGGAAACCTCAAAGTACCCACAGGTGTGAACGAGTGAGTGAGTGAATTGTTGTATATGTCGATATAAAATACGAATGCTTGTATGTTTCCATGTGACGTGACTGGAAGTGAATAAAACGCTCCTTTAGTCGGGCCACATGAGGGGGAATTTTACGTTTCTAAATGAATAAGACGGTGAACGTCTCTGTGATCGAGCGAACCTTTATTTGTCTCGATATAATGCGTGAACGACAGGGTCAGGACTTGTATGTCTCCACGCGACGTATGAACAGAACAGAAGGTACTTTTGATCATCAGAATGAGAAAGCGAATGATTTTATGTCCCTACTTGATGCAGACGTCGGCGTATCGGCCTCCGGTTCGAAACATTTCTGTTTTGACTTTGCATCTTCTCCCCGCGTCTGCTGGGGTTTCCGGTTTTCCGGGAAAATATTGGCAAAATTGCCCCAAACAAGTGAGCGAGTGAATGTATGTTTGCGACTGGCGACCCGTCAAAGGTGAACCCAACCTCTCGCTCGATATATGGATACACACCGCTCAAAAAACATAAAGGGAACACTAAAAAAACACATCTGAATGAATAAAATATTCTTATTAAATACAGGTGGTCCTCACTTTCTGACGGGAGATACGACGGGCTTTGCGGTAATATTAAAATACGCGCGGAATGCAATGCCGGGGGAGCTGTGAGTATTTATTGTAAGCGCTTATAATTGGGCTATATTCATGCAAATATTAAAATAAAGGGAAAAAAAAGGGATAAAAGCGCGGTACAAATGGACAATATGTATGCAAATACCGTATGTTTCACTTAACTTTTTTTGTTCTTTACATAGTTGAATGTTCTGACAATAAAATCACAGAAAAATTATCACTCGAAATCAAATGTATGAACCCGTGGAGGTCTGGAATTGAACTCCAGGCTGATCCGATGTTAATATAATGTCCTTAAATCAACTCAAAATGAATCTGTGTTGCTTCCAAAGTGGATATTTTGATTTCACACAAGTGTGACTTGGAGTTACGGTGTGTTGTTGAAGTTTTCCCTTTTTATTTTTGAGCTTTAAATCACGCATGAACGAGGGGGTGAATGCTTTTATTTCCCTCTATGACGTGATGTCGTCAAAAATTGCGAGCGCTTCACAGGGTTGGCATTCGAAGCAGGCTTGATGTGCCAGTGTGTGTGTGTGTGTGTGTGTGTGTGTGTGTGAGTGTGTGTGTGTGCGCGCGCACTCCTAGTCAGCCAGCCTGTTGACCTCGTTCCACGAGAGCCAACATCCGATTAATCTCCCAGCTATTTTAAGAAAAACTTTTGTCTTTGCCGCTTCCAGATCCCCCGCCCTGACAACCGTGAGCGTCCACGTTGGGGGCGGAGCCTGTCGGGCCGGCGAATCGCAAAGCGTATTCCGTGGACGTGTCAATACGACGCGGCTGTCGTCTCGTGAGCTGACGCGGGAGCGCGCGGCTTCTTTTTTATCTCCCCGCCGCCAAAAGCGCTAACAGGATTGGAAGAGCGACAAATTCCACGGAGCGTAATTACATCAATCTGATTATAAGTTCAGCTAATCCCATAAGCAGAGCAGTAATTGAGTAAAACCCAGATACTTAACGGCACCGATTTGACGTATCCGGAGACGTTCATCGCGCCATTTAATGAATCGAGATGTTCGCTTGTTATCGCCCGGGGGTTATTTCCTCCCGGATGAAATTGTTTTTAGGAAACGATCACGGGACGGCGGCGCCGAGGTGCGCGGCGCGACCTCGCCCGGATCCGGGGCCTCGGCAGCTGCTCGGCCCGTCAGGCGGCAGCTGAGGAGCCAATTTCGGGGGGGGGGGGGGGTCTGATGCATTCAACAGCTGGCGGTGCCAAGCGTAAGGCGGGCGTAGGAGGGAGGAGGAGCGCTGCGCTGTGAAAAAGCATGGCGGCGGGGGGGGGGGGGGGGGGACGGGCGCGCAGAAAAAACGCGACCGCGCCAAAAAATGCAACCGCGGCTAAAAAAAAAAAAAAACAACATTCGCATTGAAAACAGGCCCGTCGCGGAACTTCACCTGAAATCACATTCAAGATGGCGGCGTCTTTCTGGGCCGCCTCGTAAATCGTCCGCTCGCGATTTTTTTCGGTTAAAAAGACGCCATTGTTTCAGGAGCCAGAAGCGCACGAGTCATTTGCGAAGGTTTTCCCCCCTGTTTTATATAAAACGGACCCGCTTTCATCGTGCGGGGGGGGATATCGGATGTTCTGTGTCGGTGAAATCTGAAAATATATGAAGCCTGTTTCGCCTCCTCCTCACGCCAGCTGTAATAATGGAGCTCCTCCGGCGCCAGATGTTCACGGCGTCCCTCCTCCGCCTCCTTCGCGGCCGCCGCTGTGCGGCTTCGCACGAAGCGCCGGTCCGCTCGGATTTGAAAAGGGAGAGCATGAATTTAACGTTTCCTGTCGAGCCGGCTCTGTCTGAAACCACCGGGAGGAATTCCACCCCGCCTTTTCGAACGCGTCGGAGTGCCCGACTTTGCAAATGATGCATCGTGTTTGTGTGTGTGTGTGTGTGTGTGTGTGTGTGTTTAAAGAGAGTCAATCGAGATGATAAGACAGCTGAACAAATTAGGGAAGAAGGTAAACATTTAGACAGGTGGATGGAAGGCGTGTAGTCCAAACAAGGATGGATACAAAACAGCTTCCAGTGCGTTTTTGTGTCTCCTTCCATTCAGATTTGAAAAACAAAAGGTTTTATCGTCGAAAAATCCGCCCGGTTTTCGGGCTCAAACGGCGAGGCGATGTCGTTGCCGGGTAAAACCGAATGGCGAAGGAGAAAATACTCCGGAAGGCAGGTGGGAACCTCTGATGCTTCAAAACTAGGTTCAGGACTTCCGCGTGCTCATTTTAATGAATCGCTCACTGAAAAAAATAACCTGTTAAGGATATTAACTCTTAATTGGACGATCATTTCAACCGTGCACGAGTTGCAGGGTCACACCGATGCACAGTGTGATTGAACATGACGGACGAGGACTTTCCAACCGTGTTGTTTTCAAAATAGAATATAATAGAAGACCTTTATTGTCACGGCAAAGTCAAATCCGTTGGAATCCGGTGACATATCCGGTCTGTGATCCTGCTCCAGCGCACGCACACACACACACACGCACACGCACACACACACACACACACACACACACACACACACACACACACAGACACACACACAAACACACACAGACATACATTTAATATTAAATGTAAACATGGAACGGAGTCAAGCAGACATATAAAGGCAAAGCCAAATAGTTATCCAGGTTTTGATCGAATATTGTTGAATATGCACGTATTTCAATACTATCGCACATATTTTCATACATATTTATCCATATATATGTGCGTGTACATATATCTATATATAGATATAGATATATATACACACAAACTCACACACACGTATATATATATATTTTTATATATATATGTATCTGTTTATATATATGTAGGGATATATATATATATATATATATATATAATGTATAATTATGTGGTTGCATATATATGTGTGTAATTATTGTGAGTATATACATATATATAGGACTGTCTTAGAAAATTAGAATATTGTGAAAAAGTTCTATATCTTCTGTAATGCTTTTACAAAAACAAAAACATCATACATTGCAAATCAACTGAAATATTGCAAGCCTTTTATTATTTTAATATTGCTGATTGTGGCTTCAATCTTAAGAAAACTCAAAAATCCTATCTCAAAATATTAGAATATCCTGAAAAAGTAATTTCGGTTTTTTTTTTAATTGCATTACAGAAGAAAAAGAACAGTCCTGTATGTGTACATATGGATAATTATATGTTTGCACATATATATATATGTAAGTGTGTGCATGTAAATATATATGTATATATTTATAAATGTATGGTGGAAGTGCAGAGATAAGGCTCAGTATTGTTCAGTTTGCATGTGTGCCATCGGAATACCTCATATACAGAATAGCTGCCAGTGAAAATGTGGAATATTCCCCAATGAGTGGAGCATAATTGCTGCCCCGTGTCGCGGTCATGGTCCAAATATCATCTCTGCACGTCTCTGTGCTACAAAAATTACCCGCATATGCTAATAATGCTAATAATGATAATGCGCGGCCTTGTCGTTACAGGGGTTGGAGGAACCCACCTGGCATGTCCTTGGCACGCGCCGCACCTCCTCCGGTGGACCTTCGGCGCGCCGATGAATATTTCAGCGAGTTGGAACGGAGACCCCTCGCGACAGACCTTCTGGCGCCGGCGCCGCGGCGCCACAGGTGAGCGGCGGCCCGGCTCAGAGAAACGGACAGCGGGTTCCATTTCCATATATGCGCCGAGGGCTACGGTCACCGCGGCGCTGGCTTTGTCGCGGTTCTATTTATAAAAAAAAAAAAAAAAAAAAAAAAAGGTCACTCGTCATTTTCCCCTCCCCTTGCGGGTGTTTGCCGAGCCTTCCACGCTTCATCAGGATGCCGGATATTGCACTGAAACTGCCGGTGTGTGAGCTCCCCTGCACCCGCCACTCCGAAAAAAGCGTTATTGGTCCTCCAGCTGGAAGGCGCGCAGAATATTTGACCCTACAAATCATCATACTGTCAAGCGCGCATGCGTGTGTGTGTGTGTGTGTGTGTGTGTGTGTTTCGCTTGAAATCCGAGTCAGCTCTCGAACTGTGTGCAAAGATGATGAGACCGGTTTGACTTTGTGACTGTTTGCTGAAGGAACACGGCGCGACCCGGCAATCGTCGTCGCGTTTTTTGTGTTTTTTTCGATGAGTCGCTTTTCTATACATATTTATTTGTTTTTCCCATTTTCCTGTCGCCGAGAGGCTTTCGCTCCTCACTGAGATTTTTTACTACTGAGTCCACTCGTCACGTCCCGGTGGAGTGCATCTGGGAAGGGAGTCCGAAGCGAGCTGCGTGACTGGACGGGCGCTGGCGGCGGGTATATGTGCGCTCACGTTGAATTTAAGTAATGGCTGCCAGCGGCCTGTGTTTGTCAGCGGGAAGATAAATGCTTTGCTTTCCTGAACCGGGTGTTTCCTAAAGCACTCTGGAAATTCTAAAAAGTGTGAAGAAAAAAAGAAAAAAAAAAAAATTTGATCCTGAGAGTTTTTTATTTATCTATTCGATGATCGCATTTAATCGTATTTGTTTATTTACATAGGTATCTATTTACCGTCTTATCAATATATTTGATTTTATTTCAACATATCCTTTTATTTTTATTTGTGTGTTTATTTATTTTATTTTTTTTTGCATTTTTATTTATTTGTTAACTTATTTACTGGTCATTTTATTTATTTTGTAATAAATTCTTTATTTATGTATTTATCATTTTGATTTTTTTTTTCTTTATTATTTACTTTTTCATTACTTTTATTTTCCTACTTATTTCATCCTGTCGATTTATTTTGTTTACTCACTCATTCATTTATTTATTTATGACCTCACTATTACCT
This sequence comes from Fistularia commersonii, assembly GCF_037954325.1. Lineage (NCBI taxonomy): Eukaryota > Metazoa > Chordata > Actinopteri > Syngnathiformes > Fistulariidae > Fistularia > Fistularia commersonii. Next base: position 4,739,816 of record NC_141319.1, on the reverse strand, counting down.
CGGGGCCAGTAGCAGTCCACCGTGCAACATCTTCCAGGTGTGAAAACTCCAAACTCTAATGGACTCTACAGAAAAGTGCATTAAATCATGTTTGCAGTGGCAGCGAGAGACGTTCCTCTTCCTGCACCTACGTCACATTTATTCCAGAGGGACGCATTCTTTCTCAATTTTTTTTTTTTTTTTTTTTTCTCCAAGATTTAAAACACCAAAATAAGATTTTTATTTTTCAAAAACACACACTGTCAAAAGTGAAACCCATGTTTCCAGCGGTCCTGGCTTCTGAGGTCTCCGCAGAAGGGCGGCGTGTGGTTTTGGTCACATTTTCAACGTCTGCGATTCCAAATGACTTCGTTTTTTTTTTTTGTTTTGGGTGGTTTCACTTTAATAAATTACCTAATTATCCGCCGACTCCCAAGAAATGCGGAATCGAGAATCAGGTCTTCCGTGGGTCGGTCAGGTCCGGTGAGGTTTTCCCCCGGGATCCGGGAAGCTGGCTCGCCGCAGGTGGTCCGCGGCCGGCATCCAGTGAGTTAAGCATTTTGCTCAAGTGAGAAAAATGCTTGTAAATCCCTTTTCAGCACGCCGACCAAATTATGGGGTTGTGTGGTTTGGTCCTTGCCGTTTCTTTTCCATCCAACATCCAAACCCTTCACGGGAGAAACTTTGATACCGAGTTCTGAAATGATCCTGAACTTCAACATTTTGGCCGGTGCGGTGCCGAGCAGAACAGGGCTCATTAGCCGCTTTCACTCTGTAGGAACTCCTTCAGACATGAAGATGTCGAGGATTTCTTTGGGAGTGACCAGGATGGACAGGAGCAGGGATGAATCCATCAGAGGGACGACACATCTTCGACGTTTTGGAGGGAAGATCAGTGAGAAGGTTGGCTGGAATTGGAGGTCTAGAGGAAGATTTATGGACGTCGCCAGAGAGGAAATGATGAAGTTAGTCGGTGTGAGAGAGGAGGATACAGATAATAGAGTTAGATGGAGAAGGTGGACTCATTGTAGCGACCCCTGAAGGGGAAAACCCAAAGGAAAAGAAGAAGAAGACACTGTAGGAACTCAGTTCTATGAACCTTTTTCAGAAGCCAAGCTGAGGAAAAAGGAACCAGTTCCTCGAACCATTTGAGCTTCCGCTCAGAACCAGGGTTTTTTTTACGATTCCACAAGAACTCACGGACGCTCGGTGAACCCAAAAGCCACGTCCGTTGCCAGGTTACTTCTTGCAGACGTCGGAGACGTCCCTTTCTTGTGAGAAAATGGACAGAACCAGCAAAAACCAAGTGCCGAAGAGGTCTTCTGGCCCGCGACGCCTCGGGGGGGTTTCCAGGGTTCGCGGAGGAACATCAACGCTTTGGTTAAAATAATTGCGGGGTCAGCAAACAGCGTGGTGTTTCATCTAGCTAACAGCCCAGAGAGAAAATTAAACACTACATCTCAGAGTGTACCGTGATTATCCGCACCTTCAGAACTTGAACGCTGTGGCAACTTTGCTCTCCACGTTTTCCGTGTCGTCTTCCTTTTCCTCGCCGCGGTTGCTTTTTGAGTACGGATTCCGCCGGAGTTCCTGGAACAAAATTCCGTCCGGACAGTTCTTTAAACGTTTCTGTCCAAAAAGTTTGTCCGCACCGGATACGGGTTAAAATCGATGTTAAAAAAAAAATCATCCCGCATTCATTCATCACACCCCGACCACCATGTGACGACGTGACAGCGTTCCACCAGAAGAGGTTTCAAGCTAAACCGAGCGAGACCTCACACGGCCGGGCAAACCATTACCTCATCAAGCTCTCCGCGTTTCTGCCGGGACCTCAATCCCGCCAGTTAAATTGCGAGAGCGTCGCCCCGAACCGATCGCTTTGAGTCCAACCGCAATGGGAGTGGCTGGCGTCGTCGCCCCGGTGACAGTGTGAAGTGAAAAAGACAAGGAGCGGAAATACGACCCCGGCTTTTTTTTTTCCATGGAAGCCCATCAAATCACCGCTTCCTTTAAACCGGCTAATCTTGGTAAGCCGATCTTATGAGGATGTGCAAAGAGCGAGAGCCATTAGACGGATACGTCATCCTTTGCAATAGGCCCGTTGGGCTGAAGGGGGTGGGGACGGTATTCAGGAGTTTGACTTCATTACATCATCGCCTCCGCAACCCACCCAACCGACCCTGGCATGCTAAGTGTCTGCCACTTCATTTTCCACGGGGCTGTGACAGTAATGACACAGTAATTAGTAGGCAACTAAGTAAATGAGTTAAAGTAAGGAACCAGCCGGTGCTGCCGGTTATGTCGTTTGCTCGTCAAAGCTTTTCCTTTTTTTAATTTTTTTCCGAATCTGTGCTCCGTAACCGCGGAGGCGCCTGCAGCGTGGTCGTCGTCGGTGTCGTCACAACGCTGTCAGCTCGCGTTAGCTTGCAACCCGAACAGCGGGAGCTCCATCACCCGGCTGTTAGCATGGCAACGGATGGAAAAATCTGTTGCCGACGTTTCAGATTCTACTTTGTAACCTCTCATGCCGCTCTGTTTAATTAAGTTAGGACACGTTCGAGTCCATCAGAGGGATGGCGCACGTCAGATGTTTTGGAGATAAAGTCACACTTTGATGGTTTGGACATGTACTGCTCTGTACTCCTGATTGTATCCCCGTTTGTATTCCTGATCTGTAGTCTTGATTGCAGCCTTGCTTGTATCCTGATCTGAACTCTTGATGTTGGTATTGTTGGTCTTTACTCCCAACTGTATCCCTGGTCGATACTTTTGGTTCGTAGCCCAAGTTTGGGGCTTGAATCCTCGCTCATGCCATGTTCCCGTCGGAGTCCGATCTGTGGACTTTTGATTTCCGTGTTTTGTGACTTTTGTCCCCTTTGAGATACATCTCTTTGTTCTTAGTTTAATCCTGTTAAATTCCGAACCGGCCGCTCGCCACGCATTTGGAATTCCGTCCTCTTTGTCAAGCAGCCAGGCTACCCAAGTCCTCGACAGGCATGGATGGCGAAGATCTGGGTAGCGGGATACTGAGGCTGGAACTGCCTGGTAGAAGGCCTTCCGGAAGGCCAGAGAAGACATGGATGGAGGTAGTGGAAGAGGATATGAATTTAGCATGAGTATACAAAGGAAAATGGCAGCTGATTGGCTGGGGCTACCCTTGAAGGGATACTCCCGAAGGAAAAGATGTCAAATTTTAACTCCGGTACAGAAGTAGTCTCTCCGGGAGTGTATCGTCACTTCCCCGTGCAGAAGGACCACCAAGTTGATCCGGAGCTCGGTGAACAGTGTTTCTCTGTGACGAGGTACCGTCGCAACCTCCTCCCCGGCTGGCTTCAACCCCCCGCGGTGAGCATTTCAGAAGCTGTCAAGCGGAATTAGTCAAATGGCTAAGTTGGTCATTTTACCTTGATTTGTACGGCCTTTTTTTTTTATTTTCCCAGAGCGGCGTTATAGTCGAGACCTTCACAGGGTCTACAGATCCAGGCGCTCACATCCAGATGCATGCCGGGGTCAACCCGGGCTGGGCCGGGGACTGTTCTACGGTTTGGATTTCGCGTAAAACAATGCATATACCCTTTCCCTCCTCCCCTTGTGTTTCTAATTCAGGCTCGGTCACGCTCAGGGAGCACGAGCGAGCGTTGCCGTGCAGGAGAAGGTCAGAGTGCAGAGGTGAGACCTGTCACCGAGATAAAGTAAAGGGATAGTATGATTACAAATGTTATTCCCGTTGTTAGGAGACGTTTTGAAAATGTTTGAACATGAAACCGAGCGGAAACATCGGTACTTTCGTACCGCAGGAACTTGTGCTGTTCCTAGATCCTTTTCAGGATGTGTAGCTCAGTTCCTGGAACCATTTTAGCTCCGACCCCAAGTCAGGATCTTTTAAATCCCGTTGGAACTTTGCGATCAGAACAAGTCACGAGCTACGCCCTTTCCCAGGTACCTCTTGTGGACTGCCAGTTTACCCAAAATATTATGTTGAGCTGTTTCATCGAGACAAAATAGACAGAACCAGCAAAAAATGGGCCAAAGCTCTTCTGGCGTTCTGTACCACAGCGGGATTTCCAGGGCTCACAAAAGAAACGATGGCCAGAATAATTAGTCCGTGGTTGTTTTTCCCCACCGTGCAGAACACGGATGCCATGGCAACTTCACTCTTCTAGTCGTCCACGTCGTCTACCACCTCTTCTTTGTACTTCTTTGTACTTGAGTATACCGCTTAAGGTGCAGGTCACTATTGCAAATACTTGCAGCCCCTACCTTGGTCCCTTACTTGCTGTGAGAATCCAAAACTCAAAAGGTGCCCCTGGAGGAGGGTAATCCCTGGAACAAAATTCCAGCCGGACAGTTCTCAGTACTTTGCTCTTCAGATTCTTATGTCCAAAAGTGGATAATAACATGTTCCCACATTCTGTGCTGAAGATGTCTGAGGTTACCGCAGGAGCAGTGTACTTGCACACACCATTGAGACCAGAATACCTGAAGCAGCTTAAAGTTTGTACGTACTTGCCGCTCCCATTTGTCTACAATTTTCCCGAAGAAGGGATGCCGAAAAATAGCAAACAGTCCCGCGCTCAGTGCTACCAGATTCTTCCTGATCGGTAGATCATCCCCAGGATTGGCGTTTAAGTCCAGGTACCTAAGAGGATTGAAAACAGGCTTGTTATGAAATCCGAACTGTGTTTTTGTCTCATTTACGACCGGGGGGACGGGGAAACGAATCACATGCCACACGTTTTTTTTTTTTTTTTTTTTTTAAAAAAAAACAAAAATCCTTTTTTTAGGGGGTCTGATCGGTGGGTGTTCTAGACAAGCAGAGGAAGAAGAAAGAAAGACACCTTTCTTCCCTCCACCTCTCTGTTTGTTCACTTTGGTCTGCCTTTCTCTCTTGGGGGAAACAGACCCGTGCATGGAACACATCTGGGATAGGACATGGGCCGGACTGGATGTGTGTGTGTGTGTGTGTGTGTGTGTGTGTGTGTGTGTGTGTGTTGGGGCACCACATGTCAGCCGGGCGCTGGAGAGAATCACCCGGTTGATGTTGCGGCGGTGCCATATGCTCTGCCCAGGAAATGGGCTTTTATTAATACGTTTAAGAGCAACTCGCGCCAAGGTGACTTACGGGCGACGCGAGTCGGCGCGAAGGCGCGTCGTCGGCAGTTTTCTTGCGAATAAAGACATAATGTGGGGGAGACGGAAAAAGGAAAACATTCTCAAAGGGCCCCTCGGGAACAAGGGAGGGGGGGTTCTGCCCCGCCACCGGGGGAGCCGGCCGTTCCAGCCCACGCCTCTGCGTTCCAGGTGTTGCTTTTTAATTGGCAATTCCGCGCGCGATAAAGCATTTCGCTCACCTTCGCCCGTAAAGCGCTCCCAGTCCGTCTGCAAATGGTGTAATTACCCGGCCGTCCCAGACGGGAGGGGCGGGGGGGGGGGCGGCTCGTCGAAGGGGTTTCCTGGGGTGTGTGTTTGCACGCCGGAACCGAAGCGCCGAAAAAGCCAGCCGGACTTTTAATATCATCCCGGAACGGAAAAATATTTTTCAAAACGTATGGCTCACAGCCGGTGTTTGATGTATGAAGGCCGCTGGCGGGGGGGTTTGTTTTTTGTTCCTGGACACAGATGGCGGCGGCGCGTGTTTGTCCAGCATTAATCTTCAACCGGTTTTCGCAGGGCTGCGCGGGATTGTTTGTGTTCGCCGCAGTTTGAGGTCGACTCGTCGGAGTCCGACCGCCGTTTATGGCTTCCACAGCTGACGCGTTTCAAAGCGGCGCCCACCAAGAGGGGGATTTTTTTCCCTCTAAACCCCCCACTTCGGTCAGGAGGGGTGAAAGGATACAAGTATGCTAATGATGTCACCTAAACCCCACGCTGCGATGTTATCACCCCGCGGTGAGATTGGAGGGGAAGTTTACGTAGTGTTGGATTCTCCCTCGCGCCCGTGGTAAGCACGGGTCCGGCGGCCGAGCGCGTGGAAGCGTGTAACAGTAACCCCGCCGCCGTTCGGCTACAACGGATCCCGACGTCCACCCGGGGATTGTGAACCCCGCAGAACAAGTTCAGCCTGTCAGCTCGTGGTAAAGAGCGAACGGCGGAAACACCTTCCAATCAGCATCGCCCGCCATGACCTGAAACAAGTGTCCTTTTTTTTTTTTTTACTTCTTTTAGAAGCCCAAGCTGGCAACCTTGTGTTTTCTCTTTACATGTCCGACCCTCCCCAACCGCCTGTCTCCGACCCAACGGTGGAAATGGTGCAAGAAAAAAAAAAAAACAGGAAAACAAGCTGTCGGCTATTGTCGCTGTTCCCATGGGAACGTGCCCGCGGAGGGTTCGCCCCCTAGGACACTCACCCTACGCACCAAAAAACAGGCCCTTTTTCAAGACGGCCTCGTGCAGAGCTCCGTTTTCAGCGCTAGCGATGAGCACGACTACAGTGGTGAAAAGGTGACGTAGTGGGCGGGGCTTTTCAGATGGCGAGGTCATCGGACCAACGCCGGGCAGGAAGGGCAACAGCAGGGGGGTAGACGGGACACGTTTGGGCAATAATGAACAAGTACCTCGGCTAGTTGTGACGCACGGAGTCACTTCAGGTATGTTTTTTGTTCCCATTTTGTCCGTCCGCCATCATTGTAATTGGACACCTTCATCACGCCGGCCATCACGGGGAATTACAGCCCCGCTTCCGAGCCCAGCTGCCTCGCAGCGGGTGGCAGGACGAAGCAATTAATGCACAATGCGACCGCAATATTAGAGTGGCATTTTTTTGTGCGAGCAATCACACCATCAGGGGTTTTGCACGTCCAGAACAAAGCGATCAGAAGCTCCCCGCTGGTAAAAGTGATCCGTCCTCCAACTTTCCGCAGTGACCATCCATCTGACACAGACAGTGGAGGGGCTGCTGAAAGCCTGTACTTAGGCCGTGCTTGTTAACCAGAGTGGGCGGTACAACGGGCACTTCACGGTAAGAAGGTCCCTGGTTCGGCTCTGAAAGCGAGTCTCCATGCGATCCCCACATCTGAATGGGTTTCGTCCAGATTCGATAAGACAAGATGACACTTAAATGATCCCCATAGGGAAAATTTGGGTGTCGCAGCTACACCGAGCAGAGGAAAGGAAACAAAAAGTAAGCAATAACAATAACATGAGGACAGGAGTGGCGTGAGTGAGTTACAGTTGCAGGAAGTGACCGGTGGTACAGATGCACTTCCGGCCAGTCAGAGTTGTGTGTTGTCCAGATGCTGTTGTGCAGTTTGATGGGCCGAAGGCACAAAAGAGCATCTGAAGTATCAGGCTCTGCACCAGGGTGGGTTGAATGAGCTGCACATCAGCCACAGCAGGTGGTGCTGGGGAGAGAAGGATTGTCCAGGGTAGCTCCCGGTTTGTCCTTCACCTTCCCCTCAGCCACGGTTTCCAGAACATCCAACTTCCATCCCATCACAGAGCGACCTTTCGTCACCATCTTGTTAAGCCGGTTGACCTCACCAGTCTTTGCAGCACACTATACCAAAGAGACGCCTTCGGGCCACCCTAGACTGGGTGAAGGTCTTCAGGATACAGACACTGAAAGATCTCAGTCTCATCAGCTCTGACCTTTCATGTGGAGGGCATGGTTATGTGTCCTGACCACTTTGTTGTTCATGTGGACCCCAGTAACTTGTATGAGTCCACCATCTCCACCTCCTCACCCGGGATGGTGAATGGTATAGGTCTTCTCCAGTTCCTTCTGAAGTCCACCACCACTTCCTTGGTCTCGGAAGTTGCCGAGTTGTGGCGGAAGTCGTAGGTGAAGAGGGATGGAGGCAGGACAGGTACCTTGGAGCACTCCGGTGCTACATGCCAAAGCCTCAGAAACTAAGCCATCCATCCTGACATACTTCAGGGTCCTGTGAGGAAGTCCAAGATCTAGACTGTTTTGGCAGAGTGAAGGTGGATACCCAGCAGCTTGTCTCTCAGAAGGGTGGGTTGGATGCTGCCGAAGGCACTGGAGAAGTCAAAGAAGGTGACTCAGGGCTTCTTGCACCCACTACAAGTCACGAGCTCAGGCACTGTATGTGAGGAAGATGATTACATCCGGCACACCGACGTGCTGCTTTTACGCAAACTGTAGGGGGTCCAGTTTCTTCAGGCGTTGAAGGAGGAGCCTCTCAAATGACTTCACGACATGTGAAGTTAGCACCATCGGTCTGTTAGTCATTGAGAGCACTCAGACGTCCTTTGTTTGGTATGGGGACAATGCAGGCGGTCTTCCAGAGGTCGGGTACCTTCGACAACCTCAGAGAAAGGTTGAAGAGGTGCTAAAAAGGCTCCAGCAAGCTGCCCAGCACACACCCTGAGGACTCTGGGGCTGATGTCGTCCGGCCCACTGGCTTTTTCCTGCCTCAATCTGGAGAACTCCGTCTGTACCTTGCTGATAGTGAAGGTGAGGCTATGGTTGGGAGGGGGTTCTGGGTGTGTCGTCATTTGGGGGGTGGGGTGAGATGGGGCAAGATGTTGATGGGGGGACAAAGCAGAGTTGTGAGTGGGTGAAGAGGTGGGGCATTGGGGCGTCAAAGGTGTCAAAGCTATTGAGGAATAGATTTAGATCTGCAGCAAGTCTACCCTTGACTCCAGGTATGGCTTTCCCACAGCCTGTCATCCTCTTCATCTCACTCCAGACCTCCTTTGTGTTGTTTTACTCCATCTTGGGCCCAAACTTCTCCTTGTAGTGTGTTTTGCCTCCCTCAGTTTCCTCCTCAGCTCCCTCTGGACAGCTCTGAGGTTCTGGTGGTCCCCGGCCATGAAGGCTCTCTTCTTCCTGTTGAGATCCCCTTGATGCCCTTATCAATTCATGCCTTGTTTTTTGCAAAAGACCTTTTGGGATGGGATAATGTCTTTTATTTAGACCCTCAATGTTGTGTCCGAAGTCTTCTTCAAAAAGACTCCAGTCAGTGACTGTGGCGCACTACAGCGCCTCCTCGGTGGCTTTGGACCAGAACTTTCCGGACCCGGTGCTGGCCGCCTGCCGTTTCACCATCGCTCCGTAGTTGGTGTCGAGGTGTACCAGGTTTTGGTCCGAGTCGCCCACAGGGGTGTGAGGGCGAGAGTTGTATGCATCCCTAGCCTTGGCCTACAGGAGGCCCAGGGTTTGATTCCGTCTCGATGTACAGTCCACATATTGGGTGATGGTGGGGAGCCAGGTGGCCGAGGTGGCACCAAGTGGACGATGTTAATGGCTCTTGCTGCAGCTACTGATGGGGGAGCATGGACAACCAAGATGATGCCGAGTGAGAACTCTCACAAGGCGGTAGGGGTCAAGTCCCACCGCCGCATCAGGGCACACAGTGACTTTCACGGTCACACGTCATGGGTTAGATCATGTCTTGTTGACAAAGACGACAAGCCCCCCGCCTTTTCTTTCCGCACTGCGTGCTGCAATTCCCCGTAGACACGCCGGTTGTCAACAACGGCTGCCAGTTCATCCGTTTAGTAGGCGAGCGACCTCACAATCCCCATGATGGCCGAGGGCAAGAAGGGCTTGAATCTCCCGTGTCTCTTGACGCGCTTTCTCGCTTTTTTTCCCAATGGGTGCTCCTCCATATATCGCACAGCGGGGAAAGTCTGGCTCCCTTTTTGAGCGGGAGATAGATAGATGAATAAATATGAAAAGAGAAGAAAGAGAGGGGAAGTCGGAGCTGCTGCAACAGGCTGCCGTTTCGCGGCGCCATCTGAAAAAAAGACGGTTCTGCAGTTTGTGTTATTTTGTGAATAATTGTCGTGGAAGGGTGAAAGGTTGTACAACTTTAAATGCCCTTCCGAATGAGTGAGTGAATAGTTAAATGTCTATCTGACGTGAATGAGTCGATGTATTTCTCTCCATCGCGTGCAAACAACAGAGTGAATTGTTATCCGTTTCTCTGCTATGCGTGAATGTTTGAATTAATGGTTATATGTCTCAATATGACGTTCGAATGAAAGAGTGAATGGTTGTATTTCTATATAACATTTGAATTTTTGAGTGAATTTTTCAAACGAATGAGCTGTTTATCTTTATAAGAATGAAATGTTGTATGTCTGTTCTTGAGTGTGTGTGCAAATATTATATTACATTACATTACATTCCATTACATTTGGCAGACGCTTTTATCCAAAGCGACTTACAATAGAGGACATAAGCACTGCAAATAACACTTGCAAATACAAGATGCACAGGAAATATACAGAACAGTAAGCTGGTTAGTGTTTTTTTTTTTTTTTTTTTTTTTTTTTAAGACAAAAACATACACCTACGTACACACACACACACACACACACACTACATAGCCTAACTTGGTGCCTAACCTGATCTGGGGCAGCTCAAGCATCAGCGCAGTAAATAGTCCTGAATATAGTGGCTTGTCTCTCTATGACGTGTAAATGAGAGGGTGAATGGTGGCACGTCTATCGAAATTGAAAAGGCAAACGTACGAGGATCATCATAGGAGCTGCGTTCGGAAGTCGGAATAACCAGTTTTACACTTCGCCACCTCGCACCCATTCACCCTTTCACGCACCAATGGCGGCGCTAACAGGGGCAACCGGGTCGCAAAATAAACAGCAGATATAATATACATTAAAAGATGATGAAAGTTTCCGAGAAAAACAAAAGATGGAAAAAAAAAAAAGGGAAACCCAAGAGCCTTCTTCTGTCTGGGTGCAAAAACGGGGCGGACGAAGCCCTGATGAGTTTGCCGGTTAAATTCAGCTGATATAGATAGTGGCTTTTCCAAGTTTCCCTTAAAAAGAAACATATATCTTTGGTGTTTATCCAATCCCAATGTAACCATGGAGATCCACCTCAGAAAACAAACAAACTTCTTCCATGTGTCGTGTGACCTCGACCTGCGCGCGCACACACACACACACTCACACACACACAAACTTATCTTAACAGTTCCCGCAAGTCTCTCACACACACACGCACGCACCGAAAGGAAAACGAATCAAGGGTGATTGCGTAGATCTTCCCGATAAAAGACATCTCGATTTAGATAAAAAATGAAAAAATAAAAATAAAATAATATAAATAAATAAATCCCAGAAATGTTAAAAATAATTTAATAAAGTTAAATTAAAAACAAAAGGGGTGACCAGATTGTTTGCATGAGTGATAATTCAAGAATCCAGCGTCAATCTCTCTCTCGAACGCACCTTCTGTATTTTCCACTTCCCCCACAGAACATGTAATTTAACATTTCAAGCACGATTTTTAGTTTTTTTCTTTTTCTTTTTTACAAGTTTTTTAGTAGAATATACCGTGCGCTTATATTGTAATTACACTGTTTTTATTACACATAAATTACATCTAAATGGTATCCCTCCACAGCTGCTGTTTCTGATTAAGCCGAGGCTGCGCTCGCCTGACGACCGGAGGGGGAGGAGCAGTTTTCCCGTCGTTGCACGGAGAACTGGTTCCCTTGGCAAACGCAAGCGGTCCGTTTTCTTTCTCTTCTTTTCGGGAAGGGTTTGACTAAAACTGATTAGCTTCATTTGCGCAACTCTCGGAAAAAACGCCAAGCCGTCTGGTCACTTTGCGCTATTAAGGCCGTTCCACATGGAGGGAGGCCCGGGTTCGGCGGCGCGGCCGGCCGGGTAATCCGGTTAGCGGTTTCAAAAACACATGCGTTGTTGCTGTCAGGTGTGAGGGATCAGACGCCGGTAGAAGTAGAAATAGGGAGCGTCTCATTCCGGGGCTCCGCAGATTATCAGCCATTAGCAATAACCCGCAGGTCGAGGGTCAGACGTTTTTTTTTCTTTTCAGACTAAGCGCTGCCTAAAAGCGCACGGACCCCCCCGGGACGGAGGAGGGAGAGGGGTGGCGACCATAAATTGTTCCAAATTATTACTGAATGAGGTCTTTGTCTGACCGTTAAATGATTATAAGCATGCGATGAACAGACGAAGGCCGTCCTCTTGATTCTTAACAGCATGCTGTGCAAACACACATGCACGCGCGCGCACACACATGCACACACTCGGCTAGACAAGAAATAACCTTTCAATGGACCTAAATTGGGTTTGTCATAAGCAAATCTAAAAAAGAAATTACTTCAGTAAAAAAAAAAAACATATTTATATATATGTATGTATGTGTATATATACATGTATGTAAGTATCATGTATATACCTATATACAATTTCCTTTTTATAAAACTATCTCTACTATATGTAATACATACAGCACAGTGCAATAAACCCTTTTTTCCACTTTTCACTTTTTTACTATTTACCTTTTTCACCATTTTCTTTCTACATATTTATCTATTTATTCTTTTAGTTGTTATTTATATTTTTCATTTTATTTTTTTTTATTTTTATTTTTTCTGTCATATCTCTAACTAAGAGATGCTGCTATCTTTGTATTGTTGTGGTTTTTCCTGCGTTTTTCCTGCGTTTCCTGCGTTTTTCTGTGGTTTTCTGTCTGTTTTGATTCCACTGAACCTGAGAGCCGCTATCTCTAAATTTCATTGCACTCTGTAATGAAAATGAAAGTCTTGAATCCTTGAATGTATATATAAATCATTTTTTACAACACGTCACCTAGCCCTAAACTAACAATAACACAGAATTTAAGTCTTAACTCTTATTATAAATAATTCATATAATATAATATGTGTGTTTTTCAACACTCTGTCACTTATTTTCATTTATCTCATCATATTATAAACATCATGACATATTTTTTTGCTACACATCACCGAGCCCTAAAATAACAATGACACAAAATATCATCTAAACTATTAGATATCATAAATATTTTATAGCATATATAACGTATATTTTATATGCATTTATATTATATGATTGATATTTATACATGTCAACGTTACATTATTAACATCATAACATCATTTTTTTTGCTACACATCACCTAGCCCTAAAATAACAATAACACAAAATTTAGATCAAAACTATTATACATTAAAACATTTTATAGAATTTATTGTGTATATTTGAAATGCCCTTATATTATGCAAGTGATATTTATTTATATAAACATCACATCATTGACATCATTTTTTTTGGCTACACATCAGCAGCTCTAAAATAATAAAATCACATTTGTATATTTGCTTTATATGTATATATAAATGAAAAAATATGGACTAATGTTATATTTTCTGTAGCGGTCTATTCTTTTATGTACTTTGACATCAGGGCCGGATGTATTCACCGGAATTAGCTTTTTTAGCTTAGTGACAAGCGCGGCCTGTCAAAATGCCCTGATCCTCAGTCCGGCGCTACCGAAAGTCAAAAAACCTCCTGCTTGACCGAACTCTAAGTGAGCAATAAATCTAGCACTTATGTCTTTTAGTGTGTGTGTGTGTGTGTGTGTCTGAGTGTGTAAATGTGATCAGTGTCCTCGGGTCCTCAGGCCGCCAGAGCCGTCAAATGTTACCGGGCCCCATAACATCCGTAACCCGTGACCCTTGTAACTCCTGTTTTGTTCTCAGCACTCCAGGCCCTTCAGATATCCCGACTCCCCCAACCCCCGAACCAGATGACGGACAGCCCACTCCTCTCTGTAGCCCGGTGCCCTTTGACCCCGCCGGCACCTCTGCCTCTCCGGGGCGGCCGTCCCCCCCCTCGCATTCCAGTCGGGCTCTGAAACCCGAGCCCCTCGCTGAGCTCATCGCCGTCCGCCGAATCAAGAGTTAAATGATACCAAAAAACGCGCAAGGCGCGGGGGTTGAGTGGGGTTGGGGGGGTTTGGAGACCCAGCCAGCGGTGCAGGACAGGTCTGGAACTGGTTGTGTGTGTGTGTGTGTGTGTGTGTGTGTGTGTGAGAGAGAGTGTGTGTGTTCACCAAGGCTCCTCGGGGGTCGAGTTACGCGAGAGAGAAGGCGAGGAGGGGAAGAAGGGAAGAAGAAACTGCTGGCGTCTTTGAATTCCTCCTGCCTTTGTCTGTCCCGTTTTCCCTCCGCTCGCCGTTTCTCGGCGGTTCCCGTCCGTCCGTCGGTCCGTCCGTCCGTCCGCCTGCAGATTTCCTTTTCGCACGCTCCGCCGAGCCGGCCGTCGCTCTCCTCCTGGAGTCCGGGGGATGCGTCCGCAGATCCTCGAGGGTCACCGTTCTCCTCTGACCCTGCCGTGACCGCCGACAACCCGAAGACGGTAAGGCCCCCTCGCCCCCCCCTAGACACACACACACATCTTTAAAATCATGTGTATGTGTGTGCGACTGTGTGTGTGTGTGTGTGTGTGTGTGTGTGTGTGAACCGGATGAACGCTGCAGGAAGGTTTCTCCCACCTGCGACACGCCGTTGTGTTTTCCGCTCTCCTGCTTTAATGAGCGCTCTGGAGGTGAGCGGTCGCTGAGAGCGTCATTAAACCAATTAGTGTCCGTCCGCGGCGGCGGCGGCGGCGGGTTCTGAGGCGAGCTCCTCCAGAGCCGAGATGAACTTTTAAAAGTTTTACGAGCGCCCTTAGATTAACCTCACAACCATACATTATTCATGGACATCGTGTTTTTTTCAAGTTGGCTTCGCCCTCCAATGCGCACCCTCCAACCTCTCCGACCTTCGGCGCTCGTCTACTGGACCTTCATGGTGTCATTTGCCTCTGAAACACTTTCATTTTTCTATTCTTAAAAATTGTTTTAATGAGTCTATCGCCACAACTGTTGCCTCCTATTTCTGGAATTATTTCTTTATCTATTTACTTACTACTTTCTTATTTTTTTTACTCTTAAAAAGTTTTAAACGTCAGGTTAGCACCCCTCGATCTCCAAGAGAGCGGAGCAATTTGGAGTCAATGTGAGCCATTTCTACTGATTTATGTATAAAACAATACAATACAAATAGTTTATATATTCATTTGACGAATTTCTTATTTGTTTATTTATTGAAATATTTTTTATGAATTCATAAATTTGATTTATATATATATATATATATTTTTTTTTTTTTTTTTCTACAAATCAACTTACATATTTGTTTTGTGCTGGTAAAACATTGACAGCCATTTACACTACGATTTATTGTATAGCATACATTATATACCATGTTCTTATTTTTAATCTTATTTATTTATATATTTTTATTTATTTATTTATTTTATTTATCTATGTTAATTTTTTTTTATATATGTGTTTATTTATTTTCTTATTATATTTAAAGTTATTTTATTCATTCAGTTACTTATTTAGTTATATTTACTTGGCTGTTTTGGGTCTGAAAAGTTGCCCATTTTAAAAGTCAGAGATTAGATGTGAGCATTTCTACAGTTTTATTTATTTATTTATTTTTATTTTTTTTTATATTTTTTATTTTATTAATTAATCTAGTTCACCCTTGTCTCATTATTTAAACGGGGGTGTGTGAAGCGTTTCAGCACTCAGCACAGGTAAACAGGCCGTTCCTCTCAGGAAATAATGACGTCGGCCATGATCAAAAGCTGTGTTTGCCGGGGGAGAGCTGCCCTCGGCGCCCTCAATTTACAACTCACAGGCTTTTTTTTTTTCCTTTTTTTTTTTTTTTTTTTTAAAACCTGACACGCTACCAGCGCCAGATCCCGGACCATAACTGCCCACAGACGTGATTAATGAGTAAACATTACAGCGTACGCTTGGAAAAGCAGGACGTTTTCTCAGCGGCGCTCGACTGTTCCAATGAGCCCGCGTTTATCCTGTGCGACGCTTCTTTTGGGCTTAAATGATTCAAAACTATATAATAGATTCCAAGCGGATGGCGGACGGGGATGTAATACTAATCGTGTTAAACACAAATGCTGGGAAAGAGCAACAAATCGAGACACATGAAAGTGAGGTTTTTAGATAAATAATGACACGAGACACTGAATGACGTTCATGGACAAGATAGATAGATAAATAGATCAGAGTGTCATCAGTATGGATATGTATATATTTCAGAATTAGACTGATATTAATACATATATATATTTTTTGTGGGACTGCTGTAACCAGTGACATGCTGTCAGGGGAGGCAGGAGAGGCCGTGCCTCACTTGCCAATCTTAGATAGAAAAAAATGTCCAACTGAAAAAAGAATGAAATGGTTATATTTACTGGTGATTTGCATTATAAAAGTATTTTTCATTTAACTTCACCAGTTTTAGATTGTTTTGTATTCAGTATTTCTGAATTCAAACATTTACTGTTCAAATACTGAAAAGAGAAGTACGGTGAGGCAGCAGACTATTGAGCCTCAACGTAGATCGCGAATGACAGCTAATTGTGGTATGCCCTCTCGTCGTATGTCGCTATTAAAATGTTTAAACACTTTTGCTATATGATCTGCATTTCCAATATACAGTGATTTTTGTCAACAACTGTATGTGTGTTACTAGTTTCTTGTGCTGAGCGATCATAAAATGGCTGTGAGGAGCCACTAAGTGAGGCAAGCAGTTCTCCTGCCTCATGGTAGATGTTCCTCACCAGCCAAGAACCTTACAGCACATCACTGGCTATAACACATTTGTGTAAAATGAGATGGTGAAATTACAAAGAATGAACCGACAGTTTTGAAATATAAGTACGAAGGGCATACGTGACAGTAATGTTTGAGTATGTCATCATGGAAGATGTTGGAGGTGCCCTGGTGCAGATACAAATGTTTCAGGTACCTTGGTGCAGGAGATGTTGAAGGTGCCTCAGAGTAGATATTAGAGGTGCCTAAGTGCATGAGATGTTGGAGGTTCCTCAGTGCAGATATTGGTGGTGCCTAAGTGTAGTTCCAAATGTTGCAGGTGCCTTGGTGCAGGACATGTTGGAGGTGCCTAAGTGCGGGAGATGTTGAAGGTTCCTTGGTGCAGGAGATGTTGGAGGTGCCTCAGTGTAGTTACAAATGTTGGAGGTGCCTTGGTGCAGGAGATGTTGGAGGTTACTTAGTGCAGATATTTGATGTGCCGAAATATAGTTCCAAATGTTCCAGACTCCTCAGAACTGGACATGTTGGATGTGCCTAAATGCGGGAGATGTTGGAGGTTTCTTAGTGCAGGAAATGTTGGAGGTGCCTAAGGGAAGTTACAAATGTTTGAGGTGCCTCAGTGCAGGAGATCCTGGAGGTTCCTCAATGCAGGAGATGTTGGAGGTTCCTCCAGGGGATGTTGGAGTTGCCTCAGTGCAGTTCCCTTCTATGAGCTTTACCCAGTTAGCTGCGATGTGCAGTCTGATGGCGCCGGCAGGAACTATGTCCTGTGTTGTTCCTTTAGATGTCGGAGTTGTACGAATCTGTTGCTGAAGCGTCTCTCGAGGTTTTCTAGAGGGGTTGAGATGGATTTACCGTAAAGGCCAGCATTCTGTCCTCAACCAGCTCTTCCAGAGTGACGAGCTTAGAATAATCAAACGTACATGTATGTTTTCTGATTGAGATCAGTTGGGGAATTAAAGGAAATGCGTCCGAAATGAGAGCTGAACCAACTCGAATCCTCAAAATCTTAATTCCCTTACGACTTTTTAGAAAACATGTCAGTCATGAGATCAAAACTTCAGATTTGGAAGCTCCCGGGGGGGACGTCGTAGAAGAAGAGAGGGTTCCAGCGCTTCCACCGAGTCCTCGCAACCTGTAATTGCTCCGAGGATGGGAAGGCGGCCGAGAGCGCCGCGATACAGAAGTGGAAGGGTGAATATGTTTGACAGCTGGAATGTGTTTTTCCTCGGCTCGGGAGGCGGCGGCGGCGGCGGCGGCGGCAGTCGGGGGGGGCGAAGGAAACGCGTGTTGAGCCTCTTCTTCTTCGCGCTCCTTGCATTCGGAGGCGTCTGGTAGCTGGATTTAAAAATACACTTGGCGTTGGGTTCACATTCAAACTAATTTTACAAACAAAACACAATAGAAATGAGAGCGCAAGCTTTTGAGTTATCAGTCCGTTCCTTTTGAAATACTCAACTTTGATTATTTTTTTTTGTTCGGATGAACTCTGTGAGTGATAATCAGAAAGAGAGAGAGAGAAGGGAAGAATTTCGGGACGGACGGACGGGGGGGGTGACGAGACGGGCCTCGGGCCAACTGGGAAAAATCCAGCACAAGGAGAAGCCTGTTCTCGGGTCGGCGTTTTTATTATTATTATTACTATCATTATTTCTGCTGGTGCAGAAAGAGGACTGGAACTCTATACAGAATAGAAAAAAAAAAAATTAATTTAATTTAAAAGGGCAAGTACTGGAGATAATGTGATTATAAGCAAATAAGAGAATGGGGATAATTGGAGTTAAAGGTCTATTTAAATTTAAGTGAAATCTTTATATACTATATATATATTCTCATCAATAGAATTGTTTTCATTTTTATCATTTTTGCAAAAAGGGGCTTTTATCAAGATTTTTTTTTAAATAAAATTTATATTTTAGGCAAATAATACAAAGTGGGTTAATTGGAGTTAAATGTTGATCTAAATTAAAGTAGATCTATGTATGATATGTATCTATTTGTGTAGAGAAGTGTATTATTGTTCTTGTTATTATTTGTGCTGGTGCAGAAAGATGGTGTGGCCTTTATTGGGGGCAAAAACAACAACAAATAAATTTTAAAAAAATTTTTAAGAAGGCACCTGCCGGGGGTAACGGGATTATAGGCAAATAGGAGAATCTGAGTTAAGAGTTAAAATGTCAATTTTAATTAATGGAGGCCTTTATGTAGTATATATGCGTCTATATAATTTATCATTTTATCATTATTGTTATTATTATTTTGAGTAATTTTGCTGGTACGGAAAGTAGATACAGTCTCCACTGAGAATAAAGCACATAAATGAATTGATTTAAAAAAGCATATTCTCAAGATAACGTGATTATAGGCAAATAGGAGAATGGGGTTTCATGGGAATTAAGTATATATTTAAAAATAAGAGATTTCTACGTAGCATATACCTTTGTGTATAGCTGTATATGCAGGCTAGCCTACATTCAGCCATTAGTGCTGGAATTCACCATGTTGTCTTGAAATAACAGCTACCGCCCCCGGTAGCTGAGCAGGAATGTTGGCGGTGTTTATATTAAGCCGATAACACCTGGTCATTTGAGGACCAGCTATTCGACTGCACCCGACGCCCTCCGACGTGCTACTCCACCGACGCCGTGCCGTGCCGGGGTTCTCCGGCATCGAGCTTCCATCGTGGTGATGTAATGTAAACTGTAAATGAAATCCCAGAAAAAACATTTATATCAAGACAGGTGCGTGAGGCAAACCACCCGCGTAGCGAAGCAGGAAAAACCTCGACCTTCGGCAGACAACGAGGCCGGGGAGGGGAAATGTGAAAGTAGTCCAGGTGTTTGTTCAGAATGCTGATTCAAACGTCGTCGCCAGCGGTGGCCTGTGTTTATCTTTGACAAAAAAAAAACCACAGACGCAGGCCGTTGATCGCTCCCAGTAAAGTAACGTAGAAGGTAACCACCTGCTTTGCTTGCTGACGTAGCGACGCCGCTCAGTTTGAAGACGAGGAAAAGCTGTGCGCGTTTAGGAAAGACTTTGGGAGCAACGCTTTCGCACAATTACAACCGGTATCGGTTTCATTGCGCGTCCGGAGCGCATGTTTGGTTTGATGAAGGTAACGCTCATGTTGTCTGCGAGGTCAGGGTTTGGCTGGGGTTTGGGTCCAGGCTTGGTTATGGTTAGTGTTAATGGTTAAGATCAGGGTTTGGGTTATGGTTCAGGTTAGAGTCTGGTTCAAAGTTTGGGTTAGCATTGAGGTAATGATTAGGGTGAGGGTCACGGCTCAAGGTTATGGCTAGTGCCAGGGTTCAGGTCAGGGGTTAAGGGTTGGGTTAGGGGTAGGAGTTAGGGTTGGGGGTTATGGTTTAAGATTAGGGGTCAGGGTTATGTTACGGTTAGGGTTGTGGTCAAGCTTCAGGTTAAGGTCAGGGTCAAGCTTAAGGTTAAGGTCAGGATCAAGGTTCAGGTTATGCTTTATGTTTTAAAGTTTGGGCTTGTGTTAGGATCAGGGTTTGGAATCAGGTTTGGGCTAGGGTTAGGGGTAATGCTCAGGTTAAGGCTAGTGTTAGGGTTCAGGTCATGGGTTACTGTTAGGTTTAGCATTAGGGTTGCAATTAGGATCAAGGATCAGGCTAAGGTCAAGGCTCAGGTTATGGCTAATGTTAGAATCTGGGTTCATGTTAGAGTTAGGATCAGGGTTTGGGTTCAAGTACAAGCTAGGGTGAGGGGACTCTCAGGTCGTGGCTAGTGTTAGGGGTCAGGGAACACGTTAGGGTCAAGGATTTGGTTCAGGTAAGGGTTTGGGTTTGGGCCCAACTACAAGGTTATCCCAGGGTCAGGACTGCAGGAAAAATTTGCGTCAGGGTTCGGGTTAGGATTAGGGTCATGATTAAGGTCAATTTGGGTCAAAGCTCGGGTTAAAGTCAAGTTCGAGGTTCAGCTTATTGGTTGGGTCAAGTTTTGGTTAGGGTTTGGGTCAAAGTACAGGTTAAGCCATGGGTAAGGGTCAGGATTTCGGTAAAAGTTTGGGTTATTATTAGGATTCAGGTCAAAGTTCAGATTGCAGTCAGGGTCGTGTCTGGTGTTAGGGTATAATTTAGGGTCGGGTTGAATCAAACACATGAGTGAGAGAGGATTTTCTGTTAATGCGCAGCTTTGCACTTGACACTTGACGGATGCTGCGGTTCCTTCCTGTGTTGTTGTGTTGCGCTTCCTGGCGCGTGCAGCTACGCCCAGCGTGATTGGCCGAGTCGCTCAATAGCTTCTCCAGAGGGTTCCACTGCCGTTCGAAGCAGCATTTTTCTCTCTCGGCATTTCCCATCGCAGAACTTGGGACTTGGAAAGGAGCAGGGCCTGTTTTTCAACTCGGGAGTGAGTTATGGAGAATTGTTGGAGGCCATGGTGGTGATGGTGGGGAGGAGGATGGGGGGGGGCTCTCACCTTGGACAATGAAATGGGTTCGTGAACTTTTTTCTATTCCAACTTCCTTTCAATCAGAAACTGGTCCGTAGTTATTAAAACACAAAAACGCGACAGGAATACATTTTTGTGGCCAACGGATAGAAATGGTAGCAGCCATTTTTTTTTTTTCCTTCATATTTTTCCCAGACAAAGTCATTTGTCAGAACTCGGCTCTCTCCGGAGGAACACATCGCACCTGCACTTTCAAAAGAAATGAAGGACGAGGTGGTGACTCCAAAGTTTGAGATCCATTTGATGCATATACACACTTTCAGTCAGGATACACACTGTACATAAACCATAAACATCCCACGTACTCCAGACCACAATGAGTTTATACTTATTTCCTCATTCAAAACATAGCACACACCAACGGTGTTTCGTTGTTCCTCATAAATGGGTATAAGTGTGTGTGTGTTTGTGTGTGTGTGTGTGTGTGTGTGTGTGTTTGTGTTTCACCCGGCTGTAACCGGTCACCCAGAGTTGTGGCCAAGCAGGCGCTACGCCCTCCATGCTAGCAAGCCTCCAACCACGGCATGCATAACTTCGAGATGCCCCCTGTTAGCCTAGCCTGTTAGCATCTGTTCTGAAATGATTTTGAAGCTTTTGTGGGCTCCTTACAAATATTTCAATCTCGCCAGGGAGCAGATGCGGTCCCTGAATTGCTTAAAAGCAGAATAAAACCCTTTATTTTCATATGGGACGCTAATCCTTGGCGCAGCTGCAGTATCGGTATGTTATATATGGTGATTTATGAGTGACGATACAAATTTGGGTTTAATTTCCCGCCGCCTTTAAGGGGTTGTCTGTTTTGTGTAATCTTGACAAGGAAATGTAAACACAGTCCCACGATTTCATGAAGTAGCGCCCCGCGAGTGATTTGGCGGGGCCGACACGCCAGATTTTTTCTGTTATGGGGCCGTCGCTGTTTGCTTTGGAGCCTCCTGAAAGAGCCTTTTTCGGAGGCCCCGCTGGTGTATTTTAGATTTGAGCGGGCCCGGCCCCCCCCAAGACCCGACGGGCCTCCGTTCCCATCCCTCTACTCGCACTCTCGGCTCGCACGAATCAGATCTTTTGGGTTTTATCTGCATTTCGGGCGGCAGAATCCCGTTAGCATCACGCGATCTTCTTCTGCTAGCAAGAAACACAGATTTCCCGTTGTTTTTTTTTTTTTTTTGTTTGTTTTTCTTCCCATGGCGAGATGAGATCGGACGACATTTTAGATCCAAGCGCTATCACTATCGGTACGGTAACGGCCACTTCGAGAGGTCCCCATGGCAACAAGGGGTTAACGTCTGTAGGCACATTTCACATGGCAGCGGCGGCGGAAAGTAATGTATATTTACGCAAAGTCCTCCACCGCAACTCCGAGGTACTTGATCCCAAACCTTTCTGCCTCGCCTGTGAGCCGCTGCCAGATCCACAGTTGGCAGAGATGATCCGCCTAAAACCTCCTCCAAAAAGGCCGCGTTCACTTATTAATTTAAAATGAGTAAAAAAAAAAAAGTCCAAGAACCAAAACCGTTCCATCGCGGGAGTTTTTTTTTTCTTTCTTTCCAAAATTTAAATCCCTTGTTAATTTCACAAGTGATTAAATTACTTTTTAAGGAGGGCCTGGAAAACGAGAACGGGAATACTTTTACCGCATTAAAAAGTATTTATACTTAATCCCGCCTTGTGTAAAATGCTGATTTGAACTAATACACCAATATTGGGACCAGAACGTATTTTAAAGTGCTCTGGGTTTCTCATTCAGACCGAATCCGCCGATATCTCCATACAGTGAACGGTTTGTGCAGTCGTGATCTGACTTCTCCCCAGTTTTCCCCTCCGATGGCTTTTATCGTTCTGGAGATCTGGCCCTCCGCTGAAGGGAGGACGTCATTATTCCGAGGTCGTCTTTCTTCTCGGACTCTCGGCGCGTCGCGCTCTTTCCCCCCCGTCCTTCTAAAGGGGGAATGCGTGCGGTTGTGATTTGGCTCCGGCTGCCATACCTTTAAAATCATACCCTTGGGCCAGATTTGGAACCGTCATTCGCTTCCAGACGTGGCGAGCGTCTGCGCCAGAGGAACATTCTCCTCCCAGGGTGCTTCTCAAACTACAGGATTGTCTTTATCTCAGAGCAGTTGGATAAGCTTTTTCTTTTAAGTCATAAAAGTGTGTCTTTTTTTTTTTTTTTTTTTTGCTATATTCAAGATTTTTAGATCATAAAAAAAGGCACGAGGGAAAATTGCTAAGTTGTCATTTTTTTTCCTGAATTGCTTCATCCTCATTCCCCGTATGACCACATAACAATGTGATGTAAGAATAACAATAATAAAAAAACAATTATTATAATAATTGCAACAAATAATAATAATGATGATGTTAATAATAATAACACCCATAATAATAAGATGATGAATGACGATATTAATAAGAATGATAACAATAAATTTAAAAAATGTATTATTATTATTATTATTATTATTATTGTTATTATTGTTAGGCTCCAGCATGGATGGAGGGATTGATAATAATAATGATGACGATAATAATAATAATAATTAAAATTGTTATTATTATTATCATTATTATTATTAGGCTCCAGCGTGGATGGATGGGTGGGTGGGTGGATGGATGGATGATAGTTATAATAATAATAATAATAATTATTATTATTATTATTATTATTACTATTAAGCTACAGCACCCCTTGCAACCCTGAGTGCAGGATAAGCGGCAAAAATAGATGGATGGATGATGATGATGATTATGATGATGATGATGATTATTATTATTATTATTATTATTATTATTATTATTAATAATAACAATAATAATAATAATAATAATAATAATAATAATAGTAATAGGCAACAGCATGGATGGATGGATGGGTGAGTGGATGGATGATAGTAATAATAATGATAATAATAATTATTATTATTATCATTATTATAATAGTGATTATATTTATTATTGTTATTAAGGGCTGCAATGTTGTGCAGTACTTTGGCTGAAAAGTTGGAAGATCCCATGAATGAATGATAAAATGTACTTGGTCATCTTTTCATCGGCCCACTCCTTCCCCAAGAGAGCGCGATCTTACTCGTGCACGTCATCGATCACCGGCCTGTACATTATGCAAGACCCCCCCGTACTTCCTGTTATCGCGCACCATAACATTCTTCTCCCTTCTTGTGAAGCCCTCATATCCTGACACGGAACCGTCTTGTCATTTGGGAACACATTGTTTTACATGAATTCCTTTAATAGCGTCCTGGAGATGATTCATCCAGCTTCACCGCGAGTCCCCGTCACCCCCGGCAGCGCTCACTCTTTCCTGTCCACTTTTTCCTAAGATCCGTGTCTTTTTGGTAGAGCGGAAAATACATTTTCTCCACCGACACCTGGCACGTTTGCATCGCTGACCTATTAATTTCCTGCTTTGCATGCCGCTAGCAGAGTTAGCGCCGGCTGTCGGCCGCCTGCCGGGCCGCTTGAGCGATGCGTTCCCTCCGTCCGGAGAGCTTGGCGGTAATTGCGGGGTAATTGTTTGTCCCCTTAACACGGCACGTGACAGTCCGTTCCCTTTAGAGCCGGCAAACAAACCCTCACCCCTCCTGACGCGTGAAAAAAACCAGATCCCTGCCCAATGGCGAGCTGGAAGCTAAATAAACGCTGCCATATTGACGCAGCGAACACCGGTATTTGAATACAAACAAAAAAACACAGCTGTGTTGACGGAACGCCGCCTCGGGCTCGGCGTCCAGCTCAGCCACATTCCACTTTCACACAACTTTTCCCGCAGACCTACCCCGGAGCGAGCCTTTCACCGAGGCCCGTCCTCATTTCCGGCGTCCTCGCCAATTACTAGTTTGACTCCGGGTCCGACGGTTCATGTCGGTAGCCTTTAGGGGAAAAGCCTTTATGGGGGGGAAATTACAGTCTTATTTAACAAGGACAAACACGCCTCTGGACAAATCGTGCTGGATTGGGGCGCCTGAGATGGACCGTGGGGCTCGGATCACGCCGGTGATTATAAATGCTCGAATTTGGTTCCAGGTACTGGCCCTTCCCCGAGGGAACTTTTTAGTTTCACGCTCTGGCAGGTTGGGGCCGCCATGTATACCCTAAGCTTTGGTAATGACCTTATCAGGAACTTTTCATGCATTCAGAAGGAACGGAACCACAGAAAGTACCACGGATCTCAGTTCCTAAAGCCATTTTAGCTCTTTACTTATCTTAAAACTTCTCGCGGACCGCAAAGTGGCTTTATTTGGGATCTGGTAATGGGGGCTGGCTTGTGAGCTCCACCAATCACCAAGCACCTTTATCATATGAGGAAGAAAAATAAGAAGCCCATGTGTTGTAGAAGGAGCTAAAATGGTTCTGGCAACTGAGATCCACAGTCGCTGGTTGCTTTGCTGTCGAAAAGCACGAAAAATTAGCTAGTTCGGGAAAAAGGTTCGGGAGCTGCAAAATGTTCCTTCAGTGTGAAACAGAAGGAGATGATAAACTCGGACTTCTTTGTTGGCCCATTTCTGTCCAATTTGCCGCAAGAAAAACATCAGCGCAGTGACTCCAGTAGTTCCACGGTCCAGAAGAGGTATCTAGCAAAGGCCTGGCTTATGAGTTCCACCGATCACCTCCGTCATACGACTTCCTTTTTTAGCTATGAGTGCTAAAAATGTAGCGCTATGATACTGAGTGCACAAAGAAGCAAAAAAAGTTCCTCAAAAAGTTCCAGGAACTGCAAAAAAAGTCCCCGCAGTGCTGCAGCTTTTGTCCCCAAAGCTGAAGTGCAGAAGGTGAACCCACGCCAGGGGACTTTACATTCCACAGCTGCCTCTAGTGACTCAAAAGTAGGTAGTAGATGCATCCCTGAGTGGAGTGACCGGGGTCAGACGATGTAGCGACACGGCGCTAACGCCGGTCTGCTTTTAGCCCTCCCCCGTCGTAGCATTAGCGCCCAGCCGCGGCTCTGTTTGCACAAACTGCAGGTGGCGTGGGTGACACGTATTAGTTCCCGAAGGAGGGAGGCGTGCACGTGGGCTGCGGGGGCCAGATGTAACCGGATAAAGGCGGTCGGAAGGGCCTCGCCGAGCGGGATCTAATAAGAGCCCGACCCGCGGCGGCAGCGCAGACCGTATCAAAACACGGGGCCCCTTGAACGCGGCCCTCGCTCGGAAGATAATTCAGTCCGGGGCTGTTTACGCTCCTGTTATTCTTTTACATTCCCTCACGTTCTCTCGGCCTTCCCTTCGCCCCCCGTTTCGTCTCGCCGCGTGCACGAGAAGAAAAGCAGACGACCTTACAAGATCGCGTGAACTCGCCGTGACGCACAGGCGTCTTGTTTTTTTTTTTTTTTTTTTTTTTTGTTCCCTGAGATGGCGTATTCTTCACAGACTGTTTTTTTTTTTTTTTTTTTTTTTTTTTGAGAAATAATGATCAGAGGGAGGGAGTCAGATGGGCTGAGTCGCGTTAGCTCGCTGCGGCGCGTGGGTATCAAATGGTGACGCCGGTGCGTTTCATCGGGGCGACAGACGACTGAAGAATAGCGGAGCGTGGGAAGGCAGACGCCGCGCAGCAGAATCCTCCCTGAGTCATGTTCCCGGCGAAGTAGCGATAGCGTCAGGGGTTTTTTTGGGCCGTGACCTCCCCCGCCGAGAAAGAACATCCCCGCCTCCCAAACCCAGGGACAACAAAAGCCCTCCGAGTGACGACGAGGTAATTGATTCGCCAGGTCTTATTCCCGCCATGTTTCCCCCCCACAGTTAAAAACGCCATCCTCCATCCACGCCGACCCCTGGTAGGGTTGGCGGGGAAGGAGGGAACATATACATAACCTTCTGCTAACACGCCGTCTCTTTTGATGTGGGATTCTCAAACAGATTCCCGACTCCGCCACGGATATTAAAGTGTTGCGTGACTCTGCTTTTTTTTTTTTTTTTTTTTTTAATACAAACAGACACTACTATTTGTCAAAAAAAAAAAAAATAGCCTGATCCGTCTCCCGCTTCAGAAAGCCCTTCATCTGTCGGAGGAACAGTGGAGGTTTTTTTTTTTTTTTCTTTCTTTCAGAAAACAGGAAAGGATGATAGCAGGGCCGCGGCAAATAATTAGTATCCTCGCCGAATCGGGTCATTTCGCCAAACCCATTAGGCGTAACTCTGATTACAGGTTTTTCGTAAATCGGGTTCTTCCCCGCGTTTTGTCGGGCACGTCGGCGACCTGAGGGTTCCGGCGACGCAATCTAAAGTATTTTGACGCTCCCCAGGCGACATCGGGTTTGGGGTTTGCCGAATAAATCAAACTCCTACCGTTGGCGGGGCGGGAATGATTCTGTCGTGTCGAAGGTCGCCGGGGGAAGCTAAAGAAATGGCTCTGTCTTCGGGAGCTGTGTTATAGAAAAAAAAATGTGAAAAAAGAAAATGAAGACCGAGAGGATGTTGCGCCGGGGTCCGGCCGTGCCTTCTTCTATCCTGATATTAAATGAGATAAGAAAATGTGACCTCTGTAGGCGCTTTCTGCAGGGCCTTGAACCTTTTCAGGAGTTTGGTTGTTTCTTCGTGCGATCGGACGGAGGCTCCGAAAACCATCTCAGCTCCTTCTCCCAGACGGGGTTTTTTACATTTTAAGGAACTCATGTGATGCAGGTGTTTGGTGGAAGTCATAAACCTCACTCATTACCAGATATCTCTCGCAGAACGCCATTTTTAATAACTATCGTGGTCATCGGTCGATTGTTACGACAAAATGGACCTAAACTAGCTAGAAATGGACCGACGGAGATTAGTTTTGGCCACGATAAGTACGGAGTTAGCAGGTGGAAGTGTTTTTTTTTTTACACAGCAAAGCAGCTCAGGGAGAAAATAAAAACCCTTCAACCCGTCTGATGGTCAGTGGTTATTACACCCGCCATGCACAACATGAACGCTGCAACATGAACGCTTGTTTGCGAGTGCGGTGCTTTAAGAACATGTTGCAGACGTTTATCCAACCCTGGTCCACGACTGCCCGTGAGAACGCAAGACTAAAGAGGAGGCTAGTTCTCGGCACCAGATCGAAGCCTAACGGCTCTAAAAAAAACAATTTCTTCCAACTAATGCCGGGAATTCTGATTGTTTTCAGCTAACATCGGTCAAATATTGACCAATATGTTCGAAAACAGCTCTCCAAGCTCTGAGCTTTTTTTTTTTGTTTCTTTGTTTTTCGCACCTCTCTCTTTCTCTCGATCAACCCCGGCGGCGGCGGTTGCCATCACGCCGGCTTCCTCTAAGAAACGCCTGCTCGCCGTTAGCTTGCCGGTGGATTCAAAGGCTTCCAGTCGCCAACTCATTCCTCGCTCAACCCGCCTCATCTCCGCCATGAAGGCTGTCCCTCCGTTGTTGCTCGACCAGAAGCCGCCGCCGCCGCCGCTGTCATTTGTTTCATGTTTGTGCGCTCCCCCCCCTTCCTATTCTCCACGGGAATAATGCCCGGTCTGAGGTAACAACTTGACATGTTAAGGCAGAGGTGTATCTGCTAGCGTGCGTGCTCAGCTTGACAAGCATTTTTTTTTTTTTTTTCTTGAGGATGCTTGTAAGTGTGTGTGTGTGTGTGTGTGTGAGAGAGAAAGGAATACAGGCATTATACTTTGTTTCCATTTCTTAACCCACTCAGCTGCACAATGCCGGCCTGTGAGATCGCGCCGCCGTTCCCGCGTGATATTCAATTTCAACCCCCTCAGCACATCAGCCGAGCGATTGCTTCCGACTGCAATTTATTAGCGGACAATCGTAGGATTCCGAGGTGTGACTCAGTTTGCGTCGGCCGCGCGTGAGCGTGAGCGTGAGCGGGTACTTACACTCCTCTCCGCCGCCATCTGGGGCCGGAGTCACTCTTACCCGTCGAGTCGAGTCAGATTTTATTCATACGACGCCAAATCGCGACGCGTTTGCCCGATGACGTCGTGCAAGTCCGGGCTCTTTGAGATGAGGTGGACGACCACAACTGCGAGAAACCTGGGTGCACGTTCCTGCGGATTCCTCCTTTACAACATCAGGAAGATTTGCAGATTCCTCACGGAGGATACGGCGCGGAGACTCATCCAGGGTCTAGTCATCTCTTGTCTGGACGACTGCGACTCCCTCCTTGCCGGCGCCCCAGCGGTGACCATCAGGAATCTGGAGCTTATCCAGAAAGCGCCAGCCCGCCTGGTGTTTAAACGTCCCAAATTCTCCCACGCAACTCCCCTTCTTATGTCCCTTCACTGGCTCCCGGTCGCCGCCCGCATCAAGTTGGAGACCCTGGTTGCCTACCGGGCGGTGAATGGGACGGCCCCGTCTTATCTCCAGGATATGGTCGAGCCGCATGTCCCTACCCGTCCATCTCTGATCTGCCGCCTCTCGGCGACCGTCCACCCCGTCACCCAGAGACCCCGGCTGCCGATCCAACCGGTCTCGGCTCCTCTAGGTCTTTGCTCCTCAGTGGTGGAAGGAACTCCCAAAAAAGTTCAGAACAGTGAGCTGAAAACATACCTCTTCACCAAGCACTACTCTACTAATCGCACTTAGTAGAAAAAAAAAAAAAAAAATAGATAAATGTTAGTATGTACATGGTTCTGAGATGGCTATTTGGTGAGTGTTATCACTTCTGACTTCCGACTACCGGTACTTTGGATCTTCGGTGACTAAATTGCACTTTTTGTAAGTCGCTTTGGATAAAAGCATATGCCAAATGACTGGAATGCTAATGTAATGTAATGATCTGCAGTAACTTAACACTTTTCAAACGAACTTGGACGGATCCCGGCTCAATTTGAGCGGCCTTCCGCCTCGACCGGTTGGGGGTAGAAAGAGGGAGAGCGAGAGTTTGATAGCAGAGACACGACACTCAAAGCTGCCACGATATGATAATAGTTGGACATCGACAGGGAAACCGCTGCGAAACATCAGACCGAACCCAGCTGGAGGTCGGCGACCTTCTGCCTCGACCCGTAAGGGGAGAAAGAGAGAGAGAGCAAGGGAGGAGAAAAGAGAGAGAACAGATAGATGGGTAGAAACAGAGGCTGATATTAAGTTTGGGGGGAACAGGCACAAATGATCACATGCTAGTATTAACAGCAGCGCCGCATGCTAACAGCTGCATGCTAACAGCTGATGTGACACAAAGATAGTTTTAATATGAGTGTAAAGATGGAAAGTGGCGATGAAGAAGGTAAAAAGAGACAGAAAGCAAGAGTGTGATTGAAATGGAGGGGCGTGAAGGTTGGGAGGGACGGACACAAAACTGATAATAACAGTAGCGCTACATGCTAATCGCTGGCATGATACAATAATAGCTTCAATATTGATATAATGGTGGACAGCAATGAGAAAATGGAGATAGAAAGGACAAAGTGTCAAAGTGAAAATAGAGAGTGTGATAGAGGGTGAAAGGAGAGACAGGCATGAATTATTTTATACGAATAATAACAGTAGCGCTTACCGGTACATGCTACTAGCTGACATGACACAATTACAGGTTTAATATCGATATCCTGGTGCAGGGCTGATAGTAGATCAAGCCACGGCCCCACGGGAACCCGCAGAACCAGAAGGCCCGGCGACACTCGAGAGAAAATACGGGGTTACTAGAACGCTTTTTAATTATATTTTGTTCTTCCCCTTGGAAGAAGAAAACATTTGTGCCCCCCCTAAATAATATCATTTATCCTGTTATATGTACACCTCTGCACAACGTTGCATCCTTATTCACATTAAAGAAAAGACAGAGAAAGACATATAGATCAGCTTGCGAGAATAATATCTTTTGTTAGCGTAACAGTGCTCGCCGGTTCACTGTAGTAGCTTTTGGCGATATTCGGCATGTTTGCGCCGAAATACGAGCAGCTTATCAGCGTAACGTGGGTGTAATGTCTTTAAGTGACGCCTTTATTTATTTGGCTTCATGTTGTCCAACATCCTACATGTCTCTTGAGGGTTTTTTTCACTGCATTTTGTATCTAGTGAGCATGCTCAGTGCAAAAAAACCCTTCACTGTCGAGCTAATACTACAACATAATTAAGTTTCCCGGGGTCACGTGGCTTCACCCCACTATTTGAGAAGCGCAGAAAGGAATCGGAGGGAAGAGCGGGAACAGACGCAATTTCTTCTTCCTTCCACGTTAGCTAAAGATCGCATCAGTTGACCCCCCCCCCCCCCAGACGGCGCTCTCTGGAGGCATCTCGGCTTACCGGCGTCAAAGCATAGGAATACACACCGGCGGTGGGGCTTCAAAGCATAGCACCGGGGCAGCTGATTGCCTTTGCTCGAAAGACCGAGCGCCCTCCTGCATCATTACCGCCCCCTCCCTCCCTCCCTCCCCTCCGCGCTATGAGCATGCGGTGTATTTATAATCAATTTTCCATTCCCGAAACTAGCGGCATGCTACTTGGGGACAAAGACGGAAAAGGGGAGCGGAGCGGAGGGGTGGAGGGGTTTGCTGACAAAAGGGTAGAAATTACACGACTGGGACCGTTCACCTAAATGGACCCAGACGTGTAGAAGTAACAGCGGTTTTAAGGGAGGTTATTTCTTTAAAGCTGAGAAATGAAATCGCTCGGTTCCACCCTCTCGGCCCCCGTCTTTCAAAATGGAAGGGAAAACAGGGGAAGGCGGCGTCTGTTTTTTTCTTTTTTTCGGTGACAAACGGCTTTATTGATAGGGACAAATGTCAACGCCGTCGTTCTTGCAACTGAACGTTCCTGGTTGGATTCCCGTTTCCTCCTCCTCGCCTGTCGAGGTGCTGTTGAGCAAGACGCTGCCTTCTTTTCGGGGCGCATCCACCATGGGTTAAATGCAGCGGTCGAATTTCACTGATGTCGAAAACGACGGGGGGGGGGGAGTCAAAACTCGCGTTGCCGTTTTAGCTTATTAATCGGAAAGACAAACCGAATAAGTCGAATTGAAATCAGCGATCAAAGCCTGCTGGGATCAGATAATCCAGATCGCGCAGGTGTCGAAGCGTGACGGTGATTGATTGATTGATTGATTGATTGATTGACAGGTGAACCCCAGCGTGCCGTAAGGAACCGGTTCGTGTCTCGGAAGCAAAAATAAACACCGAGCCGCAAAAAGACACGGAATGACAGAATGAAAGGGGCTCCGTAGCTGTATTTTTATTTTATTTTATTTTTTTATTCTGGACGGCCATGCGATGGTTCTGCAGCATCCGGTGTCGGACCTGCAGGTTCTGCTGTAGCTTCTCCTCTCAGATCACCAGGTCTATGCTAGATCCCATTTAGTTGCACTGGATATAATCATGACTCTGCAGTCTTACTTTCTATTTATTCAAATACTTTTTATACTTCTGATCTATCTATAGCCGTATGTGACAGTAAAAAAAAGCATTTTTTTCTTTTTCTTTGATTATTATTCAGTAGTTTTGCCAATTCTCAGTGTTGGGACTTGCACCCGAAAAAGTAGGCGTGTATTCATCTTGGTTGCAAAACAGAAACACACAGTAGCTACATGGAAGTGTGTGTGTATGTGTGTGTGTGTGAGGATGAGTCGCAGCGTTCTCGAGGGAGGTCACGAACCCGTGACATTCTGCATGAGTGTGTGTTTCACGCCCGAGGCGGGGGTTCTTTTTTTTTTTTTTTTTTTTTTTCGTTTTACTTTGACACACTGACGCAGTAAAGGAAGCTGCCCTGACGGGAAACGCCGGCAAACAATGGAGGTCGAGCGCCGTCCTTTTTTTTTCCCGCATCCTCGCCGTCCACCGGGGGACGCCGGGATGAGGTCGGCGTCCTTGCGTGGACGCTTCGCCCCCCCCTTCCCCTCCGAAAGTAATCCCGTTTAAAGGGAGCGACTGACCTTTTTTTGTTAAGATTGCATTTCTCCGCTCCGCCGTCATCATCAGATATGTCATGCATGGCAGCGTGGATATATATAATTTTACCCGCTACGAGGTCGGTAATTAATGTTAAATAGAAAATAAAAAGGGGAACGGCGTGCCGCGATTGTGGCGGGGGGGCTCTGCTCCGCCGCGCAGGAAGTGATCCGTGCCCGGGGGGCGCGTTTACCTTAATGGGAACATTTGCTTTATGGCGCAAACAAGCGGCGGGCGGCGCTTTTCTTCCGCGCCGTAATTTTTAATCACCGGTCAAATCCGGTGTCGGCGCTTGTGACTGACCCAGGAATGTACTTTAGCGGTAGCTTTAGCACAGGCGGCTTTTTCTTGACCGAAAAAAAAAAAGAAAAATATTTATATACGTTATACCCTTGTTTTTCGCGGGGGTTACGTTCTAAAAAGAACCCGTGATAGGCAAAATCCGTGAAGTAGAAACCTTTATTTTTTTTTTTTACAATTATTATACAATTTAATACTATATATATTATATATCGCTGCTGTCATCCTTATGTTTTTTTCTTCCTTCTTTATGGGACGAAAGGAAGATTCGTTAATTCTGTAATGCCGACCTACAGCCGCATAGCTTTTACCTTCCCTTAGCATGTCCAGAAGTTTAACTTTATCTGCGATAGATAGCATCTTCCTGCCGCAGGTGCTTTTGTTGCTCCAGAGCGTTTTGTCAACATAATGGGTTTTAGAGAAACTCGAAATTGCAAGAGAATTTACACGTACGTCATTTAAATTTGGCAAGCTGTTTTACGTACGTGTACATATTAAACTGCAACGTTATTGACGCACAGGTAGAGAAGAAGCGGAGTGACTTTTCAGCCAATCAGAATGCAGAACGCCATGCACGATGCAAATCCAGGAAGTGGCGAAACCGTCAAAAGTAAACCGCGTTATAGCGTAGGATCACCGTAGCTCATATTTATGCACGTCGCAACCGCGCTGCCTTCACAGGGCGTGGGACAAAACAGCGCGATGTAAGTTAGACAGATGACAGGGAAGAGAACAAACGGGACTTGAAAAGGAAACAAAACAAACAAGCGCTCAGGCAGCAGGCATCAGACGGGAGGTTTGACGCAGCCACGCCGGGTCCACGGGTTCGGATTCATGAAAGGATTTTGTCTCAGAGCGCCTCCAAATTTAGTTTTAACTCTCGAGCGTCCCGGCTCGATCGGGATCGTCAAGGTGACGGGACGGTTTTTGGGATGCGTTCGACCCTGCGGGTCGCTTTGCCGCTTCTGACGGACAGCTTGGACAAACAACCACACAAACAACACAGTGGTTTTGGTATTTCGATTTCAAAGTGAGAAAAGGTCAGAAAGTTTTATTCAATATGATAACGTGTGGGTGATGAATGAATGAATGTATGAATGAATGAATGAAATGGAAGTTGCACCTCCCTGAGCTCTGGAAGGTGTGTTGTCATGGTTAAAGTTGTCGATCTGATGGTGCCGACTAATCTGCGTGATAAAAGAGACAGGAAATGTTTGGGGAAAATAGAAACAACTTTTGTTGCCGCCGTGGCTTTCGAGCACGAATCGGAAAGACAAACCGAATAAGTCGGTTTGAAATCAGGCGCCGGAAAGCGATCAAAGCCTGTTAGGATCAGATAATCCAGACAGCTCGGGTTTCGAAGCGTGACAGTGATTGATTGATTGATTGACAGGTGAACCCAAGCGTGCAGTAAGGAACCGTTTCGTGCCTCGTAAGCAAAAATATCACCGAGCCGCAAAAATACACAGAATGAAAGGGGCCGTACATGTTTTTGTTTTTTTTGTTTTTTTTCTGGACGGCTCGGCCAATACATGGACAGCTATGCGGAGGATCTGCAGCATCCGGTGCTGGACCACCAGGACCAGCAGGTTCTGCAGAAGCTTCTCCCCCCAGATCAACTCATGTCCATGAAAACATGCTGCAAATGCAGGATCCCATATACTTGCACTGGATATCATCATACTGAACATCCTGACTCTGCAGTCTTACTCTCCATTTATTCAAATACTTTTGATTTTTCTGCTCACTTTCAGTGTTGCACTTTATAAAACTTTAGTAATATATATATATATATATATATATATACTGTATATTTCATTCTCTAATTCTTCGGCGGGTGATTAAAAGGCTAAAAGGGTTGCAGGCGGCCATTTCTCTAAGATTCAATGTCCTTTTTTTTTTTTTTTCATTATTTGCCTCTGTTTTATTTTTGGTCTCTTTTCCGCGTTTTTTTGATTTACATAGTTTTATAGACAAAGAGTAGACACCCATTTTCTTTTTCTTCAGAGTATCTCCACCGCCAATCATCTTTCCTCTCTTCTCCACCTCAGTATCTGAACACGTCCCGTTTTTCTACAACTTTGCTCGCCATCTCGTCGGCACTGGTCTCTCTGTACTTTTTAGAAAAAGAAAAAAAAAAAACAATTAGAATTGCTTTTAGGTTACTTAAAACTGCGCAAACGGCTTCAAGCTAATGACTCAATTATGGGTGATAATTATTTTTTTTTTTTTTTTTGAGCAGCGCTCGTTATTCATGGAGGGAAAAATCACATGTGAGAAGTGAAAAGCTGGCGTTTTTTTTTTTTTTTTTGTTTGTTTGTTTTTGTTTTTATCCCCCCCCGGATTCCCCTTCGGACACCGTTGACTCAGGATTAACACATTTTCACAGATAACGATCATTTACGACACACATGATAAAATATGTCGTTTTTTTTTTAAGTACGGAAGAGAAAAATAAGTAAATAATCAGCATGGACACCATCTGCAAACACTTCGGCTGAGCTTCCTGTATCCAGGGGCCGCCGCGGAATAATGTGACCGGCTGATGAGTGGTTGTGTCGCGCTGGAAGGACCTTGGCCAGAGGCCTTGGGCGCCACGCGAGGACGTTCATACGACGGAGTCATAAGAAATCCCTCATTCTCATCCGCGCGATGTAAACGGCGCGATGGCCTCCATCGGAACGAGCCCGGAGGAAAGCTGGAAATTGGATGGGGCGGCGCCGTCGGAGCCGAGCGGCGGGGAAATTATGTCCTCCGATTTATCGACCCGCCCGCGGAGAGATCGGAGGGGCCGTTGAGGGAGTCGCTCCCGCCCAGTCAGCGACAATTTGCTTTCGTATGAGACGTATAAATTTACTTCACCTCTCCTCGTGTCAGCTATTTCCCTATTTTGGTTTGCTTTTCTTAATGGCGTTTAATCTTTGGGCGGAACGTCCGCCACCCCCGAGCAGGAACCGGAGGAAGCTGAGCGCCCGGCTGTTATTACAAGTAAAGAAAACAAACGCTGGGCTGCGCTGGATCGGTCGCCAAGATAACGTAGAGCACCTTTGATTCTGTTTAATAAAGATGATATTACATTTGATGAACATGTAAGCTTCACAGGATACTTAGTTATTTGCTAAATCACAAGCTGGACGGCAAAACACGATTAAAATTGAATATGAGTTTCTTCGAGCATGCATTTTTGATGGGGATGGAGAAAACAAGGACCACTCTCCGCCATGCTAAGCTAACAAGCAGGAATTAGGCATCTATGGTCTCATCCGAGGTTCAAGGTGAATACAAATGCGAAGGTTTACAAAAAAAGTAACATTAGATCGCATTCATGCATTCACACCCCAGTGGCGGCAGAACTGTGATGCAAGGCGCTAGCCAGACCATTAGCATTAGCATTAGCATTAGCATTAGATGTTCAGTGTCTTGCCCCGGGAGGCTCCGGGAGTAGAACCAGCAACTTTCCAATTAGAGGAACGCCTGCTCCGCAGAGCGAACAACAACCAACCCAAATGTTTTATTTCGATTTGTTGATATGATTGTGGTCCATCCGTCTGGTTTTCATTGTCACTTCACCCAGCGGGTTAGCTTCTCCATGTTCTTCCCGTGTCTGTGTGGGGATGCTTCAGGCTCTTCGGGTTCCTCCCACTGTCTAAAAACATGCAGGAGGTTTGCTGCAGACCATAATTTGCACAATGTGTGAATGAACGAGTGAATGGATGGCTGTCTGTATTATGGGATGAGGGGGTGAATGATTGGATCAGTAGTTCATAGCTGGTGAGTAACTGTATTCTGCAGCCGAGGAGTCACAAGAAGAATCCCTGGAATCACAAGCGCCCCCTACCATGAGGCAGGAGAACTGCGTGCCTCACTCAATGGCTCTTGGCAGACGTTTTATGATCATTCAGCACTAGAAACTAGCAACATGTATGCAGTTGTTGAAAAAAAAAAACCACTAGAGATTGGAAATGTAGTTCATATAGCAAAAGTGTTGTGTGATAGCGACATACAGAAAGACAGCACGCAGTCTTGGTGCAGAATATGCCAGCAGTCAGCCTTCTTTACACAATCTACCTTGAGGCTTGACAGCCCGCGGTCTCACCGCATGTCTTTTCACAGTATTTGAGCCGTAAACGAGAAGGTCCAGCAATTCCCATTCAATTTTCGATCTGATGAAAAATATCTTTATAATGTCAATCACTGGGAAATATAACCACTATTGTTTCATTTTACATTTTTTTCTTTTGATTGGCAAGATTGGCAAGTGAGGCACGGCCTATCCTGCCTCCCCTGACTGCACGTCGGTGGATTGGATGTATCTTAATAACGCGTGTTGATGACAGAGTGAATGATTTTATATCTGTATATGACAGGTGAATGAGAGGGTGAATGGTTTATGTGTCTATACGTGGTCATATATGCGATCGATTGGCGACCGGTCCGGGATGAACCCGCCTCTCGACCAGCAACTGCCAGGAAAAGGCTAACAATGGAAGCAAATCCCTTAGCATGCATCCTGAAAATCAATTTGTTGGGCTGAAAGGTTCAATATGGTGGCAGCCATTTGTCATGGAGTCAAAAGGAGGAAAAAATGTTCATCACTAGAAATCTGAGGTTGTGTTTTAATTAACTTATTTGACCTTTGACCCCCTCCTGATCCATCCATAGAGGTAAAAAGCCCTCTAAAGGTCCATTTCTCGATCCACGGCTCTCCAGCGCCCCGTATTCCAAAAATGGCCACGGCCACTCCAGAGCGATGGACGGGGGATTCGAGTCAAACGGCGCTCTTAGCCGGATGGCTGACATCGCATCGGCGGGTCTAAAAATAAAAATCAAATGCGGCCAATGAGGACGTTGACTGATGTGAAAAAAAAAAAAAAGACAACAAACGTGTCAACGCCGCTTCGGTCTGAGTTGATGGATGGCCGCGCCTTTGCACAAACATGCATCCAAGTCTATTTTTTTTAAATCTGTAAACATGCCTAGTCCTGGATATCCAAGGATTCAACGCTTTTATTGTCATTACACAGAGTGCAATGAAATTTAAAGATAGCAGCTCTCAGGTTCAGTAGAATCAAAAACAGACAAAAACAACTTTAAAAAGCAGGACAGAGCACAGCAATACCAACAATAGCAGCATCACTGGGCTAGAGATATGACAGAAAAAAAATACAAAAATTTAAATAAAATTTCTAATAAATAAATAAATAATGAATGGATAATTCTTTAGAAAGAAAAAAAGTAAAGTAGTAAAAATGTAAAAAGTGAAAAAATGTATGGTATGTCAGGTTCAAGTTTTCAAGGTTGTGCCGAATTCAGTGCAAGTGTATGTGTTTAGTAGCTGGGGGCAAACTGATCACGTAACCCATGACAACCGGCACTTATTTGCTCTAAACTAAAGAAGAAACCGAGGAAAAGAAGCTCGAGCTGGTGAGCATCTTCATGACGTCACCCGTCGTTGCTTTATTTACTCAAAAAATAAATGATAAAATAATAAATCGACAAACGCTACCGACGTGTTGATCAGGTCAAGTTAAAGGGTGACGGAAAAGCAGGAACAGATACTTTGTGACCAGATGGAAATAACATGCAGGAAAACGGGCTAAAAGTCATAACAGGAATAAACAGACAAGTGAAAAAGAGACAATGGTGGGAAGACGCGGGGTGGATCACCAGAGGAGGATAACGTGATGGTTGACTCGTGAGAGGTGGTACTGACGGCAGGACTCCATCAGATATGGACAAAGAAAGCACCATAAGTTAAAGGACCGATCAGGAGCCGACGGCAAAGAGGTCCGGAGAGGAAAGATGGGGTCGGAACAAGGTGAAGAACCGCAGATCTTACAAACTGAACCCACGCGCTGGTTCAGGGACCAAAGACAGACCCGGGTCCCGAGTCTGATGTCCTTCACCCGGTCCTCCTGCACATTCTGACAAATGACTGGAGAAAGCATGAGCGTTTGCACCTCCTAATTTATTCCTTGGCAAGCAGCTCGCTCACAAAACCAAACAAAACAAAACAAAAGGAAAACAAAAAAATATAAAAATAAAAAAAAAAATAAACACACCAAAAAAATCCATACATATATATGTAGAGAGAGAGAGAGTTATTTATATATATATATATATAGTTATTTATATATATATATATGTGTGTGTGTTTGTGTATAAAAATCTATATCTTAAAATAGATATATATGTGTATGTAAATGTGTGTGTATATATGTACAGTATTTACACACACACACATATATATATATATATATATAGTACAACAACAAAAGTATTTATATGCATAAACATATATGAATATATATTTCCTAACATAAAAAATATTTATACATTTATACACACACACACACATATATATATATACCGCTCAAAAAAACAAAGGGAACACTAAAAGTGTGATTGGCTTGGAGTTGCATTGTGCTTTTTTTTGAGCTGTACATATATATATATATATATGTGTGTGTGTGTGTGTGTGTGTGTGTGTGTGTGTGTGTGTGTGTGTGTGTGTTTTGTGATGCTTGGCAACGACTGACTCAGGAAGTGCCTCTGGTCATGTCATCTCCATTCATTCCTGGTCGAAGAGCGTTCAGGAGGACTGGTTGAAGGACACCAGACTCTGACACGACCAAAATCCAAAAAATGCATCAGGTTAATCGGAGATCCTGTTTATGAGAGTGTGAATGGTTGTATTTACCTGTCTGGCGTGTGGTTGAGTGACCGAATGATCGTATATCTATATAATACGAAAACGAGACGTTTTTTTTATATCTAAATGTGTTCCTGTGGCCTGATCCAGGGTGAACCCCACCTCAGGATCAGCGCTATATATAATGAATAAATGAATGAGTACTTTACACTTACGATATACTATAATGAATCCTATTATTTTGATTAACTTTATTAACTGTTTTAAGCGGTTGACAGCACGGGTAAACGGAGCCATTGTTAGCCATATTATTAGCAGCCTCTGTTTGGTTTATGCTCGATTGAATCTCTTAAATGATTGACAGATGAATTATAAATACATAAACCCACATCTACGCAACCAATTTACGTTTTAACTAAACTTTAATCACCACGGATGCTGCAACTTTCAATGAAGTTGCCGGAGATGGCAGAAATCGCACCAGAAGAAGCAGGAATGTGAAATTATTTGTTGATGATGGGCTTTGGTTTCAGTTAAGTGGAACGTCGGTGACCATTTCCTTAGTCTGAGTCCCAGATGTGTGTGTGTGTGTGTGTGTGTCGGGAAGAGCACAGAAAAAGCCAGAGGCGTTCACAATTCAAGTGCGAGAACCAAACTCTGCAGCCGCCATTTTAGTTATTTTTTTTTTTATTTAAGTCCAAGTTGAAGCCGCAACGGCCGGCGGCGGAGCGTGTTCTTCCAGCCAAACTGCGGTTGCCGCGGAGAGCGATCGATCATCCCTAAAGCGACGTTTCCAGCCATGTGTCGCTGTTTGCGCACCCATGGACACACGCATAAATTAAAAAAAACAGAGTCTTGGTTCATGGCGTAATTGACTGTGTTGATGAAGTGTGTAATTAATTGAAAAAAAAAAAAAAATCTGAAAGGAAATTGCGTGCTGAAATTAGCATCGCTACCCTCCCTGCCTTTGGCTGGCAAGAGTTAGATAACGGCGCCCGAGTTGACATACTTCTGCGTCGGGCTCGTCACGCTGACGCCGCCGGGTCCATCGGTTCGCCGTCTCTGGGTCAAAAAAAAAAAAAAAAAGAAAAGGAAGAAAATGCCAAGCTTGGCCAGTGATGAAAGCATCACCTTTGGCCAAAAGTCAACTTGCGTGATATGAGCCGAGAACAAAGAAGTACCTGCCTCCGGTTCACCGCGCACTTTGCGGAAACTCGGCAAAAGCAGGACTTGGCGACGCCGTGCATGAAAAACCCCGACGCTTTTCACGACTCCTTGTGAAATTAAGTTTCCTCTAATGGTGCTGAAATGTGCAGACGACCGGCGCTGATTTCTTTCTGAAGTGGTGTTTTAACATAAATGCTTTGTTGGCGCTGCTGTGCAATCACAGGCTTGTTGATAAACGATGGTCTTCGAGGAAAAGGGATGGCGACCTTGTCTCAAGTGGAGTCTGGTATTTGTTCTGCGTTATTTACCGCGGTACGGCGGGGGATGCGATTTGAAAACAGAGGATTGCACCGCCGATGGCCCCGATTCGGCCCCTTCCTACGGATCGGGATTTCCGACATTGACCAACGTTGTCCTTTTTGGACGCCATGATTGCTGGACCGGCCACCAGGCGCTCGCCGTGGAAGGGGTCTTCTTAGCGTCACTTTAGGGCAGTGGTTCTTAACCTGGGTTCGATCGAACCCCAGGGGTTCGGCGGGTCAGTCTCAGGGGTTCGGCGGAGGTCGAGACACACATTGGTGATGACATCACTGGCCGCAAGGTGAACACGCTACATAGCTCGGCCTATCCGTGCCGCAGGGATTTTGGCGCGCTCAGTTGTAGTAACTTGTGACTGTCGTGATGGTACGTCATGCGATTTCTTTCTTAATATTTGAATCCCTTCATACTAATTATGTCGGGCAAAAAAAGAAAGCGGTCGGAAGAATACGTACAATACGGATTCACGTGTATGATGGAACGCGATTGGAATCGATGTCCTAACTGCATGATTTGCAAAGACAAGATGAGCAATTCTAGTCCGGCACCGGCAAAACTAAGGGAAGGCTTCCTTCAGCTGCATGGAGATGGGAACTACAAGAACATAGCGCTTGCTGAATTCAAGGTGAAGGGAGCCAGATTCCATGAAAAGGCTACTCCGCCTGTTCTTTGTACCCATCGACGAAACGATCCTCGATCCAATAAAGAAGGGTTCGGTGAATGCGCATGTAAAACAGGTGGGGTTCAGTACCTCCAACAAGGTTAAGAACCACTGCTTTAGGGGCTGAAGAACAGGATCACGGATACGACCAACCAAGTTGGGTTTCCTCCTCAGGGTCCGGGCTTGGAGACGGGGTTGAGACGCTCCGCCATCCGGGAGGGTTCGTAGTAAAGCCGCCGGAGGGACGACGTCTCCTCGGCTAGCTTGGGAACGCCTCGGTATTGGCCTCGGTGAATCGACCCTCGGATGAGACGCATTTTCAAAATACCACCGTCATTCGCCGCCTGTTTTCCGAAATGTCGAGATCTCGGGATCTCAGGAAAGCGATGCAAAAAGCAGATGCGGTAACGCAGGCATCCGACTGCCGCGAACACACACACACACACACACACGAGAGAGTTCCCAGACTGCGGGCCGCCAGACAGGTTTGGCCCGAGGTCAGCCATTTCCGAGCTCATTAAATCGCTTACAAGACAAAAAAAAAAAAAAAAAACTTGAGGCAAAACATCCCGTTCTCGGTTCGGGCGCAGCCAGAACACAATGCCGTGACACTCGAATTGACCCGTCGGGGTCGTAGATGGATGGATAGATAGAACAGTGTCTACAGCATAAAACATATATTTATAAAATAAGATGGATGTTATTACTAAACACAGCAAGATAGATGTAAATACATATGTATATATAACAGGATGGTATAATGTTGAATTAGATTGATATACAGAAGGAGACGGTGATGTTACGAAGAATAAACTGACGTCTTTGAAATATAAGTTTCAAAGATGTAGAGAAGATGTCGTGTAGAGGAGGGAGAGTGAATATATTGATGGACGGATGCTGGAATTGGAGG
The DNA here is from genome assembly GCF_037954325.1 of Fistularia commersonii. NCBI lineage: Eukaryota > Metazoa > Chordata > Actinopteri > Syngnathiformes > Fistulariidae > Fistularia > Fistularia commersonii. Next base: position 4,697,130 of record NC_141319.1, on the reverse strand, counting down.
TCCAGAGGAAGAGCAAAGAGAAGATTTATGAAGGTAGTGAGAGAGGATACGAAGTTAGTTGGCGTGAGAGAGGAGGATGCAAAGATAAGGTAAGATGGAGAAGGTTGATTCGCTGCGGCGACCCCAGAAGGGAAAAGCCCAACAGAAAAGAAGAGGGAAAATGTAAAGTGATGAAAGTCTGAAGTATATACCTGTACATGAAAGAAATGTTTGAATTTGTTAGCATGGAGTGCAGGAGATGCAAGAAGTTCCTCACTTCAGGAGATTTGGGAGTTGCATCATCACAGTTACAGATGTTGGAGGTCCTTCCTTATAGGAGATGATAGATAGATAGATAGATAGATAGATAGATAGATAGATAGATAGATAGATAGATAGATAGATAGATAGATAGATAGATAGATAGATAGATAGATAGATAGATAGATAGATAGATAAAACAGTGTCATCAGCATAGAAATGAATTTAAGGAATGAGATGGATGTAAAAAATTAATGCACATACAAAATAAAGGGATAGATATAACACATATGCACCGAATGAAATGGTGAAGCTACTAATGATAAGAAGTATGAAGTGCATTCATGACAGTAATGTTTGAGTATGTTGCCACGGAGACCAGGAGGTGTTGGAGGTGCCTCTGCGTTTACAGAATTTGGTTTTCGCTTTGCTTGCACACTAAAATACCCGGGTCGCGCTCCTTCCCCTTTAAAATTACCCGCCAAAGTAAGAGTTATACACCGCGTATCCGACTTGAGAACGGGAGCTGTGTTTTACACGAGCTGTATGTGTTTGTTTGTACCGCGCAGCCGCCCACAGTTTGGAGAAAGGGAAGCGCTCTGATTGCGGCGGCGGAGAAGCAAGAAGTGAGAGCTGTGAGCCGCCGCAGATTGGTAGCGGCGGCAGGGCGTGGTGGCGGGCGGGCCGCCGCGCTGAGCTTCGTTTCACTCGAACCCGAGCAGGAGCGGCGGGGTCACGGAGCTCTTCCCTCCGGCCTCCGGGTCCTGCTATCATCTGTCGCGATCGGTGATCCCAGGTTCTAGTCATTCACGCAGCGGGCGCGCTCGAGTTGTCGTCTTGCCGAGCGTCTCGCCGTGACCAAGGCTCCGTCCACCAGGGTTCTAGAAGACAGTAATCTAAAGTCCAACGGCGGCGGCTTGTTATTGTGGCAGAACAAGAAAATGGAGGTTCAGTCCACCGCGACGAAAATACAGCTTCAGTTGCGTCACATCGTCTGCAGCATCCTTTTAGGAAACAGCTGCGGAGGCTGATGATACGTTGGGCCGGCCGAATGACCCAGAACTGCGAAGTTCACTTGTTTTTTCTGGCTTCGGGACGTTTTCTTTTGCAGGGAGGCCGGGACGGAGCTATTATGCCGGGACGCGCCTCTGACGTTGATGATTTAGAAACATGCTTTCGGACAGAACAGGGGTTGGAACTGCTTCGCCATGTGAGGAACCCCGCTGTTAGCTAACTCAGTGCTATTTTGGAGAAAATGTTTCTGTTTGGCTACGAGCCCTGGAAACCCCTCGTGCGAGCCAGAAGAGCTTGGACCTCTTAGTCGTTCCATTCCTCGCTGGTTCTGTTCATTTTTGTCAAAACAGCTGACCGGGGATCGTTGCACTTTTTAAAAACGGCGCGCCGTACAAGAAGTACCTGGCCGTGGGCGTAGCTTATGGTTTCCACCAATCACCTGCGTCGCACGAGTTCCCGTGGAACCGAAAAAAAAGACTGAAAACATAAATCTGGGGACCGACGGCCCAGCTCTGCGTTCCTACGCCGTCTGTTGGACAAAGAAACAGACCGCTTCCTGAAAAGACTCAAAAACGACGAAAGCAAAAGCTTGAAAAGTTGTGAGCGAAGACTTTCAACGCTCCTGAAGAAACTAGCTCAGAATCACAAGATGTCTGTGTTGGCTTGTTCATCTGACAGCCCGTTTCAACCCCCCTCCCTCCTGTCTTTGCTACCTGACTCCTCTTCCTCAAGTGTGATGTAAATACGCCGACCCTGCAGGCGAAATGCACCGCAAAGCACTTTTGGGAGAGGCGTGCCCACATTACCCTGCTTCGTGGCTCCGCTCCAAACTAGCATCTTTAAGCCTGCTGGTTAAGGTTTTCCATCCTTGGACTCCAAATCTTTGTTCGCCTGCTTAGCGCTTTCCTTGGCCTGGTTTCCAGCTGCAGCAGGCAGCTGTTTTCCAAGCGCTAACCCGCCGTGAGCTTCCAGACCGCGGGGAGGACGCCTTTGGCGCTGACACAGTTAACCGTAGCTCGCGAACACGCTGCGTTCAAAGCTTTGCCAGACTTGTTGTTTGTCTCAGGAGTCAATATTGGACGACCTCTCTGCGCTTAAACATTAACCAAAGTTCAAGGAGATGGATCCGCTCATCTGCGACTGCCTCGCGCTTCCCCGTAACATCCCATGAGCCGGTAATGGTCTGTTTCGACAAACATGGTACCCGACGAGGTTGCGGCTCAATAATAGCACTCACTTATCGTTGAATATTCAATTATATCAATACTGATTCATTCATTCCTTACCTATTGCATATAGATAATGAATAAATGGATGAATACCCGGTAAATAGTCTGAATAAAGTAACTGTGAGGGTTCAGTGTTTGCAGCATGAAGACAGGAGGAGCCGGGAATCGAACCGCCAACTTTCCGACCGCAGGGGACGCCCCCTCTGAAAACCAAGCCACAACCGCAATATAGATAAATGTACAGACGGATTGATGCGTCGCTACATAGATAGAAACACATATACATAGAACAGTGTCATCAGCATAGAAATGCATATATTTTTGGATATTAATAAATGCATACGTAAATAACGGGATAGATACAACACATATTCACGCACCAAGGGGCTGAAAGGTGCTCGCCAGACCGTCTAAATCGACTGCGAGGGTTCCGTGTGTTGCTCAAGGGCACTTTGGCCGTAAAACCAATGTACGCGTGAGCGTATAAATAGGTCTTATCCGCTTCTTCGCCTTTGAGCCGGCCCGCGTCGCTGGAAGCGCGCGAAATATGCAATATTTGTAATAACAAAGTTTATCAGGGCGATCGGACGCATGCAAATGCAGAGCAAACACGGCGCGGGCCGATAGCGATCGCGAGCCGCGGGAAAGAGAATCTCGGTGAGAACACGTCGGGCAGGACACGCTTCAGGGAGTCCTGCTTCTCGGTGATTGACAATGCTGAATTGTTACATATGGGTTCGAGATGCGGAGTGTGTGTGTGTGTGTCTGTGTGTGTGCATGTGCGTAAACCCACCAACCCCGACCAATTCAACACCTCTGTTTCAGACACCTAGAGCAACACACAAAATCTCCTGCATTACTTTTCTCCTCCTCCTCCTTCCTGCCGTTTTTTTTTTTTTTTTTTTTTGCATAATTCCTCCTGGTTGAAAGATTCAGTTTCCCCTTACCAGGAATAATAACATGCAGTGTGTGTGTGTGTGTGTGTGTCTGTGTGTTTGAGGTGCTGCGATGGGCATTCCTGATGTCAGCACTGCTGCCGATACCCGCAGGCAGTGAGCGTGTGTGTGTGTGTGTGTGTGTGTGTGTGTGTGTGTGTCCATCTGGCTGTGTTTATTGCCCTCCAAACCGGTCTATCTGATGATGTTTGCCTTTACCTCGCCGTTTGTCTGCGGGTAAGTCGATGGTCGGCGGCTGCCTTTTTTGCGTCCCAGTCCCGTCTGCGTGCACGCCGGCGTTTTTTCATGTATGTGTGTGTGTGTGTGTGTGTGTGAGTGTGTGTGTGTACAGCGGGGAATAAAGCGCCCCATTGATAAGAACAAGTTCTTCTTGTTAACGTATCAGCGGAGCTGGATCCGAGCCAGGCGCGGCGTCCCAGGGGCGTATTTCAACACAACCCCCGCTATGACATGGCGTTTACTATTCTGCAACCCCCAGACGCACACACACACACACACACACACACACATACAGATAGTCCTGGAAGAGAACATGTGTTAACACTCTCCCTCCAAGAGATACATTGAGGAGGACATTGAGCAATGTTTCGTCTTACATCTCTCCGGCGACCGCCTGCCCTTCGCTCCTCCAAAACGCTTCCATGTGCAGCCCGCCGCATTCCGACTACCTTTTCCGAGGCACGGCCCCCCCGCGCCCGACCCGAAGATACCAGATACCCAGGGGAAAGGAGATAGTCATGAGAAATACCTGCTCACTCCGAGTTGCCATAACAGTTTTAAGTAACGGGGGTGGGATTTTTGACATTCTCTCGGTCTCGTCCGCAGATGTGCCGGTTATTGTTTCCCCGCTTTTACTCTTGAAGGAGATGCTGCCGAGGACGGCTTTTTTTACGACCGTCGTAATCGTCGTCCCCGCCGGCTGGGTCGGGGGAGGGCATCCAGGGGCGAGCTTCGCTGTCAGGTAAATGTGTTTAGATGAAGGTCGGCAGGCGCTCACGCCTCTTCTCGCCTCCTGGTTTTAAACATCAACGTGGATGTCGATAAAGAAGCGGCGAGCTAGCGCGCTAAATATGTTCAGCGCCGCTTGTCGGAGCCGGCTGGCCCGTCCGGCAATGTAGGCAAATGCCGAGTAAGCGGCGAGAGCCTCCGTGGGGCGCCGAAAATACAGGAAAAAAATTCACCTTCGATACGGTCGTATTAAAACTAGTTATTTCTATTCACGCCTAAAATGCAAAACCTTACATTTATTTCAATTTAAAGAAATGCCAAAGTATTTTTTTCTACAAATGATGAGCCATTTTTATGACTCATTCACTTTATTTAAGGGATATTTATTTACATAGTATTTTATATATTTGTTTGTACTCATTTGCAATTTGTTAGGCATGTAAATTAAGCATCCAGCTATGAATTAAAGAAAAATATCGAGCCTCGAACAAGTGGCGACGCAGTGTAAATGATTTTTGCAAGGCAAGGCGCAACAGCAATAACACGTTAGCTTCTCCCGCCGCGTCCGAAAGAGCCGATTGGCCAACGCGGCTGCGCCGGACGCGGGATCCCATGCGGAAATTCAAGAAATGGGATTTAAAGTGCACAAATGCTCTTTTAAATACAGCGGGGGGAATTTTTTTATTTCCAGCTGGCTCTGATATAGATCACAAGAGTCACCGCTGAGGCATGTTTTCCATTATTACCGTCCTTAAAAGCTTTACCTCTTAAAGTAAATGCAAAGTGACAAATTGAAAAAAAAAAAAAAAAAGGGCTCCGACAAAGAACTGGGTCGGCCGCGCAAATGGAACCGTCCCCACGGGCGAACCGAATAATATTCATATCAAACTTGATACATCTACCGTTTGAATTTTTAACCATGCAATCAAGGGCTCTGCCAAGTTAGTGAGCTGGGGGTTTGATGAGGGCCAATGATAAGTGGCGAGCAGTGGTGGGGGCGGGGCCTCCTTCCTCGCCGAACACAGACGTCCCGTTTCCAAAATCGCGGTCCGAAGTTTGATCATTCATTCGTTCGCTCTCTATGCCGGTTATCCCACATGAAGGGTCGTGGGGCGGCTGCAGCGTCGACGGTGCTGTGATTGGGCGACAGGTTGGGGTTCCTGGCCAATCACAAGGCCGCTTGTTGAGACAAACATTCAGGCATCCCGTAAATAAAACAACTCTTTCATCCAAAGCTGACACACAACCAGTCACGTTTTCATTCACGAATTATATAGAACTTTATACTTCATACCTCATAGTTTAACGTTTACCGGTCAATGTGACGGTGCACTTTATTGTTAATTTGCGCTATTATTTTGTTAATTTCATGTCACCATGGGACTGTGAGAAACTTGATTCCTCTGTATGTCCAGTATATGTGCAAAAATTGGCAATTCAGCTGACTTTGGAAAATAAAAATAAATTACAACAACAACAACAACAACAACAACAATAATAATAATAATAATAATAATAATAATACACACACAAAACCTCTTCTGCTACTCTTTCATTCCATCAAACATCACTGTGTATATCAGTGCATTTTATACTTCATACCTTATAGTTCAAAGTTTACCGGTCAATGTAACAGTGCACTTAACTGCTAATTTGTACTCTATTATTACCATTATTATTATTATTATTATTATTAGTATTATAATTTTAATTTCATGTCACAGTGGGACTGTGAGAAACTTTATTCCTCTGTATGTCTAGTATATGTGGAAAAATTGGCAATTCAGCTGACTTTGGAAAATAAAAATAAATTACAACAACAACAATAATAATAATAATAATTAATATTATAATAATTATAATGATATACACACAAAACCTCTTCTGCTACTCTCTCATCACGTCAAATATCGTTATGTATCTTAGTGCATTTTATACTTCATACCTTATAGTAAAATGTTTACCGGTCAATGTAACAGTGCACTCAACTGCTAATTTGCATTCTTTTTATTATTATTATTAGTAGTACTATTTTAATTTCATGTCACCATTGGACTGTGAGAAACTTGATTCCTCTGCATGTGGAAAAATTGACAATTCAACAGACTTTGGATAATAAAAACAAATTAAAACAACAACAATGATAATAATAATAATAATAATAATAATAATAATAATACACACAAAAAACTCTGCTGCTTCCCTCTCATTCCATCAAATATCGCTGTGTATCTCAGTACATACTTCATACCCCATAGTTTAATATTCACTGTTTAATGTAACAGTGCAATTTGCACTCTATTATTATAATTATTATTTTGTTAATTTCATGTCACAGTGGAATTGTGAGAAACATGTTCTCCATTCCTCTGTATGTCCAGCACATGCAGAGAAATTGACAATAAAGCTAATTTTGACTCTGGCTGTGCTATAAAGATAATAATATTCATTCAAAAGTCATACAGAGACACTTTTATTCGCTCTCTCATTCAAACGTCATATGGAGACGTACAAGCCTTCCCTCACGTTTGGTTAATTTTGTATCTCCTGCATGTTTTTGGACTGTGGGAGGACACATGAGGTCAGAGATCCTTTTTTAAGGTGTTTTAAACGCCGTTGCTGTGAAGGATACATACATATTGACAAAGCAGGGCTTTTAAAATTGCTCAAATATATCCTTGTTCTAAACTGAATCTATTTTTTTTTTCTCCTCTCATCATGTTTGAGATATTCACGGAGCTGAATATTTTAAGGGTATTGAAAGATGTCTTTTCCTCGGTTTGGTTATTTAACTAAAAATAAAGGCTATCGGGGAGAGATTTTATAATAAAAGTGATACGGTTCATTCTTTGATGACATTTTTCATGAATCTCCTCGCGTGTCCTCATCGGGCCGCGTTGGCATGGCAACCTGCACCGGCTGCTGTTTTTTCGCCGCTCTGGTCGCAATTTATCAGGATTTCAGAGCGCTTCCCGAAACAAAACTAGCTGTCTTTTGAAACTTTTCTCCCCCCTTTTCCTTTAGCGCCGTTATTCCGGGCGGCTAATAAATAGCTAATAAAGACTAAAATGCGACCGCGCGTCCTTCTTCGTGTCCAGGCGCGCTCGGCTTCGGCCCTTTTCCCTTCCTTTTTGCGAGACGGCACGATTAATCTGCTCTCCGCCAGGTTAAGCGAAGCAGAGAGTGGACGGCGAGAGGCCGAGACAAATTAAAAAACCAAAAGAGGAAGTCATGAATTTTGCAGCGAACCGATGAAGGGAGCCCGACCTTGGCCATCTTTATTCGTCTTTTTTGGAGCGCTCTTTCCTGGAGGAAAAAAAAAAAAAAAAAAAAAAAAATGAGGTCGAGGGAGACGCGACCGAGGTTGTCTGTTCCCCCCCAAAATAGAAACCCGACGAGGATAGGTGATGCTTGTCGGAGAGGTGGGGGGGGGCCGTATTAGCCATATGTGATTCATTTGCAGCAGCATGCTTCAATTAATCTGGGCAGGGTGGCAGGCGCCGGGGTTGGGCCCCGTGCCACCTGAGCGACTCAGGGCCGAGGAGGGGGTCGCTGAAAGCGGATCCCCTCGAATCGATACGCCTTACACCTCAAACCCCCCCCTTTTTCCTCTCCTAGGAGCCCCTTTGTTCTACCTTTTTGTGCGACGGGGGCCGGCGAAAGGCCGAACAAGGGGTTCCGATTCATCAGGTGTCCTAAGGGAGGGAGGGTACTTCTCGCGGAGGCGTCCGGCCCCCCCGGGGATGTTTTGTAAGACGGTCAGAAACTCGGGGTTAGGAGGGAAACGGGGAGACAAACTAGCGTGGGGCAAAAACAACACGGTGAACAGATGGAGCTGCAGATTGTGGACGCTTCAGCAGAAACATATGGGGGGGGCAAAAACGCCATTTAGGAAAAACAAAAAAATCCCGATGTTTTCTGTGTTTTTTTTTTGGGGGGGGGGCATCTGCATTACGGCTTCTCCGGGGGCACGGGCGTCGGGCCGGGTTGCGTTTCAACTTTTTTTTTTTTTTTTTTTTTTTTTTTTTTTTTTGCGCGCGAGTGAAAAGCTCGCCAGCGTTCGGCGCCGCAAAGCATTGGGTTCCAGAAAGGCTCGCCAAGGATAATACCGCCGGCTTGATTGTAACTGGAATAAATAAGAGAAGGAAAAAAAAAAAAAAAATGCTGTGATGACGGCAAATTAAGAAGAGGAAGAAAATATATATCCTGCCAGAGGATAAGAATATTGAGTTACAATAATAGGAGACAACTTGTGTCATCGCTGGCAAAGGATTAATCGGCGTAGCTTAGCGGTTGCTGACGGTGTACTTTTAGACGTTTTGTTTGTATGCTTCTTTCACGAGATGCATCCGATGTCCCGCCTCACGCATCGCGGGACTCTTTCAAACCGCCGGCGATGCTAAAAAAATTGAAAAAAGCCAATTTTGGATCGAACAGTTGAGGTAAAAGAATGTTTACCTCAAATTTGGCTCCAGGAAGTAGCCTCCTCCAGGGGAACCTTTTTAGCTTTGCATTCCCACGGAAGGGCAAACGTCTGCGGTTTGCACCTTAAGCCGCCACATCGTTCATGTTCTGCATGGCGGGATTACTCAGATAGGTTGCAGTGGTTTTATTTTCTCCCTGCACTGCTTCAAAAAAACCCATCATTAGCTAACTCTGTATTTATTCGGCCAAATTGTCAATGTTCCCCTGCAAGCCCTGGAAACCCCTCCAGAAGAACTTGGACCTCCTTGTCGGCCCATTTCTTGAAGATTTGAATCCCTTTCACAAAGAAACTTTAGTAGTTTCTGGAACTCTTTTCTGGAATTAGACGGTGATTTCATGTATTCAGGCAGCCTAGCACCCAGAGACCTCAGTTCCTCAAACCATTTTAGCTCCGGAAGTATCTTAAAAGATACTTCTTGAGGTCCGCAGAGCGCCATTATCTGGTGTCTGGCACTTATCTGGTCACCGAGCACCGCCGGTATTAGATAAGATTAGATTCAACTCCACTGTCATTTCACATGTAAGAATACAGAGTGGCTAAATACAGTTAGCATCTAATGAAAAGTGCAAAGAGCAGAAGTGCATATGTAAAGAATGTGCGAAATGCATTTTTTTTTTTTTTTTTTTTTACAGCTAGTGCAAGCAGAGGTGGATAAGATATGAGCAGAATTTATACAGCTTATGCAAGCGTGATGGATGATTGTTATTCGCAAATTGTGAACAAATAGGTAGTGATTAGTATGATTAACAGATGGCAATATACAGATGGAACTATAAGTATACAGATGTCTTACACAGTAGCGCTACAGAAGGGAGTTACATTTGAGTTCTTATGGAAAACCCTGCCTTTTGGTAGGAGCTAAAATACAGAACTTTCACAGAAAATTAGAATATTGTGATAAAGTTCTCAATCTTCTGTAATGCAATTAAAAAAAACAAAAATTCCTTTTCATGATATTCTAATATTTTGAGATATGATGAGTTTTCTGAAGCTGTAAGCCATAATCAGCAATATCAAAATAATAAAACGCTTGCAATATTTCAGTTGATTTGTAATGAATCCAGAATGTATGACATTTTTGTTTTTGTAATAACAGAAGATAAAGAACTTTATCACAATATTCTAATTTTCTGAGACAGTCCTGTAGTTCTAGGAACCCCGGGTCCACGGTCCCTGCTTCCCATGCTGTCCAAATGCAAAAACAATGTACGACTTCCCGAGAAAGTTCGGGAAACTGCGAAAACCTTGCCGTAGTGTCGACGGCGCGAACCGTCCGGACGTTGCTCCTCCTCCTCGGCCGATCCTGGACAATGAAGATCTTCTGACGCCGACACGGATCGGCGTTTTCCAGGTGTAACAGGAGGTCCCTCCAGGCCCGTCCACGCGTATCCACGATAGATGATCCGTGAAGATACAGCGCCGATAATGAGCTCCAGATTTCTACCCGCCGTCGAGTCCTGCAACGCCGGGTCGGAGTCAAACCGTCTCTGTGAAATCCCGCCATATTGTCATTACCTCTAATTCAAACATAGTAATTAATAATCATCGCGGGTCACGCGGGTGTAAACTGTTGCGGAGCATTTTTTCCACCTGGTGCTAATTTGAAAACACGCGGTAATAAATCGGTGCTGGTGCGTGTGTGTGTGTGTGTGTGTGTGAGGGGTTCAGCGGACCCGCGGCGCTCTAAGTTTTAGGGGTTGTTTAATTAGTTGGAAGCGGAAGCCGCAAATACAGGCAGGCTGTTGCTCGGCCGCAGGCGCAGCCCTCGAACAGCTGTCCTGTGTGTGTGTCCTCACCTGTGTGTGTGTGTGTGTGTGTGTGTGTGTGTGTGCGGAGCGGGGAATCAAATCAAGGTGACGGCTGGTCGTTGGCATGGTAACTGTCACATGTTCGCGGTAGAAGTTTCATTTTTGAATGATAAATGATAAATAATCTGCTGTCCTGCGTTGCGCTAGCTGCTGCACGCCAGCTGAGGGGGGAAAAAAAAGGGAGGCGAAGCGTTTCTCGATGTTCTGGACCGTCGGATCGACGCGGCTGAGGTTTTGCTTTCTGCCTAGCGTGAACCTCGTGCTGCAAACTGGGTTTGCAGCGCCATGTTGTTTCCACCACGCAGGGAAACCCGCACGTCTTCCGGCCCGGACTTGCGATCACATGACCCGCTTTGGCGCATTGGCGCAGAAGGGGTAACTTCTCCCTGATCTGTGTCTGGACCTCGCCAGTCGGAGACGGCGTCACCTGAACACCCACCGGCCGATATCCGCCTAAATTGATGTCCGGGGATACGAGAGGTCGTGTAGCGCAGCGGGCGGAAGGTTGTGCTGGCTGGTTGTCATGACAACATTTGAGTAAAAGTTTGGTTTTAGCATCGTTCTTGCTTATTATTGTTCCTGTAATTTGCCGGGTCCCCGCTTTGATTCTATCAGTGGCCCTTTTTGCGCTCCATGTTCAATCCAAAAACATGCCGAAGGTTAACTGGAGACCCCAAGTTGGCCAAACGTATCAGCGAGCGGATGAATGTTATATGTCTCCTTTTATGGCCATATATGGCCTCCATATAAGCCCCGCCTCCTGTCCAATGAGAGCCAGGATGGAGTGTGAGATGAGCGATACAGATATTGAATGAACGAATGAATGAAAATCTACCGTGTATCTTTGGAAGCCGCTGCAGCTTCACCCAACGGCTGCTCTTATTCTCTGAATTTGATCGCGTCCCAAATACGAAACTGAAACCGGCACATTTCATTTGGTTTTCTTTCCGTCAAACCGAGCAGCCGCTCAACCTCCGCAACCCGAACCCCGTAATAAACAGTAATAGGTGAGTAATCGTTCTTTTGCGGCGCTCGTAAGCGGCGCGTCCGGGCTCGTTTTCCGAAGACAACCGAAAAATCGAGCTGTCGTCGTCGCCGTTGTTGCCGCCGCCATCCAGATTGGAGGAAACAATTCAACTAGAAGCTATTTTGAACCGCAGTGCGCACACACTCCCCCCCCCCAAAGCTGCTCACCATTTTGAGAAATCATGGAAACGTAGTATCCAAATGCTAAACATAGCGTACGCTATACCCCGCATTTCCTTCAACATCAACCAAAAACAAGTGCGTTGCTTAAACAAAGTGGCAGATGCAGTTGCAACTTGGCTACAAATCCGACTATCAACTAGTTTTTTCCATCAAATTTCTATTTGAGCTGCGAACACACAAACAAAGAGGCTCTCCATGTTGTGGTGTCGTAGCGTAGCGGCGATCGCGCGTGTTACTCTGCTTTGTTTACATCGTTCAGCTACATGTTTTCCTATCGGAACGCTTTTTTTGGTGCTCTTTCAGTAAGCTAGCCCTCGTGGCTGCCAAAAAAAAGTTAAAAATGCGACCGCTAGCGGTGTTATGAAGAATTTAATCGAACCGAAGAAGGAAATAATAGCTAAATGTGAGACCGCTACGACATGGCTACTTCAACCATCTGTACAATCCTGCGGAATAAAGATGCGCTAAAGATGGACGATGGCTAAAGGGGTGACTATGTAAACAAAGCAAAAGTCTAAAGTCCTGGAAGAAGCAGAAAGGTTATTGTTAGTTTTGGTTAATAAAAGACATCTTGCTGGAAATAGCGTTAGCGAGGGTCTTATGTATGAGAAAGTTTTACTTTCGCTGATTAAATGAAGTAAATCTGCTGAAGTGAAGTGCTGGCAAGAAGAGAAAGAACACCAGAAACACAGAAATAGTTGAGGGTATCTTTAATTCCTTGCTGTGTTTTTGCCACAAATAAACCCATAAAAAAGTTGGAAAAGAGTCCAGTATGTTTTTTTTGGGGGGATCAATGGGATTTACATTGATTTCAACAGGAAACATAGATTTGGTTTGTGAGTCAGAGAATGAATTAAATTGTTTGGTGGAGGTTCTACTTTTTTGATAAAGCATCATACAGGTTGATTTCAGTGACGCCCCCTCTTTTTGGCCATCGTGACCTTCGTTACTCGACAAAAACAAAAAAAAAAAACCTCCCGGCGGCGGTGACGCCCCACCTCCACCTGCGGTGTTTGCCTTTCCACCGGCCGGCCGATAAAAGCGGCGCTTAACAAGCGTGTAAAAAGATAAAGCTGGTTTTTAGAGAACGGCCGAGAACTCCCGTCGGGTTTATAGCTTCAGACGCACCGTGACCCCCTCCCATAATAAAACTCTCCCTACTTCCTGACGGGACATCTGCGCGCCGACAGTCATCGTCGATGCACCGTCGGCGGTGAATCAGAGCCTCGAGTCGACTCACCCGCTCGCCGTGCTTGTAACTCTTTCGCCCGGGAGGCAGGATTGCCCCTTCTAGAAGACTCCCGCTCACAGGAGCGGGGAAATTCGGCCCAGATGTGGCTTCAAACAAAGAGCAAGAGCCGGTGGGAGGTGGGAGGTGGGACCGGGGGGCCCCGGTATCTGGCCCGACCCCTCCCGGACCCGCTCCTTCCTGGCATCCGTCCCTCCCACTCCCTCATCTGCTTTGTCTCCGATTGTCTGAGTCCAGCTCCTTTCCCTCCACGCCGAGGTTTTCTTCCTTTTTTTTTTTTTGTGCCGCGGCTTCCTCGGATAAATATTCCGGTGAAATCCCGAGGGTCGGCTTCGGAGACGGCTAATGAAGTTTCGGTCTTTTTCAGGTCGGCAATATGGTGACGCCGCAAAAAAAAAAAAAAAAAAAAAAAAAAAAAAAGTCCACCGAGATTAAACTCAATGTATTCCGCCATAAAACACGAGGTAATTGGATGGCAGGTTTTTTTTTTGTTTTTTTTTTTTTCTGCTTTCTGGTCATTTTTTTTTTTTTTACATTTGCATTCAGCCGTTTGAAATCCAGATCTCCGGGATTTTTTTAAATTGGCGTAGTCGATCATGCGTGACACACGAGCCGCGTTTGAAAAAAAAAAAAAAAAAGAGAACTGAAAAATAAAATTAAAAAAAAAAAAAAAAAAAATGAAATAACTTTGCTAACATTGCCAAAAAACTGTCCCCCTGGCTTGATTTTAAACATATTGGAATAAAATATCAGAGCAGAAGTTTTTCTAGTTGTGGACCAGACGGGATCCCGGAGTGGGCGAGGAGGAAGGTCTTATCCGTGTCTGTTTGAAATTCTCCAATTTCTTTTTTCATGTACGTTCCTCCCACCGTCCAAAAACATGCAGGGGGTTTATTGGAGGCCGTGAATTATCCTGAATGAAAGTGTGAATGAGAAAGCAAATGTTTTTACGCCTCCATTTGCCTCATGGAGTTGTGTCTATACAGGACTGTCACCGAAAATTAGAATATTGTGATGAAGTTCTTTATCTTCTGTAACGCAATTAAAAAAAACAAAAATTACTTTTTCGTAATATCTTAATATTTTGAGATAGGATATTTGTGTTTTCTTAAGATGTAAGCCATAATCAGCAATATTGAAATAATAAAAGGCTTGCAATATTTCACTTGATTTGTAATGAATCCAGAATGTATGACATTTTTGTTTTTGTAATTGCATTACTGAATATAAAGAACTTTATCGCACTATTTTAATTTTCCGAGGCAGTCCTATATATGATGCGTGACTGACAGGGTGAATGGATGAATGACTGATCCATCTTAAAGGAAAGAGAAAGGGAGGAAACTCCACCTTGTATTAAAACCCCAGACGCAGACGGGACGGTTGCAGCTTTTTGTCCACGACATAATTCAATTATCCCGTCAATCATCGGTGCCATTTCAGATCAGCATGACTTTCACATCCCGCTCCGAGCGACTGTCTGTATTTTTTTATTTTTTTTTCTGTTGTCTTTCTTTTTTTTTTTTTTTTTTTTTTTTTTTACATATATCAAACCGACATCTGGAACAGCTTAGGCACAAAAGAAGGCAAGGTCGTAGTTAAGTGTAATTCCTCGTAAACTAAATTAGGTAATACTGCCACGACTCTCCGAGCTGAGGGATGCGTAGACGGGATGCAGAATGTATCCTCCGGCGTGTGTGTATGTGTGTGTGTGTGTGTGTGAATTGATCATTTAAAGCTCATCACGTTTCACAGGAGGGCGGTAGCAAAAATCGCAAAACGGCCGGCGTTTATCCCCGACAATTACGGCTTGCTAAGTAGTTGAGCCGTTACTCCCCGGGTGGATGATGACACGGCGGATGCCTGACGCACGACGCGCTACAACCCACAATCCACTCTTCCTGTCTTTCTCCTGAGCCGTCTCCGCTCTGCCTTGCATCTCGCGCCGCGTCCACCAACCACAGGCTCACACACACACACACACACACATGCATTCACACACACACACACGTCTCTGCAGAACTACAGGGCCTTGCTTGTTGTCCAAGTGTTTTTACAGCCTGGCGTTAGCACAGGCTAGCATTCAGCATTCATTACCACACACACACACACACACACCTCGTCGCTATAATTCACCGGTCGCGTGAAATGAAAGTCCGCCGCCATCGCTCGTCCACTCAGGAGGCGACGACCTGCGACTCCAGGACGCTTTCCAGAGATGCTACATTGTACGGTTTGTCTTTCACGCGGCGAGAAGGTCGATTTCTCCGTGCTTTAGAAAGCAGATGGCGGCCGGTTGCGGTCCAAAACTGCCCGCCGCAAAAAACAGTTTCCTCCCCTTCGGCAGCCTGTCTGGTCAATAACGGCCTCACCGACGCCTCCGTCTCGCACCAATTTGCACGACTTGCCGTTTTGCATAACCGCCCTCGACCCCCCCCCGATCTCACTTTTATATTTCACTTGTTTAAAATCTGTTTCATGTTGTCTGTTTAGTGCCGTCGAGCAAAGCAAAGTAGTTGCAAAATGACTTGCGATTGTGATTCTGACGGTTTGTAGATGAGTGAGTGAACAGGCGGGTGAACCCCATCTCGTCCAATCACAGCTGGGATAAACACCGCCACCTCTGCGACCGAGAGCGCAGGATGAGAGGTGTGGATAATAAATGGATGGATGGATGGATGGATGGATGGATGGATAGATGGATAAATAAGTGGGTGAATGGATCGATGAATGAATAAATTAATTAATGGATTAAGGAATGGATGGATGGATGGATGGATGGATGGATGGATGGATGGATGGATGGATGGATTAACGCATGGATGAATGAATGAATGAATGGATGGATTGATGGATAAATGAGTGGGTGAATGGATCGATGAATGAATTAATGAATTAATGGATTAATGAATGAATAATGGATGGATGGATGGATGGATGAATGAATGAATGAATGAATGAATGAATGGATGGATGGATGGATGGATGGATGGATTAACGCATGGATGAATGAATGAATGATGGATTGATGGATAAATGAGTGGATGAGTGGATGAATGGATGAATGAATGAATCAATCGTTCAATCAATGAATGGGTGGATGAATGGATGGATGGGTGGATATATGAATGAATGAATAAATGAATGAATGTATGAATGAATGAATGAATGAATGAACATCAATTTTGTGCTGCCTGGCTCTGCTGTAGCGGCGCTGTGACACGAGATGCAAGCAGATTGATAATCGATGAGGTTCAACACAGCATTATCCAGCGCCTTGATCAGTCCACTCCAAACACAACCAGCATATTTTTTTTCATTCATTTATTTATTCATTCCTTTGTCTGTTTATTTCTAAGAGTCAACAAAATTTCAAGCGAGGGGACAAACTTCATCTCGCCAAATGCGCGACCTCGCCGTAGTTTTCACCCCCCGGCTTCGGCTCTTTCTTTTTCATTTATTTAATGTACAGATCTGGCCAAACATGCGCGGAGAGATTTTTCATTTTTGAATCTCCGATGAGGCTTCCACCTTTGAAGAACCTTTTCAGTGTCCAGATGTAAATCGAGGTGGGGGGGGGGGGGGGGGGGGGAGTTGTAGCGATAAGCTAATGGCGTCTCGGAGGACTGGAGGGAATACGACGGCGGGATAAACATATCTGCATATCTAAGTGGGGGTTTCTTTCTTTTCTTCTTTCTTGCATTCTTCTCTCTGTCCTCTGCCCCGAATCCGACGCCGTCTGGGCCGCGAACGGGAGCAGATGGACGGAGCGGCCGCTTTTTGAAGTGTTCTGGGGGGGGGCGGGGGTCATGCGTTCATGTGTAAACCGTGGTGTTATCGAGGTGCGGCAGCGTCCAGAGTAAATACACCACGTCAGGAAGAAAAACAAAAACAAAAACCCTGGGAACGTCTCTGGGTCGGGTGGACGGAGGGGAATTCCATCGAGCTCCGTAGGGTGTTTGCATTCTTCTCTGTAATTGTTTTATACTTTGAATTTATCCATATTTGTAGTCCTCTGTGGTTAGTCTGCTGGATGCAAAATGCATTTAATAACAAAAATAATAATACATTTTATTTAAGGCGCCGTACTCCACACTCAAGGTAACTGTACAGACATATACATATACATATAAAAAAATATGGATTTAAAGGAAAAAATAAGAATTAAAACTATAAAACTGACATACCATAATTTTCCAGACTCCATGGTTAGTCTGATGGATGAGAAACGCAATTATTAATGGGGTATCTCATTTAATAACAAAAATAATATATAATACATTTTATTTAAGGCGCTGTACTCCACACGCAAGGAAACACAAAATATGAATTTAAAAGCAACAATAAGAATTAAAACTATAAAACCGACATAACGTAATCTCCAGACTCCATGGTTAGTCTGATGGATGACAAACGCAATTATCAATGGGGTATCTCATTTAATAACAAATATAATAATATTATACATTTTATTGAAGGCGCCATATTCCACGCACAAGGAAACTGTACAGACATATACATGTATACAAAATATGGATTTAAAAGCAACAATAAAGATTAATATTATAAAACTGACATACCGTAATTTCCAGACTCCCCGGTTAGTCTGATGGATGGGAAACGCAATTATCAATGGATATCTCATTTATAACTTTTAAAAACTGTAGAGACATATGCATGGACACGAAATATGAATTTAAAAGAAACAAAAAAAATTGGATATTAACATTGACATTCCTATTGAGCGCACCTGAATACAAGCCAGAATGGCTAGCTGGATGCTATCTTGGTCTTCCTCCTACGTATTAAAACCGTTAAAGTTGTTTCCTTCAGTGTCGGAGTTAAACATCCTCGAAATTTCTCCGATCCAATGTGACGAGGCTGAATGTTTCTGCGGGACGAAACTCGATTGCCCAAAAAAATCCATGAATGAGCCGCATCGTTGTTTAAGCCGCAGTGTTCAAAGTGTGTGGAAAAAAATGGGGGCTTATGGTCCGAAATGTATGTTAATTTGCGAAATAAATAAAAAAAAAAATTAAAAAAAAAAAAAAAATGTGTTTTTTTTTTTTAGTTTCCAAAAACCCCTTTATATTTCAATAAAACATAAAGGCGGGTCTCCTTTATGCAGCTCAGTGAGGGATGGTCGATGTATCCATGGCAACCGGAAGCAGAGGTTCTTGCTGCAGAACCCTTCCGATATGGCGGTTTCTAGAATATGAAAATTTTTATCGGCCATACGAGCTGAGACGGAAAGCTCAGGCCCGCACGGTTATTTTGCAAAACATTAAAATTAGCTGCGATTTTTCGATTAGAAGAATAAAAGAGGGAATTGAATATTACTATAATCATTCCACAGTGGGGAAATTTCAACTGCTCCACCAGCATAAAGTGGACGCTGCAAGAAAACTAAAAATAAGAAATATCTTGAACAATATACACTGTTGAAAAAAAATAAAGGGAATACTAAAATTATATACAGTATATATATATATATATATATATATATATGAATGTGTGTGTCTGTACAAACATATATGAATACAAATATAAATATATATATATTTATAACACACAAAAAAATCTATGTATCCTTTTATGTATGTAAAAAAATATGTATACACATTGATATATATATATATATATGTGATACATATATATATAAAAGATAAACTATACATATATATAAAATAAGATATATATATATATATATATATATATATAATAAGATAAGATCAACTTTATTTTTTTTGTCACTGCAGCATAACAGTTATAGTGTCAATAAATATGAATATAAATATAAATAGAGACAATTTGAAAATGGCAAAAGACATCCAAAAATAAATTGGCCACAGCAGGAAGGACAACAACAACAAGATCATCAAGGATAAGAACAAACAACAAAATGAAAAAAAATAAAAAAATAAATAAAGACATGAAGGGTGAAAACAACAACATGAAGAGAGTGACAATAGCAATGACAAAAATAAAATAAATAAACAGAAATGAGAAGGATGGGCTGAGACCAACAGGGATAAAATGGGCGAGGTAGAGTCGTGTGCCGTTATTCGGTCTGATGGCCGTATTAAAACGCGATCTTAAAAAAGACAACCACTCATTCACTCGTTCATTCATTTATTCACCCTGAATAAAAAACACCCGGGACTTTTTCGCTGTTGATTGAACTTGACCGATATCACGTTTGCGGTGAAGCAGAACAGGAGTTCGTTCTTTTCGGAGGATGAGGAAACTTTGATTTTCTCACATACAAATGAAGAGTTTAGCGCACAGCTGCCCCGGCAACATCTCAGCTCCCCGCGGAGGCAAATGCAAACAGCCGTCTGCGTCGGAACGGCTGCCAAACCACACTGTTACTTAAATTCACTGCAAAAAGTCTTCTCGTACGGGAAAACGCTTTTCGCCGGAACCCGCCTTCGACGACGAACTTGCTTTTTCATCCAAAAACGGGAATTTGCGACATCATTGCAACCGACGGATGGAAACTACGTGTGTGTGTGTGTGTGTGTGTGTGTGTGTGTGTGTGTGTTTGAGGCGACGTGGGACTCTCAGATTGGATGGTAACTAACCACCTGAAGCTCAACCTAGACAAAATTGAGCTGCTCTTTCTCCCGAGGAAAGAGACCCGGCCATCACCATCGGCCAACCCCAACTCTGAGAAACCTGGGTGTGGTCCCAGACAACCAACTATCGTTCTCAGCAAACGTTGCAACAGTTGCAGATGTAGATTCCTCCTCTGCAACATCAGGAAGATTTGCAGAGGATACGGTGCAGATACTCATCCAGGCTCTAGTCGTCTTGACGACTGCATCTCCCTCCTTGCCGGCGTCCCGGCGGTGACCATCGGGCCTCTGGAGCTTATTCAGCAAGTGGCAGCCCGCCTGGTGTTGAAAAGTCCCAAATTCTCCCACACAACTCCCCTTCTTATGTCCCTTCATTGGCTCCCGGTAGCCGCCCGCATCAAGTTCAAGACCCTGGTGCTCGCCTACCGGGGGGTGAATATCTCCAGGATATGGTCGAGCCACATGTCCCTACCCGTCCCCTCTGATCTGCCACCTCTTGTTGACCGTCCACCCCATCACTCAGAGTCCCCGGCTGCCGACCCAACTGGTAATAATAATAATAATACATGGGATTTTTATAGCGCTTTTCATGACACTCAAAGATGCTTCACAAGTGAAAAAAAAAAAACAGAAGGAATAGAACATGCACAGAATTATTGGGAGGAAGTCCATAATTGCAGAGTGTGGCGATGAGCGCCAGTCCAGGGACAAGCTGGAGGAGCTTCGCCGGTGTGCAGCTGATTGTCGTGCTGCTGTGAGGAGGCAAGTGTTGGAGCTGGATGTCGGAGATGGATTTTTGGTGGAGGGAGAGATGGTGGAGCAGGAGGAGCAAGAAGATTTCGGCCGATGGAAATGCCGTCTTGCTAGGCGCCATCGGGATCCGGAGTTTCGAGAGGCTAGCCGGCTAGCTAGCCAGCCAGCCAGCCTGCTCAGGTCGCCGTCGGGATCCGGAGTTTTGAGAGGCGAGCTGGCCAGCCAGCCTGCTCAGGTCGGCAAGCCAGTTTGGTAGCTTGCTGGAGGTTGTCCAGGTGAGCCTTTGTCTTTGGTTTGGTTGATTGGTTGGAGAGCGGGAAGCGGCAGCCAAACGCGCCAGCGTCCTCCCGCCCGCCATCTTGCCAAAAAAAAAAAAAAAAAAAAAAATTGGTCTTGGCTCTTGTCGGTCTCGGCTCCTCAGTGGTGGAAGGAACTCCCGAAAAAGGTCAGATCATTGTGGTCGTCGCCCATCTTTCGCCGTGAGCTTAAAACATACCTCTCCACCAAGCACTACCCTGCTAATCGCACTTAGCCTCCAACCCCTACCCCAAGAAAAAAAAAAAAATAGTATTTATTTACATGGTTCTGCGATGGCTATTTGGTCGAGTGGTCACTTCTGACTTCTGTTGACTGGTACTTCGGATCTTCGGTGACTAAATTGTACGTCTTCTAAGTCACTTTGTTTAAAAGCGACTGCCAAATGACTGGAATGTTATGTAATGTAATGTGATGGGACTCGATCGGCGAGGCGGAGAGGCCGCCGAGTTCAGGTCGGCGCTACGGAAACCTGTGTGTGGGTGAGGGGGGGGCAGAAGATGGAGATTGCATCAGGAGCGTGGCGGTCGTACGTTCACATGTGGGTTCTCTCGGGGTTCTCCGGTTTCCTCCTAAATCCCAGAAAACACGCATTAGGTTAATTGAAGACTGGATTCCTGTTGCTGCGAATGAGAAGTTGAGCGGTCGGGTTTTTCCGCACCGTGATTGACAAGCGACGATCAGCGAAAGATCAGCGACCGGCGCTGCTGAAAACTGGTCGAAAATAAAAACTCCGAGCAGATATTCAGTCGTGGTCCCACACACACACACACACACACACACAGGTTTCTGCAGCGAAAAAGATGTGTGTGTGCTTGTCCTCATTCATTAGGTCGGGTTGTTCGGGTCACTTTGGCGGCAGCTTTTTTGCGTTTACAGAGGAAAAAAAGGATATAAATGAATAATGTTGGTGAGAATTAAAAGGGGGAAATTTAAAATTAAAAAAAGGATGAAATTAATGTATGTATGTATATGGTTCACTTCTAACTTCCGACTACTGGTTCTTTGGATATTCGGTGACTGAACCGCACTTCTTGTGAGTCGCTTTGGATAAAAACGTCTGCCAAATGACTGGAATGTAAACAAAAAAAAAGGTACGGCCCAGAAAAACGCAGGAGGTTCATCGGAAACCCGATCAATTGGAAATGAGTGAAGGAATGAATGAAAACAGTGTTTGCGAGTCTCTATAGGACATGAATGAGAGAGTGAATTATGTCTCTTTATGACGCAATAATTGTACCACGTCGTCTTAACTTGCTGTTGTCTGTGATATTATTAATAATTTGTTGTATCTTTGCACCGCGGGCCTCAGAGAAACACTATATTAATCCTCTATAAGTGTGAAACAGCAGAAATCACACTAAAGCTGAATTTGTCTTTTTGTCTCCATTTGATGTGTGAGTGAATTGTACGTCTTTATACGATGTGAATGAAAACAAAGTTAAAAACCTCTGCTGCTGTTAAATGTGTGTCACCTTTCCACCTTTCCAGCAGTTTGTGTCTGCTTGCACTTTATACCTTCTAGTTTTATGTTTACTGTTTAATGCTTTTTGAATGGGAGAGCCATAAAAGCCAAATATTTCTAAATATATTTAATTGAGAGCCATATAGTATTTTAAATGTGGAATAAATTAAATATGTCTTACTTTTAATGCAACCTCTGCATTGCTCGAAGTGCCGCTTTATATTTGACCGTTTCATTGATGCAATTTTATCACTGCATATTAGACATACCGCAAATCCAAAGTCAAATTCCTCCGTGCACGCAGCCTGGAGTGCACGTTAATCAACATTTTTTTTCTTTCTTTTCGCTATCTTTTCCGTTACAAGGGTTAAAGTGGATAAACTAGTTGGCTATCTGATAAGATTGATTTCTTCGCCTTCACAACGACCCGGACCAGCTCGGAAACCATCGGTTCCCGACTCGACCGACGGGTGACCCGTTTAATTTATCTTCAAAATTAATTTCTGTTTACTTTAAAATGACAGTATTATGAAGAAATATCACAGATACATACTTAACTGTTTGATTTGCAGTCTGTTCTTATTATTTTTGTTCATCGTTTAATTTTTTTTAGTCCGTTTCATGTCGATTTCTCTGTATGTCCGGCACATGCGGAGCTGAATTTGACCTTTGACCTTTGATAGAAGAGTGAATTGTGCTTCTAAATGGCGTGAATGAGAAACCTGGCGGTTGTATTTCTGAAAATGACGCGCGCGAATGAATGCTTGTAAGTTTCTATTCAACCGAATTGCTGTTTATCCGAATACGTGGCCGGTTGAGATAGCCTCCCGCCGCCGCTACCGGATAACCGACATAGATAATGAATGAACGAATAAATAAAAATGAAAACGTCTCCGTGGACGGAATCATTCGGAAAAGCCTCCAGCAGCAGCGGCAGCAGAGGAGGGATTAGAGACGAAATGCAAATAACCGGTCGGAGACGGGCGGCTTCGAGAGATGGGTTTAAACGCGCCGATCGCGGCGGGAGGTGAGAATCTGAAAGATGTCGACGACGAAACTCCACCGACGGCGAGGAGGTTAATCTACTTGACTGTTTTCCCCGGGAATGCGGGGAGGCACTTTCTAGGGGTGAA
This sequence comes from Fistularia commersonii, assembly GCF_037954325.1. Classification (NCBI taxonomy): domain Eukaryota; kingdom Metazoa; phylum Chordata; class Actinopteri; order Syngnathiformes; family Fistulariidae; genus Fistularia; species Fistularia commersonii. Next base: position 4,673,747 of record NC_141319.1, on the reverse strand, counting down.
CGACTATTCTTTTTTTTTTTTTTTTAGCCGAAGAGCGCCATCGAGTTAGCCCGCGTCTGTTTGCGGGCCAGAAAAGGAGGGGCGGCGCTCGGCGGTCGGACGTCTTCGCGGAGACCGAAGCGGCGCAGCCCGCAACTTTAAACTGATGTTTTGAGAGTTACGGCTTAATTGGTTTTAGGGTTAGGCCGGGAGTTGGGGTTTGCTTCCAGCTTGCGGAGACGGTTAAAGGCAGGGCGGGGCCGCCGGGGACGCCGTCAATCACACATGTTGGGGGTTTGGGGGGGGTGTTTTTGTCGGGCGTGAGAGCGAAAACACACACACACACGCGGGCTAAACGCGATCCGGGGTGTGTGTAGAGCGTGCCGACGGTGAGGAAGGAGCAGGGGTCGGTGGACGGGGACTGAAAAGAAAAACAACTCAAAATCAAAAGGGAGACTTTTCACTCGAGGCTTATGATTGAACAGCTGCTAAGAAAACCGAAATGTTTCAGGGGGAATATAGTTATTTAAAAGGGAAAAAAAAGTAAAATACGGGTTTCTAAGAACTAACAGTCTGAGACCCAGGAGGCCCAGCGGACCTCTGAACAACTGTAAATAATCTCCTTAGAGGGAGAAGCATCCACAGCTGGGGATCATTTATTATTTTTATTGCTATTATTATTAATTATTTGTAGTCGTAGTGGAATTGGTAGTTGTCGCAGAAATGTTGTTGTTTCCCTTTATTGTCATGATTATTATGAATATTATTATCAATATTATGATTATTATTAGTAGTATTTTTATTCTCCGTAGTAATGGCAATAGAAGTAGTAGTATTAATATTAATATTATTATTCTTATTGCTATTATTATTAATTTTTTGTAGTTGTAGTAGAATTAGTGGTTGTCACAGAAGTGTTGTTGTTTCCCTTTATTATCAAGATTATTGTGAATATTATTATCAACATTAATATGAACATTATTATTAATATTATCGGTAGCAGTTCGCAGCCTCAGGGCGGCACTGGCCCGTGTCTCTCCAAGCCTGCCTTGGGGGGGCACGGAGCAGTGTCTCCCTGTGCCGGTCCCAAGCCCGGATAAATGCAGAGGGTTGCGTCAGGAAGGGCATCCGGCGTAAAACTTTTGCCAAAACCAAATATGCGAATGGAAATGGCTGTAGTGAACACCTTTTTCCAGAAAAAAACAGGAACATAGGGTAACTTATAAGAGCGGAGGTAGGAGCACGCAGGTAGACTACATCTTGTATAGACGAGGTAAACTGAAAGAGATCAGTGACTGCAAAGTAGTTGTAGGTGAGAGTGTAGCCAGACAGCATAGGATGGTGGTTTGTAGAATGACTCTGGTGACAAGGAAGATGAAGAGGACAAAGGCAGAGCAGAGGACAAAATGGTGGAAGCTGAAAAGGGAGGAGTGGTGCATGGTTTTCAGGGAGGAGTTGAGAAAGGGTCTGGGTGGTCAGGGTGAGCTTCCAGATGATCGGACAACTACAGCTAGTGTTATCAGGGAGACAGGTAGAAGAGTACTTGGTGTGTCATCTGGAAGGAAAGTAGATAAGGAGACTTGGTGGTGGAATGAGGAAGTGCAGGAGTGTATACAGAGAAAGCGGTTCGCGAAAAAGAAGTGGGATACTGAGAGGACTGAAGAGAACAGACAGGAGTTCAGGGAGGTGCGGCGAAAGGTAAAGATAGAGGTAGCAAAGGCAAAACAAAGGGCTTCTGATGACTTGTATGCTCGGTTGGATAGTAAGGAGGGTGAGAATGATCTATACAGGTTGGCGAAACAGAGAGATAAAGATGGAAAGGATGTACAACAGGTCCGGGTGATTAAGGACAGAGAGGGGAATATATTGACAGATGCTAGAAGAGTGATGGGAAGATGGAAAGAGTACTTTGAAGAGCTGATGAATGTGGAAAATGAAAGAGAGGCAAGGGTAGAAGAGGTGATTATCGTAGACCACAAAGTAGCAAAAATTAGTAAAAGTGAAGTGAGGAAGGCATTGAAGAGGATGAAGAGTGGAAAAGCAGTTGGTCCTGATGATATACCTGTGGAGGTGTGGAAGTGTCTAGGAGAGGCAGCGGTAGATTTTCTGACTAGATTATTCAACAGGATCTTAGAGAGTGAGAAGATGCCTGAAGAATGGAGACAAAGTGTGATGGTGCCTATTTTTAAGAATAAAGGGGATGTGCAGAATTGTGGAAACTATAGAGGGATTAAGTTGATGAACCATGCAATGAAGTTATGGGAAAGAGTAGTGGAAACTAGACTGAGAGCAGAAGTCAGCATTTGTGAACAGCAGTATGGCTTCATGCCTAGGAAGAGTACTACAGATGCAGTATTTGCGTTGAGAATGCTAATAGAAAAGTACAGAGAAGGCCAGAGGGAGTTACATTGCGTTTTTGTAGACCTAGAAAAAGCATATGACAGGGTGCCAAGAGAGGAGCTCTGGTATTGTATGAGGAAGTCTGGAGTGGCAGAGAAGTATGTTAGACTGGTGCAGGACATGTATGCTAGCTGTGAGACACTGGTGCTGTGTGCTGTAGGGGTAACAGAGAAGTTCAAGGTGGAGGTGGGACTCCATCAGGGATCAGCTCTGAGCCCCTTCTTGTTCGCAATGGTGATGGATAGGCGGACAGATGAGGTTAGACAGGAATCCCCATGGACCATGATGTTTGCGGATGACATTGTGATCTGAAGTGAGAGCAGACAACAGGTAGAGGAAAATCGAGAGAGGTGGAGGTATGCTCTGGAAAGGAGAGGAATGAAAGTTAGTCGCAGCAAGACAGAATATATATGTGTGAACGAGAGGAACTCGGGTGGAGCGGTGAGGCTACAGGGAGTGGAGATCAAGAAGCTGGAGGATTTCAGGTACTTAGGGTCAACAGTCCAGAGCAACGGAGAGTGTGGAAAAGAGGTGAAGAGACGGGTCCAAGCAGGTTGGAATGGGTGGAGAAAAGTGTCAGGGGTACGAAGGGATAGAAGACTTTCAGCCAGAATAAAAGGAAAGGTGTACAAGACAGTGGTGAGACCAGCGATGATGTATGGACTAGAAACTGTTACAATGACCAAAAGACAGCAGGCAGAACTAGAGGTTGCAGAGATGAAGATGTTGAGGTTCTCTTTGGGAGTGACCAGGATGGAGAGGATCAGGAATGAGTCTATCAGAGGGACGGCACATGTTTGATGTTTTGGAGAGAAGGTCAGAGAAGCCAGACTGAGATGGTTTGGTCATGTACAGAGAAGAGATAGTGAATATATTGGTAGACGGATGCTGGAACTGGAGCTGCCAGGCAAGAGGTCTCGAGGAAGACCAAAGAGAAGATTTATGGACGTGGTGTGAGAGAGGAAGATACAGAGAATAGGGTTAGATGGAGAAAGTTGACTCGCTGTGGCGACCCCTAACGGGAAAAGCCGAAAGAAGAAGAAGTGGCAGTAGAAGTAGTAGTATTAATAGTGTTATTTTATTGTTGTCTTGGTAGCTGCCTCTGCTGTTAATATTATCATTATCATTGTTATTATTATTATTATTTTTTTATCGGTAGTAGTGGCAGTAGAAGAAGTAGTATTAACATTATTTCATTGTTGTTGTGGTCGCCGCTTCTGCTGTTAATATTATTATTATTATTGTTACTAGTAGTAATATTGTTGTTGTTCTTGTTATCATTAGTACGATTGTGTTATTTGTGTTATTGTTGTTAGCATTATTTTTGGTGTTGTTTCACTCGTTGTTGCCCTTATCATTATTAGCATTATTATTATTATCTGTAGTAGTAGTATTGTTTGTTGTTGTTGCTGTTATTAATATTAGTCTTAAAATCGAGTTGCTGTTTCTGCCGTTATTATAATTTGGTTAATAGTATGACTTGTCGCAGTAGTATTAATACTATGTTTATTATCATGAATAGCTTTGTATCTTTATCATTAGCACTTTATATTATTAGTGTTGGTCTTTCAGTGGTTGTTGCCATCATCATCATTATTATTACTATAAATTGCCATCCTGTTGTTATTGTTGTATTATTAGAGTTATCATTTTATTATTTTTGTTGTACCTGCCACAATTACTACTATTATTATTATGAGTAGTAACAGTCGTAGTTGTATCTGTAGTACTGCTGTTATTTTCATGAATATTATTGCATTATTACTTTTGAGATGAGATGAGAACAACTTTATTAATCCCAAAGGAAATTGTTGTGCCAGAGTTTCAAGTAAAAACATAACAGTAATAGATAATAGTGGAAAGGAGGAAGAATAAGAAATATAATGAAATATAAATTTATATATAAATTATAAATATAAAAAATATAAATAATATGCTACTACTACAATATAATACTAATATACAACTACTACTACTACAAAATTTTATATTTTTGTAGTAGCAGTAGTCGTATTATTGTTGTTATTGTTATTTTTATTATCAGTCGCAGTTGTAGTATTGTCGTTGTCTCTGTTACCATCATTGATATAATTACAAATAAATATAATAAATTGAATATATATATATACTGCTCAAAAAAATAAAGGGAACACTTGAACAACACAATGTAACTCCAAGTCAATCACACTTGTGTGAAATCATAGTGTCCACTCAGGAAGCAACACAGATTCAGTTTGACTTGTTTTAAGGACATTACATCAAAGTTGGATCAGCCTGGAGTTTGTTTTTACACTTTAATTTTGAGTGTGATTCCTAATCCAGACCTCCATGGGTTGATACAATTGATTTCCATGGATCATTTTTGTGTGATTTTGTTGTCAGCACATTCAACTGTGTAAAGAGCAAAGTATTTCATTCATTTAGATCTAGGATGTGTTTTTTAAGCGTTCCCTTTATTTTTTTTTGAGCAGTGTATATATGCACATTAAAACCCCCAAAGAAGCGCTGAGACGCTGCAGGAGAAGAAAAAAAAAAACAAGGTGGTGAAACTTCCAACTTAGTTCTTCTGTCCCGCGTCCGTCCGCAGAGCCGAGCAGCATCAGCACGGGAGGAGGAAGAAGAGAAGGAGGAGGAGGAAGAAGAGAAGGAGGAGGAGGAGGAGGAGGAGGGGATGTGCATTCTTTATTTTGCTGAGGGGAGGGAGGAGGGACCTGAAGGAGAGAGAGAGAGAGAGAGAGAGAGAGAGAGAGAGAGAGAGAGAGAGAGGAACACGTCGCACTATCAACTGAAGCCATCTAAGAAAACAACTCCGGGGAGGGAAGTCTGAGTCTGAGGCGCGCACACGCTGGAGGCAAGTTGGACTCTCTCTCTTTTTTTTTTCTTTCTCTCTCTCTCTCTCTCTCTCTCTCTCTCTCTCTCTCTCTCTCTTCCCTCCCATATCTCCCTCCCTCCCTCCTCCTCCTCCTCCCCGCGCTAAACCGAGGCACCGGCGCCGCAGCCCGGCTGTCAAGGGCCGCGTCGGATCCGGCGGCGGACACTTTTTACGCGCGCTTCCCGACCCACGGTGCGGGCTGTGCGGGCTGTGCGGGGCCGGCGGAATCGAACCCGCACACCCAGCTACCGCTGGTAGCGTGGAGTTAAGAAAGAAAGAGAGAAAGAAAGAAGAAGAAGAAGAAGAGGAGGAGCGCGGTGGTTGTGGAAAAGGGGGAGAAGAAAGTGCGACGGACGCGCCGCGCCGCACCACGACCACGCCGGACCGGCCCGGACATGCCGCCGACCGGCACCGACGTGCGGGAGCGTCACGCGTGACCGTGGAGGGGAGAAGGACGGAGGCTTCGGCAGCAGGGGGGGGAGGAAGAGGAGGGAGGGGTGCCGGCGGTGCGGGGGGGTTCGGCGGAGACAGCGGCGGATAAAGGCTCGGCGAAGGTACGGTGGACGCTCCTCCAAAGCCGGAGGAATTTTTATTTGTATTATTCTCTTTTATTTATCGAATCCAACTCTTCAATAAGAACCTTCCTCCGGATTTCTGCTTAAACCGGTGTAATAAACCGTTTATAACCGTGTTATTACACTCCGGTGTTGAAATTCGCGAGGAAATGAGACGCTCCGTCGACTTGGAGACTTTTTTTTTTTTTTTTTTTTTTTTCTTCCCTCCTCCTCCTCCTCCTCCTCTCAGGTCCTCTTTGAATTAATTCGTTCAAATAATCCTCTTCCTCCCCCCTCCATCCAACCCAGGCTTTTTTTTTTTCTTTTGAAGTCCACCTCTCAAACACCCTCTCAAATTTTCAACTTTTTTTTTTTTTTTTTTTTTGCTCTTTTAATTCACACACACAAAAAAAAAAAAACGGGGTCCCGATCAGACCGGGGGGGGGGAGGACGGAAACCCCGGATTCTTTGATTTTTCACTTTCTCCTCGGTCGTCCGCCATCCCTCCATCCGCCGGGTTCTTCCATAAACACCGACTCCCCCCCCGCTTCCTCCTTCCCGTCCCTCCTTCCTCCAGACATTTCATCCACGCTCCTGCAATAATCTTGATGTTGCTACCTTCTGCTGCCTTCTGCTGTCGATTCCGCCGCCGCGGCGCATCTCGTGCGGTCGCTCGCCCGACCGCCGCCTCCCCACCACCTCCTCCTCCTCTTCCACCCCTGGAGCTCATTTGATTAAATTTAGCTCTTTCAATTTAGAAAAGTAGATCGCAGATGTGTGTCAGAGTGCATCGCCGCCAAGAGGGGGGGCCTGGAGGGCGATTCCTAAACCGAAACGTAACCGAAAAGCGGCGGTCGGACTGTTATTTTTCTCCTCCGCTTCCGAGCGAAACGCCACCTCCGTCTCTCGTTGCGTTTCCGCAGCTTCCGGAGAGAAGCGGCTGCGTTTTGCTCAGGGGTCGCGACCCCCTTGACCCGCGCCGTGGGGTCCGGGTCCTCGCGCTTTCGGGGGGGGGGGGGTGACGTTTCCGGTCGCCCCTCGGGGGTCGGAGCGTCCGGTGGAGTCGCCGTTAGCGACAGCCGGTACCTGTCAATCATACGTGACGAGCTCATGAAAACACATTTTACTCTGACGACTTGTGTGTGTGTGTGTGTGTGTGAGAAGAGCGAATCCATGCATCCGCTTCGTTTTCTTTCCCCCTTCAACCAGGTGATCCAACATGAGGGTTCAGGGCGGTGCGTTCGAGGCCCGCGTGGAAAAACGAAACTCCTGTGTTTACCGGAAGCGTCCGGCGCGTTTACCTTGCAAGATACCACGGCTCTGGATTTTTTTTTTTTTTTTTTTTTTCTTTATTAGCCATATCTCGCTTCAGCACGTTCGTCAGCAAGCAGCACTGACGTGTGTGTGTGTGTGTGTGTGTGTGTGTGTGTGTGTGTGTCCTCGCTGCTCTCTTTCTATCCCCTCCTTTGATAGAGTGGAAGCGGGAATAAAAGCTTCCTTTATGTCCGTGACACCGGATGTGCCGGAGCCGTTCTGAATATTTATCAGCCGGTTTGACGTTTTGTTTTTTTCCCCCCGTCGAACAGTCGGCGCATAATTCAGTGAACGGTGCGTTTGTGCGCCCGGCGGGGAGGGTAGAGGGGAGAAGTTTTCCTCCGAAGTGGTAACCCAGTGTGTGATTTATCCCCTCCGCCCCGCCTCCTCCCGCAGGTCTCCGGTTCCAAATGTCACCCTCCTCCTCCTCGGACGCCGCCTCAGTCGGGGAGCAGCTGTGCGTGAGGGCCGGGCCGACGCGGCCCGCGGTGAGCGCCGGGCGGACGCTCCGGATGGGGTCGGCCAGAGGAGCGGGCGCCGCTGACGACACCGTCGGCTCTCCGGCCGGAGGGGACTAGCGTGGATTACTTCCCCGCGGCGTTGACCTTTCCCCCCTCGGGGGGCGGACTTTCCCAGGTTTGGTTTTTTCGCTGGATATAAACATGCCGTCGCTTTTCTGATTTTTTCAGATTCGCTCCACGTCCAGCCTCCCTTTTATTGTTTTTTTTTTTTTTTTTTTTTTGTTTTTTTTTTTTTGTTTTTTTCCAACTATGGAGTTTCTGGCTTTACCCTGGATTAAAGATTGGGCGTCCTTTTTGCAATTTTGGTTGACCGTCACGGTGAGCCTCCAGCTGCAGTTCGCTCCCGGCGCCTCGTGCCCGGACGAGTGCCGCTGCGACAAACAGTTCGTCTACTGCAACGAGCGCAGCCTGACGTCGGTGCCCCTGGGGATCCAGGAGGGCTTCCGGGTCCTCTTCCTGCACAACAACCAGATCAACAACGCCGGCTTCCCCGTGGAACTCCACAATCTGGCCTCCGTGGAGACCGTGTATCTCTATGGCAACCAGCTGGACGAGTTTCCCATCAATCTGCCCAAAAATACCAGGGTGCTGCATCTCCAGGAGAACAATATCCAAACTATCTCGCGGGCGGCCCTGGCCCAGCTGACCCAGTTAGAGGAGCTGCACCTGGACGATAACTCCATCTCCACGGTGGGGGTGGAGGAGGGCGCCTTTCGGGAGGCCGTGAGCCTGAAGCTCTTGTTCCTCACCAAGAACCACCTGAGCAGCGTCCCCATCGGCCTGCCGGAGGACCTGAAGGAGCTCCGGCTGGACGAGAACCGCATCGCCGTGATCGCCGAGGAGGCCTTCCAGAACGTGACGCGCCTGCAGCGCCTCCTGCTGGATGGGAACCTGCTGACCGACGAGGGCATCGCGCCGGGCACCTTCCAGGAGCTGTCGGCGCTGCGCGAACTGGCGCTGGCGCGCAACTCGCTCACCTTCCCGCCGCCGCTGCTGCCCGGCCGCTCGCTGCTCAAGCTCAGCCTGCAGGAGAACCAGATCGACCAGATCCAGGTGGCGGCGTTCGCCGGCCTCGCCCGCCTGGAGCGGCTGGACGTCTCGGGCAACCAGCTGCAGACGCTCACGCAGGGCGTGTTCGACAGCCTGTCCGGCCTGCGCCACCTCATGGTGCGGAACAACCCGTGGCGCTGCGACTGCTCCGTCAAGTGGGTGGTGGTGTGGCTCAAGTCGCTGCCCTCCTCCGTCAACGCGCGGGGTTTCGTGTGCCAGAGCCCGGAGAAGGTGCGCGGGATGGCCATCAGAGAGCTGACGCTGGATATTATCGAGTGCCCGATCGACGCCGACCGGCCGCCGTGGCCCACGCTCCGCTCCACGCCGCCCCCTCCGCCCACCACCGCCGTCGTCCCGGCGGCGTCCACCCCGGCCACCGCCTCCACCCCGCGCCCCGTGGACTGGCCCTCCCCGTCGCCGCCCGTCCCCGCCCACCCGTACAACCCGCCGGGGCCGCCGCTGCCGCCTTACGAGGACCCCCTGCGGATCTCCTTCCACGTGGTGAACTCCACCGCCATCGAGGTGAGCTGGGCGTCCTACTTCACCGTCGCCGCCTACAAGGTCACCTGGGTGAAGCGGGGGCAGGGCCAGATCAACGAGGGGCTGCGCGAGCGGACGGTGAGCGGCGAGCGCCGGCGCGTCAGCCTCTCCGACCTGGAGCCGCGGTCCGTCTACCGGATCTGCGTCCACGTGCTGGACACCCTCAACTCCTACCGGCCCGGGGAGGATACTATCTGCTCCGAGGCCAGGACCAGGTCGGCCTCTCCCACCAGGTCCCCCGGCTCGGGACAGGCTCCTCAGGAGAGCGTTAACTCCACGCTGCTAATGGCCGGCGTCATCGGCGGGGCGGTGCTCATCGTCCTGGTGATGCTCCTCAGCCTCTTCTGCTGGCACGTGCACAGGAAGAGCCGGTCGTCGGCGACCAAGTGGAAATACAACCGCGGCAGGAGAAAAGACGACTACTGCGAGGCCGGCACCAAGAAGGATAACTCCATCCTGGAGATGACCGAGACCAGTTTCCAGATAGTGGCGCTGAACAATGAGCAGCTGCTCAAGGGCGATTTCCGCATCCAGCCCATCTACACGCCCAACGGGGGGATCGGATTTAGGGACTGTCACCTCAGCAACAACAGCATAGCCTACTGCAAGAGCAGCAACGTGCCCAGCACAGAGTTCTGCCACACGTGATGCCGTATCTGATAGCGTCCCCACACACACACACACACACACACACACACTTATACGCACGCACACACCTACGACACACACGCCCGCGCTAGAAACGTTTGCCGATAACGTGCATAAACACGCATACACTGTTTGTGTAGACGATGATTAAAAAAAAAAAAAACGAAAAAAGGTAAAAAAAATTCTAGTGAAATATAACTCTACTATATATATATATTTCCAAGTTCAAGTCTATGATGTAATTTATACTGTGGATAATAACGTGGGATTCTCTGCTATCTTTTGTATTCTTAAAAAAAAAAAAAAAAAAAAAAAAAAAAGAAAAATACGAGATGCGAGTGTTTTCTTTTTTTTTTTTTTTTTTTTTTTTTTTTTTTTTTTTTGCTTTTATAACCAGCAGGGTTTCGGAAGTCGTTTTAAACGGTCAGTACTGTACATGAACACGGATTTGTACAATCACGGCGTTGGGGGGGTGCAGCTTCTGACGAACACACTGTCGGCCGCGGGAATGTCGTCGGGCACTTTTGAGGGCTGAGATCCTTTGCTAACCACAGAAGCAATAGACGGCTTTTTTTTATTTCATTTGATTTTTTTTTTCTTCCTTGAACGCACCCCTCCACCCATTCCCCCAAAACCCATTTTCTAAGTTCAGCGTATTAAAATAAATAAATTTAAAAAAAAAATCTGCGAAACGGGGTGGATTATAGCGGCGGTACGTCGGCTGCGGCACGTTGTAAATAAAAGAAGAAAAGAAAAAAAAAAAAAAAGGAACTGAAGTGCACTTTCCTATTCTGGAATGGAAATCTGGACTCCCAAAGATACGAAAACACACAAAATATCCGGGAGGCGGAGCAAAGTCGGGATTTCATTTTGGATTATCTTCTGTGGAGAAGAGCGCTAGCAGCCCCCTCCGTTTGTGGCGCTCCTTCTTCCTCCTATTTATTCATCTTCCCTTTCCTCCAACTCTTCTTCCTGCAACTAATCGGCGCGGCCACAAGGGGGCAGTTTCTCTCAGCATTGTGTGTGTGTGTGTGTGTGTGTGTGTGTGTGTGCAGGGGGGGGCACACAGATGCAGACAAGAAAGGTGGATCGTTTTACCCCCCAACACACACACACACACACACACACACACGCAGAGTCCATTACCCAGATGACATTACTCGTGCTCAAACGCCATTGTGCGCCCTCATTGCTCAGCGAGCCACTTAATGACGTGGAATCATTTAAAACTAACGTTCCCCCTTTTGTTTTGTTTTTTCACCTTTTTTTTTTTTTTTATGCTTTCACGATTCAACACGACGGACCCGCCCTCCCCACCCACCTCCCGCCATGAATTTTCCAGAAGACGCGCACACAATGCCAATTACCCGCCCTCTTATTTCAAACTAATCCCATAGTTCATTAAGCCCTTTTTCTTATTTTGATAAATTGGGAAATGACGGCGGCGAGGAGAGCGCCGCGGGCCGTCACCCCCCCCCACCCCCCTTTTCCCACCTCCCGAGGCCCCTGCAAATTTTTTTTTTTTTTCTCCGACGTGAAGGTTCCACCCGCTGATGAAATTTTAAAAAAAAAAATTTAAATTTAAACATCCAAATGCATGCCACCCCCCTTCCCCCCCCCCGTCTGGCTTGTGCGGTGGCCATTTGCGCGCGGTTCCCTCCAGGGAGAGGTCTTCATTATGCGCTTCTTAAGGAGACTTTATTTGATTTGACAAGATTTTATTTTGAAGGGGGGCCAGGCTTAAAAGGTTCCCACCGTAGACCCGCTCTGAAACCCCCCCACGGACCCCCCGAAAGCCCCCCCACCCCCCCAGCCCCGGTCCTCATAATCCCCCGCCGTAAAAGGGAGGAAAATATGTAGACTTTATTTTCACTTGGCTGGGCGAAGCTCACGCTGGGGTGGTTGGTGGGGCGTGGAGGAGTTTGGGGGGGGTTAACTCTTTGTTAGTCACGTTGTTCCAGCTGTGGGAATTCAAAAAAAAAAAACAAAAAAAAAAAAACAGTCATTTGAGTGAAAATTGAAAACAATAAAATGTTTCGAAAGTGCAACGCCGAATAGCGCGCTTTTAACGTGATGTGAAAGCTAGCTGCGCTTATTCCTGCAAAAGCTGCGGTTGCTTAATGCCGTTTTTTTTTTTTTTTTGGGGTCGGGCTCGGGAGGGTGGATGGACTTCCCTTCTTTGTCCCCGAGAATCACAGAAAACAATCATATTTCAGCGAGGTTTATTTTTGTCTGTTTAAAGCAAATCCAATTTGTTTGGCCGCTTTAGTCTGTGTGTGTGTGTGTGTGTGTGTGTGTGTGTGTGTGTGAGACGCTGGATGAGCTGCATGGGGGCCCCTCTGGTCCTAGCTGGCTGCACAGAGGGTTCGGCTTAGCCTCAGACAGAGCCTCCGGTCTTTATGCTGAGTTAAAGAATCTCTGCCTCATCGCCACTGTTCTGATAGGGATTTATCCAAAAAGGAAAGAATCTGGAGTGCAAATATAGACTTTTAAAATTGGCATTAAAAAGTAAAAAAAGAGAGTGAATGGTTGTTTGTTTGAATTGTGTTTGAATGAAGGGTGGATGGTATGAAGGCTTACATGTGAACCTGCCATCTATCCAGGGTGAACCCGCCTGTACCACCCAATGATAGTAGACTCTGAATGAATGAATGAAAGAATGAAATCCAAAATTCAAAAAATGCAAATTCATGCAAATTCAAAAAATTTTAATTTCAAAATGTTACAATCGAGGGGATTTCGAATTCTCATGTAGCAAAACGTGACCCCCCATATCCCCAATTTTGGGTTCATCCTCACCCAGTTCTTCTGTGGTTATCAAAGCGCCTCTGTTTTTTTCTTCTTCTTCTACTCATATCCACATAGCCTTCCCGCCATGTCCGTGCACGTCCGTCCACTCGTCACAAAATCGTCCCGCTTGCCCCCCGACCCCCCCGCCCGCCCACGGAAACGCCAAACGTCCGCATCTGACGCTCTTTCGGCGCCAAAACCAGAGTTAGAACCCCCCTCCCCACACTCCTGTGGGTGAATGTGCTACAGAAACGTGTATTTGCCTTACCTTTTAAATGCAGGTCTGAATGAATACCTGGAGTGAGAAAAGAGTGAGAGGGTGAGAGCGAGGGGGGTGAGGCGTGAGGTGAGGACGAGAAAAATGCCGAATAGGAAGCACAGTGCTCCAGCCTCGGTTGGTTGGCAAAGGAAAAGGATGACAAGCGGTAGCAAAGAAAAGACTGTTCATGCAATGCTTGTTGGGAGAAAGTAATGTTCCTTTTAAAGCTCACTGATTGGTCGAAATGTTTTAAAGCCGACATTTTTTTTTTTTTTTTTTCCTCTTCCTGTTGGCTAACCCTTCAGCGCCAATATCTATTAGCTCATTCAAGGGTCTCTGCATGAACACGCCCCCTCTTCCTGATCCCCCATCGCCCCTTTTCACATTCCCCCAAAAAAGCATACAAGTTTGGGGCTCAGGAGTGTGTTTTCTAGAAGCAGCGGTCAGGACGTGGTTCTAGACCCAAGTACGGGGAACACGGGCTGCCAACTCATCATGCATGTAAAACGCCCAAGACCCCCCCCCCCCCCCCCCCCCCGGCTTCTCACCCGGACGCGTCAGTGTTATTTTAGCCATCCTTGCCGAGATGTTTTCTTAGGAACCAAAGTTGACTTCTTTTGTTTCTTTTGTTGTTATTTTTTTTCTTCTGTTCTCATGATGCAAATGTCGATGTTTGTTCCATGTACGTGCCTTGAGGTTGAACTTACAATGTAAAGTCCTTGAAACCTTTAAATGTTTTTGCACAAACTGTAAATACTTCGGTGAAGCTTTTCCTTTTTTTTTTTTTTTTTTTTGAAAATAAAAGAGCCATTGGATTTGATCGATTGCCCCTTTTCATTTTCTGAAATTCACCTTTTTGTGTGACCTCCCCTCCCCGTCCCTACTGTGTCCTTTTCCGGTTGGAGCTTTGCATACGTACCCCCGCCCTTGCAGGTTATTCTCTGATTTCTGCGCCACAATCCTGATACACAACCCATGTAGCCGCCGCAGACTAGCGTTCAGCTGTCCGAAAAATCCAGACTGCTCACTCAATGTGCTCAAGTGGAACAAAAAAAAATCTCAGAATGATTTTTCTTCTTCTTCTTTCTTTGTCCAGACTCTTGCACTTTACCAACTCTTCCCCCGCCCCCTTTCGACCGCATCCCATAGAATGTAACCCCTCTGGAACCCGTTCCTTAGTAAATGACGTGATGACAGAATGCAAGAGTCCATTCTGGCGGGAAATTTGGGTATTTTTGCCCAAAATGCCATTTGTCTTGGCGCCGTGCTGAGAGGGGCAACTTGGCTGTAAAGGCTCATTTTTGTTCATGCTACGTACGCCAACAGGTGCGCCTGTTTCAAACTTTGCCAAACGTCGACGCTCATTTACCTGCCATGCAAACCGTGCATCTCCGTGGCTGTCAAGCAGTACATCCACCGGAGGGCATTGCGGAGTGCGGTGTTCAGCTCCAAGTTCCATTTCAGACCAAAACTAACAGGGCGATGGCGGAGAAGCTGGTGACGATGGATTTTCAGACGCCATGAATACGTGGTGACATGTGAAATTCTTCTCCCTGGTTACATGGATGCCGTGTTTGTCTTCTTGTTCTTCTTCTTGTCCGTTCCTCTCCACTGGTCACACTTGAGCATACAAGTCTGCGCCTTCTGGCGGTGCTGCGTTTGGCTAGGCAACTACGAGCTTCCGATAATGTGCAGGATAATGCAGGAAATGAACGTATTAGACGGACAGCAGTTTTAATAGGCATAAATGTGCCTTAATTTTGTGTTATTGAAATATTTGTAATATTTTAATATCAATCAGAACTGGGTTTCGTTCTTAGCCTTTACATTTGTGAATGCTCAGAAACTCGCCTCTGATAATTTAAACAGTAATTCCTGTCAGCCACCAAATAACAAAATAATAATCAGCCTTTCTTATGCCGCCCATACAGGGAAATCATATTTTTATTAACTAATTACTGTAGATTAATTGATATAAATATCTTTTTTTTTACCTTGTTTATGCGTTTCCCATGCAGTATTTATTGCTTTGTTTGTGATGTAAGTGAGTGATTGATACGCTGTCCGGCTCTGAGCGTAGCGTGTGTGTGTGTGTGTGTGTGTGTGTGTGTGACGTGTGGACACAGCTTCCGACAGAGTTGCGGCGTCAACGTTTCCCCGGCTCAATGTTTCCGATTGGGGTTAAAGGTTTAACACCGGCGAGCGCCGTAGCCCTCGCGGCGTTCCCATCAGGAGCCACATAAATCCAGGGGCCGCTCAGCTCTCGGAGCGTCGAATCCTCCGGGGTTTGCCGTCGTCCGTCCGGCCGGCGGTGCTGTTTACCCCCCACCCGCTCACGTCATGGCAACTGCGCGGTGACCTTCTGTCGGCTTTGTTTACGATCTTCAACCCACCCACGGACTGCAAAACTCTCCCCCTGTTCCCACTTCACTCGAACACTAAAATACTAGATCAGGTATTATCTTATTGGCAGTGGGCAGCGCTTCCGCCTCACAACAAGAAACCTCTGGTTTGATTCTGGGTCTCCAGTTTCTCCACGTCTGCGTGGTTTTCCTGAAAAAAATACGCTGTTTATTGGAGACAGTAAATTACCTGGAAGTGTGAATGACAGGATGAATGTTTGTGTCTCTATATGTCGTGTGAATGAGTAAATTAATGGTTGTATTTCGTGATATAATGTGAAAATTGAGAGAGGGAATGCTAGTTTGTCAATGTGATTTGTTTATATGACGTGTGGATGAGAAAGTGAACGGTTGCATGTTTCTATATGATGGTTGAATGAATGAATGAATGGTTTTATGTCTCTACACTTTCCATGTTTGTGTTTTTATTTGATGAGTGGAGGAACGGTTGCATGTCTCGTGCGTGAATAGCTTCCGGTGTGAGGTAACCCTGCCTCTCCCCTGACGACAGCTGTGATTGGCTCCACCCCTGAACACTTTGAAAGCAGGACAATTGGTATAGACAATGAATGAATGAATGAATGAATGAATGAATGAATGAATGAATTATTATAGAATCAAAATTGTAGCTTGTGGAGTTTTCTCACAGTGACAATGTATGAAGATGTGCTACATGAGAACTACCACTTCTTTCCCTGTGGGCTCTGTATCCTCGTCTCTCACACCAATTGACTTCATATCCTCTTTCACTTCATCCATAAAACTTCTCTATGGTCTTCCTCAAGACCTCCTGCCTGGCAGCTCCACCTTCAGCAACCTTGTACCCAGATCTTCACCATAGTTTGGACATGAACAGAGGAGTACTCATGTCCAAACCATCTTAGTCAGCACTTCGTCTCGGTCATACATGTCCTGCACCCCTGTGACAAATTCCTCTTTTCCTTTGGGCTTTTCCCTTCAGGGGTCGCCACAGCAAATCAACCTTCTCTATCTAACCCTATTCTCTGTCTCCTTGTCTCTCACACCAACTAACTTCATATCCTAACTCACTTTATCCATAAACATTCTCATTGGTCTTCCTCTAGGCCTCCTGCCTGGCAGCTCCACCTTCAGCATCTGGTTACCAAAATATTCAGTCTCCCTCCTCTGTACGTGACCCAATCATCTCAGTCTGATGTGCTGCATGACAACAACAAATTAAATTACCAGCTGTCTAAATTTGTGTTTTTCGGACGATGTTTTCCAGATTTTTGCACCGTTCTTCGAACCCGCCTGGCGTCTCCCACACCCTGTGGTTTCGTCCATCCCAAAAAGTTCTGCCGGCACCGAAATATCCTTCCGATAGATATCTGTTTGACGGTTTCCTGCCCGGGCTGATGCATCTTTCATGCCTGTTTTGAATTGAAGATGCATTATTGGAATGAATTGAATATAATATTAATAGCCATATTTTATTCATCGTATTGTCACCTCAAAGTAGGGAGTGTGTTTGTTAAATTGCTGGGAACTGGTGCTCATTTCCACTGATCCCGCCCTTTTTCCATCTGGAGATTGAAGAAAGATTGTTTTTGTACTGATACCTCAGCCGCGGTTTATTTAACAAAAAAAAAAAAAAAAAAAAAAGTCTTCATTTTTCTTGTCGTCTCTTGACCGTCAGTCTGTTTTTTATTCATTTTTTTTCTTTTCCGCGCATCCTCTTAACCGCTAGCCCGGAAAGAAAACACACGCGCGAACAGACAAAACAGTGGCAGATACAGAAGAAAATAAATGAAAACAAAATGGAGAACACGTGTTCGGAATTGAGAAAACATGTTTGCGAATACTTCGGTGTCGGCTCAGATGCGTCGCCCAGAGTCCACATCGCCCCAGCGGTTCAATTTGCATGTTTGCGGGCTGACGATATTTCAGCGCCTGTATTTGGTTTGAAAACTCAACAAGTTAGTGGATTATCGACTATTGTTACAATAATTGCGATTCTTTGTGCGCAACCGGTTAGCGCTTCCGCCTCATAGCAAGAAGGTCCCTGATTGGATCTCTGCCTTTCTCTGTAGAGTCTCCATGTTCCCTTCATTGTCCAAATGTGTGAATGAGTGGGTTGTTTGTCTCTATGTGACATTTAAACAAAACTCTGTCCTGTGTGTCTCTATATGATGAGTGAACAAATGGTTTTATGTCTCTGTGATGAGTGAATGACTGGGTGAATGATGGTTTCTCACCCAGTGAGAGCTAAATGAATGAAAGGATGAAACAATGAAAAACAGTCATAGAAATGAAATATAACAGCTGAATTTTTGGCCTCATGTCAACCCCTTTGCTGAAGAACTTTGGATGAAAGTTATTATCATCCATCCATCCATCTATTGTAATGGAACCAGGGTCCTTCGTGCTAACCACTGCGTTTCATTATTTTTATAATAATAATAATAATAGAAATAACAATTATTATTATTATTATTATTATTATTATTATTATTATTATTATTATTATTATTATTGTTGTTGTTATTAGTGTTATTATTATCACCGTCATCATCACCATTGTTAACATTATTAATACTATTATTATTATCACCATTATTATCACCATTGGTTACATTATTACTATTGTTATTATTATCACCATTATCATCATCCCCATTTTTATTATTATTATTAGCATTATTATTACTATTAGCGTTATTATTTTTAGCGTTATTATTATCCATCCATCCATCCATCTATTGCAAACTAACCAGGGTCCTTTGTGTTGCGAGGCTAAAGTGCTACCCACTGCATATCATTATTATTATTATTATTATTATTATTGTTATTGTTATTTTTATCATTATCACCATTATGATCATCACCATTTTTATTATTATTATTGTTGTTTGAATTGTCAGGCGTACTGTATCAATTTTGAAAAATATATGTTGTCGTACTTTCTCTTTATTTTCTCCATTAGGTGACCCCGGTGAACTGTCAGCTGTTAGCGTGGAGGCGCGATCGTCCTTCACCAGCTCTTTGCTCGGCTTGGGTTTGTTTCAGGTTGGGATATCAATTGCGAGTCGCAACCAGGGTTGATTTTTTTTTTTCTCACATTTGCGTTTCCTCGCAGCGGCGTTCGTCGAAACGCCGCTTAGCCTTGTGATTGGTTTACACAGCAGGCGTTAACTCAGAGTCATTTCTTTTTTCAAGTCTCCACTTTGGGACATTCTGATCAGGCACCGAGCGGCGAACATCCACGCCCGGCAGGAGCGGCTGCTTTCTCAGCTCGTCCTCGTGATGCTCGCACCCTCCAACCCGACCAGGAAGAATGTAACCGCAGACCGAATGCAGGTGAGGCCTTTTCCATGTTGAAGCACCGGATTTCTGCTGCACCGTCAAAACGTCCGCCGCTTTTAGATCCGTGCGTTTATCAGCTATTTTTGTCTAAGCGCTTGTCAATCGGTGGGGATTGGGGAGGCTGATTTAGATGCAAATTAAATTTCTCCTCCCAGTTTTTGGATCGCACCGTCAAAGATTACGGCGCTTTCTATGTCTTCGGCGCCACGGCGATAAGTCACCGCACCTCCCCATGGGGTTATTTAAATATTTACACATGCCGATTGTTCGCCTCTCTTTCACGGGTTATCTGAAATGTGGCTCGCCAGATGTTCGGGTCCTAATTGGTGGCAAATGAGGTTTTTGTGTTCTTTTTTTTTTTTTTTTGTCTTCCGAAGCCGTCGCCTCACTGCCAGGAACGCTCCGCCGCCAAATGTGCCAAATTATCATGATAATTGTTATTATTACTTTTAGGTCTTACAGGTCCGGTTACAACGTTTGTGTAGCGACCTCATCACATTTGATTGTGATATTCATATTGCCGTTGCTTTTCTTTTTTTCCACATTTGTTTTCTGATTTGTTTTCTTTTAGTTTTATTCATTCATTCATTCATTCATTCATTCATTATCTGAGTCTTTCCCTGTCGTCACTGGCTAAGAAGCAACATTCACCCTTGACTGGTCGACACTCTATCACAGGGCCACATATCGAGAAACACAACGATCCACTCTCTCATTCATAAATGATCGAGACATAAAGCCATTCACTCGTTCATTCGCACGCTCACCTTCTCTTTCTGGAAAATGTGGAAACCCGAAGAACCTGGAAGAAACCCATGCAGACACCAGGAGGACATGGAGAACCCAACCCAAAAGCCCCATACCCACCAGAATGAATGAATGAATTTTCATTTATTTTATTTTATCTTATTTTATTTGAGGTCATGCATAGTTTACACAATTATTTAATTTAATTTCATTTAATTCCTGATGACCAAGGACCACCCATTGACTTTCAGCCTCTAATTTGTTTTCCTTCCTCTTTTCTAATTCTTTGGATTTCCAGGTTTAGATTTATTGAATTAATATCTGACTGATGTGCATTATATTAATTGTATAATATATAATCATAATATTAAAATAATATATTAAATTATAACAATACATTATATATACACTGCTCAAAGAAATAAAGGGAACACTTAAAAAACACATCCTAGATCTAAATGAATGAAATATTCTTATGAAATGCATTGCTCTTTACACAGTTGAATGTGCTGACAACAAAATCACACAAAAATGATCAATGGAAATCAATTGTATCAACCCATGGAGGTCTGGATAAGAATCACACTCAAAATTAAAGTGTAAAAACAAACTCCAGGCTGATCCAACTTTGATGTAATGTCCTTAAAACAAGTCAAAATGAATCTGTGTTGCTTCCTGAGTGGACACTATGATTTCACAGAAGTGAGATTGACTTGGAGTTACATTGTGTTGTTCAAGTGTTCCCTTTATTTTTTTGAGCAGTATATATATAATATATTAAATATATTACATTTTAATAATTATATATAGTTATATTATTATATTAATTTTGAAATCGCTGTTTTCTTTTTACATATTTTCTACAAAACCATTTTAGGTCTGTCTTCACATGGCCTCAAAACCGTACGTGGATTAAGCAGGCTGAAATATATTCTGGAATAATCTAATCCAGCATGCGAACCATGCATGACTTAAAAAAAAAAAAAAAAGGAAATGCATGAAATAAGACCTCTTTAGCTCCAGAAATATATTTTCAGCTCGGCCTTGGACTTGATTAAATTGTCTCTCACACACACACACACACACACACACACACACACACACACACACACACACACACTTTATATATTGTATGTACCCATGTAGTATTTACTGACATGTCTTTTTTTTTTTTTTCTCCTAGAACTACAAGGAAGGCGCGTGCATTTATCATCGTTTGAACGCCGCCGCCACCGCCGTCCTTGTGTTTTCGGTCACGCTCTCATCTTCCCGACAGTCCGAGGAGGAGCGAGCAGATGGCGGCGAGGCGAGATAAGTGCGGCCGTGTTTCACTTAAGTTAAAATGTGTGACGACAGACTCAAAGATTGATAAAAGCACACTGCTCTTCTTGAGGAGGAGGAGGAGGCATGCAGAAGTATCAGTTGAATGCACTTTGTGAAATCAAAATAGAACATTTGCAAGGTGGCAAAGTAAACACTGATTTATTAATGTGTAACTAACTCTTAGAGATCATCTGATGTTGGGTTCTTCCTTTTTTTTTTCATTTTGTTTATCATTAACTTGAAGCCTCTCTCTGTTCATCGGAGTGTAAATCAATAAATCCAATCAAAGAAAATACCATCAGCTCCCAGAGGAACACAAACAGGACTTTGAGGTTTATCCATGGGTCCATTCATTCATTCATTCATTATCTATAGTGCACATTCTGCACTCACGGTTGCCGGGGATCTGGAAGCCTTTCCCAACCGGCACTGGGAGAAAGGTGGCTCGATCATAAACATAAAACCGTTCACTCTCACATCCACACGTCGACCTTTCACTCTCTCATTCACAGGTTAAACAGGAATATAACACTATTCAACCTCTCATTCATTAGTCTTATGGAGAAATAAGACCAGTTCAAAAGCCATTAAGGGACGTATGGGCCATTTCATTCACACATCTGTACAATGTGGGTCTCCGAAAAAATCAAACCAGATGCTTAATTTCATTTAAATTAATTTAAATTAATTGTATTTTATTTTATTTTATTTTATTTTATTTTATTTTATTTTATTTTATTTTATTTTATTTTATTTTATTTATTCATTATTTTTCATTTAACTGTATTATATTTTATTTAAGTTAGGAATCCATCCGGGGATCTTCTTTCTAAAGACAACATTTTAATTCAATTTAATCACATTACTGTAATTCAGTTTATCTACTATCTCCATATTGCATTGGTTGGTGCATAAAATTAGTTTTGCTAAAAAATAGCCTTAAAGTGGAAGTTCCCCCAATAGTGGCCGAATACACGGGACATAATTTCACCGTGGAGTAAAATGAAATGGCAATGATGATGATGATGATAATCCAGGGAAATACGTGGAGCAAATACACCCTGCTTCGTCAACAGCGCACGTCAGCGGCTGTGAATGCACTTCCATACAGTCAATTCATTTTTATTTTTTATTTTTTCTAAATGCGTGTAACGATCGGAATCAAGTCTGGTTTTGTTTAGCGTCTGGTGGTAATCGAAGCGGAGCTCTACAAAGAGCAGCAGCCAGTCTGAAAGCCAGACACACTCACATATAAATATATTTATATATGTGTCTGTATGTGTGTGTGTGTGTGTGTGTATGTGTGTATACATATACTTTCATACATGTATGTATACTTTCATGTCTTCATACTGCTCAAAAAAATAAAGGGAACACTTGGAGTGTTGTTTAAGTGTTCCCTTTACTTTTTTGCACACTGTATATATATATATGTATATATATATATATATATATATATATATATTTTTTTTTTTGTGATGTTGAACAGCCGCATCCTTGAGAAGGAGTGGCCAATCGAAACAACGGAGGCGTCCTCTGCGCAGTTTTATTTATTTTCCACACTAACGACATGTTTTTCCCCGAGCCGCACATCTACCCCTTTGGTTGTTTACACGAAAAACGCATGCGAACACTTATTTGTATGCTAATTGGATGTCTCTCCATCGGTGGCGCAAGATCGTCGCCCGAGCTCTTATCACGGGGAAGGTGATTTCTCCAAGCACATCAATGTATACGGTTTATAATTGCCGTGGATCTTCAATACCTACGTGGCTCGGTTCCTTGATTGAAAGGATTCGCGTTTCCACCCTCCATATGCTGTGTTAATCTGGCAGCAAAGAAAAGCGCGGCTTCCTAAAGGAAGGCAGAACCGCTCGATACGACTCACCTCTCCGGCGCATCGGCGCTGCGACTTTTCCGATAAAAAGTCGTCCGTAGGTGGAAGCGTCCGTCGGTCCCTCCTCCTGCACCTCGCGGGCCAGTTTCGACTGCCTCTCCTTGAACTCCGAGACCACTCGTGCCGGGAAGTCGCAATCTCAGGCGTGGCGGCGCGGCCGTGACCTCCGGCGCAAACTGCCGTCTGGCCGGATCCGTAACGAATGACGGCGGTGATGAATAGCGACGCCGAAAACGTGTTTTTTTTCCAGAGGCGAGGAAGAGGAAACTGTTTTACGGTCATACGAGTCGCCGCGCCAGGACTCCGACACGGGAGACCTTTATTGGCCTTATAAATCTGCAGATGGCACAATATGAGGAGAAGGTGGACCGCTTAGAGAGCTTATTATTCCTAGTTTTGTATGAGGAGACAAACTGGAGACCCCGGTTTTTAAAGGGGACTGTTCCGTTCAGGAACACCTCGCAGTTCCTCAAGCGCCCGTTTCCATGTTTATGTAAAACAGCTTTGATAAAACTTTGCAGACAAGCTTATTCCCCAAATCTGGAATGCACCTTCGTGAGTGGGAATTTTTAAAATGGGGTTTGCATCGAGGGCCCGGCAAGATTCCCACTACAACGTGCAGGCGGTTCACTGGAGACCAAAGTGTGCTAAAAGAGTGAATGGTGTCTCGAAGTGAAGTAGGAACGAAGGGGCAGAAGTTGTATGTCTGAGATCGACTGACAACCGGTTGGGTGAACGCCCGACGCCAGTTGGGATAACTTTCACCCGGCGACTCTTAGAGAAGGATGAGCACCAAAGAAAATGAATGAATGACCAACTTCTCATGTTATCCAAGCTTACAAGAACAAAGTTAAAGAGGCAGCACATCTGCCTTCAAGTTATTGTGATGTTTTCATTGAACTGCGGGGCTGTGGCTCAGTTGGTAGAGAGCAGGAGGGGGTCGCCCTCAACCAGAAGGTTGGCGTTCGGATTCCCAGCTTGAGGTTTCCTTGGGAAAGACTCAGAACCACCCAGTTGATCTTGAAGAAGTGGTTAGCGCCTTTGCATTGCAGCTCCGGCACCTTTGCTGGTGTTTGTGAATGGGTGAATGCAATTCAGTGAAAAGTGCCCATTTAACTTAAATGTGTTGTGTTGTTGTGATAGCATTAGTTCCACGTCCTACCAGGGCCTGATATTATTATGTATTTTTAAAAAAAATCTACAGTTGAAATCAAGTTTTACAGTCAAGCTGCAACTTTTTAATAAAACACAGCCAACATATTGATTTTTATTTTATTTATATGACCAGTCTATGTCTATTTTATTTATATGAAGCCTTGTGTAATTGTAATACTTGGAGTTAAGGCTGTAAACTAACTGTAAACAAGAACCCCAAACCCCCAAACACACACACACACACACACACACACAGTACATGCACACCCACTAGCGCAACCAAAAAAGGGAAATGTCAAAAGTAATCAAAATTAACAGTTTCTTTTTAACCATCATGGAAAAATAGCAGCTGTACCAACTCTACCAGACACATGTACGATATGACTGATCGTTACCCGGGTAACCACCGCTCAAGCTTCCATCGATGGAAAGATTGAGTCCCGGGCAGAAATGGCAAGTTGAGCTCGGGTCACGGTGCGCTGGGATTTCCGAATTACTCATTAAGTTATTAGCTGGATGAAAACATTTCAATTATTAGTTGTTTATTTGTGAGCCTGGTGGCTTGTGCTAGCCCTGGTTAGCATTATTTACTAATCCAAAACTGCAGTGGAACAAATTCAGGAAAATTCGATGTTTTCGTGATTTATTTCGGAAATATATAAATAGTTAAATAGCCCGACTTTCCGAATGCTCTGTTCGTGACATCCAGAAAAACTCTGAATATTTACTTTTTCCCACCTGCTTCCTGACGACCCAAAAAAACTTGTTTCCAGGTCTTAATTAGTTTTGTTTTTTTTTCACTCCAGTCTCCATTTTAATTCCTTCCCGTGGAACATGTGCTTCCCAGAACAAATCTTTTTGGTCCCAAACAAATATTTCCATCTAAATCGGGAGCTCATTAGACTCTGGCGTATCCACCGAGGACACCGAATTACAAATTGATTTCCCTATATTTGGACCATAAAAGCGGAGTGCATCAGCATTTCAGAGGACGAACGTCGCATTCGAGATCAGCTCGGCGGTTAGAGCGCCGTCGAATTAAACAGACACGGCGAACACGCTGTTAACAACTCCCGCTACCCCCAGCTCTCCTCTCCCTTCGCCGCCTCCCTGGGTTTATGTAGCGTAGACAAAAAGCAGCTGCGGCCTGAGATCCCACGAGAAAGCCCGAGGGAAAGTGCCGCTGTGGCGAGGCGGGGTGCTGGCGGCGTCGGCGAGGGGCGTTAGCTAAACAGAAAAACATAGAGGAGTCCACCTGGGACGAAAGGGAGATGCCCCTTTTGGAACGCAGCTCCCGGGGAACCGCGGCTCGGCGGCGTTTAAGCGTCACGGCGAGCGGTTGTTGCGAGCGCCGGGTCCAGAAGTTCACATGGCATGCTAATGACTTGGAACGCCGACAAGCCGATCGGAGGCTCAAACTGCCAATTACGCGGACGCCACAGACGCCACCGGCATTCCAGGCCAGACCATCTGACAGCGCTCAGGCTTGGCCCGCGGATCCCGGCACCTCCGCGGGACGTTGAGACAGTCCAGAGGCGAGCCAACAGCCGCAGACTTCTCTGAGAAATGACGCAGCTGCCGGTTCGGTACCGAGCCCCGCGGGTCAATCAATCACGCCGCCTTCCGCTCGGAGCCGCCTCCCCGCGTCTCACTTATCGGCGCAGTCCGACGCCCGGCCAGAACGATCGTCCGCGAACGCGTAAACAACCGGCGAGAAGAGGGGTAGAGGAAGAAACACGAGGGGACCTGCTTAGCGTTAAAGTTACATTAATTCAGCAATGTGGAAGGAATTCAGCGGCTATTAAAATGCTTTTTATAGACCCGGCGCTTTAGCCCGACTTGTGCCAGTTTAAATATCCCTGGTTTGAATTACGATGAATCGGTTTAATGTGTCTGTTCATTCTTTTTTTTTTTTCTCCCCCGGACTGAGGGGAAAAAAAAAAAAAAGGCCCGAATCGAGACAAATTGAGAATATACTGCATAATATATTGCGATGTTTGACTAAACCGCGTTTGACGGCAGCGTACGTGCAGAATGTAGGGGGGGGTTGGTGATCCCAGTTGGCATGTTTTTGTCTGGTAGCGAGAGGCACATGCTCGGTCTTCTCCGCCGGCCCGTTGTCTGGAAGCCATTCCGGCGCAGCTCTGGATTCATGTTTATCTTTTCATTAAGCCCGAGAGCGCAGCCTCGCCGGTCCCTGATTTGTCGGGTATTTGTCCGGATTCGTGTGACCCCGATCCCGCAAGCCTCCTTAGCACCGACGCAAAGAGGCGTCGCCGCGACACGTGTATCGTTTGACTTATCTGCATTTTTGATCCTTTGAGTATCCCGATAAATTACCGACCGCATCGTCTATGTAACGCTAACCTCTCTAATCCTTGCTAATGTGATGTCTGGAACCGCTTCTTTTTGGCAAGGCGTCCCGACGTCTAGGGCTCGGGATGATGAGCGGCTGGTTTTCTTTTGGGGTCGCCGGTTCTTGAGTGGAATCGGGTCTCTGGAATCGTTCGCCATCTGTCATCTGCCAGCCGTCGGATCGCCCGACCATCGCCGCGGTTGAAAACGTTGACTTGCGGTTGAGACCGACCCAATGGTTTCGGCAGATTTGTTCACGACCTGATGAGGACTCATAAGGGACACGATTGGACGAACCAGCCGAGCGCAACTCAAGAGTCACCATGTCCATGACAGCGATGGTTTCAGAATCAGAAGAAACTTTATTTGTCCCCCAGGGTCAATTGGGGGGCCAATAGGGGTAGCAGGAAATAAATGGGTGAATATATAGATATAAGATAAGATAAGATAAGATAAGATAAGATAAGATAAGATAAGATAAGATAAGATAAGATAAGATTATTAATCTCCATGGGGGAAATTCTTTTGTCACAGCCGCATAACAGTTATAGTATCAATAAATACAAATGAAAATAGAAATATAACTATCAATAGAGAGACAATTAGAAGAAAATTAGAAGACAATTACAAGACAATTAGAAACTAGCAAAAGACATCCACAAATAAATAGACAGCAGGGAGAACAACAACGACAAGGATAAGAATGGACGACAGAATGGGAAACAAAACACCAACGGAAAAAATAGACAACCTAGATAATATAGATAATATAGATACAGGGATCACTCGCTATAAAACGGTTTACTTTTCACGATTTCGCTACTTCACGGATTTGCATTGTGCATTGTGCTCTGTATTCTGATTGGCTAAAAAGTCACTCCGCTTCTTCTCTACCTGTGCGTCAATAACGTTGCAGTTTAATATGTACACGTACGTAAAACAGCTTGCCTGGAATTGAGGAGTTGGACCTTCATCTCTCGGCAGCGGATTCTGGAAGTCCGGCTGTAAGATTTGGGACTGATCCGCGAGGATCTTTTTGCCTGTTTTTAGGATTTTACTGTCCTGGAAGCCAGTTATTTTGGAGCAGACCAAGATGGTGCGATTGTCGTGTTGGGTGATGGAATGGAACCAGCTGGTGAAGAAGGTCCTTACGTTCTCAATATAATAGAACGTGGTTTAAATGGTGAACTCGCATGTCGGACGCCTGTCTCGCTGTTGTTGGTACACCGATCTGCGTAGCTAATAGCGTAGCCCGGATCGGTTTCGTCTCCCGTCTTCACCGTTGTTTCGATATTCCCGGTACTTCCTCTCGTCTTCTTCTCCTGACGCCGCCCCCCTTTTCCCGCCTTCGAATTTTCATCGGCTGCCGAGGAGGTATGTTTCTAACGAACTCCCGTCCGGAGACGACTCTTTGTCTGACCGACGGCGAGTGAGGTCGAGCCTGGTAAAGTCGAGAATAGTGACGGAAAACATCTGCGTCCTCCTCTTTACGCGACAGACAGTTTCATTATACGTTTCTGTCAGAATGCGGCATTTTAAAAAAAATAAAAAAAACACGCGGAAGATCCGTAACTCTACCCGAGCATTTGTCCTTGTTATCCCTCCCGGACGTATGGCGCACAAGTGATGCTCAAGATTGACCTTTTCTTGTTTTTTTTTTTCATATTTTTATCGCCCCAAGCATTCCGCGCGTTCTCACCGCAACGGTCTGCCTTTTTTTTTTTTTTTTTACTTTGAAAACATTTCTGTTTGGAAAACATGACATTTTGTATCTTCTGTGCTTTTCTCGACGGCGGCGGTTATACATGAAATATAAAGCGCCGGGAAGCAGGGATAGTTGAAATGCCGCCACAAAAATGCGTCCCTCCGGAAATTGTGGAATGGTTGCCTTTCTGCGCACATACATTAAGACAGTTGTGTATTACCTGTGATTGCGGGAAAATAGCCCTGTAATGAAACCGCATTTGGAAAAAAAAAAAAAATTTAAAAAGACGTCTTTTTTTTAAGTTTTTCAAATGTAAATTCTCCAGCACTTTGAGCGGCAAATGTAATTCGGTTCCTTCTAAATTCAGCAACGCGGAAAAATAAAACGCTTATGGATTCATCCGTTCATTCATTATTTATAGCGCGTATCCTGCAGATACCGCCTATCTCCGCTGTCATTGGCTGAGAAGCCGGGTTCACCGAGGACCGGTCGCCGATTGATCGCAGTTCCACTGACGGAGACGCAACCGTTCACCCGATCTTATTGAAATCTTCCCGTCGTTGCAACCGGTATGATATCATATCGGGGCGAATCGTCTTTGATAAGAAATTCCAGTCCAGTTGCAGCGACAAGAAGATTGAGAACCTCCACGGACATTCACCCGATCGTCCACGCGTCATGGAGACAGACTGATCACTCCCTCTGATGAATTCTCTCATGGACAAAACCAAACATGCATTTTTGTATATTTATTAACCGCGATTTTATTCATAAACCGCTCTCATAGACTTTACATGTCATTGTGTTTATTCGTTTTGAGAAACGTACGACCAAGGATGAAGATTTACCCTGAATTTTCCACCTGAAGGAATAACACACAGCTTCACGTTGTCAGTTCGGGGGTTTTCCGTCTGGAGCACCTTTTCTGCCGGTAAACAAGCGTTAAACAAATACGAGCCAAGGCCAAAGTGTAACTCGCGTATACAACTTGTATAATGCGGACGTGCGAGAGAGCAGAATACAACCGCTATCGACGAAAGTTCATTTTCTCCCCGACGCGCGAGCGACGAAATCAACAGTGACAATTCAATTTTCTACGTTCCATGACTGGTCAGCCGTCCCCGCGGCCCCAAACCGCACACATCTGCTGATAAACGTCTCCACACACCGAGGAAAGTTGGTGCCAGAAGCAGTTTGCGCAGCATCTCTTTGACCTTGGCATGATTGCCTGTGAGGCACTTTAATTTAATCAGCTTCCCAAAGCTTGAAGCCGCGCTCATTGTTAAGGAGAGAAGGAGCGGAGACCACTTGGCACACACACACACACACACTCACACACACATATATGCACATGGAGGCGTACCCCGCTGCATGCTAAGGCAAGGTTAGTGACAGAGCAAAAGCTCCAGGGACTCCCGGGCCTCACATCCACACAAAGGCCAACAGACAGAGGACTTTGCCAGACATCTCCATCAAACAGCCCATCTCTAATTATGTCATCAATCAGGGACGGGATGATGGGCAGGTACTCAATTAATGGTCATCGGAATGCGATGCGGGGTCCCCGGGCGCCGCGCCATCCCTGTCATCCCGAGCGACGGGATTTACATACACATCAGTGCGCGGGGAGAATGCACGAGGCGGCGGCGTTGCGGGGGGTCGGGATGGGAAAAAGGCTAAAAATGCAGCTTATTTGAGAAAGCTCTCCTTCC
Source organism: Fistularia commersonii (assembly GCF_037954325.1). Classification (NCBI taxonomy): domain Eukaryota; kingdom Metazoa; phylum Chordata; class Actinopteri; order Syngnathiformes; family Fistulariidae; genus Fistularia; species Fistularia commersonii. The sequence goes on along the minus strand of NC_141319.1, from coordinate 4,644,200 downwards.
AACGGCGCTCCGAGGGATGACATGGAGGTTCTGCATCGCAGGTGTCACATCGGCATTATGGTTGAAAATATAAGCCGGTGTCATGTAAAATAAATGTAACCAACATAAGATAATTTATTGATCCCTATAGGAGAAATTCTCTTTGTCGCAGGAGTGCAACAATTACAGTATCAATAATTATGGGTATAAATAGATAGCAATAGAAGATCATAAATAAATAGACAGCAGAGTGAACAACAGCAATAAGAATAGACAACAGAATGAGCAAAAAAAATAACTAATAATAAATAATAATGATTAATTTTGTTAAATTTAATAAAAAATAATTTATTACTCATTCAAATCCAAAATGTTACAAATGCATTGGTGTAGATTGAAAAAAAAAAAAGGACGTATCTAGCTGCTCTATTACAACATAAATCACTTTATATTGGCAGATTAAGAACACATTTCTCCAATCAATCATTGACAGAACTAAAGGACTGTCTCAGAAAATTAGAATATTGTATTAAAGTTCTTTATCTTCTGTAATGCAATTAAAAAAAAACAAAAAAATACTTTTTCATGATATTCTAATATTTTGAGATTTTTGAGTTTTCTTAAGATATAAGCCATACTCAGCAATATGGAAATAATAAAAGGCTTGCAATATTTCAGTTGATTTGTAATGAATCCAGAAAATATGACATTTTTGTTTTTGTCATTGCATTACAGAAGATAAAGAAATTCATCACAACATTCTAATTTTCTGAGACAGTCTTGTAAGTGAAAGAGGAAAAATATCATCCAACACTAGTTATGACATTAACTTTGCTCAAAACCTTTTGTCACAATTGAGAATGTAGACTTTTACAAAAACAAATAGCTGCACACAGCCTTGCAGATTCGTCTGCATCAATACACTAAAAACATTTACATCTTTATACTTAAGACCTGAAGACACTTTATAGCCTTGACTTGTTACTTTGACACTTTAATGTTTTATTTGTATTTCTTACTCTCCCCCCTTTTAATAATATTTATACAATTCCCTACTATTATTTATCATTGTCATGTTTCACTTGAAACTCTTGCATAACAATTTCCTTCGGGATAAATAAAGTTGTTCTTATTCTTATTCTTATTCTTATTCTTATTCTTATTCTTATTCTTATTCTCATTGCTGCACATGTTTATGCATATATGTGATATATAATCTAATGGCAGGATGTCATCACATCACGGCTAACATGATTGGCATGAATGAGTTTGACTCATTTATTTTCAGACATTTTAAGACCTTCTCGACACATAAAATGATGTCGCGGGCTGTATTTGACTTCGACACGTGTTCTGCACGGTTCCACACTTGTTCTACACCTGCAGTGTGTCTTTCTGGGTGGAGTTGGCGTTTTATCTGCGTGGCGGATCGTCCAAATCGTACGGACGCGTGACCGACAACGGTCGCACGTTTCGGTACGCGACCCTCGGATCCGCTGGCGGTTTAGTTGGATGAATGAATGGACTCGGAGGTTCAATGTTTAGTCTCTGAAGTCCAAAAATATGCAAGGGGTTAATTGAAAACAGGTGAACGTGAGTGGGAGCAGCTGTATCTCCGTGATTGACGGACGCAGCTCCGTGATCGGCGGGCCACCGGTCCGGGTTAAACCCCGTCTCTCGCCGCAGCCTCACATCCATGGATGGAAAATCCTTTCTCGCCGAATTGGTAGGTTCCTCGTACATTTCGCCGCCCGGGTGAAATGGTCTCGGCTTCATAGCTCCGGACAAAGACTCTCTGGCGATTCTCATCTTTACAGAACGTGAGCTCGTCCCTCGGATAAATTTCACACATGAATTTCCTCCATGAAATATTTATTTTGAAAATGAAGACGCCGCATCGGATTATTTAATCCCGCGACTGGGAAATCTGGGGACGCAGAATGAGGGTTTAATGAAGAGGTTCACGAATCGTACGACGCTTTCGGATGGTAAAATGTGGCCGGCATCCAGAAACGAGACCGTTAATTCGGGCAAAAAAATAAACATGAATCAAAAGAGTGGAGTTTCGCAAAACATCATAAAGCAGGGTTGCAAAAAGAACGGTTTGATATTTAATAGGACTGCATGGGCTTGTGCTTTTTTGCATGGAAAACGCACTTTCCTGCAGACGGTTTAGAAGACGAGCTACGCAAACCCCCCCCCCCCCCTCCGAAATAACCGAGACATCTGCTTTGACAGCTCTTCGGGTGGGTGGGAGGGAATCAACCATGTGTCTGGTAATTGCAAACGCTGGGGGAGCCGCCCCAGATGGCGCAGGCGAAGCGTACCATTTTACGTTCTTGTTAATCAATCGGCACCAAACCTGCGCAAATGACTTTGAAAATGAGGACCGACGTGACGAAAGGGGCAGAAATCTAAAAGGGATTCGAAACAATAAACGGTCCGAACCCGTTCACATCTTGTGGTTTGAAAGCGCTTTCCCGAGGAACTCTTTGAAGGTCTGGCGTTTTTATTGTTTTTTAATTGCAATTGGACGGCGAAGGGACCAAGGACCTCGGCCCCTCCAGCAGAGGTCTCAGACTCGCGGCCCTCGGAACAATATTTTGTGGCCCCCACCTGCCTGAAATCAAACTTTTTGTTAGTTTGGCCCACGCGTTTTTTTTTTCTCACATGTATCTGGGGGTTTTATACAGTGGGTTTAAAAAAAAAAAAAAAAAAAAAAACAACAAGAAAAAAATGAAAAATTAAATTTGCAATGTATTTTTTGTTTCAAAGTTTGAAAACGAAAGGATTTTTTGATGAAAAAACATCTGGTGACATTGTTAAAACAATCTTTTCTTATCTTATTTCTATAAAAAACACAAAAACGATAGCAAAAAAAATTGGCAAAATTAAAAGTATTGATTTAAGAATCAGAATAGCCTAGTAAACATTCTACATCCTCTTATACATGCTACCACTCCATTTTCTAATAAATTCTAGCTGCAAATTTTCCCACATTGACAAGATTTTCTCTTTTAACTCATCAATATTTTTAGTGTGTAATTTCATCAATTCTTTTTTAATATTAAATTTTAATATTAATTTCTCTTTTTTTTTTTTTTTTTTTTTTTTTTTTAGAGGAACAGTTCATTACATACAGAGATTTTTATACTTTACTTGTTTACCTTGTTTACACTAAAACTAAGGAAAAATTGGTGTTACTTCTACGTCATGATTTTGCTGGTTCGGCCCCCTTGACATCAAATTAGTTTGAAAAAGAGTTTGACACCCCCGTTCTAAAACCGTCTTAATTTATACACCATTGTGGGCTCTCGGCACAGTTCCGCAGGGAATCACGCGATATATGTGCTTGGTGATTGGTGGAACCCGTAACCCATCAGTAGATGCTTCTTGCAGAGCGCCATTTTTAAAAGTTGCAGTTACTCACTTACTCAGTCACAGAGGCAGGCCGACGAAAACGTCCAAACAGAGGGGGTTCCGGGGATGGCGGAGGAACCTTAACATTTCGGAGCAAGGAGTTAGCTAACTTTGGGTTTTCACATGGCGAACCAGCGCGGGGAGAAAATTAAAACCCTCATCTGATAGTCCATGGTTATAATTTCCACCATGCAGAACATGAACGCTGTAGCAACTTTGATATTTACTTCTTTGGCGGTTTGTTTTTGAGCGTGGCGCTTAAGGTGCAGGTCGCAGATGGTTCCTTCTGCGCCGCCTGTGAGAAACCAAATTGGGACTGAGCTTTATGAAAGCAGTTATAGATGTATTTAATCTTCACTATCGCCATCTAAAATGCAAGCCCTCCAACCCCGCTTTTAAATTATTTACTTTTTACAGCTGAAGGATTGAAGAAAATGGTGAAAAATTGGCGAAAAATCTGTAAAAAATTGGAAAAAAATCTGCAAAAAATCTGCAGAATCATGGATTGTCACGTACCTAATATATCGAGGATATAAAAATGTGAACGCATGTTACAATGTTGGAATCATATGCAGCGGGGGATGAAGAGTGGCGCCGATGTTTTGCTTTAGTTAGCGACGCGCCTCCGTTTGCGTTTTTCGAGGCGGAGAAAAACGGTTAAATACAAAAACCTACGAGGAAGAGGAGGTGCTGCTTCAGACTCAAAGACACCGATTCCAATATGGGTGCACTGATAATTTGTTTAAGCCGGGCAGTGAAGGTGATTAATCATTTCGCCCGCAAATAAATATAATTGCAAGGCTCAAAGATAATCAATTTGTCCGCCGAGACTCGGAAGGCCCCGCCGTCGATGCATCTATTTGTTTGCATCAGTGCTATCGGAGCGCTCTCAAATAGACTTTGATCCAGGATTTGGTTACAAAATGAATCACGGCGGGATTAATGACGTTCGATTACCGCGCCGGGCCACTCGTGAGACGCTAACTGCACTCATTAGCCTCTGAACTGGGCAGGCGTGAAATGTATGTGCCCGCTATCACCCCGATGTGCACGGCGCAGCACTATTACACGCCGTTTCGGACGGCAACCCTTGACGGATTGAACAGGAATGCGCTGAGAATGACTCATTTGATTTGTATTGAATGCGCTTTTTTTTTTAATTTTTTTTTTTTATTTTCGAGGCGGCGCCGCTGCGAGGGTGTGATTCCACGCGTCGCCCGACGGGCGGATGCTCTTTCACTCATACTGTGAAAATACCTCCCCGAAGAGTGAATCAAGGTGAAGTCGATACTCATGCCGGCACCGACGGATTCTTTATACCGACCGGATCAATAGTCTTCTGCGCCGGCGAGATATCCTGAAACACAAGGCGGACAACGCCGTTCGCCTCGGCGAGGCCCGATACAAGGGGTGCATTTGAAACGGGCGGTTCGCTCCTCAGAGGATTCCCGTCGTGACAGCCGGGCGTCAGAGATCACTCGGAGAAGCCGGCAAACTTCCACTTCCTGTCTGCCGCAATATCTGTAGAACCGCGGACGTGTAAAGATTCGGTTTCATTTGTGCGAAAGGGGGGGGGGGTTTCGAAAGAGTCGGCTTCCTCGCGTGCACGAGGCATCGTCTGGCCCTCGCGGGTTAACTCCCATTTAAGCCCTCGGATTTCACAATGCGGTTGGTCTATGAAAACTCAAATCGTAAGCGCCGCGAACGGATCCCGCCGATGAAAAATGAAATCGGACATTTCGCAAAGGGCCGGGGAAATTTTTTTGGCAAACGGCTGGTGTTGTAGTTGGCCGGACAGCGCCTGTCTCGCAAGAAATATGATGTTATGCTTTTTTTCCCCCCGCAAAAATAACGATGAAAAGGCCATTCAAGAATATTCAAATGACAGCCGTGTCTTATGGATCCCCCGAGATGTGAGACGGTATGGATCCCGGAGTTGTTAGAGGGTGAAGGAATAACAGCAGACGGGTTAAACCGCCGTCCCCTTCCTTGCCGTGTCCTGTAAAACCTTCGATATCTGCGGCGTGGATTTAACAAGCCGGAATCGAGCTTTCAAAGGAGTCTTTGTGTTCTGAGGCTGTTAAAAAATGGACAGTTAATCACGAAACGACCGTAATACTAGATTCTGAAAAACCCTCCCCCTCAACTTTTAGCTCTTGCGCTCACCACATGTTAAAACCCTCGGGATTACGACGGAATTTTTAGCTTTGGGTGACGTTTCGATGTGACAAACGTATTATTTCCTCAAGGAGCGGCTCGTAGACCTGCGACCGACGATGTATCCCGACGCTCGCTTATCCTCAGCCCCTCTTCTTATCCAATCCAGAGAGATAATAGCGCCCTCGGAGTTCCGAGGGGTGTCACAAGTGGGAGCCGAGACTTTTTTTTTCCTGTTACTCGGCCCGTGATTCAAGATTCAAAGTGTTTATCGTCGTATGTACAGTGTGGAAACCTGCTTCCCTGTACAATGAATCCCTCACTTTGCTGTCCACGGTGGCTTTGGACTTGTATTGTCAATATATAGGTATTGCAAACATTTTTATAAATACGAATGGTGTTGGCAGCGCAACATTGAGTGCAACTCACAAAGTGCAGGTGCAACGGGAGTAAAGCTTAAATAAAAGTCATTCCACGTGCATTTTAAGCGCAGAAAAGAAGAATTAGCCTCAGCTAATTAGAATTCTGTTGGCCAATGTTCCCTCTAAGCTGCGCAACTGTGCAATTGTGCACTGCTTGCACACTCTCAGAGCACAAGAAAACCTATCCAGCACAGTGAGCGCACAGCAAATGAATTAGATATGTAACAGTTTTTTTGTATCCTTTTGCTGTGTAACTCAGTAAGTGAAAGGTGTTCGGCCAATCATACAATACGATGCAATTACGCTATGCAGCCAATCACGGCATTGACAGTACTCGCTCACGTGCTCTGCCCATACTCGCTATATAACAATAATAACAGTATGGTGGAGTTAAAAGACGCTAATGCTAACACGCTAACATGCTAAGCACTTATCATGACGAAATGAGCGGGCTCCAAATGTGATACGTCCACTCATCAAATCAAAGTAAAAAAGAAATGCGGTTCTTTTAAGTTGGAAGTTTAAGTCAGAATATGTGCAAATAGAAGAACGAGCGATGAAACCGGGGGAGATTGTTTTCTTTTGCAAGTGAGAAAGGTCTGCTCTGCAAAGCTAAAGTAGTAAGCAAGTTTTCTGATGGACTAATATGGACTAAATAGAAGCTACATATGTCTGTATGCCCAGACATATGAAAAATTAGAGGGAACATTGCTGACGGCAGTCGGGTAGAACGAGTTCTTCAGTTTTTTTAGTTGTACATTTCCTGTACCTCCGGAGTGTGAACAGTCCATGTTGAAGGTGGACGAGGTCCTCGGCAACGGAGGCAGCTCTCCTGTGGACTCTACAGTGGTAGATTCTCTGCAGGCGTCTGCGGTCCAGAGCGGCGGTTCTGCCGAGGACGCTCTCAACAATGCAGCTGTAGAAGTTGCAGAGAATCTTAGGCTACACGCGGAATCCCCCCAGCCTCCTTGGGAAGTACAGCCGCTGTCGAGCCCTCCTGACAGTGAATCCTCACTTCTGTGGACACCCAAGTATCCGTCCTCATGTCCACTATCATCTGCTTGGTCTCCTTCCCGAGCTAATGGTAAATTAGGGGCGGCATGGGCGCAGGAGCTGACGAAATCGTCTTCGCAACCCAACGTTTCGGGTAGGATTCCCTACTTCTCCTGGTGTGTCGAAACCAGTGATGTGCAGTCAGGGGAGGCAGGAGAGGCTGTGCCTCACTTGCCAATCTTGGAAAGAAAAAAACATGTAAAAAAAATTTAGATGGTGATATTAATCAGTCATTTTGTAATTCAACTTCACTAATTTTAGATTATTCAAAATCACTGGATTTCCACATTTACTTTTCAAACACTGAGAAAAGATGTGCGGTGAGGCTGCGGACTGTTGAGCCTCAGTGTAGATTGCACAATAACGGCTGACTGTTGGCCTGCTCTGCGCTAAGACCATATTGTTTTCTATCTGTATGTTACTATTAAAGTGTTAAAAACGTTTGCTATATGAACTACATTTCCAATGTACAGTGTTTCTTTTTATCAACAACTAAACAGCTATGATGTGCCAGTAAGTGAGGCACGGAGTTCTCCTGCCTCAGGAAGTCACTGCCTCAACAGCCACGAACCTCAGCGCACATCACTGGTCGAAACGTTGTTGAGCGAGACACTGAGCCCCTGCTGATGGACGGCAGCCTACATGTATCATCCATGACGGGCTAATTTGCATCGAGCGAATGATGAATTCTGTTTATTCAATGAACGGGACGAAAATAAGATTAAAAAGCATTTATTTTCATAGGTACAGTGAGGAAACATATTTCCCCGTAACATGAAATTCTTTAACCCTTGTGTTGTCTTGCGGGTCAAAAGTGACCAACTACCATGTTTAGCTGTAGAAAAAAAACTATTTTTTTCCAACTTGAAATTTTATGACTTTTCCTAAAGAGACCCCATAATTAGAAAAAGTGATACTTCTTTTTTGTTTATGTTTCCATGTGGGCTCTACACCACTGGGGTACAAAGATTGTCTTATGGGTCACTTTTGACCTGTAGGACAAGGGGAGTAAACACAATGTTAAGATCGCACGAGGGTTAAGACCCATTCCATCGCAGAGAAAGACGCCATCCCTGCCGTCGGGTTCACCTTTAATTATCGCCCCAACTAATATCCGGAAGGCGTAGGAGGGCTTTCATAACTAACACATGAAACGGTCGGCAGATAATCAGGCCGCGCAGGAAAGGGGGAGGCAACGTCGGAAATTCAAAACGTGACCCGTTCGCTTCTGCGTGCTCGACGGCACGTCTGATGACGTCCTGCTGGCCGACGTGTCGAATCTAAAGGTTCAGAGGTCGCCTTCCGTCAGCGTGACCGATCGGCTCGGCTCCGCTGAACAAGCACAAACCGAGAATCCATCGCATTGATGGCCGATCGATCGGGGGATCTCGCTTCGGAATTTGCGAATGATTGGGGAATGATTGTGACGGTCAGTGAGGCCGATCGGCGCGGCTTCAGTTTTGTTATCAGTTATTGATTGTTAAAAGGTTCACCTGGAAACAATTAAATATCTGATAACCGTTGAACGTGATGTCTGTTGTTTTAGCAAGGAAGTGGACTTTGACTGTCTGGAATTTAAACAAAAAAAAAAAAAAAAAAAAAAAAAAGATGAGTTTGCATTTGCACATGCCAAAACTTCTGGGGTCTATTTTTGGCATCTTTTATTTCCCGAAATATTAAAAAAAAAAACAAAAAAAAAAAACATAGCAAGATACGTACAGGACTGTCTCAGAAAATTAGAATATTGTGATAAAGTTCTTTATCTTCTGTAATGCAATTACAAAAACAAAAATGTCATACATTCTGGATTCATTACAAATCAACTGAAATATTGCAAGCCTTGTATTATTTTAATATTGCTGCAGATGGCTTACATCTTTAGGAAGCTCAAAAATCATATCTCAAAATATTAGAATATCATGACAAAATAATTTTTGTTTTAGAACTTAATCACAACATTCTAATTTTCTGAGACAGTCCTGTACAAACTACAATATGGAGGAACAAGGAAACAAAAGAAAATCCATGTTATCCATATTACTATCCATATTAAACAAACAGAAAGTGGCTTTTTACAGGAAACAACATTACATTTTACCATAAAGTGTTCATATTTTATCACCAAGTCCAATTACATGATTATTAAATTGTCTCACCATCTCTTTCTGTGGTTATCGCCTGAGCAAGGCTTGTCTGAACTCCCTGACCCCGAAATACCGAAATACACGCTCCCCCGCTGTCCCACATGAAAAAATGCAGCGGACGCAACAAACTAATTATTATTACCATTTATCACCTGATTGCACGGAAACACGTCCTGTTTGTGAGTCCGTGCATTTTAGGATTTCTCGGGAAAAGGGCGCCTTACACAACTTCTACATGACGCAATGATGTGTTTACCCGAAGGCTCATTGTTGAACCGTTTGAGAGATACTTTTACATATTTTGTGAGAGAGGTCTGAGAGGTTGTGACACCATGGGATGTGTTTTGGATAAAGTCTGTCTCGTGGGTTGGAGTCGCTGGTTTCTTTTAAGAAAATTCTCACAGGAAAGCTTGAAAATGGGACGCGTCTGTGGAGGTTCTCACTCATCCAGGTCACGGAGATTTCTTTTCCAAATCTTCTTGTCGTGGCAGCTGGATTTGAATGTCTTCACTTGACGACCTTTCTAGTTCTAACTCTAAGTTCTTCATTAGAACCGAAGAAGCCTCTGTGAACGGGGCTGAAACGTCTTCGGGTGAACAAATTTGATTCCGGCTGCCTCGACAAGAATCAAAAATGGGACACTTTATAAAATCCATTCACTCTCTCCTCTGCTTGTCTGGACGATATGGTGTCTCCATAAACCTCCTGCCTGTTTATATATGTAGCAGTTATTATCTTGAGATGTTGATTTTTTTTTTTTTCTATCAATCTGGCATTCATTTTCAACTAAAACTTCACATCTGTTTGACACGGAGCCCAGAATCATCCCCTCGGGGGCCGGTGCCAGCTGGGATTCGGGGGCCCGCGACTGTTAAAACGGTCCACTTCGGCGAGGACCGGTTGACGTCATTGCGCGAATCCCCCTGCACGTCAATTGCGCGTTGAGTGAGCAGAGGGGGAGGGGGTTGACTTCTCTTCTGGACGCGCACATTACGTGCACGTGCGACACATCAAGCCCAATTACACACGGGGTCCATCCTCCAGATGTTTGGGACTCAATTAGCGGCGTTATTTTACATGTTTTGAACAGCGAAAGTGCTGGGAAATCAGTGTGTAGTGACGTTCTCACACTAATAAATCACGATATAGAACACTGGGAAACCCATTATGTTCTCCCGCGTGTACTAACGAACTTGGTCGGGAGGCTAAATGAGGCTCCGCGGGATTTTGCATCCCGTCAGGTGACGCGCGCCGGTCGTTTTGTATTCGGGAACGCGGCAAAAATACCCTTTTTTGGTCCAAACGGGAGTGGAATCGCTTTTCGGGACATTCGCAAAGGATCCTTACGATGATGCTAAAGCATGGTGCGGGTAACTTAGCGGACCACCGGCGTACGTGAGACTCCAACCTTCATCCAATCACATCTGCTCCCCCAACCTCCTCGCTGTGCCCTTTCTGCTAATTCAGCTTTTGGTATGACATCCAGGAATGATGGTCTCGAGGCAACCCCTTCCTCGCGGTGCATCAGAATCCATCAGTTACCCTAAGCAGCTGTCGGAGTCAGTCACTTTGAGTTAAGGCGGCATAAATCATACGAAGGAGAGCGGGACCGCGCATACAAGGTAGCGTGCGCGTCGGAGAGTTATATAGGAATGTACACATGTATCCAGTTGAGTTTACCTCTGACTTCGGCGCGTTCTGGCAACCCTTATCCATCCGAATAACATCGAGGAATTTCGCGATAAATCACGGATTCCGGAATCAGGTGCACGCGGCCGATTATAAAACCCTCCTCCCGATTTGTGACGGGTGTAATATTCGCTTTTTGTATCCGCTCGTTTAAAGTGCGGGCGCAGCTTTCCGAGATAAGAGGGGGTAAAAAAGTATATTCGCGTAGGGGTCGGCGACACATGTTCGCATTTTTCTCAGCCGTGTTCTCGCACCAACTCGCTCCGTGGGGATTTTTTTTTTTTTTTTTTTTTTCCCCGGATCTCCCGCGGAGGGAATGTTGCAGCGGAGGCTAATGAAGGCTGACTGGGTGAAAGAGCAGAACGGTGCCGGGGAGCTCGCCAGGCCGCGGCCCCTCTGGGGGATTCACAAAGGAAGCCGCGGGCGGAGGAGATCACGGCCCTGCCAATCTCTGATACGCTTTGAAAAGGACAAGCATTGTCTGGTGTGCACTCTGATGCCGGAGCTTTCCGCCGAGCTATTGTTGGCGCCCGGGAGGGAAGGTAAATAAATATGTGAATGAATTAATAAGCGCTGGGTTAATGCTGGGGTTAAGCCCGCCAGACACGCTGGCAGCTCGATAGGTGGATGCTGTGTTTTGCAAACCCATAAGGCGCAAAGCATCGCAAGGCGAGATATCAATAAACGGGTTTATTTTCATACATAAGGCGCGTGATAAAACATACGGTATGTAAAGCAAATCAAAACAATCAATTTAGTCGAACTTTACTCAACTCGTTTTGTTCCCTCGGAAACTCCGTTTAGACTTCTTAATTCTTAAAACAATTCATCTGCTTGCTTCCTCCACTTCCGTACCATTGATTCGTTCAATTCCCGCGATCAACTGCGTGACTGAACGCCTTGAGTTTGAATTCCGCTTTGTAAGCATGTCTCTTAACACGGTCCTCACACACACAAATGATACACAAGTGATATTATGTCGAAGCGCTGTACGTACCGCTATGACAAAAAGCGGCGGAGGTACTGTACGTACTGTTCTCTGATTGGTTTATCGTTTCCAACGATAGCGGACACCTGAAGTTAGTTCAGGTTGGGACAAGGTTTTCTTCCAGCACGACATAATTTCGTTATCTATTGTTGTCTGACGTTGCAACCCATATTCAACCGAGGACCCAATTTCAGGGGAAATTGGGAACAACCCACCCGAAATTCTTTCCAGTTTCATACATAAGGCGCACTGGATTATAAGGCGCACCGACAATTTTTGAGAAAATGTTATGATTTTAAGTGCGCCTTATAGAGCCAAAACCATACATACATTTCAGCATTTTGGAATGAAGTCATGAACATGCATATATTTGTGTTTGGAAAGTTATATGAGTTTTTCTGGTTGGTGTCTTATAACAGGGCGACTACGATCACGGTGGTTAGCATATCGTTCTCCTTGGATGTGAATAGTTTAATGTCCATTTGACATGTGAGTGAGTGAATTATGATAAACCTTATTGATCCCCAGAGGGGAAATTCTTTTGTCACAGCAGCGTAACAGTTACAGTGTCATTAAATATGAATAGAGGGACAATTAGAAGACAGCAAAAGACATCTGAAAATAAATAGACAGTCGAGAGAAAAACAACAATAACAACACATGGAACATAAACAGAGTGATAAATGCAATGGCAAAAATAAGCAAAAATAAGCAAGATGCAATTGGGCTGAGACCAACAAGGATAAAAATAAACAAAGGAGTTGGGGCGTTGTGCCATTTCTAAATGTGACACGTGAATGAGCGAGTAACTGTTTTTATATTTATATGACATGGATGAGAGAGTGAACGGTTGTAAATCTCTAGGACAGGGGGGTCAAAGTCATTTTCACCCACATCAGCATAATGCTGGGCCTCAAAGAGGTAAGAGTAACAGTATAAATGTAACTTAATGTAATGTAAAATAAATGTAACTACTCCTAAATGTTAAATAACACTGAATTTATTACTCATTCAAATCCAAAGATGTTACATATGTATTTGCATAGGTGTTAACAGTATAAATGTAACTAAATGTTACGTAAAATAAATGTAACTACTCCTATATGTTAAATAATTCTGAATTTATTACTCATTCAAATCCAAAATGTTATGTATGTATTTGCATAGGTGTTAAAAAAAAATGATGTTTACTTGTCGCTCTGTTACAAAGCTAGCTTTCACTGCTGCAACGTTTTTGGACGTGGCGTCCGTGAACACGTTCTGCTGCCATCCTAGTTTGGCTTTTAGTTCTTGGACAATTTGTTGTTTCTCTGGAAGGCTAAATTTGGCATACGTAGCTCCGTGTTTGGTGTCAAAATGCTGCTGTAGATTGTACTCTTTGACAGCATTACACAAAAGGACATATCGTTTTTGTTCTCCTTGATGCATAAACATGTATTTGCCTTGAAACAGTCTTACATCTGAATCAACGTTTCTTGTCCTGTACATTTAGGGATCATTTGGATTTCTAAATTCCGCTTGTTGAAAAATGGCATTAATGTGGATACGCTACGATTGAATGGGATGCCGTCACTTCCAGGGCGACGTGAGCGGCGAATTGTGGGAAATGTAGTTTATGGTCAACGCACGTGTTTGACCTATTTATTCAAAGACAATCAGACCTTTTTAGATGTTCTCACGGCAACATTTGAGTTTGACACATGCGCTCTTGGATATCTCTCAGACCTGCGAGTGACAGGTCTGCTGCGAGACAAATGAATGAACACCGATCACAGAGAACAGTCCACCCACCGCTCTATCCCTTTCTTCCCTCCACTCCGTTCGGTCGCTTAATTTCGAGCATACGGTCGCCATTAGCTTTCATTAGGGCTCAAACTGGCTCTCAGTCTGCCCGTCTGGTCGGGCTCAAGGGGGTCGGGAGGCCGGTTCGGGCCGAGGATTCAACCTCGCTCCGCGGTTGGAATATTATCAGCGCCGTTCGAATCGAAAATTCAAATAGATTTACGTCCCGGAGTGTGTCCATTTACTTAACCGCACGCCGACGCGGGAAACGCAGCGTGTCTGCGGAAAGCACACGTTGTTTCAGAGGAATGTTATGACGACCGATTGGCGGCGGAATCAAGCCAGCGACCGCCGTGTCACTGATGAATCATTTCTGAAACATTAACTTTGTTCGCCCGCTGGTCGTCTGGCTTACTCACACCGCAGGTTGCATTTACGGGGTTCATTAACACCACATATCCGACACAACCGGCATCTGGGGCCGAGCTGCCGTGAACACGTCGGAGATGCTCGGGAATCTGGGGGTCATTAGCGCCGTTTTATTTTTTTTTCTCCTACCGTTGGTTCTGTACTGTTTATGAGTGCATTCAACCCTTGAGGGTTGTCGCCGCCCTCTGGAAACAGCTGAAGATATAGTGAAAACAAAATAATGATGCAGGATATAAGAATATGCGGAATGTCTGCTGAAAAAAAAAAAAATTAAATTGATATTTCAGACCAATCTTCGAGCCCGAATGCCGGATACTTCAAGGGTTTACATCGGTGCGTTTATCGCTCGGCTATTATTCGTTTCAAATCATTCTTTTGGTCACACTGGACGCGGGCAGTAACACTTTTCCCCTGCAGCAGCAGGGAGGCAAAGGATGGAGACATACAACCATTCACTCTGTAACTCAAACACCATGAAACTAAATATACTGCTCAAAAAAATAAAGGGAACACTTGAAAAACACAATGTAACTCCAAGTCAATCCCACTTGTGTGAAATCATAGTGTCCACTCAGGAAGCAACACAGATTCATTTTGACTTGTTTTACGGACATTACATCAAAGTTGGATCAGCCTGGAGTTTGTTTTTACACTTTAATTTTGAGTGTGATTCCTAATCCAGACCTCCATGGGTTGATACAATTGATTTCCATTGATCATTTTTGTGTGATTTTGTTGTCAGCACATTCAACTGTGTAAAGAGCAAAGTATTTCATAAGAATATTTCATTCATTTAGATCTAGGATGTGTTTTTTAAGTGTTCCCTTTATTTTTTTGAGCAGTGTATATGGGACGTGTGAATGAATGAGTTACTGGTTGAATATCTCCAAATGACGTACAAAGGAGTCAGTGATGGTGCGTCTCCTCGCCGCCCTGGTGATTGACAGGCGATCGTCCGAGCGCAGGATAAGCGAATAGATAATGAATGAATGAATGAATGTCAGTCACGGTCCCGGAGAGTCCACCTCCTCCTTAACCCCCCCTTTTTTTGGCTGCCGTGAAAGACAGCCCTGTGATTAATAACGTTGAGACCTTAAAAGGCCTAAAAATGGACTTTCCGCTCACAGCGGCCCGCGGCGCTCACCGAGAGCTGTTAAATTAACTGAGCCTCACTAATGGACGCTTCAGCGCGCACCTCCCACCCCGACCCTCGCCGCTGAGCGGACGGCCTGAAACCCACTGGTCTGCCAATTGGAGAATTTATTAGGTCTCCTCATTTTATTTTATTTTTTAAATCGCAGGCATCTCCGGGTCAGGAGCTGTTTTTTCAAATGTTATTGTATTTATCTATTTATTTATTCGGTGGTGCAAGTGGTTAGCACTTTGGCCTCACTGCACGAAGGAATCCTGGTTCGATTCTGACAAGGAGAGCTTTCTGGATGGAGTTTGCATGTTCCTCCCACAGTCCAAAACACGCAACGGGTTATTTGTTGAAAAAAAAAAAAAGGGAATTACCCCGAGTGAGAGAATGGTTGTTTGTCTATAAATGTGGCCCTGCGATTGACTGGCGACCAGTCCAGGGTCAACCCCGCTTCTTGCCCCATGACAGCTTTGTCAACATCCTAGATACCATCTTGCTTGTTCATTGACCGTCTAACAAATACAACCATTATCCTTAGGCTGTAATGATTTTTTTCGTATTTATCCTGCAAACATTGGTTAATTCATTCATTTATTTTTTCCTTATTTATACTGCTTATCCTGCATAGGGTCAGAGGGTCATAGGGTGAGAGGTGGACCCCCCCCCAAAAAAAAAACACAAAAAAAAAAAAAAAAGAAAATGAAGAAATGATGTATGTATGCATATGGCCTTGAGATGGCTATTTTGTAGAGTGGTCACTTCTGACTTCCGACTACCGGTACTTTGGATCTTTGGTGACTGAATTTTGCACATTTTGTAAGTCGCTTTGGATAAAAGCATCTGCCAAATGACTGCAATGTAATGTAATATAATGTGGGGTTCACCCTGGACGGGTCGCCAGCCAATCACAAGGCAGCTTACAGAGACGTTCATTCACATGTCAGGTGGAGACATGCAGCAATTAACTCTCCCATTCACACGCTGCAAAAAGAAATAAAACCATTCGCTCTTTCATTCACATTTTATATAGCGACAACGATTCACCCTCTCTCTCACGTGTTTGGACAATTTAGGGTGTCCGATGAGCCTTCTGCATATGTTTTTCTTCATGTCAGATATCGCTAGGATAAGATGACGGTTCACAGAGGAGGGTTTGTGATTGGGAGGAGGAGCCTTGGGTGGCGGCGAAATGAAAACCGGACCAGACGGTCCAGCTGGACGAATTACAGCCCCGCAGCAAGACAGCCTCAATGATTGCCGTAATCACAGAGACCGTGTTTCACTCAGCGCTAGAAGCCGAGTCGCGGGCTGGACCAAAAAACGATCGGCAGGTCGGGAACAGCTGGGGCGTTTCTAAATGCAACGGCTGAACAGATTTGCATAAAAAGATTAAAAAAAAAAAAAAAAAAAAAAAAAAAACACAACATCAATCACATTTCACATGCAGTCATAAGCTGTCGATGAGCTGACATGTCAAACGAAATTGTCCGGGTCGGCGCAAAATAAAAACATCCGTCATGGAAATTAAAATAAAAGAAAAAAAAAACAACTTTATTTTAATGCACGTCGGGAATATTTTAAATGGGAGCGTCTGCAGGCGAGTAACACCAGACCTCATCAGTCAGAATTAAAGTATAGGTTTATGAGTTTGGTGCTCCTTCTTCCCTTTTTCCCACTCCCTGCCATATTGGGTCATAGATCTACCAGGCCTGACACCTCGATGAGCCCATTCCAAGCGAGTGATATTGCACCATAGATTTTAACAACATGACAGGAACACCAATACAGTGCTGAACAAAGAGGCATTAAGGCAAAGATAAACCTCTGTGAAAAGGACATAAATCTGCAGGGTCCTGGTTTTAGAGGGAGCCAAGGAGGGTGATGGCCGCCCTTAATCAATGAGAACCTCATCAAGAAATCTCTCCGTCACACCGGCGGATCTTATCTGATCGAAGCGGGATGCTCATTTAAAGAATACTGGCTAAAGAACAGGCTCAGCCGGATCACGTTGCCTCTTACTCCAGGCGACTTTGAGACGAAAATTCACTCGTTGTACACTTGTTGTGCACTGGTTGACAATAAAGTGTGAGTATTACGGTTGCGCATTTGGTTTCCTGCCTGGACGCTCCCTGCAGGGGTGTTCTTATCAAGATCAAGGAAAGCAGTGACCCTCTCGGCAACGATTATCAGGTTGCGCCATCGGCAACCTGTGGATCATTAAGGGGAATCAACTAACACTGATGTTACTTGCGGTTCCTCAGCGGTTTAAATCCAGGGGATAAAAACAGACAATTCTTGTGCGCATCTCAGGTGTCAGAAGACCGCAGTTGATTAGAATTTTAATATTGATATTCACGGAAGGTTGAACTTCAGATTTCATTAACAGTAAAGCTAAAAAAAATAAATGGTTCTCTATTTCTTTTTTTTTTTTTTTGCCAAATGTTGTTACTAAAATTGACCCCTTGTAAATACGTGGGTGACACCACCCTTGCAATACCATTTTTAGACGCTAGGTGTCGCTGTTGTACAGAATCCACGCCGCGTTTAAGTACGTACCGCTACGAAACAAATATGGCGACGATAGCAAGATGGCGTCGGCAGTGGACCCACACAAGGACCGTCTGCTCTTCACTGCGCTCCGGTATGTAAAGTTATCATACAAAGTATTTATTTTTGAGCCAGTATTCTGTTCAGATGTTGGATGATCTCCTGGTAGCTCGTTACTTGACATCGAGGGTAAAAAAAACGGTAGTTTGGTTGCTGTAGTGAGTCCATGTGTCAAGCTAGCAAGCTCGCGCGATGCTAGCCCGGAAGTTAACCGGAAGTGACGATAGACGCTTAAGGTTGAGAAAACCTTAAGATATGACGTCATCTCTTTTGTTTCATTTCCTAAAATGTTTCTTTTTTGTAAAGTAGCACTTTGCATCTGTAACATGAATTTGTTATCTTGCATTTCTGCTGTAGTCTTAAAAGTAATTACTGCTAAGTGGCTTTGCTTCATGTAAAATCACTGAAATACTCAAACAAGGGAGAATTTAGTGGCTAGATTTCATGATTTTTTTTCCCCCCTCGTAAGGTTTGCTGTAATATGAAGGTATAGTCATGAACTAGTGATATAAATTAAATATGTAAAACAGCATTTATTCAGTAACTATAAGAGAAAGTGTATGTTTTTGAGACTGAATATGATTCTATCTAAAGACAAGAATGATAATTCACAATGTTCCTTTTCAAGGTTTGATATGTTTTTTGTTTGTTTATTTGTTTTGTTCTGTAAAGAGCTGTAGTGGTGAATGTGGAGGATAGGATTTAAAAAATGCCTTTTGATTTGATATGCATGTATGAGACATGCATGAGATCTGAAGCCACAAGTTGTTTTTTTAGCACATACGCCTTCTTTGTGTTTGGCCAAGATGCATGCAGTCCATTTAGTCCCGACGAAAACTGCAAACTCGCCCCGACCAAGTATTGCGTTCGGTCACCCGATCACGTCTTTTTCGATACCGCCTTGGTGTTACATGTGATCATGAACTCGATTTTAGATGGGTTTTGGTCAGAAGTATAGATATACAGTAGAACTTCAACTCATGAATTGAATGTATTCTTTTGACTCAGTTTGTAAACCAAAAACATTCACAAACCAAATCAATTTTTTCCGTTGAAATCAACGTGAATCCCATGGATCCGTTCTCCAGCCCCAGAAAACATACTGTACTCTTTTGAAACTTTTTTTTTTTTATGGGTTCATTTGAGGTAAAAATACAGCAAGGAATTAAAGATAACCTCAATCTTTGTTTCTGGTGTTCTTTCTCTTCTTGCCAGCACTTGTACTCAGCATTTCCTTCACTAAATCATCAAAAGTAACGCCTTCTCGTACATGAGACCCTCACTAACGCTAAAGCTGTCTTTCATTTAGCCAAACTTACAATCACTTTTCTGCTTCTGCTAAGAATTTAGACCTTTCCTTCATTGACGGCGTCACCCCTTTAGCGCATCTTTGTTCTTCAGGATTGCACAGACGGTTGAGCGAACCATGTCTTAGTGCTTGGCGAGATCTTTAACACCAACACCGCTCTCACATTTAGCCATTATGTCCTTCTTCACATCGACAGTCATTCTTAACTTCCTCCTCAAACACCGTTATCACAAACCACAATGAGGGCTAGCTTACTGGGGAAAAAAAGCACAAAAAAAAAGCATGAATAGGAGAACAACACGGAGCACCGTGCACGACTGCCGCTATGCTACCATGCCTTAACGTGGAAAGCCGGGTTGTCCACAGGTAGGTTTAAAATTTGACAGAAAACACTGTTCGAAGGCCCATTTGTTTGTGATTAGGGGCGTCCGGATGGTTCTGCTCTAATATATTTGTGTCGTGCCAGAGAGAAAATCACGCTTTAGGATGATTTTCATTTGCTGGTGGCATCTGCTTCATCCAGTCTCTGATCTCGGTGACGGGTTAGCCGGACAAGTGATGGGCTGGAAATGCAAACGACCAGCTGGTTTTCATTAGAGTCATCTTGAAATCGACATGCCTGCAGACGGGTCCCTCGAGAGGCTCCCCGGTGATAGCTGATCCTGTGAGGTCCCGTCGTTCCCGCGGCGCAGCTGTGCAGTTCTCAGGGGGAGGTTGAGGGGAGAGCGGCCGCCTTTTAAGCCGTCGTCAGACCCTCGCTTTCCCAAGCGTGGCTTCCCTCCATCGGCCGGCGGAGGAGACGAGCTGAGCAGGGACCCGGTTCGCTCCCGCCGGTGTCGGGATGAGCCTCCGGTCTCGGCTGCAGTGCTTCCTCGCAGACTGTAGCTGAAAAGCAGACGGCAAAGCTTGATTTTGGCAGTACTGTCAGTCTGCAGCTAGCGGGAGACGATTTGGCGGTTCGTCAAAGTGGAGATGATGTGGGTTTTTCTTTTTTTTTTTTTTGTCTCTTCGGGTAGCTTTTTATTTGAAGCGGTCCAGCGGTAAATAACAAGACTTTTTGACCAGTGGACAAAATATGGAAACGTTTTTGAGAGATTGAAACTGAAAATTTTTAGAGCTGCCAGGCCGTGAGCTCGTATTTACTCAGCCTCAAGGAGAAAAGGGAAATATTTTGTGAATTCTCATTTTAAAAGTCATTTCGTTCAGAGAAAAGCGTTTTTGGCAGGTGTGTTTCCCCCCCCCACCTCCTCGGCTGCCTACCAACCTCACCTGTTTACCGTTTTGGAGCCGATGCATTTTTCTCCAGAAGTCATTGCCTGCTCGGCACGCATTTACACAAGATTGCAAACAGACACGTAACAAGCGAATTAAAGAACCTGCAGCTCGTCTACAGAAATCTTTAAATACCGCGCTGAATCATTATACTGCCGCACCTAAAATAAGATAAAACGACCGCTCGATAGCGTAGGGGTTACCGCTTCTGCCTGACCGCAAGAAGGTCAATGGTTCAATTCTGACAGGACGCCTTTCTGTGTGGAGTCTCCACGTTCTTCCCGCGTCTGCGTGGGTTTCCTCTTGTTTCCTCCAGCTGTCTGAAAAACGTTCGAAAGGCTCATCGGAGACCCTAAATTACTTCGACATGTGAGTGAAAGAGGCTGTAAATGATGTGGGAATCAGGGAATGAATGGTTTAGTGAGTTGGTTGTATGTCTATTGTGCACGGTCTGAGTTTATTTGCGTCTATATCCTTTATTTGCATATTTTCTACCATTTAATGCTGTTTTGATTGTTGAACTTCTGCGTCTTATCTCGTGTATGACTCGGTCATTTAGGAGCAAATGGTTGTATACGTCTCTTTATGAACGAGAGTGAATGTTTGTGTGTTCCTTTGTTTGAAGGATTATTTTGCCCCTTCTGTCAGAGTGTTTGATTTATTTGTTATCTGTCATTGTTTTGAGTGTAACTGGACTGTAACCCACCTGTCCGAACCCTCCGAGTGTGTAGAGACTTGTGTAATTACAACGCGACGATTAGACAAAGTGTACGAGCCTTGAGCGTTTAGCATTTTAAGTTTCTGCCCTGTTTTTTTTCCCAGGAACGAAGAGGTTTCTCTGCGCCCTTGGGAAAACCCTTTCGAAGCAGCTCCTCTCTCGCTCACAAGGACAAAACAGGACAGAAAATAAAAAATATTTTATTTAAGAGCCTGTCGCAGGCTTTGGCAACATCTTTGTGGATTGCGTAATTGTTTTTTCAAAGTAAAAGGCAGGACAGCAAGAATACGCCGCTGTTTAGCGGTCTGCCGTGGTCTGAATTTGTACCCGGCATTTGCTCTTTTGCGTCCGGCCCTCCTGTTCCTCATCCTCCCACTCCTCGTGCACTCTGCTGCCTCAGAGTTCTGGGCATAGACGTCTTCTGATGTTTGCCATCTGTCTTCTGGCAGAAATGGACCCTCTCTCGCCGCCGCACCGAGGGTGAATGCGGGTACTAATGCCGACGTCTCCAGCGTCCATCCACCTCAAGCCGTGCTGTCAGCTAAGGTAATCTATAACTCTGGTGATCCCGATGAAAAATGTGCTCCACGCGACAAACCTCCAGCAAGTCAGGACAAAATAAACGAGGGCGGAGGGTTTAATGTGTTCATTTCGATTCATTAATTACAGAAACAAATAACGTGAAAAGAAAATTGGCGCATTTTAATCACGCTTTAATTAGCGCCAAGGAACTTTTCCCGTTATTCGAGTTCCAGGAGGGACAGATTACAGCAACGCACATATTGATTAGCATGATGGACAAGGCTGAAGAGATAATCCTTGTGGGAGGTGAATATTTAAGAAATAAAACTTCCAGAGGGAAGTAGAAACAGAAACGCGTTGCTTTGCACTTTGTGAGGGAAGACGTTTATGGAGGAGTCGCACCTCCGCCCTTCATCGGCACATCAACGACAATCATGTCGGAGCTAGCGTAATGCTAACTTTGCAGCGGAAGATAACAGTATTGCTAACACGGGTGAGCTATACTGCTAGCTATACCCGCTATACGAACACTATCTCTGTCACTATACGTCCTTTCGGGGCTCAAATTCACAAATAAAACGATCATGTGAGACAAATCGGCCAATCCACTGGCAGGATGATGGCGGATCTTCTATCTGTCCACGGTAGAAGATCAGGCCTTACAAGAAGCGCTACAGAAAGTCCAGAAAGACGATGTCAAAAACAAATCCGGCTGCTGTTTGAGGATGAAGGGGAAGAAAAAACGTTCACGACAAAGAGACACAGATGCGTTTTCTGAACTCGTTTATTGGTGTCCCATCAGTCAAGATAGGTGTTTATTTGAAGTGATTCGTCCATCAAACAAATTAACATTTCTTTTTTTTTTTCCCATCAGATATCGACATGCGATCGTACAGTTACAATTAATTTCTAACCCACTAACTAATGAGAATATGTTTAAATGGAATCCCAACACTAATAGAAATAAATAATGACCTTAAAATGGATCATTTGTTTAGCCTCCTATAGTAATTGCTGTTGCTGTGCTCCTTTCGTAAACCCTTCCTTGCTTTTTTAGAAAAACAGGAAATAAGTAGTTAGTTGTTTTTATTATTCGCAGCAGTGCTGAGATTATTAAAAAAAAAAAAAAAAAAAAAACATGTCTGCGGTTAAACCGAAGCTCTGTGTTTACATGTCTGGCACAGAATGTCCCTCCACTGTCGGGGAAATATAATTAAACAACTTAAAAAAAACGACTGCATTCCCTTTCAGTGCTTTGTGTCTATTAAAATTGCTCGCCGATAAATAATCATAAACAAAGCTGTTCATACGTCTTACGTCACGCCGTCGGGATATTGATCAGCTTTTTTTTCGGTGAAAGGAATTTGATTCTAAATGTGGTTCACCCCTGGTCTGTTTGCAGCAGAACTTCTATAAAAATAATCAAATAGATGGTACATCTCCATATGAAGAGACAGAAAAACGCTTTATATAAACTTGCGACTTTGCTCTTTTGATACATGATCACAGCGAAACTTGTGTTGATCGCCGAGGGTTGAGTTTCCTTTAAACACTGAACTCTATCTGGGCAATATTTGGGACAGATGTCTCTGTGAGACAGGTCTTTCATATTTATTTATTTTTTTTCCCTTTCTCCAAATATAGGAGAAATGTTTTAAGAGAATCTCAGGACATTGCGGATGTTGGGCTACTTCTGTAAAAGTTCTAGCTTCTGATTGAACTAAAGTGGTTGTGTTTTTTTTTTTTTTTTTTTTCCCACAAATGGGACGATAGGTTGTTTTTTTTTAAAGGACACGGTGAAGTTAACTCCAATGCCAGTGACTTAGAGAGGAAAAAGAAACGCTCAGTCCGAGTATATGTGTCTGTCGGTTCTCAGCCTTGAGAAAAACTCAATAAAATATACTCAAAGCGATCAAATAAATCTAAAGAAAACACAACTTTGGAATTTTGGAAAGTTTTAGGGTTAGTAGGTGGAGGAAATGACTGACTGTGAAACTTAGGAAGACTCTGTTTGGAGAATATAAATAAACACAGCCTTGTCTTTGTCGGCGGACTTCGGCGGTCGTCGCCAATAGCAACAGACCAAACAGGGCTGCGGGCACGCTCGGACCTGCAGTACATCCAGTCAAAACGTAGAAAACATGACGCATCCGCCGATCGATGGTAGAACACGTTGTTCGACGCGGCTCCGACGTGCAGAGACGGAGCGCAAACAGCCGCCAAATATCTTTTGGAAATCCAGCCAAAAAAAAAAAAAAAAACTCAAAAACTCCATCTCCCCTGATAACCGCGTCCTTATTTGAGGATTTTTTTTTTTTTGTCGATTTAAAGAAAACATGCCATCTAGGATTTCCATGCTATCATCGCTTTTTCCCCAAAATCGCCCTCGGGTACGGGGGTATTTTTATTTTAGGGTCTTTGTTCCCCCCGTCTCATTCAACATCTCGCAATATTTCCAAAAGGAATTGAACATTCGGAACGAACGGGGAAGGCAGTTGGATGCTCCGAAGAGTGAAATGAGTTCGAAGTTTTCCGATCCCTCCCGTTGCCAGGCGATAAGAGCGAGTTTGTAAAGGTAGAATTCAGCACTTTCTTTCACCCGCTAGCTGCGGCAAACAAATGGCAATTTGTTTGTCATAGAATACGGCTCAGAATAGGTCATAAATCGGCGCTCGGTACCGACTGACGAGTGAGCGACTATTATGCATGCAAATAAGCCGGCGCGTCTGTCGGTGGACAGGTGGGTCTGAATGCGCCGGGCAGGCAGATCTGTTTACAAGAGGCCTAACTCACCGCTTTCAATAAAACAAATCGGGACCGGCTACGGTAAAGAATCGCAGGCTCTGGCCTTTTCCAGCCCGGCGCAAGTGGACAAATCATTATCGAGGCCGATGAATAAAAGCCATGTATCATCTGGAGAGCGTGGGCGGCCGGACAGCCGGGCCGGGCTGGAAATGGAGTTTGTAATTAGTTGGAGGATGGGACTTCGGTTGTTTTTTTTTTACTGGAAAGTGTTTTTAATTTATATACTATAGAAGGATGTTGGAAGTTGGAAACTGCCAGCCAGGAGGGCCTGGAGGAAGACCAAAGAGGAGATTTATAGATGAGGTGGAAGAGGACGTGAAGTGAGTTTCTGTGAGGGGAAACAGCCGGACGGAAGCGTATGATTGGCCGTGACGACCCCTGAAGGGAACGGCCGAGGGGAAAAGAGGAAGAAAATGTATGTGTTGTTATGAGCTCATTCATTTCTTAACTGACCTCCAAAGGCGAGAGTAGCGGGCACCTTTCCTCTGCCCTTTCCTCCATACTTTTCCTTATCAACAATTCTGGCACAAGGTTATAGGATATCTGATCTAGTACTGTGTAATCCCAGAAATAAAGTTTGTTGTTTTTTTTTTTTTTTCCCCGTCAGCAGAATTTTTGTTCTTGAACATTACCCGTTGGTTGCACTTTGTAAACAAGGTCTTGGCTCTCCTGAAGGTAATTTATTAAATGTGGACTTGAACCACGGCGCACTTTTCTCCTCCCGGATCGTCCCGACATGGACAGTTGTAGTGAAGAAGTTTTTTTCGTATTTTTTTTCTTGAACAAGGAAATTATGAAGTGATTATCTACTTTGGCGCTGCAAAGGCACTAATGGGCTGAACCCATGAGGATGAATGAGCATCAACTTTTTCATTCATTTATTATCTTAACCGCTTATCCCGCCCCCAGGCTAGCAGGGGGTTGGAGCCAAATCGAGCCACGTATCGAGACACAAAACCGTCTACCCCGTCTTCAACACGTCAGAATCGTACAACCATCGTCTCATTCCTGTTGGTTCCTCAACTGCCCACGACGGCAGACCGTCACATGGAGATGAGCCTCGGAATTTTATTCTCGATTGGACAAATGGTTTTCCACCCCTTTTCCTGGAGCACCGGACATGCACATGCGAATGAGTGGAGTTGAGGTGGGGGTGACGTGGAGGGGGGTACACGTGGGCAACTCCAGCCCAGCAATGATGCACTTTTTTCGGACACGGATCCCTGGAACGTCGGCGTGGAGCTCCTGAAGCTCCAGACATGCACATGGGAATGAGTGGAGGAGTTGAGGTGGGGTGACTTGGGAGGTGTGTGTGTGTGTGTGTGTGTGTGTGTGTGTGTGTGTGGGCACCTCCAGCCCAGCGATGATGCACTCTTTTTCGGACACGGATCCCCGGAACGTCGGTGTGCAGCTCCAGACATGCACATGTGAATGAGTGGAGGAGTTACAATGGGGGTGGTGCAGGGGGTGTCAGCGGGACCCCCCAGCCCAGTAATGATGCACTTTTTTCGGACACGGATTCCCGGGACGTCGGCGTGGAGCTCCTGGAGCTCCAGACATGCACATGTTAATGAGTGGAGTTAAGGTGGGGGTGACTTGGAGGGTGTGTGTCGGCAACTCCAGCCCAGTGATGATGCACTTTTTTTTGGACGGGGATGCCTGGAACGTTGGCGTGGAGCTCCCGGAGCACCAGACATGCACATGTGAATGAGTGGAGGAGTTAAGGTGGGGGTGTTGCGGGATGCGTCAGCAGGATCCCCCCAAGGTGCACATAAAAAACACAATGTGTGACAGATGAGGCGAGATTGGAACATTCCTCTTCCCCAATCAGGGGGCACCTCCATCCCGAGGTGACCTTATCCCCTGGTTTCACACCCCGAAGAACCACGAAAGGCCGGGACGCCTTAAAACGCCAGACTATCAATTGACAAGCTGTGTTGCTTTGACAGGAATGATGAGGATAAAACTATGTCTCTGTAATCTTTCCAATCGGATTAAGGTTCACCTTTCCCGCAGCGGAGAGACAGCGGTGTTGTGTATCACGGCTGAAGGCTTTCATAAATAATGTTTCTGAAACTCCGTGATGGGAAAAAAAAAAAAAAAAAAAAAAACAAACCAAAAAACACAATCTTGCCATCTTTGATTTTTTTGCGCTGTTTCAAATCTCCGGTGTTCCAATCCCCTCAATGTCCGGATGTTTGTTGCTTCTTGGCACGAACCTAAGCCGAGCAGGTGGGGGTGCAACACACCTGACGGCAGCAGGTGGCTCCGAGCTAATGGCCCACGCCGAGTTCAATATCGCCCCCGGAGGCCCCCCGACACGACAAGATGGAAGTCGAGTCAGATTTTATTTATCCGGCGCCAAATCACAATGTAGTTGCTCCGCGACGCTTTCCTTGCAGAGCAAGTCTGGACCGCACTTTTTAAGAAATCTGAAGTTCCCCCACCAGCAAGCTCCCGGCGAGGAAAACCACCAGAAAAATCAGACAGATCCCAGATCAGGGTGGGCAAAATGGAAGTTAGGCGGTGGGGCACGGAGAAATAAAAATGGCGTCCGGCTGGCGAGACAATGAATATACCGAGGTGCTAGCCTAGCGCTAACTATAAGCGTTCTCATAAAGAAATGATCTAAGCCTATTCTTTGTCCGCCCCCCTGATCGCGATTGGAAGTTTGTCCTTTCACGTCCTCTATTGGGACATTCCGAGTAAAATAACATTTCTAATTCATAAATATATTTCAGTTAATGGCGCCGCGTTGCAAGAGAGGGCCTGATATTTACCGTAGCAGTGAAACAAGTGGGGAAATATCATTCAGCGCTAATCTGATGGTCTGTAATTATCAGCATGCAAATATCACCCATCTGTGCTTTTAATGCAGCCTCCCATTTTTTATTATTTTTTTCCCTCTAAAGGGTAACATTTCTAAAAAAGACAGTAATTACTTTGTACTCTGCTGAGAGAGCGGGTCCCATTAATTTTGCTCTGGCAGAAATACTGCAAGTAAACTCTCAGCGCTGCGGCTAAGATTTATTTAAGTTCTGCTGGTGCTATTCCACAAGGATTACTGTAAGAGGCTGCAAATAACGCTTAGAAATATTTATCAGATATATAGTTGCGTCGTATCAAAACATATGGATATTTAATTTCAGCACATATGGCCACTGCAATATAAATATGAGTAAATTATTTGCACGAAGTGTAGTATTTGTGTTTTTTTTTTTTTTTCAGGCAAACTTCACCGCCGGTTGCAATGCTTTGTGTGCACGTGTTGCTGACAGTAACAGTAGAACGTATGGATGCCAGCGCCGCGCACTCAATACATTTTCAGACACAATCAATGACTTCAGAGGGGAAGGATCACCGCTGGGTTTTTTCATTTCACGGGGAAGCTGCATCGATAGGTGAAAGGCTGTGCGAAAGGAGCTTTTTTTTTTTTTTTATTTTTTTTATTTATTTACCCTTTACTTGTTTATGTGCAAACAGGCAGAGCATTAGATTTAGATTAAGTCCGAGCGATGTTCTATCATTTCTTCTTTTCAGCCAGTCTAAAACCGGATTGGCTCTGCATTTTAGACGTGTCCTTTTTCTGGGCCCTTTTTTTTTTTTTTTTCCCAGGTTTTATCCGCCCTGGCTCCTTGAAGAAGTGTCTGAAGGCAGTTCCATCAGCCGCGCTGATTGCCTCGCGCCTTTTACTTGAACAAAGCTGGTTTTCCCTTTTTCATACTGCGCAGCGTGCAGCTGCTCTCAAATACATCTCAAATGTGTGTGTGTGTGTGTGTGTGTGTGTGGACACAGTCCTATCACTAATTCGGCCTCTTTTCACCATCAATTTTCTAGACTGTCCAGCAGTCGGAGGATAAGATTGCCGAAGTTCACAAACTCGTTGTGGATGCAAATCCATTTCTGCGCCGAAGTCTTTCTGAGGTCGCTTGTTCAGTGCTCCTTTTTAGCAACCACTCCCTGAATATTCAATTTAGTGGTAAAACTAACAATGCTGATCATATCAGTGTGATAATCCAACTGTTAGCCGCGTGCTAGTGTTTTTTCTCCAATACACATTTCAGTCATATGTTTAACATCTTTTCCTTTCCGTTGCACCCTTCAGGGGTCGCCATGGTGAATCAGCTTCCTCGATGTAACCCTATTCTCCGTATCCTCTTACCTCACACCAAGTAACTCCATCTCCT
Organism: Fistularia commersonii; assembly: GCF_037954325.1. Taxonomy (NCBI): domain Eukaryota; kingdom Metazoa; phylum Chordata; class Actinopteri; order Syngnathiformes; family Fistulariidae; genus Fistularia; species Fistularia commersonii. Next base: position 4,615,576 of record NC_141319.1, on the reverse strand, counting down.
CTTTCACCACGTTCATAAATCTTCTCCTTGGTCTTCCTTCCTTCCTGCCTGGCATTTTCAGCCCCAGCATCTGTCTACCAATATATTCACTCACACGTCTCTCCTCTGTACATGATCGAACCACCTCGCTCTGGTTTCTCTGACCTTATCATCAAAACATCCTACATGTCCTGTCCCTCTTTCCTCTGTTGGACTCATTTCGAATTCTATCCATCTTTGTCACTCCCAAAGAGAACCTCGACACCTTCATCTCTGCTGCCTCCTGCTTTGCTTCCTATCTTTTCCTCAACGTCACCGTCTCCAAACCGTACACCGTCGCTGGTCTCACCTCTGCCTTGTATACCTTTCCTTTCCTTCTGGCCGATACTCTTTTATCGCACATCACCCCTGATACTATTCTCCAGCCGTTCCAACCTGCTAGAATGTGTTTCCTCTCTTCTTTACCACCCTCTTCAATGCTCTGGACTGTTGAAATACTTGAAATCCTCCAACTTCTTGATCTCCCTGTAGCCTCACCGTACCGCTCGGCTCCCTCTCATTCACACATATGTTTTCACGGTCCATGGAGATTCTCGTCCAGCTTCCTCTGACAGCCTGTCCATCACTGCAACAAGAAGTAGCCCAAAGCTGATCACTGATGTAGTTCCACCTCCGCCTTGAAGTCCTCTGTCAAACCTGTTTCCCAGCCAGCATACATGTCCTGCACCAGTCTTACAGACTGCTCTGCCACTCCAGACATACATACAGTACAGTTCCTCTCTCTGCACACAGTTGTATGCTTTTTCTATATCGACAATGGCACAAGACAGCTTCCTCTGACCTCCTCTGTACTTCACGACCAGCATTTTTAAAGAAATTACCTTAAGTTGAGATAAGATAGACTGAATCCATGACGGGGAAATTTTATTGTCACAGCATCAAATTCTGCATGTGTGTCTCTTGGTTTATCCGTGATAGGTTAAATACTATTAGCAAATTTTGCTGATGACGTGCTGAATGTATAGCTGATTGTGATATAAAAGGTCCCTTTTTCATAGAGACATACAGTCATTCAGTCTCTTCAACATTCACTAGTTGTATTGAAACCTCCCTCGCTGCCTTCTGCTCTTGGTGCGTCCATGATGGCTCAAATGCAGTGGTCAAATTTCACTGATTGTGGTGACAATCACGGCATTTATTTCTTCTTCCTCTAAAAACACCAAGGTGTGAATGTGCATATACCCACTGACAGCAGTCCAGAATAAGAAAATATTAAAAGATCTCTAATCTGAAATGCTTTCTTTTGAGCCGGGCTGTCAAGGCACATGAGCCGAGGCGCAAGTAAACAAGCGGTCGCCGCACGTACGGGCGTGTCCGTCACATGTTCTTAGCACATCAGCATATTGTTGCACACATTTCTACGTGTAATCTGGTCACATGCCGTCAACCCTTCAAAACACAGCACGAGGTGTGTGTGTGCATCTGTGTGTCAAAATGGGGATGAGCCGATACAGGAACATACAACAATATTGCCCGCTCATTTCCGACTGCCTGTCAAGGAAGATCTGGCCGTGGCGCCATAAATCACTCACTGACACAAGATGTAATTGGCCATGTGATGCAATGAAGCATGCTGGAGTATCAGACGGCTACGGGGCCGGTTCTGAAGACGACTCGCACTTTACTTCCCGGCGGATAATTACTGTTTCCCTACTGGGTCGCAATCCTTTGCCATAATGATCTGTGCTTTACATTCAGGGATCGTGGAACCATTCACACATCCATGCATGCGTACGCGCACACTCGCACATACCCTTGCATCGGTTTAATCCTCCTATTAATCTCTGTTGCAGAACTTTCACGTTCATTTTTTTTTTTTTTTTTTTTTTTTTTCACACATTTGTACATTTATTACATCAGCGAATGGGTATCAGCTCCATGCCTCGCTCTTGTAAATGAAACATGGGGGACTGGAACTGGCAATAATTGGAGATAATTCATTATGGAAGGTTTTAGACTATCTTGCTCTATCTGAACTTTAATAGCAACTCATGAATCCTTTTAGCAACCTTGGGACGAGTTAATCTTACAGTGTTTTAATCCATAACCCATCAGCGAGGGTGTCTCGGTCCCAGTGATCGCATTTACAGCCAGTCATGGCTACTTCACGCATTTTGAATATTCAATGGACAGAAATGCAGCAATCATAGCTTCATGAATAAGCCTTTATAACAACCGTTATAAAGGCTGTAATTCAAATTTGATGGTGAAATAACCTAAAGGATTGCCAGGGGTCACGTTCAGTCCTTGCCGTTATCGCTGACTTTCTTTTGTTAATTTCGTTCATCTCTTCTTACAATTATTCCTCCAGGGTTTTCACATTTTTTTCACCACTAATGATAGGTCATTTAATGGCGGTGTCTTAAGCTCGCGGATGCTGGTGGAGATAGCAGTCATTTTTAAAGTCACGGCGTCAGCGACTGCCTGTTAAACAGAGACGACTTTAACAAAAGACGGCGGTTATTTGGCCCCAAAACCCAGCGGAGGATCAAATCACGTCACAAAACGCCACAGTTTGTTCAAATAATCTCATGGGAGTGTCACTGCTAACCTACTCATATTCTGAAAAGAAAGAAACCCTTCATTTTCATTGTGCAGAATGAACATAATACAATCTCTGCATGTAACCAAAGCATGGATTAAATGCCCAAGGTCTGTGACCTCATGTTTTGTACACGTGTATTAGGTGTGTGTATAGATATCACGGTGACAGTGACAGTGAGGTGTGCCGTAGGTGTGACAGAGCAGATTAGGTTGGAGGTGGAAATACACCCTACACACTAAAATGTGCTAAGACAGGAGATATGGTGCTGGATGGGGGGAGTCCGGAGTGGCAGAAAAGTATGTGCATATATTTACACAACCCCAGTTGGACCCCTAGCTAACAAGATAGGGCAACTTACAAGATAAGGCAACTTACAACTACTGAGGGTGTAACGTGTTTAAGGACCGAAAATACTTCATGACCCAGAGGAACCCTACTGAGTAGGCGTCAGAAATTCAACTCATAATTTGAATCAAAGTTCCTAAATTCAATTTACCATCTGTCATTCAAGTTTTCTCTCGTCAATTGTTGCTGCCTCAGCAACCAAAAAATGCCAACGTCACTGAGTGGAAGGAGGAAAAAGCCCCAGCAACCAACAAACGCCAAACCGCTCCAAAATTCAACTTACCAACCATCATTCACCACGTTTTTCTGTATGTGCGCACACAAGGAATTTATTTGAATCCGAGAAGGTCAGGGGCACCACTTTATGCCTTTGTAGATATAAAATATAGAAAAAGCATACGACTGGTTGCAGAGAGAAGACCTATGGTGCTGTATGTAAGTCTAGAGTGACAGACAAGTATGTCAGACTGGTGCAGGACATGTATGCTAGCTGTGAGACTGTTGGAGGTGAGCTATAGATGTGACAGAGAATGGAGTTGGAACTACATAAGGGACCAACTCTGACACTCTTCAGTTTTCCTACGGTGTAGGCCAGGCTGACAGATGAGGTTACGCAAAAATCACCATGGACCGTGATTGCTGATGACATCGTGGTCTGCAGTGAAAGCAGGGGGCAAGTGGAGGAACATTCAGACTGATGGATGGTATGCTTTGGAAAGGAAAGGAACATAAGTTAGCCGCAACAAGAAAGAATACGTGTATGACTGAGAGGAACCCGAATGGAACGGCGAGGATATAGGGAGTGGAGATAAAGAAGCAAAGGCGGTATAGCCAATGAATGAATGAGTGTATTCACTTTGCGCTCCTCGGTCAAAGCAGTTAAGACTCGTTTTATTTGTTCTCTTCGACCTTTTAAATGGTGCTATTGATTTGACCTGTACTCCGGAGCGCTGGACGGCAGCCTCCCGTGACCAAGGAGATACTCCAAGGGTCTTGACGTTGTGTGTCCATGCATCCCTGGAAGGAGGGTTATCATTGTAACACCTCTGCTATACCACGGTTTGCAACAATAGTCGTTTCTTTTCAAAGCATCGCTGATAGGAATGTAACAACAGTCCAACATTTCTGGCCATTTACCATATTTAGCTTGATCCTAATTTAGCATCGTTTTTGTTTATTGCCTCGCAAACATTCATCTCTATTAGTCTGTGAAGGCCGGGCCTTGAAACGGCATTCGAGTCCCAAAATAAAACTTCATTAGCTTAACAGCGGTCCACATAATAACAACTCCCGATTTTGTCTTTATTATCCATTTTTTTAGTTAATTCATTCCTTTGCTCTTGTCGTCTCCTAAGGGGGAATTTTCTAGGAGGAAACTGGTGAGATTGCAATTATTCCCCAACAAGTCGTGTATTTATTTAGATTACACTACCTTGAGCTGCACAGTCTTGCACAGTGTTGCAAGCTTAGTTTACATCCAAGTTGGAGATGTAAAGATGACCTGATGTCAAGGGACATTTAATGCAGATTGAGAATTTCAATGATTCCATAGGAACTGTCCAAGTTGAGTGAATGATTATGGTTCCTCTGGTTCATCCCGTCATCCCCGGGTAAAACGCAGAGTTGCTCCCGATGGCCTGTTTAGCGCCTTGCACGTCAGCTCCGCCACCGTCCATGGGTGAATGGAATATAGTACGAAAAGACTTCATAAGTGGCGACCATTCACCATCCATCGTCATCCTTTTTTTTTTATGTTTCGAGCAAAACGAAATAGCCTTTTTCTAAAATCTGCAGAAGGAGGCAGGAGGGGGGAGCAGAACCTGCTTTAAGTCGTAAGCCTAAGCGAGGGTGACTGTGCGGAACATCCACACTCCTGTGACGACCGGGTTCCCCCGAGGTGAATCCAATGGACTCCCACTTCCCAGCCCGGATGCCAAAAACGTCAAACTATTATTTTTTTTTTTTCCTCGGATCCTTCTAATTAGAGACGAGAATGCAGAAGGTAGGGTAAGACGGAGGCAGACGATTCGCTATGGTGAACCCCAGAAGGGAACAGCCTTCTAATGGTTTAGTTAGCGATGATGCATCATTATCAGCTCATCGTAAAACTTCTGGATATACAGTAATTCCCCCGGCATCTTTCTAGTGCAGATTCAGAAATTCATTTTCAAACAAAAGACGTTTTTGGACAGAGAAGAGCTGGGATTCTGTTCCCGGAACTACCTTCCTCCATTTGCAACCAAAACAAGTCCAACTTCTTGCCACCCTTTGGGCAAAAGTTGTAACTGTGGATTTGACTTACGACAGAAGCAGGTGTCTAATCTGCGGCAAGCAGGTAGAGGGAGGAAGAGGAAGAACAAACTTTTAAAATGCTCCTTGATTTTTTTTTTTATTTCCTTTAAAAGAAAGATGAGCAGCCAGTCATTTATTTCGCTCTCTGGCCTCGGAGCCCCTCCTCCCCCCCCCGAGATTGTTTCCCCGACTCGAGATGGCAGCAGCTGCTCCACTTTGGGGTTATTTGAGTGTAAGAACGACTAATTCAGAAAACCTGGCATATATTTGCAGAAATTAAGCAGAATAATGGGTTTAAAATATTAAATAAAAAAAAAGTCTTTCACAAACTAATCTTTTTTGTTGAGCTGACACCAAGCAGCCAAAAAAAAAAAAAAAAAAGGGTCCTAAAAAAATAAATCCCCATTCTGTGCGATGCATTCAGAATCCGAGCTTGTTGTCTTTTTCCACAACAGAACAGAGGCGGAAATTACTTTTAGTACGCGCGCACGCACACACACACACACACACACACACACACACATGCACAGACACGCACCATGTCACAACAACTCAGTATCAACTCTTACTTAGCGGCACTTAATGCAAATGAGATTAACTTTGCACGTGCCCCCTTACACCGCCGGTCCTATTTAATACCCACATAAATTGGAAAATTGCATTGATGCAAAAAAAAAAAGAAAAAAATAAAGAAAAAAAGAAAAAAAAGAATTCCACCCCTGACAGTAATTTATGGCGAGTCGGGGAACTATTCCCTTCGCCGTCGCCCGCCAAGAACTGATTAGGCCTGAAGGGCTGTACTCTGTGAAAACACATTTTTTATTATTCCACTTTCTGAAACAAAGGTATTTACCCATGTACATATCTGTGTTTAAAAAAAAAAAAAAAAAAAAACTTTTAAATTCTGTGTTCACTTTATCACATCCCCCAACACTCTCTGAGTGCATTTTAATGGACGTGCGCGTTGGATGACCTGCTGACCTTTTTCTGACTCCTCTCGTAGGAATCGACGTGTCCGTGCAAAGGAATACATAAAAACTAATAAAATAAAAAACAAAAATAAACATGTATTTGTTCGGCCGGCGTTCCTTCTCTCCCTTTTCAGCCTCCAGATGAAACGCAGCATTAGCCTGGTGCAAATCGCCCCCCCGCGTCCGCATTCCCAGCCCTGCCTTCCCGAATTTTCCTTTTTCCTTGTGTTTTTAGATATTGAGTGTGCTGCCAGGGGGAGATGGTTCGGGGCTGGGGGTGATGCATGTGAGAAATATGGAACGGCGTGCAGCGGTTAGCAAGATAAGTGGCATTTGTGTTTCCTCCCGTGGCTAATTATGCTATTTATACCGCGGAAATAGAGGAGACGCTCTGAGCTGGTACACCGAGATTAGTATTCTCGCTAACATTGTTTATCCTCCTGAAAGTGATAACAGCACACACCTCTTGCTGTAGGGGTGATAGCTGTGTTTATCACGGTGTGTGTGTCTGTGTGAGAGTGATTTTTGTGTATCTTAGTAAAGATATGCTTGCATGGGTGCAACTTTTTTTTTTTTTTTTTAGCATGAAATAAAATAACATCGGATATCAGATTTCTTTACACACTGTGTATTCAGTGTTTCCAAGCGGAGGTTACGATTGCATGTGTTTTCATTCTTGATTTGTTCGAATCGGCGGTTCATCCAGAGGCCCGAGTTCCTGGCAGAGGCAGAAACTTGTGACATTTAACTTTATTTCTCTCGGTAAAGTTGTAATAAACGCGGACATTTCACTCCCATTTCAGAGATAATGTATTTGCAACGGTCGAAACAGACAACTGATCTTCATCCAAGACAGATAGATCACCCTTTTTTTTTTTTTTTTTTAACATCCAGCTACTGGCGAGGGCCGTCCACGTCGGATGCCTGTGTGGACGCGCGAGATGGGTTCCACATGTGGATGTTTGGCCGGAGCAGCCTTCGAAAACATGTGCGCTCGTGAAACGCAGCCCCGGCGTCCCGTGGTTTGACATGGCGTCCTGTCGGGGGTCCGAGCGTGTCTTTGCCGTGGACGCAGCTCAACGCTAGGCCATGAAAAACATCCATGTCCGTTCAAGGTGTGGAAATTCTGTAGGCCAGGGGTGTAACACTGAAATACACACTCCGAAATATATAAAAATGGTGCAAGTCCAGGGCTGGACCGGTTCATTGTTTATAGAGAACTTAATTTGAATTGACATGACCGTATTGCACATATTGAAGTTGGAACTAACAAACCCTTTAAGTTATTGTCTATAAAACAACATGAATCATTTTATAAATTAGGTATAAAACCAAAAACGAATAAAATCACATGGATTCATTTCTTACATCTCAATGTGTAACTTCTTCAGTGTAAATTCAAGGGAAATGAATTTTCTGCAGGCAAATAACAGCCAAAACCGTCATTCAAAGAAAAAAAAAATCAAATGTCCTTCAGGAGCGAGAGAAAATAATGCAAAAATGAAACAATAAAAGCTGAAAGTGTGTGAAAGCTCAGTGTGGTGCTCTGCGAACACACACTCTGCCTTCCACCAGCTTTGAAAACCCCTGCTTTCAAAGCGCACCTTTCCGTTTAGCCATTTTTTGGTGAGCAGTTTGGTAAACAGTTGCTCCATAAGTGGGAGCGCAGTGCATTGTGGGATTTGTAGTTCCGTGGCGGTTCTAGATATATACCTAGATATGTGAATTCCATGAGTTTGAAACGTGCGTTCCGAGTTTCTGCAGGCGTTGAGGGACCGGCCGATCCGTCCCGATGTTGGGCAAAATGAAAAGTTGACGGGAGAAAGCTCACATTTCTTCAGAGCAGCCTCGGAAATTAAGATTTTAACAATACGCCGACAAAAATCTCGATTTAGACCGACGCCAAGATGCTTCCCGCTCGGGACCGTGATGTCGAGATCCTCCAGAACTGAGAATTTGAGCTGAAGATTTGAATTTCTGGGTCTGTTGAAGTGGCGGTTTGTGGGTCATCACATGTGCAGGGTAATGAGATGAGAGATGAGAACAACTTTATTTATCCCGAAGGAAATTGTTGAAATATAATGGTAATGGTATGAATAATAATGGTATAGATAATAATGGTATGACCGCTTGTAGAGGGTTTCGGAGTTAGGTAACAGCTGATTATCTTTAGCACGTCATACGGTAGAATCACACTCGCCGAAGTTTCTGCGTCAGCGGTGATTCTCTCGGTTATTTCTAAATGGTGTGCAATCACAAATACAAGGTGGAAAACCGCAAAGGTACAAATGTACCCGGAGGTAGGAGACGTGCATAAACTCCATCACCCGCGGAGGCCAAGACAGACTTAACCAGCATTAAATCTTTGTAAATGTTAAATGTAATGATCTAATGGTATTCAACCATCGCCTGTATTCCGTGTGCTGTATTCGCCGTGGCCTCCAGCAAAGGTGTCAGTGTGATGAATGCTAATCTCAGGCTCAGACTTTTTTTTTTTTTTTTTTTTTTCTCCTCCCGGCCGATATCCTTTTCGAAATGCGGCAAAGTCGGTAGACGTCTGACTGCGAATGCGGTCTTGGATAGCGTCGTGTTTCGACTGCAGGAGTTCAGAGCTAGCCTTTTTTTTTTTTGGCCGTTCTCTCGTGCCGAGGTTCTCGGTTGGAGATCGGCGGGCGGAGTTTGTGCATTCCCACAACGGGACGGGCTTGATTTTGAGGCGCTCATATAAATAAAAATATGAGAATCTCTGACTGATAAATAAGGTGTCACCGTGAAATATTCCTGATGGATAAATAGACATACCTCTAACAGTGTTCCTGCGCTTGAAAAAATGTATTTTACGGTTTTATTTTTCTTGCTAAAGGGAGATAGTTTAGCCACCCAAGGTCGTCATATGCGGATATATGAGAAAAAGAAATATACTATAAACAAGAGGCCAAAAAACTGTATTTGAAATCTCCAGCTATTGTAAATCGCGGCCGATCAGATATTCATGAAGGCCGATCGGCTGCGATTCGGTCCTGCATCTTTTAACACCGCAGGATTTTTATTTATCATGCCTCCTTTTTAATAATGAATGTCTCAGGGCCGTCTGAAGATTGGAAAATGAAAGCGGAGCGAGAAGGGGCAAAACAACATAAACAGGGTGTTTTGTGACGGATGGGGCGTCTCCACCAAGCCGTCACCCAACTCCTTGCACTTTTTGGCTTCTTTCAGACACTAAAGTTCTTAGAAGCATCCAGTTCAAATTCCGTTTCAGGAACTCGTGCTAGTTTTTAGTGTTATAAACATCTTCAAGGACAGTCAGGAACCACGGAAGGGACCTGCACCTTAAACACCACGCTCAAAAACACCAAAGAAGAAGAGGAAGATGAAAAGGACAACATGGTTGGCTAACTCTTTGCTTATTTTGAAGAAAACCATTAGATTCTGCTTCGAGCTTTGGAAACCGCTGTGGTGCAGCAGGCCAGAAGAGCTTGGACGTCTTCGTCACTCCATTTCTCGCTGGAAAACGGCTCACCAGTGACTGCAATAGTTTTTAAAAATCTGGAGTTCCACCGATCATTTTCCTAAGAAACCGAAAAATGACCCTGCCTTGGAAAAGGAGCTAAAACGGTTCTTGGAACTGAGATCCAGGGTCCCTGGTTCTGAGGCGTCCTGAAAAATTTCTTGGAACTGCTAAAAGTTTCAACAGTGCAAAAGTCGCAAATATTGTACTCCTTAAATTCTCTCAACTGCATTTTTAATTTTTTTTTTTTTTTTTTTTTTTTTTTCCGAGAGCCCCAGACACTGAAAAAAAGCAGAGCACGCTGAATATTGAGTTTTAAGCTCTCAGGCCAGAAGAGCTTCACCGGAACAATTCTCGCTTTCTGCAAGAAAACAGCTGACCGGTGACCACAGGAGTTTTTCAAAAAATTGGTCTCCAGAAGAACTATGCGGTTGAGTTATTGGTTCACCAATCATCAAGCATCTACATCTCCGTAAGCTCCTGTGGAAATGTGAAAAAGAGCCTGCGAGGGAGTAGAAGCTGACATGGTTCAAGGAACTGAGGTCCCCGGCACCTGCACGAATGCAGCGGGAAAAAAAAAAAAAAAAAAAAAAAAAACGCCTCGTTCCTGAAAAGGTTCTTGGAGCTGCGAAGAAAAAAAAAAAAAAAAGGTTTTGACAGCGTGAGAGCAGGTTTTCTCTCGCATTGAATGTGAAGGTTGGAGCACCTTTCTTATATGACGTGCAGAAAATCTGACAGCTGTCTCTTTGCCAGCTAGCACAGAAACTGGAGTTCGTGCTGGAAGTAGAGCCGCTTGTTTGGAAGTTGTATTGTCTTTGAGGTGTTTTCTGACAAATGATGGTATTTTTAGAAGATCCAGCCGAAGCCGCGTCCTTTTAGAGTGTGTTTATTTTAATAATGGAACCGTTGATCAGAAAGGATGCAGCGAGGTTTCTCTCCAGACATGCCTTATAAGGATGAAGGTTAACTTTTATCAATTTGAAAAAAAAAAAAAAAAAAAAAATGTTTGCCCCTGACCTGTCAGCAAGCATTTTCTGAATATTTCACGTGGAATGAACCCGTTTCCGAAGAGAAGCCGAGCCGCTTGGACGACCGGCCGCGCCATTCATCACCCATTTGGTTTCCGTTTCCGTCAGCGCGCTAAAATCTATATGTAATGACAGGCTGGGATGAAGTGAGGCCTGTTGTAACACTTGTGAATCAAACGGCCACGGTCTGCGGGCTCCGGAGCTGCGGATGCAGGAAGGGGGAACAAGACGCAGATATATGGGTAATATTCCTAAAACAAACCATATTTACAATTCAGACTGCAAGGTCAGTGAAAATGCTGCCAAGGTAGCTCTCTCCCTGATGGACCATCTGAAACCCTTTTTCAACGCTGACAGTAATGGACACTCTTATTGCGATAGCAGCACTGGCTAGCTAGCGCCCTTCAGTGTGTGTGTGTGTGTGTGTGTGTCAACACTAAGGACGTGTTAGAGATATGAGCCCTTCATTTTTTTGTGTGTGTCTGTGTTCAGTCGAATAATATGCAGAAACAAAAAAAAAACAGAAATACGTGTCTGACTGTGTTTGTGTGACTGTGAATGATAGGGTGACTTTAGCCAGCGGCGCATAAAAATAAATGTTTATTATTGAGTGAATGGTATGTCTCAATATGATATATTAGTCTTGATCATGTGTCAAACTCAAGGCCTGCGGGCCAAATGTGGCCCGACACGTCATTTTATGCGGCACCGCAAGAAATAATCGTCTTGAAATAGATAAGTCAAATACAGTGATCCCTCGCTGTAACGCCGTTTACTTTTCACGGTTTCGCTACTTCACGGATTTGCATCGTGCATTGTGTTCTGCATTCTGATTGGCTAAAAAGTCACTCCGCTTCTTCTCTACCTGTGCGTCAATAACGTTGCAGTTTAATATGTACACGTACGTAAAACAGCTTGCCAAATTTACGTTGCGCACATGCAAATTCTCATACAATTTGGAGTTTCTCTAAAACCCATAAAGTTGACAAAAGGCTCTGGAGCGAAAAAAGCACCTTGCAGGGCCCAAAAGGCAGCGGAAGATGCTATCTATCGCAGATAAAGTTAAACTTCTGGACATGCTAAGGGAAGGTAAAAGCTATGCGGCTGTAGGTCGGCATCACGGCATTAATGAATCTTCCGTTCGTTCCATAAAGAAGGAAAAAAAAAACATAAGGACGACAGCAGCAGTAAATTTCGCAGCAGCAATAAGGTCGCGGTGCTATTCTCCGCAATTTGAAGCCTTCTGTTCACATTGATGATTAACATTATTATTTGACAGTACAGTACAGAAGTTATTTGTTGAAAAAAACCTTTCTAAAGTACAGTACTTTTATTTGTGAAACAAATGATTGAACCTGTAAAATGGTTTGTTCTTTCTTTTCAATGCATAATAGAGTATTTAATTGTATAATTGTAAAAAGAAATAAAGGTTTCTACTTCACGGATTTTGCCTATCACGGGTTCTTTTTGGAACGTAACCCCCGCTAAAAAACAAGGGTGTACTGTACGTGCATTGACCGTAAACTACATTTCCCACAATTCACGCCGATCATGTTACCAGCGAAGCGACGGCGTCCCGCCGTTAGATCCCAGCGTATCCACATCAACGCCATTTTACAATACAAATGTTCCCTAAATGTCCAGGAAGATGGATGCAGATGGGAGGCTGTGTCAAGAAAGATGGATATTCACATATAACATTTTTGATTTGAATTAATTCAGAGTTAATTTACATTAAGGAGTATTTATTTATACTGTTACCATTACATTTGAGTGCAACCATTATGCCGATTTGGCCCTCGGTGAAAATGACCCCCCCTGCTCTATATAATACATAGATGACAGGGTGAATTATTGCATTTATTCAACATGTGAATAAGAGAATGCAAGGTTGTGTGTGTCTTTATGCGGCCAGTCCAGGGTGAACCCGGCTTCTCGCCCGGTGACACCTGAGATCGGCTCCGGTACGTGAATGAATGGACGACCCCTATATACTTTCTACGCCGGCAGCTCACTGAGAAAAGGAGTCTGCCAGGAAACCTTGAGAAAAATCTTTGGAAAGATTTACATCGACAAATAAGAGAGGAAAAAAAAAAAAAAAAAAAGGGCCCATTTGACGCTTCCGTTGCAAAGAGCAATCTCCTGACCTCCTTCCGCGCCGTTTCAAACCACATTCTTGAATTCCCCTTTGCTTGGAGCTCGTCCTCCGTGCGGCCCGACGGCCCCCCGCGGCGGTTTCCGTGAATTCCCCCCCCCCTGAATTGTGCTGCGTCGTGCAAAAACCGAAGGCCTGAGCGGCCGGGCGTAGGTCAACGGGACAATAGCGAAGGTTTTCCGTGAGGCTCCGCCCCCACTGTTAGATTCCCCCCTTCCCTTATTTTCGCCCCCCGTTCGGCTCTGGACGGCGTTCTAGAGGCGAGATAATGGATTCTATAACAGCCGCCTGATAAAAAGGAGACACTGCTGAGTCATGTGGTCTTATCGGCTTTTTTTTGTGGCCGACGCGCGAGGCGGATCATCCCGGAGCGTCGAGGGAAGCCCATTGTCTCCTTTGAAAATGATTTCTGATTTGTAATTCCACGGATATAAAAAAAAAAAAAAAAAACGGGCCACAGAGGACAAAACAAAAAAAAAAAAAAATCCCCTTTTTTCTCCAGATTCCTGCCGCAAATGATTCCCGCCGGTGCATTTATTCTATTCTGCCGCCGCCTCCGTTGCCCGTCGCCCCCTCCCCCGTCCCTTTCATTCATTTTCATGTTACAAAAGTGTTAAGCTCATGAATAGATTTTTTTTGGGGGGGGAGAAAAACTTCAAGGTTTGCAGCATGCAGACTGGAATGACAGAGGCTGGCTTGTAGAAATCACGCTGTATAATTGGAGGAACACAATTTAATTTTATGTTGGGACCATAAATCGCATCGGCGCTGCGGGAGAACCTATTTGTTTTTTTGTGTTTTTTTTTGTTTCTGTTTTTTTTTTTTTGTGCTGAGGGCTCATTTCAGGGTTTCTAAGCACAATTCAATCAACCGATGCAGGTGTACAAAGGAGAACCGCTGTTATGCCAAAGACAATAGCAAACGCATCAATTGGATTCACTATTATCCTCTATAATTAAACGTTTTTCAGTCTTCCCCTGCTCCCAATGCAGGTGAACTCTGTCTAGCTAGCTAGCCAGCGAGCTAGCTATCCACCACCTAGCCATCCATCCACCTCATGACAATAACATGTCAAGCTCCTATGGGATTAAAGCATTACCATGCATAGCATGCTAAAATAATATATGGGAGCATATCATTAGCATGCTTAGCGTGCTAAAATTACATTTAATGCTACCTCTAATGCTAGTTATGCAAACTTTTTATCCATCTATCTATCAGTTGTTCTATGTATGTATTTATTCATCCATCCATCCATTGAGCTATCTATTTGTGTCTGGTTGTATGTATGTCAAATGAAGGTATTTGTTTTTTTATTTTGTTTGTTTTGGGTTTTATGCAGAGCCTATATTAAAAGCATGTGTCGCCGTATCGTGTGTTGGCTGATAGATAATGTTATTGGAGTTGGCGCAAGTCATTAAATTCGGGCCTCTGTCGGCAGCCTCCGTCGCACCGGAAAAATGGGTATTATTATTATTATTGTTATTATTATTATTTAATACAGCCAAAATCAATTTGGTTGCATTATCAAATCCAAATGCGACGGTAGCGCAGGGGGTTGAGGCCCCGCTGAGATCCTCGGCATATGACTTGCATTTTAATAAATCAAGCGTAGCGTGACAGTTTTATGAAAGCGAGTTCCCCCCCGGAGACCCTGACGCACCTTCCGCCGCATAAGGCCCCTATAAATATTTCGATGACAATATTGTTTGGTGCGGTTCCCTCCCTCCCCCCCCTTTAAAATCCCCCGTGACGCCGTCTGCAATAACAAATGGAGAAAAAGAAGCTTCGTATGTTTTTTTTTTTTTTTTTTTCCCAGGAATTTCTTTTGGCCGAGTCGTCCTGCGAACCGACTCCTGAAGGGTGGCGTTCCAGGCGGCCGGACGTTTTTGTTTTCATTAGGTTTTACGTCTCCAGATGTCCAAAAGTCAGCTTTGTAAAAATGGGGATAATTTGTTTGCGGTTAAGAGAGAATACCAAGCCCCATAGGATCAGATGCAGAACATAGCACCGCTGCCATTGTTTCCTAATTTTTTTTTTTTTTTTTTGCATATTCCTATTTCATTCTATTCTAGTTAGTGGATTTTTATTCAATCAAAACGGCTGTTAGCTTTATTTCAATTTCGGGAAACTTTCACCCCACATGATTTTTATTTTATTTTTATTTTTTTTTCCCTCAAGGCGTGTCTGTGTCAGTTGCTGAATTCTTGAAGATATGGTGCTTGAAATTTTAAACGCACGTGAAACTCGGACAGAAAATAATGTGTTTTCAGTTGTTTTTAAGGTAATTTAGGTGAATTTATTTGGAATTATTATGACGTGCATGAGAACGTGAGTGGTTGCATATCAATATAATATATAATGTTGCTTCTCTCAAAGTGACCAGAATGAGAGATTAAAATGCTTTTTGTTTCTTTATGACGTGTAAATGGTTATAAGTCTCTTTATGGCATGCAAATGAGAGGTTTAATTAAGATAAAGATAAGATTGTACTTTATTGATCCCCATCGGGGAATTTCGTTGTCATAGCAATGCAACAATATACATATCAATAAATATATGAATATAGATATAAACTGGAAGGCACGTATTAAACAAAGGAAAGAAGTGACAACACAAGCAAGGATGAAAATAGAAAACAGAATAAAAAAAAATCAACAAGGGAAAAATTGGAAGAGCAGGGTGAGAATGGAGTGACAAGAAGGATTAAAAAAAAAAATAGAAAATGGAATTATTGTATGTCTTTACGTGGCCCTGCGATTGACTGCCGACGTCCAGCGAGTGGATGAGTGAATGAATGAATATTTAGCATTAAATTCCCATTTTGTCCATTAGACATTTATATCATCGTGTCTAAGAGTGAAAATAAATGCCAAAAATTTTGCTTAAGTATCTTCCTGACATCCAGTACGCTGGGGGAATGTGTGGATAGTGAACCCTTTGGCAAAAAGCGATCTAATGTCAGATTTTTGGTTAAAAGTTACATTTTGAAAGGCACCTCTCTCCTGGGTAACCGAACGAAGAGATTCAAAATTTGACACAATCATTTTTAAGCTTTCTATTTGTTTATTTCTTTTTCTTCCCTCGCCAACCACTGCATTTGTCTTTACTTACCGGTGTTTGATCGCAGGGAGACGTCATCGAAATCGAGTCGCAGCGATAAAATCCCCCCACCGGTGTCGCCTGTATTGCCATCCAAGACGGAAGTCTTCTATTGCTGGCATCTACCCCACCCTAATTATATGCACACACACACACACACACACACACACACATGGGTTTCAATGCATTGGCTCACACACTTTTTGTGTGTGTGTGTGTCCAGGGGCGATAAGGATCTGGTGAAGGTCGTGAGAGGGATCTCATTCTCAGCAGAGATGAGCCTGCTGATAGCGTCAGCGGCGAGCAGATTAGCCCAGTCAGACTCCACTTACACCCCCCCTTGACCCCCCCGGCACGCCGCCGGTGTCATCGCCGCGCCCGCTGATAGCATCGCGTCGAGTCAGCCGGCGGATGACCCTCGGCAAAAAAAAAAAAAAAAAAAAAAAATTCAATTTATCCGAAAGTCGTCCGCAGAAATAGCGTGCGGAGACTGTGTTTCTACCTTTTTTTTTTTTTTAACTCGCTCTTTCAGGGTCGAATGAAATCCGAATTTGTTTCCGTATTTAAGCCACGAGGAAGCCGCAAAAAGAGAGGTAATACGGCGCGAGCTGCTCAAGTGGAGTCATTCTGGGATGGTGAAGATCAGGGCCGCCTCAGGGAGGAGGAGAACCTCTCCACCTTCTTCTCTCCGATGCCCCCAGCCAGTCTGGGACTCGAGAATAATAAGCTGCGGGTCAGGAAGACAGATATTAATATGGAAGAAACATCGCCTTGTCAGCCGTTACCTCATGTTGAGAGATAGTTTTTGTTTTTTTTTTGTTTTTTTCTTCGTTGTCATTTTTTCGGGGATTCAAACGTAATGAGACGATCTATTTTAATCGTGAAGATCTTAAGAGCAACCTTCCCCAACCGAGGCGCCTTCGCCGCGTTGAAACGTCACATTATTCACGTCGCACCTTTTGGCTGATGTTGTTTTTTTTCTGTTTTTTTTTTTTTAATTATTTTGTATGCCAAAAAATGTGTGAGAGCGACAAAAAGCCAAGTTTAGAAATAATAAAAAAAAAAAAAAAAAAAAGAAAAATAGTGGCGTAGAAAAGCGCTCATTACAGCTCGTGCCGAGAGGGAGAAAAAAAAAAAACCTACATTATTCGAATGCTTTCATTTAGGTGTTCTGGTGACACGAGTATTTATAACCGGCAGTACAAATACTCGCTCTGGCTTGGGACTGCGTTGTAATTAAAGAGGGATACACACTTTTATCCTTTGCGTATGAAAGAACTTTAATATTGGATTACACATGTTTACACAGTGGATTATTAGAAGGGTTTTTAATGTTATTTATGTTATTGGCATCAGATTAAGCCGCAGGCGAGTATCATATTTTGCAGGATTGCGGTGCTTATTGTGTTAATCTCTTTGGTTTTGGTCTTTTTTTGTTGTCGTTGTTGTTGTTGAGCCCTCCCTCTGAGCGTTCTCCTCACAACTGATTCATGGGGGAAAAAGATTTAGGCTTTAGGGAACCCACAAAATAAAAATGTCTGGATTAAAAGTTTCCATCCATCAATCCGCCCATCTATCCATCTTCCAACGCTTCTGCGGAAGGGGATCTCAGGAGGCCGAAGCAGGGAGACTCGGGCATTCCTTTCCCGTCCAGTTCACCCGGGGGTAACCAGAGGCATTCCCAGTCCCTCCAGCGTGTCCTGGCCGGGGCCTCTTCCCTGGGGGGACGTGCCCGAAACACCTCCCCGGGGAGGTGTCCTGCCCAGATGCCCGAACCACCTTATCTGGCTCCTCTGGATGCAGAGGAGCTACAGCTCTACTCTTGAGGGCCCTCAAAAATGGCCAAGCTCCTGACCCCATCTGTGATCTTGTTCTTTCGGTCACCAGCCACAACTCGTGACCAGAGGCGAGAGCGTAAACATAGGCATACCGTTAAATCGGTAGCTCTGCCTTTTGGCTCCTTGTCCATGTACCTCCAGTACACTGCTGATCCTGTACTGATCCACCTGCAGATCTCTTACTCCATTCTCCCCTCACCCGTCAACAAGACTCGGAGATACTCGACCTCCTCCACTTGGGATCGGATCTCATCCCTGAGAGATCCGAGCTGAGGCCCAAAAAACCACACCGGCGGTCACGGTCGGATAAATCCGACAGCGCCGCATCGTCCGCATAGAAGCAGAGACCAGATAGCGAGGCTGGCGAGTAAGGAAAGCCGAGTTTCTGTCTTTTGATGATGTCTTTGTGGGGATGGTGAGCGGGCACGTGAGCGACGGCTAGATAGGGCGTGTTTGAACTCATGGATGTTTGAAAATAAACGTGGAAATAGAGAGAATTTGCAAAGTAAAAGGTTAAAGAACAACATATGGCAGGCTGTCAACTTCAGATTCAAATACAAACTAGCTAAGCATATGGTCATTCATGTCGTCCCTTCCCTCTCTGCGTCTCTTCTCGCTTGCCAGATCCTTTATAAGCGACCGCCTATAAACAGATCAGACGATTTCCTTTTTAGCCGATCAAGTCTCCGCTGCCAAAGCGTTGCGTCTCGGCTGCTTTTACAGGTTTTTATCGAGCGGGAAAACGCTCCGTTCACCTGACCGGCGGGTCTGACTCTTAACGGCGACCACCTACCAGGATGACAAATTCCCCGGCTGTGGAGACACAGCTGGAAAACTGTTTTGGTTCTCCGGCCGCTCGCCGTAGCACCGCTCGCCTCGCTCCCCTCTTCGCTCACCTGGGTTCCGGCGGCATCGCTCCAGACCCCATTCATCCTCCGTCCCGTCTCCTTCAAGTCGGCCAAGTTGGCTAACTTTGCGGCGTGATCCTGCGGTGGGGGTGGCTCCCCGAGCGAGCCCCATCTGCTCCGTGCAGAGTCCTTTCCCGCCGCTTCTCCCGCCCCGGAAATCAGACCCCTCCGCCTTCAGCACCGGGCAATTTATCTTCCTCCCCTCCTGGCGACTTCACCGCAGATGCCTCCTTTTTGCTAATGTTCTCTGTGCTCTCTGGCTAATTGCACGGAATTCATCAAGGCTCAAACATTAGAGAAAAGCCTCCTCCTCCTTGTCGGAGATCATCAAGGTTGTGGCGAGTTTCAGTGCCGCCCCTCTCTCTTTAACACCCTCCTTAGCGATTGGAGTCTCTCATTGGAAGGTCGCTCATTTCTCAGGCAGCTAAAATATCCTCTCGACTCTGGTCAATTCACTTCAGGGCGAGGATATCAATTTGGTGTCCCTTATCTTGACGTGTGTGATAAGAGTATCGCCACCAGGGGAAAACATCCACCGATCTCTAGTTTAACAGACTTTTGTGTGGTGTAATTTTCTCTTTTTACCCGACAACAGGCCCAGGAATCCTGGGACCTCCAGGGTTCTGATTGGTTCCCTGAGCATCATAACATATTTTCCAACGGGTGTCCCTATCAAACTCACTCTCTTGGTATCAATGGCCAAGACTTGTTTGTCTAAGGCTGGAGTTCGGAGAAATGAGTTAATCATTCATTGACAAACAAGCTAACAGTAAACTGTCGGATGCCTTCGCGTGGGCTCGAGCGTTTACTCCTCCTCCGGCCGGCATTAGAAAATATAAACAAGTGGACGAGTCAGCAACACCGGGGATTGTGGACAGTGACAAGTTCGAACTTGTCTTGGAGCTACTTGGGCTAATTCGTGCTCAGGTTCCATATGTAGCCCGGTATGTTTGTTCCAAACGTTTTCAAGAGTCACTGCCCGAATTCTTCCCACACCAGTTTTACGGTACAAATGTTGCCCAGCGATACATCCACTAGAGGGCAATGCAAAGTTCCAAGTCCAAAATCGGACAACAGCAAACACGGCGGCGGTGTAGCATACATTCCAAGAAGAGGCGGTGGGTGGACAGAAAATTCATCTTACTGGTCATACCAGTCTTCTTCTTCTTCTCCGTTCCTTTGAGCATACCGTGCAACACTGCTCCCTCGGGACTAGCGAAGGAACTGCTCCATGCTGCATTTTGGCTATGCATACGCAAGCTATAAGCACAGGATCAGAAGAGGACGAACAGAAGGCGCCGTCCGTATGCATATTTCGCATTGAACACAAAATAGCAGTCGGTATGACAGTTATATATCAGTACATATATTTTGGTTTATTGGCACAGTTTGGTACGTGCGGTCACAGGGGTGCAAAACTTGTATGATGGAAAACCTCTGCGGGCGTCGAACGTGTACTTCAGGTTGGCGATCAGAGGCTTTGGATTTCAGTGTAAATCCTGTTAGACCTGCGGGGGCTTCCAGCAGACAGCATCTTACGCCCAAGACTTGGCAACTATTGGATTTCTTGTTTCTCGCTGTGAGTCTGCGAGAGGTGAGCCTTTTGGTGAGATTTTGATTGGCCTTCAGGGCTCCTGCATTTTTAATCTATGCCTCTGCATGTCTGTGATTTGAAATGATTGCGTGTGTGTGTGTGTGTGTGTACCGTGTCATTTTTATGAAACCCATTTTCACTCATTATTCAAGGGATCTGAGACCAGAGACATCCTTTCCACGCGCCACAGCTCCTAACCTCGGACGTGCTCAAGGGTCAAGGCCGCCGTATCGATTTGTTTGTTTTTTATTTCTGCTCGGCCAGAACTCAAGTTGATGCCGGCGCTCCCAGGAACAACGGGGGTGTGTGTTGAGGTCGAGAGCGTTCTCGAGCTGATGCCGCCGTCTCATTCCTCTCGTGGATTTCCTATGCGATTCGGAGAGGTTTTTAAGATTATCCGTTAATCATTGGAGATTTCTGTGCCTTTAATTTAATCTGCAATCCAAACATCGGTTTCCAAATCAGGCCTTCTTAAAACATTTTTTCTAGCTCATCTGTTTAGCAATGCTTTGTCTGTAATGGCTCCAAAATTACCTGAATATTAGAATGGAAAAAAAAAAAAAGAGCACACTCCTTCGAGAGTCTCCCACGTCCCCGTATTTGGAGGCTAGTTTTTCTCCAGAGATAAAAAATCTAATTGCAATTGATCTGTTATTGAACAAGATGGCTGCAAAACCAATAACTCCGGGTCTAATCTGTGCACGGCAGAGACGCCTCACCGGAGGAACTTGTTTATGCCGCTGACAGGCTCTGATTGTTATTATTAGCATCTGACAACATCATAGAAATTTTTCGGTGCGTTCTTGTGTCCGTGCATCCGATGTCTCACTCCGAAATCTCGGTGAGACGTCGCCGTGAGTTTTTTGTTTCCCGCGCCGGAGAGATCACATGGAACTCAACCGGGGAGGCTCCAAAAAAAATGTCAAAATAGCCATCATGGGCGTTTTTGTAATCGTATTGACGAAACAAAGGCGGCCCGAACTCTTAGACGCGCCGCAAACTTGGCAGACGCACATCGATGAAACACTCTGTGCGGTCGCTTCGTCCCCTAAGCTGTCATTGGTGCACTTATTTCAGGAGAGAAGCTCCAGAGGAGGAAAATCAGTCGTTTGCTGAGGATGCTAACCGCTAAGGAAGTAGCCTTAGGAGTGCCTTAGTTGGCACCTGATTTATTCAATTGTTTAAATCTTTTTTTTTTTTTTTTTAATGACGCCGCTTTTTTTGTAAGGGGTATTAGCGTTATCACAGACACGCCGTTTCAGCAAGTCGGACTGTAGTCCCATGAAACAAGATATAATATATATACAAGATATATATGTAATACTTGAAGGATGAATGGAAATGCTCTTTGCAAAGAACAAGTAAATTGAAAGAAAAAAAAGACTTAAAAAAAAATATCCTTTTTGGACGTAAAGATAAACAAAATGTCCCAGTCGGGCAAAGAAGCCCATTATTTTAGCTGGAATGGGAGGGCGGCAGGTATTGTGGTTTTATTGATTCCCTCTATTGGATGGGTTTTGAGCATTAAGGTTTTAAATCAGAGAACTGAAAGAGCTTGATGACTCCAATCGTCCGTCCTGGCCAGGACGTTTCTCACAACGCAATCCGATGAATAATACATCGATTTGTTCAAAGTGATGTTGAAGGAGGCCTTTTTGAAATGAAACGTGAGCTTTCTTTGAAGATCAAATCTTTTTCTTTTTTTTTATTCTCCATGCGCTACCTGTTTGCCTGCTGATTGACAGATTGCATCATCAGCCCCTTTCACTCTGATGGAACTTGAACCTTTTTCAGGAACCATGCTATTTTTTTTTAGGTTCAGATAGACGGGAGAGGAACCACAGCCCGTGGATCTCAGCTGCTAGAATCCTTTTTTGCACCTGCCAGGGACTTGTATGCTTGATGTTTGGTTGGACTCCTAAGTCACGCCCATTACCAAAAATTATTGCGGTCACCGGTCAGCTGTTTTCGTGAGACACAATAGTAAGAGTTGGCGAGAAATTGACCAACGAGGAGGTTCAAGCTTTTCTGGCCCCAGATGGGTTTCCAGGGCTCACAAAAAATAGGGAGTTAGCAAACGTCCGGGCTCTTCACGCTGTGGAGCAGTGCAGGGAGGGGATGAAATCCCTCCAACCCATCTGATAGTCCGTGGTTGGAACATGCAGAAAATGAATGCCATGGCAGCTCTGCTCTCTGTGTCGACTTCTCTTCTTTGTGGTGATTTTTTTTTTGGAGTGTGGCGTACATCTCTTGCGTCTCACCGGTCACTACATATCATTACATTCCATTTGGCAGACGCCTTTAACCAAAGTGACTTACAAGAAATACAATTCAGTCACCGAAGATCCGAAGCACCAGTAGTCAGAAGTTAGAAGTGACCACTCAACCAAATAGCCATCTCAGAACCATATACATACATACATACACTCTTTTTTTTTGGGGGGGGGGCTGAGTGCGATTAGTAGGGTAGTGCTTGGTGAAGAAGTATATTTTCAACTCACGGTGAAAGACGGACAGTGACCCCGCTGTTCGGACCTTTTTTGGGAGTTCGTTCCACCACTGAGGAACCGAGACCGTCAAGAGCCGAGACCGGTTGGATCGCCAGCCGGGGGCTCTTGGAAATCGGGTGGACGGTCGCCCGGAGGCGGCAGATCGGAGGGGACGGGTAGGATTTAATTTCACCACAAAAAGAATCCTCAAAAATCACAACGTAAAAAAAATACAGACGCAACATGCTGCGACTTATTCATGATCGATTACTGTAACATTTTGCCTTAGAAAACTGCGGCCGGTGACAAAAATCCCAAATCTACCAATTCCACCGGGTTTTGAAGAACCCAGCACGTATTGAACTTCTAAGGGGATGCGATTGAAGCCATGAGGCATCCAGCGAATTTCAGCTCCATCTTGTTTCTTGCCGAGAGGCTGGACCCTAGCCTGGAGATAAGTTCCATTCACTACCTTGGTCCCTTTCTGTCTGTGGGAAGGTTCGTCCACAGGAGGGTAGTTCCTCAAACATCTGTGGAGGTTCTCAGTCAGTCGTGGGAAATTCTTGTCGAAATCTTCTTGTCTTGGCAATTGGACTTGTTGTTTTGGTTCTTCTTCTTCTTCACAACTGAAGAAGCCTCTCTGTTGAGGGGTGAGACGTCTTCACGCGACGAAATTCAAGTCCAGTCGCCAAGACAAGAAGAGTTCGACAAGAATTCAAAAGTTCCTGGAACAAAATCAAGCCGGACAGTTCTCAGAACTTTGTTCTTTGAGATTTTCAGTCCGAAATGGGCTTCTGAGCCGGAGATCCACGGAGAACAGCCGGGTTTTCACGTGAAATGCGAGACATCTCAGGACTCTCTCTCTCTCTCTCTCTCTTGAACGTGGGCAACCAAAGCACACACAAAACGAAAGGTCACTTCTCAGAAATGCAATATAAATTATCTGCAAAGCGCATTTGTTTTCCACCGCTCGTCGGCACATGTTCATTTCAGATCAAAACCCCGTCATGTGTTCCCCCTCCCCGCGTTCACCCTGCCAGCGTATCAAATACCAACTTTTATTCGCGGCGCGCCCGGCCTCCGCGGAGAAGAAAAACATTCTCAAATAATACAGCCTTTTATTAAAAGCCCCTTCTCTGCGCGACCTCGCCATATTTCCAGCCTCCGCCGGCGACGGCCCGGGGAAGAAAAGCACACGCCGAAATATACATGAAACATGTCATTCTCTATTGTCCGTCACTATTTCTGCTACTGACGTAGCCCCCCTTTTTTTCTTATTATATGAACATACTGTGTAAGTGCACCTTTTCCTCCGCTTCTCACGAGTACCCCGTCGTCGGAAAGCGACAATCCGGGCTAATTGGGCATCGAGCGGTCGAATCTCACGGACTTACCATGCCCGCCGAGCGTCATTAGTGCCGATAATCGCCGGCCGACAGTCTCCGCCGGACGCTGCGATGACTGACAAGCAACTCTTCCCCAACCAGGCTGTTTTAGTTTGATGCCGCGGCGCGGCGGCCCGTCCCCGACAGAGGCGCCCGCTGGTTTTCACAGTTTTACGCGGCGATGACGTCAACTCCAAAACAACTCCTGAAAATAATCATCCGGAATCCGGTGTTTTAAGGGGGGTAGTTTGTGAAAAAGGCAATACGAGAAACACGCGGGTCCACAATGGAGCCTCTGCTGAGATGCCCAAACATCTTTATCAAAAGCATTAGAATACATTTCAACAAGTACACTGCTCAAAAAAATAAAGGGAACACTTAAAAAACACATCCGAGATCTAAATGAATGAAATATTCTTATGAAATACTTTGCTCTTTACACAGTTAAATGTGCCGACAACAAAATCACACAAAAATGATCAATGGAAATCAAATGTATTAACCCATGGAGGTCTGGATTAGGAATCACACTCAAAATTAAAGTGTAAAAACAAACTCCAGGCTGATCCAACTTTGATTGAATGTCCTTAAAACAAGTCAAAATGAATCTGTGTTGCTTCCTGAGTGGACACTATGATTTCACACAAGTGTAATTGACTTGGAGTTACATTGTGTTGTTCAAGTGTTCCCTTTATTTTTTTGAGCAGTATATTTACATTACATTACATTGCATTTGGCAGACGCTTTTATCCAAAGCGACTTACAATGGAGGACATCGGGACTGCAAATATGCTTGCAAATACACGATGCACAGGAAATATACAGAACAGTAAGCTTGGGTTAGTGAGTTTTTTGTTTTTTTTTTGACAAAGACATACACAAATGTACACACACACTGCGAAGCCTAACTTTATGCCTTTCTGTATTTGTTACATTTCTTAGAATATTCCATTGTTTTACATTTTAAGGGACACGCTCATATCACACATAAGTTGACATAAAGCTGACTGGTCCTCAAAATAAGTCTATTTATCTGATTGCCTGGTGGTTCCTGTCCTCTCAAAGCAGGAAGGTCAGCAGTCTGATTCAGGCGACAGGCCTTTTTTTTTTTGGAGTCTCCATCTTCTTCTCATGGGTTTCCTTCTGGTTCCTCCAACAATCTACAAACATGCAGGAGGTTCAATGGAGACCCTAAATTGCCCAGATGTGTGAAAGAGAAGGGTGAACGTCGGTATGTCCGGGGCAAACCACGCATCTCATCCATTGACAGCTCATTTATAGATAATGAATGAATGAATATTTGTATGTTGCCGCAATGATTATCAGGAGCTAGAAACAATTAGCCGAGAGCATCTTTGGCAAACTATCTGAAGAAGTTCTTGTCTTCTTCTTTCGAACTTTAGATTTTGGCCACTTTTATGAGAATATCACTTTTTTTTTCCGCATATTGTCCGAGTGTTTGCGCATTATTGCTCGCATATTAGCTATTAGCAACCTATGTTGCAGGGAAGAACACGGAATCCCGGCGTTCGGGACGTTCCGATGCCCTGATGTCACTGCGACGACTCCGAAAGCGAGTCATCGCGCAATCCGGCCCCGGACGCCGCCCTTCGTCTCTCCTTTATTTATTTTTATTTTTTTTTCTTATCAAAGTTCGATTAAAAAGGCAGTTTGACCCACAAAACTCCTCTTCAGCCCTGCAGGCTGTTATCGCAGCTCTTTGCTGCCGTTGTGCGATTTAATCGCTTGCGTGGAAAAAAGGGAAAAAAAAAAAAACAGCAGTTGTCCAATCCACCCTCAGCCGGGTCGGAGGGAGCGAATCAGCTTCGTCCAAAAATGTTTGACGTATATCCTATTTTGATCTGTGTCATAATAAGATATTTTTTCAAAAAATATTCAGCGGGCTCTGCTTCTTTCAGTGTCCGGGACTCTGTTAAAGGCTGTTAAGGAACATGATATTCGAACTTTCGTACTGTTTTTGCAGTTCCTAGAAACTTTTCCGGAACCAGGCCGTGTCTTCATGCGTTCAGAGGAACCAGGGATCGTGAACCTCAGTTCCCAGAACCATTTTAGCTCCTCTTCCGATGCAGGATCTTTTTAGGGTTCCATTATCAGATACGTCTCGAAGACTGCGGAGCGTCTTTTTAAAAAAAAATATTGCGATCAGGTGAGAAACTGCTGCGCCAAAATAAATACAGAGTTCGCAAATGTTGGGGCTTTACAGGGCCGAGCAGTGAAGGAAGAAGTTAATAACAGTTCTAGGAACTGAGATCAGCAGTCCCTGGTTCCCTTCGCTGTCTGAATCCACCAAGAAATCATCTTAAAAAGTTCCTATATTGTGAAAGAGGCTAATGAGGCATTAATAAAAACCCATCTGATAGTCTATGCTTATTATTCCCGGCATGTAGGATGTAGGCATGTAGGCAGCTTCGCCCTCCGTGCCGTCCATGTGGCCTTCTTCACCCCCGCCGTGGTGATTTCTTAAACGTGGCCGCTGGAGGTGCACGGCAAAGATGCTCAGATGCAGTCCCTTAAAAAGCAAAATTAAAAAAGGTGTCCTGATGGAGGCTTCTTCCTGGGGCAACACTTGTGCCGGACGATTCTTAGGCATTTACTTGCCCGAAAGCGGAACGTTATCTCTGGATTCAGGGAAAGCGGAAAGTCCTTCGCTGTCTCTGAAAGGTTTCCGGTCGTGGAGCTATTTTGAAATTTTGAAACTGTTTAAAATGGCAGATCAATGAATTCATCCTCCGGAGGAGGAAATGATCAGGATAAAAATGGTTTACTGACAGCAAGTCAACTCCCCCCCCCCGCCCAACGAATTTGCTCAGAAAGTTTCAAGTAAAGATACTTTTAACGAAAAAGCGGGTGATGAATATCCTTCTAATTATTATTATTTTTTTAATCGCCATGATTTTCGGAGAGCGTTCGCGAGAGACTAATGAATAACAGCGGCGGATTTGTCATGTAGTCCCCGCCGACAGACGAGAATACACCCTCCTTTTTTTTTTTTTTAAAACCTGCACCCCCGCCCCGCATTAATCATCCTGTCAGGTTTAGATCAAGAACATTTATCATTAACAAATTAGTCGGCAGTGATGATCTGGCGGAGGAAGAAGAAGTCTGAGGACGTGGATGAATGCTTTTGGGATTTCGCGCTAATTACACATCGGAGACGGCGGTGGAGTAAAATGGCAGCGCGTACGATTTTTGCACCCCCAAAATCACCACCCGTGCTCGTTACAGCAAGACACGGATGACATTTTGGGACAGCTGGCCGACCTTTCCGAGCGCCGTGCTTCGCTTCACAGGTGTCGCGTTGCTCGCGGGAGGGCGGCGGCGGGGGGGGGGGTGGGGTGGACGGTTTACGTGAGAGGTTTCACTCCCTCTTTTTTTTTTTCTGTTTTTTTTTTTGTTTTGGTTTTTATCTCACGTCCGCCGTCCGTGTCTAATTCACGCTATTGGCAGAGCACGTCGTCGGGGAAGAATGCGGAGTTCACGGTTCGGTGGGACTTTGTGAAATTTAATGAGGCCGCTTTTTTTTTTTTCCTCTCCCCGGCTCCGGGCGAGACCACCGCCGCCGAGCGCGACTCGGCTTAAAATCAGATCCAGTTGTTTTTGAGTCCGCGCCACGACCACCGCGAAAAAAAAAAAAAAAAGCAAGATTATTATTATCCGCTCGCATCGCCGGATAGAACAGGTACGAGAGTCAAGCAGCTTAAGGAGCCAATGAGGTTGCGCGTTGCTGGTAAACCTTCCCTCCGCGATGCAGGCCAGCTTAGACACGCCGTGGAGAAATGAAAAGCAAATGCAAACAGAACGGAATTCAAAAATTCCCACTGCTGCGTCTTATTGGTATCTAGGATGGCGTGCGTTTGTGTGCCGTAGTCCAACGTCCTTGTGGATTCGCTTGCTTTTGATCAGCGGCCACCGGGATTCAGCAGAGCGGCGGGAAAAGCTCCTCCGGGGGTTGGAGATTGTTGACTCGGCGACGGGCGGATGACGGACACAGAGGACGGGGGGGGGGGGGGGGTCGGGTGGCGGTGACGCCGGAACGGCATCCCGAGCGAGCGCGTCTAATCTTTCCCATATGGCAATTACACCATGTGCTGCGCCATCAAGTGCTCTTCATGCTTGATGTCGGATTCGCAAGATCATATTTTATGAGATCACGCGCTGGAAACGGCGGTTCTACATTTTTACCTTGCAGGGACTCCGAACCGAGTGGTGTCTTGATGGCCGAAGATATTGCGACTTTTTAAAATGTATGTAAATGTGCTATTTAAAATGGCTCTTGGAGTGTAGACTGTTTTTGTGAGAGGCTATGAGGATATTGGGGGGGGAAAAAAAAAGGGGGGTTTTGGCTGTGAGAAGAGTGGCCGGGCTCCGCTGCCGGTAAAATATCAGTTCCAGGAGGCGACGTGGAAGCGGTTGAAAGGCTAACATGGATTTGAATTACAAATCGCGCCCGTTTCGGCAGCAGCGGCGTTGTTAAGCCGGTTGTAGAATCGAGTTTGCGGTTTAGGGCGCGTAATACCACCTAACCCCCCAAAAAAGGTGTCAAACTCGAAAACAACCTCGAGGCTTTTTCTCCAGAAGGTCACAGCCGCGATCCAGCAAACGCACATTTATTTTAAACCTTAAAACAAATCGCATGCCTGGCTTAGGCGCCGTCCCCTCCAAAAAAAAAAAAAAAAAAATCACCCGCTAGCTTCCTAGCAAGGACGATTGCTAGGAAGCGAGAACGGTTAGCCTCGCGGCTTCCACATCAGAGTCCCCTGTCGGCTCTCCGTCAGATTTGTGAGCGGTTTTATCAGATTGTGCACTAATGGACTTAGTCACTTAAGGCTTTGTGCCTTAAATACCGAATGAAGATGTTTTCGCGCCGCCGCCCAGACTTGGCGATCGATTATCTCCCTGTTGTTGGACCCGTAGATCCAATCAACCTCCAGTATTGGTTCCCCGCCTTCCTCTTAGAAGGTAATAACAGACGACCTTGGCAGGGTTCTCGTGACCTTCCTCTTCAGCGTTTTGTTTTTTTGTCATGTTGTTTTGAACCTTAAAGCTTTGAAACTGTCCAGTTGTCTGCGAGGGGGAAAAAAAAAAAAAATGCCGTAACCTTGGGTGTCAGAAGAAGCAGGGGTCACACGAACAGGTTGCAACAATTCACAAAGAAGCATTAATCAATCAATCGTTTTGAGTGATCGTCTAACGATTTTATGGTAATTCCAGAACAATTTCGAGGGCAGTGCAATTTTCCGTTTCGGACAATAACAAACCGTATTCCTTGAATACACAAGTCAATACGTTTTAGTCAGAGTGGCGAGTGACTTCCGGCAGCCAGACGTTTCCTTCGTGAGGCTTGAGCAGTCAACGTCTTATGACTCGAGCTAGCGGTAGCTTTTGCTAGCACCAGTTAGCGATTACTCTAATAACGTATAACATACTCTAAAATTGGTTCTGACACCCAAAACGTCTCTTTCAACCCATAAACTCCCACACGGATGCTACATATGCAACAACCTGGACACTCAACCCACCTGGAATACACAAGTTCATACGTTTTAGTCAGAGCGGCGAGTGACTGCTAGCGGCCAGACGCCGACAACCGCTGTTTGTGCGCGAGGCTTTAGCGGTCAACCACCCGCTGTTGTGTCACTACCGCCAACTGCGGTCAAAGTAAGAATTACAACAGCGTCAATTCAAACATTTCCAGCATAATGTGGGCGAATGCCATCTGAAATCAAAACAACATACACACAAAACAAAAATCCAATTGCCAAAATAGTCCTGGGTGCCACAGAAATGTACATTTTAAGAAAGAGGCGACGCGGGTTTTCTTCTTCGCTGTCCCATTTTGCCGTTAACACTCGAACATACTGCACGACACCGCCTTCTATGATTTCTGGCAGCACTGCTCAGTTTGCCATGTTTTGGTGGATCCACAAGCTTCTGAGAAAGGTACAGGATTACTGCAAGAATTTTTTTTTTTTTTTTTGTTAGTTTTGAGCCATTTCTTTTTTTCTCAGTATTTTTTTTTTATTTTTTATTTTTTTCTGTGAATTGGATATTACAATCCACATCCATATACTTACTACAGTTAATGGAGACCTTTTCCTGTCCATTTACCGTAATTTCCAGACTATTGAGCGCACCTCAATATAAGCCGCACCGGCTAGCAGATCGCTATCTCGGGCTTCCTCCCGCTTGCTAAAACCGTCAAAGTCGTCTTTTTTCGGTGTCGGAGTTGAACGGACTCAGAATTTCCCGGTCATTCATCGGTCCGATGTGACGAGGATGAACGTTTTAGTGGCGTGAAACTCCTTAGCGTTCCCCACCCAAAAATTCCACATATTAGCCGCGTCATTGTTTACGTGAAAAAAGTCGCGGCTTATCGTCCGGAAATTAGGGTACCATAAAATGTTGAAGAATGTACAAATTCAATCTCTGCTATCTTGAAAGTATCTCTAAAAGGCTCATTGGAGATAATATTTTAATGTGGTATTGTGTGATATTTAAGAATGTCCTTGTAGAACAACCTACCAGAACAAATCATTCATTCATTCTTTCATTATCTACCACGTATATTTTCTATCATCCCTGCATTGCGCGTTAAATGTTGCATGTGTTACAAACATGCAACCATTTCCTGGTTTATTGATACATCATAGATTGATCAGGACGTTCACTCTCTCATCCGAACGTCGCTCACAACCTTTCGGTTTCTTCCTTCGCTCATTTTCGAGACACTCAAACACTCTTTCATTCAAATGTCACGCAGACTTAATGCAAAATCCGCTCTTCCATTCACCGGTCATATAAACATACTAACGTTCACACTCTAATTCACACGATTTGGCGGTTGATGGTCTTCAATCGATCCGCCGCAGACACGAACATCTAATCTCCACAAAGTTATGCTCCAATTCTTCAAACCAGCTTCTTTCTGAACAGAGAAGAAAAACTCAGCACAGCTGTTTAAGATCTTCCCTTCCTGATATTCAGGATCACGCTCTGCAAACACATTGCAAGCACTCAAAAAATCCCCCCGCATCGAACCGACCCGTCCGTCCCGTCGTTCTGTCTGTCGGATATTTGAGCTCCGCTGGATACGCGGACGTTTCTTCGACGCTGGGAGGCTCCCACCGCATTTATTGATCCAACAGTACATTTTATTCTCAGGCTCAGTGAGATTCCGCATTTTAACAGCCGGCCCTGGCTGTCACAAACACTCCCAGACAAAGTCTTTACCTGTGCGAAGTGGAAACCCGAGGCCTCCGGGTAAAAATCACCGGGAACGTACTCGTGAGCGAAGACCATATTTTGTTCATTAGTCAAACTCGGGAAATGAAAACATTTTCGTATCCCTGTGTTCTCGAACTTTTAATGAGGAGCAGAAGGTGGAGGAGGTTGAATCATTGGCTTTTTGGGGGGATGTTCAGGCGGAAAATATTTCGTTTTTGGACAAAAAAAAGGTAAAAAAATAACCGGGTTTTATGCGTTGCAATTCTGTTTGCGTCAAAAACCCACCTGTTAAATGAAAATTCCAAAGTCGTCACTGATTGTGGCCAGAGTTTTACGTGGTGAATCACCCGGCCTGAGATGAACCGGCCCTAAAGATGTCATCGATGAAGCTCCGTCTTGGACTACAGTTTTTTTTCATGGGCTTTTAAACACCCTCTAAATTGAATGAATTTTATTCCGAAGATGGCCAACCACCGTATGGGCCGGGACGATGAACGTGGCTTCGGCGGCCGACCCCCAAGACGAAGACGCAACACGAAGTAGTGCTTTTGGAGAATTCCGTTGTAATAATTGTCCAGCTGGACAACATTGTCCCGGGAACCACCTTCCTCCAGGAGCGACTTTGTGGTTTTGCATTCACAAGGGCAGCAGAGAACCACGGTAACCGTTTTGCAAGTGTCTAAACCTGCCCCTCACGGCACAAAAGACCCTGGTTCAACTCTGGCAAGGGGACCTTTCTGATTGGAGTTTGCATTTTCTCCCCTTGTCTCTGAGTTTCCTTCAGGTTCTCCGGTTTTCTCCCACCAATTTTTTAATTGGAAAAATTTGGGAAAATGGCCCCCGAATGAGTAAGTGAATGTTGTCTGTCTTAGTATGTGGCCCTGCGATTGACTGGCGACCAGACCGGGTTGTACCAGGAGAGGCTCCAGCATCCTCCGTGAGCCTGAGTGCAGGATAAGCCGTAGAAGATGGATGGATGGATGGATGGATGGTTGGTTATCAAGAGCTGCTTTTAGGACAGTAAAGTTCTAAGAAGGGTCAAGCTCAAATTTGGTCCCAGGAAGTAGCCTCCTCCTGGAGAACTTTGTAGTTTTGCTTTCTGACAGGTGGTAAGGCAGGGCAAGCGTTTTTGGCATGCACCTTCGGCAAGTGAAGAAGAGGGACACGGACAACCTGGAGAGCCTGAAGTTTCCACAGCATCTGCGGACCATCTAAGTGGACTATCAGATGGGTTGAAGGTTTTTTAATCTTCTCCAGCACTGCTTCCCCATGTGTGATGATGCTGCCGTTAGCTTACCCTGGAGTTGTTTTGCCCAAAAATGTTAACGTTCTGCCACAAGCTCTGGAAACCCCTCTGCGGTGTAGCGGCCCAGAGAAGCTTGGACCTCTTTGTCGGTCCATTTCTCACAGCTTCTGTCCATTTTGTCCCAAGAAAACAGCTGAGCAGTGACCACGGTAGCATCTGCTAACGGGCGTAGCTTATCACTAAGCACCTCATCAAATGAGTTCGTATGGAGGAGTCAAAGCAGGAGTCAAATGGTCCCAGATTCCTGGTTCCTCTGCTGCCAGAGTGCATGAGGTGCATGTAGAAGACGCCCCGGCTCCTGAAAAGGTTCCAGCAACTTCAACAAGTTCCCATAGTGTGGATGCGGCTATTGATTCGGCCCATCAGACTCCGTGATTTCTAGAGGGAGTAAAGAGAGAGAATCCAGACCTCTCTTTTGACATCGGGGGGGTCTCACATTCCAGAAGGGGTGATTATTTATGCATTAACATTGTGAGACTAATTGCGTTCATCATCTCTCCAAATTTGCCGACAGAGCCGAGGGGTCATTTGGATCCTCTACACAGAGATATTTACAGAAACTTGCCAAGAGTGTACTTGATAGTATGTTAAAACTAAACACAGTATTCTGCAGTATTACTTTGTCTTTGTGATGTCTAGCCACGGTTCACATTACTGCAAACGAGAGAATGATGTTTGCACTTACTAAACTGTTATTATCATAGACGCAGTCATATTGATTGATTTGTCAAATTTCGATTTTAAAGCGGCTTTTGTGAAGACAGATAGAAGAGTCCAAGTCTTGTTCAGCCGTGAGGGCGGAGGCCAAAAATAATGTCGACACAAGCGGCTTATGCTACCCGAACATCAGAAGATTTCAAAAAGATTTAGATGGAACTCTGGGAAAACTCTCGTCTCACATCTGCTCGAGTTTTTAGTCCCAGACTGAGCTTTTACAAAGACTGTGATTCTTACAGGGTCACTATTTTCTAGGATTAGCAATTTCTTCCCCGCCGTGCAATGTTTTCACCGGGTATCTGAGGAAACTCAGTCCATTGCTGTTCTGCCCCAAAGCTCCGCTATCTTCTCTTCTTTCTGGACGCTCCAAAATGATCCTTCCCCTTCATCCGTACCACCGACAAATACCCTCAATTCCTCTCTGGTGATTGTTTGTCTACCGGGTTTCCGGTTTTGTCTGAGCTCATCTATTGGTTGTGGATTGTGCTACATCATCGTAAAGACTGAAAGACTTGCACTAACATTAAACACGTTTGATATCATTGTAACCCCAAGACCGGGAAAAGGCTGACCTAAACTGGCTTACCGTATTTTCACGACTATAAGGCGCACAAAAAAGTCTTAGATTTTCTTCAAAATGTGCGGCGCGCCCTATAGCGCAGTTCTCGCCTAGTCGAGAACACCATGAGAACGTTATGGGGGACGTGAGGGCATTAATTGTATACAAAAGAACGGGTATCTGCGTTATGCAGAACACCGTCGTTTAAACAACCCTGAAAACATCGCCGACAAACACATCCATCCCAGCCACATCGCCAACATGGACGAGGTGCCACTCACTTTCGACATCCAAGTGAGTCACACTGTGGAGAAGAAGGGCACCTGCACGGTAGCCATACGCACAACGGGGTACAAAAAGTCTTCTTGGAGACCACAGTTTCACTAAGAGTGGAAGGCAGCGCCGGGCGAGTTACGCCACAATTTGGGAATGGATTGTAGCTGCTCGGGCTAACGTGTCCGCCGGCACTGTTGTTCCAGCTTTCGCAAAAGCCGGAAAGTCACAGAAAGTGACTCTGACAGGGAAGAAAGTGAACGTGGCATGTTTGATGGAGATTTAGCGCGGCTGTAAATCAGAAACAAAGGATGAGGACTTCGATGGGTTTGATTGATGACGATTACCGGTAAAAAAATGTGAATACCAAACTCAGTTTAGCTCCCGCTCTATTTTTAAATACGCACACTTGTATGCTTGTGTGTGTGTTATTGTTGACGTAGTAGAGGACACCATGAGAATGTTGAAGGGGGAAGTGCAGGTGTGGATTGTATATAAAACCCGCGCCTTATAATCAGGTGCGCCTTATAATCAGGTGCGCCTTATATGTGTGTTAAATACAGTAATGGCACAAATAACTGAGACTGCGCCTTTTAGTACGGTGCGCCTTATGGTCGTGAAAATACGGTATGCGTAATGATCGAGATGACGGGAGAACATAAAGTAAAATTTTCCCTCTGTCTTTTTGTTTTTAGTCTGTTACCGTGACAGTCTTTTGGTGTGAACCCAATGTAACAATGAGTTTCCCCCCGCAGGTCGGTCGGGCTGAGGATTCCAGAGAGGGAGGAGCTCGGACGTCCGCCGGGGAGTCGGGACCGGCGCCGATGCACCCGGGGCTTCAACGGGAGACAGGTAAGAAGATCAGGGCAATCGCCTCCCGTGAGAGGTGCTCCACATATGGGGGGTCGACCCAGAATGTGCTCCGACTCTGCGAGCCGGCAGCAGATAGGTGGATGAAAAAGGATAAATGGATAGCTGTAAGAATCAGATCAATCTGAATCGCGAATTTGTGAAGCTACAAGGCGGGGTGTTTATTATGTGCGGAAGTGTCTCGGTGAGACACCCGGGACGGGACGGGGAGGGAGGTTATGCAGATTCTCGCAGTTTTGGACGCGGAGAATATGCTGCGTCTTCGCCGGAATGCTGTGTCTGCGGGTTACGGGCCCGAGGCGGTGGGCGACTAGATTTCCAATGTCGGGAACGTTCAAATCACATTAGATCAGCGGTCAAGTTGACCTCCGGCTCAACACAGGAGGCCCCTTGTCTTGCCCCTGCTTGAAAGGGAACCCTACTGGGAAGGGCTAATAGCCTCAAATATGCTTTACAGCCTCAAAAAGTGTTAAAAAAGCATTCTAAAAATCACAATTATAATGTAAATTTCGACACAGGGGCGCCACCGTTGCTTTGGTAGCGTCGATGACGTGTAGAGGTTGCTCGTGTTAACTTTGACCCCCCGCTAGTGTTACCTTTCGCTAGGTACGAAGCGGGATATGCCGTGATAATGCCACATTATGCTTTTTCGGAGTGGAATTTCCGGTCCAAGTGAAACATAAGGGACCGATACTCGTCTGCACAGCTTTCCAAGGGACAAGGGAGAAGAAAGGAGTGGGAAATTGCCTGTGGACATACAGTACACGGCTTCCTAAGGATCCGCGGCCGTGCATTTGATGCGTTCGGCTGAGCTAAGCTACTGAAAGAGCTCAAGGGCGCCGCTAGTTTTAAAGGAGACTAAAGCAAAAACGCCGTGCCTACGGTTTCCCTTCCCGAGCAGACAAGAAGCGAAGCTCGCTGGAAGAAACGCCACAGGCAGGAGACTCTTGATGTTCTCCTGCGAGGATGTCAACAACCCGCTACAGCGGAAGTAGCATCTGATAACGAATGGTAGAGGAAGCTGGCAGTCAGTCAGCACGGCGGTCCGAAAGTTTACAGTGAACGGAAGATGACAAACTCTTTGTTTGTCTTTATTTTGAAACTCATTTTGACTTGTCGTCGGCGTTATCCTCCTTGCTTTCGTCTCTCTCGGGTCCAACTGATTTTGGGACGTCACTACCCAGACAGCATTGCGATGTAAACAACAACGGCGGCCTGTGAGTTAAAAGATGATAGATAGATATGTGGAGTGATTTTATTATTGTTTTTTTTATGTAGCGGGTACAAATACGACGTCTTGGTAACCGGGGATCCCTTTAAGACGTTCACTTTGTCTGCTAATTAATTTGCGCAGCTTTCGCGGTGTTTTTCTGCCTCCTTTCCCCCGCCGTCTGTGGAATTCGTGTGGAAAAAATGATGTTTTGAGCTCCAATCGAGGCTGTTTGTCACAACGGATGTTGACGTTTGCATGTGCCGACGCGGTAAAGTTTAGCGCCCTAAATCGTATATGGCGGCAAAGTGGGGGGGGGGGGGGGGGGGGGGGCTCTGCCAGCCCAGGTTGGATCCAAACAGGGGCTTTTCTGTGTGCAGTTGCCAAAAAAAAAATTAATCGGCGAGTAAATGAGAGGGAGAATTGTTGCATGTCTCTCGATGACGTGTGAATGAGCGAGTGAATGGTGGAATATCTCTGCATCTTGGCCCTGTCATCGATTCGACCTGACCGATGACAACCTCCATCCTGCTGCAGGATATGCAGTATAAATCATGAATGAATGAATATATACATAGACTGTGTGTGTGTGTGTGTAAGAATAAGAACAGCTTTATTTATCCCGAAGGAAATTGTTGTGCCAGAGTTACAAGAAAAACATAACAATAATAAATAATAGTAGAAAATTGTATAAACAGTAAAAAAAAAAAATCAACTATAAAGTGTCTTAAGTACCAAGTGAAAGATAAGGAGTGCACAAGGGTATGAAAAAATATTGTACATGAGGCTGTTATGAAATGAAAAATTGCACCGTTATGAACAAATATACAGATAAATTATTACAATTTACAGTAAGTGGGTGAGAATTTTTATTTTCATTATTTTTTTTTTTTATTCATTTTTTTTTTTAAGGTTTAAGATTTTGAGATTCACTGCGGCTGAAGGGAGAGGAATTAAAAAGTCTGAAAGCGTCAAGCAGGAAAGACAGTGTGAGTGTGTGTGTGTGTGTTTATGTGTAAATATCTGCATTACCTGCTAAGAGGACGGGTGTTCAGGTTTCACGCAGACTCTTCTGCGGCTCATCAAATACTAATATTGAGCCTTGAATCAAACAATGACAAGCCGATCCATAGAGTTTATAAAGTGCATCCCAATACATCCGCTTTGTCTGTCCTTGTTCAATTAGAAATTGTCTCAATCAGTTTTTGGATGAATGCATTTGTGTTCATTTATTATTCAACAACCCAAAGAAATCATAACTAATGAAAAAGTAATAGTTGAAAAATATGTTTCTTTTTTGTTGTCTTTTTAAGCCGTCTCCCATACTGTTGTTTGTTGTGGGTCGTCTGGTGTTATTATCAGATTAACTCTACTGTTATTTGTCTGCGGCAAAGGGAGGATAAAAAGATCTTGAAATATCTATCTATCTATCTATCTATCTATCTATCTATCTATCTATCTATCTATCTATCTATCTATCTATCTATCTATCTATCTATCTATCTATCTATCTATCCATCTATCCATCTATCCATCTATCCATCCATCCATCCATCCATCCATCCATCCATCCATCCATCCATCCATCCATCCCTTTATATATATGTGTGTGTGTGTGTCATGAACTGCTATCAAATTCATTATTGTGCTAAATGGTTAATTTAACATGTAAAAACATATAACCTGTGTGTTTGTATATATGTATACATATGTCTATAGATATGTGTGTGTGTGTGTATATATATATATATATGAAGGAAATATAATGATATATATGTGTGTGTGTGTGCATATAGATAAGTGTATATATGTGGTATATGTGTGTGTGTTTCATGAGCTACTATCAACTTCTTTATTGTGGTTTTTAGTGACTTTAACTTGGCTAATCCCTGTAATTATTTATGAAAATACAGTCCCTCCAACTTTGCCATTAGCATGAATGCCTTCCTGCAGCCTCTCATGCACGAGTCCTACAGAAACACACCACCATTCACCCTTTCGTTCACACAGCATGTAGAAACATCCAACCCCTGTGGTCGCTGCGATTTTAATGTTAAAATCTCTAGCGCGTAGAAAGCATCTCTTGGCCCGTTCCCGCGGTAACAGCGTACGCTCCATCTGCAAGCAGCCTTCCTCCTTTTTGTTATTTCACTCTGCCGGCCCAAAGAAGCATCAACGTAGCGGAACCATCCGGCCCGGTGGAAGTGTCTCCCCGCGTTTTCCTCGTACCGAGAAAAATCACACAGTGGCATTTTTGGCAAAAAAAGCTGCATCGCAAAAATCCTGGCGAGGGAGAGTTCGCGCAGGAGCTTTTTGTTTTTCCTCCAGACCGACGGAACCCGACTGGCAAAGCTCATCGAAAACAGGAGCCGGGCGGGAGCCAGTTTGGCGCTGCGCTTTTTTTTCCTCCTCGTCCTCCTCTGCTCTGAGGACCAGCCGCCCGTCTTGTCAGCCCACTTGTATCTCTTTGTCTCTCCTTCCCATGGTGACCCTCCATTTCACACACACACACACACACACACACCCTCGCAGCGACATCTAACGTGAACAGCTTTCACTCCCCCTTTGAACCACCTCACAATTCGGCAAAGAGGAGTTCTGGCCTTGATGCATTGTAGCCGCAGCCACTCTGCGCCGCTGGAGTTTTTCTTTTTTTTTTTTTTTTTCCCGCTTTTGATCCCTTAAAGGCCGGAACGGGGCGCCGCGGCGCTCCAGCCGCTCGATGGAACCGTCGGCCCCGAGGCCACGGCTGAGGTAAACCGATTGCATCACGACTCTGTTAAATGTAAAACAATAACGGAGATGGCGTTGAACAAATAACGGGGGATCCACGTCGCTTCCGGTCGCCGCCACGCTGTCTGTTTTGTGCATTTAACCTGACGCTTTTTTTTGTTTTTGGCGCGGGAGAAAGTGCGCGGGAAGCGAACGACATAACCCTCGCAATAACGGCGGAGCTTTGAAGATTAGAGCGAGCGGTGAGCGCGGTGAATCGCTCTCCTCGTGTTCCTCGGGCACGAGGCGGCGGTGGAACGACGGCGATTTGCGACAGGGTTTGGGAAAAGAAGTGAGTGGAAATGGAAAGCGATATTTGACAGCTTGGATCTTAAAAAAAAAAAAAAAAAATCAAAAATGCAAGATGAAATCGCTCCTGTTGGAAAAAAAAAAGTTTTTTTTTTAACTTTGCTATTCGAGCGGGGCAATATCTCCATGAACCACAACGGAGGACTAAAAAAAAAAAAAAAAGTACGTTCAATTTGTATATTAATATATTCGATGGTTTACGACCGGAGAGGGAGAAGTTGGCATTTTAACGGTTTGATGCTGTGATTTCGTTTATCGCGCCGCATAAACATGTTTGACACACACCGTTGGAGTCAATTTTTTTATTTTTATTTTTCTAATTAAATCGTGTATTCCATATCACGTTGTGCATCCTCCCTCACTGGCATAAAAGTGCAGCTAAAATATTGAGATAATAAAAGCAGAAAAATAACATTTTAATTCCTCAATATCTGTAATTGATGGCTCGAAAAAAAAAGACTTTTTTTTTTTTTTGCATTTTCAGAAAAATTAAGTGTCTGCTTTTGGACAGAAAAGTCCCGCCAGTTTCCAGCTCAGAATTACTGTCCTCCAGGGGAACCTTTAGTTTGGCAATTCCAGATGCAGATCGCGTGTGACAAAGGTGTCTGCAACACGCACATTGAAAGTCACACTCAAAAACAAACCGCAAATCACAAAGAAAAAGGCAAAGTTGCCACAGCGTTTATGTTCCGCGTGGTGGGAAAAACAGCCAAATGTATGTATATAATAACCAAAATGTTGATGTAGCAAGCCAGGAGAGGTTGGAGGTTTTGTTGCAAGAAAACATCCGATCGATGACCACGGAAGTTTTTTAAAAATGGCGCTCTGCACGCTGGAGGAAATATCTGGTGATAGGCGTGAATTATGAGTTCCACCGATCACCAATGTCACATAGTTCATCAATAGACCCTCCTGAGTAGGAGCTAAAATATTTTCAGGAAGTGAAATATCCTGTGCTGTATGAATGTACGAAGAAGGCTCTAAAACAGGGTTTGGCAAACTACGGCCCGCGGGCCACATCCGGCCCGTTGGATTTTTTTGATCCGGTCCGCCAATGATTGGTTCAGAACAGCAGATTATTTCATTTTTTGGAGCTGCTTGAGAATTTTCCTGAGCTGAACGAAACAGATTGGCTTCGTGATTTAGCCTTTTCTGTGGACACACTGAGCTGGACATGAAGCGACAAGGGAAAAAACGCTTTGTGCATGAAATGCACGTCAGAGCCTTCGTCAGAGTTTTATTTTCAAAGCAAATGTCAGACAATGTTCAGACAAATGTCGGACGAGGCTGAAATGTTAACAAATGCGTTTCTTTTTTTTTTTTTTTTTTATAAGTATCATATCCTGTGGTGATCCGGCCCGTCTGTCAAATTTTAAAAGTCAATGCAGCCCCTGAGCCAAAAAGTTGCAATAAGTTCCCACCAATCTGATGAACGTTCTTCATCCTCCCTGGAGCCGTAAAGTATAATAAAACTAAAAAGTTAATTATTTGGTTGGAAATAAAATCGTGCAGGGATAAGCCAACTGGAAAGATAAAAAGTGTGTCTAAAAAGTCCACGGTTATCACGGTTATCATAGCAACAAAACACAGGTACGCTAGGTAGGAGCCTCGTGGGCGACAGGTGTTTTTGTCCGTGCCGTGTTTGCAAGGCTTGCAGAAAAGCCGACTCCCCCGCCCGAAAAAATACTGGAAGGGATCCAGGCGGCGCTCGGGGCCGGCTGAAACCAGACGGAACCTGGTACCCCCGTGCACAGAGCGGGGTGGAGAGGTCTGGCCGGGGGTTTACGAAAGATTTACAGCCAAAGCTTGCACGGATGTGGAGGCAAAGTCAAGTGACTCACCTA
The DNA here is from genome assembly GCF_037954325.1 of Fistularia commersonii. Taxonomy (NCBI): domain Eukaryota; kingdom Metazoa; phylum Chordata; class Actinopteri; order Syngnathiformes; family Fistulariidae; genus Fistularia; species Fistularia commersonii. The sequence continues at coordinate 4,574,272 of NC_141319.1, read as the reverse complement.
TGTAGAAAAACCAGAAAACTTTACTTTTTTTTTTTTTTTTTATGTTAGAGGCCTGCACAGCAACAGCCAGGCGCAGGGGGAGGCTGCTGCATTGTTGAGGTTTTTGCTCAGAAATTCGGTCCGGGTCAAAGAAACAGATGCCGAGAGATCACCGGCGCGTGCAAACACCAATAAGTAGACGGTCCTGGACAACGTCAGGGTTTTCCCGGCAACCCATCCCAGGAATTATAACGCGAGTCAACAAGTTCACTCTCACACGATGCTACGTTTTGCGCTGATTAGACGCTAATAAAGCTGTCAGACCGGAGCACGAGGCTGGTTTATTTGTCTGCGTCTTCGCCGGCCTCGGTGCGTTCATTCATCCATTATCGAGGACACTTATCCTGCATTCAAGGTCGTGAGGCTGGAGCCAATCACAGCTCTGATTGGGGTTCATCCCGGGCCAATCGCAGGGCCACGTGTAGACAGTTCGCTCTCGTTTGAACGTCATATGGAGGTTTGGCAACCATTTGCTCATTCATTTACACGGCATTTTAAAATATTAAATATATACCGGCAGTCACTTGAATTTCTGGACTGTTGAGTGCCCCTGAATATAAGCCGCAAAAAAAAAAACAAAAAATAAAACGAAAATAAATGTATTTATCTGGCTGGAACGCAAAACCTCCAATCTGGAAAAAAAAAACACTTTTTTCAGGAAATGAAAAAAACGTTTCATTTGATTATAGTATGGTCTTTGTTAAAGATATTTAAGAATATTCTATTGTTACTTAGACACTTAATAGTTTTATTTGTATTTCTGATTCCCCCCCGTCCGCCTTTTTTTTTTTACTGTTTATACAATTTTCTACTATTATTTATGATTGTTATGTTTTACTTGAAACTCTGGCACAACAATTTCCTTCAGGATAAATAAAGTTGCTCTAATTCTTATTCTTATAATTTAAAAATATGTAGCATGTTTTTTTTTTTTTTTTACCACTGACAATGCAGAACAGTGTTTTTTTTCCTAATTTTTTCTGCTTCATTGTGCACATAGGAGTTTCGTCATGTGACATTTATGTCAAAGGAAAGGGCAGGATTATTTAGCAGATAGACTGAAAATGCGTATCCGTCCCATTTCTCACCATTCAATGCAAAAACCCAAAATCACAAAATTTGCAGATAGGAGGTTTTGCGTTCTATCCATCAATATTTATGTAGGTTGCACTTGTCTATAAGCCACAGGTGTTCGTACTGTAACATGAGATATTTACACAGAAACTTTTTTTTAAACCTTTAATTAAATACATACGGCTAACATCCACAAATATATACTGGAAAAGCTTTTTTTCCGAACAGCGCCTGTAACACGGCTAATGAAAAAGATTAATAATAAATCTAATTACGCAAAGAAAAGTCCATCCATCCATCCATCCATCCATTTTCTTTCCCTTTTTTGTCCAACTCCAGCTCATCTTGGTCTTCCTCCTGCGCACTAAAACCATAAAACCCGTCTTCTAAAGTGTCGGGATTGAACGGCCTCGGAATTTCCCGGTAATTTCATCGGTCCGATCTGACGAGGCTAAACGTTTTGGAGGCGTGAAGCTCGTTAGCTCAAAAAAAAAAAAAAATCCAAAAATTAGCCGCGTCGAAGCGTGTGGAAAAAGTCACGGAAAAATCTGGAAATGACGGTCGACATAAAACCATTCACTCGTACGTTCAGGTGTGAATTAAAAACATACAAACATTCACCTTCTCATTTACACGTCATTGAGATACAACCGTACAACCGAGGTCCTTCTTGTGCCGCTTCACTCTTGCTGCCCTTAATTTAGAGGTCAAAAAACACGTGTTTTATTTGAAATCTCATCTCTAAGCTCTCGTTTATCACCCGAGCGCTATCTCAGAAATGATTTGTCGCGTCCTCGGTTCGCGTCGGCATTCGATAATCTTTGATTCAATCATAAACTAATTCAAAGGCCGAAAACGGATTGATGCGCCCTCCCCCCTCCCCAGATTAGCCCCCTCGTCGGATGAATCGATAAATCTCCCACGGCCCGATCGAACGGGGACGATCTGCAAAGAGCGGTGTTTGCATGTTTACAAAAAAAAAAACCTGGAACATTTTGCTGAATTCATATCTTTTCTTTGTTTACGCCTTTGACAAAACCCTCCCAATTACAAATAATTAGCCTCACAAGGCTTTTTGAGGCTACGGCGATGATGTAACAACAGCTCCATTAACCATTCTGTTTGATTCTGGCATACTTTTGGAGGGAAAAAAAATAAATAAATCTATAAAAACCCGGCCCAAGATGTTCGGTGCTCGACGACTCATGACTAATGGATGAGGGATAATTTGGCCGATGAAATATTTACAGATAAAACGCGGCGTGTTTATCATCCATAAAACATAAGCGAAGGGAAGGGGAGTCACAAAATAAAGGTGAAAAGGATCAAAAAAAAAAAAAAAAAAAAAGGGTTCAATTCGCAGAATAAAATGGATTGTTTAAATACATACATAAATCAAAGGGCGTGGGCTTAAATGCTTTGTCTCTCACATCCCATAAGCCGAATACGGGCACGAAACTGGGAGCAGAATATAGAGCTTGTCATCCTGGCTCAAAACATGCTCTTAACCTCTGTGGAGAATGCGGCTTACGGGAGTAAGCTGTAATAATACAGCGGCAATATGTCTGCTGTAAAGGGATTTCACAAATCCGGAATTCTATCACGGGAGCTGGAACCTACACCGTTCGACGCATAGAGAGTCCCCGTGCTGGAAGCAAATGAAGAAAATTGAACAAACAATAAAAAAGTAGGGAGAAGAAGACTTGTCACCCCGGCGTGATTCATCACATTTAATTTGAGAATACCGCCTCGGTTGTTCTAACTTTTGAGCCCCGGATAGTTGAATATTGACGAAGCCGTACGGGAGCGAATGAAATACATCTGTAAATCAAGAAAAAGAAAAAAAAAGAAAAAAAAACAAAAAAAAAACACTGAACTTCATTCCGTTTTTTTTTTTTTTTTTTCTTTACTGCACTTTGTCTACATTTTCAATACATCACCTGTTTTCAGTTTAACTGAATCTTCGAGTTTCAGTCACGTTTCCACTCGTCACCTCCCGGCCACTTTCAAGTTTTTTTTTGTTTTGTTTTGTTTTTTTTACCAATAACATACCTTCAACACTAAATATTTTTCTACAGAGCAGCAAATCAATAATGCGACAATGCAAATCAACTTGGACAGACATGAGAAACTTTAGCAGGCTTAAAAAATAAATAAGAAAAATATTTATTAATATATAGATATGTATGTGTGTGTGTGTGAGTACATATATATATATATATATATATATGTATTTTTTTTTTTTTTTCTCCCTTCATCCGAGAGTTGTTTCATAAGAAAAATAATTATTGGTATATATATATATATATATATATATATATATATATATATTTTTTTTTTTAACTCCCTTCATCCGAGAGTTGTTTTATCTTCCCGTGGAGCCGCTTTCTTGAACAACAACCTCGTTTCAGTTGAGGTATAATTGAAGTTAGCAGGTATACAGTGGTTCCTTGATGTTTTGCTAAATAAAAGCTGACGTTCCCTTTGTGTGTCTGCATTTGTGTGTGCCTGTAATTGCATTCTTATGTAACGCCACCTTCATGTTTCATTCAGAGCGGCCTGTTGCCCTCTGCTTAAGGCTCATTTATGCATGAGCGATACACCCATTAGAGGGCGCTGCGGAGCTCACTTCCCAGTTCTGCAATGCGGTTTGGACGATAACAAACATAGCGATGGTAGAAGGAGCCGGTGATACTGGGCGTTTGGAGAATGAGGTGGTCTTTATAACCATTAAATACATGGCAGTAGTGGACAGAGGATTCTTCTCCCTGGTTATACCAACGCCGCGTTGTGTTCTTGTCTTTCCCCTTCCTTGGTCGTATTTGAGCAAACCACCCCAGACCACCAGTAGTCCCGCTCCGTTTGCTGCCTCGGGCTACGGGTCCACAAACTCCCTGGAAACGTACAGAAATATGCAGGAAATGAACGCAGAAGTTCCGCCCGGTTGCGTATTTACCGTTGAACATAAACTAGCCTTTTGCTAAGCGAGCAGGCAAAATGTGTTAGCATCATATCTGAGGGTGTTCTGAACCGTGTCATGGTGAATTCTTGATATATTCGGAAACTCCTCACGAGTTATTAGAACTGAAGAAAAATCAAGTCCAGTTGCCCCAACAAGAAGTGTTAGAATTAGCAGTCAAAAACCCAAAGTTTTCTAATGATGACTTTTGCCTGCATTTCAGATAAAATCAAAGCATCTTTGCAAACAGTCTCCATAAGGCGGCTGCTTGCAACATGTTTTTATTTTTCGAGACTCAACTTGTGATTGACGCATTCTAGTCAACATTATTTTGACGTTTACTTAAAAGTGGCACGTTTAGTGAGAACTACTGCATTTTGCGGACCAAAAGGCGCAATATTTATGAACGGGTTTATTTTCATATATAAGGCGCACCGCGTTATAAGGCACATGATAAAACTTACGGTATATAAAGCGAAATGAAACAGTTAGTCGAACTTTATTCATCTCATTCATCTCGCTTTGTTCCCTCAGAAACTCAGTTTGCTCTTCTTTACGCGGCTCACTTTATCTGCTTTCTTCTTCCACTTCTGCACCATTGATACATTCGTTTTGAATTCTTTTCTCATGACATTCAGCGTGATTGAATGTCTTGAGTTTGAATTCCGTTTTGTAAGTATGTCTCTCAACAGTTGCCATTTTTGGGGCACACACACACAAATGTACAGTTATATGACGTTGAAGTACTTACAGCTATTAGGAAAAGTGGCAGAGGAAAGCGCACTGCATACTCTGGTTTATCATTGCCAGTGTTAGTGGACACCTAAAGTTAATGTGACTTTGGAACAAGGTTGTATTCCAGCACTACAAAATTCGTTATCTAATGTTGTGTGACGTTGCAACCCATATTCAACCAAGGATCCACTTTGACATAACGTCCCTTTCGCTTCATAAGCACAACAAGAATTCAGTAATAAGGCGCACTGGATTATAAGGCGCACTGGATTATAAGGCGCAGGGATGATTTTTGAGAAAATGTAAAGATTTTAAGTGCGCCTTATAGTGCCAAAAATACAGTACCCTAAAATTCCAACCATATAGCTCAACACCCAACTGAGGTTGTGAAAATGAAACAGCTCCTTCATTTTTCCTGTGTTTCGTCGAGTCCACATTAAACTGTGAAAAGGCAAAACGCTCGCTGATGGAGCCATTAAACTACTATTAAGAGATCGTCCTCCGTCTTTCCGCCTTGGCGGTGAGATTTTCAGAAGCCCCCCTCCCCTTGTCATCCCGCGGCTCACTCGGTGGAGCTTAGCGATAACTAGAAGGGGTCCAGATCTTTATCGGTCAAAGCCGAGGGAAGTGTAGAGTTTCATCCCTGTCAGCTGCATTTTTTTTTTTTTTTTTTGTCTTTCCCCCCCCTTTTTTTTTTTCTGCAACAGACGGCGAGCGAGGCGCCATCGCCGGCTCGGGTCTTGTCCTAACGCGCAATAAACGACCGCCGTTCTCCTCCTTCACCTCGGAGTCAGCTCGTGCCGGGGGTTCAGACGGCGTCATGAATAAAACACGGCGGCGGTTATTTGCCTACAGAGATAAGCGGACCGATATCCCATTCCGGGCACACGGCTTTTTCAGAAGGAGAACCGCTGATAAAAGATGCAAAAGCTCGTCGGTTACGCTCCCGACATCGCAGCGTCGACGTGAGCCGGAATGTGTTGAAATTCGCCTTAAGGGACCGTCTGCTTCAGATTTAAAATGATAACCATTGCGGCGTGCAGGTGCAGGAATATGGATGTCCTCTGTTCTTTCCCGGCTTGATTTATTGAGGAGAGGCGCCGCTGAATAAAGAGAAATGTCAGTGATTGTGAGAAATCACCTTCAAGAGGAAGGAATGTAAACCCCAGGCGGGGGTGCACGAGTGCCACCACGTGCGCGCGCCTCCTTGATGCTGCGGCGAGCGTAATGGAACAGAAAGATGTAGGTCTATCGACATATTGATCCCCAAGGCCTTTTGTTGATGGAAATGCTCTGCATTCGCTAAATTGTACGGGCTAAAGAGCAATCTTCAATTTAAACCGCCGGACGGGGCCGTGGCTTCGTTTGGCCGGGAAACAAACCGATAAGGATGGTTAGGAGGGTCGCGGCGGGTGATTGGTTGTGTGGGAATTTCAGGCTAAATATGGCTAAATCTCACCTTTTTTTTTAATCTCTTTTAAAGTATCGCATTTGCATCGCATTTAGCCGCCCGCTCCTTGATGTCGCTCCAATCGATACAACCTTCCATCGCGTAAAAATCTTAATTCGCACTGTGGGAACTTTTTGCAGTTTCAAGAACTTTTACAGGCACAAGGCCGTTTTTTTTTTTTTGTGCATTTATACAGCGTAGGACTTCCTAGAAACGTTTTCGCTTCTACTCTGAGGCGGCGTCTTCTACGGGTTCCATCTGGGTGCTTGGTGATCGGTGGAACTCATAAACTACCGCCATTACCGGACACTCCTCACGCACTGCAGAGTACCGCGTTTTCTTACGACAAAATTGACCAAATCGGCGAGATGTGGTGCGACAAAAAGCTCCCAGCTAAGTCACGTCGGGCTTGCGGAGAAAAATAAACATTTTGCCCAAGATATATATGTGGAGTTGCTCACGGCGAGGTTCTTCAGAAGGCAAAGCAACGCAGGGAGAAAATTAAAAACGCTTCAGCCCATCAGATAGTCCGTTATTATTAACCCCACCATGCAGAGCATGAACGCTCTGGCAGCTTCCACCTCCATGTTGTCCATTTTGGCGTCAAAGCAGAAGCTTTTGTCAAACTGGTCCCGACTGTGGTCCCTCACTATGTGAACGCAAAACTAAAAAGTAAAAGTTAAAAAGTTCCCCCCCTTCTAAGATCTTTTCCGTCATTAAACGGCTTATGATGGTCATGATTTTTCACTTTGATTTTAATTTCATGCCACGATTCAGCCATAAAGTCTTGGATACGTTCAGAGGGTTGTTGTCTGGACTGGTTTTCAAGGTCTTCCATTTTAAAGGTCAAGTTGGCTCAAGATGATGAAATACAAGCTATGACATTGTTAAGAAATGTGCAAGAATCCAGAAAGACGTCGCATCGAGCCTTTGGATCTTGGAGTAGTATCGTTCGTAGGGGTCAGCGATTATCCGAACAAAATGATTGAAAGAATAAGAATAAGAAAGGCCTCTCTTTTTAAAGAGGTATTTGTTAGTCGAGCGGTTTAGGCAGCATTGAAAGTGACATGGACTTTTTTTAAGGTGGTATTATTTTGGGCAAAGAGAAACACAAGTTAAACCCTTTAAGATATTAACAGTGCATGGAGTGAATGCAGGGACCCCCAAACTGTTGCTGGATCCACGGCTGCCCGATCCTGGACCAGGATCAGGAAATAACTTAATTTGAGTCGTGCTTTCCCCCTTAGTTCCTTGACACGCTTTGTTTTTCAGCCATTATGGATTTTCAACGGTCTTAAAAAGTAATAATTCCAGCAAAAAAAAAAAAAAAAAAGATCATCGCATTGCTCCTAAATCCATGACGGACTAGGCTTCATGCCACGGACCTTTTTTTTTTTTTTTTTTTTTTTAAATATCAAAATGATCACCCATTAATATAATCCAATTATCTACGGTTTCAGAAATATTTGCATCCCATCACGCCAGCGGTGTGTCACCGCGCCACTCCGACACACCCGTAATGCGTTCTTCACGCCCACGACTCAGGTTCCCGACGTCGCGTAGGCGCCGCGGGGACTCGCGCGAACGCACATACGATACATCATCGAGCCGCCGCGTCTCACATATAAGCGACGTTTATGAATATAGACAAGCCAATCGCGGTGCCCTCCGGGCTGCCCGGCCCCGAATCTCGTTTTCAATTTGAGTCCCGGCGCAGGAAAAATATGAAGAGACAAACGTGGCCTCGGAGTATTCGCTCCGAGGGCGAGGTCGGTAATCAGAAAAATATATTTACATGTCATATCGAGAAATGATGGGAGCGCGTTCTCAGAACTTGCCTCGGGAACTGCGGCGCGCGAGGCGATGTCGACATGTTCGTTCACAATCTGCGCTTCGCCCAGCGCTGTCAAAAAGCCCGGTTTGGATTCCGGGCGCAAGCGGACGTGACCCGTATTCCCGACGCCGCCTTCGCATGCGCAATCACCGCTAGAACTGGCGTCGGGGGTGTTCGGCTTTGCTTATCGAACTCTGCTTTTCAACGCTCGGAGAACGTGGATCAAAAGAACCTGAATGTTATTGCTGTCGGCTGTTAGACGATCGGCCGCTCTCATCAGAAAGCCCGCTTTTCCGACACGAGGCCTGGAAAACTCTTGTCGACGTCTCTTTCACAGTTTTCAGCCGACGTCTTTCGTTAACTAGCGTGACTAACGTTTCAAACGTGATCCGCCCCCCCCCCGCCCCCATCAGCTGTGGTGGCTTTTGGCAAGCCACTGCTGTGGACTGACACACAGGGGTGTGTGTGTGTGTGTGTGTCGGGAGGGGGGGTTCCCACCCTGTTAAGCTTTAGTTTCTCCTTTGACCAGCCAGATGTTTTTGTCTTTTAAATAAAAGTCCCATGACGCTGAAGTTATTTTCCTCATTAGTGATCCCTGGTTGGATTCCGACAGGTGGGGCCATTTTTTCCTCCCGCTGTTTCAAAAAATATGCAAGCGGTCCATCGGAGACCATTAGTTGCCCAGAGTTTTGCATGAGAGAGTGAACGCTTGTATTCTCGTCGGAACCGAACTTTCCTGGTTGGATTCCCGGCTCCTCCCAGTGCGTCGAAGTGTTGCTGAGCAAGACGCCGAACCCCGAACTTCTCTCCTGGCGCTGGTGGTTCATCCATGATGCAAAAAAACAATTTCCCCCACGGGGATTGATAAAGGATAAATTATTATTTCTTCACTCGAGGACGTTTCTCCAGTTCCAATGACCTGTGGGGAGTTTCCAAATATAACTGGGCACGTCCGGGTTATGATGGCTTGTTATGTGAATGAGTTGATCGTCAGAAACTAGGTCTCAGGGGGTTGCTATGCTAACGGGGGTGTCGCACACTGGGGGCGGTGAAAAGGTAAAACTAAACCAAGGAGTGAAATCTGTTGGATCACATGAACGGAGGCTCATGTGGAAGTTTCCGGGCACCGGTTCTGGCGGTGGGTCTTTCCTGATAGTTTGGAGGGTGCAGAAGGTCCTGGTCCGTGCGTGCAGATCCGTCTCGGTATTGATGCCAGTACGTCGTCGTATGTTTGCGAAAGGTCGGGTCTGAGGCCCTCTAGTCTGTTCAGAGGTTTTATATTTTTACATGTGACCGAGAGAATGAATGGGCGTATATTACATTACATTACATTGCATTTGGCAGACTCTTTTATCCAAAGCGACTTACAATAGAGGACATAGGGACTGCAAATACACTTGCAAATGCACGATGCACAGGAAATATGCAGAACAGTAAGCTTGGGTTAGTGAGGGTTTTTTTTTTCTTTTTTTTTTTTTGACAGAGACACACAAACGTACACACACACTGCATAGCCTAACTTGCTGCCAACCTGATCTGGGGCTTCAGCGCAGTAAAAAGTCCTGAAAGAGAAACGTTTTTACCTGTTTCTTGAAGGTTGATGTATATCTCTGCATGATGTCTTTATAAGATGTGTGAATGAGAGATTAAACGCTTGCTTGTCTGTAGGACTCAGGAATGAGAGGGTGAATGTGTGTGTGTTGAGGGAATGGTTGCAGATTTCTACGTTTCTATGACGGGATCGTCTCTGTGTGCAAGATACGCGGCAGAGATAATAAATGAATGAATGAATGAAGGAATTAAATTAGCTATTTTCTATTCGAATCCGTCCTCAGCCTCTATTTCGCTGCATTTTTTTTTACCACAGGAAAGTCTGGCAAAGTATCCATCCGTTGGACATTTTAAGTTCATTTCTTTCTTAGTACAACTCAAAGAATTCCAATATGAAATCTCCCGCAGGCTTATTTTTCATTATTAATGTTTTTTGATGATAGTTATGAATGGAATTGGTGCCGCGGGCATTGTTTTGTCACCGACTTGGAACTATTCCCAAATACGGCAGATCCAAACGCAAATACGAGGTAATTGCCGCTCCAATATAGTTGCTATTGCCAAAATACATGTAATAGAAAAAAAAAAAAAAAAAAAAACAGAATTGCGCGTTCTTTCGGAAAGTGTGACGCATCGTTTTATTTCTTTTTTTTTTTTGTTGTTTTCAAGCGACTGTTTGTGTCGCACATGAAAAGTCTTTCCCCACAGGAGGCGTAGTCTGCGGAATTCAAAGCCGCTGCTAATCCAAATAACCGTTTGTCGGCTGACAGGAGCGACTGGAGAAGCCGGGGTTAGAGTTACAGAGTAGATGGCCTGCAGCGAGCCTCCCTTGCAGCCTCCGCTCCCTCTCTTCACACCGGAGTCGGAGAACGCGGATAAAAAAGAATTTTAAAAATGTTTTTCTAGAACCGGTCGTTTCGTGTTGAGTAGCGCATTCGTATGTGGCGCGTGTTCATATCCCATGAAATCATTAGAGTATATTCATATTGTGTGTTTGACTAGGCTACACACGACCGATCAATGAATAATAAATACTATTTCGGGGGCAGGCGCCCAAACAATCGGAAGGTTGGAGGTTGATTTCTCAGCTCCGCACCCGCATGCTGAAGTGTCCTTGGGCAAAACGCGAACCCCCAGTTGCTCCCGACGGTCCGTTGAGCTCCTTGCATGACAGCCGCCCTGCCATCGGTGTGTGTGAACGGATGAATTTCATCTATTTACCGCAGGGGTGTCACACACATTTTGGTCCGGGGGCCAAATACGGCCTAATTTGATGTCAAGCAGGCCGGACCAGTAATTTTTTTTTCCTTTGTTTTAGTGTAAAGGAAGTAAACAGGTAAATTATACCTTTGATTTATTTAAGACCTTTTATTTAAGACCTTAAAACACTTTATAGCCTTAACATTGACACTTTATATTTTATTTGTATTTCTTATTCTCCCTCCTTCCTACTATTATCTAAATTTGTTATGTTTTACTTGAAACTCTGGCACAACAATTTCCTTCGGGATAAATAAAGTTGCTCTTATTCTTATTCTTATAAAAATCTTTCTATATAATGAACTATTCCTCTAAAAAATACATGATGAATTAATATTAAAAATGAATACTAAAAACGATGAAATGACACCCAAAAAATATTGTTGAGCTAAAAGAAAAAATCTTGTCATGATGGGAAAATTTTATAAGAAGATGGCTCGGTAGCATGCATAAGAGGAGGTATCATGTTTACAAGGCTATTCTGGTTATTAAATCTATATTTTTAATTTTGCCCGTTTTTTTTTTGCTATCGTTTTTGTGAAGTTTTTATAGAGATAAGAAAAGAAAAGATCATTGTAACATTGTCACTAGATGTTTTTTCATCAAAAAATCCTTTTGTTTTCAAATTTTGAAGCAAAAAATACATTGCACAGTTACTTTCTTATTTTTTCCTTGCCCATTTTTTTTAAACCCACTGTATAAAACCCCCAAGTGCATGTGATAAAAAAGGTGCGGGCCGCGTTAACACAAAGATTTGATTTCAGGCAGGGGGGCCACAAAATATTATTCCGAGGGCCACGAGTCTGATACCCCTAATTCACCGTTTATATTTTAGGAACATAAAGTAGCCGTCTGTTCCAAAAATCTTAAATACCATCTGATGTGTGTTATACAACTGCCCGCAACATGTCTTGTTGGTATTTAGACTACTGAACAAATAAAATGAAGTACTGCAAGTTAACCTCTTACCTGACTTGTAAATGTCACTGTTCGAAATCTGATGTTCGCGGCATCAAAGTTGTGAACATCAAGAGTAAAGTTTAAAAATAAACAAATAAATAAAATTAAATTAAAAAGAAAAAAAAAACTGAGAAAAAGAGAATTATATATACATAAATTACTTTAAAAAATTGTGCAATGTTGTGAAAATTGTCCGCACCAAATCGCTCTGCATTTATACAATAAATATATCAAGAGGGGTTTGCAGGATTGCTGGGAATGGAGGAGTTGGACAACTCTGGGACGAAGGTTGCCCTTCTCCTCTGGGTTTTGCAGGCGGGGCAGCGGAGCCTGCCAGCCTGCAAAATCCAGGGGATCTTTTCGGCTGTTTTTAACAGAAAGATGGTAATATTGACACATGGCCCGAGTCATGGGTACATTATTCCTGCATTCAGTTCATTGCACAACATGCACTCGGTGCTTGCTAGCTCCTCGCTATGTTCGTCCGAGTGTTTACATACTGATTATACCAGAAAAAAAAATGATCAAACATTACTATTCCATCAGGGATTTATTAAAAGATACTGCTTGAATTAGATATAAGGTTTTTATACAACTTTGTCTGGGTGTGGTAAAAAAAACAGGGTATGTGACCTCTAACGTGACGCTAGCGTTTAACTGACTCCCACTGAAAAGCCACACTTCTTGCTACATTCACACCTCACCATCCTCAACTACCTTTACTCATCTTAATAAAATGCTTAACACGCATATATTCACAAATAATCGCTCCTCAAAAAGCTAAATCATGCATATCGGAAGTTAGTGATCTCCATTCAGCAGCTCTCTGGGAAAGTAGATTTACAAATATGTGCCGCTTAGATAGATAAAGCTGTGAAGTTGTGTGTGCTTTCTAAGCCTCCGACAATTACCCCGGGGATTCATCCCGGGGCGGCACTTTTGCGCGGCGGTTAGCTTTTCCACCGCGTGATATTCTGAGGTTTTCCTCCCACGGTCCTAAAACATGCCTAAATTGCCCAGACATGTGAATAAGAGAGTGAATTGTTCTTCTCTACGACACGTGAACGAGGGGGCGAAAGGTCGTCCATCTCCATATGCGGCCCCCCGCGGTCGACTGCTCCGGGGTTGAACCCCACCTCCTGCACGATTACAGCTGCGATGAGCTCCGGCACCCCCACAATTCTGAGCGCAGGACAGGCGGTAATGATAATGAATGAATAAATAAATGTTTGGTTGGACTGCTGGATGCGGGGCTGACGAATGACCAGGCAAACACCCCCCAGCCTTATAATGATAATAATGATAACACTTTCCAGCAGTGATGACAGAAGTCCTCTCGGGTGATGCATCCCCCGATGCAAATCTGGAGTTTGCCGTAATAAGAAGCACTATCCATCTACGTCACGGCCGAAACCCGACCGGTGGCCTTTTTCATTTGGTAAACGCGTCCCGTAAGGAATAGCTCTCTGACGTCTGAACGCTGCCGCGATTCATCACGTCGCCGCGCCGCGCTTCGGGATATCGGCTGACATATATGTGACGGGCGCAGTCCGGCGGCGATTTTTGTTGAGGGGATGCGGGGGACCGACCAAAAAAAAAAAAAGAAAAAAAAAGAAAAAGAGCTGTGAGCTTTTCCCATGACAATAGTGATAATGTTGCTCATTTACAAGTTAATAGACTGGCGGATTGCAAACGAACATCTGGCCATGTGTTTAATATGGAATCCATTTGCATATTTTAATAAGGACGTGAATGTTTGGAAGTTTTGCCGGTGGTCATTTATTCACTCTATCCGTTTCCTCCAATGACTTATACGCTTTTATACGTGTTCATTTTTTAATCTCGTTCAGCCGGTAAACAATTGTGACATGAAGATTTAAAGGCAAGGCAACAGTAACCGGGGGGCTGGGAGTTTGGGCCTCGGTGTGTATTGACGTTTAGGTACTTTAGCGAAGCGTGTTAGAACTGTGTTGTCTATGGAGCTTCTCAGTCATCAAGGTCACGCTCAATTTTTGTCGAGTCCTTTCTTGGCAACTGGGCTCGAATTCCATTCCTTGGAGGCATTTCGCCTCTCATCCAAGAGACTTCTTCAGTTCAAAGGGACTGTCAAGAGTTTTTTTTTTTTTTTTTTTTTTTTTCATATATAAGTAGTTGGGGGCTGGCCTAAGTTACGATATCTTATGTCTTGTGCCAATGAGAGAGTTGTTTTTTAAGAAAGTAGGTGGGTGTCAGGAGGGTCCAAAGATGCAACTTCTGGGGACTTACCTTCGGGTAAGGACTTGTAGAAAGATACAACTTCTGGGGACTTTGGGTATGGACTTGTAGAAAGATACAACTTCTGGGGACTAACCGTCCGGCAAGGAGTCATAGAGTGGTACAACTTCTGGGGACTTACTTTCGAGTAAGGAGTTGTAGAAGGGTACAACCTCTGGGGACTTACCTTCGGGCATGAAGTTGCAGAGGGGTACAAAGTCTGGGGACTTAGCTTCGAGTAAAGAGTTGTAGAAGGGTACAGCTTGTGGGGACTTACCTTCCGGTATGGAGTTGTAGAAGGGTACAAGTTCTGGGGACACACCTTCAGGTATAGCGTTGTAGAGGCATACAACTTCTGGGGACTTACCTTTGAGTAAGGAGTTGTAGAGGGGTACAACTTCTGGGGACTTGCCTTCAGGTGAAAGTAATAGAAAGGTACTCCTTCAGGTAATCCCCAGAAGTTGTACCCTTGTTCCTCTCTTAATGAAACCCTGTCCTTATGCTGCAGAACTTTGACACCCAGGCGGGAAATGAGGGGGTCGGGGTGCAGTGGGGATGCCTATCATCATCCCCTCCACGGTCAACATTTCCATCCTGACAACTCTCGCGACTCATCCCTCGCGACTCGCCCCGGTTTGTGGGGCGGGAAGAACCACCAAAACATTATGAACTATTCAACAGTGACCTAGAACATGTCTGTATTATTAAGTCATAGCTCTTCATTGGAAAAGAAAAAAGAAAACAAACTTGGCCCCATAAAAACTAATTAAACTTCTAAAGCAGACCATTAGCCTGCCAGCATTCGCCAAAAGCCTTAATCAGAAAAAATTCTCATTGTATGAAGCACTTGCACACTAATCCCATTGATTCCTCTGTGTTCTCTGCAAGGGGTTTAGGAGGCTTTTGAGTACCATATGTTGTATATCATCACCTTAACCAGAGGCATGTGTCTGTAGGTGTGTGCGTGTTTGCTTAGCTGTGTACACGCTGCCTGGCTCTTGGATGTTTTCACCGTGGAGACAACACTTCAAGGCCGAGATGGAGACAGGTGGTCCTTTTAATGGCTCGCTCGCGGCTTTGCCGACCGTACGCCCCTCGGCGTCGGAGAAAAAGAAGGCCTCGCCTTCACTCCTCTAGCAAATTCTGCCGCGGCGGCTGTGAATACGAGGATAAATTCCCTGCGTGACGCCGGCCTTAATCAACACGCAGATCTCTTTGATGCGGCGCCACGGGAGCGGCAGGACGGCCGACCGCCGAGCTCATTGCTCGCGGGCAAGGCGAGCGCACCTGGGTGAGGTGAAACGTCCTCTCGGCGGCGCCGTGAACCCGAGGGGTCGGCGGAAGGGGAGGGGCCTTGTCACAGCCGATCAGCGCCCGATTCGATATGATTGACCCGGGCAGGAAATCTTTAAGTTAGCCATGCGTGGCGGAAGACGGAGGGGCGGCGGCGCCATCAAAGCGTCAGGGATGCGGATTGCTCATGCATGCTAACATGGCAGTCAAGGTCAGGAAGAGTTGCTAAGTGTCTTCTCCCCTTCCAGCCACGGAGAATGAAAATGGACATTGATTTTATGCTAAGGGGGAGACATCCGGAGCCAGATGTACCGACACGTTGCAAGACGGCGACTTGGCTACACTGCGGGAAGCACACGCTTTTTATGTTGAATGTACTTAACCCGCAGCAGAGGGTATAATAAACACACGCAGCCTCCTTCTAACCGTAAATTAAGACATTCTGCCAGGGTCCCCAACTCGATACATACGGCACTCTGAGATGCTTTCAGGGAGAAATTCAGTGTTGTTAATAGGAGGATACAGATACGGAACGGGCTAAATGGAAGGAAAAGTAAAAGTTAAAACAAATTTAATGCTATCCATTTCATGTAAAGATATAGTTATACAAATATTTTTTTTTTTTCTTCTTCTGGTGATGTCGGGCAATTAAATGAAGTGCATATTAGTCACATGGCAGTGTTGAAGGGGCTGTTTCGCACAAATTGTCGCGTCACACCAAGAAGTTCCGCGGTTGGATTCCGACAGGGAGTTTGCACGTTTTCCCCAGCGTCCGAACTGGTTTACTCCCTCGGTGCAAAAACATTTAGCAGGTTCTTTGGAGGCCTTAAATTTGCCCAGATGTGTGAAAGAGTGAGTGAACTGGTCCAGGGTGAACCTCCCTCCCAGCGACAGGCTCCAGCACCAATCCTGAGTGCAGGGGAAGCATGATAAATATTAAATGTATGAATAATTTTGAGTAAGATAAGATGGACTTGTTTGAGCCCACAATGTGAAAAATTTATTTGTCATAGCTGCATAAAAAAATTGTGAAAATACTTGTAATAGAAAAAATACAGATGTAAGGACACGGATACAAATGAATAAAACAAGATGAAAAAAAATATAAAAATTTGGAATAGTATTAAAACATAAGGTCATCGAAATAGAAGAACGTGACAGTGATTATTCTGGGCATTGGGGTCGTTGGTCAATCTTACGACGGAAATGGGACGGAAAGATTCCCAATTTTTTATTTTTATTTTTTTGTAATTGAAACCATTATTTTTCTTTAAGAATATTTATTTACCTATTCAAAAGAAAAATGTTGCCTTGGGTGTTTCGGCCTTTCATTTTTAGTCTGTGTTGAAGGTGACTTGTACCGCTTCCCTATGAGCTTGCTCTCGTTATGAACTCCAGCACGGAATAATGTTTTTTTAAACATAATATTTCGAAAAATAAAGCCGTTTTTGTTATTTTCAAGTTTTAGTTTTTCGCCTTCCCGATCAACCTTGAACCAGACAGCCGCCCCTGCTGCATTTTACCTGTCGGGGAAAGCTGGAAATTCAAATGCCACTGTGTCACGGTTAATGATATCCCTCCCCGAGGCGCGCATAGCTGAGCGGATCTCGCTCTCCTCCCCGGGAACGCCGGCTGGATGCCTGCCATGACGCCGGGGTCTCCGAGTAATGACAGGAAAGTCTAACACCGATATGATGTAGTGCCACAGCCTCGACCTAATTCCCAGCAAATGTTGAATTTTTTTTTTTTTTTTTTTTTTTCCCATCCTATTCACCCATTAATGCAATTTTTATGAATCCGGCTCGCGACTCCCGAGCTGCGGCGATGGGTTTGGCAGAGACGTAAGTTGAGTGTGACAGCGCTCGGGTCTCACGTTGCTCGGCCGTGCACGCAGTTTCCGGAAAGTGAAGCTCCGCTGTTCCCCCGGCGGCTTGGTATGGGAGATGTATTAAACATCTGTTTGACATTGCGGACGGTCAGGTACGCCCGTCCTGTTCTCGTCCGTGGGAATATCTGAAAAACCCTCCGCTCTCTCCTGTGGGGCGATGAGATATTATTCCCCCGAGCCTCCTTCACTTCGCTAAGAGTGTGTGGAGGAGATGCACCGAATTGGTGATTGTCGTCGTTCTTTACGAACTTTGAACATACTTGTGTGCGACCCGGCATCTCGAAATGTTGCCGCTGGGTATTGAAAGCGTTTTATTCCCTCTTTGCCATTTGGTTAAAACAAGAGCCTCTTTCACGCCAGGAACTTTTTTTGTGCTTCCGAGAACCTTTTTCGGGGACTCGGACATTTTGTCGTGCATTTGAGACGATGAGATGAGATGTACTTTAATGATTCCATGTTCGGGAAGTTGTTTCGCATCAGTAGCAAGACATACAAAGACAAGACAAGCTGAAAATACTATTGAAAAAAAAAAAAAAAAAAGATAAACTCTGAGGGGTAAAATTATAAATTAAAATCTTTCAATAAAAATTAAAGTAACATATTTAGCAATATACAGGAATAAATAATGAGCAAAGTGGCAATTTAAGTAGCGCATTAACTGATGAGAGTGAGCTACTGTTTCTGGTTATCTTTCTATTGGCCAGTGGAGCTGTAACAGGTTTTGGAGAGCTGAGGAACCAGGGAACATCTCTAGAACTGCTTTAGCAGGTTCTAGTGTCTTTTTAGGATTCCTTGAAAAATATTGAAAAATTGAAAGATTCAAAAAACATTTTTTTTTTACCCCACAGCGGTCAATGCACTAAATTCAGCACAACCCTGAACACTTGAACCTCAGATACAGCACAGTGCAATAAACTTTTTTTTCTACTTTTCACTCTTTTACTTCTTTACTTTCTGCATATTATTCTTATTTCTTCTTCTAGATGTTATTTATATTTTTTCCTTTTTTTTTTACTGTCTTATATCTCTAACCCAGAGATGCCGTTATTGTCGTATTGCTGTGCTTTGTCCCTCTTTTTAAGGTTGTTTTTGATTCCCCTGAACCTGAGAGCTCCTACCTCTAAATTACGTTGCATACCGTGTAAAGACAATAAAAGTCTCGAATCTCGAATTGTCGGAGTTGCAAAGTTCCCCGATGCAATGTTGCGATGCATAAAAATTATCGTCGAAATCTTCTTGTCTTTGCAACTGGAGTTTAATTTCTTCAGCTTTTCCCTCCTCATCTGTGAAAGCCTCTCAGACGAGGAGGGAAACGTTTTCAAGTGAAGAAATTCAAGTCCAAGACAAGAAGATTTCCCCGTGACCTGGATGTCTGAGAACCTCCACAGACATCGCATAAAAATCTTAACAAGGTAACGCAGCGGTTTTGATCGCTTTCGCACAGTAAGACCTTTTTGCAGTTCCTTGAACTTTTACCGGCAGGATTTGGACAGCGTCGTAAGTAGGAACCACGAAATTCAGTTCCTGGAAGCAATTTATCTCTTACTTCAAGGCAAGAGCTTTTTAGTGTGTCACCTGGATTCAGTTGGAATCAGTGATTGGTGATACCAGATACTTCTTAAGGACTGCAGAGCACTGTTTTTTTTTTTAAAAACCATCGCAGTCACCGGTCGGCTGTTTTCTTTCGACAGAACGAACGGAACCGTTGAGAAATTGACCGACAAAGAGGGCCAAGTTCCTCTGCTGCACCTCAGAGGGGTTTTCCAGCGCTAGCTAACAAATTAGCGTGTTTCTTCACATTTCGAAGCAGCGCTTGGAGAAAGTAAAAACACACCTGAATGCTGTTTTCCGTGTCATCTCCCCCTCTCTTCTTCCGTGGTCGGTTTTTGATTGTAGAACTCAAGGTGCACGATATTGTCCCAAACGCTCGCCTCACACCAGGCCCTACCCGACCCCTCACTGCCTGTGAGAATGCAAAACTAAAAGGTTCCTCTGGAGGAGGCGAATTCAAGCTGGACAGTTCTTAGAACTTTTCTTTCCAAAATCGTCTTGTAACATAAATGGGACGTTACATGTATTGTTTTTTATTTATTGATGTATTTCTTGTCGTTACGTCGTCTGCGGCATCTAACCTTATTCTCGGTAGCCTCCTCTCTCACACCAGCTAACTTCACATTCACTCTTTTTTCTTCTTCTTCTCTCAGTACGTTCATAAATCTTCTCTTTGGTCTTCCTGCCTGGCAGCTCCCTCTCCAGCATCCGTCGACCAATATATTCACTTTCCATCCCCTTTACATGACCCAACCATCTCAGTCTGGCTTCTCTGACCATGTGTTGTCCCTCTGATGGACTCACTCCTGATCCTATCCATTCTGGTCTCTCCTAAAGAGAAACTGGACATATTTCTCTCTGCAACCTCCATCTTTGCATACGGCATCGCTGGGCTCACCTCTGTCTTGTCCACCTTTCCTTTCATTCCGGCTGATGGTCTTCTATTGTGTAGAACCCCTGACATTTTTCACCACCCATTCCAACCTGCTTCCTTACCTCTTTTCCACACTCTCCATTGCTCTTGTTTGTTGACCCTAAGTACTTGAAATCCGCAAACTTCTTGATCTCCACTTCCTCTAGTCTCACCGTTCTACCTGGGTCTTGCTGCGACTAACTCTGATTCCTTTCCTTTCCAGAGGATACTCCCACCTCTCTAGATATTCCTTAACCTGTTCTCTGCTCACACTACAGATCACAATGCCATCTGCAAACATCATGGTCCATGGAGAGTCCTGTCTAACCTCATCTGTCAGCCTGTCCATCACCACTGCACACAAGAACTGACCCCTGATGAAGTCCTACCTCCACCTTGAACTACTCTGTTACCCCTAAAGCACAGCGCACCCCTCTCTCACAGCGAGCATACATGTCCTGCACCAGTCTAACATACTTCTCTGCCACTCCAGACTTCCCTATTCCTGGCACCCTATCGCATCAAGTCTATAAAAACATTTTTGTGCTTAGTTTAGCGAGCATGGTAGAGCATCTGAGCTTTGCGTGCTTTTTTTTCTTTTTCCTCAAGTCTTTTGATTAACGCTTATCAACGAAGCGATCGATCGATACAGAAATTACCCAGCGTGTTATTAGTGCATTTAGTCTTGTGAGAATGCCACAAGTAGCATAAATGATCCCTCAGTCGTACCCCTGCTGTTTCCCCATGTGGACTGATCTTCCTCATCCTCGTTCACGCAGGGCGAGCCGCATCACCAGTGGCGCCCTGGCTGCTCGCAATGGCCAGAAACCGACTCTTCCAGGAAATAACCTGTACCTTCTCTTGCTTGTGATAATAAGTTATAATGCATTAAAAAGAGGAAGAGAGATGGCAGGATATATCATTTCAAAGCAAACACTGAGTAATCCCCCAATCTTATCTCACTTAAATGACCAACTTTCAACTCAGAAATCTCAATTAACTGCTATGTAATGTTGTTAATAATAAATAATGCACTCAGAAGTATTTTGGCTTTTGGCTTTAGTGCCTTGAATCAGCCAAAATTGATTTTTCACCTCTGGTTCCCCAATCTAATCAAGGTGGGTGTGTGTTGATAAATAGAGTGTGTGTTTGTGTGTGTGTGTGTGTGTGTATCGGAGTGAGTGAGAGGTGGCAGGTGGGTCGGTTAACAATTTGCATTTTGAACGTTTTCTTCTCCCAACAGAATTTATTAACAATAAATGAAGAGCCGCGTGTTAAAGCGGCGGATTGAAAGTGGCCTCTATATGACCAGTCACAACTGATGTGATTGTTCTCCTCAGATCACCGTGGCGACAAACACGTCGTACTGTACATATACAAACAGCGTATTTCACGCCAAAGGCGTTTGCAGCCGCGGCGTATTTGCGTTCAGGGCTCGGGACACCGGAAGGGCGAGGTGGTGAAATCAAAATTTGGGGGGGGGGGGGTCGGACCGAACCGGCTCGCCGGGTTCCTGTCGTGCTTCTTCTTCTTCCGCCGCCAGGTTTTTTTTTTGTTTTTTTTTTCCCGCTTTTGTTTTGTTTCCCAGCCCCGAGTCCTCTCGACAGATGTGTTTATTATTGAGCGCCCGCCTTCTCTTGAACGCATCTCCAGAGCTCCCTCGTCCTGAAACGCTGGCCGCGGGTTGAGAGCGAGTGACGGACGCCAATCTTTTGGCGGCGCGGTGCAAAGGGCTTATTTCATATCACGCTCCATAAACCGGCACTAAACCCGGGCTACCGAACAATCAGGAGGCAAAGGCATCCAATGTGTGTGTGTGTGTGTGTGTGCGTGTGTGGTTCTCCAATATGGCTGCACCTCCAGCTCGAATGCCGACCGTTTAATCAAAGATGTGGGGCGGGTGAAGGGGGGGAAAAGGGGGCCTCGGCTATACAGGGGTTCGGGATTAACGCCGGGGAAATGATTCCGAGCTAATTGGAAAAAGAAACCCGACGCCACCTCGCGGGCACGAACCCCGTAACGAGCCGCCGCGGAGGGAACGCGGGACGAACGGCGTGGGAACGGAGGGATGCGGCGGGGTATCGGAACGACTCGGGCCCCGACTTCTGATGGATGGATCGCCTTAGCGGGGGGGGGGGGGTAGAAGTATTCAAAATGAAATTGGCATCGTTGCTCCTCGGAGGTGCCCGGGGACGGGGGGGACGGGACGGGGTGTTACGTCTTCGGGATGGAGTAGCTCGAGTCGAACCGTTTAGAGGAATGAAAGATCGGCGGGTTGAAATCGATGGATGTTCCCCACCTGCCCCGCCATTACCGCGAACACAAAGGAGCCAAGAACACCCCCCACCACCACCCACACCCAAAAAATCCATCCTAGCTGAGAACAAGTGGGTGTAATGTACCAATATGGCGGTGGAAGGGGGGGGTTGAGGGAAGGCGTGCGAGAAAATGGAAAACCGTGCTGACGGAGCGGCGGCTGGTAATGGGCAGAGTTTGGCGCCGCGGAGTAAATTCAAACTGACAGAACAGGGGGGGTAAAAACAGGTTTGCTCATCTGCAGCATCTGCAGACCCACCGAGGGTCAACTCCCGTTCTATCTCCATGACCACCCACACACACACACACACACACGCAAACGGATAAAAGGTGAGACAGGAGCAAGAGGGTAAGGCTTTTATTGAAGGTGAAAAGTTGCAGTGTTTTCTGAGTGGACGGCCTCAAGGGCAGCCGGCGAGAGATTAGAGAATGTTATTAGAAAGCAATGGGCTGTAGCTTTCTCTCATAAGCCTCCCACGTGTGTGTGTGTGTGTGTGTGTGTGTGTGTGTGTGTGTGTGTGTGTGTGTGTGTGCGCGCACATCTAGCCCGATGCCATCGGTGACATTACATCGGCCTTTCCGCGCTGCACTCCTCCGCTCAGGTGTGTTTTGGTGTTTTGACACGTTTCTTCGGGGGGGTTTGATCTCCAGCCGGCCCCGAATTCACTCACCCCCGGCGGACGAGTCTCTCCGAAAGGACAAACGGCGAATAAATATGCAGGCGGCGTTTTACAGCGGACGCGTCGTCGGAACAAGCGTCTGCCTCCCGTTTTCTCCCGCAGCCCCGGTGACATTTCTATTAGATTGTAACCTGCCCAACATGTTACTAGTCAAATGCCAGCAGCAGAAACATGGAAAAATCACTCGAATTTGACGTTTTGTGTGTTTTAAGGATAGAAAAACAATTGCATTGGTAGTATTATTATTATCATTCTTACCTGTTTCGTGTGGAAATCTTAATTTAAATTTTCCGCCGCTTGGCCGTCAGGAGATCGGCGTTACCACGTTGCTACGGTTTATGTACGTCTTGCTTTCAATCCCATAATGACTTTTACCAATTCTCACTGTTCTTTGATTATAATTTACTTTATATAAGCGTCACGGTCACACAGTGATTAGCGCTTCCGTGTCACAGTGAGAAGGACCCTGGTTCAATTCCCACAGGAGGGCCTTTCTTTGTGGAGTCTCTATGATCTACCTGAGTAAAGAAGAGCAAATGGTTGTTTTTCCATTTTAATATTTGTGTTTGTATATGTATGTGTCTCTATACACACATACACTTGTATGTGTTTGTTTATATGTGTGTGTGTGTATTTATACATACATACATATAAATATAAATATTTATTTATTTTACTAACACTTTTATTGTTATTATTTTTATTTTTTTTTATTTTTTCGTGTCTTTTTTTTATCGTTTTCATTGTTCCTTTAATATCTGTATTTTTTTTGTATATGTCTGTACAGTGTCCTTGAGTGACAATTAAGGTGCCTTATATAAAATGTATTATTATTATTATTTCTCTATATGTCATGTGAATGAGAGAGTGAATGGCATTTGGTCTCTTTATGAGACATAAAGTGCAAGACATGGGTTATAGACAATACATCGATGGCTGCTGTATTTATACCTCAGGGAAATGAAATGATTTTTTCTTTATCGCCAGATGTCATTATTATATTTATGTTCAGCGAACATTTACAACATTTCCACTCCCTCCTAGAGACTCAGTTATTTTATATCTAAATGCTCCTGCGGTTCCTGACATCTAATAATTATCCGCAGCAGTAACATAAATAACAATTGGTATTAGCAGTAGCAAGGAAATCTTATCCAATCAGCATCATCCACGGAAAGGAACAGCCGTCAAACCCCGTGCCCGTGTTTCACTGAAGCGTAAAAGCACACAGGCAGAAGGCAGCGCTCGTTTTATGGTGAAAACGCACACATACGAATAGATGGATGGGAAAAAAGCCAAAGTGGGAAGAAAAAAGAAAATTGTCACCTCGCCAGTTAAAAAAAAAAAAAAAAAACAACTCTGCTTGGCCGAGGTAGAAAAGCTTCCATATCAGTCGAAGCAAATGCCACAAAGTGAAATGTAAACAGACTTGAAAAGTATCTCGGCGCACACAAACACACACACACACACACACACACTCATGAATATGAGCGAATGTGAGCAGAAGCTCCTGCAACAATGGCGGAACACGACGAAACACGGAGCCGGGCGAACCTTCTCATCTCGCCGCAGGAAACAGTCACATCGCTATCATGTTCTCGATCCGTTCTTTTAAAGACGGCGTCTCAGCCGCCCCGAGGCCCTCGGCTTCTGATGCACATATCACAGCGTCGGCTTGATGGATGCACGGATGAGTAGAAACCTGGCTTTTTTTTTTTTTTTTTTTTTTTTTTTTTTTTTATAAAGAGGATTGCAGTTTTATCCTCAGATGAATATTTCACAAGAAATCAATGAATACATTACAACCCGGAGGGGCTCAAGAGTAGAAGCGCCGCTCCTCCGCATAGAGAGGAGTCAGATGAGGTGGCTCGGGCCGCTGGTCGCGATGCTTCCTGAGGGAGGAATTTACGGTACGTCCAGCTGGAAGGAGGGCACCAGGGAGACCCAGAAGATGGATGGATGGATGGATAGATTAGTTAGTCGGTTAATCCTCTTCGTTCCGGGTGGAACCTGGACTTTCTGCTTCCATCTGGTCCCGGATGTCGTGCTTCGCCCCATGTAAGGGTTGCCATCTTCAATTCTGAGGTCGCGGTTCACCGCCGGGTTGTTTTTGGCCTTACTTGTTTCCTCTTGTTTCCATCTGAGGGCTACTTTAGGAATGCAGTTCCGGTCCATTCGGAGGAGCCACCTGGGCAACTTTGGATGTTTCATTACATTACATTACATTTGGCAGGCGCTTTTATCCAAAGCGACTTACAAGAGAGGACATAAGCACTGCAAATAACACTTGCAAATACAAGATGCACAGGAAATATACAGAACAGTAAGCTGGGGTTAGTTGTTTTTTTTTTTGGACAGAGACACACACATACGTACACACACACTGCATAGCCTAACTTGGTGCCTATCCTGATCTGGGGCAGCTTAAGCATCAGCGCAGTAAAAAGTCCTGAAAGAGAAAAGTTTTTACCTGTTTCTTGAAGGTTGAGAGAGATGATGCTAGTCTTGTTGCTTCCGGAAGTTTGTTCCACCACTGAGGCAGTAGAACTGAGAACAGTTTTGCCTGAGATCGCTTCGAGCGAGCAAAAGGTACCGCTAGTAGGTTTGTATCAGAGGAACGCAGCTCTCTGCCGGGAACATAAGGTCTTATCATTTTGGTCAGATATGCTGGACCTGTTCCTGAGGTGGTTTTGAATGCCAGGGTCAGGACCTTGTGCTTGATCCTGGCAGCTACTGGTGCGTGCATTCCATGCTCCTTGGCGGATCTTTGTTTTCGCATTCCTGACTTCCTGTCGAGGGCTTCCATCAGAGGTGGTCACTCTGCTGGGTTGGCAAGAGTCTGCTGCAGGCCCTACGTTTGAGGCAGTTGTCGTAGTTTCTGTAACAGGTTTTGTTTTTATGGGATGGGGATGTCAGCCCCATGCCCAACCCCTAACTTGGAGGGCCAGGTGCTGCTTTTCGTCCGGCCTCTCCTCTGAAACCTGCCCGGCTTATCGCCTTAAGAGTCACGGAGGCACGCAAGCTCCCCCACCACGACAAGGTAGCAACACATGGATGGATGGATGGATGGATGGATGGATGGATGGATGGATGGATGGATGGATGGATGGACATTCTAAGCAGCTCCAATGTATCCTCTCTATAGCCCCTTTTGCACTGGAGGAACTTTTGCATGTCTGATAACAATTTTAGAAGTCGTACCTTTAACCAGAGACCGTGAACTTCAGTTCCTAGGATCATTTCAGCTGCGCCTCCGAGGACTCCTTTTACATTTCTAGAGGAATTGATGTGTCTTGGCTGCTTGGTGATTGGTAGGACTTATAAGCCAGGCCTGTTAGCGGATACCTCATGGGGACTATTTTTAAATATTGTGGTCACTGATCAGCTGTTTCCTTGCAACAAATTGGACAGAACTAGTGTGGAGCGGACCAACAAAGAATTCCAAGCTTCCCCTGGGGTTTCCAGGGCTCGCATTTTTCAATGTTTTGGCCCGAATTTGGCTATTTTGCTTTGCTATTTAGGCCATGATAGCTTACGGGTTTAGCCGGAGGGGGACGGGACCCCTGACGGGAGTAGCCGAAAGGAAAAGATGAAGAAAAAGAAGACGACGGTCCACATTTATCATTCCCGACATTCAGACGTCATCTGTTTCATCTTCCTCTTCTTCACCGTGGTTGGTGGCGCTTGAGGCCGCCTAATCCCCCTGTGAGAATGCTAAACTTGAAAGGTTCCCCAGGGGGAAGCTGGTTCCTGGAGCCAAATTTGAGCCAAACATTTCTTGGAACTGTTTTGTCCAAAAGCGGCTCATGGTCGCTAGGAAGAAATTCCCCCCAGCGTCTTCCAGACCTGGATTTTCAACAGTAGAAACAACAGTTTCGAAGAATTCTTGCGTTTGCTCGTCAGCACGCGGGTAGAACTTTTCACCGCCGAGCCGCGGGAGCTTTTTTTCTGAGCGAATTCGGCGGAGGGTTTCATTTCTCCGGGGGGGTTCTTGGTGTTCAGAGCGGTTGATGACTCATGGCAGTATCGCTCAAGCTCCGGCCTCAGAGCTGTCCGGGACGATTACCCTTCCACTTCCAATCCCCCGGCCGTCACGATTCCCGGCACCTCCGCCCGTTTCGGCCGAAGACTTAAATATCCATGACTGACATCCGCAGGTCTCTCGAGACGTCATCACCATGGAAGACCGGCATATTAAACAAAACCAGGAGTAAATGATATCTCTACGTCATAAAATCTGAGGGTATGCTTCATCTTGGCGATGAAGCGCACTCGGTGTTGGGCATCAACGTCGTCCGAAGTACCAGGATGTGATGCGAAGCATTAAAATGGACCTCCGACGGGGGGAATTCACCAAAAAATTGCTGTTTTCAATAAATATTTCAGGTGGAAATGAATTCCGGACCAGCAGAAACCAGATGGATACAACCCAATTGGAATTAGCGCTCCGTATTTCAGCTGCGGTTGTCAGCGTATCATCGAGTCGGGATCAGCCCGCTAAGACCAACCACCGCCTTGCTCTTCTTTTATTGGTTGGCCGACAGACAGGGTGTCAAATTAAACTTTATATACAATGTATAAATTCTGTTTTCTATTAAGTTTGGAACTTTACTAGGGGGGAGGGGTCTACAATATATGTCATCACGCTCAAGCTGTTTTTTCCCCGGCTGTAACGCGGCTGCCGCTCGCCCGCCAGATGCCAAATGTTGCAAGGTCGCCGCGGCTCCTTCCATAAAAGTCCGCCCGTCATGTCTAAATAAAGCTATTACGAGGCATTTCGGCAAATGGATCTTTGGAAACCTTTCGAGACAAAAGACAGATCGTTAACTTGTCTGAAAAGTACTTAACGCCCAGAGCCAGATGTTTAGTCGGCTCAGTGTAGGAATATATTGCAAATACGTTCGGCTTCCTTTCGAGCTTAGCTCTGTTTGATAATGACGTTATTTTTAATTCGCCGTTCGCGGCTTCTTCCAGGAGTTGCGGTTGCTATGGCTCCCTCTTGAAATTCTCCTAACTGGATGCTGTGAGTGGGACGCCGTCGTCCCGCCTCTCGCCTGATTCCTTTTTAAAGTCAGGTCAGATTTTATTTTATGCGGCGCCGGATCAGTCAGTCATGTGACACTTTCCACGTAGAGCAGGACCGCAACCCTTAAGATGATCTACAGAAACAAACCTCGGACTGATTACAGCTCAGTGTGGGTGGCCTTCTGCCTCGACCGGTTGGCGTAGAAAGAAGGAGAAGTGAATCATGGGATGTCCCCCAGCAGAGTAAGCCTATGGAGGCATAACTAGGGGCTAGCCTAGCGCTAGCTATAAGCTGTCTCCGAAAGGAAGGTTTTAAGCCTATTCTGAAAAAAAAGAAATGGAGATCGGGAGACAGAAGAAGGGTTCGGTAACTGAATGCTCTGCTTCCCCTGCTGTTTCAACTTGTTTCTTTAAAAAAGGCCTCTAATTTCTATTGCTAGTCAGTTGATGCCACGCTAACACCTGCTAGCACCATGTTGATTCCCGCCTGACGTAAAACAGGAAGCTTGCTGTCGTGATTTCTTCATTTAGTTGCGGAGAGCTAAATGAACTCCACCCGAATTCTCAGAGTTCAACGGGATGCAAATGATATGGAAATAGCGATGAAGACGACCTCAGAGGGTGAAAAGGAGCTGCGTCAGCCTCCGGCGTCCCGTCGACAGGGCTCTGTTTTAGGAAAATACTCTCATAGGACGCCCGGGATGCCTCGAATCGGCGGTAAGATGATGTAAGATGCACGGCTGAGGTCAGCCGCCTTCTGCTGAACACGATAATTGGACTGCTTTCAGTCTCCGAACCGCTGACGGTAAAAAGAACCGCGATGGGATGAAACGAATCAACGGCGGTGTTGAAACATCACGGCAAATTAGCGAGAGCCTGCAAACCCGTTAGGAGCGCGTTACGGAAATGATGTCAGACCTACAGGGACGTACGTGCGCGAGGGTTCCTATTAGGAAAAAAAAATAAGACGGTTGTGTCTTTTAATCAAAAGCGGGCGAGTCCGCGCACGTGAATTTTTAAGACGCCTTTATTTTTAGACGTGACTCGTCTCGGGTTTCGCAGTTCATCCCCCAAACCGCAATCAACTAACGCGGATTTTTTTTTGAAACAGAACATTGAGTGCCGGTCTGAGAGTAACGCCGCAGACTAACACAACCTCCGCTCTTCGGCGGTAATCGTACCATTAGATCGACGAATTGTCCGACAACAGAGCCCTTTTAGGCGCCGCGGTGTGTAGTTTACTGTCCTCCGTGGCCCCTTTTAAGAAAAACCCCGCAATATAGCCGAACAAGTGTGGAAGTTGTTGAAGGTTAGCGGTGGGCGGAAGTCGCCAGACTCTCCGGAGCGGCTGATGGATCTTGTAGCCGCCCGATTTCGATACGTGTCATCGGATTAAACGCGAACTGTCTGCCGGCAGATTTAACATCTCAGATAAATGTTTCTGCAGTAAGTTTGAAGGTATGCTTGTTGATTTTTTTTTTTTTTTTCCGCCCCTCTGGTGTACTACCCTTTTCTAGATCTGTTGCCTCCTTCTTCCTGTTTCCCTTCACAGCCAATCACCTCCCTCGATCTAACCCTCTCCGCCATAACAACTGCCTTCCTGACTCATTTTAAAGGACACCATGTATGAATTGGTTCTTCTTCTTCTCCTTTTTGTCCTTTCCTGGGTCTCCACAGCCAATCACCTGCCTCCGTTCCATCCGGCCAACTTCATGTCATCCATCTCTCCATCTATAAATCTCCTCTCAGGGTTCTCTAGGCCTCCAACCTCAGCATCCTCCTCCCCAGATCTCCACCATCCCTCCTCTGTCCATGTCCAAACCATCCTCATCTAACTTTATCTCCAGAACTTCTATGTTTGTCCTTCTGCAGGACTCTTCCCTGATCCTTTCTGTCCTCCTCACGCTCAAGGAGAACCTCAACATCTCCACCTCTGCCGCCTCCCTCCTCCTCCTCAGTGCCACCGTCTCTGAAGCCTCTGCTCCCTCCACCGCTGCACTGTATTTATTTATTTTTTACCCTTTCTACATCTGTTGACTTCCTTTTAAGGAGATTTGATTCAAGCTCGTAGCGCGTGCGTGTGTGTGTGTGTGTGTGTGTGTGTGTGTGTACCAAAAACGATTCCGAAAAGGTCAGAATTAATTGACACACATTTTCGGGAGGCGGTGTGAAATCTGGCCCGGGTTCCAGCAGCGAGGAGGATGAAGTGTAACTTAGAGGAGTCGAGTCTCCGACAGGGCAGATGCTACTATCGCTCCAAGATCTCCAGCGTTAGATGTTTGTGGACGGGTGCCAGAGGCTTGGACTGATACCACACTGCTCTCCATCATATATTGCATTGCATCTATGTGTGTGTGTGTGTGTGTGTGTGTTTAAAACATATTGATCAACACGTTCTAGCTGATGGATCTCCCCACCCTGTGTGGGTTCTCCTGCCTCCTCTCACATTCTGAAAACACACCGACTCTCAACTGCCTGTCAGTGTGAATGAGAAGGTGGATCATTCATTCATTCATTCATTCATTCATTCATTGAGCTCAGGGTATCAGGTAGGATGAAGATCATCCCCGCTGCTACATTTACAACCATTCTCTCTGTAATCCGTGCGACAAAAAACAAAAAAAAAATTCATTTCGAGACCTACAACAATTCACCCGGTCATATAGAGTCATTCAACCAATCACGCGTCGTCTAGAGGCGCACGGATGTTCGGCCTCTTATGCACATGTCATCCAGACGCTCACAATCACTCACATTCACATGTCTCCAATTAGCTTTCTGGATGTTTTCTGACCTTGGGAGGAATCTGGAGAACAGGTGACGGGTCCAGGTTTGTCTCCACTTCCAGATAGGATGACCCCTCGCGCCCCCATAGTATAGATAATTTACGCATGAATTAGGGAAGCGTGGCTTGTAATGATTGTGAAAATTCCCAGAAACGTAAACTCCCCCCCCACACACAGCTGCGGCGCAGACCCGGCGGATGGCGTCGACACCTGCTCCGCCCCGTCACATGTCACCCTCCGTACGAGCACGGTGCACATAACACGCCGGGAGTGCGCGCATTGAACACCGACGTATTCTACATGACGTGTTTCCAGGTGTCCCGCAGTATTAGACCTGCAGGAGTCGAGAAATAAAACAAGCTTCCTTCAAAGCTGTGTGCCTCGGTAGCTCACAGCAACCTCATCTTGCACTTGTTTTATTATATTTTTGAGTGTTGCCTACAGGGAGATTAGACCAAAAACAAAGCAGTCTGCTTTAAATCCCCCATTGAAGTGGGTAGTAATCCTCACCTGCATCCAAATGTTATAAATCTCTTTGAAAAAAAAAAAAAAAAAAAGCTGGTAAACAAAAGTTTTAACTTTTAAAGAGATTTTTTTTTTATACTTTTTTCTTGATTCATATTGATTAATTTTTAATCAAAAACATATTTCCATGGAGTGTTTTCTAATCTCTTTTGCCTCTGAGATACATAAACTTGAGTGTACATGAGTAGAAGAAAATGCAACGAATAGAATATATTTATAAAAGAAAAGATAATCAAAATTATTATTATTATTATTATTATTATTATTATTATTTGTTGTTTCATTATTATTATTAAATTCTTATTCCTATTATTATTATTATAACAATTATAAAATCTCTATGTTGGATGATATATAATATTAGATTCATTTATTGTGATATGAATAATACTAGTTATAATAACAAAATGGAAAAATGAACTCATTTTGAATCAAATAAAACGGGAAAGTAAATACATTAATAAAAATTCAATAAAATTACATTTCAGAAAAATCACATTTGGTCTGCACTGCTATTATGGAGAGCAGGAATTCTAGAAAATATAACAAAAAAAACCATCGTTGTTGCTAAATAAGACTTAGATCTGGTTTCTTCACTTCTAAAATATGACACACGGAGCACGATGAACCGCTGATCTTGAAGACAGTTCAATGTTTATTATTTCTACATTTAATACAGTGAGCACATTCCTTCTATGGAGAGTCATAACTCCCCCGTTCATATCCCGCCTCACCGTTTTCCGCAGAAAAGCGTATCCGTCCACAACAATACGCGTCCCAGTCATCTGTCTAGATTGCGGGTATGCAGACGGCCGCAGCGGCTTCCTCCGCCTGCTGGGATCCACATGTTTCCCATCAAAAAAAATCCGAGCGGTTTTTCCATCTGCGTTCCCCCCCCCTCCTCCTCCTCGCCGTGACACCGCGCCCGGGCGCTGCTGCGGAATCCAATAAAAACACCGCGGCTGATGAGCATTGTTCATTTCTAATAAAAAGCCCGGATTTGTCGACAGGGCGATAATTATCAGAAATTTAACTGAGTGGTAACACGGAGGCGGGGGGGGGGGCGGATGACTTGCCGTAATTGCCGCGACGACGAACGCGCGCTTTATTGCCTTTATAAAGTATTCATGTTTTCGGGGCCCTTCGCGTTCACGACAGCAGCGCCGTCACTGTTTGACTGACTCGCGGCGGCGCTCGCCAAGAAGGACGGAGAGGATAAGCGGCCTGGATAGTTTTTAAAGGGTCGGGCTTTTTTACAGCGCGTTTAGGAAAATAATTCCACATGTGTCGACGCTTTGAAGAAAAGACGCGGCCAATTTTTCGCGAGTCCCTCAACTTTTGACTGATCCGGTCCGAGGGTTTTCGTGCAAGTAAGCGAAGACAAAGTGTTGAGACGGGAGGGAGGCCGGGGCCGGAGGCGGCGTCTCTCCAGCATATTCCTGAACAGTGATGTAGCGTCAGGGGAGTTAAAATTTGGGTTTTCCTCCCGCAGCTCAAAGCAAGCGGGGGAACCGAACCTCTTCTGGATGATTAGTTTACAGGAGAAAAAAAAAAAAAAAGATGGACGCCATCACGCGGCTTTGCAGGACTCAACGGATCTGCATTTGAATTAAGATGTTCAGGAACCAGACAGTAAAACAGGGAAAATGGGGGGCTTGCATTTATAAGATAATAATATGATATGCTTTATTGATCTCCATAGTAGTGTAACAGTTACAGTCAATAAATATACTGCTCAAAAAAATAAAGGGAACACTTGAACAACACAATGTAACTCCAAGTCAATCACACTTGTGTGAAATCATAGTGTCCACTCAGGAAGCAACACAGATTCATTTTGACTTGTTTTAAGGACATTACATCAAAGTTGGATCAGCCTGGAGTTTGTTTTTACACTTTAATTTGGAGTGTGATTCTTATCCAGACCTCCATGGGTTGATACAATTGATTTCCATTGATCATTTTTGTGTGATTTTGTTGTCGGCACATTCAACTGTGTAAAGAGCAAAGTATTTCATTCATTTAGATCTAGGATGTGTTTTTTAAGTGTTCCCTTTATTTTTTTGAGCAGTGTATAAAGATACAATTGGAAGATAGCAAAAGACACCCAGTAAGAGACCACAACAAGAATAAGAAAAAGACAACAGAATGCAGAAAAAAAAAAGACACCAAAGGTGAGAATAGACGACGAGGTGAGAATCGAAATGACAAAAATAAACGGGATGCGAATGGGCCGAGACCCAGGATGAAAATAGACCGGAAGGCAGTGCACGTGTGAATAGATGCACCTCCGGACGGTCTGAGACTGGTGTCATAAGGTCTTCCTGGAGAGATTCGGGTTCTTGTGAAGCAGCCGTGACGTGACATATTGTCCAACCGGTGGATCGGATGGACGGATTTATCAGCCTCGTGTGAACACATGAGCTAAAACCGTCTTCCCGCCGTGAAAATCCACACTGCGGTAAAGTGACTGAGAAATGCGGACGCTGCGATCGAAATGAACTTCTTCTTATAATAGACTCGTGGAGAGGCTGCCGCCAGGGTTCGCGCACGGCGCCGACCTCCCCCCCCCTCCTCCCCGCCGACGCCGCCGGGGTGAGGATCCTGCGGCGTCGGTGCAGCTGCGACCGGGCCTCCTCCGGCGCCGCCTGCTGAGGGACAAATGGGGAGGGTTTGTCTCGCGGAAGACACAAGAAAAGTCGCGATGCTGGAAAGTGGGCTCGGAGAGACAAGCGTCGTGCGACGGACAGGAAGTCAGAATATGGACGTATTTGTTTATTCATTATCTGTATAGCTTGTCCCGCAGATAGATCACGGAGCCTAACCTCGAATCAATGTCGCCATGGCAGTTGATTAACAGGCCACGTTTAGAAACATGCAACTGTTCATTCAGTCATTCACGTGTAATGCAGACAAAATGTGCACTCTTTCATTCACAAGTCATACCAATATATAACCATTCATCCTCGCATTCATTCATATTTACAACCTTTCATCCTCTCATGCAGTCATCATATAGATATACAACCATCCATTCATTCATTCATTCATTCATTCATATATACAACCATCCATTCTCTCATTCATTCATTCATTCATTCATGTATACAACCATCCACTCTCTCATTCATTCATTCATTCATTCATTCATGTATACAACCATCCATTCTCTCATTCATTCATTCATTCATTCATTCATGTATACAACCATCCATTCTCTTATTCATTCGATTTACAACCATTTATCCTCGCATTCATTCATCATATAGTAATAAGAATGTGAACAACTTTATTTATCCCGAAGGAAATTTTTGTGCCTTGTGTTACAAGAAAAATATAACAATAATAAATAATAGTAGAAAATTTTAGGAATGAAAAAAAAAAGAAAAAAAGGAGAATAAGAAATACAAATAAACTATAAAGTTTCTTAAGTAACAAGTGAAAACTACAAAGTGTCTTAACATTTGACAAGTAAAAGATAAGAAGTGCACAAGAGTATGAAAAAATATTGTACGTGTAGCTGTTTTGAAATACAACCATTCATTCTCTCAATCAATCACATATAAAACAATTTATCCCCTCATTCAATCATCATATAGATATACAATTCATCCTCTCATTCATTCATATTTAAAACTATTCATCCTCTCATGCAGTCATCATATAGATATACAACCATTCATTCATTCATTCATTCATTCATTCATTCATTCATATATACAACCATGCATTAATTAATTAATTCATTCATTCATTCTTTCATGTATACAACCATTCATTCTCTTATTCATTCAGATTTACAACCATTTATCCTCGCGTTCATTCATCATATAGTAATAAGAATATAAACAACTTTATTTATCCCGAAGGAAATTTTTGTGCCAG
The DNA here is from genome assembly GCF_037954325.1 of Fistularia commersonii. Classification (NCBI taxonomy): domain Eukaryota; kingdom Metazoa; phylum Chordata; class Actinopteri; order Syngnathiformes; family Fistulariidae; genus Fistularia; species Fistularia commersonii. Next base: position 4,539,295 of record NC_141319.1, on the reverse strand, counting down.
TTACGAGAAAAATATAACAATAATAAATAATAGTAGAAAATTGTATAAATGGTTGAAAAAAAAAGGGAGAATAATAAATAAAAATAAACTATAAATTGTCTTAAGTAACAAGTGAAAACTATAAAGTGTCTTAAGTAACAAGTGAAAGAAAAGGAGTGCACAAGAGTATGAAAAATATTGTACGTGTAGCTGTTTTGAAATACAACCATTCATTCTCTCAATCAATCATATTTCCAACCATTCTTCCTCCCATTCAATCATATATAAAATCATTTATCCTCTCATTCAATCGTATATAAAATAATTTATCCTCCCATTTAATCATCATATATACATAAAACCATTCATTCTCTCATTCAATCATATATCCAACCATTCATCCTGCCATTAACACCTCATCTATTCACTCTTTAATTCTCAAGTTATATGGAGATATATAACATCCACTCTTGTTCACACATCATTTAGAGACATACAGCGTTCACTCACTCATTCATTCATTCATTCAATCATACAACCATTCATGCACACGTCTGGGTGATGTCGTGTCTCCAGTGAACCTCCCATATCGTTTTTGTCTCCCCTGTCGGAATCGAATCTCTTTGAGGCGGAATATGAAACATGGTTACAGTTCGTTTCATCGTTTTGAACTCTTTTGTACATATTCTATATCTTGTGATCACCTGAGGTCCTCACCTCAGCTCACCTCCGCCGCCGCCGACACTTTCTTATTTATCCACATCTATTCGTTGCAGGATTTGCCAGCTGCTATATCAGTGACCCGACAGGTTTGGGCTCCGGCCAGACAGTTATAGATGGTTTTATGAAGGGGTTGATTAAATGAGAGGTCTGTGCGGCCTTGGCAGACGCGCACGTCGGTTTACAATGCCGCTCTGCGGCACTCCGGCATCGTCGGGGTTCGCTCGTTTGTCCCGCGAATCCCTTCCAGCAGCAAAATCCAGGGGATTCGCCCGCCCAAACCTTCAGTCACACCGTAACGTGGCGCAATAAAGGGGGGTACGTTTACGCGTTTTATTCCTGAACTTATCAACGCGGTCCCCAAGACGCCCGTGTAAAAAGCGTCCATCGGACGGCCCCGCAGAACCAGGCGTATCCATCAAGAGGCACCTCAAAAGCGACAGTGGGTCCCTTTTGATAACACAAAAATTACATCTAAGTGAGCAGAGAAAGCACCAGGGGGTGTCAGATGTTTGAACTTTAAATTAAAAAAAAAAAAATGTTTGAAGAGCCTAACGGGTCGGATGTGTGCGTTGACAATTTATTATTATTTTTTTTTTAATGGGTTATTTTAGCCGCGACGGAGCCAGACACCCAGTTCAGCCGCCTGGAAACCAAGGCCCTTTTTTTTTTTTTTTTTTTTTTTTTTTTTTTTTTTGATAATGAAAAGGAATAATCAATTACCTGATTAAAATTTAATCAGGCGGCGGAGCGTTACAAATAGCAGCCGAGGGTCACGTTTCCTGCCCCGTGTGGAGGTTATCTTCCCTGCTAAGGTCTTTTTTTTTTTTTTTTTGAACCAGCAGCGATGTCCTGGATACCAGCGGGGGGGAGAAATAACGAGACGCGCCAATCCAGAATAGCACACGGGGGGGTTTCGAATGTACCATTAGCTTGTTATGACAGTCGGGGAAGAATCGCGCGCTTGAAAAGTGCCACTTGTTTGCAGGGCCTTGCAGATTTGTGTTTTTGTTTTTTTTTAATTATTATTATTATTATTATTTTTTGTCTTTTAATTAGCATAACCCTAACCCTAGCCTGAGACTTCACACAAGAATACTTGTGGGTGATGCTTATGCAAAGAGAAATGATAAAAGAAAATAAAGAATACACCTCCCGGCAATCAATGCGTATTTCACTCGCTCATCTACACACACACCGCTCGAATCGATCCCCGCGCGCCGCCGCCCGCCGTTTCGCGTGCAAGCGGCCACTCGGCGCCGCCGCCGCTCCGTCCTGGAGGCCCGCGGGGACCCGGGAAAGAAGCATGTACGTTCGGGGTCTTCGTGCCGGGGAGCTCGCCGTCGCTGTCAGAGCTCGTCAGGAGAGTCTAAATGACGCGGTTCGATAACTGTTTTGTGATTGGACGGCCGGAAGAGCCATCACACTGAAATACGTTGTTTTGGACGCGGGAAGCAGTTCCAGAGGAACCCTCCGCCACGGTTGCGCAAAAGCTCTGCCAAAGATCCGCCTCAGAGACCTTGAGGGAAAACTATTCACTCATGGGTTCATCATCCATATTGCTCGCCCAGCGCTCGGGAGGGCAGGGCTGCCGCAGCCCGGCCCCGCTGTTATTCGGGGAGACGTCAGGTTCACCCCGGAACCGTCACAGGTTCAGACAACGTGAGCGGCGCGATCGTCCTTGCAATCGGACATCCCTGGTTCGATTCCCGCCTCCTCAAAGTGTTCTTGTGCAGGATCCCGAATCGCTAACTGGTCCCCCGGCGCTGCTAGACGGCTGCCAACTCCTCCCATGTGTCAAACATGGGAGGAATTTTATTAAAATTGTATTAAAAATACAATCATTCACTCTCATTCTATTATCATTTAGAGGCGTACAACATGCACTCACAGGTGACACCAGTCATTCTCAATTATTTTCTATTTCTACCCAAACAATTCGTCTATAAAAATAATTTGTTTATAAAATTGTTAAAAGTACACCTCTGCATGATCTTTTTTTTCCTTATTAACATTAAAGAAAACAAAAAAGAAAGAAGTTTAGTTCAACTTACAACAAAGAATAGCTGTATTAACATTGTTTTTAGTCTGTAACAGAAAAGATTTTAAGTGTTAAATATTTCCCGTCTCCCACAGTGAAGCCAAGCGCTACATACGCTTTGTCATATTTTTAAAAAAATTTTCATGTTGTCTCTTGAGGGTTTGTTTACTGCACTTTATGTCTCCTGCTCCGTGCAAAATAAAACCCTACACCATAAAGCTGATACTCCCTGCGAATGTGCAATTACACTTTTTTCTAGTACGGCTAAAAAAATAGCATGTGAGCCACTATTTCAGAAGGACTGGGTTATACAGACATATAAACTTTCACTCTTTTACGCACGTCTCATAAAGAGACGTGCAACGATTCACTCTCTCATTCAAACACACTCATTAATTCGCAGATCGTATAAAAACACAAAATTCACTCGTTCATTATTACATCATACTGGGAGTGATCCCCAAACTACGGCCCGCCTCCACATTTTGCCCGGCCCCCAAACAAATCCAGAGATGCATTATGATTTTATAATCATAAAGCAAATAATAATACAAATATAATCATAATAAAATCTACTGGGATTAAAATCTGTTCTACAACCATACTGGTCGTGAAATGTGTTGTGTTGGTATCAGTTGGGTTCCTTGTTTTTTTTTCTGTGAAAAATTTGAAAAGAGTTATTTGGTTATTATTTATTTCATAAATAGTGTAAATAATTTATTACATTAATAATGTTATTATTTTATTTATTTCATTATTTATTTTCAGATTTTTTTCAATTTTTTTCCTGTCAAGATCCCAGGTTAGGTGTGGATTTCTGGGAAACAATAAATGTTTATGTCTAGACACCTTTGCAATCGTCACGCTTTTTGTTCCAAACTGGCCCGGCCCCCCCGTCAGAGAAGGGAAAAGTATTTGGCCCTCGCAGGAAAAAGTTTGTGGACCCCTGCAATAAGAGATCCTTTCTTCATATAGCGACTTATAAACATCCAGTCTCTTATTCGCCGGTCGTATAGAAACAAACATTTACTCATTCAGTCGGCGTCTATGTAACTATTTACATTACATTACATTGCATTTGGCAGACGCTTTTATCCAAAGCGACTTACAATAGAGGACACAGGGACAGCAAATACACTTGCAAACACACGATGCATAGGAAATATACAGAACAGTAAGCTTGGGTTAGTTAGGGTTTTTTTTTTTTTTTTTTTGGACAGAGACACACAAACGTACACACACACACACACACACTGCATAGCCTAACTTGCTGCCAACCTGCTGCCAACCTGGGCATCAGCGCAGTAAAAAGTCCTGAAAGAGAAACGTTTTTACCTGTTTCTTGAAGGTTGAGAGAGATGATGCTAGTCTTGTTGCTTCTGGGAGTTTGTTCCACCACTGAGCTAGTAGAACTGAGAACTATTTACTCTTTCATGCACATTTCAGAGGGAGACATGCAACAATTCACACGCCATTTAATAAATTCAACCGTTCCGAGTGTCTTCGGTGAACCTGCCTTATGTTTTCGGACCGTGGGAGGAAACCCTCCAATCGGGGACCTTTCTGCTAACCAGCAAAATACTATTAGTTATAAATAAAAAAGAAAAAAAATCTAATTTATTTAGCCATCTATAGTTTTTTCTCTATGTCCTTTCTAAATGTGCCTCTGCCTCACGTGGCCCTGATATGCTCTCAGTAATTCTAATTTCAGGATATGATATCACTTTGCTTGGAATCCATTAAAGAAATAAACAAACAAATAAATAAAAGATGAGCGTGACCGCGGCAGCTGATGTTCACCTGCCGGCGGCTCCCCGTCGTTTGAAAAATAATCTCGACGTGCCCGTCTGCAAACGATCGCAATGCAGCTCATAATTAACCGGGTGATTAGTAAAGCGTGCGTTGATCTTTCACGACCCGCCTGTCGATATAACCCAGTTTATGAGGAGAACCGGTGCCATTGTGGGCTATTTATTTCATTTTTTTTTTTTTTTTCTAAGTATGACTGCTTCAAACACAAGGCAGAGAATGGCCGCCATACACACACACATGCATTAATCACAGCATGACCTCACGGATGCTAAAGCTAGCAGCGCGGCGGCCAACAATCTCAACCGCTGCCTTTCCTGGTAACAAGTAAGTAAATCCAGAACCGCTTGTCAGGCTCAGATTTTTTTTTATTGATTTTATTTGCTTGTGTTTTTCTTCCTACTGGAGACTCTTAGACGTAAATGAATGGCAGTTGTGTGTGTGCGTGTGTGTGCGTGTGTGTGTGTGTGTGTGTGTGTGTTCCTCCATTGATCCATGGCATGTGTTCCCTTCAGGGGGGGCTGTCTAATATGAACCACAATATACAGGAGAGCTGTTTCCACTTGCAAGCCGTCGCAGAAAGGAGAAGTAGAGTTAGAAATGGATGAATAAATCATAAAACGGGTGCCGTTTGTTGAGAGGCGGGGTTTAACCCGGACCGGTTAAGCTGTCAATCACCGAGCCACGTATGAGACGCTTTGGGACAGAAAAGTTCTAGAAACTGTCCGGCTCGTATTTCTTTCCGGGAAGTAGCCTCCTCCACGGGAACTTTTTTTTTTAGTTTTGCAAGCGGGCGGCGAGGAACCACGGTTGGGACGCCGGACCTTTGAGCGCCGCTCGCAAAAAAGTTTTCCCTTCTGGCGTCGCCACAGCCAATCAACCTTCTCCATCTAACCCTGTTTCTGTATCCCGCTTTCTCACTTCATATCCTCTGTCACTACGTCCATAAATCTTCCTCCAGACCGCCTGCCTGGCAGCTCCGATTCCAGCATCTGTCTACCGATATATTCACTTTCCCTCCTCTGTACGTGACCAAACCCGCCGGTCTGAAAAACAAACCCCCGCAAAGAAGAGGAAGACGACAACATGGAGAGCGAAGTCGCCGCGGTTTTCGTGTTCTGCACGGCGGGGGATTAAAAATCAGATCCTATGAGCCGCCAAAATGTTGACGTTCCTGTGCAAACCTCTCTGCGGCATAGCAGGCCAGGAGACGTGTCTGTGGAGGTTCTCCGTCATCCAGGTGACGGGGAAAATTGTCTTGAATTTCTTCACTTGAAGACATTTCACCTCTCATCCCAGAGGCTTCTACGGTTCTAATGCCAGGGCGGTTCCAAAAGCTCCGGTCTCTTCGTCGGTCTATTTCTCTCTGCTTTTGTCTGTTTTGTTGTGAAAAACAACGGACCCCGTTCATGAGTTCCTACGGAAGCGCATCTTGGTTGGTGCTAAAATGTTGCGAGGAGCTGAAGTCCTGCTGCCCGGATCCTTGCAGACGCTTTTATCCAAAGTGACTTACAAAATTGCAATTCAATAACCAAAGATCCAAAGCACCAGTAGTTGTTATTCAGAAGTCACCATGGTACCGAATAAGCATCGCAAAACCATATGCTTGTTTGTTTGTTTAGAAGTTTACTAGGACAGTGTACAAATATATTAAGCACAGAGGCAGAGATGTTTGTACCAGATTATAGCTCATAGCTAATTTCCATCTATAGTCCTGGACAATACAAATATAAAACTATATAAAATAGACAATATATATAAAATATACAGATAGGCAATAAAATAACTATACAATATATAAACAGGCAATGAAATATGTAAGTACATAAAATATCCAGTACATACATACATTTTTTTTTTTTTTTTTTTGGGGGGGGGGGCTAACGAACGGAAGAAAAAGCTGAAATGGATCTAGTAACTGCAAAAAATGTTCCAACCGCGTGAAAGCGGCTGTTGAAATGAATCAATGAATCACAAAAAGTTGACATTCGTCAACCTGTCAATCACAGAGCGACATATAGAAACCATTTCCTCTCGCTCATTCACACCGACGGACAATTTAAACCCCCTTTTAATCCTTCGTGTGCTTTTTTTATTGTTCTTATTTACGGGGGTAAAAGAACCCCGGGGACAACTCCTGCATTTACTCAATTTGGATTTATCAGAAAAAAAAAAAAAAAAAGAAGTCTCACAGGTATATGACGCTTAAATACATGCAGATAAATAAGCAACATGCTCCGATATTGTGCCGCGCCGTCCGGCAATCCATTTTCCCCTGGACGTTCCTCCCCTTCCTCCTCGGGGAGGATGTGGTTTGACAGCGTGAGCAGAGACAGAGAGCCTGCCAGTTCATCTCAGCCCCGTTCTATTGACTGGCCGCCCCGAGTGGAGCCGCTCCATTCATTTAATGAACTGACAATAAATGCTCTGAGCTGTTTCTGTGAGTGTGTGTGTGTGTGTGTGTGTGTGTTATTATTTTTTTTTTTTTTTTTTACTAACCACAGTGCTCATTTCTCACGTCGTCGTTAAATCCGGCACCTCCATGGAAACGGCAAAATTGAATCAAATAAAATTTTTTTAAAAAAGTGCACCTTGGCTTGGTATCACAATGCACTCCCAGGAATCTTGGACACTTTTGCAAAACCTTTCCATCAATGTCAGCCTGTCACAGCGTTCGTAACGGTTAGCAATTCTGGAAACACAAACATTGGCAACGCCACTTCTTGATCCGCGGTAACCGGAGACTGACGCCGAAGTTTTCAAACAATAGCGGGGGAGGGTTTCAATTAATAATTCCGCATGACTTTCCGGGAGTAAAAGCCACGAGGCTTTGAGCTCGGCGAGGACGGGGGTGGTTCCCGACTGCGATGCCCCCTGACCGCGTATTCGTATATTTGGCCAACCGCTGAAGACGCAACCCGTGCAAAACGCGCAGCAAATGCGAACCCTCGCTATGAAATTTAAATTTTTTGAAATGTTTGTATTTTATCAGCGTAGCGGTTAGCACTACCGCCTCACTGCAAGAAGATTGCGGAGTCTCCATGTTCTGCATGGGTCTCCTACGGGGTCTTCGGTTTCTTCCGACAGTCCCCGAAAAATTTGGGAGGTTCACTGGAGACCCGGCATGACTGAATGAATGCTATGCCTTTAGCTGACGTATGAGTGAGAGGGTGAATGTTTGTATATCTCTATTTTTGGCATTTTGATCACTCAGTGACAGCTGAGATAGGCTCCAGGATTACTCTGACCCTGAGTGCAAGATAAGCGGTGGAGATAATGAATGAATGAGTGGTCAAGTAGTGACGATAAGGTTGTAATGTTATTATGACATGATATATCCAACAAGAGGTGCACTTATGCGACTCCGGTTAGAGACGTATTTTTGCTCGAAGCATCATGCATGCGAGAATACGTTTTTTTTGCGGTAAAGATAGAGGTAGCAAAGGCAAAACAAAGGGCGCAGGATGACATGTATGCTTGGCTATATGTAAAATAAATCATGTTTCTTTTTGGAGCGCTTTTGGTGTGCGGACACACTGAAGCAAATCTCCTTCACAGGAAGTTAACAGATCTAGAAAGGGTAAAAAAAAAAAAACGTTGTGATGGCGAGAGCAGCCATGTTGTCTACTTCAGAAAAAAAGGTCCGACAGCTGCCAATTCTTGCTGAGCTGTTTTTTTTTATGGACACATGAAGAGGTTTGGATCTGATTTTTACAAGGATCGCATTGAACACAAAGAAGCTCAGTTTGCACGAGATTTGTTAAAGGGAGCTGAACATTTACGGCCATTTAAGTTTTTACAGCTTCTGGCTAAAGTGTCGCATCCTGTGAGGGGAAAACGTGCCTTTGAGATTGACGTTCGAATAATTATGACTTTATAACGTTAAACCGCGAAGGAAAATCAGCGTCGGTCTATTTTTCCAATCACTTATCACTATTTTATCACGCATGAAGACTCATTTCGCCCGTTTTAAAATCCGAATTTTCAATTCGGCCTCAGTTGTAATTGGAACGCAACCAGCGTCTTATAAAAGTTTAGGGTCTGAGGAGTCAAGGTTAATGGTCAATACTTTACTTCCATCGGAGCAGGAAGTCTATAAACCGCAGGTAACGTTATCAAAGGGTTCCTGTGTCGGAGAACCTGGTGGGCGGGAGTGGGGGGACCCTGGGGGAGTAAAATGTCATGTAGGGCTGTCAAAGGGAGCAAATCACCCCATCGTGCACGTTGTAAAATCAAGGGCAGCTTATTGGAAAAGGTACACGCACTCAACCGCTCAAACACCCACACACACACAGAGTTCAGCTATGACATTGGTCCGGTGATTGTTTGCTGTTCGAATCCATTTTCACCTCACCAGTAGATGCAAACACAAAATGTTCAAGTTGACCTCCTTTATATGTTCAGCTATACAATATTAGTTAGTTATTTCATCCATTCATTTGTTATCTATGATGCTTATCCTGCAGTCAGGGTTGCAGGGGGCGGCTGGAGGCCCACGGACAAGGTTCACCTTGGGTCGGTCACCAGTCCATCCAGGTGCCCAATTATGGAGAACCGTTCACTCGCTCGTTTCCACATCATCTCGTCCAGGGGTCGGCAACCCGCGGCTCTCCATCCTTACACTGCGGCTGCGAGTGGCTTGGGAAAATAAATTATAACTATTTCATTGAAGTGTATTTTATTTAGTGTTAGTTCCTTTGTTTTAATTTTAGTTCTAAATTGGAAGATTGTTGTTATCTTGAAATATTAAAGTAAAATTATATTATTTTTTGACGCTCAAAATATACGTAACATTCGTGGAAGCCGGTATAACAAAACCCGTGCAAACTGAGCTTCTTCGTGTTCAATACGATCCTTGTAAAAATCAGATCCAAAGCTCTTCATGTGTCCATAGAAAAAAACAGCTCAGCAAGAATTGGCAGCTATCGGACCTTCTTTTCTGAAGCATCACAACGTTTTTTGTTTTTTTTTACCCCTTCTAGATCTGTTAACTTCCTGTGAAGGAGATTTGCTTCAGTGTGTCCGCACACCAAAAGTGCTCCAAAAAGAAACATGATTTATTTTACATACAGCCAAGCATACATGTCATCATGCGCCCTTTGTTTTGCCTTTGCTACCTCTATCTGTACCGCAAAAAAACGTATTCTCGCATACGAGCAAAAAAAAGTCTCTTACCAGAGTCGCATAAGTGCGCCTCTTGTTGGATAAATCATGTCATAATAACATTATAACCTTATCGTCACTACTTGACCACTCATTCATTCATTATCTCTACCGCTTATCTTGCGCTCAGGGTCAGAGTGATCCTGAGTGCAAAAATAGAGATATACAAGCATTCGGTGTACCTGCCAAGACACCGTCAATTTATCGAGACTTTCAACCACAGATAGGCAAGATATGAAAAAGAAATCTTTGCAGTGGTACCTTTATTTTAGATGTCAAAAAGTAACTGCGGCTCCCGGTGTTTTCTTTTCCGTGGAAACCAGGTTCTTTGGGTGTTAAAGGTTGCCGACCCCTGATCTAGAGACACAAAACATTCATTCTCTCATCCAGCGATGCATCTATTCACTGTCTTATTCAAACATCCGGGCAGTTCAGGGTCTTCACTGAACCTCCTGCATGATTTTGGGCTTTGGGAGGAACCTGAGGAAAACCCCAGAAGAACATGGGAAGAACATGGAGACTCCAAACAGAAATGCTCCTTGTTGAAATTGGACCAGTAGCCGCGATGCTACAAGGCAGAAGCGCTAACCACTGCACCACCATGTGGCGATAAATAGATAGAAATAAATGTAAATGCTCTTGATTTAAAAAATTTCAGACTATTTCAAATAACGCAGAGTCGCTATTTAAGCTGAAGTCCTTGCTCACCGACAGCTTAGGAGGCTTCTTGTTTGAGCCAATTTCCTGTTTGGTGACAACCAAACAGGTTGTCTAGCTGCCCGCTCATCAAATTCCAACATTGAACTCTTCGGCTGAGCTTCCAAAACAATGGCGGTCGGCCCTTGAGCTTATTGCAAAACTCCTGACGAGCGTTTTGTACAAAAGGAGACGAAATTCTGAGCCCGGCAGTGGAAATTCTCAATAATAGCATCCCACAAATTCACTTTTTTTCGCCACTTCTTTCCCAATTACCCTCGGTGCCTCCTGCTGTGCCGCAAGATGAAACCCTAATAATTCATCGGAGGTTTAAATGTGTCACGGGCCTCGGATGGAAACCGCTTTGTCTGTTTCAAAGTTTTCTTATGATGGAAATAAAAAGAAAAAAAAAAGGGAACTTCCCAGTACGACTCAGCAGATCCTGCAAGTCAGGAGCGGACCATCGGGGTGGCGAGAGGCTCTTTCCATAACGCCTTGAAAATAACGATGTGACGTAGATACAAGAGTTCTGTATTTAAAGACAAGCAGGATGAGGAGGACCTTCAGAGGTGCAGGGGAGGGGGTATTTCTTTACCCCAAAATTTTCCTTTTCTTGTGCGCCTGATGCAAAATGAGAGGGGAAGAAAGGAGGATATTAGCAGAGGCGCAGCTCAGTCCCTGGGCAAACCGAGAGTTGCCATTTCAAATGAGGTCACCTACTTCCCTTCGGATTATAATAACGTTTATTGATGTTGTTAATAAGTTTCTCCTTACTGTTGGGTTTTAATGGACCGTGGGATTCCGGTGCGAGGCTCACGGTGCCATGAGAAGCGTCGACGGGAAGACAGAGCGGCAGAGAGAGAGACGGACCGAGATTGAGAGGGAGAGTGGAAGAGATCCCAGGAGTTCAGTCATACTAATCCCTTTGGCCGAGAGCTGCGAGTCAATTATTCTTCATTTGTCTTTTATCTCGGCTCCTCTGTCTGGGAGCGGGCCTTCTCCGAGGCCCGTCGGACACTTATTGATGCTGTTTGGCCTGAGGGGTTCGCGCAATTCGGGCGATGGCACCGCAGATGTATGGGGTCTGGAGGTATAATTGTGTCAGGGATTGGGTGCCGGCTGCTGAGCGGTAACTCGTACCGAGGTGTGACGAGTTGCATTTCAAGAGGTGAGTGATGGGTGCGGCGGTGCGATAGATCTGAAGCCGCAAGAGTGCGGACGGCGGACGGGGACACGACTGTCATACTACAAGGCCGAGGTTCTTTCTCTCTTTGACGAAACACAAGAGAATCAGTTACGGAGTCTCCGAACGGGGCCAAAATCATCTTAGATTGGCGGGGTTTTCAAGATATCCCCCTCTTCGGAGTCGGGTGTCGCGGTATGCGATGCTGTGGTCCCCACCATCCGTCGCCAACCCTTCCTGTCTTCTGTCCTTGAGTTTCCCCCCAAAAAAACGCCGCTTCTGCTTTTTTATGGAGTTCTGAAAGGTCAGCTCACTTCCTTAATGTCAAATACCAAGATGGTAGTTCGTCTTTCTGTCCATGATATCCTCAGTACTTTGCTGTAACACCCAAATTAAAAGGTATACACCTTCACTCATCGATCTTACGTTCTGTCCGGGACTCGCTTTCTTACGTGTCCGAGGGGAAGGCGGACGCACGAGGTAGCCTCGGCTTTAGGACCACCTTCTGCGCTGCCATCGCTAATCTTCTGCTCTCAGGTGTGCCTGTTTTTCGGGAGTTTGTCATCCAACTCGTGAGATTTAGGGCACAGGTTACCTATTAGCATTAGCTTATCAGGTTACTCGATGTTGCGCCGACAAGCTTTTACCCGCAAAACCAGTGGGGGGCAAACATGCTTGTTATCAAGGATGTCAATTCTGTCAATTTTTAGTAACTGCCTCCCCGACCTCAGCCCCTTGAATGTTTTATGAAGTCCTCAGTGAGTGACTTTGCCCTGGTTGTATGCCTGGTCTGTTTATGTCTATTTATGTCTGCTTATTTATGATTTGATCCTCATTGAGAAGCGTGTCTCCGGGGAAGTTTCAGGCCGGCCCCTGGCGGTGGATTTGGGTTCAGTCTTTCTTGTCCAGTCACCCTTCTGTCAAGTAAGACATCGGTTTAAGATTCCGAATTTGGAAAATCAACTTCGGCCAAAAGGGGCCTGCCAGCCATTTAAAACATTACCGACCGAAATTAAATTAATTGCTGATATAAAACCTTTTTACAACAGAGGGTAAAGGCTGGCGAAAAAGGAAACCAGACCTGTATCTACTTTAGCTAATTACTGGGTTATATATCACCACCAGCGCACTTTGTAATGTGTATTTTATTACACGTGCATATCTGTAGTAAAATTGTTTTACGACAACAAAAGCTGTATATTTTAATGGTACAGTTTATGCAGAAGCCTAATAGGGACAAGAGTTAAAGGTAGCAAAAGCCGTAAAATGTGATATATCAAATTGTGCCCAAATGTTAAATTACTGAAAAGCTCGGTTCGGTTAGAAGTCGAAAAACAATAAATCGCTCCGCCTGACAACTCCTCGGGTCGGTCAGCGTCCGAGTGTTTCCCCTCAGACGCCATATATTTCGCCCGTGTGTCATTTTCTCCCGGGCAGTCCGTCACTCCAGCCTCTGCCTCTTGTCATTTCCCGGCCCGTCGCTCAGCGGAAACGCCTCCCCGTCGGCAGGTCAGAGCGGACACGCCGCCTAATGATGAGCCGTCCTGTCACTCCCGCGTTCCCCCGTTTTGCTTCGGCCGGTGATTGACGTGAAGTCAAGCGATGATAGCGAAAATATGGACCTTTTAACCTGAAAACACCTGAAATTGCTGTCAATTCTTTTTTTCATTTTTTTGCTTTATCTTTAGCACCGAGTAATTGGATGTTCATTAAGGACCGGCCCTCGGGCAGGACGGGAGACGTCACAAATGGGTCGGCTAAGGTTCAAAAAAGATATTTAAAGCTAAAAATCGCTAGGTTTTCCCAAAAATGCGAGTTACGGCGCAGGAATATTAGCATGCTGGTGTGGCTGGGAAACAGAAGTCGAGCGATGATAACGTAAATATGAAACATTTAGTGTGAAAACATCTGATATTGCTGTCAACTTTTTTAATTTAGTTTATCTTTAACACCAAAAAATTGCGCGTTAATTAAGGACGACGGGAGACATCGCTATTGGGTCGGCTAAGGTTCAAAAAAGATATTTAAAGCTAAAAATCGCTAGGTTTTCCCAAAAGTGCTAGTGACGGCGCAGGAATATTAGCATGCTGGTTTGGCTGGGAAACAGAAGTCAAGTGATGGTAACATAAATATAAAACATTTAGTGTGAAAAAATCTGGTTTTGCTGTCAAGTTTTTTTTTAATTTAGTTTATCTTTAACACCGAAAAATTGGGTGTTAAATAAGGACGACAGGAGACATCGCTAATTGGTCGGCTAAGGTTCAAAAAAGATATTTAAAGCTTAAAGTCAAATTGATTTCTCAAAAGCGCTAGTGACGGCGCAGGAATATTAGCACGGTGGCGTGACTGGGAAACAAACACCTTACTCGTACGCAAAGCATGGCGAGCAGGCGTCCATTTGCATCTAACCACCGTTTTGTTTTGTTTTTCAAAATCGCTGTTCCTCACTGGTTCTCTCGCCGTTGCTAAGCTAATTTGACCGTCATCTCGCATCCTGTGCGAATTAACGACGAGGGGACCGAAGATGAAATGTTCGCCGAGCGACCGTTGATGAAAGCAGCCGGCGCCGCCTCTCCCAGCCTCGCCGAGGATGGCGTGACGGATCAGGGATCGGAACTGGTCTCAGTAGGTGAGCTGAGCATTGATAAAAATAGCTGTCAACGTGGCCTCGGTCCTCTAATGATCCCGTTAATAGTGCACCGCTAGTTAGTTTCCCTGCCCTTGTTAACCTTCAAATGTCACAGCTAATGCATCCGTAAAGGGTTTAACCGAGCCGCTCGTCGATTAGAGAAAAAAAAAAAAAAAAAACTGCTGATTTTCCGCGGGTCATTGTGTCAGATCTTTATTCTGTGTCTGTTTCTGCTTTCAATTAGTCTAAAACACATTTGACAACAGAGGAGTCGGTGAGGACGGCGCAGGAGAGTTAAAAGTGAAGGGAAATGTTGATGGATATGGACGTCCACGGGTTGGAGGGGGTCTTTGATGCATCTCTGCAACCCCACTCTGCACGTGCACTTTCATCTCCGGGTGGGTTTTCGAGGGAAGCGCGCAAGGAAAAGACCCCCATCTTTGAATTCTGACTGATGACAAATCTTGTGTTTTTCACACAAAAGAGATGCGTGAAGATGTTTACTGTACATTTAACCCTTAAGGCAAAGAGGTGAATGGAAAATAGATGCAAGCAAATGAATGTTTTTAACAAAGTCGCTCTGCAAACGTTTTGATCCGGGTACCGGCGGGGCGAAAGCCATGCTGTGATAGATCGATGCTTTCATTCATTCATTATCCGTACCATTTGTCTTGCGCGCAGGGTTGCCGCGGGGACGGAGCCGATCCCAGCTGTGATTGGGTGACAGGCAGGGCTCAGACTGATTGCCGGCCAATCACAGGGCCACATACAGAGACTCATTCGTTCTCATCAAATCATTTGCACTGCCCCATTACCTCCATATTTTGAGTTTTCTGTTGTTTACATTGTATAGTCTTATTCATTTGTATCTATATCCTTACATGCATTTTATTTATTTTTTTTACTATTTTTACTATTTTCTCTCTTTGTAATGTTGCTGTGACTATTGAATTTCCCTGTCGAGGGCTCGATGAAATCTATCTTAACTTATCGTATCATATACAGGTATATCATTCACATGCAATGTACCAGACCTGGGCATTTTACAGTTTTGCTTTTTTATCCGTTGTTATCGTCAAACTATTTTCTGTGAACATATTAAATCGATCGATTGAATTTAGAAACTCCCTATTTTTGCTTTGTTTAATTTTGTATGGACGATAATATACAAAATAATGTCGGTACATTTATATGATCATTAATTAATTTAAAGTTGAAGTAAAATACCCCAAAAATTTAGATATTTAAATTGCAATTTTCATTCCGTTCAATTCACATGATACATAGTTAGCCCGCGCATAAAAATTAAATAAGAAATGTGACCCGCCAGCCAAAATAATTGCCCGCCCCTGCAATATACGTCAAACCAATCACTGCTTAATTTTCATGTTATATAAAGACGGACAACCAATCACATTTTCATTCACATGCACATATTATAGAGACATTCAACCGTTCACTAATGAGTAAACACCCCCGCTCTGACACCGACACATTCATTTTGCACGTGAAAGATCCACCGAGCGTATCGAGGGATTCAGAGCATGAAATGGGTCCCGCCGCGCGGCTTAGCCGTGCTAGCGTCGCGACACACGTGGAAAAAGATCTCTCATTATCTCTCATGTTGACATGTAATGGCGGGGTAAACACGAGGGCAATTAATAACGATAATTTTGGTCAGCCCGGGCGGGCGGGTCGGAGCCCGCCATCGTCCACGAGGCCACCCGTAATTAATTTGGTCAATTACAAGCCCGTTTACCCAGCGATGGCATGTCAAGATGACTCCTATTAAAGTAGTCGGTTAGCACAGCCTCGTCCCGGGATGTCATCCTGCCCTGCAGGAGAAAAAAAAAAACTTCCTCTTCCTTCCTCTTTGTGTGTGTGTGTGTGTGTGTGTGCTTGCTGTTTACCTGCAAACGTTTCCCCATTGCTCACTGTTATCTGAAAGACTGAAATCTCCTGATGATCTGGAAACACGCATACATTTTTTTTTTTTTGTCTGTCATTTTATAAATGCCGTGGAAATGTTTCTGTTTTCCATTACATTACATTACATTTGGCAGACGCTTTTATCCAAAGCGACTTACAATAAAGGACATAGGGACTGCAAATACACTTGCAAATACAAGATGCACAGGAAATATACAGAACAGTAAGCTTGGGTTAGTGAGGGGGTTTTTTTGTTTTTTTTTTCTTTGCTTTCCCTTTGCTTTTACGCTAAATATATAGCGCCCGAAAAAATAAAGGGAACGCTTAAACAACACGCTGTAACTCCAAGTCGATCCAACTTTTGTGAAATCAAAGTGTCCCTTAGGAAGCAACACAATCATTTTGACTTGTTTTAAGGACATTATATCAACGTTGGATCGGCCCGTAGTGTGTTTTTACACTTGAATTTTGAGTTTGACACAAAATCCAGACCTCCGTGGGTCCATAAATGTGATTTCCAATAATATTTTTTGTGTGATTTTATTGTCAGCACATTCAACTATGTAAAGAACAAAGTATTTAGTAAGAATATTTCATTCATTCAGATGTAGGATGTGTTATTTTAGCATTCCCTTTAATTTTTGGTGCAGCGTACATATATAACGATTAAAAAAACTAGCTCGGCGGTTTTCCGCAGATCGGTCCGAGGAGGCAACTCGCTGTCTTTACAAATATCAAAACTGACTTCTCGGAGTCGGAGTCACGGAGATGTGAAGTTAAGGATCAGGAGTTCTGGCGGCGGCGGCAGCAGCGGGGGGTTCATGAAGTCGGTATTTATATTTAATCTGCTGCACCTGTTCCTCTGACAGGCCTGCGTCGCTGCAGGCGCACGTGCGCACTCAAAAAGCCACGCTTGTCCTGGATGTCATTTAAATGTCAGGCTTCACTTGTCCTCAGATAGGAGATCACGGATACATGCGGAGGCGTGTGCGTAGCGTTGAGCCGTAGTGAGACTTTTTTTGTGCGTTTGTTTTGTGAATCGACTTGTACTGAGGCTCGGCACTCTTGGTGTTATGTGGTGTGTGTGTGTGTGTGTTTGGTAATGACACACTAGGTGTGTTAACCTGCGGAGGTTAACAGAGGGTTTTCGTGTGTTACCACCATTATCTTGCGTGGTTGTCGGTTTTCTTCCGTCTTTACACATTGATACACGTTGGTTGCTATTGGCTGGAATCCCTGAGATTTCACTTTTTCCCTTTGACTGAAGCAGACAAAGAAACGAATTGTTTATTTTCCTGCACAAAGATGGAATACAATGCTCTGCTATAAGCAACTCCACAGCACATCAACCTCAAATAAAATGAAAAAAAAAAAGAAAGGGAACACTAAAATAACACATCCTGGATGTGAATGAATGAAATATTCTTTTGAAATACTTTGTTTTTTACATAGTTGAATGTGCTGACAATAAAATAACACAAAAATATCATTTGAAATCAAATGTAGGAATTTATGGAGGTCTGGATTTGGAGTCACACTCAAAATTCAAGTGGAAAAACACACGACAGGCTGATCCAATGTTGACGTGACATCCTTAAAACAAATCAAGATGAATTAATGTTGTTATATTGTGTTGCTTAAGTGTTCCCTTTATTTTTTTGAGCAGTATATGTAGATATATATATGTATTTATATGGAGTCTCCATGGAGTCTCCATGTTCCCCCCGGTTTCTGCGTGGGTTTCCTACAGGTTCTCTGGTTTCCTCACACTGTCCAAAAACATGTAGGAGTTTCAGACAGACACAACCCAGACACGCGAGTGACAGGGTGAAGGATTGTACGACTCGTGAACGGTTGTGTGTCCGTAGGTCGACTGGATGGTCGTATGTCTCACGTGTGAATGATGATGACATGAATGAGCAAGTGAATGTTTTTCTCCAAATGCTCTGTGAATGACAGAGTGAATGGTAGTTTCTATATGAGGCCCTGTGATGGACCAGGAACTGGTCCAGCGTGATCCCAAAAATGAGGAGATGAATGAATATATACAGGACACAAAGGGAATTCCAAGGTGATGTAACGTGATTTTCGCCCAAAGTCGGAGCTACATATAGTACATAAGTAACTATGTCACTCAGCTGCGCTAACACAAAATCAGAATCATAAAAACTAGGTTCGGAAAAATTAAGAAATAAATGGTTAAAAAAGTAAAAAAACAAACAACTCCCACAAAAGTAAGCGAATATCGTACAATTCAATATGTTCCGACGACACACTTTTCCTGCTCTGCTCGCCAACTGGTTCCCTCTTGAAATTTATTTTGTTGCAAACGCTGTACGTCAACAAGAACCTCTTAATGAATCAATGGGAAATGGCGACGCAACCGCTAAACAACATCGGTCTTGGACGTCGTCAACCGAGGACCGCCTCTATGTACATATATGTATATATATAATGCATATGTAACCCAAAAAAATTATATATATATGTATATATGTATATATATATAAGAAAGCTTATATATTAAAAGCTCCCATGATGGAATATATATATATATATATATTCCATCATGGGAGCTTTTAAATGTTAACAATCCACCTGACAGAGTTCTGTCCAAAGAAATGTAAAAAAAAAAAAAAAAGAAAAAAAGAAACGAAAACTACTTTATGTGATAGATTTTTCTTCCCGTACGATGTCGTAGAAACACCAGAATTCACCTGCAGCAACACCGCGAACCGTCACGCAGCGAGAGGAGCGACGGGAAGCCGCTCCAATAAATCAGGCGGAGGTAGCGTGCGGGCCGCGGAGCGGGGCCTGATTGAATTTCTTACTAAAACGAACCATGAGGTCATGAAATACATCATGTGGATTAAACACTCGCGTCCGTGTGTCGGCGCGGCCGCAGATGTTCGCCGGTGTGACCGCATTATTTTCGCCCGGGTAGTGAGGAGTCAGAAATCATACCTGTCCGCGTGGGATTTATTCTAACTGATAACAGCGGACGCTCGTAAAGACTTCAGCGTCGTCGCATAAAACGAGGAGTCAGAAGTTCATCCTCGACATGCCGGTGGAGTTTGTTACAAAGAACCATCTGGCAGGTCGACCTTGGAAGATGTTCGCGAGAGGGCGGGACCGCTCGGAGGATACTTGGCAGCGGATTGGTCGAGCCATCTGTCCGTCACGGGGAACCTCAACCGAGCCAGTTTCTCCTCATCAAGCCTGTGGAGGCTGTCAGTCGTCCAGGTCTCGGTTAATTCTTGTTAAAATCTTCTTCTCGTCACGATCGGTCGGTTGCGATGGCTTGTTATCTAAATGAAAAAGTTGTTTTGCAGAAATGTGGTCGAAGGGGGTCGTCGTTGTGTTAAAGGGGGCGTCGTCCGGTGGGAACGAAGGTACAACTTCCAGGGACTCCGAATTCTCATTCTAAGTATTTGGGCTACACCTTTTCAAATATCATTCCAGATAAGTCCACAGAAGCCGTACCTTTGTTTCCAAACGTACACTTTCAAACCGAAGAAGCCTCTCGGATGAGAAAGCAAAGTGTCAAACTCATTTTCACCGAGAGCCAAATGAGTACGTAACAGTATAAATATGACTAAATGTAACTCCTCCTTCACTTTAAATGACTCTGAATTAATTACTCATTCAAATCCCAAATTTTACATATTTGCATTCCCGTCTTTCTTGAAACAGCCTTCAACCTGCATCAACTTTTCTCTCCATGAACATTTAGGAATCGTTTGTAATTCTCAATTCCACATCTTGAAACCAGCAACTGCGATCTAACAGCGAGATGCCGTCACTCCGCGGGTAACGTGATCGGCATGAATGGTGGGAAATGTAGTTTATGGTCAATGCACGCGTTGGACTTGTTGATTTTAAGACAATCAGACCTTTTAAGACGTACGCGGGCCGCATAAAATGCAGTGGCGGGCCACATTTGGCCCGCGGGCCTCGAGTTTGACTTCAAGGGAAGAAAATCAAGTCCAGTTGCTACGAGCAGATTTTTGAAAAGAACTCCCCAACAAGACAAAGCCTTCGGGGTTCCTCCCAAGGTCTGCGCCGTCGGTAACCTACTTAGGAGCCACTCATGTCTCAAAGTGGATGCAGCTGCGCGGAGCAGGCAACCAGACCGTGGAAGTGGCCAAAGGATTACACAACCCCTACTTCCGAAAGGAATCGCAGGCTCCTTCATCCTCGCCGTCTCGCGCCCTTCCCTTTTTTAATGAGGCGTTTGGCACCGGTCGTTGACGAGGGGTTTTCCCCGAGCTACGATTTTTATTTTCAGAAACGATTTAAGGGTTTGTCAATGGCAGTGATTTAAGATCCGCGGGCGTCCGATGGGATACGAGGAGACTCGAGGGCGTGGAGATTAGCGAAGACGGTCAAGATCTAGGAAGTAGCGGATGCAATTTGATTGACAGCTGTCAATCACGCAGCGAGTTATCCGTAGAGGTTTGGCTACTACCGCTGCATTTTCATTCGTCAATAAGTCGGAAATATGCTTGTTTTTGAATTTCCCGTAAATATGCCGCCCTAGTTCCATCTGTCAGGAGCCTGCGGCACCTTCAGAAACCGTTGGAGAAAAATAAAAAAGAATAGAAAACAAACAAAAAAAAAAAAAAAATCAAACACCACTACATGGTGTAATAAACAAGCCGGCTGCACGACTGCTGAGAAAGTAATAGCTGCGGAGAGACACACTTCGCCCGGTTTTTATCACCCAAAACACAAAAGCTGGATTGGTGTTTTGCCATCTCTGACTGTGGCCCTGCAGAGCCACAGACGGCGAGTCTTCCATCCTTCAGCCGAGGTTCCTTCGTTTACTGGAATTACCGAAACGTGGGCCGGGGGAGTTGGTAGCGGAGCGGGAGTCGATGAGAAAATCGGAACACGGAAGCGCTCATGTGAATATTTGATCTTGCCAGGCGCTGCCGTTAAGAACCCCCCCCCCACCCACCATTTGCGCTAATGGCGTGCATCGCCAATCAAGTGAGGCTATAAGTCGCCGCGCAGGGGTTGTGGCGCGGCGCAGCGACCGACAGCTTTGATTTTATGCAACACCATAAGTGAGCTTTACACACACACACACACACATACACAATCACATGTACAACAAAATGCCACGTGAATAAGGCTATTACCTGATCTACATCTGCAGTGAGCTTCCCTTTTTATTCCTAGAAGAACCCCATAAAGAAATATAAGAATTCATTAACACTGCGAGAACTAGAAACTGGGCTAAGAAAATTAAAAAAAAAAAGTATTTAAAAAAAAATATATATTTTTTTTTTAATTTATTTTTTTAATTTTTTCCACTTTTTTCGTGCATTTATGAATACCCGGTCACTATCAGGTTAAATGAAGTTCATATGCTTCACTGGGTTAACGTAGCTTGTGTTGCAGCTTAGCTTGTGTGTGTTAAAATACCTTCAATATGCTCTCAAACCCAAACAAACACAACATATCTTGCTCCGGTTGGAAACCACTGAATTGTAACGACACACTACCCCCAGCGCAAAATAAATAAAATAGTAACACAATAACCCAAGTTCATTTACTTGTCTTTTTAATTTATCATGCAAAAAGGCGGCTCTTTATCCTCGTAGGCAATCGTTTGCAGGATTTAAGATGGGAAAGCGGACTCGAGTTAATTAGCGCTCGCTCGGCGCGCCTGATGAAGTCTGCTGGTGTTGTTTCGACGCTGAAATAAAAAAATAAATAAATAAAAATTTATCACGCAGCTCGCTGTTAAGCGTAAATGTCTGCACCTGGTATTAAAAAAAAATAAAAATCATAAAGGTGCGCTGCTGGCAGGGAATCCGCAGCAGGCTGAGTTTAGAGGGTGAAAGATGGGAGCCGGTGAAAAACCGACGACGCGTCACGACGTTCAAATTTAAAAAGTTAAATCCATTCGCCTCACGTCCGCCAACGCAATCATCTCCCTCAAGGGCAGGTTGATATAAAATTTCGACGCGTGGCCCTCATCGTAGATTACCCGCCGACGACTGGAGCACAACAGCGCCTGTGGAAACAGCCCGTAATATCCCGGATTTACGCGTTCAGTGATGTTTTTTTTTTTTTTTTTTTTTTTTTTTTTTTTTCAAATACGCCATCGAAACAGCCCAGCCAATTAGTTTTTAATTGCACCCGAGAGGATCAATGGATGACTGTGCAGCGTGAGCCGGCGTTAGCTTTCTCTTTTACTGTTTATAATGCCGCCCCTCTTGATATATGTGCGGGGGGATGAAGGGGGCTGCCAACCTTCTGCAAAGTCACTTTAATGATTCTCTTTGGTGACAGGCGGCGCAGAAATCCGAACCGCTGCGAAATCAGTTTTTTACCCGCAAGGTCGCGCACGGAGGAGTCGCACTGTGCCTTATTGATAAATCTCGCCTCGGCTCCCCGTCTCTGTTCTCCTCAATTAAGATTCCATTTTCTTCTTTTTTTTTTTTTTTTTTTTTTTCCTCACCTCTGGTTCCCAACAGTGTGATGTCCGACCGAGAGGGGCGGGGTTTATTTTGCGAACCTGCAAAGCTATATTGCTAGCCACAAAGCTGTGTAATTTCCATTTTTCCTCCTTTCCTCCGCACCTGGATACGTCCAGTGGCCGGTGCCCTGTCCACACACTGCTGGGAAATGTAGCATGTAGCGGTTTCCAAACCAAATAAGGAACCCCCGCCTGCAAAAACTAAGATTCTTGACGTCCACGTGGGTGTAAATACGGTTCACCTGGTCAAAAAGACCCCGAGGCCCGGAGCAGACGTTGACGAGTGTATTTTCCATTTAACCCCGCTGAAACGCACACGCCGTCTCCTATAAACAGATGGGAGAAATGACGTACCCGCCTTGCCTGACAGGCGGTGTCTCGCCGGGCGTAGCTGATGCGCCGCAGTAGATATGGAAGCGTCAATCAAAATAAGAGCAAGTGCAGAAGCACAAAGCTGCAGGGCGGGGAGACGCCAAATGGGACGTTTGGTTTACAATGCTGAGGGTGCACGTGTTATATCGAGACATATGACCATTGTCCCGCTCTTTCACGCTCCAGGGCTATTTAGGGCCTCCAGTGAACATCTTGCATGTTTTGGGGACTGTGGGAGGAATCCCAAAAACGTGGAGGACATGGAGACTCCACACAGAAAGGTCCGCTTTGAGAAACCAACCTGGAACCGTTTCACTTTGAAACAAGCTGACTTCCATGATACCTTTATCTATCTATCTATCTATCTATCTATCTATCTATCTATCTATCTATCTATCTATCTATCTATCTATCTATCTATCTATCTATCTATCTATCTATCTATCTATCTATCTATCTATCTATCTATCTATCTATCTATCTATCTATCTATCTATCTATCTATCTATCTATCTATCTATCTATCTATCTATCTATCTATCTATCTATCTATCTATCTATCTATCTATCTATCTATCTATCTATCTATCTATCTATCTATCTATCTATCTATCTATCTATCTAGCTATCTATCTAGCTATCTATTATATAACATAGTACAATATATAATATGATAGTAATATATAATATATTAAATTATTTTAAAGTAATTATATATATGTTATATAGTACAATATTTAATATAATAATAATATATAATAAATATATATCAATTTATTTTAAAATAATTATTTATATAAATAATTATATATATATTCACACACACATATATATATATATATGATATCAGCAGTTTCTTCTTTGTTTTGTCACTGATAGCGGGGCTGTTTTCACTTTGTTTGTTTTCCCAACTGATTATTACAGGAATTAATAAATTAACCTTGTTAAATAAAGGAAATAAATAAAAAAAATAAAAAAAATGTACAAATAAAAAAGGGAGTATATATAAAAGGAGTGTATAAAATTATCTCAAATGAACAGCTGCCAGGTTTTGACTCGTTTGTTTTCTCCCTTAATGGAAAGTATAATGGTCCACAGATGTTTGCATTTAGAATCTGAATCTTGATTTACAACAAGAAGGCTTTGGATGCCTTTGAAAAGAAAAAGGTTATTTAATTCTACTACACAACAATAACAAAAAAAAGTCTATTTTGGAAAATATATATATTTTTACACAATATAGCATATATATGTGTATAATTTATGATATGTTTATCATATAATAGAGTTTAATATTATAAAACAATCTCAATTTTAAATATTTATTATTTTCCTCTCTGTGGCAGGACAAAATCTGAGTGATTTAGCTTTTTCTCTCATTTCAACGTCTGCGTGAGAGAATATTTTTTTTATAATGTTATATATGAAATATTATTTATACATTATAATTTGTATATTTTTCATATAATAGTATACACAATAAAATATTTATATATTCATTTTATATATTTCTTTCTTTCCATGGCATGACAATGTGTGTCATGTGTGTATGTGTGTGTGTGTGTGTGTGTGTGCGCGTATGCATGTGTATGTTTGTCCAGCTGCTGGCCAGATATCTCTGTAACAAGTATCCCGTTACGGTGTATTTTTCAATAATAACATAAATCCTCCTTGTGATGTTTGCACACTTGCTGTTTGCCAGTAGTTCCATTTATACAGATGCATTACTAGATATATAGTTTATGTTTATGTGCAGGACTTTGTGTCAGTCCTGCAGACAAATGAGTGCTTTATAAGTATTTACACAAAACGCGGGGTGTTCACTTACCAATAAACTGCCAGGGTCAATCTGACTACATCACTCCATCAGTCCGATGTGACAATGTAAATAAAAACAGCGCGTGTCTACGGATAGCGGGCCGCCATTTTGCGAGGAAACGTTAAAAAAAAAAAAATCAATACGTGAAAACGTGAAAATGGCAACTGTAAATCTCCTTAAGGGCACGGGTGCCGCGTGCTTCAGATGTGAATAATAACAAACGCCATTCATCTTTTTTTAAACGTGTGTGTCTCTTAAAGTGCACGTAGAACATGATCGATACAAAATGTGCGTTAAATTGATTGATCGCAGAACATAGTAAAATAACGGAGGAGGGAAAAAAAAAAAAAAACATCTTTTACAACCTTCCCTCCTCGCCGTATCAAATATCCGCCTGGCTTTTTTCGCTCATCGGCTTTGGCAGCCGTCAGCGAACAACGCAGTCAAACGTTCTCGTTTTTTTTTCTTTTTTTTTTATTTCCCCAGCACATGTTTTATTTTTCTTTTCTTTTGACTGATACCAGGGAACATTGGAGAAGATGGGGCCCGAACACGCAGCAAATCAGATCAGGGCTGCTTTGCTTGTTCCTGCAGTCAAAATCCAAAATTCTCACCCCATTTGAAAATGTGTAAAGATAGAGGGGGAGTGTATTTGTTGCAAGAGTAAATTCTGCGCAAACTGTGTGTCTGTGTGTGTGTGTGTGTGTGTGTGTGTGTGTGTGTGTGTGTGTGTGTGTGTGTGTGTGTGTTAGGAAAGCATGGACTGCAACTCGGAATAAGGATGGAGTCCAGTGGATTAAGGTGTTTGTACAGGGAGGCTGATTGTTTGCACAGTGTCACCGCCTGACGGGCTGAAGAATTACACTGGTTCTTAGCTTGTTTGAGGGACTTAGCCCTGAGCTCCACGATCACCCCGTGTGTGTGTGTGTGTGTGTGTGTGTGTGTGTGTGTGTGTGTGTGTGTGTGTGTGTGTTAACCTACCCGAATGGATTCGTTTGCAAAGTCAGCTCTTTTACCCTGCACAACCAGGTTTCCCACAAATGCAGGTGCGTGTTTTTTTTTTTTTTTTGTTTATGTTTTGTTTTCACAGCAGCAGATGATAAAACATTCATTCATTCATTTCTGCATTTATTCATTCATTCATTCAAACCCCAACATTCAGTCAGTTACAAATGTGGGGGTTTATGTTGATGCTTGTTTTCTGTGTGATTTTGGGGTTGCAGGGAATTTTGTGGGTGTGGTTTGGGGTGCGAGGAATTACGTTTTTTTTGTTTTTTTTTTACCTGGAATTGAGCGGGAACACTTAGTTGTATTGCAGGCTTGCGTGGCCAACAGCCACCCCTATTGCTTCTTAAACGGACGTTTTACCCTCAACCAGGTGTTTTCCCCGACTTAAACACTAGAATATAGACATACAAACATTCCCTCTCTCATTGAGACGTCGTATATGAACATACAACCATTCACCTTCTCATTCAAGCGTCACGTAGATACATCAGAATTGCTGTAAGGACTTTGCTTTGGTTGGCAGCGCTAAAACAGACAACAGGTAACACAGGGGTGCCCACACTTTTTCGCCTTGCGAGCTACTTTTCAAATGACCATGTGAAAATGATCTACCTCCACTAAAAATGCTGAATATATATTTATTGATATATCTACTGAGTAGACTTAACACAATAAATGTTTGTGGATCTTGCATAACTACATGAACCCTTATGACACACTACAACAGAGCACTTTTTTGGTAAATATCTTATTCTGACGACTTGAATGGAGTCAGCAGCATAGGTGAAGTTAGCTGTGAGAAAACAGCTGTGATTTTAGTTCCTTCACGTTTCTCCTTCTCGGCTCACTTTTCGGAGGGAAGTCGGCGTCGTAGTTTTTCCGAACGGTCCGAAAATGCCGCTCCACATTTCCCTTTTTCGGTATAGCAATGGCAGACCGGCAGATGAGGCCAACGCACTTTGAAAATGACATAGAAAAAAAAAAGTCCACCTCCCGTTCCGTACGGAAGTGATACGTTTTAGTCTTTTTACTCGGTCCAGCTCCCCCGCTCATTTTTATACCTGTAAGTTTAGAAGACATAAATTGGAGGCTAACACGCTAGCTTGCTCGACTGTCAGTCAAGTGACAAATTTCATAATGAGGATGATAGGCTGACGTCTACGTTTTAACACCGTTCCATCTACACACACTACCTTTGCCATCGACCGGTAGATCGCGATTGACGTATTGGGCACGCCTGATGTAACAGGTATTTAAGAAGTGAAAAATACAGTTGGTTGTGTCATATAGAGGGAAACCACTCAGCCTCTCATTCACATGTCTGAGCATTTTGGCGTCTCCAGTGAACCTCCTGTATGTTTTTGGAGCGCGTTGGAGGAAGCATGGAGATACAGCTTGTTCCTTTTCTTTGTCAAAGTTTACGTTTTGCGTTTGATTGAACGCCGTATCAACTTTCTTTTCGCGTCGTCGCATGAGAATGTTAAGCCGTCATGATCGGATTGAATTTTTTTTATCTTTTATTTTTTTTTTTGTGCCTGTCAGGTACGGCAGGGTGAGGGCGAACGCTCTCGTCTCCGAGCGCGATAAATCACGCGATCGCTTCAAAGATGCTCTCCGAGGAAACACATGTGGGTCAGTGTCTCCCCCCCGGTGCATTTACGCTGCCGCTCCTGTGACGTTACGCGGATCTCGACTACCGATTCCAATATTTGCATCAGTTCGCATCGAAATTAAATTCAGGAGGATAATAATTATGAGAAAAACCGCATTGGGCTTTATGAAGAAACGAATTCATCCTTAAAGTTAGGACAACAACATGCGGTGTCTTGAACACTCCCGGGCCTGTCAGAAAATTGATATTCAAACGCAGCCTTCATTGTAAACAAGAGAATGAGTTGTTGTATTGATAAATGTGTTTAAGCCTCTCAAGGGTCGCTTTAAGATGGATTGTTTCTCCAGATGAGTGTCGGTTATTGTGGGAGGATTTGCACGTAATTTCCATATTGTGTGGGTTAATGTTTGACATTGGACTTTTATTTGTTTATTCCTGTCGATCTTGATAAAATGTGGATTATTATTATTATTATTGTAGTTGTTGTTTTGGTTGCTGTTTTTGTTGCTCTTCTTGTTGTTATTGTTGCTCTTGTTCCTATTTTAATTATCCTCATTGCTGTTTCGGTTGTTACAAGTAATAGTTACTTTTGTTATTATTATTATTATAACTGCCGTTGTTGTTGCGGTTTTTGGTGTTTGTTTTGGTGGCTCCATTATTATCATTATTATCAGTAGTAGTATTAGTAGTAGTAATAGTTATAATAACAATAAAAATGATGATGATAATGATGATTATGATTGGTTAGTAATAATAGTAATAATAATAATAATAATAATAACAATGAATATCATTATCGTTATCGTTATTGTTGGAGTTGATTTTGCTGCTGCGATAATTATTATTATGATTATTATTATTATCATTACCGTTATCATTATTATTATTCTAACTGCCATTGTTGTTGCAGTTTTTGGTGTTGGTTTTGGTGGTATTATTATTATTAGTAGTAGAAGTAGTAGTAGTAGCAGTAATAATAATAATAATAATTATTATTATTATTATTATTACTATTATTATTGTTATTATTATTATTATTATTGTTGTTGTTGGTGGTGGTTTTGCTGCTGTGATTATTATTATTATTAATATTATTATTGTTATTATTATTATTATCAATATTATTATTATTATAATTGCCATTGTTGTGGCCATTGTTGATGTTGGTTTTGCTGCTGCTGCTACTATAAAAATAATAATTAGCATTATTATTCTGTTGCTGTTATTACAATTATTATGATAATGATGATTATAATAATTGCCTTTTCATTTTATAATTACATAATTTTAATGGGACTTTTAATCATCGGTTAATTGTTTTTCCCTCAACACTCAGCTCTTATGAACCAGCTTTGTCAGCAGCCAAATGAGACGGAAGGAGTACAAAGACAGGAAGTGACCGTATTCCAAGTGAATCAAGTTGTGTGTGTGTGTGTGTGTGTGTGTGTGTGTGTGTGTCGGGGGACCTGAGCACATCCAAAAAGGATGATTCAGATTCACAGAACCTCAGACGGTCGTTAAGCGGGTGCAAGCACTTAAACTGCCCCGCGGCGGGTCGGAATTGGAGCGCATCGAAATCTACAGCAGGCTTCCACCTGCGGGCTCCGTCTGATTGGATGACGGGTCAAAACCAGTCCTCGTGTCAGCTCCCGGAGCGCCGTCAACCAATCAGATCGGAGCACGATGCTGGTCGGCGTCCTCCGGGCTCCTAGGTTGACTTAAAGTAATGGTTCTTGCTAGCCTTTGCGGATTAAAATCAACTTTGGAGTCCAAACCGTAACGGGACAAAGGCTCGGAGGGGTCGGTATGCGTTCTGATGGCGTCCTCGATGCTTTCACACAGCGGAACTGCTAACTAGGATTGGAGACAAAAACGACAAATCACACAGATTGTATTAGCATGAGCTATGGGGCCGCGGATATTTGCGCGACGTGTTTACCGCTTAAAAAGTTCAATGTCCGAACCGCATATCGAGCGCTGCCAAGCCCCACTCCTTTGACCTCCTGTGAGAAGCTTAGCTGTTTGGCGGCGCTCAGACAGCGGACAGCGGGTGGTTCACGCCTGGCACAGCGGGCCACACGACCAGATGGACAACCTGATAATTATAGTTCTCTTCAATGGGACTGCTGACCACTTCAAGTATTTTCTTTTCTTCCTTTCCTCTTTTTAATTTTTTTTCTTTTCATTTTTGGCCTCGTTCTCGTTCACGGTCAGCAAGAACCCCCCCCCCCCCGCTGCTACCGTGATTCTAATTCCAACAACTTGATTTATGGCAAGCAAGAGCCGTATGGCATGGATGAAAGAGTTAAAATAAAAGAAATACATCAGATAAAATGTAAAGTGAAGGGCTGCATGTCTGTATATGACATATGAATGAATGAATGGTTTGATCTCTTTTGATCTTGTTCTGTGACGGACTTGCTAGTCGGCCCACGGTGAGCGTCTCGCCCAATCACAACCAGAATAGACCCTGCAAATGCAGGATAAGTGGTATAGAGAATGAATGAATGAATGAATGAATGACAACCATACAGAAGCTATGTAACAGTGTTAAGCATTCCTAACTGTGCATTGAAGGTGTGCTGAAACTTATAAATAGCCACTACACTAACTACATATGCATGTATACATGTATAAAATAAGCACTTTTGAGGGTGGTGACCAACCAGAGCAAAGTGTTCTGTATCCTGGCCTCTGATTGGCTCAGCAACCGCAGCATCGTTCTCTGCATTTAACATAAATTCAACATTGACATGTGATTGCTATTTGCTGGAGAGTAGAGGACATGTTCATAAGAGTGTGAGAGAGAGACATGATGCTTTAAAATATATGGAAATAATACTAATACTAATAATACTATGTAACAGCAGGTCAGAACTGTACATACATATATATATTGCAGCAGGTTTTGAAGCGTAACCCCCGTGACAATGGAGGGACTATATATATATATATATACACACACACACGTATCACCTATGTGTGATGTATCTGTAATACAAACACATAAATATATGTGTATTTACACATATATTTACACATATATTACACATACATACACATATAGGTGATACGTGTACATGTATATAAGTTTGTGTGTGTGTGTGTGTGTGTATATATATATATATATATATATGTATGTATGTATATCGAATCAGGGACTTTCTTGCTGTGAAGCAGAAATACTAACTACTGTAAGACTGCCGCCCGATTGCGAAATGCAATATTAATCATTCAAAATTGTAATAAATAAGATAAATCAAATTATAATAAATGAAAAACCCTGGCTCAATCCCAACAAGTGGACCATTCTGTGTGGAGTTTGCATGTTTTCCCCGTGTCAGCTTGGGTTTCCTTCCACAGCCTAAAAACATGCAGGTTAATTGGAAAAAAATTGTGAATGAATGCTTGGCTTGCTGATACATAGTGTGTGTATAGTGCATTGTTATTTTCAATCATTTTTCACCTGAATGCAGAAAGCAGAAAGCATATTTTTCTATTATATTATTTATATTTATTTTAAAGCTTTACGACTCTCCTAACACTCTTATTAACTTTTCCCCCATTCCTATCGTCTTGAATGAATAGCGATCACACATCGATGTTAAATTGAGGATGCGAAATGCATGCTTGGCGCAGGAGATGCAGGGAATGATGCCGCGGTCGCTGAGCCAATCAGAACCCAGGATACAGAACACAATGCTCTGGGTGGTCGCCATCCTAGAAAATGCTTATTTTACTGTCAAAAATAATTGAAATTATGAATATATAAAAATACATTTAACCTGCAAAAACCAGTGGAATGGTGAAAAATCCATAATACAATTTAATATCGCAATATTCTCTGTAATTTTTTTATCGCTGATTAAAAATCAGGATACCGTGAGACTGCAAAAGGTGAACCCTAGTATGGTGAGGGACTACTCTATATGCACACATTACAGATTTATGCATAGCAGATTTATATTCTTGTTTTTCCATGTTTGCTGTCAAGTATGTAAAATCATTGAAAATGTTCCCGTCTTTGCATTGATTAAAAGAGAAGTCTCGTTATAACATGGTTTGAAAACATCTTTAGACTCTCCGCTGTCTCAAATGAACGACTGATGTCTTTTCAAAAAGCACAACTCGCTGCAGTTTTTCGCCGTCATGCTCCCGAGAGCAGAATAAAAGTCTGTGTGTGTGTATGTGTGTGCGTGTGTGTGTGTTTCCGGCTGATACCCACGACTTAATTTGAATCTATTATGACCAATTTTCCTAAGCTGTGACCAAAATGGCGAGGGGACTTTTTTTTTTTTTTTCCCAAACCCATTAAGCACAATGTAATGAGTGTTGATGCATTTTTAAGAGACACCCTTGGCCAGAAACCCGGCACTGCCTTCCTCATAAGTCCAATTTAATCTTTTTCTCATTATGAATTACGGTACAGCGCTGGAGCATTTATGTGTATGCGTGTGTATGCGTGTGTTTGTGTGTGTGTGTGTGTGTGTATGTATGTATGAGAAAGAGATTGAAAACAGATGATGCATCTGCACGGCTCTCCCAGGAGCGTGAAATGGTCAACAAAACTACACACACACACACACACACACACTCACATTTGATTCTAAAAATTAGACAAAGCACGTCAGTAAATAAATAAGAAATAGAAATACAAAGTAAACAATAAAAAAAAAAGCATCTAAAAATCTATTTTCATACCATGATTGGATTCACACCCCGCTAATCTTCTTTTATTATTTTTTTTATCTGTTTTTTTCTATCGTTTTCAGTTTCGGAAAAAGCTGAATAATTTTCCACGTGTGAGTCGGTGTTATCAAAATAAAAACAGCACCAAAAACAGGAATAATAACAATAATCTTTATAATTTTTTTTTTATAGTGACACAATAAATACAATAATCCCATTTTGCTTTTTGGAGCTGTGCACGTAGAGTGGAGGATTATAATGAGAGCAGAAACCGATTATTGTAATTGTGTTCTGCGGCCGAAGATCAAGCAGGAAAAAAAAAAAATTAAATGAAATGACAGTTTCCCCCCCACTGACAAGAAACACAACGTTTAATTTAGAGCAAGAGAGCAAAACGAGTGAGCATTGAAGCCTCCTGGACGTCTGTCAGCGACCGCCGGCTTCAAAACTAAAAAAGGGACGTTCATAAATATATAAAGTATAAAGATTTTAAACAAGGCACAGTAACATCCCACACCATTTCCTGGCTGGAAAATGTCTTTACACATATATATATATATATATATATATAAATTGCGCTGAAATAAGCAACATTAGTATCCACATTTGATGAGCATGGATGACTGAGCAAAAAGGATTTTGTGAAAAGAAAAGGAAATAGGCCGGACCCCCCGGACCGACCTCCTCCTGGATGATTTATCGAAAAGCGTCTTGGAGACCCAGCAGTGAAGACGCCCGTCGTGGCGAGTGAGTTTAGCCGTCGGAGTCGTGGCGCTCACGAAATTGGCTGCAACGGGTTGGATGCAGTTTGCATCTCAGCAGGAATAAATGGATCATTTTTCTTGCAATTGTGCAATTAAAAAAATAAGTGAATGCATGAATGAACCCAATTAATAATTTAACAAAAACAAATGTATTAAAAATATAATGATAATAATTATAATGGTACCAATAATAACAGCAATAAAATAATAATAGAACTAAAAATAATAATAAAATAATAATGGAACCAATAATAATATAATAATAATACTATATGTCGTATTATTAATATTATATATTGATATATAATTACTACAATAGTAATAATAATAACTTAACAAAAACAAATGTATTAAAATATAATAATAATAATCATAATAGTACCAATAATAATAGCAATAAAATTAAAATGCAACTAAAAATGATAATAATAACAAAATAATAATGGAACCAATACTAATATAATGATAATACTATATGTTGTATTATTAATATTATATATTGACATATAATTATATTACAGTAGTAAAAATAGAACGTGAATGATGTTTGTCTTGTTGACTTACGAGTATGGAATTTCAAGAAATTCAAGTCCTGTTGACACAAGAAAAAGAATTTGACAAGAATTCACCGTGAACTGGATGATTGAGAACCTGCGCAGAAATGAGAGTGAATCAATGTAAACCTCAGTATGAGCTGTGGATAAGAGAGCGAAAGGTTGAGGGTCTTAACTACCAACCCTGTGATTAACTGGCAACCGGTCAAGGGTGAACCCCGCCTCTCGCCGTACCCCAATGCAAGGACAGGCTCTAACCCCACCCACGACCCATAAACAGTATAGATAAAGAAAAATGATATTGTTATGGGCTCTCTTAGATTAAAAAGAAAAACCACCAGTTATTAATCGGTCCTAAAAAAACAAACAAGGCTACAGAAATACCCCTTTATAAGAGCACTAGTGTTCATCCTCCTTCCAGTTGAGTTGTCTTTCCTCCTGATGATGGCGGGCTTTGCACAGCGGCCGTGATTTGAACGCGCCGTAAGGCGGTTCTTGGTTTCGGCTTCTTGAGGAGAGCAGTGATTTGCAGGAAAATGTTCAGCCTCCCGTGGCAGACGTGCCGCTTCCTCATCCTCCTCACGCAGTGCAAGTAGGGAGGAGGTCGCCGTCCCTCTGAAATCAAAAACTAGCTCCTCTGTTTTTGCAGGTGCTAAGGAGCGGATCCTCACCCCCGCCGCCGACCTTTGACCTCCCGCCGGTTTGAACGCGCTCCAGATTTGACATCTGGAGGTGTCCAAAGCTGCGGGGGTTCAGCACAAATCCCTGTGGGATCCCTGCGTTCGGGAACCGGGACGGCGGCGGCTCGTTCCTTATCGGAGTCCGGTGTTGACGAGCAGAGCGACGAAGCGAGGCGAAGGTTACTGACCAAAAATTTGGGGCGGTGAGGCTTTTACAAGAGATTCAGAGCCGAAAGCCGACGATAGCGATCTGTAGTTCCTGAACGAGAGTCACAGGAGAGCCGGCGCTGTGCAAAGATGTGCAAAAGCCTCGCTAAACGGTATCGGACGAAGTTAGCGAAGGCTAATAGTAAACAAACGGTCCAAAGTGCGGGTGATGTTTTGTTCTTAGCTCGACCGGGTAACATTATCTTACGAGGATTCGGTGCGTTTGCGTCACTGCCACGAAACGCACTTTTGTTAAAGGGAAGGAAAAGCATTTTAATTGCAGTACTTGTTGAATATTGATTTTTTTTTTTCCTAACACATGAAAAGAATTAGGAAAAGATAATGGATTTTATCACAGCAATTAATGTAAAAGCGAGTCAAAAGGGTTGTTACGCTAGTTGATGACTAGTCGACTATTGAAATAGTCATTAGTTATTAAGGGACAGAAACGTAGCTGTAATGCAATGCAAAGTCAAACTCCATGACGACGGTCCCTTCAAGTTGGAAGCTAATTTTCTCTAATGACGATTTCTTAATTTTTTTTTTTTTTTTTTTTGTGCAATCGTTATCCCTTGGAGTTGAAACACAGTTTCACAAATGACAATGTTTTTTTTTTTCCAATATTTTTTTTTTAATCTTTGATGTGGACGGGCTAATTACACGGAAAGCGAAACCTAAATAACATCATGACAAATGGCTCCCCACATCTAAACAAACCTTTAATTCGTGTGATAGATGTGCTGCAAAATAAAGGGGATATTACATTCAGATGTTTTTAAATGGTGCGCACGCGCGTGCACACACACACACACACACACACACCTGTCTCTGCAGAGGACATTACCTTATCCTTTTGAAATGTTTGACGTAATCCTTGAGAAAGAAGTGTGTCGACTGAACAATAATTGTTACTGCATGTTTTATCCAATGCGCCATTTTGTTTGTGTTTACAACTGTCGTCCTCCGTGTTTTGCCGTGTGAACACACACGTATTAGGCAAGCTTGACCTACCAGTGTAAGATAAGATAAACTTTGTTGATCCCCCTTGAAATTCCTCTGTCACAGCAGCGTAACAGTTATAATGTCAAAAATGTAAAAAAATAAAATAAATATCAAATAGACAGCAATGAGTAAATAGACTAGGTTAACCTAGTTACAAGGCATGGCTTCCCAAAAAAACTATTTGAAACTTGAATATCTAAATGCGTCCAGGTCGAGGGGGGCGTTTACAATTAGTGAACTTAATTTATGAACTGATTTATACTTGGTCCATATTGTATGAGGCAGAGAAGTATGTCAGAATGGTGCAAGACATGTATGCTCGCTGTGACAGAGTGGTGCGATGCGCTTTAGGCGTAACAGAGAAGTTCAAGGTGGAGGTGGGACTCCATCAGGGATCAGCTCTGAGCCCCTTCTCTTTTGCAGTGGTGATGGACAGACTGACAGATGAGGTTAGACAGGAATCCCCATGAACCATGATGTTTGCAGATGACATTGTGATCTGTAGTGAGAGCTGCAAACAGGTGAAGGTAAATCTGGTAGAGGAATAAGAAGGGTCTTTCGAGCAAATAAAATGTCCGCCGATGAAGAAAAAATTGAATTATTGTTATTGATCGTTTGTGTTTGACTATTCCGTTTCTAAACTGGTCCAGCGGATGGACGAGAGGGAAAAATACAGGTATATTATTGGATGTTATATACATGATTCAATGCCCAAGACTTTGGAGAGGTATTTTTTTGTATCCTTCCTCTCCTTTTTTGAGAAACAAACTTTTCCCGTAAGGAACGGCGATGACATTTTCTGCCGTGACGCATCCATTCATGACTGATTAGAAAACATTGTCTGTTTGATTTTCAGTTTTATTTTTCGGCTTTCACAGAGCGCAAGCGGACTCACACTGTGTTCCTTTTATGCCGCATTTCCGCATGGTTGTCATGACGATGCGAGGCCCTCGATGTATTTCATAAAGACGTCGGTACGGAGCGTGCGGTAAATTTTGTTGAATTTATTTGGTTTTTAACCAGGTGTAAAGATCACGTTTGCTCAAATCAGTGTGTGCTTTCTTTCCTTTTCTTAAAAAAAAAAAAACATATTTCCATTGTAATGACAGCCATTCTGTTCGGTGAATGGCGAGAACATCGTGTTGCGTTCGAGGGAAGACGGCGTATGCGTGTTTTCAAATGAAATTCTTCCGGCGACCCCGTGATCCAACTGCAAGGCAAATAGCACAATTTTGGTGGATTCATATCAACAACATAAGAACGAACCAAAGCCATCAATATTTGGCTTCGGTGTTATAAGCTTTAATTATTGATTTCCTCAAATCCTGACGGATAAAAGGATTTTCATAAAACACAACTCTACTCCCGGGACGGAACGGTGGCGCAGCGGTTAGCGCTTCTGCCTCTTCAAAAATAATGGATTGGTTCACTAAGGAATGAGCAAGTGAGTGGTTAAAAGTCTCCATATAACGTGCAAGTGAATGATTGTATGTTTCTATATGACGAGTGAGTGAAATATGTTTATCCTGGCGCAGAACCTATTTACTTTTGTCACTCTATTTATTTTTCATTTATTTTATCTAATTATTTAATTTAATTTATTTACTGTTATTTAGTTCTGTTTGTGGATTACTGCTGTCTATTTTTCTGCTGTGTATTTTTTTCGTAGATTTTTTTTTTGGTCTTCCTATCTTCTGTCTTCTCCCTTTCTATCTATGTTTATATTTGTTTTTTTTTTTTTTTGGTTTGTCTTTGTTGACATTACTTTTTCGCTGCTGTGACAAAAGAATTCCCCTATAGGTATCAATAAAGTTTATCTTAACATAATATGTATGAATGAGATAATAATTAAATAAAAAATACAAATGAAAAATAATAAAAATAAAAACAGAAAATGAAATAAATGATAAATAACAATAATAGATAAAAGAAAAATAGAAATTGTAACTATATAGGCCGCAAGTGTCCATTCGGAATGAGATACTCTATTTACACAGAAAGATGTTACACAGAAATGTTGTTTTTTTTTTAGCCTTAAATGCTTTTTTCCAAACAGTGCACGTCTGGTTAAAGAAACAGAAATTACAGTAGCGTACCAGGAAAAATCATTGATCACTATCCTCATCTTTGTCCTGCACACTAAAATCCCGATAGTCGTCTTTTTCAGTGTCGGAAATTAAACAGCTTCAGAATTCTTCTATCACACACTTCCTTCGTCTCTCTGCTGTTGTTACTCCCAGGGTGAAAAACACACGTGTGTGTTCAGCATTGTTCATGTGAAATTTCATCGGCTAAAACATTTTGGTAGCGCGAAGCTCATCTGGCTGGAACGAAACATATATTAGCCGCGTCATTTTTTTAGCCATGCTAAAACAAGTAGCGGCTAATAGTCTGGAATTCGGGTAAATGTAAAAGTGGACGGTTTTACGCTACAAACACGTGAGCGCCTGGCGAGCCTGCCTCTGTCTCACAATCAAAGCAAAGATAGCAGGATAAACAGCAGAGATAACAAATTAACGCTTCCCACGTGTACTTTTTATGCCGTTTTGCACTCGTTTGCAGCCGAAAGCGTTGCAGAGAAAGTCAAACTTGGGAAGAGCTCGTCAGAAGTGAAGTTGTTTTCGAGCACGGCCCGATCCCGCTGGTTTTGGAGGTTTATTTTTGTCTTTTCTCTCCGAGAGGCTTCAGACAGGCCAGGCGACCCGGGAAAAGTTCACGCCGATCAGTTCGGAGACAGGACGCCGGGTCCAGGAGGACAAAGGCCCTCTGTGGACCCAGATATCGGCCGCGATTACAGAAGGATCCTCTTTTAATACTCCGCTGCTCCTCATTTGGCCCTTTCTCATTTAAATTTTTCTCATTTTCTCCGAGCATTACTCGTAGTCCCGACCGCCGCCGCCGTCGCCACCCTCCCCGCCCTTACCGGGCCCCCAGACAGCTAACATCATCAACATCCAATAAAAGATCATTTCTCTCCAAGAAAAGGTCCAGATAAGGACCCGAGGCTCAGCGGCTCCTTTCACTGGCTGATTAAATGGAATCTATTCCAGGTAAAAATGCTGCTTTAGTCAAATGTTTCCCTAAATTGAACATGTTTGAACTCGCGATGAACTTTGGCGTGTTTGAGACGGGGCCGTCGGGCGGGTCGAACTTTTTTTATGCATTAAAAGGTTGTAATTACTTCTTAAATAAATCCCATAAAAGTCAGGATTACTTTCTTGTTAGGAAGATTTTTTTTTTCTTTTTTCAGTGAAATTTGTGAAGTCTTTTTCTTTGTGATTATTCTGAAAAAAAAAATGATTTGAAAAGAAAATAACTTGGTAAAACGCAGGAAGGACTTGAAACAGAAAACGGTGTTGAACCCATGAAAGACACAAAATGAAAAGACCGGGATAAAAATTATTTTGTGCCTCCTTTCAGATTTCTTAATTGTTTTCTTTTCATGGCGAGCAGATTTTAAAATGACTTTCTCTTATTCAACCACAATTACAGCTTCCAATTTGCATTCATCAATTCGAAAAAAAACAACAGCACCTATTTATGAAGCTGATTGGCGTTAAAACGCCGTTTGTCATCATAATGAATCGGACCAAAATTGAAATATATGTAAAATATTGTCGTGCAGAGAAAGTTCATGCATTCATTCATTTGTTCATTAAACTTATCGCGCATTCGTTCTGGCCAATCGGGCGACAAACTTTCACGTCATCTAGATAAATCACTCCTTAATTCACACGTAAAACAATTCACCCTCTCACTCACACCTCAAATCCACGCATAAAATATTCACTCTTGTGATACTTTGTCATTTACGTTAAAGCCCAAGCGATAAGCGGATAACTCCATAAATCGGTGAATGGAAAATGAATCGAACATCTAATTGATGAGATCCATGAACTCGTCTCCGTGACGGTTCATCTCATTTCCGACCCGACCGTCGTTTCGGACGATAACTCGTGGGAAACCTGATAGAGTTTCCATCCAGTCGGATTGTAAAAACGCCTCGTGGCTAAATTCGGCTCATTTATTTCCGACCGTAAACGTGAAAAGGTGATGTGGCTTTTTCATTTCTTTGGCGCGGCGAGTGAACTCCCTCGTCTTATCTGGAACACGGAGGAAGAGAAAGAGGTTAATCTTGTCTTTTTTTTTTTTGCATATCGGTTGAACTTGGACTTGCTGTGAAGGACAGATTCACAAAAAAAAAAAAAGAAAAAGGGGGAAAGAGAGGTAGACCAACAGAGAGAGAGAGAGAAAGAGAGAGGGAGGTTTGGGTTTCGACGTAAGCTAGTATACAAGACTGTCTCAGAAAATTAGAATATTGTGATAAAGTTCTTTATCCTCTGTAATGCAATTGCACAAACAAAAATGTCATACATTCTGGATTCATTACAAATCAACTGAAATATTGCAAGCCTTTTATGATCCTTATATTGCTGATTATGGCTTACATCTCAAGAAAACTCAAAAATCCTATCTCAAAATATTAAAATATCATGAAAAAGTAATTTTTGTTTTTTTAATCTCATCACAGAAGACAAAGAACTCTATCACAATATTGTAATTTTCTGAGACAGTCCTGTAGAAAATAAGAATTAAAAAATAGCAAGGTTTAAACGAGACATTAAAACAAAAAAATGAATAAAAAAAAATACAGGGAACACCATTTCTAAATTTTCAACAATATTTGACATTATTATTGCAAAAAAAAAAAAAAAAAAAACTCAATAAAAAAAGTGAACTGCTTATAATAATGATTTAATAAACCCTGGGGTGCTCAAATAAAGATAAAAAAAAGTAAATTAACTAATGAGCAAAGTTTCAAGAGAATGAAATTTAAAAACTGCCGAAGCTCTAACGCAAGGCCGTCAAATCTCAAATGTACTTTTTTTTTTTTTTTTTTAATTTCCCTCAGCAGCCTCGGACTCCATAAATCTGGATGTTGGAACCGAGATACAGTGAAGAGGCCAACTCGCGCAACAGGACACCATTAGTCCTTTTGTAGGCTTTCTTTAGTGCGGTCTCCCTGGCAACGGCGGTACCTGCGAGACACTGATTAAAACTTCTTTTCCTCTCTGCCAAGCCTGTGAGGGCTCGCCATTAACGGGCCACAGGGTTGCATTGTCAGCACGCTAATGAAGCCGGTGTGTTCTTTTTAAAGTGTCATTTTGGATTACGGCCATCGTACGGGCGGAGGAGAGGAGATCCGCGCGAGCGTCTCGACGAGACCCCGACGCCGCTCCGTCCTCGGCCGGCCCCGACCCCGACCCCCGCCGCGGCCCCCCCGGCGCCTCCGCGACCCTCCTCCGCCCCCGCGGTCGCCTCGCCGGGTGACTGACACCGGAGTAATCTCATCCGACGGGGTGACTTTACAAAGCTTTCGGGAGGACGAAAGCGCCGGCGGGATGCGCGTCCGGGGGGCCCGTCGGCCCTCGGGGGGGCGGCCTCGCATCCCGTCGGTGTTTTTTTTCAAAGAGAATGCGATATTCGCGGAGGATCGCCGGCACCCTCCACCCTTTTTTTTGATATTCCCCCCTCCCCCCCCCGTAACTAGAATTATTGAAACGCCGCCCGATTTCCGCCTGAGGTGTCTCTTTGATCGCTTTCGAACATCGTTGTTGAGATAAATCCCTCGTAATTCACCTTTTTATAAAGTCCCTTTCGCAATCTTTCAAACGCGCAGGAACGTCCGTGCTGTGAGAGGACGACTATCCGCTGTTCGTGACATCGTCTCCGTACGTTGCATACATTGGATTCTCGCAGAGTCTCCGTGTTCTCGCCGTGTCTGGCGCCATGGCGTTCCTCAAGGTTCCTCCGGGAAAAACGCAGCAGGCTCATTGGTCACCGTGAATTTTCTAGATTTATGAATGAATGACTGTGGATGTACTGGTCCAAAAAAATAAAGGGAACACTAAAATAACACATCCTGGATCTGAATGAATGAAATATTCGAATTAAATTTGTTCTTTACACAGTTGAATGTGCTGACAACACAAATGATCAGTGGAAATCAAATGTAAGAACCCATGGAGGACTGGATTTGGAGTCACATGTTGGAGTCCAACGTTGATATAATGTCCTTAAAACAAGTCAAAATAAATCCGTGTTGCTTCCCAAGTGGACACTTTGATTTCACAGAAATGTGATTGACTTGGAGTTATATTGTGTTATTGTTTTTGAGCAGTATATATTGAGACCTACGTATTGATTGACTGCGCCACCGTGCCGCCCTATGTATTTATTCATTTATTTATTCAACTGTGTTTTTTTTTTTTTTTTTCCACTTTAACTGCCGACCCTGCGGAAGGGGCCCTTTGAGACGGTGGAGTTATTTAAAATATCCGTTCTGATTCAGATACAGAGCTGCAAGCTAAGCTGCTTTCTTTAGACGCCGGAACTGCCAAGAGAAATGAATGGATGCGTCGCTACAAAACAAAAAGTTTGATTTCAGACTGTACTCGCTGCACGATGCTCTGCCAGATATAATCCGGACTCTGACAGAGCGAGGGGAAGTTGTTGGATTAGAATCGACACGGCGAGTGGGATCGGCAAACAAAGTGAGAAAACCGAACTTAAAATATCATCTTAACTAACAACTGACGGGATTTTAACGTGATTGGACGATAACGTGTCACTGTGATCATGAGAATAAGAATAAGAACAACTTTATTAATCCCGAAGGAAATTGCTGTGCCAGTTACAGAAAATATAACAGTAATAAATGATAAAAGAAAAGGCAGAATTAGAAATAAAAATAACTATAAACTATAAAGTGTCTCAGTGAAAACTATAAAGTGTCTTAGTAAACAGTGATAAAACTATAAGTGTCTTAGTAAATCATATCAGCGGAGCAAGCGACAATCAATCCCTCTTGAGATTCCCTTTTTTTCCTTTCATATTCATGAACAATATATGAATAATTACATTTCCGGACACCTATCCTCGTCTGCTTCAAGCTAAAAAGAAAAATGGATGTTGATTAGAAAGCCGGGGGCGACGGCCGCCGACTCCCGGTGTCACAATTTCACAATAAAAAAAAAAATAAAATAAAATAGAAAACCACTACCCGTGAAATTCCTCTCCCGGCTCCAAAGCTTCGATTGTCTATTTATTTATTTATTTATTTATTTATTTTTGCGATTTTTTTTTTTTTTTTTTTTTTGTAAGTATTTTGAAAAAAAAAAAAAAAAAAAACGCCACGGCGACGGTACACAATCTCCAGGAGTTATTACCGAGCAATCAATGCTTTACAACACGGAGGCTTCCTGCACATCAGCCGCAGGGATTAGAGCAGATTCCACTCAGAGGGATCAAACCGGCGGAGGCCGGAGCCTCCAGCGAGGGCTGGGCCGGGGGTGGGGGTCGCCGATCTGGGGTGTAAATCAATACCCGGCATGCGGTGATAAATCCTTCCAGCTCCAATGACCAACCGCCCCCCCCTTCTCCTGCCCCGGCGCACAAAACAACCCCCGCCCCGCCGCCTCCCACGGTGTCAAAACAGTCAAAAGTTATCACTGGCATCGATCAGGGCCGGTGCTGGTGTCAGCGGAAAGCCACCGCCGGACGCGTCCTTGTGCCGCCGCCTCGGCGGGGGGTTTGCGAAAGACGCCCTCCGGTTGGGAACGTCTCGGGTTTTCAGACATCGGCGGATGCGCCTTCCGGTTGTTTTTGCTCGTAACTCAGCCGAGAATCCGTT
The DNA here is from genome assembly GCF_037954325.1 of Fistularia commersonii. Taxonomy (NCBI): domain Eukaryota; kingdom Metazoa; phylum Chordata; class Actinopteri; order Syngnathiformes; family Fistulariidae; genus Fistularia; species Fistularia commersonii. Next base: position 4,496,256 of record NC_141319.1, on the reverse strand, counting down.
TCAGTTTTGTGGAACGAGGACTCGGAAATGCTGAAATGTGAGACGGCGTCCTCTCGGATGAGCGGTCGGGGGTTGGATTCCTAGACCGATCCGAGGGTATTTCGTCTTTTCCCTCCCTTGCTTCCCTCCATCTGCCTCTAGCATAAGTATCAGCTAGCCTTGCGCTAGCTATCAGTATCCCCAAAAGATAGCATAACTATCAGCTAGCCTTGCACTAGCTATCAGTATCCCCAAAAGATAGCATAACCATCAGCTAGCCTTGCGCTAGCTATCAGTATCCCCAAAAGATAGCATAATTATCAGTTAGCCTTGCGCTAGCTATCAGTATCCCCAAAAGATAGCATAATTATCAGTTAGCCTTGCGCTAGCTATCAGTATCCCCAAAAGGTAGCATAACTATCAGCTAGCCTTGCACTAGCTATCAGTATCCCCAAAAGATAGCATAATTATCAGTTAGCCTTGCGCTAGCTATCAGTATCCCCATAAGATAGCATAACTATCAGTTAGCCTTGCGCTAGCTATCAGTATCCCCAAAAGATAGCATAACTATCAGCTAGCCTTGCGCTAGCTATCAGTATCCCCAAAAGATGTGCAACGTAGCACGCGAACGGCTGCTGATCTGGTGATAAACGGTTTGTTTGTTTGTTTGTTTGTTTGTTTAGAAGTTTATCAGAACAGTGTACAAATACATTAAGCACAGAGGCAGAGATGTTTGAACCAGATTGTAGCTCATGGCTAATTTCCATCTGTAGTCCTGGACAATACAAATATAAAACTGTATAAAATAGACAATATATATAAAATATACAGACAGGCAATAAAATAACTATACAATATATAAACAGGCAATAAAATATGTATTTTGCAAGTCGAAAGTGCTATTGTTGTGATATTGTTGTGATATTGTTACCTTGGTCATCTGGGGCGTCAAAATACCCGTCTGGCATTCTTAGTGTGAGCATGTTTGGTGCTCCAGAACCCAATTTTTAACGACCTGTGTAAAGGTGTGAAAATCAGTTATGTTCTTAAGATTGTCTGGAAGCCCATTCCATTATTTTATGGCTTTACAGGAAAAGGCAGATTGTGAAAAGGCAGATTTTCTTTTAGGAACATTGCAGTCTCCTCTAGAAACCGACCTTAGCACTCGACTTGTGAGTCGGGAGCGGCGTTATATAAGATTTTGTGGACCAGACGGATATCAGAGTACCTGATCAAGTTGTCAAAACTTATTAATTTATATTTTCCCAAGATATAGCAATGATGATAGTGCCTTGTTTTTTGTTTTTTTTTTATCAAAAGAACAGTTTGCAATTATGATTGCAGTTAAAGACCAGGCACATAATAGGATTCAAGTTCAAGCCATTGCGAGACGGTGACGAGGATCTTTGCGATTTCCCGGACGCGGAGGCCGTTCAACCTCGTCTTCCCGTCGAGGAAGCCCGATTACACGGCCGAGCGGGCCTCGCAATTGGCGGGGGGGGGGGGTTGTTGATGCATGGAAGGTGTCATCGCTCAAACAGCGTGTGGGCTGAGGGGGGCGCGGGGGTTTGCGATTTGAAAAATCAATAGAAGCCAAGCAGGATCAAATCGGCAGCAAAGAAAAACGTCCAGGGAAATGATCGGAAACCCCCGGAAAGAAACACACCATGTATAAAACATCGCGTCTGGAATTAAACTAATGTTTTGCAATGTGAAACGATTGCAAATGGGTCGACTGTGTCCATAAAGCGGCAAGCTGCCGCGTCGTCGGCTAACCGTCCTTTTTTTTTTTTTTTTTTTTTCGTTGTTTTGGGCGGTGATGTACCGCACTGCTGGAAAATTCACACAGCAGATGCATTTTTTATGTTCAAAACCGGAGGGTGTTTCTCACCTTCAATTTCAAAAGTGTTTACTCAGCAGTGGTCGGGAGGATCTGATAAAATAAGTTAGCGAACGAAGATTAAAAATGAATATCTTTAGTGTCGAGGCCGTCCCTTTCGAAGTTCCCCCGCGGCGCCTCCTTCCTCCCGGTAATGTAATTGGGAAAAAGGTTTTGCCTCAGGAGTCGATCTTTTCCTCTTTGTCTTTTTCCCCCTTTCTCTCTCTCTCGCTCTTCATTCCTCCTCTTTCCTCCCACGAGTGAAAGCAAGCAGACGGCTTCCAGGAAAGACAACAATGAACTGCAAGCAAACTTTTTTTTTTTTTGATAAATGAAACAATTGCAAAAATGAGTCGAAAACATTTTCACACTCATTCGCTTTTGAGGGTTTCATTTACTATTATTATTATTATTTATCTGTATTATAATTGGTGTTATTATCAGAAAAAGATGTAGTATGAGTTGCAGCAGTTGTGATTATAGGTGTATAACTATATTATTAGTAGTATTAGCATTATTATTAGTTGAACAGTTGTTCTTGTTACCAGAGGTAGTATTCTTATTCTTAGTATTATAATTATTCATCACCATGATTATTACTAGTATTATTATTTATTATTATTTATTAGTATTATTTATTAGTATTTATTAGTATTAGTGTAGTAGAAGAGGTCACAGTATGCGTAGTGGTTGTTGTGTTAGTATGAGGATTATTATTATGAGCAAAAGTATTGTCTGTGTTTTTGTTTTTACTGTTGCTAGCAGTATTGTTGGTGAGTATTGCTGTTATTATTATTATTATTATTATTGTTGCTGTTGTTGTTGTTGTTGTTGTTATTATCACCCAGCTTCCTCAGACAGCAATAAAGTATTTCTGATTCGGATCCAGATAATTTTTCATCTTTGCTATGATTGTTATGATTATTGTAATTATTGCTGGCAATTTTTTGGTTAAAAGTTATATTGCTATAATTGCTGTTGTTCCTGCTTTTATTAGTATTATTGTTATTATCATTGCAGCTTTTCTTGTTGTTGTTGTTAATAGTAGTAGTGGTAAAAGCATTCTTAGTATTTTTTATTGTTGTCGTCGTATTATCATTATTATTATTTTTGTTAATAGCGTCATGAAGTTAATAAGTTCGTCAACATGGTTTAGTGAGTAACGGTAGGGGGACGGCAGCGCTGCAGACGGAGAAGCCAGAAGGAGAACATACCGGAACGTTAAATCCGGGCCTTGAATGATGTTCCGAGATGGCGGCGGCCAAATGACGCTCTGCCTCAGCACGTGTCGGTGACAGCGCCCATATTTTAGTTCCACTCCGTCTCTCTTTGCCTGTTAATAGTTTCTCTTTGTACAAGTTGTGCTGGATTTAAGAAAAGGACAACCTTCAATTGATGAAATGAAAGTGAGCTTTAGATAGAAGTCCCTGATTGAACTTGATAACATGTAGAATAAACCATACACACACACTGACACACACTCACACACGTTGGTCGCAAAGATTGGTCGGGCTGGTCCGAATGGAAAGCACATTAAAAAACAAAGGGAGTAAATAAAGGCTCTGGTTAAACTTTCATTTCGATGCACTTAAAGCGAAGCCTCGGGCCTTTTAAAGCTCCGGATGAATTCGAACTCTGCGCTCGTTCTCACTCGAGGAATTACCAAACTGTTCGGGCTCTGCAGTACTTCACACGTCTTATTTTCCTCCTGGTGGCACCGAGGTTCTCACAGCAGCGAGAAGGTCGCTGGTTGGCTGGCTCCACGTCCTCCCCGTGTCTGCGTGGGGTTCTCCGGGTTCCTTCCACGATCCAAAAACATGCAGGAGGTCCAGAAATGACATTAATGACACAGCGGTTTGTCTCGAGACGACATGAATGAGGGCAAAAGGTTGTTTTCTACATATGCGGCCTAGTGATCGACTGGTGACTCACCAACCACATTTAGTGCACGAAAGAGAATGAATGAATGAATGAATGAATATTTTCTTCCTCTAAATCTGGGGTGTAAATCTCGTTTTGGTCCGGGGGCCACATATAGATCCATTTGGTGTCCAGGGGGTCGGGCCGCTAAAATTATGGCGTAATTAATTATTAATCAACTAACTAATTAATTAACTAAGTAATTAATCAATTGACGTAATTAATTAACTAATCGCGCTTAGCGGAAAAAAGAAAAATTAAAAATTGAGGGTGAAATGAATGTATGTATTCACAGGACTGTCTCAGAAAATTTGAATATCGTGATAAAGTTCTTTATCTTCTGTGATGCAATTTAAAAAAAAAAAAAACTTTTTCATGATATTCTAATATTTTGAGATAGGATTTTTGAGTTTTCTTAAGATGTAAGCCATAATCAGCAATATTAAAATAATGAAAGGCTTGCAATATTTCAGTTGATTTGTAATGAATCCACAATGTATGACATTTTTGTTTTTGTAATTGCATTACAGAAGATAAAGAACGTAATCACAATATGCTAATTTTTTTTTTGTATTTATTTTTTAATATTTTTTTCTGAAACGCCCTTTGGAAAACCCTTCTATAAACAAAACAACATCTAAACTACCTGAGGATGTCCTCGTTCAATTGTGTCAAGTCACACCGAATTGAGCGAATCCTCGAATCAATGGCTAAATGAAGCGCAAAATCTATTTTTGAAGTTGGCTGTTGCAGTTTCTGACCGCACGAACCCGACCGAGATCCAACCTGCGGGGTCCGACCCGCCGTCCCTTTGTCCGGCCGCCTCAGTCGGCGAAGGTCGACCCGAACGCGTCGCCCGGCGCCGTGTCCGCGGATCCAGAGGGATTGGATCGCGCCTCGAAGAGCAAACTTGTTCGGTTTTAAAAAGCGGAAAGATTAGCCGAAGCCCACGCGGGGCGAGGTGTTGCCGCGGCCATCGATCCGGCACAGCTCAGTAATGACAAGACGGTTTCTAAATCGCCTCGGCCTCTCAGAACCTCGGCCACTGATACAGTTGTGAGGGGATATAATAGGAGTCACTCCCGTCGACCCCGTGTTCACTTTCTCCTCGGCTGCCTCCAAACACAGTCTGAACTGAGATGTTCTTTCTGGAGAATAAACGCACTTTCAATCAGGGCTGTCAAAACTTGGTTTGAAGTTTGTTATCAGAGTTCCACAACTACTGTCATTTCCAGACTATTTGGCGCACCTGAATATCAGCCACGCCAGCTAGAAACAACTAGATAAATACATGTGGCCGCATTGGCTATAAGCCGCAGGTGTCCACATTGTAATATGTGATATTTAATGATTGAATGATTGAATTGAATTGATGATTGAATGACTGATTGATTGAATTGAATGATTGAATTGAATGATTACATGGAAATATTTTTTAGCTGTTAGCTGATCGCTAATCCTGCGCACTAAAACTTAGTCGTTTCTTCAGTGTCGGAATTGCACGGCCACAGAACTTCACATTAATTTCATCGGTCCAATGTGACACGGTTAAATGTTTTGGCGGCTTGAAGCCTGTTAGCGCCCCACAAAAATCCATAAATTAGCCACATCGTTGTTTAAGCCGCAGTGTTAAGTAGTGGCTCATAGGTAGTACAGGTAGTGCACTTCCTGTGCATCGTGTATTTGCAAGTGTATTTGCAGTCCCTATGTCCTCTATTGTAAGTCGCTTTGGATAAAAGCGTCTGCCAAATGTAATGTAATATAATGTAATGTAGTACAGGATTTTTTTTTCCACTAATAATTAACCTCCTGCGCTTCGGCCTCGTAGCAAGATGATCCCTGGTCTTTTGGGTGACTTTCTGTGTGGAGACTCCATCTTCTCTCGTGGTCCAAAAACTTTGGAGACCCTAAAATTGACATATGACATATGAATGAGGGACTGAATGGTTGGACATCTCTCTATAAGCCTGAGTGCAGAATAGTGAATGAATGAATGAATGAATGAATGAATGAATGAATGAATGAATGAATGAAACATGTTTGCATGAATGGCCGCCTGTGACACACACTGTAAGTGGCCGTTTAAATCAAATCGTCTTATTGTGACGTATCAGAGAGTTAGAAAAGAAAAACACGCAAATCCGCTACTAAATTCGACATTGGAAAAAATCCACACACCAAAAGTACGAAAAGATGATTTATTTTACATACAACACAAAACACTAAGACGCTTACCGGAACACATATTTAGTAAACATATATTTCCAGTAAGCATCTGAGGAAGAGAGTATTTTTTGCTCGAAACGTCACGCGAGAATAAGTGTTTTTGTGTTATATATAAAATAAACCATCTTTTCTTTGTGGAGCGTATTTTTCGCGTGCAGATTTTTCCCAGACTCTACTTATTCTCATGACGCCGGTTCCAAGTCCTATTTGTTGAAAGTTAACGACCTCCGTCTGGATTTGTCAAACGGATCAGCGGCGTCCAGCTACGACGGTAGAAGGTGTGACTTTCCATACGCTGTGATTCTCCTCCGGCTCGCGTTACCCGACATGACCAGCAAAGCCGTAGAGATTGCAGAAGCTCAGGATTTATTTTGGCTCAGACACAAAGTAATCCAAACTTTTCAGTGACCTGACACACACATTTACGCTAGATAAAGATCAAGTAATGCGCAAAATCCGATCTGGCCGTCACTTTTGGCACCTAATAAAAGCTACATTCGGAGGCCGAGGAGTAATTTTGCAGCGTGTCCCCAAGATGGCTGCCATAGGTCAACGCCGCGCCCCGGGGGAATCTGGCAGTGAGCAAGATAAAGTACATGTTGGCCCAGCTGTGTGCTGGCCCCGGGAAGCTAACTTTACTTCCGTGAATTATTTACAATGATGTATAAACCCCGCTGCTGGGAAGCCATTCTGTTTTTGGCCGCAACCACATATCTGTTCTCCAAGACATATGGGCCGCTACGAGAAATCGAGATAAAAACAAAAAAAAAAAAAATATATATATATATATATAACACCTGCAGATGTGATGTATGTTTGCCCTTTTTCTTTTTTTATGAAAATTATTTGTATTTATTATTTTTGAACAGATAACCCCCCACACCTGCGACACGGGTGGCCAAACAATATCTTGGCAACTCTAAGAGGATTAGCGCTAACAATGCGTGGACGCCCCGGCGGAGTCGGGGCGGGGAAATAGGAATTGAAAATGGGGGGTTGAGGGAGGGGGAATGTGTGCGCTAATCTCTGCGCGGTGCCTCCCCATGACAACCAAAACTCCTCGCCGCGCCGATAGTCGTCATTTGCTTTTTCAGCATCGTTTTTTTTTTTCACGCTTCCCGTGCGTGCTTTATGTAGCCGAGGCTGCCGAGCTGTGCGTCCGCTAGAGGGCGGAGCAGAATTCAAAGCTCACTTCGTTTTGAAAATTAAAAACACGGCAAGCACGGGACGGATTATTCCTCTCCCTCCCCGGTTATTCCGACACCAGGTCGTCTTCTTTATCCGATAACGCCCCCTCTAGTACTTTTGGTGGTAATGCTACATTTGCTATATTCGGCTACGTGTCCTCAAGCTACAAGAATTTTGCAGAAAATGAAGCTCCAGCCAGCTTTGGTGGTCCACCTGCGCCCGTCATTGTAGTTTAACCGAAAGCTGAAGGTGGTTTAATGCCTTTTTGGTCGTCCTGCGGAGGAGGCACGTCGCGATCGTCCTACCGGTTCTCGTTTTGATCGGCAGTTCATCAAAATATACACCCGTCCAAAAAAAAAATAAAAGGGAACACTGAAATAACACATCCTAGATCTGAATGAATGAAATATTCTTATTAAATACGTTGTTCTTTGCATTGTTGAATGTGCTGACAACAAAATCACACAAAAATGATCAATGGAAATCAAATGTATGAACCCATGGAGGTCTGGATTCGAAGTCAAACTCAAAATGAAAGTGGAAAAACACACGTCAGGCTGATCCAGTGCTGATATAATGTCCTTAAAACACAACAGTGTTCCTTCCTAAGTGGACACTTTGATTTCACTCAAGTGAGATTGACTTGGAGTTACATTGTGTTGTTGAAGTGTTCCCTTTATTATTTTGAGCAGTATACGTTAAAGCAGGGGTTTCAAACTCATTTTTTGTCCGGGGGTCACATACGGCCAAAGTAGAAGTCAAGGGGGCCGGACCGGTAAAATCCAGTGGTGGGCCATCAGGGCCTGCAAGGCCTTCTCTGCTGGCCTAAAAAAATGTCTGAATCACAAAAAATTTGGACTTAGAGTTACTTCTAGGTAATGATTTTAGTAAAATGACTCAGTAACTCTAAGAAGTAACTCTAAGTCCAAATTTTTCCTTGGTTTTAGTGTAAAGGAGGTAAACAGATAACTTACAAAAATCTTTATATGTCATGAACTGTTCCTCTAAAAAATACATGATGAATTGATATTAAAAATGAATATTAAAAAATAATGGATGAAATGACACCCTAAAAATCTTGCTGCGTTAAAAGAGAAAATCTTGTCATTGTGGGAAAATTTGCCACGAGAATTTATTAGACAATGGATTGGTTGCATCTATAAGACAAGGTATCATGTTTACAAGGCTACTCCGGTTATCAAATCTATATTTTTAATTTTGCCTGTTTTTTTTTTTTTTTGTTATTTTTTCGGGGGGGGTTATAGAAATAAGAAAAGAAAAAAATGTCACTTGATGTTTTTTCATCAAAAAAATCATTTTGTTTTCAAATTTTGCAGCAAAAAATACATCCCAATTTTTCTTTTGCACGTTTTTTTTTTTTTTTTTTTTGAAACCCACTGTATAAAACCCCAAATGCAATTGAGAAAAAAACCCGCGAACCCCACAAACACAAATATTTAATTTCGGGCAGGAGGGCCACAAAATATTGTTCCGAGGGCCACAATTGGATCTCGGGCCGCGAGTCTGACACCCCTGTGTTAAAGAGTCATAAAGGTTGGGACCAGGTGTGGATATTCATGTGTGTGTTTGTGTGTGTGTGTCGTCCCCTCCTGCCCCTAATGCAGCATTCATCCATGCATCAAGAACTTGTCGCTTCGGATCAGTTTCGACCCGGTTTGAACCAAAGGTTTTTTTTTTTTCCTGAAATGAGAAGCGGTTCTGTGCAACTCAGTGCCAGGACTTCTGCGCTCTGCACCTTCTCCTACCACCAGCGGGTTTGACCAAAACTGGCCAAACCGGGCAAAGCTTGGACACTTTGACTTTTCAAATGAATACATGAAATTGCAATAAAAGGGATTTATTTTCCGACTAGAAAAGAGGTTACTTGCACAAAGATACCTCCAAATCACAGGAGGTTCCTCTGGAATCGTTGTGATTTATTTCAGTACCACGGCCGCGATCCTCCAACTAAACTATTCACCCTCTTGTTTACACATCTGGACGATTTAGACGAATTTCTTGAAATGTTTTCATTTTCCAGGCAGAAGTGCAAACCGCTGAGCCACCGCCTTCCAATTTTTTAGTATTTACTTGTTTTTTTTTCGTTTTGTTTTTTTGTTGACAACCACTATTATTAAACAAATGGACAAAAAGAAGTCCAATAGCAGGTCTTTAAGATAAAATGAGGCAAAAGGAACCGTTTCTTGGCCCCTCCGTGCATCCTAGCTCACTAACTCTACCTCCTAATCCTTACATTTCCAGAACAATTCCATTGGCTTTTTGTCCGTCTCAGTGGTTTTATTTGTTTGCCAAGTCGTTATACATCTGTAACGGACGTAAGACGAGGAAACCCGGCCTCTCAACCGAAACGGGAAAATGAAATGGGACCCGGACGTCCAATGAAAATAGGATATAGTCTCTTATTTCCACAAAAAAGCGACAAATGGCTGACCTTTACCAGAATCCTATTGCGCTCTATGTATTTAAAATCTATTAGACATTCTGTATGAGAGAGGTGGATATTCGGGGGCAGCTGCGGCTCAATTGCTAGAACAGTGCGTCTTTTCAATCACAATCATCCTCCCATTGTTATCACCATCAGTGTGTGTGTGTGTGTGTGTGTGTGTGTATGTGTGTGTGTATGAATACTATCCAAATCAGGGATCTCGAACTCATTTTGTCCGCGGGCCACATACTGTACGACCTAATTTGAAGTCAAGGGGGCCGGACCAGTAAAATCATTACCGAGAAGTAACACGAAGTCCAAATATTTCCTTGGTTTTAGTCTAAAGGAGGTAAATTTAAAAAAATGTATGTGTAATGAACTGTTCCTTTAAAAAATACATGACGAATTGATATTAAAAATGAATATTAAAAGATGATTGATGAAATGACACCTTAAAAATATTGTCCTGTTAAAAAAGAGAATCTTGTCACTTTGGGAAAATTTGCCACTAGAATTAATTAGAAAATGCATTGTTAGCATGTGTAAGAGGAGGTATTATCACTACGAGGCTACCCTGGTAATTAAATCAATATTTTTTATTTTGCCCATTTTGTTTTTGTTTTTTTTTTTGCTATTGTTTTTGTGTTGTTTTTTTTTTTATAGAAATAAGAAAAGAAACGATAATTTCAACAATGTGACTGGATGTTTTTCATCAAAGAATCATTTTAGACAAATTTTGAAAAAAAGAAAAAAAAAACTTGCAAAGTTAGTTTTTCCATTTTTTCCTTGCACGTTTTTTTTTTTTTTTTTTAAACCCACTGTATAACCCCCTCCAGATGCATGTGAGAAAAAACGCTCGAGCTGCACTAACACAAACATTTGATTTCAGGCAGGAGGGCCACAAAATATTGTTCTGGGGGCCACAATTGGACCGTTTTGTATTAACAATTTGCACATATTCATTTCTCCTTCGCGTTGCGTGCAATCACTGTTCAGGTCGTAGCATGTTTTATTTCATTTTATTTTTATTTTTTTTGTCGCGTGATCTCTCCAACAGGCCTTCGTCACTTTACTCTTCATTTCACGGCACCATAAGCCGGGAAAAAAATTAAAACCTCTGAGAAGATTGCGGATTACTGGCCACAATGGCGCCCTCCGACCGCTGGCTCGTTTTCAAAAACTCCCGGTTGGGTTTTACCTTTTTTTTCTTTTTTTTTGTCCCGCTCATGAAAGCGTTAAGTTCATTTCGACGCGGCGGCGTTATTAAGACGTCGACGGAGCGAAAAACGGAGAAAATTGGGTCAGAGAAATGTGAGGAGCGACGTGTTCTCAGGGACGCACAAAGACAGTTTCGGGGGTTTTGCGGGGGTTTTATCTCCCGGTCCGTTTGAAGCTCGTGACTTTACATCATTTCCATTCAAGCACTGATGAACAGCGCAGATGAAAACTAGACCAACTCCAGAGGAGAACATTTAGAGAGTTAACTTGAAGAGGTGGATATTGATTGATCTTTTTTTTTTTTTTTTTTTTTTGAAAGTCTTCATGCATGTTATTGAAACCGCTCCGGCTAGCGTGCGAGTCACGGCGCCCCCGAGGAGGAATGCCATGGTTTGATGCCGAGATCAAGACAAACCCGGCCCAATGAAAATAACATTAGCACTGAACGGTTTCCAGGATTTTCACTCGCGACTGATTGCGGTTTAAAAGGACGGACAGGCCAGTTGAGTTCTCGGCGAGCAACTACAAAGGTTTCTGTCTTTTTTTTTTTTTTTTTTTTTTTTTGCTGCAAAAATTACATTCTACATATCTCGAGATTTCTCGTTTCGGATAATGCTCACTTGACCGCAACCGGTCCAGAAAAAAATAACACTTTTGTGTAATGAAAGAGCGAACGCCCACTAGCCACAGTAGCATGCACTCATTTTGCAGCCCATTAGATCTTAGATTATTTATTTATTCATTTATTTAGTCATCTATCTTTTATATCAGGAGTGTCAAACTCAAATACACAGTGGGACAAAATTCAAAACTGGGATAAAGTTGCGGGCCAACATTGATATTTATTGAAAAAAATCTTCCTCCAGATATAACAGTGACCACTTTCACCCAAACAAGTTGTGCTTGAAAACTGTATATAGAACAAGCAAAGCTTAGTACTAGGATATATATAATTTAATATTAAAATTGAAATTCAAATAAAAAAAACACATCAATGGCATTTATTATTTAAATAAAAATTACATGAAAATCGTTTGCTTCTTTTTATTTGCAACCTTCTGAGTTAGATTTTAACCTTTTACCACAGGTTGCTAATAAATGCAAAAATGAAATGATAATAATAGTAATAAGAATAATAAGAATAAGAACAACTTTATTTATTCCGAAGGAAATTGTTTTGCCAGAGTTTCAAGTAAAACATAAAAATAATAAATAATAGTAGGCAATTGTATAAACAGTAAGTAAAAAGGGGGGGAATATCAAATACAAATAAAACTATAAAGCGTCAAAGTCAAGGCTATAAAGTGTTTTAAGGTCTTAAGTGCAAAGATTTGAAGATTCCCTGCAGCTGAAGGAAGAAGAATTAAAAAGTCTGATAGCCTCAGGTAGTATAATGATAGTGGTATAATGATATACCTCATGATATAATAATATATATATTAAATATATATATATGATTATTATTATATTATATTATAATATTATAATATATATATACATAAAATGATATACCCCAGGTATAATGATGGTGCATCAAGAAAACATTGATAGCTCAGTTTGCTACACACTGATCTACTCTGATCACCTGCCTTTCTTTTTGCTATTTTTCGAAAGGTTAGTACGTTAGCGGTATTAGCATAAGGTTGCTATGATAACTGTCAACAGAGGAGAAGACGTTTATGGGTCTTGTTGTGATTTTCGTGCCAAAACACCAGCAGAGCATTCTGGTTTTGTGGTATTAGCGGTACATGTGCTGTGGGCTATAATACCGGCGGGCCGGCATGTATTATTTAGTATTTAGGCTTTGCGGACCAAAAATAATTACACTGCGGGCCAAAAGTGGCCCGCGGGCCAGAGTTTGACACATATGCATTAAATGATTTATTTACTTAGTTTTTTTTTTTTCATTTCCCTATTTATTTCTTTAATTATTCATATGTTTATTTATCATTTCCTGTTAACTAATTGATTGATTTATTTCCCCCAATCTCATGATTCCCAGCTGAGCTAATGAATGTTATTCATGGTTTATAATGCTACCGCAGAAGCAGTTATCTGCAAATATTATCTACATGGTTCCCCGTATGGTGGTATGTGCCGTTACGACCGGATCGCTCCTGTGTTTTCCTCATCGCCCGGTAACCGGCGACAGGTCTGGACAGGAAACGGTCAGCGTCAGAGAGGGAACTGGTGTTTTCATCTGATTTGGATCGGATTAAGCGAGCAAATTACTGTATATATGTCAAATTCTCTGAAATCCAGCCGCAGGAATAAAAGATACAGCCATTCGGTCAAAATGAGTTTATCCTACCAAGTTGAAGCTTTTTGGCACAAGCTGTAAATAACTTTATGTTGAATAGGACGGGATTCTACACAATATATGTCAAATTCACTGGAGTCCAGCTGCAAGAACAAAAGAAATAGCCTTTTGGTCCAAACGGATTTATCACACACTAATACAGGGCAATTTTAACTTTCTGCAGGTTTTTGGACTGTGTGAGGAAACCTTGAGAACCCGGAGGAAACTCACAAAGACACGGAAAGAACATGCAAACTGCACACAGAAAAGTCCTTTTACCGGAATCGAACCGGTGGTCCTTCGTTCTGTGCGGCTGAAGCGCTAACCGCTAACAGGTAGCGCTAGCCAAGCGCTACCTGTTTTTTCCATTTATTCTAATTTTTTCTATATTAACATTGAATTTCCCAGCAGGACGGCACAGTGTTGCAGTAGTTAGCATTTCCGCCTCCCAACAAGAAGGTCCCTGATTCGCTTTCCACGTGGGGGTGACATTCTTTGGAGACCTTAAATTGTGAATGAGAGGATGAATTGTTTTGTGTGTTTACAACAGGGGTGCTCACACTTTTTCAGCATGTGAGCTGCTTATAAAATGACCAAGTCAAAATGATCTACCCACAACAAAAATGCGAAACATTCTTTATACGTATAATGTATGTTGTTGTACCTTACATAGCCGCATGAGGCAGTATTGCACAACACAAAATAATGATGTACATTTTTCGTCATTACCCACGTTCACTCTGATGACTTGCACTGAAGTGAATCATGGTCCGGACAGTAGCTGCTTCCAGCCGGCCCTGAAACGATGACGTGACTCACCCGGAACCATGATTCGATCGCGGCTTTCGCTTTTGAAGTGTGTTGTGTGAAAAGTGACCGCAGTCCGGAAAACTGGGATTTTAGTTCCTTCACCTTTTTCTTTCTCAGCTCGCTTTTTGGCGGGGCGTCCGTGTCGTCTTTTCCAGGAACGGTCCGAAAATACCGCTCAACATTAACCCTTCTTAGGTATTATATTGCACTACAGTCATTCGGCAGACACTTTTACACAAAGCGACTCACAAAAAGTGCAATTCAGTCACCGAAGATCGGAAGTACCAGTCGTCCCAGTCAGAAGTGATCACTCTACCGTATACCCGTCTCAGAACCATATACATGCATACATTCATTTTTTTTTTTTTTTTTTTTTCAGGGCAGTTTGGGGGCAAAGTGCAATTAGCGGGGTAGTGCTTGGTGACGAGGTATTGCGACGTCAGACCGGCGGATGAGGCGAACGCACTTCGAAAAATGTCATCCTGAAAAGTCGTCCTCTTATTCCGTATGAAAGTGTTAAGTTTTTTGTCCCCAATTCTTAAGTTTAAGAGAAAAAAAACGAGGGCTAAAAATTAGAGGTAACTCGCTAACTAGCTTGTTAGTTTTGACACACTTCGCGCCGTTGTTTTGCGCACGTGCAGGGACCTGGGTGTCAGAAAAAATCGGACGTATATATCATGTATATCAATCAAGTGACGGAATGAACAACAGGCTGACGTATACTTTTTTTTAATATCATGCGATCTACCGGTATTACCTTTGCGATCGACTTATTAAGCACCCGTGGTCTACATGACGTGTGAATGAATGTCTTTATATGTGGCGTTGTGATCCATCCAGGGCGAGTCCTGGCCAATCACGGCTCGGATAGATGCAGAATAAGCACGACAGATAATGAATGAATAAATCAAAATCAAACAGTGCGGTGCCGCTAGTATTTCCTCTTCTTGTTTTTCTGCGAAGACAAACCCAGTCACCGTGAAATGACTGCGACTTCCGAGGGACCCGCTGTGCAGCTTTGGGTTGGGGGGGCTCGTTACGCCCCCGTTGCGAATGCGTGTCCACATCCTGGCGTTATCGTCCTTGCCGTCACCTCTTGATGTGCGAAATGGTTCTGCCAGAGATTGAGCCGCCGCGTGAGGAGATGACGTGTGGAGATGGAGTCGTCCGGGGGAAAAAGTGACAGCGCCTGTGGCGGTTCTTCTTGATCAGCAGCCGTTCGCCGTGGAAACCCGTCACGTGGCCTCCCACCGCGGCTCGTTACGGAGCGACCGCCGCGAGTGCCGTTCCCCGATCAGCTCACCTGCACCTCCAGGCTTAAACATCGCCCCGCGCCGGTTGTCTGAGCTGATCCGGGGTCAGAGTTCGCGGCCATTTATTTTCAGCTCGCGGATCTGGAAGCGGAGCACTGGATTTGGTTGTTTCCTGGTGTGATGATGTCGCCTGCTCGTCTGAATCATTTTAGATCATACAACTTGAAGCCAGTAGAGGCTAATAAGGTAGCTGTTTTAAATGCTTGGTCAGCAACCGGCGGCTAAAATGTGATTAACATAATGTAACAAGATAGCATGACATGAGGGTTATAACATTTAAATACGCCGTAACATCCAAGTATTACCATACAGCTAGTTCAAAATTATCTTTGAAGTACTTAAACAATATAAAATGGAGGAAAAACAACAAGTTCCTTGTCAATAAAGTGGTGAAAGCTGTTAAAGGAATGTAAAAAATAATCTGAATTTTTTGTAATTTTTTAATTTTTTTTATTTTCTTATTTTTTTTATTTTTTTATTAAATAATTTTATTCATTTTTTTTTTTTTATTTAATTTAATGCAACGCGCATGCTACATTGCAGCAGGAATTTACGCAGGACATTGTCCAAACAGGAAGTTACCTCACAAGAAGATAGGAAGTGATGATTTAAAAAAAATAAATTTAAAACAAATCATCGGTAATTCTTTCTTTGGCCCAATCACAGGGCTGTATATGCAGATATACAACCATTCACCCTCTCATGCTAACAACAATGCTAACGCCCCAGTCAGAATTGAACCAGGGACCTTCACCTACCAGTGCACAACTTACATCGATTTCAACAATGGATTATATTTCAAAGATGAGATATTCAGCATCGATTATGGTTAGAAGTGCAAATATCAATTTAAGTAACACAACGAGGAAGACGGCAATATTGATATTGCTAAAGTCCAGATGGCTATATTTCTCCGTGCATCCCTTTTCCACCGCCAGGCGCTAGAGCGAAGACGGAGTCCACATAAAATGCCGATGCATAACAAAAAGTCAAAAGTCTACGTTTTAAAAGTCGTCCCTTTAGTTCCGAGTGACAGAAATGTGATCGCTCCCTCGCCCGCCATTGACAGAAGCCGGACCAGAGGCCGCGTTAGACGCCACGGCGAGCATCTGGAGAGCCTCGCTCGCCGTCCGGGAAGCAGATAAAGGCGCCGGACCCGAGTCCCTTCTGATCGCCGCCTCGCACAGACGCCTCGGTGCGGCTAATTGTTGATTTCAGAAAAGCTGAACGCACGCCAGGGCGGCAGCAGCGGCCAAACTGTTTAAGGCAGGGAATGAATGTGTTTTAATTGCATTCCATTTGCAGATCTTGTTTGTCACACACACACACGCACACACACACACACACACACACACCTCGACGCACCAACCTGAGACTGGTACCCAATAAGGCTTCGGTAGCTCCGAACACCTAAAGCTAAAGCACAAAATATAACAATTTATCCATTCGTTCATTTGTTTGTTTGTTTGTTTGTCCGTTCTTCCATTCACTCAAGATGGGTGTCAATAATTTCTTTCCCCGTGAAGGCCAACACACTTTTGTTTATTTGTTACGTGTGACTTTTAGCGAAACTGCATCCTTGAAACTTCCCTTTAATCGGAAAGTCCGTCCTTCGTTGTTCCTTTGCTAATTCTCAAGTGGTTAAAAGTGCTTGTGATTAGCATCTGTGCTAACCAGGTAACGCTTGGGGGACGTTACTCACCGTCGTGACTTGACCTCATCGGGGAGTCCGAAAGCTCTCGCCATCGTGGAAAGGGCGTCGCCGTGCCGATGCTCAGGCCGGGGGTTTGCTCCCGGATCACGAGCATCACCAGCGTTTGCACTGTAGAAACATTTTGCAGTTCCTAAACCAGGGGCCGGCAACCTTTAACACCCAAAGAGCCATTTGGACCCGGTTTCCTCGGAAAAGAAAACACTGGGAGCCGCAATTGCTTTTTGACGTCTAAAATAAAGGTACCACTGTATATATTGCTTTTTATTACCTTTACACTTTGTATAAACAAGTGTGTAGTGTGTTGCTTCTGAAATTCACAAAGTATTACCGAGAAAATTTAATTTTATTTATGTAATTTGGGCTTTCAGAGCGTGTAGCGGAGCCTTGACCTGAATTTTAAAAATAAATCGGGAAAAAAATCACTGTGTCAGTAAACGATAACAAATAAATATTTGCAAAATATCTTCATAAATATTTATTTTACCTGGTTTATGGGCCTTCTGCGTCTGAAATCGGGACTTTACCGGCTGGCGGGTATACCGGCTTCTGCGAGTGTGACATTATTTTGAGCGGCGAAAAAATAATAAATATAATTTTATTTAATATTTCATAATCTTAGAACTAAAAGTTAAAAAAAGGAATTAACACAAATGAAATATAGTTCAATTAAATATTTATAATTTATTTTCCCAAGCCACTCGGAGCCGCAGTGTAAAGATGAAAGATGGGTTGCCGACCCCTGGACTCGACCCTTTTCGCCGCACCAGGGAACGAGACCTCACCTCCTAGAACCATCTTAGCTCTTACTGGATCTTTTCCCGGTTTAGATCGGATACTTCTTGCAGACTTCGGTGCGCCATTTTTAAAAACCATTGCGGTCGGCTGACAAAACGGACAGAAGCGGCGAGAAATGGAGCGGAGGGGTCACAGGGCCCGCAAAGGAACCATCAACATTTTGACCAAAACGAGTACAGAGTTTGCTAACGGCCCATCTGATAGTTCCTGGTTGTTATTTTCCGCAACGCTGTGGCAATTTCGCCTTTCTTATTCTCCGTGTCATCTTCCTCTTCCGCTTTCTCTTTCTCGCGGTGGTTTGTTTTTGAGTGTTACGCTCACAGTGCACATCGCAGATGCCTGCGATTACTCCGATCCCCACCGCGGTCCCCTACCGCCTGCATGAATCCGAAATGAAAACGTTCTCCCGGAGGAGGGGAAGGCCTGCAACCAAAATTCAAGCTGGGCAATTTTTTTTATTTTTTTTTTTCTGTCAAGAAAATGGCTTTTGTCCCTTTGAGTCGAATCGAGGTTAAGTGAAAATTAGCTGGCGGCGGCCGGCTGGGTCACTTTTTGCAAGAGGAGAACCGTAGTAGTTGCATGAAATGCAACATTACCTGGAGGTTACTTGCTTCCATTTCCCTCTCAGTTAAGTTTGTTTGAGATAAAGATGCTAATCACGCAGGCGGGTTATAGTTAAAACATCACCCTCTCGATTTTTCTTAACACGGAACGAACTGGCGTCATGAATATTTGAATTGAAGAAAATCAGCGGTTTTCCGTTTTTTTTTTTTTTTTTTGCAATTTTAACGATTAAATAAGCGACTGCCGCATGAGGAGGCAAGAGGAGGCTCCATTAAAGCTGCGTTTCCCACGACCTCTTCTTAAGAAACATTAGCGGATGAAATGGAAGCCGCTCTGCACGAGTGTCTGTGTGTGTGTGTGTGTGTGTGTGTGTATGGGGGATAACAATGAGACCATTGCAAAGGACAAAAACATCATTACCTCTCCGTAATAAATGTGATTAATTTTCATCCTGGCTGAATTTAGCCTGCAAAAGAAACTATTAAAAATGGTTATGAATCCAGATTCAATAAGGTGCCGGGGTTTGGTAAAGCGCTCGTGATGAATCGTAATTAGCCCCAATTAGAGCATCGGGTGGCGGTTTCCTCTCCGCCCCGATCTTTTGCTGTGGAAACCTCATCCGTCTCTCCGGAGACCGCCGCCTCCTGCCCAGGTAAACCGGCGAGACCCTCGCCGCCGCATTCCCATTTTCTGCTTCACTGAACTGGCGGTCCCCAATAATCCCAACACCGTCATTTAGTCTGAGTATTCTTTCTTTCTTTCTGTATTTTTTTTTAACTCTACTCTCTCCATCCCGCACACTCGGCTCAGATTCCCCGAGCCCAGTGGAGGAGAATTAATGTTTTTTTTTTTTTCTTTTTTTTAATGCACCTTGAGAGAGGATCGGAGCAGAATAGCCCAGAGATTTTTTTTTTTAAAAAGGGAGTCCGTCGCCCTCCTTCTTCTGCAGCGCCTTTTTTTTTTTTTTTTTTTTATTTTTATTCTCTCCTTCCTCCGCCTTAAAGCTTTCAAACATGAGAGCGCGGGCGGAGGGCTTTTCCCCCGTAATCTCCCCCGTGCTCCATCATGTGGACGGTAGGTCTGGACAAAATGGCCGGCACCTTTTTTTCTTTTCTTTTTTTTTTTTTAAAGCAAAAGAAAGAGAGAGAGCAGAGTGGGGGGGGGGGGGAATGAGGCCTGGTAATGGAGACGGAGTGTGTGTGTGTGTGTGTGTTGGGGGGGGGGGGGGGTAAAGCCTCGCCGCGATGCTGGCAGCCGATCAGGTGTTTTGAACTCCCTCCCGTCGTGTGAAAAAAAAATGGAGAGATGAGAAAATGGACCGGGCTTATCTATAATAACCGAAATTGGAAGGGGCTGAAACAAAAGGGATGGGTAAAATCGTTTAACCAGATACCGGCGGGAGGAGGAGGGGGGGGTTGTAGGATGTGGGGGGGTTTCAGGCAAATAAAAAAAAAAAAAAAAGTTGCGCTTCCATTGCTCGTCCTCTGTGCCGGCGTTTCCCCCCCGGAGATAAGGATTTGATTAACCGGGACAAGCGGCGCTTAAAGCTTAGCCCCCTCTTAGCTCGGCAGGCCGGGGGGTACGGCGGCGCGGGACGGGGGGGCGACGATAAAACAGTGCACGACGTCGGATAGGAACATTTACATGCCGGTGTTTACGGAGGGGGGCCTGCGGGGAACAAAGGGGGCCGGGGGCTTACCTTGATGGACGCAAATCCTGAATCTTGCTAACAACCCGCCGCCGCCGCCGCCCCAGTCCTGCACATGCGTGACGAGAATTTTACCCGCCCCCATTTTCAGTCACCTGGCTCGGGTCCACCGGCAGGATCGGTCCAGACAGATAACACGCATGACTTTCCCCCTCGCACCCAAAAACTGGACTACGGCGCCGTCAATGGCGCCCCGCTGCAGGGCGAAAATGCAAGAATTAGCTTCTAGCGCAGACCTGGGCTGCATCTGGACAGTGTGGCATTGCCGTTTTGCCAAACTATTTTTTTTTTTTATATTTTAATAAGCCTTTTCAATCCAAATTTAGGAAACTTATTTTTCTTTTTAATTTTATTTTTTCTTAATTTGTTTTTTCTCCAAAATAATTTCAGTCAGGGCATTTATATTATTATTAATGATTTCAAAATTGAAATAAAATGCCAAAAAATTAAAATGTTTTAATTGTAATTTTCATTATGTTCACCTAGTTGGCATAAAAATTAAATAAGAAATGTGGTCCACTAGCAAAAATAATTGCCCACCCCTGTCCCAGCACTTCTCCAGCCGTCATCCAGGCTCACTTCGGAATGACTTGCTTAAAACACACACACACACACACACACACACACACACACACACACACACACACACATATACGCATAAACACACATGCCAAGTGTGTGTGTTTTCCTGCGGCTGGCCGTTATTGATCGAATGGCCTGGCGTCAATCTCTTCTCACCCCACTGAATTTTTATTTACGGTAATATCATCTGGTGGCTCCTCGGACCGAGTGACGCTTGTATTTCCTTTTCATAGAAATGGAGATATTATGGGATGTATTCCCCCCGGGGTCTCCTTGTCGCCTCGAGGTCGGTCATCCAGATTCTGCCGTGCGGCACATTTGAAACGCGTTGTGTCCTCGTCAAAAAAAAAAAAAGGTTGTTTATTTACCGATTTATTTACTTATTCATTCATCTGTCTATTTATTCATGTATTTATTATTAAAACCGCTTTTTTTTTGTCAAACTCAAATATACAGTGGGACAAAATTCAAAACTGGGACAAAGTCACGGGCCAACATTGATGTTTATTGAAAAAAAAGGCTTCCTCCAGATATAAAAGTGACCCTTTTCACCCAAACAAGTTGTGCTTGAAAACTGTGTATGGAACAAGCAAAGCTTAATACAAGGCAATATATAAAATAATATTAAAATTGAAATTCAAATAAAAAAACACATCAATGGCATTTATTATTTAAATAAAAATGACATGAAAATCATGAGCTTCTTTTTATTTTATTTTAACCTTTTACCACAAGCTGATAATAAATGTACAAAAGAAATAATAATAATAATAATAGTGCATCAAGAAAACATTAATAGCTCAGTTCGCTACACACTGATCTACTCCGATCATCTGCCCTTCTTTTTGCTATTTTTCGGAAAGGTAGTACGTTACCAGTGTTAGCATAAGGTTACTATGAAAAACCGTCAACAGAGGAGAAGACATTTATGGGTCGTGTCGTGATTTTCGTGCTAAAACACCAGCAGAGCATTCTGGGATAAGTGGTATTAGCGTAACATGCGCTATAGGTTATAATACCAGCGGGCCGGCACATATTATTTAGTATTTAGGCTTTGCGGACCAAAAATAATTACACTGCGGGCCAAAAGTGGCCAGAGTTTGACACCTATGTATTAATTGATTTATTTAGTTTTTTTTAGGCTTTGTGGGGTATTATGTTCTGTATTATCGTTATTTTCTATAATTAATGTTTGACACCAGTGATCTAGAGAAATAAACCATTCACTCATTCATTTACATGTTATATAGAGGCGCATGTCCATTCATTCACTCATTCACCTGTCACACAGGGACACACCGCTGTAAAGTCTCATTCACGCATCATCCAGATTGACGTAAAACCATCCGCTCGCTCTTTCAGCCGTCATATAGAGACACTCAACCATTCACTCCGTCGTTCACACGTCGGGCAATTTAGGGTCTCCGATGAACCTCCTGCCGGCTTTGAAAAACATTTCCGCTCTCTTTTCTGTGAAAACAAGCTGGCGTCCTCCGCGCCTGGATGTTAAATGTCAGCAATAAGTGAGATTTGAGCTCGGGGGCTGGAACGGCGAGGCTAGATTGCCACCGGGAGCGTGGATTCGTCCGCACCCCGTCACTCCGCTGGCCTTTTAAAGAGGAATACGGGGAGTGGGTTCGGGGGTACGGGGAGGTCACATGCCTCCTTAAAGAGCTTCAGTTTCTTCTCTGTCTCGGGCAAAGCTTTCGTTGAAGCCGGCGATCAGAGATAAGGTGGTCGCGGAGAGCAGCGCCCCCTTAATGGCCACGGTTTCAACGCCGTCCCTTCGCGGAGCGTCAAATCCTTGATAGCGTCGCCAGTTGATCACGGAGCCACATATAGAGATACAACCATTCGCTCAATCATTCGCATGTGCTGCAGACGTTCATTCTAACATTCATTCTGTCATCATTTCAGAGATTTACAACTACTCCCTCAATCATTCACATGTCTGGGTATTTTGGGCCCCCAGTGAACCTCCTGTATGTTTTGGAGAACCCTGGAGGAGAATATGGAGACTCCACACAAGGTCCCATGTTGGAATTGGACCAGGGGTGTTGTTGCTGTACGCCATAGGCGTCAAACTCTGGCCCGCGGGCCACATTTAGCCCGCACTGTAATTATGTTTGGCCCGCAAAACCAAACCAAATGACTATCAGAGCTGGCCCGCCGGGATTATCTGCATTATTCTACAAACCCCAGAATTTTCTGCAGGTGTTTTGGCCGGAAAATCCCAACAGGACCCATAAACGCCCTCTCCTCTGTGTACAGCAGTCATAGCGACCTTGTGCTAGTACTGGCACCCTGCTACTTAGGCAGATAAATTTGCATGTGTGCAATATTAAGTTATATATTGTATAGTATTAGCTATGCTTGTTCCATATTTAGTTTTTAAGCAAAACGTGTTTTGGTCATTCTTAGTTATATCTGGAGGAAGATTCTTTTCAATAATTATCAACGTTGACCCACGACTTTGTCCCGGTTTTGAAATTGTGTATTTGAGTTCGACACCCCTGCTATACGGCGTTAGCGCTAACCAGTGCGCCGCCATGTCATCCATCTTCCCCCTGCTTGTGTGGAGTCGGGTCGCCGGAGCATCGAGGCCTAGACCTCCATCTCCCCCGCCACACGGTCCAGCTCTTCTGGGGGACCCCAAGGTGATCGTCGTGGTGAAGAGGGAGTCTCAACTTATCGGTCGATCCCCGTTCCCACCCTCAACTATGGCCGACGGCTGTCGAAAGTAACCGAAAGAAGACCAAGACCACCCAGGCCAACCTGGAGACAGTCAATCTTCCCCGCGGTCTCGTCCCCTGGGAGGCGTCCAGGCGGCGATCTGACCAGATGCCCAAATCACCTCAACTGACGCGATGCAGAGGAGCAGCGGCTCTACTCCGAGCTCCTCCCAGAAGACCCGACCTCTCACCCTATCAGTAAGGGAGAGTCCGGCCACCCTGCGGAAGAAACTCATTTCAGCCGCTTGTATCCGCCATTTCGTTCTTTCGGCCACCACCCACCGCTCGTGACCGTAGGTGAGGGTGGGAACGTAGATCGACCGATAAATTGAGACTCCCTTTTCGCCACGACGGACCGGTACAGAGTAACTTGACAAACTTGAACTCCTCCGATCGGGGCAGGACCTTTTCCCCCGACCCGGAAGGTGCATTCCACCCATTTCCGGTCGAGCACCGTCGTCTCGGAGCCGGAGGTGCCGATCCTCATCTCGCCTGGGAAGCGTTTCGGTTGTAGCCGGAGATCACGAAGCCAACGGAATCACATCATCCGCAAAAAAGCAGAGTTGATCCTGCGGCCACGGAACCGAATCCCCACCGAGTCCAACTCTCACCGGACACGTCCACTGAGAAACAGATATACAAAATTCCCTGTCGTTCGGTGGAACCGTTTCTCCTCCCGCGTCTGACGTTCCCCGGCGCCGGGAGGCGGCGGCGAGGGATTCGCCCGGGTTAATTGAGCTGAACCAATAATAAAAAGGCCGGGGAGCTGTTAGCTTTGCAATTCATTTAATTAAGCGGAGTGCATATTCCGCTTCACACGCCAGTGTAGATGATGTCATGGGTCACGGCGTGGACGGAGCGCGTGTGAACGGAGCGTGTGTTTCGGAGCTTATCGAAATGCCGGGTCCGCTGTTTGTTTTTTGAATTTTTCTCAGGAGCCGAGGTTTAAATCTGCCCGCCGCGTCATTGAACCCCCCCTCCTCCTTCCCCTCCCGGTGCAAATAGAAAGCCGACGCGATTGATGTCCCCCTGAAAAACACGCCGGCTTTATATTTTTCCATCGCGAAGACCTCGGCAACGCCGTAAAACCTAATGAAATCCAAGGTAACGGCTCTGCTGTGAATTGTTCTCCGGGGTTCTTTTCGTCGGGAGTTCATGATTCTACTTTATGTTTGTTATCGGCGTCGGGGTGGGCGGGGCTCCGGGAAATGTCTGTGAAGAGCCCGAATTTTACCCGTAACAGTAAACAAACAAACGAAAAAAGCATGAATTTTCCATAAGAAGCTGTAAAAACAGGGAAACAAAAGGGAAGAATTGGCCCGTTTAATTATTTAAATGGTTAAGTGTGCTTTTAACCCCCCCCCCCCCCCAGGTTTTTTGCCGACTTGAGATTTTTATTTTTATTTTTTTTAGTGCGTCTCTGTGAGCCTGTCGGTTTTGCTGTGCAGCTATTCGTCCGCTGTGACGGGAGCGTACGAAGTAAGAATTTCATTGCATCGCTTGAATCCCCGTATTCTTATAACATACATGACAAAAAAAAAAAAAAACTTGAAAAATAAAAGTCTTGAATCTTGAATTTCAGTCAAAATTTACAGTTCTCCTCCCGAGAAGTGATTCTTGACTTTAATGAAAATATAAAAAAAATATATATTTCTGAGAATTGCAGAGAATAGAAGGTAGATGGATGTCATGAAAGGATAAAGGGGGAAAAAATAGTGGATTGTTTATGTCTCTGTATGACACAAGAATGAGCGCAATGAATGTTTATATATATTATATAATATATAAAAATAATAAGAAGAAAAACAACTTTATTTATTCCTGAGGAAATTGTTGTGTCAGAGTTGCAAGAAAAACATAAAAATAATAAATAAAAGTAGAAAATTGTATAAACAGTCAAAAAAAAAAAAAAATGGGGGGAAAATAAGAAATACAAATAAACTATAAAGTGTCTTAAGTAACAAGTGAAGAACATAAAGTGTCTTAAGGTCTTAAGTACCAAGTGAGAGATAAGGAGTGCATGAAATGACATATTGCACAGTTATGAATATATATACAGATAAATTATTACAATTTAAAGTAATTGGGTGGAATTTTTTTTTTCGTTTTTTTAAGGTTTAAGATTTTGTTTAAGACATATATTTATCAGTTGAAATTGTAATACATGGATCCCCATTTTTGATATTCCCCCACATTGTAGGTGTTGAGATTTAATCCCAAACCATTTTTTTTTTTCATATCAGCTGTAACAGTGCCGAATGTCTGTGTTTTAGCGTTTTAATAACACCACATATGCTCCACCTGGTGTTTGAGGTCGCAGCCGGTCCATCTGGGTTTTTTAAAATATTTTTTCTTATTGCATTTGTGCGTAGCTGCTCCGCTGGCGCCACGATCTGGCGGAAAATAGCCGATAACGTCATTTAAGGAGCCTAATTATCATCTTATTGTGTGTGTGTTTCTGACATTCACACGGTACTCCGGCTGTCTCAGGGTCTAGAGGGGGAATGTAATGATTTAGGTTTGATAAAAATGAGCGCTGTACTTTGGGGTTCATCCCACTTCTCTTTTTGGAGGGTAAATCCCCGCTCTCACGTTCTGCCCCCGACACCACCGCCCTTTAATATTTGTTAATATTTCATGATTGACAGTCATCTGTGCGCAGACGAGCCGGCCCGGACCCCTAAAGGGATATCTGCAGGGCAGCTGCGGTGACATAACCATAAATCCCACCGCATAGAAAACATCTTTGAGGGGATTTTAAAACGATGGGGAAAAAAAAAAAAAAAAAAGAAAAACACAGCATGCACGGCTCCTGTGCCCGGAGTCACGTCTGGGTGGCTGCGCTGCCATCTAGTGGTCGGGGGGAAACGCGCGCCTGTTGCCTGGCTGTAGCTTCACAAAACTAAAATAAAATTGATAAACAGAAAAAAAAAAAAAAATTATAAAATTAAATGTATGCAAGAGATCCCCTTGAGGAAAACTGGAAAATGTAGGTAAAAGCAGAGTTGCCGTAAGATGTGGAGAACGTGATTTCTTCTTGCATCTTGAATTTAATTATTTACACTTTTATTGACCAAAAGGCTGGGGTTTAGTACGCAGGGCTTCTCGGGCTGCGTCGACGCCGCGGACAGAAAGCGGTTCGTCTCACCTCGTTCACCAAAAAGAGCACCTCGTCCGAGATGGATCCTGCAGACTCCCGCGTCTTCGCCGGCGAATCAACAGAATCGTGAAATAACGACCGGTAAACGGGTCCAAGTCGTATTTTCGCACCTTCTTCGTTTGAGGGTCAGCTTTGTTTTTCTTTCTTACGGTTCATTTTTGATCATTCTAGTTTTCACCGCAGGGAATCCATGTGAGAGGAAGGAGGAACCCTCCTCCTGTTACCTCCCGATGTTTTTTTTTTTTCTTTTCTTTTCAACCCTCCTCCTTCTGTTTTTCGGCGCTCTTTCCATCAAACCGCCCAAAAACTGTCAGGTGGAACGACGGACTGTCAAAATGTTACGTCCTGCCGCTCCGACTCAACAGCGAGCCGTCCGTTTCGTCCGAGTTTCCGTTTTTTTGTGGATCCGCGCAACTTTTTTGAGACATTGTATTTTATTAGACGGTGTATCTTTGCTCAGCCAAACATCAGGAGAGTAGACGTAGACTTTATATAAATATATACAACATTTCACCCTCTCATTCATTTGGCATATCTTCTTCTTTTCCTCCCTAAACTTTTTCCTCAGAGGGCCAAATAACTTTCCCTTCTCGGGCCAGTTTGTAACAAAATAGTGCAACGATCGCAGAGGCGTCTAAACGTAAACATTTATTGTTCCCCAGAAAGCAAAACATAACCAAAAATGAACCCTTTCTCAGATCTTGAAAGGAAAAAAAAATCAGAAAATAAATTATTAATGAAATAAATAACACGATTTATGAAACGAATGATAACCAAATAACCCTTTTCTAGTTTTTTTTACAGATAAAAAGACCAAGGAAGATTAACTTTCTCGTAGACACAACAGTTTGCAGCTCTCATATCAAATTCACTGTGAAACCCAGAAAGCAAGCAGGCTATGAAATCCAACTGATACCAAGTTAAATCCACTAACCAGGTTAAACACCCTGCATTCTGAATCTATTTCTCTCTTACCATTATTTATTTCTATTTTTTCTCTTACCAAATCTTTTCGCCATTTTTCCGTGTTACTTGACAGGGGTGCGTCCAGGATTTTTTTTTTTTTTTTTTTTTTGAGGGAGGGGTTTCAGATGAGGCACAGAAGGGTGGATTAGAATGTTACGTTCTAAAAAAAAACGTAACGTGAAAAAAAAAAAATCGTAATGCATCTCCAGTATTGTTGCAAAATCTGGACGCGGGCTGTAATTTGAGGACCACTGCTCTAGACCTCCAATTCCAGCATCCGTCTACCAATATATTCACTCTCCCTTCTCTGCATGACCCAACCTTCTAAGCCTGGATTCTCCAACCTTCTCTTCAAACATCTCTTCAAGAGAACCTCAACATCTTCGTCTCTGCGACCTCCAGGTCTTTTGTCTTTTGGTCGTTGTCGCTGTTTGCAGTCCATAAGGCATGGCTGGTCTCACCACTGTCTTGTCCACCTTTCCTTTCACTCTGGCTGATAGTCTTCTATCTCATTGTCCCCCTGACACTTTTCTCCACCCATTCCAACCTGCTTCTTCACCTTCTTCTCCACACTCTCCTGCGCTCTGGACTGTTGATTTCAAGCGACTGACCTTCATTCCTCTCCTGTCCAGAGCAAACCTCCACCTCTAGATTTTCCTCTCTGCTCTCACTACACATCACAATGTCTTCTGCAAACATCACGGTCCATGTTTCCACCTCCAAAGTACAATATTCAGCTTTTCATTGAGACGTCATATAAAGACATGCAACATTCACTCTTTCATTTGCACATTGTGTAGAGATACACCTCTATAGTTGCAGACCTATCTCACTCTCCATGCATATAAATGTTTATGTGTGTGTGTGTGTGTGTGTGTGTGTGTAGACATACTGCTCAAAAAAATAAAGGGAACACTTGAACAACGCAATGTAACTCCAAGTCAATCACACTTGTGTGAAATCATAGTGTCCACTCAGGAAGCAACACAGATTCAGTTTGACTTGTTTTAAGGACATTACATCAAAGTTGGATCAGCCTGGAGTTTGTTTTTACACTTTAATTTTGAGTGTGATTCCTAATCCAGACCTCCATGGGTTGATACAATTGATTTCCATCGATCATTTTTGTGTGATTTTGTTGTCAGCACATTCAACTGTGTAAAGAGCAAAGTATTTCATAAGAATATTTCATTCATTTAGATCTAGGATGTGTTTTTTAAGTGTTCCCTTTATTTTTTTGAGCAGTGTATATATATATTTCGAGAGAGAGAGAAACAATTTGTCACAAAAATGTTACACAAAGTGATCTTTCTTGCTTTCCCGACACTCTTATTCGTTGATCAATCTCTACTTTTCTTGCTCTGCTAAATTAAAACCCACAAATAGTGAGAACTGATGTTTTTCATAATGTATAAACAAATTTTTTCCCCCAAAATTTTAAATAGTCTGCCAATATGTTGTCCAGAGGTGTTTTTATTTCTGATCCTGACCTCGCAGGAGGTGGACAGCTCTTTATACAGCAATGAAAAAAATAAAATAAATATGTATATGTTTACGTTTTTTTTTTTGATATGTGTTTTAAAAAAATTGAAAAAAATATTTATATATATTATTTCATTTTATTAAATATTTCATTTTTATCATAAGATAATATATTTGTATTATAAGAGTCATTCTAAGCAGGTCAGGGACGGTTTGATCGTTTTAAAAAGAGGAGCGAAGATCCGCTAAATGAATTCTAGCGATAAAGTGTTGCAAAGTGTGCAAGTTTCACTTCGCAAAAACATTGTAGCATTAAGTGTGTCGCCAGAAAGTGAAATTAAACGATAAAACACCAAAAGAAAAACTCACCCAACCTCCTCCGCCAAGTAAATACACTTAATAAAACCAGATTATTGCTTTACATTCTCTTTAATTTTATATATTATTTGTTATTTATACAAAAAAGTACATATTTCACATCACAAAACCGGTGGGGCTGGAACACATTAGTAGCATTGCTATTCATTTCAATTGTGGGAAACTGACTTCGATATACAAGTTTCAAACTCGGTCGCAGAACGTATGAAACCCGTAAGTGGAGGTCCGGCTGGTCGTGGCGGTTCTCGCCAGACTCGCCTCAGACGGTCGTCGTCTGTTTTAGCTTTCGACCGTCCGAACGGGAATAAACGTGGAATCTGCGGTTTCGGTTACAAAACCCCAGCTGCCTCACGGTCGCATCCAAACACGACCGCCGGGGTTTTTTTTAAGCAGAACGGTGGCTTCCGCTGTTGAGTCTGCGTCCAGTGTGAATATTTTTGCGAACGCAGAGCGTGCGGTGAGGCAGCGCACGTGATTCACGGGAGAAGCGCCGGGAAAGAAAGCTAATCAAATTCACAGATGGCCGGCCGATCCGAGGCAAATGTCAAGAGGAGTCACGTGACGGTTGGAGCACCTGTGAAAACACGGCGGCGGGACGAACGCGCGTCCGTCGAGACGATTGGAAAACCCGTCGAGATTGTTTCCGAATCGTCTTCTGTTTTTTTTCTCCCGGTCACATTAAATCAAAACGATTAACCCGTTTTAAAGGAGGCGCGTGTTAACATCGTCCCCGTCTGGCATTAACAAACAAAAAAAAAAAAACAAAAGATTGTTGAAAACGTGTGGCAAAATAAGAAGTGACCTGGCAGGAATCAAATCACGCTGCTGTTACATATGTGTGTTTACGTGTGGCCGCATTTGGGTGTGGAAACCGAACAAAAGTAAATATTTACAACAACCTTCCATGGATATTCCTTTCGAGAAAGGTAACTTAAGACAAAACATAAATTAGCAATTACTTCCT
Source organism: Fistularia commersonii (assembly GCF_037954325.1). NCBI lineage: Eukaryota > Metazoa > Chordata > Actinopteri > Syngnathiformes > Fistulariidae > Fistularia > Fistularia commersonii. The sequence goes on along the minus strand of NC_141319.1, from coordinate 4,465,933 downwards.
GTACTTCTGCTTTCTGATGATTTCTCATTTTCCTTCCTTACGCGACGGCAGCGATAGCCGCTTTCACATCGGAGGTTTCCACATTTTGAAGTTTCATGAAAACTTTTCAGGAAATTAGCTGTTTTGTCATGCATTCGGACACCAAAGGAATTAGAGTCTAAGTTCCCCGAAACGTTTTAGCTCCTACTCCGAGCTCCGAGTCTTTTTACGGGTCCACTGGAACCGCTTGGTGATTGGTGGAACTCATAACTCACATGATCATATTCTGAAGTCCATCTTATTGTTCCCCTTGATTGTTTTCAGCTTCTTTGACATCGTTGGACGTTTTTTGCAGTTCCTAGAACCTTCTAAGGAACCGTTTCTTCTTGCATTTGGGCAGCGGAGGAACCACTTTAGCTTTCATTGGAACTCCTCGGTGCTTGGTGGAGCTAATAAGCCAGACCCATTACCAGAAACATCTCGCCGACTCCGGAGTGCCATTTTTAAAAGCTATTATGGTCACTGGTTAGCGACAAAATGGACAGAAACAGCGAGAAATGGACTTATGAAGAGGTTTGAGCTTTTCTGGCCTACCGCGCCACGGAAGGGTTCCAGGGTTTGGAGTAGACCAAAAACATTTCATCTAAAATAAGTCCAGAGTTATCTTAGGGCGGGGTTGTTCACATGGCGATGGAGCGCAGGGAGAAAATGAAAATAGAATATTATGTGCCTTGAATGGTCGCACTGTTGGGAAATTACAAAAAAAAAAAGAGTTCAACCCATTTGATAGTCCATGGTTGTTATTCCACGGAGAAGATGAGCGCCGCGGCAACTTCGCTCTCCGTGTTTTCATTTTATCATCCTTTTCTTCGCCGTGGTGTTTGTTTGCGTGAATGCAAAACTAAAAGTTTGGCCGGACGGTTCTATTTCCGAAAAAAAAACGACGAGATACGTTTGACGGTTGACGTCCATCAAGCGGCTGAAAAATTCCCGCTAGCGTTTACAAACCGCCGGCTCGCCGAGATGGCGTTATTGACGGGAATGAATTAACAGATGCGCGTGCACGTGGACAGCGAGAGCACGTGCATGTGTGCTTTGAACGCAAATGAACAATCAACATTAAGGATGCTCCGAAGGCATCGGTGAGTGATTTATAAAGGGAAATATTAACATATCAAAGAGCTTTAAATATGATCTCCCGAGGCAATTCAGCGTACGCTTTCGGCATAATTATGTTGATATTCGGTATTATAGGTTAACAGGGACATAAATTAGGACTCCAGCTGCCTCATAGTTGCGCTCATAACATTAGATGAGGCGAAACTACTTTGGTGAGAATGCTCTGATTTAAAGGCGCAGCCATGGCGTCTTATCTGTAGCAACCTTGTAAGTAAAGATCATTTTATTTAACCACGTAAATACCTCGTTTTTCAGTGAGACATTCCAGAATGTAAAAGCAACAAGGTGTCCTCCTGTATCTTTAACAGCTTCAGTGACGCAAGCGTGTCTTAACGTTTTTCGAAGACGGTTGTCGGTCTGTCGGGTTTAGCATCTGAGTCGGCGACAGCGTTTAGCTCCAATCCCATCTCCCCATTGGCTCGTGGCTTAGCATGTGAAGAGCGTTTGCAGCTAGCTTGTAGCTAGCTTGCAACATGAGCAACTCAGATCCATCATGACTTTTTCTTGCTTATTCGTTTTTGTCCGTCCATCCATCCATCTTACGCAGCCTAAGCTAGGTGTACCCAACCGTCCCTCTTGTCTGTAAATCCCCGATCCTGCCGAGTAGGTACAGTCCCTCCAGCGTGTCCTGGATCTCCTCCCTGTGGGACCTGCCAGTAAAAACCGACATCCGGACCACTTGCCTGAGGGACGGCCCTGACACCCTTCGTTGGAAACTCATTCGGGCCACTTGTATCCATCATCTGGTTCTGGAGGGCGGGAGCAGCAGATCAACCTGCAAATCCACTTCTTCTGGGTTCTTTCTTCACCTTGACGGGCCGATGCAGAGTTTCGTTCACTGCTGACGCTGCACCGACCCTCCCCCCGTCGATCTCCCGCTCTATTTTTCCCCTCACTCGTCGACAAGACCTCGGGATACTTGAAGTCCTTGCCTAGGAGCAGAATCTCATCCCGATGTTGACCGATGTTCACCCTAGGCTGCGCAACTGCGCAACTGTGCACACTCGTAGTGCACAAGAAAACCTATCCAGCGCAGTGAGCGCACTGCAAATGTTTTTGATACGTAACATTTTTTCTGGATCATTTTGCTGTGTAACTCAGTGAGTGACAGGTGTCCGGCCAATCATATGATACGATGCAATCACGCTACGCAGCCAATCACGGCATTGACGGTCCTCACGCACGTGCCCTGCTCGTACGGGCTATATAACAATGATAACAGTGTAGCGGAGTTAAGTGACGCTAATGCTAACATGCTAAGCCCTTATCATGGCGAAACGAGCTGGCGGCGAATGCGATCTGTCCGCTCACAAAACCAAAGTAAAAAAGAAATGCGATTCTTTTGCTTTGGAACGGCTGTGGGAGGACGTGCGAATAGAAGAACGAGCGGTGAAACCGGGTGGGATTTTTTTTCTTTTTCGAGTGAAAAAGATTTGTTCTGCTAAACAAGCGGCAAAGCTAAAGTAGTAAGCGAGTTTTCTGATGGGAAAGTATGGGCTAAATGGAAGCTACGAGCCCAGATGTGATACAAGTGTGTAACACGTCTAATGTCGCCCACGGTGATCCTCAGTGTGCTCAGGGAGGTTGTATGTACGTCCAGACGTATGAAAAATTAGCGGGAACATTGTCCCTGACCCTGTGAAGGAGCTCCATCTTCTCCCAGCTGAGGACCACAGCCTCAGATCTGGAGGTGCTGATTCTCATCCTGACCGCTACGGTTTTTAAATACGTAATTACTTATTTAACAGGATTATCCAAATCACAAAGACAGGTTGAAAGTACGATGAGATCCTGATATTCAAGTTTGAGGGTATTTTTTTGGGCCCAGACCATTTTACTTCTTGCTCGAAGTTTTTTCCATTTCTACGTTTTCTCACTTCTCGCATTTTTGCACCGAATACAGAAAAAACCCATGAAATAATTCTTTCTTCACTCAAAGGAAGCAGGGAAAAAAAGAATTGGAAGAAAATCTGAGTTTAGCACTTGGATGCATTCAATTTCAATTCATGACTTTTTAAAAGGACGGAAAAAAAGTTCGAAGTATGTGTCCAAGTGTGCTTGGCCAAAACGCCGAACCCTCAAGTTGCTCCTGATTGGCTAATTTTGCTCTTTGCACGGACGCTCTGCCGCCGTCGGAGTGTGAAAGGGTGATTTTTTTCGCTCGTCCGAAGCGTTTGTGTGTGTGTTTGTGAAGGGATGAAAAAATGACCGGACCTTGAGATGACAGATACTCCGTCCGTTTCCTGTCAGACCTTCACACGTTTCGGAAAAATTAGATAAAATATACTTTATCGATCCACATAGGAGAAATTCTTTTTGTCAATATCACTAGCTATGGGTGTAAATATAAAGAGAGAGACAATTAAAAGATAAGAAAAGACAACCACAATCAAATAGAAAGGACAGAAACAGACAAAAGAATGGGAAAAAGAAAAATGCAAGGTTGTGAATAGACAACCAAAACGACAACAATAAGGTGAAGAATATAAACAGAGTGACAATAGCGATGACAAAAATAAACACAATGTTGATAAAAATGACAGAACCTTTATCTCCAATATTTTGACTTTTCTTAATCTGAGTCAGTTCCAGGTTGTTTTTTTGTTTTTTTTCGCAAACGAAAATGTACTGGTGGTGTTAAGTATTTCCTGGGATCGTGCCGATTCCTCCTCCCGGCTCGAACTCATCCAACAATTTGATCATCCAAATACAATCATTTCAACCTATAGTGATACTTTTTTTTCTGTTTTGCCGCCTGCCGCCCCAATAATTGCTTGCTTTTCCCAATAAAATGCCAGGTAGCTTTTTTTAAAACCGTTTGACGGACGCCAGATTATCTCCTCGGCTCCCGCCGTCGCGCCCGGATCTCGCCACCGTCGTTATTTACCCCGGCATCGGATTGGAGCTCTGCAGGCCCGCCGAGCTGCACGTGAACGTACGGAAGCGTGACAAGTGATTTTATGTGTGCAGCCCAATGGGGAACGGAAATCAGGCGGCGGCGGTTCCGACATATGGGACCTGTGGAAGCTGACAGATTGGAGTCTTAATTAGACTAATAATTTAAAGAGGGAGAGCTGCTCTGGAGGCAAAAAATAATAATCCTGTAGCAGCAGCGGCATCTCAGCGGAAAAAGGGGTGAAGTTGCATTTTATTGATCATCTGATGTAAGGAGACATAAATATACTAAAAACAGTTGAGCACAACCGACTTAATATCCTCAAATCTTTGCAGATTTTACACTGTAGCTCAGTTACGCTGAATAAGGAAATTAATTTAAAAAAAAAAAAAAAAGCAATAATAAACGAAGAGGCATGTTATGTGCAGTTAATAACGTAAAAAAAGTCTATTCTTGAATAAGAAAATGGCTGTTTAAACAGTAAAAAATGTTATGGTAAGAATAGTAATAAGTAAGAATAGTAATAAGAAGAAGAAAAACGAGGGGAGGCAATAATAATAATAGAGATAATAATAATAATAATACATTATTGTTATGGTAATGATAGTAATAAGAAGAAAAAGGAGGGGAGATAATGATAATAATAATGATAATGATAATAATAATAATTATTATTATTATTATCATACATTATTGTTATGGTAATAATAGTAGTAAGAAGTAGAAAAAGGAGGGGTGATAATAATAATGATACTAATAATACATCATTGTTATTATTATTATGGTAATAATAGTTATAAGAAGAAGAAGAGGGAGAGAAATAATAATAACAAAAATAATGTATTATTATTACCATTATTATGGTAATAATAAGGAGAGGAATAAGGAAGGAAAAACTGTATAATAATAATAAGAAGAAGAAGAATGACGGTGATGATGATAATAATAATAGTAATAATAAGAATAATATTGGTCTTAATTACCCATGTATGTGAGGAAGTGAATGGTTTTATGTCCCTGTAAGACATTTGACATTTATGACATTTGAACGAGAGGGTGAATTGTTGTATGTCTCTTCATAACAGGCGAATAGTTGTACGTTTCTTTTTGTGATCGACCAGCAACCGGTCCAGGGTGAACCCCTGCCTCTCGCTGCAGGATAAGTGGTTTATAAAACGATTGAATGAATGAATAATAACATTAATGATAAATCCCCTTCATACCACATAAACTCAGCGGTCCAACATGGTTTCTTCACCATTCAGCATCTTTGATGAAATGATGAGGCGAGGCGGCCGAGTGGGTTGTGTGTGTGTGAGTGTGTGTGTGTGTGTGTGTTGTTTCTCTAAGAAAGTGCACATGGATGCAATTTATTTTCGGATGAGTGAGTAATGTCCCTATCGCGTTCCTGATTACCCCAAATTGTTACCACCCCTTTTTTCTCTCCATCCGTTGTGCGTTCAGTCCTCCGGTCTGCGACGGGTTAACCGCCCGGCGCTCCTTTCAGACGAGGGATTGGGTTTCTGTTTGTGTTTGTTCGCTCGCTCCGAGCCTCCTCTTTAAACACTGGTGTGATTGCCGCGGTGTTTTCTTTTTTTTTTTTTTTTTTTCTCATCTCTTCTTCTTCTTTTAATCCAAACCACTAACCTGGGCCCTCCTGACTCACACAAACTCATTAAACCCGCCTGGTTTTGCAGAGATTCAAACGTTCACGACGACTTTCGTGGGAAAGCTGTACACGCCGTGCCTCTGAACGCCTTTTGAGGAGGGATGGCACGAGAACTTCAAATAGAAACGGCAAATACTGTATTTTCCACGCTATAAGGCGCCCCTTAAAGGTTTTAATCTTCTCAAAAACCAACAGTGCGCCTTATATTCCAGTGCGCCTTATATATCGATCAATATTGAGCCGCAAGAGGTCTTGCAACTACGGAAAGCGGCTGCCGACTCCATTTTGTCCTGTAGAAGAAGCAGCGCGCGGTGTACGCTGGGATATGTGACTGCACGACGCATGCATTTCCGTTTACATTTGTGTGTGCCCGTGTGAGTGCGCGAAGTAGCAGTGGTAAAACGGTAAAGGGCAATTCCGGCCCCCAAAAATGGGACATTTCAAGAGACACGCTTACGACGTAGGGTTCAAACTCAAGGCGATCAGTCGCGCAGTAGAAGACGAGAATAGAGCAGCAGCGAGAGAATTCAACATTAATGAATCAATGGTACCGAAGTGCAGGAAGCGACAAGATGACCTGCGGCTAGTAAAGAAAACTAAACAGAGTTTCCGAGGGAACAAAGCGAGATGGCTACAGTTGGAGGACAAACTGGAACAATGGGTTGTTGAACAGAGAGCAGCAAGTAGAAGCGTCTCTGCAGTCACTATTCCAATGAAGGCAACAGCGCTAGCTAGCCACATGAATGTCAATGAATTTAGAGGCGGTCCTTCGCTTTGAACTGTGACAAATGGAGTTGGAAATACATTGTTTGAATGAAGGCGACGGAATGGCGACTGTACGTACCGGTAAGAGCTACCGGTAAGAGCTACCGGTACGTACGGTACTGTATTGTGAATGCGCTAACTTGTTTTGGGAGTGAACGGAGTTGTCAGAACGTTGGTTTGTATTCTATTAATAAAGCTTGACTGACTTATCTGTTATCTTATCTGTTTTGTTGACATTCCCTTTAGCGCAGCTCCATTTAGCGGATGCATAACGCAACCCCAGCCACTACTGTAGCTTCCATTCTGTGCGCCTTATATATGATTTTTTTAATTTAAATAGGCCATTCATTGAAGGTGCGCCTTATAATACAGTGCGCCTTATAGTGCGCAAAATACGATAATCCAAATCCAAGCCTGAATGTGAGATTTTTCTGAAATCCTACCTAAGTTCATGTCATCTTCCTCCAGCTCTCCAGCCTCAGCATCTTTCTACCCAGATCTCCACCATCCCTCCTCTGTCCATGTCCGAACCCTCTCAATCTGACTTTATCTTCAGAACGTCTTAACACGTCCCTCCGACGGACTCCTTGTTGATCCTCTCCATCCTCCTCTTTCCAAAAAGAGGAACCTCCCCATCTTCACCTCTGTCGTTCCCTCGGTCTCCCACCTCCGTCTTTCCACCTCCCGGTCACTCTTTTATCGCACCCGACAATTTTCTCCAACCGTTCAGACCTGTATCTCTAACGCCGCACCTTGACACAGGTGTGTGTGTGTGTGTGTGCATCCGAATCCAATGCTTTGCGTGCACGTGTGTGTGTGTGTGTGTGTGTCATCCTTTCGGAGGCGGTGGGAAAGCGGCGCTTCTAAAATGCACACCTTTGAATGACCCCTCGCTGGGTCTATAACATTTTCTGTCCCTGTCTGTGTGTGTGTGTGTGTGAGTACACGCTCATCTCAATGGAACGACAATATGTTTCAACATGAAATGGAAAAAGTGATAGTAGCCGCGGCGTGCACGTGTAATCCCCGCCCTTGTTCTGTCAAAGAGGCCAGCCAAGGCCAAAGGAGAGAAATCGTTTCTTCCGCTCCTTTTCAACTTTATCTCCTGAGCGGCGCCGCGCCTTCAATGCAATCCCGATTTCCTTTTCAAGTCCGACGCCTCACCTTTTCCTTCTTCTTCACGGCGGATAGAAAGAGATATTATCTCCCTCCCCACCTCCCTCCTCCGGGGTGGAATACTGACGAGGCGCCGTCCCTCGTTTTTTTCATGCGGTAATCCCCCGTTTCTGCCTCATTTGGAAAACCGGCGCTCTGAAAGACATCCGTCTGCAGACAAAAAGACAGGGGAAAAGAAAAAAAAAAAAAACACGTCGAAACAATAATAATCTCGGCTCTGTCCGGCTGGGTTTTGTGAAATAAACCCGATGTGGAGCGATCTGGTGTTCCCTACGTTGATTTTGGATCGGCAGGAAGCATCAAAAATGGCCGGCGATCAAAAAAAACAACCCTCTGGAAACGACTGACTCGGGAGAGCCGACTTCTTTGTCTTGTTGGCCTCTAAAAGTAAATTTATCGACCAGGTGGTTTGGAAAACTGGGCCGCAGGCAGACGGACGACAGGTTAGCGTCCGGGCTGCAGCGGCAGAGGGGCGGAGCCAGAGTCACCCGGAGGAAGTGGGCGGGGTTTAACCCAAACGGGGTACCTGTCAATCACAGGGCCGCGTATTCATGCATCGGTTCGAGTGAAGAACTGAGATTAGGATTCAGCACGTTTGGATAGTTGTGATAAAACGGCATGTCGTGAAAAGTCATGCATTCATTACATGGTGAAGGTGCAGGAGCCTTAGATGGCATTGGGTTCACATCTAGAGACATTCATCCATTCATCCACATCTATCAAAACATTCACTCCGTCATTCAGTCGTCATTTAGAGACATTCAACTCTTCTCCCTCTCATTCACACCTCATCTAGAGAAATACAACCATTCACTCTCTCATTCAAATGTCATCCAGAGAGATTCCACACAGAAAGGAATCCAACCAAGAGCCGTCTTGCTGGGAGATCAACGTGCTGCACCGCTGAAGATTAATAATCACCTTTTTTTGGGGGCTTGAATGAAGACATCGGGATTTTATTTGGCATGAAATTTCACGGAATTGCACAGTTTCCACTAAAAACGTGTAGCTACAGCGCCCCCTGTTTGTTGTTATGCGTCCTCGCACACTGTTCCTGCACGGTTAACTTACACGGACTGTAGCGCCGCATCCCTTTTGCTCACGGCGTGTTATTTAAAAAGAAAAAAAAAAAAAACACGCAGGTTTGCTTGGACATAAATCCGAATCCAAATGAGTCGCCGGCGTGTCAAAATGAATGCAATTAAAGCCCACCTGAGGGAGGCATCGGCGAGTGTCCGCCGCCGCGCCCGCGTCCCGCCGCGGCGTCGCCGAAAGAAAGAAGAGGAAAAAAGGGAAAAATGAAAGTGGAAGACAGCAAGGCCTTTAATTATTAATTCGACGGGGTTTCTTGGTCCTGCGAGGCCGGAGGAAAACATGTTTGAAAATGCTAATTAAAGAAAGGAGCGCGCTTTAGCTTGGAAGGCATCGGTCTGCCCCGGCAGTTTTAACATTTCACCGCCGCCCGGGCTAATGGTGCTAGAAATGCCTTTGGGGCATAAAACACAGAGGCGGGCGCTAATGAGCGCGCCGGACTTCTCTAACGTGCGGTTTGAGTTAAAGCTGCGAGCGTCTCGTGCGTCTCGTGCGCATCAGGGGGAGCAGCGGCGCCTGCTTTTCATATCTTCTTGCAAGTTATAGCGAGGAAACATGAGTGAAACTCAACTGAGAGGTTCCTTTTTTTCATTCATCTGAACAAACACTTTCACACTGTGGGAACTTTTTGCACGTCCGAGAACCTTTGCAGGATTTACTTTGTTTTATCCCGCAGAGGTCAAGGTGCCGAGAACCATTTAACCATCTTTTCCGAGGCTATTTATGTCATTACATTACATTACATTACATTGCATTTGGCAGACGCTTTTATCCAAAACGACTTACAATAGAGGACATATGGACTGCAAATACACTTGCAAATACAGGATGCACAGGAAATATACAGAACAGTAAGCTGTTTTTTTTTTTGTTTTTTGTTTTTTTTAATGGACAGAGACACACAAACGTACACACACACACACACTGCATAGCCTAACTTGCTGCCAACCTGATCTGGGGCATCAGCGCAGTAAAAAGTCCTGAAAGAGAAACGTTTTTATCTGTCTCCATAAATGTGGCGTAGGTGATTGATAGAACCGACAAGCTACGCCCATAACCGGATACTTCTGGTGGACTGCGGAGCGCCACTTTTAAAAACAGTTGAGGTTCAAGCTCTTCTGGCCTGCTGCACCGCAGAGGAGTTTCCAAGACTTGCAGTGGAACGTCAACATAGTGGCCCAAATAAGTACGCTAACAGCGGGGCTACTTCCATGGGGAAGCAATAATGGGAGAAAATAGCATTTCAACCCATCTGATAGTCAGTGGTTGTATAATCCCGCCATGCAGAACATGAACGCTGTGTTTTGAAGTGTGGCGCGAAAGTCGCAGACACTCTTGTCCCTACCGTGGACCCCGACTGCCTCTGGGAACGCAAAAAGTGAACGGTTCCCTTGTGGGAAGCTACTTCCTTGAGCTAAATTCGACCTGTCCTTTTCTGTCCAAAAGCAGCGTGTGCGTTTGCATGCATCCCCAGGATGTTGCATGTAGAACAGGGGTCTCAAACTCATTTTTGGTCCGGGGGCCACGTGCGACCTAATTTGAAGTCAAGGGGGCCGGACCAGTAAAGTCATTACTTAGAAGCAACGCTAAGTCTAAAATTTTCCTTTGTTTTAGTGTAAAGGAGGTAAGCAGGAATTAAATTAATCTTTTTAATTTTGTCCATTTTTTTCTTTTCTATTGTTTTTGTGTTTCTTTATACTTATAAGAAAAGAAAATATCATTTCAACGATGTCACTAGATGTTTTTTCATCAAAAAATCTTTTTGTTTACAAATTTTGAAGCAAAAAATACATTGAAGAGTTACTTTTTCATTTTTTCCTTGCACATTTTTTTATTTAAACCCACTGTATAAAACCCCAAGATGCATGTGAGAAAAAAAATGCAGGGGCCACACGAACACAGAGATTTGATTTCAGGCACAAAATATTGTTCCGAGGGCCGCGAGTCTGAGACCCCTGATGTAGAACATCATATTGTTTCTGCTGTTTATTGTTCGTAGAAACCCTTGGGTAACACTTTGATCCGAATGGTAACTGAATAAAAAAACACCTCCGACAAGATAAATCAATTTCTTTTTGTCCGGGCATCATCTGACGGCGTACAATTTTAAAATGCATGATGCATCTGCTCTTGTTTAACATGCAGCATAGCAAAGAACATCCGTTTGACTCCCTCGCGGACCGAGGGCTCAGGTGTTTGACCGATCGGTGGGCGATCAGCCTGTTGATCTGCATCCACAACTTCCGATTGGGTCACATCTTCCTCTCTGTTGTTTGTGTTCTGCGCCGCTCGGGTCAAGTTGTCTCTATAATACAAAGGCACAATTGAAATGATGTTTCCACCTCCTACCGTTATGCTACGTCTTGTAGCAAAGGCGCTAATCCTCAAATCAGTCGCTGCAAAATAAGGCCGCGTCATGTAGATGATTATATTTCCTTGTTGAATCCAAAGATGTCCAAGGCCTCTTTGCTGTTCCTTTTATTTTATAAAGTCCCATTTTCCTTTCTACAATGGAGGAGTAGAATTGCTGCCATTTTTCTACCATGTATTTACTGATGCTCTTTCTGCAGTGACCTTTATGGGTTAGCTCGCCTCGGCCATACCACCTTTAAGCGTTCCAAATGTTCTGTGTTGTAGTCCAAGGGGTTTCTGTTTGGCTCTATGATTGAAGATGTGCCTAAATAGTCCAAAGTTGATGATCATGTAACACCTTCCCGGCAGCATCCGGTTCATTTTGACAAATATAGAAGCCTCCTCCCGCTGTGGAGTCCACCATTAGTGTGACCGCGGGTTGAGCTACTCCTCCTGCAGTTCACGTCCCACTGTGTAACTGAAACTCGCTTATTTTTAGAAGTCTACGGTAAAAGCACCTTCGTTCCGATTCCGGTCACCTAAAGAACATGACGGAGCAATACTTTTTCATTCGTTTATTACCGATATCACTTATCCTGCACTCTGGGTCACGTGGACGTTAGAGCCGACCCCCGTCGTCATGGGGCGTGGACCAATCACCAGTCGATATCAGGACAACATGCAGACACAAGCAACCGTTTGCTCGCATATTGACACAATTAAGGGTCTCCAGTTAACCTTCTGCTTGTTTTTGGACGGCAGGAGGACAAACGGACACAGGGACGACATGGAGACTCGCTGTCGGAATCCAACCGCGGACCATCTTGCTGTAAGGTGGAAGTACTAACCACTGTGTCACCGTGCCATCCTGCAAACAAGGTACCCTCGTCTTTGGTCAAACTAGACAGCCGTTCCGAATCTGCTCTCTGGGCACCTGCAGTGCGGGACACAAAACCTGTGGATCCACGTATCTAATATTTCTTGAGTACTGGAAGTCCTCGGCTTTTACGATGTCCTCTAGCCTCGGTGTTTCGTGTTTACATCGCCATCTTCCATGAATAGACAGGAATTAGTTGGCTAGCGGACGAATCGTCAGACGCCGCTGTATGAGCAAGATGGCTTTGTTTACATTGGTTGTACTTTCATTTTTGCTTGTGTTGTGTTTTGGAAACTTGTTTTTCTTCAAAATGGCTCCAAAGCATAAGCCGTACTCTTCTGATGGCAGTACGTCGAAGCCGTCTCCATGGACGTGAAATTAGAGATGATAAAGGGCTCGGAAAAGGGGCGAAAAACTGCCGAACATCCTCCTGTTGTCGGACATAAGTCGCACAACTGTCTCAGAGATTATCGGCGATAAAATTGTATCCTTGAACATGCGAAGAACAGATGCCCCCTCCTTCATATGCCTCTCCAGACTCCACTGTTAGCATAGCTGTGTGACTTCGGCACTATTGCCCAGGACCGCGCGTGAGTTCCGGCTTACGGCAAAAATTGCGTTGCCTCGCGCCGTCGGAACGGAAGTCTGACTTAAGTCTTCAGGCCGGATTCGCCTTCATCCTTTTTCCGCTGAATATCCGCATCCCTATTTAAATCTACCACCACGGCCAAAGACTAACATTCATTTAACTCGAGATTTTCTAAACCTCCATCGCTCATTAGGACCAAATACCCCAGCAGAATTTTTATCCTCTATGCTTTTAATATCCCCGTTTCCACCAATCTCTGGCTCTCTCTTCTGCAAAGTTTATTAACCCCTTTAAGTCTTTTCATCTCACACAGTCTGCTAAAAACCAAACTTATAGTACAGGTCGTACCCTTGACCTCCAGCTATGAATTATGTTTCTTTTAACGATATTGATTAGTTAGATTCTTAATGTCCAGTTATTTCCGTCACGTCACATCACTTGCCACAATTTTTTTACTTTATCTGCCCCCCGGTCTTTTTTAATGCTAAATCACCCGGCAGTTTCTACAGTGAATTATTAGCCTCCCCCCGTTTTTTTTTCTCGCAATAACCCCAAACGCTCTTTCATGGTTTATTGGGCGATTTTAATCGCACGTGTCGGTCCATCCCTGATGACACAGCCCCTGAAGTTAAGATGTGCTAAACAGAACTCCGTAGCTCTAACTTAATTGCATACCATGGATTTAAAGAGGCAATGAACGATGGTGAGGGGAAAAAAGAGGGGGGAGGGGGGGTGATGGGGTTGGGGTTACATATTTCACTGTAGTCGACGATTTAATAAGGAGCTTCATTTTGGCAAAACACCAGAGGCAGAAAAGAAGGGCTATTTGTATTTCTCAAACTCAATTACCAAAGCAACTACAAGCCAAGTGTGAGAATTCTTAAAAGCTACACCGACTCTGCTTGTGTAGCGTCCGATCGCACGCCGATGTGTAATTTTCTCAGGTGACTGAGCCGCCTCTTGAGATACCTAAGTTGTAGTTCTCACCTTGATTTTAGTTTTTTTTTTTCCACAAAGAAACCTGCTTTTGCCAGCGTCCCATCTTGTTTTTAATTACTGCAGCTCGTCTTATGTCACCACTTTCGCCTTCCCGTAAGAAGGCCCCGAGGCTCAGCGGTCCGTCTCTGTATGTTCTCCCCCAGCTATTGTTCTTGCAGGGGTTTCTCCTCTGTACAGTAAGTATCATGTAGTACAGTGATCCCTCGCTATAACACCGTTTACTTTTCACGGTTTCGCTACTTCACGGACTTGCATCGTGCATTGTGATCTGCATTCCGATTGGCTAAAAAGTCACTCCGCTTCTTCTCAACCTGTGCGTCAATAACATTGCAGTTTAATACGTACACGTACGTAAAACAGCTTGCTAAATTTACATTACGTATGTGTAAATTCTCTCGCAATTTCGAGTTTCTCTAAAACCCATAATGTTGACAAAACGCTCTGGACCGACAAAAGCGCCTGCGGCAGGGCCCAAAAGGCAGCGGAAGATGCTATCTATCGCAGATAAAGTTAAACTTCTGGACATGCTAAGGGAAGGTAAAAGCTATGCGGCTGTAGGTCGGCATTACGGAATGAATGAATCTTCCGTTCGTTCCATAAAGAAGGAAGAAAAAAAACATAAGGACGACAGCAGCGATGTATAATAGAGTATTTAATTGTATGATAATTGTAAAAAAAAAAATAAAGGTTTCTACTTCATGGATTTTGCCTATCACGGGTTCTTTCCGGAACGTAACCCCTGTGAAAAACAAGGGTATACTGTATAGAAATCGATGGCTCCAAAGTGTCCACAGCCGCTGATGAGGGAGTGATTGGTTGTACGTCTTTGGGTATGACCCCGTCATTGACAGACATCATTGGTCAAAGGTGAATCCCGCTTCTCACCCACGACAACTGGCAACTTTGGATTTTTTTTTTTTTTTGTTTGTCGTATAAAAGTACAGCAGGATGTTTTTGCGGTACCCTACCTTTTTTCGAGAAGAGGCAATTTCTCCGTACATGTCAGAAACCAGGTATCATTGAAGTCTGTTCCTAGAACCGTTTTAGCTCAGACTTCGAGGCAGGGCCTTTGTTACCGTTCCATTGAAACTCATGTAACGTCGGAGCTTGGTGGTTGGTAGTGGTCATTTCCGGGTACTTCATGAGGACTACGGAGTGCCAGTTTGTGTAGCGGTCACTGATAGGCTGCATTCTTGCAACAAAATGGAAAGAACCAGCAAGAAATGGTGCGACGAAGAGGTCCGAGTTCTTCTGGCCTATTACGCCAGCGAGGGGTTCCAGGGCTCGCGGACGATTATAAACATTTTGGCAACAAATGGAGAACAGCAAGCTAACCGCAAGGCTTTTCAAAGCAGTTAAAAAATCCCTATCTGATAGTCCATAATTAGTAATAGTCCAGACGGAACATGAACACTGCGGCAACTTTGCAGTCCACGTTGTCTTTGTCGTCTTCCTCTTCTTTGTGGTAGTTTGGTTCCCCGGAGGAGGAACTAGTTCTAGGTCCTAGAACGAAATTTCAGCTGGAGAGTTCTTCTGTCCAAAAGTTCGTATTTTGAGAACTCCGCTGATACTTTGGGCGGGTTGACTTTGAAGGTTGAGTTCCCTTCTCCTGAACGGAAATAGATTCCCCGCCCGAGGGAGCTAACCAACGCTATCCATTCAAAGCTTCTTGAAATCAGCGTTTCTATTGCGGACGCCGTATGTGCTCCTTTTTATTTATATTTTCCGCCAATGTTGGAAATGCTAAGTGCCCCAGGAGGGGTGGATTACCGTCAAATTCATGGCTGCTCACTGGAAATCAAATGTTTACTTTACGGTGGAGCCGCAAATGACGTGGAATTGCAAGATGCATTGTCTTCCCGCGTCCTCAATACAGTATTAACCCCCGACTAGCCGTTGATATATTCTGTAAAATAACCTGCTGGTGTCTGGAATTTTAATTAGACCTTTAGGGAATTTTAATACAACAGCAGCCGTTGTGGTTCTTCTTACAGTAGCTGTCGAGGTTTTTCATTAAAAATGTCGCTCATGAAGTCAGACAATCAGCCAAAGTTGTTGGGCTCCATCCTCGGGGGGGAAAACGGCGAGCGCGTCGGCCGCCGCAGTCGCTCGTCAAATAGCGGTTGATCCGATCCAGCTGGACAAAACCTGTCGGGCCGATGGACCGACACCTCCGTCCCTCGGGGCCACGCCGACGGCATTTATAACCAATAAACTCAATTACTGGAAAATAATAACCCCCCTCCACCTAGTTTTTTTTTTTTTTTTTTCACAAATGCCTGGTCAAATTATAAACTGTAATATAAACAATCCCCATGACGACAGAACAACGGCTAATAAATGACAGTCATTAAGTATTAATTTCCAAGCTTGTATCGTTCCTTGACATTTGCCTCCAGCAAATAAGGCGCGGTGAACAAACAGAAACAAATTACTGGCTGCGTATGAATATTCCCCCGTTCCCTTTGTGTGACGCGCAGGCATGGAAACAATGCAGTCTTTTTTATGTTCTGTGAATGAATCTATTTCCATAGGTGGTTGTTTCATCACTTCTCTTGTGTGTGTGTGTGTGTTTTTTTTTTTTTTTGTAGTATGTTTTATGTTTTTATATTTGTATGAGTGAGTGTGTATATATATGTATACAGCTCAAAAAAATAAAGGGAACACTTAAACAACACAATGTAACACCAAGTCAATTACACGTCTGTGAAATCAAACTGTCCACTTAGGAAACAACATTGATTAATTTTGACTTGTTTTCAGACATGACGTCAATGTTGGATCGGCCTGGAGTGTGTTTTTACACTTTTATTTTGTGTACATCCCAAATCCAGACCTCCATGGGTTCATACATTTGATTTCCACCAATCCTTTTTGTGTGATTTTGTTCAACTATGCAAAGAACAACGTATTTAATAAGAATATTTCATTCATTCACATCTCATCTGAGATGTGTTATTTTAGTGTTCCCTTGAGCAGTGTATATTTTTACAAATATATATTTACTTTTATCTATATATACACATGCATACACACAATTTTACATGCATATATATGTATAGATATACATTTATATCTATATATATATGTATTCATGTATAATTATACATATAATAATAAGATATATGTATATATAAATATATACACAGACCCACACACACATACACAGTTATATGTATATATATATACATACAAACATATGCATATATATATACATGCACACACGCGTCTACATACATGCACAAATATATGTGTGGCTGGATTTCAAGACTGAAATCCTGGAATTACTGACAGTGGTATTAAGATTTTCAGGCTTGAATATATATATACACACAGGACTGTCTCAGAAAATTAGAATAGTGTGATTATCTTTAGTGTTCTTTATCTTCTGTGATGCAATTAAAAAAAAAAAAACTTTTTCATGTAATTCTAATATTCTGCGATAGGATTTTTGAGTTTTCTTAAGATATAAACCATAATCAGCAATATTAAAATAATAAAAGGCTTGCAATATTTCAGTTGAATTGTAATGAATCCAGAAAAGTATGACATTGTTGTTTTTGTAATTGCATTACAGAAGATAAAGAACTTTATCACAATATTCAAATTTTCTGAGATAGTCCTGTATATATAATGTGTGTCTGCATATATGCCTGTTTTGTTTTTTTGTATGGTTATATACATATATACGTCTGTGTGTCTGTTTGTATATACAGATATTTTTATTGTTCATTCAAACAATAGAAATGAAATACTATTCTAAATTAAATGGCGAGTTTAACTACGGGTTATTTAAGTCAACCTGTCCATGGTTTTTAATCTCTTCCTCCAAGACATGATAAAACACCCAGGAAACTGAGCCCGGTGTAGATCCTCCTTTTTTTCCTTTTTTTTTTATACTTCATTCCCGGTCCTCTTCATTAGACGTCCCCTTCGGTCTGATAAAAACACGAGTGTCTCGTATCTCATACTGCATTCCGTCGCCATCCAGCCCGAGATAGCGATCGGAGGACGGGAGAGCGATATCGCCTGGGTCGTGGCAGGTCGTCACGGCGACGGGCCGCCTCGACCCGCGGGGACAAACGCGGCCCACGTGCTGCACGAGGCGGGGGATTCTTCTCCGGAAAAATGCGGCGCACGTAGGCCAGGGAGTTGAAAGCAAGGCCCATCGGCGCAGATATCTCATAACCGGGAGATAACTCACAGCGGACGTGACGAAGATTAATGCAGATCAGACTCCGAGATTGTTTTATTGATCTCCACCCGATCCGATAAGATCGCTTATTCAAAGCGTCTTATTTAAACACCCAAACTTACCAACGCAGGAATCCTCACTCAGCACGAGCTGTTTTTTAAAACCCAGTCTTTTTTTTATTTATTTTTATTGTTTGCTTTACATAGCCCATAATTATCATTTCATATAGTTTGGAAATGTTTCCCTCCCGGAAAGCAACGTTAATGAGACGGCCAGACCCAAAAGGCGGAGTCTTCGGCTACATCTTTGCGTCTTGTGAAAGCATTATTCTTTAATTCATCATCTAAACCTCTGACCCTGCGCTCAGGGTTGCTGCAGGTGCCGGAGCTTTTCCCGACTGGGCGAGAGGCGGGTTCATCGTGGGACGGTCGGCATCCGACCACGGTGCCATTCGCACACTTAGAGCAGTGGCACCCAACCTTTTATTGCACCAGAGACCGGTTTTATGCATGAAAATGTTCCCGCGCTGGGGTGTCAAACTCATTTTGGTCCAAGGGCCACATACGGCCTAATTTGATGTAAAGGGGGCCGGACCACTGAAATCTTTTTTTTTTTTTTTTTTTTTTTTTTTTTTACTGTTCAAACAATTTCCTGCTATTATTCATTATTGTTTTGTTTTACTTCAAACTCTGGCACAAAAATTTCCTTTGGGATATATAAAGTTGTTCTTATTCTTATTCTTAAGTCCACATTTTTCTTTGTTTTAGTGTAGAGGAGGTAAACAGGTAAATTATAAATATCTTTATATGTCATGAACTGTTCCTCTAAAAAAAAAACATGATGATTTGATGTTAAAAATGAATATTAAAAAATAATTGATGAAATGATACCCTAAAGATATTGTAAATAAATAAATATAAATATTAAAAGAGAAAGTCTTGACACTGGGAAAATTTGCGCTTAATATTTATTAGAAAATGGATTGGTAGCATATATAAGAGGAAGATATAATGTTTACATGGCTATTCTGGTTGTTAAATCAATACTTTCAATTTTTAATTTTAATTTTTACAATTTTAAAGTTTAAAAAACTTTTTTTTTTTTCGCTATTGTTTTTGTGTTTTTTATAGAAATAAAACAAGAAAAATCACCGGACGTTTTTTCACCAAAAAAATCATTTTCTCTTCAAATTTTGAAGTGAAAAATACATGGTGAAGTTACTTTTTCATTTTTTTTTTCTTTGCACATTTTTTAAACGCACTGTATAAAACCCCCAGATGCATGTGAGAAAAAATACGCGGGCCGCACAAACACAAAGATTTGATGTCAGGCAAGGGGGCCACAAAATAATGTTCCAGGGGCCACAATTGGACCCCTGGGTCAGAGGGAGGGGGGGTCTAATAATAAAAACTTTTGTTAGTTCACAGTATTGAATATGACAACACTTTATACTAGGCAATTACACTATAATGTGCGGCAGTAAGGCGAAGGCGGAAACAGAGTACATAAAATGGTAATTGGTGCCAAAAAAGTATTTTCATTGCAGAATGGCACCAAAATGATTGGATGACTCGTACCAGTTCGGGAACAACGGATGACATGCAACCGTTCACTCTCTCATTCGTGCACGTTCCCATCCGTCTACGTCAACCTCTTGACAGTTAATTTCCCTTTATGCGATGGCTTGTTACGTAAATGAAAGAGTTGATCGTCAGAAACTAAGTCTCGGGGGGTTGTTATGCTAACGGGGCTGTCGTTCGTTGGGGACAAAGGAGCAACTTTTGGGGATTTACCTGGATTGGAATATGAAAAGCAGTGAAACCTTTTGGATCACATGAAAAGGTTAGCGGGGGCTGGTTCTGGTGGTGGGTCTTTCCTGGTTTCTTTGGAGGGTGCAGAAGGTCCCCGTCCGTCTTGGTATGGATCCCAATATGGAGTTGTACGTTTGCAAAAGGTTGTGTCTCCTTCTATTTAGGCATGGGTTTTCTGTGTATTTTCTGCTGCACTGGACAATAGATGCTTCTCCAGCTTTGTGGAAGTAAAGTCGCTCCACAAGAAGGGGGTGTCCAATGCGTCTGAGAACCGTGTAGCTCATTCACATGTCATATTGACCGTTCAGCCTCTCATTCATACGTTTTAAAGGGACACTCACCCTTTCCTCAACGTATCTGGGCAATTTCTGTTCTCCAGAGATCCTCCTGCATGCTTCTGGGCTGTGGGAGGTGGAGACGCTAACCGCTGCGCCACCCTGTCACTTATAGTCCTCTATTTTATTTATGTAGCTATTTTCAATGTAGCATTAGCATTAGCAGCCACCCGGGCCCCCAGAGGCACATCAACTCTGATCCTGTCAATACTTTGAATGTGGGCATTAAATCTCTATATTATTACAGCTTATTTTATATTCTATTATATTTTTATCTTCTATTCAAATGTCTACGATTCCCCGAATGATGTGACTAAAACTGTTATTATTAGTATTATTAAATTTTCCCAATATTTATCACGTCACTCAGAACCTGAGGATCATCCAGTTTGCCAATCAAACTCATGGATCCCAACGTGCTCTCCGCCTCTAACAGCCAATTAAATCCTGCCTCCAGTCGGGTTCATAAGCAGTAAAAGTGAAGCACCGTCCCCGTCTTCCCTTCCCTCCCTCCTTCCTCCCTCTCTCTCGCTGTTACGTCTCTCCGGGGAGCTCGACGTGAAGATGAAAAATGCTCACAAGCAAGGTGTTGTTATTGACGCCGCTGACATTTGTTGTTATACTCATCAAGTCCCGAGCTCTTCTTCCTCTGCCTTTATCCTATTTATTCCCACTGACTTCATCTGCCGGAGTCTGTTCTTTCTTATTTTTGGGCCGCCGACAGGGAGCGTTGAGCCCAAAACCCCCCTGAGGTAAATACAAGCGTATTCAGGGTGTAATCTCTGTGTGACGTTTACCTCAAACCACGCGTTGCATAATAATGACTGTATATGTGTTCAGTATCATCATTTTTATCTATTATGCATAGATTACAGATAAATAATACAGACAAAACAAAAATTTACATTATTATACATCATTAGAATGTAAATAGTCACTGCAGCTTGTTATTCTTCGCCACTGTTATTGAAGGACAGAGAATTTGTTTACGTGGTACTTTGATTTACAGTTGACCAGTCCAGGTTAAACCCCACCCCTTGCTCAACAAGCCCTGTGATTGGCTACGATGCTCCTGGGATGAATGAATGGAAAATGTGTCATTTTACGATTAGATTTTTAGGAGTTTATTTTATTGTGTTTTTTTTTACTGGAAATTTCAACCATGTTTGTGTAAGAAATTAACAAACTTTGAATTAAATAGATGTGTAACATACAAATATTATTATTATTATTATATAATAACAATATTTCTATGATATTGTATTTATAATATTAATTAAGGTTGAAATCCTCTGACCCCTCGTCCGAGCAACCTTTCCAGTCGAGTTTACTTGTGAACGGAAGAAGCCTCTCGGATGACGGGTAAAACGTCTTCAAGTGAAGAAATTCAAGTCCAGTTGCCAAGACAACAAGATTTCGACAACAATTCACCATGACCTGGATAACTGAGAACCTCCACAGACATTATTAATTAAGATATATATCGATGATATGATATAAATGATGACATTCTCATTGCTGGTGGAATCATTTATTTCACTTTCGGGTGGCAAACTCTTCACCGCGGTTAGTTTCAGGTGGCTAATGATGACCCGGTTTGCGGAAATCAAAAAAAAAAAACAGAAATAAACGCAGCGTCAGCTTCGACGTGGAACAACTCCTGCTGTCACGTCTTCCCGAACTCGCTAAATCATCATTGCATTGTTTTTACAACACGGGCTCCGCTCACACACCTCCATAGCATGTATACAAACGGGGTTGTTTATTTATGACCCGCAGTCGTCACACCTGTGAAGAAAAAGGGCCAGTTGTATTAATTAGCTGCACAACGCCGTTCAAAAGGATCCACGAGGGATGACGACGGTTCTTCAGCCGCTCTCGACCTCCCCGCCGTGTCCTCCCACGGCGCCGGTGATAAATGATGTCGGCCATATCGGGGGCGGAATGGGGGGCTTATCAGACACGGACGCTGCGGCCAAACAAAGCCGGGGTTAGGAGCTCGCCGTTTAACTGATGGAGCGGGAGCCGTGCCGAGGGAGAGGCCCCGAGAGCCGGCGTGAATGCGAATGAGTCGACGCCGCGGTTCGAGACGAGCCCGGAGCGATCGCGAAAAACCGTTTAGCGGCTGCTAACGTTGTGTCGCAAATACCCCGTTTCTTGTGTGCAGTCTACCCTTGTTTTTCGAGGGGGTTACGTTCCAAAAAGAACCCGTGCTAGGCTAAATCCGTCGAGGAGAAACCTTTATTTTTTTTACAATTATTTTTACAATTATTATACAGGTAAAAACCTTTCTCTTTCAGGACAATATACTGCGTCGATGCTTGAGATGCCCCAAATCAGGTTAGGCACCAAGTTAGGCTATGCAGTGTGTGTGTGTGTGTGTGTGTGTGTATACATTTGTGTACGTCTTTGTCAAAAAAAAACAAAACAAAAAAAAAAACAGCTTACTGTTCTATATATTTCCTTTGCATCTTGTATTTGCAAGTGTTATTTGCAGTGCTTATGTCCTCTATTGTAAGTCGCTTTGGATAAAAGCGTCTGCCTAATGTAATGTAATGTAATGTATACAATTAAATACTCTATTGTACATTGAAAAGAAAGAACAAACCATTTTACAGGCTTGATTATTTGTTTCACAAATAAAAGTACTGTACTTTAGAAACGTTTTTTTTCAACAAATAATTTCTGTACTGTACTGTCAAATAATGATTTTAATCATCAATGTGAGCAGAAGGCTTCAAATTGCGGAGATTAGCACCGCCCGCCGCGACCCGAGTAATTGGATTAAACGGGAGAAAATTAGAAATAATTATAAAAAACACATACCGTGGTCTTGGTTGCGGACAGTTGCAACCCTTTTTGCATCCTTATTAAAACTTATTGCTGCTGTCGTCCTTATGTTTTTTTCTTCCTTCTTTATGGAACGAACGGAAGATTCATTCAGTCCGTAATGCCGACCTACAGCCGCATAGCTTTTACCTTCCCTTAGCATGTCCAGAAGTTTAACTTTATCAGCGATAGATAGCATCTTCCTGCCGCAGGCGCTTTCGTCGGTCCAGAGCGTTTTGTCAACATTACGGGTTTTAGAGAAACTCGAAATTGCAAGAGAATTTACACGTACGTCATGTAAATTTGGCAAGCTGTTTTACGTACGTGTACATATTAAACTGCAACGTTATTGACGCACAGGTAGAGAAGAAGCGGAGCGACTTTTCAGCCAATCAGAATGCAGAACACAATGCACGATGCTAATCCGTGAAGTAGCGAAACCGTGAAAAGTAAACCGCGTTATAGCGAGGGATCACTGTACTTAAGCAAGATGAATGCACGTAAAGTATGTAAAAACAATATAATCCTGTACGGATTAAAATGTGATTTTAATCTGTAGAGGTAAAAAAGATTATTCAGATGTTTTTTTTTTTTTTTATTTGATATGAATTTTAGATACATTTTCTGGGTAAACATGGGTGCAACTGAATAAATTCAGGAATTGGAAAGATCTTCATCTAATTTCAAGACTTAAATCGCACATCCTACAAACGATCTTTCACGTGTGACTGTTTTACACCGATAACGTTTGAAAGATCAGTGTGAGAAGCAGCGGATCGATCGGAATACGAGGGGAAAGTGGACCCTGCGAAGGGCGTGGGTTTTTTTAACGGCCACCGGAGGGGGTTATAGAGGCGAAGCGTAGAGTTTAAAAAAAAAAAAAAAAAAAAAAAAAAATTCGGACTCAAAGCCCCGCCTCTAAAATGACAGCTGTCCTCCAAAATTTCGGATATATATCAAGAAGATTATAATCCAAGAAGAAAATAGATTAAACCGTAGAACCAGGACTTATGTACGGCCCACGAACCGAGTTTTCCATCAAATTTCGAATCGACCCGCGAACAAGTTTCGGTGCACGAACACATTAACAAATAACCTCATGGGCTCTTCTTGTTGTGGCGTTTTAGTGTAGCGGCAGTTGTACTTCCTGCCCTGGGCTGTTTACTCTGTCCATGTTGTTTTTTTTACTGTTATTCTGCTTTTTTGTGCTTTTTTCAGTAAGTTAGCCCTCATTATGGCACCCAAAAAGTGCTAGTGAGAGTGGCGTTCAGAAGACGTTCAGTCTATCTGAAGACAGAAAAGAAAACTATTGTTATCATTATTATTGTTATCATTTTGGATAAATGAAAGACAGCTTTCTGGAGGTAGCGTTAGTCTTTACTCTTGCATGCCGATTTAGTGAAGGAAACGCCGAGTACAAGTGAGGGCAAGAATAGAAAGAACACCGCAAAAGTACGGTATGTTTTTCGGGGGCTGAAGAACGGATCAACGGGATTTACATTGATTCGGTTCGCCAACATTTTGGTTTTGCGAGTCAAAGAACAAATTAAATTCATAAGCCAAGGTTTTACCGTATATGGGGAACTGTGACGCAGTGTTTAGCACATTTAGCCCGGCAGCGAGAAGGTTCCAGGTTGGAATATGACAGTGAGCCTCTTTGCGTGGAGACTCTGTGTTTTCCTCTTGTCTGCATGGGTGTCCTCCAGAATTCATTGTTTTGTTTTATTTTGCCAATTTTCGCAGTTTTGGCGTCCCTCTTATTGCAAAGGTGGGCGGTTCAATCCCACCTCTTCCTGTCCGCGGGCAGGACGTCGAAGGCCATGTTGCTCCCGACGACTTGGTTAGCGCTTTATCTGTGCGTGTGGATGGGTGAAGGTACCGAGTCAATAGCACTTTGAAACCCCATGTTGTGAAAGTGCTTAGAAGTGGAGACCATTTCAGCTGAAATCAGGGATCAGGTGGTTGTGTGTCTATTGACTAAGGTTGTTTTTTTCTTATTATTGTTCTGATTATCATTATCTATTATCATTGTTGATGTAAAATGTTATCTTTAGCGGCTACCGGCAGCGGATCCAATGCCACCGGGCTTTCTTTTTAAACATTGCAAACAACAGTGTTGTGACCGGTTTCGGTCGTGGACTGATAAAAATGTGGAGGTGAGCGGGAAACCAGACAATCTGAGTGCCTCCCGTGTCCTTCCTGTTTTTTATTTCTTCCTCAACTACTCAGTCAGGTTGCACGGAAAAGCTTTGAGAGGCAAAAAAGAAACCACTACAATGGAAAGTGTAGTGTCTGGTTAATTTTTTATTTGACCAGATGTATTTGAAGAGACTGGGGCGGCAAAGGTTGTTCCATTTTATTGTATTTTTCATTTTGGGAATAAATACAAAACAACTCCAGGCTAATAACCTTCTTTTGATTGTTTTGCGAAGAAAAATTTGCTTAAAAAAAAAAAGAATAGTAGTCCAACAGCTGTTTGGTGAGTCGGGATTGTGGTGTTTGAAAAAAGTAAATTCTCCAGAAAGTCTGCCGGGTTGCACAACCTGTTGTTTTAACTCATCATAAGCAAGCATACTTGTCCACTTACACCTGAAGGACAAGGGGGGGCCACTCCTTTGGCAACAGAGATGTCAAGCATTCTGGCCACAGGGTTAGCGTTAGCCATCAAATTGGAGAAACTGTCTGAAATCGAGACAACCAAATCCAAACCAGGGCCTGGTGACTACAGGACATCTTCAGTTTTTATGCAAAATCTACGCTTTAGCCTTACACTTACCTGTTCTGGTAAGTGTAAGGCTACCTGAGGCTCACGTGAGTCCCCAAAAATTCGTACCTTTGTACAACATCGCGACACAACCTCAGCCCAGTCGCTGCGAAACAACTCTCTTATTAGCATAAGCAACCATCTCATCCTGGACCAAAGTCCAACGCCCGACCCCGGCAAACAAGAAACTCCGCGCAGTCTGTCCGATAAAGAAGAGAGGAGGCGCATCTCTAAAAAATCCAGCTGCCGTGACAGGCGCCACCAAGGATCCAGATCCAAGCGACCCAAGTTACAGTTCCGGATACGTCCACTGCACCCGACGAAGAATTCTGTACTGCAGTTTGGGACGACATTTGCGGTGCACTCCTGATCGATGCTCCGCCGGCGCCAAGTCCTCCAAGCACCGTCACGCAACAACGGTTTTCGAGTCCATCGCTGGAGTTCAGCGGGTGGATTTTAACGTCTGCCTGATTTCCGTGCGCGGATTAAAGGTTCTGATTCGACTTCAAATCTGCGTCCAATCACCTCCGCTCACCGCTAGCTATCCGAGCATACAAGTTACCAGATGGCGCGCGTGTGAGTCTGTTTGTTACCACTTTGTTACCAAATACAGAAAATCCTGTTTCCTAGCCTGGAGTCATGGATTAAAAGTGCACGGAGGAGGGAGGGGACGCACCCCCTTGAGCAAGGCACTTCATCTGTGACTTACTGGCACCATTGACCGAAACCTAATGGGCTGTCAGTCAACAAACATCTGTGCTGAAGTACCCGTTTCCCCCCCCGGGGTGTGCGCACGTGTCACGGCGGCAACAATCAGCCTTGCTTTCCAGCAATCAGGCGCAGTGGTTAGTTTGTTTTGTTTTTTTTCTCGGAAATCACCGTGTGTTTTCTGAAGCGGAGAAAGAGAGAGGGGAACGGGCGCAATCAAAGCGGTCGGACATCCGCGCTGTTTAGCAAAACCTGTTGTAGAAAATATATATATTTTTTTTTTTTTTCCCCTCCGAGCCTGAGTTACACGCCGTCTGTTTCTGGGTAAACTACAAATGGTGAGTCAACATCCTGGCTTGATTGTTGTATCGTGGCGCTTCAGGAGACGGCCGAGGTGAACTCAGAGAGCGCCGGAGTTTTATACTTTCTTTTATTCATTCCCAAGTTTCTGGCTTCGCCTTCAAAGACTCCATTAAAACAGCTCTTTCCATTTATTTTTATTACCCTCATTCCTGAGGCCAGACAAACGTGATTCCCGTTTGAACGAATGAGTGAATGATCGGACGTCTCTATCTGACATGCATGATAAGCGGCATCGGTCACAAATGAGTGAACAGCATCATCGGAGTTTTGTTCATTTTGTTCCTGTTTAATTCACTTGCCAAAGGCTTAAATAATAATAAATGATACATTATAAAGAAAAAATAATAGTCAATAAATAAATAAAATAATAAATGATAAATAATAATAAATAAAATAATACTACTCCTAATAATAATAACAACAACAACAACAACAATAATAATAATAATAATAATAATAATAATAACAACGACAACAATAACAATAATAATAATAACAACAACAACAATAATAATAATAATAATAATGATAATAATATTAATAATAACAACAACAACAACAACAATAATAATGATAATAATATTAATAATAACAGCAACAACAACAATAACAATAATAATGATAATAATAACAATAGTTTAAATAATTAAGAAATTATTATAATAATATTTTGCTTGCATTTGGGTGTCATGCAACACCATCTTTATCCTTCGCTGCTCCATCAGGAGGATCTGGTTGGTGTCAGGAGAGGTTCTACCTCAGAACCGGGTTCTGCGTTCGTTCCTTCCAGCGCGGGATTTATTCCATCAGCGCTGTTTCACTCCCCAAAACGTCCTCAGCAGTGACGGAAAAACTAACATCTCTGCAGCCCGCGGCTAAAGAGACTCCCGCAGTCGCGGCGGGTTATGAAAAGGCTAAGCTAAGTGGTCAGCTGCTGGGTGAGGGCGCGTGCGCCGCGGCGTGCACGCGAGATCAAAGAAGACGGTGATGAAACGATTCTGCTCTGTTGGTAAGCGGCGCGTTGGGAAAACAGCCCGCGGGGCCCTCGACATCTCGAACCCTTGAGCTCGGAGGAGGGCGGGGAGGGGGTCCTTCATCCGGTGCGTGTAATTACATGTGTGATTTTCACCGTTTCGCTGACAACACCAGAAGCCAAGTCGCTTTAACACGGGGGCGAACACTGCTTGTTTACGTCCTTCGCTCTGACGCGCCGACCCGAGGTCCGTTCTCGCGGCCGGCGTCATCCAACGTTGCCTCGCGTTTTAGAAATCGCGGCATCGGCAGCTCCAAATTGCCGAATCGCCAGAGTTCGGAAGAGCCGACTCTTGATATCCAGCGCATTACCTGTTTTAGGATCCTCGGACGGGATGTCTTTTTCGCGTCGGAAGTGCAGATTAGCGGGAATAAAACGACGACAAAACACTGCACCTAAACGGCTGGTGATATAGGGATTGAAGCGTTTACTCGTAATTCATCGCAGGAGACAAGGCGCTCTTAAATCAGTACCTCCATGATGAAGGTTGATGAGATATTTTATAAGGAGCGAGTTCCTGTCTGCCGTTTTTTTCGCACAGGCCGGGGAGAAAAAAAATCTTTCGCCGAGTGTGAGGCGAGAGCGGTATCGATCGATATACATTGTCTCGTTAATTTTGCTGGTGGTGTGGATTCCCCGTGATCGATGCCCAGCGACTGCATCTTTATTCTTCTGTGTAACCTATTACCGACGGTGAAATGCGAGGCCCGCGTCGCAATTAGAGCTCAGGAGCGGGCAAGGCCAATCAATAGCATGGATGTATGATCTGTTCTGCAGGAAGCAATAAGTAGTCAAACGTCCAGGGTGTTTTCTTCCAAGGCTAAAGGCTAATATGGGCGAGTGACTCCGCCTTAGTCAGTGGCGTCCTTGGGCTCCCCAAAGCCCGGTTTTAATCGGAAAACGGCCGTGACGGTTTTCAATGGGGCTCCGGGGATGCAAGGTCATTTCCATTTGCCGCCGTCGCCGTAATGACCCGCTGACTTGTTTGCCTTTGGCTGATGCGTCGTTTTAATGGGTTCCCAAAGTCCCGGAGTAAACATGAGTGGGGACAATGGCGCCGGCGCCGGGGAGGTCGGCGATTCGGAATCTTAAAAAATCAACCGGGAGACCAATATCTATTTTACTTTTTTAACTCTCCAAAACTGTCTGCTTCGTAAGTCATACATCCTGGGTTCTCCTCGGGGTGGATATCGATGGCGCTCCCTCAGCATCTATTCATTAGTCGTTGCCGTTAGTTACACCGGCCTTTGTGAGGCAGTCACGTGGCGTCCGCAAACCAGAGCCAGGCGACACTGTCAGGGTCTCACACCTGGGTTCAATTCGTAATCGGCCGGAGGATTGTGGTTGCCCAACAACCCTGACCACTGTGGATTCCCACGACCCATGTCACGACCGGACCTAGCCGTGGTTCCTGGACTTCCCCTTTGCCATGTTTATCCCCATGACGCCTGTCAGGACCGGGACCCCCTGGTGGACCACCGGACCCTGAGTGTAGACCGGGACCCCCTGGTGTACTACCGGACCCCGACCCTGCGAGAGCCCCCCCTCTAGACCTTCGGACCCTGACCCCGTGAGACCCCCTGGTGGACCACCAGACCCCGAGTGTAGACCGGGACTCCCTGGTGGACCACCGGACCCCGACTCTGTCCGAGATCCTGCCACCCTGCCTGGGGCCCGTCCTGGTGAGACCCAGCCTGGTGGGACTCTGTCTCGGGGCCAGGGAATTTCCAGCGACACCCTACCTGCCTGCCTACCTGAGACACCCTGTCTACCTAAATGAAGCGCTTCAACCCTGATTTCAGCCTTGAAGGTGTGGTTCCCTGCCTGAGTCCGCCCCCGCGACCCGTGACACACACATTCGTAAAAATGTCCGCTCTCAGACGGAACGGTTCAAAGAACTGTCCGGCTTGAATTTTGGTCCAGGAACTCCCCTCTTACAAGCAGGAAGGGACCAAGCATCTGCGGCGTGAACCTGAAACACCACATTTAAAAACAAAGGAAAAGAGTAGAAGAGGAAACAGCATGGAGATCTCTGGACGGAGGGGGAGAAGACATTGATTTTCGTCGATGGAGGAAGACGACTGGCGAGCAGGGAGCAGCCGAAAGAAGAAGTCGACCGAAATGTCGCATGGAGCTCCTCAGGGTTCCATTCTGGGGCCTCTCATGTCGCGATGACATCACAAGGACGCCGACGTTTCCATGTGAACCACGTCTCTGAGGCGCTTCCTACCGGCTGCTCCGGTTCCGTCACCGAACGTCTTCGCCTCCTATTTTTGGCGGCTGTCACCGCAAGAACCGACCCCACGCCCTCCACTGCGATTTTACAAGGAAATGGAACGACTATAAATCACTGTTAAATCACAAATGCAAACTGAGATTATGTACAGAATAACGACAACGCAATAAATCTTCCACGCTGCCGACCGGACGCGACGAAAAACAGAGCTCTATTCTATTTATTTTTTTTTTTTTCACTTTTTTTTTCGTATAATTTCCAATTCAGATCGGCCCGACAGTGATGGATCGTATCGTCGCTCTCGGAAAATGCAAACTGACTGTATTAGTCGACAGCTTGACAATCTCACGACGGTTTATTGCGCGGGTGTGTCGCGCCGCGGATGGTCCGGATGGAGGTGCTGTGGGGGGGCGGGTTGTCAAATCAGACCGGATTGCCAGATTTATTAAGTTGTCATGAACTCGGAGGGAAAAAGTTTTGAGGCGACGCTTCGCCGCTCGCCTTTTTTTCGGTATCCCGGCCTTGTGTGTTGTGCTTTGTTAGTTAACCGTACCCCCTTAAATCCCCTCCGGAGTGTGAAACCGCTTGGAATGATAGCGGCCGCCGACATGGCGGCTCTCGGGCGCTCGCCGCCGTGTTTGAGAACGGAAAGCAATAAATATCAGAGCTGTTAAAAGTCCACTTAGCTCCTAAGGGCCCGCTGCTCTATATGTAAATGAGAGTGGCCTGTCACAAGTATCTACTCACACACACACACACACACACACACACACACACACACACACTCCCATTTTCACATGACACAGCCACACATTCTCCCTGTGATTGTACTCGGGTTTTGCAAAACAAAGTGCTCAGCGAGGTCACTTCCTCAAATGGGTCACGCGCTACATCGCTACATCGCTACATCGACCAATCAAAAGGAGGGTTCTTCCTGAGTTTCGGGCAAGTTCCTCCCCCCCCTTCCGAACGTCTGATATTCGCAAACCCGCAGATGAAAAGCACGGAATTCCTTTTTTTTTTAATCGTGAGGTTCTCCCTTTCTTTGCGTGGGTTTCCTCCGAGGTCGTGCTGCTTCCCCTCTCTTTTTTCCAAAATAACATACTGGAGGTTTTTTTGTTTTTTTTCCCAAGATGGCGCTGGAAGATATTTTATTCTGTTCATTGCTATGGTTTAATTTTAATTTAAAAAGTTTATTAGGACAGTGTACAATTACATTAAGCACAGAGGCAGAGATGTTTGTACCAGATTGTAGCTCCTAGCTAATTTGGCTATTTGGCTATTTGGCTAATTTGGCTCATAGCTATTGTCTTCCCAGGACTACCATCTGTAGTCCTGGGAAGACAATACAAATATAAAACTGTGCAAATAGACAATATATATAAAATATACAAATAGGCAATAAAATTGGAAATTAATTGGAAAGTGAAAAAAAAAAAAAAACAGAATAGGGCTCTGTTTTTAGTCGCGTCCGGTCGGCAGGAAGATTTATCGCGTTTTTTAACTCTCTGGGTTAGTTTAAGTCTAAAGGTAGCTCACCAATCACATCGACCAACAGGACGGAAAAGGAAGAAGGCTACGATGACCGTGGTCCGTCCACGGCGTCTTTATTAAAGAGCGGCTCTGATAGAGAGAGACCAAGGAAAAACAAACTTCAAATGCAGGGTGGGGATATAATTAACCATGATAACATAGTTCAGCATTCATTCCCCCGACTGGAGCGGGCCGACCGCTCTCTGAGGCTACTCTCTGTTGCCCGGGGCGACTGAAAAAATCTTCCGCTATTTCAAAAAAAAAAAAAAAAAAAAGAGCGGGAAGCTGAGTAAACATGTGGGGGAAATGAGACGGGGCGCCGCCGCCGTCGTCCTCCCCGGCACACCGGGGAGCGAGGCTTTTGATGAAAAAATAATTTGCGCTTAAAAAACTTTTTATGAAAAGGCTTTGGGGGTCTTAAAGGGCCGCGCGCAGCTGCCCGGCATGCGCGACGTTCCCTTTCAGGTACCGACCTGAAAAAAGAAACGGCGTAATATACGAACATAATGACGTCTGCGGGGGAAAATAATCATAGTGTATTACAGGCTTACAAAGGAATCCTGGCAGCGGACTGGAGAAACACATTTAATAGCAGGGATTGTCTGCGCTAAATATATTTATGACAGTAATCAGAGAAGAAAGGAATCCAGGCTGCAGAGGGAGAAATGTATAAAAAGGAAAAAGACGGCGGGCCTTTTCCGCGTGGAGTTTCCACGTTCTCCCCTTCTTTGCGTGGGTTTCCTCCGAGGTCGTGCTGCTTCCCTTCTCTTTTACCCAAAATAACATACTGGAGGTTCATCGGAGACCATAAGCTGTCCGGTCGTGTGAACGACAGGATGAATGTGTGTGCTTCTTTTTTTTTTTTTTTCCAAGATGGCGCTGGAAGATATTTTTATTCTGGTCATTGCTATGGTTTAGTTTTAGTTTAAAAAGTTTATTAGGACAGTGTAGAATTACATTAAGCACAGAGGCAGAGATGTTTGTACCAGATTGTAGCTCATAGCTAATTTCCATCTGTAGTCCTGGGAAGACAATACAAATATAAAACTGTGCAAATAGACAATATATAAAATATACAAATAGGCAATAAAATAACTATGCAATATATAAACAGGCAATAAAATAAGTAAAACCCAAGTTGAAAGTGATGCTGTTGTGATATTATTAGTTTAGATATATATGTATATACATATATAATATATATGTATATTGGTCACTCTGTTTATATTGTCATTTAGTTCTGGTTTTCTATTTTCACCTTTACCGTTCCATTCTGTTGTCCATTTTTATCTCCAATGTTGCTGCTGTTGTTCTCCCAGCTGTGTATTTATCCGTGGATGTCTCTATCTATATTTATGTTCATATTTATTTTTGAAATAAGAAGAAATTATAAGACCTGGAAATGAATGAGTGAGTGAACGGCTGTATGTTTCCATATGACAAGTGAAGGAATGAATACTTTATTGATCCCCCAAAGGGGGGAAAATTCATGCAGTTGAGCTCCTGCAAGAAGCTGCCATCTTCCAGCGCCACCTTAGAGGAAAGAAAGAAGCAAATGTTTTTATGTCTCTTTTTGATGGGTGAATGAGAGGGTGAATGGTCGCATATTTCTATATATCTGGACTTATTCGGTCCAGGGTCCAAGGCAAACCTTACCTCTCACCCAATGCTGCTAGAATGGGATCCAGTGCAGGACAAGTGGTATAGATGATGAATGAATGAATGAATGAATGAATGAATGAATGAATGAATGAATGATGTAAAAATACATAGAACTATTGAACCTATCAGGGATCCCAACCGGTTCCACTGGGACATTTTCAGCACCATTCAGACGTTACCTGTTCCTGTCATGACATGAAATCGCCTTTTCTCTGACGTTATCGAATGGGATTGTTCGATAAAGTTCGAAAAGTATTTCGCATTTTAATCCAGTTTCTTTCTGACAATTTAACTCGAGCGAATCAATAAAGTTAATGGAAAAATGCACTGGGGAGAAAAAAAAAAAATCAAAGTACTTTCACTCATTTTTTTTTTTTCCGCCGAAGCTTTAAGATAATTTTGGGCAATCGGTTGTAGCCCGTATTTGGAATAATTTTCAAAGGTAATGATAAAACACTAATAATAATCCAACACAATCCTTTAATATAAATCCGTGGAAATTTGCCGGGAGAAACAGACGTAGGAAACATACGAGTGCATCAGACGGAGCGCTAATAATAAGACTGCTGGATCCAAAAGGGGCAACGCAAAAGCCGAGGTATTCTCAGAAATGAAAAGAATAAATCATTTAGCTCAATCTAAGGATGTGAAACAAAGCATGAGCCGGTGAGATATAGGTTTGGAAAAACTTGTAGAAGTGATATATGGACAAATATTTTACTTTTATGAGATAATTATCTGAATATATCTCTCAAGATCATATTCCTCCATCTGTGGAATTCATTTTCCCGAGCCGCCGCCAGGTATCAGGGTCCAGACAGAAACTGAAAAAGCCCAGCCGAAACCCAGGGCTGTGATTGGGATCTGGAAATTGAGCTTTATTAGCATTTGGGCTAACGCTAGTCTTGCCGCGTGTGACTGCAATGCTGCTTCTTCGTTCCCAAGCTGTTCAGTTGCGGTCTGGCCGGACCAGTCGCCCGCCGGATTTGTTTTAGTTGTACTTCGATGACTTCGATAACCTCACGGCGCCTCTGTCACGTCAGGTCTCGGACATTCCGCGAAAATCTGATTCGATCGCCCTGAACAATAAACTTTCAGGTCTCCGGGTCCCTAAGAAATACAAACATCAATGCGGCGTAATATCGGTTACAGTGACGGGGACGTGAACTCGCACGGTGAACCTCGAACGCATCGCAACCAATGTGAAAGCGGAGTTGAGGACATGGAGTTGTCCCCGAAGGCGTGGCGGGAATGTAGTCCAAGAATTGCCCTTCCTCTTTTCTTTCAGCTGTTCCCTTCAGGGCTCGCCACAGCCAATCATCTTCCTCCATCTTCCAACCCTCTCTTCTGCATCCTATTCTCTCACACCAACCAACCTCATGTCCTCTTTCACTCCATTCTTGCATCTTTCTGGTCGTCCTCCAGACTTCCAACCACAGCATCCTTCCAGCAGTCCTTCTCCATCCAACCTCTGTATGTCCGAACCATCTCAGCCTGACTCCAGAACATCTGACGTGTCCCGTCCTGGTCCTCTCCATGCTCCTCGCAGCCAATGAGAACCTCTTTTTCCTCTTAGCTGAGCTGAAGTCCTTTCAGAATTGCTTTCTTATCATTGCTTGTTGAAAGGAGAGTGACTGAGAGAGTTCCTGTTTTTTAAAACAAAGGAGGAGGCCTCATTGTCCCATCAGCGAGCACTCGGACAGATCCGAGCTTAATGAAGGTGGCCTTCTGCGTCAACTAGTTGGGGTAGAAAGAAAGAGATCCAGGGTGATGGACAAGCATAGAAAGCAAAAGTTTGATAGATATAACGAGGGTTGGGAGGGACGAGCACAAGTGATCTCTGACTAATGATAGCAGTAATGCTAAAGGTTACTGGCTAATCGCTGACATGATACAGAAAAGGCATTAATATGTATAAAAGAACTAAGGGTGGCCACCTGGAAAGACGCCGCTGTAGATCAAGCTACATCCCTTGGGAACCTGCAACAAGAGAGAACCCAGGGACTCGGGAGAAGATCCAAGGTAACCATCATGCATACATGTCTGTGGAGGTTCTCAGTCATCCAGGTCATGGTGAATTCATGGTGAATTGTCTTGCAACTGGAGTCGAATTTCTTGACTTGAACATGCCTCAGGTGCTGAGGGGTGAATCGCCTTTAAGTGAAGAAATTTGAGTCCAGTTGCCAAGACAAGAAGATTTTGACAAGAACATATCATGCATACATGAGGGGACAAGAGTGCTCTCCCCAGAGAGTTCTTGGACAGGTCCCTTGTCGTGTGCCCATAAAGAGCGCATCCCAGGGGTTGGGAAAGGTGCGCTTCTGGACGAGGTCCGTGTTTGTTGACAGGTCAGGAAGCTGGAGCCTTGAAGGGATTCTTATCTGGCCTACAAGGTGCACAAATGTCAGTGCTTGGAGTTTTTATTGACTTTCTCCGTATCCAGCTTCATGTTGCAGGGGGGAGCCTTGCAAGTGTTGGCCTTGGCTTAATACCTCGGCCCATAGATTTTTTTTTTTTTTTTTATCAGATGTCCCCTGTTTCTCCGTGGGGTCACCCCAGGTATGCATCCTCTCACCTCCTATTGGTCTCCCACACCCACGCATGCCAAAGTCACATGTGGTGTGATTCACTGGCGAGTCCGTCACCGTGAGGCTCAGCGGTAAAAATTAGTTGGACCATCGAAGTGCCGCTTCTGCAAGCTTTATGGTTGAAACCTGGATAACACTTTTCCGAAAAACATATAAACCCTCTTTTACTGACCCTGTAAACAGTTGGTATCGTCCGCTTTCAGTCACTAATATTTACTGACATCGACGTTGGGTTTCTGGATCGACCCTGAAACGTCGTACCGTACGAAGGGTCAGAGATGCACTGAGCTAATGCTGAGTTATCACCTCAGGATTTTTGCAGGATTTTTGCTGTCGCAAAAGCCGTAAGGAAATGTTAAGAGTCTTGCTGGAGTCGCAGCGCAGTCATAGATCCGTCTTTTTCTAGTCTTTAGTTTTCAACGATATCAGATGTGTTTGATATAAACGCAAGTCTTTCAGTCTTTTCGGTCATGCAACCAATAGATGAGCTCTGACAAAACCAAAAAACGAAACCCGGTAGACAAGCAATCACCAGAGCAGTATTTGTGGCAGAGGTGGTATTTATGGTCAGTTGTGGATGAACGGGAGCGTCTAGAAAGAGGAGCTGATGTTGTCATAGTTTTCCACAAGTCTTTTTTCAAAAAGTCTTTAGATGTATGGATGGGATTAGATGCAGAAGCATCAGATTTAAGAAACTATTTGCTCTTTTTCTGCTTTGTGAATGACTCGCCTCTGTCCGTGTTCTTTATTGATCACATCATGTTCGCGCTGGAATTTTTAAGCAGTTATTTACCCAATGTTGCCTCATATTTACGCTGTATTCATTCACTGTCGATGAGTGTTTGACGCTCTTGATGTCGTCAGATGGTCTTGTTTTCGTTTTTCACGCCTTCATCCAATTTTTGGGATGTGGAATCACCTTCCGTTGGTCGCTCTGGACCGTGTTTAAGGCCACGTCCGATTATTTATTTGTCCCATTAGCTTCTGAGCTTCCACTCATTGAGTGGAAGAAAATGCTAGCCGGGGTTTGTGTACACGCACCCAAAATACTTCATCGGCAGATAATGAATACTTTATAACTAACTGAGTTAGCCCTGAATTTTAGTGTTTTTGAAGCAACTCTCACAAACCATGTGGGAATTATTTATGAATGAATGCATTTAAGGTGTCTGTTCAAATGGTCTTTGTTTATTACGTAACAATAAATGTCATTTTGTGTCATTTATTTGTTAAAAGATGAGTAATTTGGCGTTCACAAATGTTTCTACCACTTACAATTACTTATATATTTCGATACATGGACAGACTGGATCAGCAAAATCAATTTTCACTTGTTTCGGTATCTTTGCACGTTCACTCTCAAAAACAAACAAAAAAAATATTCGTGTCCGTCTCGTCGGAAGCTCGTCCAGATCCGTTCTGCATTCGGCGAGTCATCCTTCATTGTTAAATATGGGGAAAATGTGATTTGTCATTCTAAAAGATTACAAACATGAGGCCACGAAAATAAAAAATGTACAGACACGGGAATCGCTACTTATGGCGCACTGCACTTTTATTTTTATTTCTATTCCTTTTTTTTTTTTTCCAAGGGCAGACATTTGGCATTGAGGATGCACACGGTGCCGCACCTAGAAGGCAAACTGCAAATGAAGTTTTCTATCAAGGATCAACAGCATGGATTCCTCTCCGCCCCCTCACCCTCTTTATTTTGTGCAGAGCACAGATCATTAAAATCCCAAAGTTCTTAAAGTGGTGAAAACTGCCCTCAGCCAAACAGCCAGTGACTGTGAATCACTCTTTAATTTTACTTTATTTACCCATTTTAAATGGGGTGGTTTTTATGTAGCTGTTTTTTTTTTTTTTTTTTAGGTAAAGTATTTTTGTATATTCGGGATTCAGGTTAAGACTTTAGAAATGCCTGCAGGTTTCTGTTTGTATGAAAGCTAGCAACTCTGCATAATGAGATTATGAACTCAGCTAATTGCTTGTGAAGGTATCGCGCAAAAAATAGCCTCTTGTAAAGGCAAGGAAGGAAGTGCTGAGATGAGCGAATGCTAATTATATATGTCTAGGTGGCAAAATGTGACTGTCATAGATTTTGTATTTGCACAAATACCGTAATTTCCGGACTATTGAGCGCACTACAATATAAGCCGCACCGGCTAGCCGATCGCTATCTCGGCCTTCCTCCTGCGCACTAAAACCGTCAATGTCATCTTCTTCGGTGTCAGGGTTGAACGGACTCAGAATAAATGTTGTACCATAAAAGTCCATATATTAGCCGCATTGTTGTTTACGTGAAAAAAGTTGCGGCTTATCGTCCAGAAATTACGGTATACCACAATATCTCAACTGTCATTGGGCGAGAGTTGGCGCCAACCCTGGACCTGTTGCCTGGCCATCACAGGGCCACATATAGAGACACGCAGCTCTTCACGCCGTCATTTAAACGCCATGTAGAGACATACAAGTACATACAAGGGTCTCCAGTGAAACTCCTGCATGGTTTTGGGCTGCGGGAGGAACCAGGAGGAAGTCCAAGTCGTAAGACGCCTTTTTCGGATGCCAACCAGGGACCTTCTTGCAGCGAGGCAGGAGCGCAACCTGTGCGCCGCTGTTTGAGATCAACATTTTAGAGTACCAGAGTAGCACTTGTCTTGTTCAAAGGCCCAGTGCTGAAGAACCTTGAATAGAAAATCCTTGTAAAGGTACACTACAAAGATCACCAGACAATTTCGAATGTTAAAATATCTTGATATAGACAGAGATGTGCTGGATCTACTGCCCTGAATTAGTCACAAAATACCAAGGCTGCACATTTTCATCTTAACACAATTCTAGTTTATCTCATGCGGCTACATTGGAGTCTGAAGCGGCAGCGTTTCGGGCCGTTCCGAAACAATGGATGTGAACACGCTGTTTGGGAATCGCGTCGTCTCCCCCGCCGTCGGCGCCGCTGCTCATTCCAACTCACTGTTAACATTTGTTTCATGAGTCTGAAAGACGGTGATTTCCTCTGTGGTTGTCCGACGGCGCGAAATGAATCAGCAAAAGGAACCTCCGCATTTGATTTTGAGCGAGTAAAGCAGATGAAGAATTTACTGACTTTGAGATCTAAACGTCTCGAAATTTTCACCGGCCCACTAAGTTGCCGAGCAGCGCGTTGAATTTTGCAAAGATGATCGAGGCGACGCAGAAAACCAACTGTCTAGCAGTGATTGAATCTCATTACTACTGGGGATGATGGGATGCCGTCGCGCGGTTGGTCAGCGACCTTGAATTCAACTACCTTGATAATCCTTTTTCAAAAAAATGTCCATGATTGCATGACTTTGGGCTGGGGTGACAAACTCATTTCGATAAGAGCCAAAACAGCATAATGGTTGCCCTCAAAGGGCCACATGTAACAGTATAAATGTAACTAAATGTAATTTAGAATAAATGTAACTACTCCTTAATGTTAAATAACTCTGACTTTATTATTCATTCAAATCCAAAGTTTTGGCATTTTGGCGTTTAGTTTGATTTGTTGTTTTTCTTGAAGGCTAACGTCTTAGCTATGAAGCTAAGTACGCCAAAGTTAGTCTTCTGGCATTTTGACGCCAAACACGTGTTAGGTTGCAAAATACCGACATGGATTGTACTCCTTGACAACCGACGCTGCCTCATAACACAAAAGACGTACCGCTTTTTCTCCTTGAAACGCAAACATGTATCGGCCTTCGCATCTTTCTTCACACAGCCCTCTATCTGAATCGATGTTTCTCTTCCTGGACATTTAGGGATCGTTTGGATGTCGCACTTGTTAAAAATCACATTGACGTGGATACACTGCGATCTAATGGCGGGGTGTCGTCACTTTGCGGGTAACATGATCAGTATGAATTGTGGGAAATGTAGTTTTTGGTCAATGCATGCTTTTGACTTATTTACTTTTAGACAATCAGACCTTTTTAGACATTCTCACGGGCCTTAAGTTTGACACATGTGGATTTGGGTCTTCCAAAAAAAAAAAAAAAAAAAAAATGGTTTCGCTTTTCTTCACGGAGACTCCAGAAATCTGGACTCTTCTGCAATTTGCATTGTTGGTAATATTCAAACCATTAATGTTCAAATCAAAATACAGAAAAAACTGCTGGACATCAGCCCCTTCGCACTGGAGGGACTTTTTGCAGTTCCTTTTCAGGAACTAAGCTGTTTTTTCCTTCATTAAAAGAGCATAGGATCCAAAAATACTTGACCTCAGTTCCTAAAACCATTTTCGCTCTCCTCCACAGCCGGGTCTTTGTAGGGTTCCATAGGAATTCATATGACGTATGTGCTCGGTGATCGGTGGAACTCATAATCCGCACCCATCGGCAGATACTTTTAGAAAAATTGTAGTCACTGGTCAGCTGTTTTCTTGCAATTTACTGCAATGGACGAAGAGGCCCAGGCTCCACCAAGAGTTCCAGGATGAGCTAAAAATGGGGTTTTTCACACGGCAAAGCAATGCAGGGAAGGAATAAAAGTCCTCCAATCCACCTGATAGTCCGCGGCTATTATTCCCAACGCCGTGGCAGCAGTGGTTTGTCTTTGAGTGCACAGCTTTCAGCGCCCGTCTTAGATGCTCGCATCACGACGGCCCCTACCGTTGTCCCCTACTGCCTGCGGGAATGCAAAACTAAAAGTTTCCCACGTGGGAAGGGAGTTCCTCGAACCCTCTTGGAGCCGGATGGTTCTTCCAGCTTTGTCCTCAGAACTTTTCTGTCTGAAAGCGGCTTCTGTTCGGTCCGCAGCCGCAGCATTTTGCTGAGTTGACAGCAAACCTGGGAGCTCATCAATACATGATGTCGGATCCTGCAGGGAGGATGCGAACGTCTCGGTATCGATCCGTAACTTTGCTTCCCAGTTGACTGAAGCGGCACATGGAGCTCCTCAGTGTTTAACGTCACGCTTCCTTTCGCCCATGTGATGCAAAATCATTTTTAAATAAATGCCACTTAAGACACTGAGTTTTTAATTGATGAAACATTATTAGTCTCGTACTGGGAATTGGTCTCTGCGTTTGACCAATCATGGATGCAGTTGGAAGCCTCTGAGCGGCGCTCACGGATTAGTGGACAGTTCAGTGTCTTTTTGTTTTCGAGTCGAAGGAAATCAAAGCGTTGTCGCGGACTTGGACCCGAAATTCAGTATCCGATTGAGAACGATTACAAAGTCGGCTGAGTATCACAGAAAAAAGTACCTCGGGGGATCCAAGAATTTTAGTCTCGGAGGATTTGGAAAAAGCCGTCCACGTGTTTCTTGCTAACAGTTTCCTCCCAGGCTTTGGAAAAAGGGCCGATCCGCAGCTGATTCTGCCGTCGGAGTCCAGACTATGATCAAGACGGTGGATCACGTCAGTCCATCCCCGCAATCCATATAGCGACTCCCTGTCTCTCAAAGAATTGATTTTCGACTCCCGTTGTTGGTTTATAAAGCACTAAATTGTCGAGGACCGAAATACATTTCTGATCCGCTGCTTCCTCCTGTGCCACCCCGACCCTTCATGCTGTCTGGGACGGGTCTGCTCTCTGAGCCCGCAATCAAAACCTTATATCTGGCATCTATATTTAGACCGGACCTCCAGGAAAGGACAGGTCTGCTTCAACCTTCAGCTCTTTAAACAAACTTTTTTTTTTCGTGTGTCTGCTTGCCATTAAACCAAATTTGAGGAATTCATCATGTTCGAGTATTGCCATTTTTTCTTAGTCTGCATCTTCTACTTCCCACAAATACCATTTATATATTTAAGTTTTATCCAATCGTAACATCTGAGGTCTGCTATCAATACAGTGATACCATGATTGTGCTAATCTAACTTGTGGCACCTCCTTTAAACACATGCACAGAAAAGGAGAGCATGAACTCTATCTCCCCGTTTTAGTGCTGGAAAAATGTCGGAGAGGCTGCTTTCACCAGGATGGTTTTCATCTGTATCTAAATTTCTGCGACACAAACGCGCACCTGGACGTGAGCGAGCAACCGTCAGAACTAGCAAAAGGGAGGCTAATCTCCCTCTAGCCTTTTAAACGCTAGTTCACATGTCATACCTTGGAAAAGACACATTGAAAAAGTAACATGAACATTAAACTAGAATGTAGAGACAAAAGTATTTGCTTACCTGCCTTGAACTTAAATGACATTACATTTATGATCCATAGGGTTCAATATGACATGGCTCCACCCTTTGCAGCTAGAACAGCTTCAGCTCTCCTGGGAAGGCTGTCCACAAGGTTCAGGAGTGGGTTTTTGGGAACTCTTCTAGAAGCGCATTTGTGAGGTCATACACCGATGTTGGACGAGAAGACCTGGCTCTCAGTCTTCGCTCCAATTCATCCTGAAGTTGTTCTTTGGGGTTGAGATCAGGACTCTGTGCAGGCCAGTCAAGTTCATCCACACCAGACTTTGTCATCCATGTCTTTATAGAGCTTGTTTTGCTCATGTTGGAAAAGGAAGGAGCCAGATCCAAACTGTGCCCGAAACGTTGGGAGCACGGAATCGTCCAAAATATCTTTGTACGCTGAAGCTTTCAGAGTTTCACTGGAACCAAGGGGCCAAGCCCAGCTCCCTAGGAACAAACTTCACATTTGGCACAATGCAGTCATACAAGTACCGTTCTCCTGGCAACCGCCAAACCCAGACTTGTCCATCAGATTGCCGGATGAAGAAGCGTGATTGATCACTCCAGAGAAGGCGTCTGCTCTGCTCTAGAGTCCAGTGGCGGCGTGCTTTACACCACTGGCATCCCACGCTTTGCAATGCACTTGTTGATGTGTGGTTTGGATGCAGCTGCTCGGCCACGGAGAGCCATTTTGAAGCTCTCAGCGCTGATCTGAACGCTGCATGAAGTTTGGAGGTCTGTCGCGATTGACCCTGCAGAAAGTCGGCGACCTCTTTGCACTATCAGCACCAGCATTCGCTGACCCGCTCCGTTAGTTTACGTGGCCTAACGCTTCGTGGCTGAGTTGCCGTCGTTCCCAAACACTTCCATGTTCTTCTAATCCAGCCTACAGTTGAGTGTGGATTGTAGGAGCGAGGAAATTTCACCACTGGATTTGTCGCACAGGTGGCGTCCTATCACAGTTCCATGCTGGAATTCCATGGAAGTGATTAGAACACCCAATTCCCATTATTTGGATGGGTGAGCGAATACTTTTGGCCATTCTGTGTATCTTGACATATTTAAAAGTCTTGAAAATGAATAAATACTTTAAGTACTGCATCCATCAAACCAAAACAATTATTAATGTTCTAATCAGATTCCGCCTTCGCTGCGCTACCGCACCCTATTTACTTCCTGTCACATTAATACAAGATATACAGCAGTTGCAATTATGACAAACACCCACTATTTTGTTTTTTTGATTTTTAATTGAAGACATTTTCTAAATGTGTAAAGGTGTAAAAGACAGAGGTGAAACCAGCCATTTAGAGACATTGAGTAAAGGGCTGAACTGGAGGCAGCAGAGGTGAAGATGCTGAGGTTCTCTGTGGCGGTGAGGAGGATCAGGAATGAGTCCGACCAACAGAGCGCTCGTGTTCAATATTCTGGAGGTAAAGTCAGTCTGAGATGGTTTGGACTTGTACTGGAAAGATGCCGAAGTTGGAACTACCAGGCCAAGAGGAGATTTATGGATGGAGCAAAAGTAAACGTGAAGTTAGTTGGAGAAAGTTTGCTCACAGGGGCGATCTGGGCCTCGTATCCTG
Source organism: Fistularia commersonii (assembly GCF_037954325.1). NCBI lineage: Eukaryota > Metazoa > Chordata > Actinopteri > Syngnathiformes > Fistulariidae > Fistularia > Fistularia commersonii. The sequence goes on along the minus strand of NC_141319.1, from coordinate 4,422,569 downwards.
GTGTTTCGACGAGGAGGAGATTAATGTTTTGATATAGAAACACCAACAACGACGACAACAACCTTGAATATCCGAGGTCGCCCACATATACCAGGTTAACAACACCCCCCCCCCATATTTTGGAGAGGCTGCACCCCTTAGTGTCCGCCACAGTATCACCAAAAGCTAAAATCACATTATCCTGCTGTTACGGCCGCCCCGACGGTTGTCGCTGCCTCTGAATGTAACGTCCAATCAGCATGCGGTGCCGGTTCTTGGGGAACCGCCCCTTTTTGGGGGCGATTTTCAGTCAGGTTAAAATCACAAATCACCCCGAGTGCTCATAGACTCTCATGTGGAGTCCTTTTTTTTTTTTTTTTTTTTTTTTTTTTTTCCAAAAACAGGCACGTCAATGCATTCCCCCATGGACTCCAGGAGGGCTTGCTCACGGTGCTTTCGTCTTTACGTAACTTGCTCAGGGCGTCGCTTCGATCTAGTCGCATTCGGCGTCGAGATGGCAAGTCGGAAGAATTCCATCTCATCTCTCAAAGAAGTTCCTTTAAGTCGACGCGGTCTTGAAGAAAAATTTGCAAAAGCAATCGAGACCAAATTTCAAATATCAGAGAGATTCCGTGTCATTTCGACAAGACAAACAAATTGTGACAATAAGTTCATTTACGTATTTAATGGGCCACCTTAGTCTCCATTGCACGAGTTGCCCCGTCTTATAATTTTCTCAGGAGCCGCCGCTGTGACTGACGGTGACCCGATGTGACGACGGCCTGAGGGAGCGGCCCCGGAAGAAGTCGAGTGAGACGACACGAGGAGTTCCTCGGTGTTCGATTCCGTTTTAAAAAGATGTTCAGGAGATAAAGTCAGACATGTTCGGAGGGGGAACGGAGAAGATCTGGGTAGACGAGGATGCTGAGGTTGGAGGCCTAGAGCCATTTGGACACAGTTTCCACGGAAAAGAAAACACCGGGAGCCGCCGTTACTTTTTGACGTCTAAAATAAAGCTACCACTGTATATATTTCTTTTTCATATTTTGCCTACCTGTGGTTGAAAGTCTCGACAAATTGACGGTGTCTTGAAGGGTATACCGGCTTCCAGGAGTGTGACGTATATTTTGAGCGTCGAAAAATAATATTATTTTATTTTAATATTTCAAGATCACAACAATCTACCAATTTAGATCTAAAATTAAAAAAAAGGAACTACACTTGAATGAAATAGTAATAATTTATTTTCCCAAGCCACTCGGAGCGGCAGTGTAAGGATACGACTCCGGCCTAGAGGAAGACCAAAGAGTTGATGCTGGGAAAGAGGACCGGAAGTTAGTTGGTGTCCTCAGACCTCTGGATCTTTCTTTCTACCCCAACCGGTCGAGGCAGAAGTCCGCCTTCATTGAGCTGTCCGAGGTTTCTGCCCCGGGTGCTCGCTCATGGGAGAATGAGGCCTCCTCCTTTTGTTTACCAACAGGAACTTTCTCAGTGACTCTCCTGTCAACAAGCAATGATGACAAACAAATGTAAAAGGATGCATGGAGAGGATCAGGAATGAGTCCATAAGAGGGATGGGACGTGTTAGATGTTCTGGAATCAGACTGAGATAGTTTGGACATCCAGTGAGGTTGGATGGTGAAGATCCGGTAGAAGGTCGGAAATCTATGGATGGAGTGAAATTAAATTACCGTATTTTCCTGACTATAAGGTGCATATAAAAGTCTTAGATTTCCTTCAAAATGTGCATCGCGCCCTGTAGTGCAGTGCGCCCTGTGTGCATGGTTGCGGAAACCCTAAGAATGTTATAGGGGGCATTGATTGTATATAAAAGATCAGGTTTGTGCGTGATGCAGAACATGTTGTTTTCATAACCCTGAAAACATCGCTGATTAACACATCCATCCCAGCCGCATCACCAACATGGACGAGGTGCCGCTCACTTTAGACATCCCGGTGGAGAAGAAGTGGACCAGCACGGTGGCGATACACTCAACGGGGTACGAAAAGTCTTCCTTTCGGAGACCACAGGTTCACTAAGAGTGGAAGGGGAGCGCCGGGCGAGTTACGCCACAATTTGCAAATGGATTGTAGATGCTCGGGCTAACGTGTCTGCTAGCACGATTGTTCCAGCTTTTGCAAAAGCCGGAAAGTCACGGAAAGCGACTCTGACAGTGAAGAAAGTAAACCTGGCATGTTTGATGGAGATTTAGCGCGGCTGTTCAAATCAGAAACAGAGGATAAGGACTTCGATGGGTTCGATTGTTGACGATTACCGGTAAAAAAATGTGAATACCAAACTCAGTTTAGCTCCCGCTCTATTTTTAAATACGCTAACTTGTATGCTTGTGTGTGTGTTGTTGTTGTAAGGCGGGCGTAGTAGAGGACACCATGAGAACGTCAAAGGGGGAAGTGCGGGCGTGGATTATATATAAAACCCACGCCTTATAATCAGGTGCGCCTTATAATCAGGTGCGCCTTATATGTGTAATAAATACGGTAGTTGGTGTGAGAGAACAGGATGCAGAGGAGAGGGTTGGAAGATGATTGGCTGCGGCGAGCCCTGAAGGGAACATCTGAAAGAAAAACAAGAGGACATTTTCTAAATCATCATTTATAGATAAGTTTACAAAGACACAGCCGCTCTCTTTTGTCTACTCACTCTCTCCTCCACACCTCCTTTAGTGTAAAACCGTGTGGCGGGGAACTTTAGAGAAATCTAGCCGCCCCTCCCTCGCTCGCCGGCTGTGCGGCTCGGCGTGTCACGGTGGCCTCCGTGGAGCTCGATCATAAATGAAAGTGACTCCGGGAGCAAACAAACAAACGGGGGCTTAAGTGAATCGGTTAGCCAGAAAGAGGCATGTGGCAGGCAGGCAGGTGATGGATGGCGGCGCTTAGGAGCCGTGACTTTTGGGTAAGTGACAATGACACACATAAAGGCCACCATTACCCATTTTAAGATGCAGTGAAAATCTTTATCGACCCGCCCGTCTCACTTGCCAATATGCCAGAGCTTCACCCCGGCCGGAGCCGGACGGCAGGCGAGGAGTGATTTGCATTGACGAGAGCCGCCCCGTCGCCTCTTTTTAAACAGACACGCATACACTTTGTGATATTTATGGGTGCAGAGTTTAACCCCGCAGTAGATGCGCTCTTGTAGCAGTGATCCATGCACGGATCGCAAATGGCGCACGAGGGGAAACGACGCAAATACCCTTCAGAATAAAAGTGTGGCACGAGTCAAATTATAGCCTGACACCGATTTGGAAAAGGACACTCAACGCCGGTTTTCCCTAATGCTCCTCGATACGCTCACCCGTGCCGAATAATTGCGGCGCTTCTTCTGCATCCCGAGTCCGTGAGACCCGTTTGATATTGGAGAGATTATAGAGGCGCCGTGTTTAACTTTGGCTGCAGATCTGAGAGCGGGTCCACAAGTGCTAGCACTAGCTTAGCTTAGTCCTTTTGTACTTGAGCTTTTCCTTGGCGGTCAAACAGGAGGCTATGTCGGCGTAAACCACCGGTGGTTGTGCTTTCTTGGGTGTCATAAATCCTGCTTCCCTTGGAAAATACAAAATATATAATCGCTCAAGCCATATGAACTTTGTGCGCTGATGCAGCGATGATAAAAAAAAGGAATTTTTAAAATAAATAAAAGGGGAAACCTTTTATCTGCGTGTTGCTTTTTATCCGTTATAGAAGCACAAGGGAAACAATCCCGTCCGAGAGTCCGGCCAGCCTAAATACGCCGTGGCTAAAACACTCCAGGTGCTGGAGACGCTGCTGCATGACACAACGCTGACAGAAGCAGGTGTGAGGGCAGAGGCTGGCCTAATTTGGAGAGACTGCAAACCGTTTGAAGGTTTAAATTGTGTTTGCTGAGTCAGATCGCCAAATCATTCATCGGCGTGAGAGCGGTGTTTGAGCCACAGTGGGCGGGAAGCGGGCCAGAAGAACACAAGCGTGTAGCCGGAGTTTGGGATGGAACTACTTTTTCATGCCGAGGTTTTTTTATTTTACTTGCATTCTGATTCCCACGGTCCAAAACCAAATAGTAGGTTTATTTGAGACTCAAAATGATGTGAACCCCATCTCTCGCCCAATGACAGCTGGGATGGATGGATGGATGGATGGATGGATGGATGGATGGATGGATGGATGGATGGATGGATGGATGGATGGATGGATGGATGGATGGATGGGTTCGTAGAGAGAGAAACACGAGACGTCTGCCATGGAGGGCGCCATTAATAAAAGAATGTTTGTATAACTATATGCTGTGTGAATGGTTGAATGTAGATATGTGAATTGATGATCATATATATTGATGGACTGACGGATGGATGTATGGATGGGTGGGTGGAAGGATAGATGGATACATGGATGGATGGATGGATGGACATACGGATGGACAGGAAGGCGGGCGGATGAATGGATAGATGGATGGACAGATAAGTAGGTGGATGGACAGACAGATGGATGGATGAATGGATGGATGGATGGATGGATGGATGGATGGATGGATGGATGGATGGATTGACAGAGGGATGGATATATGGATGGATGGATGGATGGATGGATGGATGGATGGACAGATGGACGGATGGATGGATGGATGATGGATGGATGGACGAACGAGCAGGTGGGTGGATGTATAGAGAATGGATGAATGGATGAATGGATGGATGGATGGATGGATGGATGGATGGATGGATGGATGGATGGACGGTTGGATGGATGCATGGATGGATGGAAGGATGGAAGGATGGATGGTCTTGCATTCCAACTCATCTCAAATCCAATGTAAATCTTACCAAACCAAAAAAAAATGTATATATTTTTGTTTCCACAAAAAGAAACTACAGTCAGGCATTAAAAAAACTCGCCGTTGGGCAAAAATTACAGCAGCTGATATTCGATGCCCGTTTCGCCTTCCACATGCTAATTCAAAGAACTATATTCACGATGCATAAACAGTCGGCCGCCGCGACGAGACTTAAATCTTTTCGGTTGGCGTTGTATCGGACCGCATTTCCTCCCCCTTCAACATTATCGGTCCCGCTCGAATCCATCGTGTCTTCAAAGTGGCGCCCAAGACCCCGTTGCTTCCTCCCCCTATCTGACGGTCCAGCCTAACCATAATAAATTGTTTATGTGAGTGCGACTGATTCCAAAGGTCCTCGGTCAAGAACGCCGCAGATGAAATGGATAAAGACTATGAATAGAGATCCCGTTTCCCCCGAGCACGAGCGAGACGCACAGATACGTGGCGCGGTGAGGAAATCTATAAATGCAAATGGTGTGTTGGATGTGCCGCGGCGACACAATGAACTTTTACATTAAACGTCCACAGTCGCATTGGGTCACGAACAACCCAGTCGGTGCCGCATTGATTTCTGGAGAGAAAGGAAAAAAAAAAAAACCTTGATGTTGTTTTGTTTATTCCGGGCTTTGTTTCGTCGCAGCATCTTTCCATCGATGGAAACCTCCCTTTTTATTCTGCAAAATGCGCAGTGGGAATTTACATAATGTAGACAGGAGTATGGGAATGGTTTACATGGCGGTATGTTTTCTATGTTTCCATTTATTCAGTCCAGGAGACCCATTTGCATTTACTGTTTTTTTTTTTTGCTAGTAGCCACTTTTGCTATGAACCACAGTTCCAGGAAGTGTCCCGCTCAAATTTAATTTCAGTTACTGCCCTCCTCATAGGGAACTATTTTTTTTTACTTTTGGGACCGCTGTGACGCAAGCATCTGCAACAGTGATGTGTACCTTAAGCGCCAAGCTCCCGAACAAACCACTGTTAAGAAGACAAAGACGACACGGACAACGCGACCAGCAGAGTTGCCTCATTCGTGTTCCGCATGGCGGGAATAAGAACCACGGACTATCGAATGGGTTGAAGTGTTTATGTTTCCCCCCCTGCACCACTAAGCCGTTAGCTTTGTACTTATTTTAGACACAGTGCTCTTCTGCAAGCCCTGGAAGCCCCTCTGTGTCAGAGTCTTTTCTTGCTGGTTCTGTTCAGACTCACAAGTTGAAACAAGGGACCGCAATAGTTTTTTAAAAATGGCCGACTGGGGTTTTCGATGGGCAGCTGATAAAGGGCGTGCCTTATGGTTTTGACCGATCAACAAGAATCTGCTTCAGAGTTGAAGCCCAAGAAATTGAGATTCCTGGTTTCTACGCAGTCCGAAGGAAAGACCTGATTCCTGAAAAGGATCTTGAAACTCTAAAAAGTTCCTACAGCGTGAAAGAGGCTGATGTCCAATTAAATTCATCCCCCCGCCCCCATCCGCCGAGTATGCGGTATAGATAAAGGCGGACTGAATCAATGAGCAAATGCCATTTAAATTACAAAAACAATTAAACTTAATGGTGCTCATTACCAAATTGCTTTTATGTAAAATAATAGCAACGAATAAAAACTAACCGGCTAGATTACAACTCAGCTTTGTCCTCAAACTAAATAAAATTGCTTATGAGCAGATTTGGATACAGATTCGGATCAAAACAGACAAGGGAATCCGCCGAGCTGCTCGCGTTTCAGTTTCGATGACGTTCGAAGACCGCGTGTCTCCCGAAAGAAACCAAAATGAACGAAATACCTTCGATACATTAGATAGGCAATATTTCCTAAATGACGTGTTTATAGATGACGTTCTCACGAGGGGGAACCGTATGATAATTCTTTGTATTTTGGGAGTCGAGGACGAAGAAGACGCGCCCAAACTCGGCCTCCGAAGCGGGAGTGCTGCATACGAGGCACGATGCCAGGACTTACAGAGGGGCGCACAGTGCGGGAGGGCGGGGAGAAAAATCTATAAATGCAAATGGGGTGTTTATATGGATCACCACTGAAGAAAAGAGTCTTGGCGATGAAGTATTAAGCCGTGGGGTGATGCACACTCCAGCGGGTTCCAGATTGATTTGGTACTTAATGCCGTGTTCTTACCGCACGGTCTCGTGTGTTGTCCTGCTCGCTGTTGTGTTTTTTTTTTTTTCCCCCTTCCTTTTTCTGAGTAATTAGTTTTCACTCCCTTTTTTCTCACATTGATGAGAGGGTGAGAATTAAGGATAATCGTTTTCATCAACGATCTAATCTCGGGTTTATCGGGATGCTTGCCGGCGTGAGTTTACAGTTTCAGAAAAGATAGATATTCATTCGTTATCTGAAGAGCTTATTCTGCAGTCAGGGGGCGCGGGAGGGCCGGACGTTATCCCAGCCCTGATTGGGTGAGAGTCGGGGTCATAATGATGATAAAAATAAGATATTTCATTTCACCTTGTTCAACAGACAGATCCAAGAGGAACAATCAAAATGAAAACCATTGTTTACAAAGTATTTAAAAAAAAAAAAAAAAATGTACCTACAGTAGAACCTCGGTTTACGAATTAAAAAATTTCTTCGGCTCCGTTCGCAAAGCGAAATGTTCACCGAATTAGCCAGCCGGCGCGTTTCGGCGAACCCCGGGAACGCAAATCAACGTCCGATTTCACCTTTCGGTCCGATCGGCGCGCTATCGGAACATCGGCAGAGCATCGTTTCATGCCCGTTCTGATTTTAACACCGTTTTCCTCACCGTTGCTTCGTCTCAGACGCAGACTCAACGTTAATGTCCCGATTTACTCGAGTCGGATTAAAGCTTCTATTAGTTTTTACCGTAAAAAACCGACTGGACTCGGCTTCTTAATTAGCGAATAGTTTCCCCTTCAGAATATTCCAGGGAGCCGCTTCAAATTTAATCTTCACGCGTTCTTCCCGTGACTGGAATGTCACCTTATTTTACAACGTGAGACGAGATCTCACCTCGTCTGCCCTTCACCAGGAGAGCTGCTTCAATCATTCAAAAAGACATATCATCTCTTTCTTCTCTTTTGTTTCATTTTCTCTTTAAGAAAGTTAAAAAAAAAAAAAAAAAAAAAAGAAGAAGTACCTTGAAAATACCGCGAAGAAAAATCAGAAAAAAACGCCGACACGGCGTGGTTTCATCCCGCGCCGGGAAGGGATTCGTTTCACGTATTCGCTGAAAATTTAACAATCGCAGGGATGCCGAGTTGGTTTTTAAGGATTGTCAGTCAAGAAAATGAAAGTTCTTTTGTTCAGCCGAATCCGGCAGCATATTTATTCATCAGTCGTTCAATCATTTATTATCTATATCGCTTATCCTGCGCTGGAGGTCGAGAAGGCGTCGGAGGCCGTCCTGGGCGAGAGGCGTGTTCGCCCTGGACGGCTTGTCAGTCGATCACAAGGCCACATGGAGACGTACGAACACTCGCTCGCTCACTCACGCAAATAAAAGCGTAGATATTCGTCATTCGACCTCTCGCTCAGGAGTCATATTGAGACGTACAACTATCTAAACACGTCACGTCGGCGCACATGGCCGTTCACATGTCGTATAGTGACGTCCAAGCGTTTACACGCTATAAAAAGAGAGAAACAACATTCACTCTCTCATTCACACGTTATATTGAGACACGATTATTCACCTTCTCATTCACATCATATAGAACGCGTGTCAAACGCAAGGCCCGCGGGCCAAACGTGGCCCGTCACGGCATTTTATGTGGTCTTAAAAGGTCTTAAAACACGTGCATTGACCATAAACTACATTTCCCGCCATCAGAATCGCAGTGTATCCACATTTTTAGCAAGTGGAATGAAGAAATTATCCCTAAATGACCGGGAAGAGAAAAGTTGATGCAGATGGGAACGCATAAGTGACATTTTGGATTAGCATGAGTAAAAAATTCAGAGCTATTTAACATTAAGGAGTAGTTACATTTATTTTACGTTAGCTTACATTTAGTTACATTTATACCGTTACATGTGGCCCTTTGATGGCAACCATTATGCCGATCTGGCCCCTGATATAGAAAAAAAAAAAAAGTTAAGCTTCTCATTCATTCATGAAGGAGAGGGTTTGTTTCTATATGATACTTTCTCGTCACATCATACAGAGACACGTCATAAAAAAAGAGAGACAACCATTCACAAGTCATATAGAGACACAATTATTCACCCTCTCAGTCACATCATATAGAAACATTCAACTTTTCACTCATTTGTCTTTACATGAGAGTGAATAACAGAAAGTCTGAAAAGTCATCTGTGCTTCCACAACCTCACTCATTCACACCTCACGTCCTTATTCTGTCATCTTTTCTTAACCTTGTTATTGTCTTTGCCCTTTTAATTGTCTCTTCTACCTATAGCTATATTCATATTTATTGTTTTTGTTATTGTTACGCTGCTCCCCTTATGGCGTGGCTGTCAAACTCATCAAGGGGGCCGGAATAGTAAAATCTTTACCTAGAAGTAACACGAAGTCCAAAATTTTCTTGGGTTTAGTGTAAAGGAGGTAAATCATAAAAATCTTTATTTGTAATGAACTGTTCCTCTAAAACATACATGACGTATTAATATTAAAAATGAATATTAAAAAAGAATTGATGAAATGACACCCTAAAAATATTGTTGAGTTAAAAGGGAAAATCTTGTCACCGTGGGAAAATTTGCTACTAGAATTTATTAAAATTTGATTGTATAAGAGGACGTATCGTGTTTACGAGGCCATTCTGGTTATTAAATACATATTTTTAATTTTGCCCGCTTTTTTTTTTTTTTGCTACTGTTTTTGTGTTTTTTATAGAAATAAGAAAAGATCATTTTAACAACGCTCTTTCATCAAAAAATCATTTTGTTTTCAAATTTTGAAGCAAAAAATACATTGCAAAGTTACTTTTTCATTTTTTCCTTGCCTGTTTTTTTTTTTTAAAACCTCCAGATGCATGTGAGGAAAAAACACACAGGGCGCACAAACAATAGCAATAAAGTATCATCTTATCTTATCTTAATATTAATATAGAGATATAGAAATACTTTTATTTGTAATTTTATTTTGTAATTCTTGTAATTCTTGTTATGTTTTACTTGAAACACAACAATAGGGAATGTCACAACAATGAAGCACAACAATTTCCTTCGGGATAAATAAAGTTGTTCTTATTATTATTATTATAATAATTATTATTATTATTATTATTATTCACTCATTCATTCATACGTCTTGCAAATTTAGGGTTTCCTGCATGTGTTTGGGCTCTGGATGAAAACCCGGAGAACCTGTAAGAACCCCACGCAGACACAGGGAGAACATAACAATCAAATGGCACGATTTTTAAATTAACCTGGTTATTTGTCAAGTCCTTTTGCACGAGATACAATACGGTATTCGGATCCCGGGAAAAGTGAAGGCGCATTTCGGAAGGTGCGTTCGAACGGTTGGCGGTTCGACGCCGAAGTTTCGTCGTCCCGGTCGGCACGATGAACCGCAACCCGGGGTCGGGATCTCGGGAAACAGCGAGGTTTGAAAAAAACAAGCGCCTTTTATGAACACAATTAAAAATTACACCGTTAACGAGGTGCATGGAAATCACGTCACCGTCCGTGTCAACGGACCGTTTAATGCGATGGCCTTTGCCTTTAAAAGCCAGAGTGATGAATAAAAGATTTCTGCGATCAGGTGTGATTAATTTGACACATTAAGCAGGATTCGGTCCGTCAGTTTATGGATATGTTACGCCTAATAACCAGCGCTGGTCCGGGGGGCTGCATGTCATTTAGGACGCGGCCATGGATTATTTATTGCTTCGGTCAATATATTTCCCAGAGGCGAGCGAAGGATTGGCGAGGGTGGCTCGCCATCGGCCAATGGACACGCTCGCCTCAAGAGGTGTGTGTGTGTGTGTGAATACTCCCGCCGTAATACACTTTGTCTTTGCCCTTTGTGATACCAGCGGTTTAATGGCGCCGCCTGTGAAAGTATTCATTCACTCATTCATTATCTAGACCACTTATCCTGCAGTCGGAGTCGGAGTCTTTCCCAGCTGGCGTCGTGCGAGAGGCGGGGTTCACTCTGGACCAATCACGGAGCCGTATTTAGACGACTAAAACCGTTCAATTTCTCATCTGGTGCGCATCAATCATCCTCCCTGTCACCTCCATCACGTAAAACTGGCGAGTTAGTATTTCACCGCACATCTGGAGACGGCGTTCCCCGACACCGAAAGTCCAGGGTTTGCGTTAGAATGCGGTCCCGCTGCGCTCGACCGGGTCCTTCACCGCATCATGTGCCTTTTATTATTTTAATATTGCTGATTATGGCTTACTATAAGAAAACTTTTTTAGAAAACTAAAAAAAAAGTATGAAAAAGTAATTTTTGTTTTTTTAATTGCATTACAGAAGATAAAGAACTTCATCACAATATTCTAATTTTCTGAGACAGTCCTGTATATTTAAACCAGTGGTTCTTTACCCGGGTTTCCATCGAACCCCAGGGGTTCGGCGGAGGTCAAGACGCACGCCGGACTCAAAATTCACGATGACGCACCCCGCTTGGTCGTCACTGGCCGCAGGTGATCACGCAACATGGCTTGGCTTATCTGTGCTGCAGGGAATTTGGTGCGCTCAATAGTCAACTTGTGACTTCTTTCTTAATATTTCAATCCCTTTATACTAATTGTTATCGAGCAAAAAAAAAAGAAAGCGGTCGGACGAATATGTACAATATGGATTCACATGTGTAACGAAACGCTTGCTGAGTTCAAGGTGAAAAGAGCCAAATTCGCCAAAAAGGCACAAAAAGAGGGCAAACCAGTCACCATTGGCGAAACACTCATAAAACCAGCTGTGTTGAAGATGGCGAATATCATGCTAGGAAAAGCATCTGAAGTTAAATTCTTCCAAATTCCTCTTTCAAATGAGCACGAGCAAACATATCTTGGCTCAAGTAGCTGTGGATTTGATTTCTAGCCGTGATGTTGATGCACGGTTCATTTTGTGCACCAGTAAAACATATACCTGCGTCTTGAATTTGAAAAAAAAGAAAAAAAAATCCAATAAAGTAGGGATCGGTGAATGCGCAGATGAAACTTGTAGGGTTCAATACCTCCAACAACGTTAAGAACCACTTATTTAGACCTACCAGCTTTCCATGCAAGGCGCTAACCATCCCCTGGTTATTCACCAATGGTGGTTTTCATCAAAAAAAAAGGCTGAATGTCCAAATTTACGGACGCGTCCATTATTCTGTTTATTTTTTTACATCGTCCACGAATCTGTTGCTGGCAGATTTCCCTTTGTGCATGCGGATATTCTCCATTTTAGCCACTGAGGGCGTCGATGCAGTTCCACCTACTTCATGTGCGGTTGCCTCTCAGAAGAGCTGACAAAGAATGAATGAATTCTACATGCACACCCTAAAATCAGCAGCAGTTTGGGGAGTGGAGTCGCATTTCTCAAGACGCGCAAAGGTCTGGAGCGCCGCAGATAGCGCAACGTTTCCGACACAGCGCAGACTAGCGAACCGTCTGCGAGGGAAGCCGGCTTGGAACGGTCTCGGCGGATGTGGAATTAGCCAAAAATCCAAAGCTTCATATCTGGCGAGGGCGGCCGTTAAAGCCCTCAGATCGACCTGGGTGGTTTTTCGGTCGTCTCGGAGAAGAAGCGCCAGCTCCGTTGCCAAAACCTCAAAAGCCAACGGGAGCCTTCGCCGCATTCCTTCACGCACCCAAATCCCTGCGCGGCCGACAAACGGAATCGTAACACCTATAATTAACGTCCGTTATTAAAGTCCGGTATCGTGCGGAGACGGTTTCTTTCCATCCCGTCTCCGCTTTCAAGATTTATAGAGGGACTCGGCAAGGTTAAAAAGTTATACGGGGGTCGCTGTTTGTCTTCCATACTAATTACAGATACAGAATTGCGTGAGAGGAAAAGGTGATTGTGGAAATTCCCCAAAGAGGCTCAAATCAATCAATATCGATCAACAATACCTTGATATATGGCAGCACCTCACACCTGAGACCTTCGGGCGTCTTGAGCGATGATGGCATCCAGAAGTGCCTCGGCCTTTGAAACAATAACCGCCTCCCAGACGCCCGGCTGGAAATAAGCAATCGAGATCTGAAGGCGAGGGCGAACACACACACACACACACACACACACACACACACAAGGATTTGTGTTGTTTTGTTTTTTTTCTCTCTGCCGCTTTTTCATGAACATGCACCCACAGAAGTGTTTTCCCGAATCTTTTTTCTTTTTTTTCCTCTCCGGGGCTGAAATGATGAATATTGAATAGAATCCATATAGTTCTGTCAATAACAGCGCTGCCAAGAAAACTCCTCAACCATTCTAAGTGACTGTCTCTCAGGCGATACACCGGCTAATAGATAGTGCAAGCAACCAAAACGAAGCATTAGTCCATCGCTCGGTCATAAATGAATAAACATGAGTGAAGGAAAGAAGTGTTTACTTCTAAATTGCTGTTCTTCTTTACAAAAGTCTTTTTTTTTTCCTTGTCTTTACATGATGGCAGTTATTTAAATCACATCCAACGGCGAGGAAGGAAGAGCGATCGCTAGGGGAGAGTAAACACACACACACACACATTTATTTCCATACACTATCCCATGACCACACACACACACACACACACATATTCAAGGACAGAAAGGAATTAACAGCAGGCTGATGCAGGTCTTTTAGCCCTCAAGCTTTGCAGCAGGCTATTTCAGGTCTTCTGTCTTCTTCCCGTGTCTCCTCACTCTGTCTGACGGCGGCGACGCGAGGGATTATTTTTAACGCCGCGTCTCCGCGACACCTTTTTTATTTAAGGTTGTACCTTCGCGGCTCGCACTTTAGCGCGGCAAAATGGAAGGGGAGATTGCAGGATGCTAACACTTAGTGTTTAAAAAAACGAGACGGATGTTTGAAAACGAAAGGGTTTTTAGCGTGCGTGTGTGTGTGTTTGTGTTCTTCCACACGCCGGAAAAAATTGCCTTTAGGGTTCATCACAGGAGGGAAAAGTAAAATTCTGGAACTTGAATGCTTTAAGAACCAAACAACCGCTGTTGACTGGCCTGTATGTTGTTCACCGCCGGAGGCGAGAACACTTCTGCGGGAACAAAATGATCCCGTTCGGGCGTCGTCCGGACCGAGCTTCATTTTTTTTCTCCCGCGGCGTTCAAGAGCGATTGGTTAGAAATTGAAAGTGGGCGTGGTTAATGCAGAAAAGCAGAATCGTTGCGGAAATGCTGTGCATCTAGTAAGGCGCAAAAAGACACCCAAATGGTTTGTGTTTGTTGATGGAGATACCTCAACGACACAGCCATTCCCCTGCTAGCTAGGTCTAACTAGCATACTGTTACTAGCGGTTTGTACTTAGCAGAAGGGAAGTTGCTGATTTCAAGTCGAAGATGAACCAAGAAGGAGCACAGGATGTTCTCCACTTGCGGTGGAATTCCATTCCTACAGCGAAAGGTAACGCGATTTTCACTGTAAGTCGAAACTCGCATGTGGTACAAAATATGTCTCTGAGCTACGCTAACATAGCGGTAAAATAATGATCAGGGACGTAAAAACACTGTACAGTAAAAATAAAAAATAAACTAAAAAAAAAAAACGTCTTAAAAGTTCCCCAAAAAAACAAGCCGCTGAATGTAAACTCAGCCATTTTCCTCATCGAGCGCAACGTGACGACGTATTCGTCCGCTCACACAAAATGTTTTTTTAACATCGCAAACGGTGTACGGCAGAATAATGGAACACGACTTTCAAAATAAGTGTATGAGAGATGCCATTGTAAAGCAAGAACTGGCTGCACCGTGACTGAGTTTCTAACAAATTATAAAATGTCAATGTCAGAAAAACTTTTTTCGAGGAAGACGCCTAAAAAAGCAGCTGGTTTTAGTAAAGTTTTATCAGTAACTTGACATTTTTGTCGGTTTCCGGAGGGGGAACTCGCTTTAGGTGATGCGAATGAAATGCATTCTGCCCAAAACCTCACAGCAAGGCAATTAAGAGACGATTTTAAACCGAAAATTGGGAAATTAGGGATCACGTCAGACAGAGAATACTTTCTGTCCATTTTATTTGATCGTACTAGAGGTTATGATGTTTCTTTATAGGGGTTTCAGGTGATGGTTAATCCAAACTTGAACCTGACACGTGCAACCGGGGCTGATTCCCCCACCGGCAGATGTTTTTCAAACCATCATTTGCAAATGGCGTTCAGCTACGCTCAATGTTTAAAACTAGAAACAGTTCGTGTGCACCCACATCAGTGCCGTATCTAGAAACATCTAGAAGCGACATCTATGGTCTTAATGTTGGCGATGCTGCACGGTGTTGTCGCATCGCAGTAACAAATCTTTGACTTTCTCAATGTCTTTGGTTGAAGTTTTGCTTCATCCTGCTCGATTTCGTCCTTCGGGCGTTTGCATCAAAGCGTTCGACTTCAGATCTATATTTTTCCCATGAGTGATGTAATCTGTCATTCCAAAACGGACAACACCTATTCCTCTTGCGGAGCGCAGTAAACAACCTTTTTGCTCGACGCGAGCAGGAGCAGCATCAGGCATCTGTCATCGATAATGAAACAGGAGATGATCTTCACCTGGCAGGGGGGGGGAGTTGGAGGAGTGAAGTCCTGATGGCTCCCTGGGAGGGAGGCCTTCCCCCTCCGGCTGCTTCCTAGATCATTTTTCGGCACCTTGTTGTTACTTCTTCCCTGGTTCTGATGGAGAGAGATTTTTCTCCGAACCCGCTGGACTTGAGTATCCGCGCCATTTTTTCACATAATCCCATGCACCGGAGACTTTCCATTGGTTCATCATGTGGAAACAAAACGGTCAGTTTAGTCGAACTTTATTCATCTCATTCATGTTCCCTCAGAAACTCTGGTCTTCTTTACTTGGCGTAGTACATCTGCTTGCTTCCTCCACTTGCGCACCATTGATTCATTCATGTTGAATTCTTTGGCGGCTGCTCGATTCCCATTGTCTACTGCGTGACTGAATGCTTTGAGTTTGAATTCCGCTTCGTAAGCATGTCTCTTTGACAGATGTCTCATGGCGGATGTTCAAGTGCAGTGTGCCACATAAAATTGGCTGGAGGTCAGTAAGCACAACAAGAATTCATATATAAGGCGCACTGGATTATAAGGCGCATCGCCATTTTTTGAGAAAATGTAAGAATGTATGTGCGCCTCATAGTGCCAAAAAACACAGCATTTACTGCACGCCCTCTCGAGTCCACTGCAGTGCACGACACTGTAGTGCACAAACCTGTTGCATTGCTGCACTGCTGCCACAGTGAAATTCCCCCTGGGGATGAATAGAGTACCTTCTTACCTACCCACCTACCCGATGACCTACTGACATACCCACTGACCAATCTTCCTACCTACCTAACTATCTACCAGTCAACTAACCTACCAATGAACCTACTGACCTAGCCACCTATCTATGTACCCACTAACCAACCTACCGATCGATTGACCAACCTACTGACCTACCAACCTACCAAATTACCGACTTACCAATTGTTGACTGATATACCTAGCTACCAACTTACTGACCTACCTACTATCGACCTACCAATCAACTGACCTACCTACCTATGTACCCACCTACTTGCCTACCTACCTACCTACCTACCTGTATGCCTTCTGACTTGCCTACCCATGTGCCTACCTACCAATCAACTGACCCACCTACCTATCTACTTACCTACCTTCCTCCCTACCTACCTGTATGCCTTCCGACTTACTTACCTATGTGCCTACCGACCTAATTACCTCCCTAAACTGGGTCAAATACCATAAATTGTTGCTCTTTGGGAGGGCCTCTCAGAGGTTGTTGTCATGGTGACTAAAATTCGACAACAAATACCAACCCGCTGAAACGCGGCTGCTCTTTTGGGTGCGATGCTGCCGACTGCCAGCAGCTCTGCGAGCCTCTCAGGAGGCTGCAGCGATGCGCACGAGGGGACGCGCCTTCCCGTCTCCGGTTCCATCCCTGACCTGCACGGCGCGGATCACGGGTACAAACGATAATCCGCACTTTATTTCCTCTCCGTGGGAGGAGAGCGAAGCCGTGACGTGCCTTTTAAAGAGAATTTCTGAAGCCCTGTCGCTTTTATAAAAACAGTTGCCCGCTGTTGGTGTTTTTGTCGGGCATTTCGAGTCACACTCCGTTGCTTTCTCCGTACAGACACCAGCGCCTATCAAATTTAAAGCGGGATGCGCCGAGCTCCTCCGGCATCATAGAGCTCAGGAATGACGCCAGAGTCGTGCCGGCGTTAGCCCGACGTCTGTTTTTCACACTTCCGATGACAATGTCACGCCGCACGGATACACATGGAAATCTCACACCTCCGACAGATGATGTTTTTCCTTTTTGTCCTCTGGCAGGGAGGTAATTAGATCAAATGACCCGGAAGAATCCGCGTAATAATATCCCGACCGACCGGCGTCCTTTACGGACCGAAAATGAAAATTAAAAAAAAAAAAAAAAAAAAAGGGAACGCATTCGTTATGTGTCAGCGAATCCCGTCACACTTCTGTTTCAGTTTGCACCTAAACATCCAGCCGCACCCGGGGGACCCTTTGCTGACAGGCTGGTATCGGATTTAATGTCCTCCCCCGGGAGGGGAAAAATAGAAGAGAGTATGCAGACACGCTTGGTTCTGCGGCAGACAGCGGCTGTCGGGTTCCTCGCCCCGAGTACAGATTCTGTAACCCGCCTCCCCTCCGCTTGCTTGGCATCTAAAAAGTGCACGCTATCCAACAGCGTCTGGAACATTTTGTTTGTTCTCAAACCGAAGAGGCCGGGCAAGAATGGGACGCACTTTCACGCTTGATTTCTCTCCCGAACCGCCCGGACGTATAGATGATGGTTTAAGTAATGAGCTTCTCTTACGTGCAGGGCGGATCAAAATAAAAGTTGTTTTTTTTGTTTTGTTTTTTTTTCTGAGCTGGCAAAAAATAAAAATAATGGGGGTAAAATGCAAATATGTGGCTGATTATGTAGCAGGACCTGTCAGGGACAAGAAGAGGAGGGTGCCCCCCCCCCGGGGAGGCCGGCATCAGACGCTCCGCCGCCGCCGCCGGGGTCCAAACTTCATCTGCTGACAGCTTTATATCCCACAACTTTGCTGATTCATTAACTTTATGTGCTTTTTAATAATGAATATCCACATTTACTGAATTACCTTGATTCCAAAAGACGTTCTCTCTCAATCTTACAATTTGATGGATTGGATTTTCCTGCTATTAGAATGCGGATATTTATTTACCTGTTTATTAGTGCGTTCATTCTGTTATCTTTCAAATTTGATCATCCGTTCAAACACGCCGTGCGGTTTTAAAATATTTGAATAGAACTTCAGGAGAGTTGGCGTAGAGATTTCTGCTTCCACCTCCCGGGTTCAATTCCAACTGGGAGGCCTTCTGGAAGATAAGATAAGACAAGATAAGACAAGATAAAACAAGATAAGATAAGCTAAGATAAGCTAAGCTAAGCTAAGATAAGGTAAGATATACTTTATTGATCCCCTTATGGGAAATTGTTTTGTCACAGCACCGTAATAATTACAGTATCAATAAATATAAGATAACACAAGATGAGATAAACCTTATTGTTCCCCATAGGGGAAATTCTTTTGTCACAGCGGCATAACAGTGTCAATAAGTATGAATATAAATGTAAATAGACAATTAGAAAATAGCAAGAGAAAATATAAAAAAAGAAAAAATGTCCAAATATCCACAAATAAATAGACAGCAGAGAAAACAACAACAGCAACAACATGAAGGATAAGATTGAACAACAGAATGGAAAAAAAAAAAAAAGACAGTAAGGGTGAAAATAGACGACAAAAGCTAAACGACAACATAAACAAAGGGACGATAGCAATGACAAGAATCAAATAAATCAACAAAAATAGGCAGAATCTTTGACGGTCTCTGAAACGTTAGCATAAATGGCGTCCGAGACTGGCGCCTAGCGTTAGCAAGACGTTTCTATTCGGCTGTTTTTGGATCTCAAAGTCGAGCTTAATGGCTTGGTGATCTGACAAACGCCGGCGGAGATATTGGCATGAAATTCTGTCGTGACCGAGCGCAGTCACCTTCCGAATCCCCCGAAGGTTTAAAGTCCACACATCGTGACATTTTAACGGGAGCGGATATCGGACATGTTGTGATTCCGGTATTAATATTTTAATGCCAGCCAAAAAAAAAAAAAAAAAATCAAGGCCTGCTCGACATCTCGCCGGCGTTAAACTTCTGTCTGCGTGACATTAAATTTTGGTCCACGTCGCTTTTTTATGGAACCGCGCCATTTCTTCAATCCCCCCTCCCGGGAATCGGTGACAACCCGACCAGAACGGGGGCGTATTGATCAGCCGCTAAGAGGAGAACGGAGCGGAGGGGGGCGGACAGGAGAATTGGCACTTCTTCCCCCCCCGTGGGTGTGAAGGACCTCGGTGGGGTGTTTTGTCTGCGGTCTGACAAGGAACCTCCGTCGCCTCATTACGGTTCCCCTCGCCCGTCCCCTGAATCAGACATTTTTAGATCGGCGCCTCCGTCTCCGGCGGTTTCGGAGAAATGCGGAGTAAACGTTAAACACGGAATCCTGTCAAACGGCGTCCCGGCCTCCGGCTCCCCGTCCCCTCGTGTTCGCGGTAGAAAGAAAAAAAACAAACGAGCAGACGTGTCACAGGTAATCGCCGTTCCCAAGACGACTGTTGCCGCGGGGCCGTTACCTAGGACGCTCTGCCAGAGCAGCTTGCAGCGCCGGAGATTCCCCTCCGAAGGGGGGGGTCCGGCTCGTACCCGGCCTCAAAACCGGGACGCGACGGGCTGCGCCTCGCGCCGTCTGTCTGGCACGCGGGATTTCAACTAATGTTGCCATGTTTGTGAACAATTTATCAATATGTCTTTCAGAGACGCGTGATTGGATGAGAAAGTGAAATGTCTCTATAGGACATATGAATGAGAGGGTGAATGGTTGCTTGTATGACAGTGAATGGTTGAATGTCTTGATATCACACGTGAATGAAATAATGATAAATTATATACGAATTAATTGAAGTTGCTATACATGCAACCGGTGAACCCCGCATTTCGTCCAATGACAGTTTAGACAGGCGACAGCGTCATCACTGCCCCGAGTGCAGGATGAATGAATGAGTCTTAATATGATCAATTTTGAAATATTGCTCCGCAATCTGTGTGTGTGTGTTTTTGTGTGGTCATTATTTGCGCGTTTATATGAAAAACATGTATACGACAAAAAGTTTGTATGATAATTAAAAGATATGCTGGTGTTTGTTTCAAAGTGCATGCATGCCTTTTCGGAGCCAAAGCCCCGTTCTGATGTACTTCTGGCTCCGGAGCCTTCCGGACCCCACAGGTCTGCGTTTCTGTTCTCAAATTCAAAACCAAACATGGAGAAGCGGCTCTTGGGTTTTTATTTCATTTTTGCATCCTCCCCTTTCTGGAACCTTCCCATAAAACTGCCTCTACATTTCCTTCCATCCAATTTGGAAACGTAACCGTTCCTCTCCGGCTCCAACTCATTGTATATTTTATCCCAATTATCATTGTGGGCAAAATGAGTTTGATCAGATCCCATGATTTAATCTCATCAGCAGGAATCTTAAAGATCTGTGGACAAAAAACTGACATTTTTACTTTAATGAATATTTACCTATAACAGCGGTCAGCAACCTTTACCACTCAAAGATCCATTTGGACCCAATTCCCCACAGAAAACACTGGGAGCCATGCAACCCTTTTGAAATTTAAGATGAAGTAACAGGGCATTCAACATTTTTTTTTTGTTTTGTTTTTTTTTGCCTTTATGCTGTGTATAAACAAAAAATGTGTTGCATTTTTTTAAATCAATGAACAACTGCAGAGAAAACAAAATTACATTTCTGCATGCAACATTTTAAGCTCTGAAAGGGTTGAAGGTTACATTTCAGCAAAATACTATTATTTATCCTATTTATTTATACTAATACTAATGTTTGAGTCCTTCTTACATTTATGTAAAAAAGCCAAACTTAAATTATCCACCGGCAGTAAACCAAAAATGTCGTCCTCTCTTTGTGTGCCGTGCAGAAAGAGCGACAAAAATATCTTAACACGTTTTATTTAGATGTCAAAAGATCGTCATAATCTTCAAATTTAAAATGAAATTTTAAAAAATGAAGGAACTAAAATATAATGCATTTGAATTAAATACTTGATTATTTTCAAAAGCCACAGAGAGACGCATCAGCCGTCACTTTTTAACATAAATTCTGCCTGTTGCTGAAAATCCAGCTGTGTTTGCTGTTTGCAGAAGTACAGTGCAGATGTTTCTTTATATCTGGGGCATCCAAAAACATGCAGGAGGTTCACTGGAGACTCCAAAGTGCCCAGATGTGTGAATAAGAGGATGAAATGTTGCACGAATGAATGACTGAATGAATACTTCATTGATCCCCATGGGGAAATTCCAGCAGCGCGCCGTGCATTTCACACCTTTCAATAGTGCTACATTTATCAATCCACCCCTCAATAACTGCTATAAAACCCATATTATGCAGTTAGCTGACTGAAAGTGACAGACAAATCCTTTTCCTCACTGGAACAGGCCAATTAGCATCGACATTGCCCGACCTTTCTTAGCCATGTCAAGCTTTTCTTGAAACGTTCATCTTGAAAATGGTCTTGACAATAAATCTGGAACTACATCCATTTCTTCTCTTCCTTCAGCCGTCATGGGTTGACAAATTAGCTGTTATATTGATGCTCGCTACAAATGCTGCCTGCATCTGGCTAGTACGATCTCTGATTATCCAATCAAAGGGCGTGTGACACGTTGATGTTACCGCAGCCTTCTAGAAGGCCTTGGTGTCGCAACTCAAAACCTGATCGGTTGAAGCAACAGTTTCATCGACCCTTATTTTTTGCGAGAGCGCCTGTGAATGTGATTCTTTGACTCTGTCTGGCAAAAAATACTGGCTGAAATGTGATTGGTTAAATGCTTTAGTATGAAAATACATGTCTGGAAGCAGCACAGCCGAGAAAAAAGCTATGAAAGGAAGCGGACCGACCTTTCGGAATCATTTAATAAGTATTCACGGACAATAAAATCAGTCAGTTGTTCAGATATTTTTTAGGCCAGCAGAGAAGGCCTTGCAGGCCCTGACGGCCCACCACTGGGAAATTTGCGTGCAATAGATGCATCAAGGAGAGAAAGGAGTGTCTTCATGTGTCTTCAGTGTTCACCCCTTGGATGGGGAGAATCTTGCTTCTGACAGCTGGGATCGGCTCCGTCAGCACGTAATCGTTGTAGAAACAGAAGAATAAACGAATGAACGAATCCCGAATTGACTCCGCTACTGCGATGCTGACCTCGAACCCGTCGTCCGACGCCGCGAGCCGAGCCACACCGACCCAGGACACGCGTGCTCGCAGAACCCGGGGACAAGGACAGGGATGAACCCGCGATGAACCCGTGAAGATGGCGTGTCTTGAGCCGCCGCAGCTGCCGTGCCCGAGACCCAGCAGACAGCCAGGAGCCAAAACGATATTAATCTACGACGTGAACGCGGCTCTCTCAACCTCTTGCCCTCGCCTTCAAACGTAACACCTAAAAAGCCCCCCCTTTTTTTTCGTAGAGGAGCCAAACGTGTTTGCTGAGGCCATGATGTAAAAGCCACTGGTGCAGATGGATGGTCACGGACGTGCACTAGAGCTGAGGGGAGAGAGAGAGAGAGAGGGAAGTGGTTGAGGGAGTGTTGATGAGCAAAGTGTCATCCCAGTGTAGCGGCTGCAGCTCCCGCCCTCGGTGGAATACTTCATGTCGCATCAGAATCCACAGAGCGACATCAAACAAGGTCTTGATGTGTAAAGGCTTCATTTGTCACGTGCGCACGTCCTCTAAGCCTCCGCCGCTCCTAATTATGCACACATCCAGCGGGAAGATTATTATTTCTCATGTCTACTTCATCATGGCCACTCCAAAAGCACACTCGTTCATCTTCCCCCTTCTTCGAGGGGCCAAATGAGATGGCGTCCCCCAAGCTGAACCTTTTAAGCAACTCACCGGGAAAGAGTAATGAAGTGCTGAAGCGGCTCTAAACCCCTCGCCGTGGACCGCGGAGGCATCAAAAACGCCATTCTTCCTCACCTGCCGGCGACAAAACATCGAGCGCGGTGTCGAAATGTGGTCCAATTACGTCAGGCGGATCAAAATTTGTGTTCAAAAACAAAAATAGCATGCAGGAGGAGCCGCAGAGCCCGCCGGACATGTTTGCTAATGTCCTTGGAAAAGACAAAACATCAGGTTGTCACGAGGTAAGAGGAGATGATTCAGAGGAGGCTCTTTGTTTGGGGGAAGGATCGTAAGATTGCAGATCGTCTTTCAATCAATCGACCAATCGACCGATCGCAGTGCAGGTGCCCGTCTGAGGCGCAGAGGCAGATGGATCTGTTAAGTCGGAGAGGCTCTTAGCTTCCACAGTCATCTGGGTACCTCTGGGAGCAGCTGGTAAGCTAACCAGAGGGGCCTAGCAAGAGAAGAGGGGCAAGAGGTCAGGCGAAGCAAGACCATTGAAAGATTTAAAAACATTCATTCATTCATTTTCTGTGCAGTTTATCCTGTGGAGCCTGTTACTGGCCAGGAGGCGAGGCTAAGCTCGGACCGCTCGTCAGTTGACTACAGGGACACAAATCGAGGCATACAACTGTTGACCCTCTCAGTCAGACGTCAAAAGAGACTCACAACGGTTCACTCATTCGCCCATCATATGGAGGCATACGAACATTCACCCTCTCACTTTAGGGTGTCCAATGAACCACCTGCATGTTTTTGGACCGTGGTAGGAAACCGGCGAAGCTGCAGGAACCCCTAACAGACACAGGGGAGAACATGGAGACTCCACTTGGAAGGCTCCTGATCGGAGGCGGAAGCGCTTCTGTGGCGCCTGATTTAAAAGCAAATGATTTCATTTTAAAATAAACTCTTCAATAAACAGGCGGCCGACTGGGCGAGGCCAGAACGGGTTTAATGTGCAGCTGCATCGTGAAGCGCACAGAAAGGGCCGACCGACTCCAAAACTAAGCACGTGGCAGCACTCCAGCCGACATAAAGGCACGGATTACCGTTTCAAGGTGTTTCTCTGGAAAGGATGCGTTTCATTTTTTGCCAACTACCGCAAATGAAAGGACCTGGACTTCACTGCAGAGATCATATGAGCCTCTTTTCATGGGCTGATAAAATATCTCCGAGGTGGAGGATGTTCAGGAGCACACAGATCGGTGGATTATGCCTGTTGAGAAGCTGTTTGCGGAAAGAGGGCTCATTAAAGAACACTCATGCGGAACCGACCGAATTTTCGTAGCAATCCTGGCATCGGGATTGGACGCGAGGTTACCGGGGAGCGACCGGAGGACACGAATGAGTGCCGGGGTCGTCGCAAGGTCACGATTTTGGGACTGAGCCGGTGGATCTGACCAGCCGACCAACGAAATGTTTGCAGGAAGCCAAATGTAGGGAACCAGATGTTCCTTTGTGGATTTTATGAGATGAACTGTAATCGGAGAACCCGATTGGCTGTAGCTCATTTGGTCAATCACGCTACAATCACAACAAAGGATTCAAACCCGATATATTATCGATCCCAGAATCTTCAGGAAAGATATTTTTTCGTGCATTCAGACAGCATAGGAACCCCAGGCCGTGAACCTCAGTTCCTAGAACCATTTTAGCTCCTATTCCAAGGCAGGATCACGTTATAGTTCCAAGGGAGCTCCGGTAGGTGCCTGGTAGAACTGGTATGCCCATTAGCCAATACTTCTTGCAGACTGTGGACCACCGTTTTGAAACTATTGTGGTCACCGGTCAACTGTTTTTGAAAAATTGACCGGCAACGAGGTCCAAGCTCTTCTGGGCCGCCACAGAGGGATGTCCAGGACTTGCAGCGAAACATCGACATTTTGGCCAAAATAAGTCTGGAGCGAGCTAACGGCAGGGTTCTTTACAGAGCAGGAGGAAACAAGAACACTGCAACCCATCTGATAATCCATGGCTAGTATTCCCGCCTTGCAGAACCTGAACACTGTGGCAGCTTCCACTTACACGTTGTCTTCCTCTTCTTCTTGGTGGTTTGTTTTTCAGGTGCACGTCATTGTCGCTGGTGCTTGCGTCACACCAGTCCCTAGCTTACTGCTTCTTCTTTTTCCCCTTTGACAAATCAACCTTTTCCATCTAACCCTATTCTCTGTATCCTCCTCTCTCTCACCAACTAAATTCATGTCCCCTCACTACGTCCATAAATTTCCCATGGCTATTTAATTGAAGTATTAAATTGAAGTGTATTTTATTTGTGTTAGTTCCTTTTTTTTTTATTTTAGTTCTAAATTGGAGGATTATTGTGATCTTGAAATATTAAAATGAAATTATATTTATTATTTTTTGAAGGTCAAAAAAAACATCACACTCGCGGAAGTCTGTATCCCCGCCAAAAAGCCGTCAATTTGTCGAAACTTTCAACCCCAGGTAGGCAAAATATGGAGAAATGTAAGAAAAGAAAAATATCTGAAGAAAATAGAACATTTAACAATGCCTGGTCATCATTGGCCATGCCGTTATTATTTTTTCAAGAATTCAAAATGTGTTCATTACATAAATAAAATGTAATTTTTTCTGTAGCATTTTGTGTATTTCATAAGCAACACACAATAGTTGTTTATACAAAGTGTGAAGGTAAGAAAAAGCAATACATCCAGTGGTACCTTTATTTCAGACGTCAAAAAGCAATTGCGGCTCCCAGTGTTTTCTTTTCCGTGGAAACCGGGTCCAAATGGCTCTTTGGGGGTTAAAGGTTTCTGACCCCTGAACTAGACCTCCTATTCCAGCATCCATCCACCAATATATTCAGTCCACCTACATGACCCAACCATCTCAGTCTGGCTTCTCTAACCTTCTCTCCAAAACATCTAACATGTGCTGTTCCTCTGATTGACTCATTCCTGATCCTCTCCATCCTGGTCGCTCCCAAAGAGAACCTCAACATCTTCATCTCTGCGACCTCCAGCTCTGCATCGCTGGTCTCACCACTGTCTTGAACACCTTTCCTTTCATTCTGGCTGACAGTCTTCTATCACATCATATCCCTGACACTTTTCAGTCCCCAGCTTACAGTCCGTGTGAATTCAAAACTACCGGGGGTGTCGTTCCTCGAATAAAATTCTCAGAATAAAGTTCTCAGAACTGCGTTCCTGGACTTTGGCTGTTGTCGCGATAGCCAGTTTTGACCGATTTGAGGCGAAGACGAGTCCCGGACGCCTCTGTTTGACATTTAGTCCGACCCGTTGCGTCGTAATAGAGTCACATGTTGCTAATCATTTATCTTACGCTACCCGATCGGATTTGCGGAGATGTTAATGGAGTTTATCAGGTTCTGATAGTCTTCAGATTTTACGAGGACGGCTCACATGCGCATCTCCCGATCCGTCAGAGCAAACCTATAAATAGACGGGATAAAAAAGAAAAAAAAAAAAAAAACGCCACGGCTGAGACGCTCAAGTGACGGCCAGCCGTTTCTCCGAATCCACATGGGAAATCCTTGCAAGACTCAAATGGTACGTTGTGCGTGCGTGTGTGTCCCCAGTTGAGTGCGTATTGTACGGGAAAGCACACACACACAAATAAACAAACCGCACACACTGTGTGTATTGTGTTATTTGATTTCTCCCCCTTTAAATACCAGGTCGTAAAAAGTTTACAGAGAGTCCTCCCTTCTGCTTTCATCAGCATATCACTTTGAGTTGCTATTATGCAAATGAAATCACAGCCCTATAAACCATATTTAAATGGAAACACAAGCATGTCCTGGTGAAATGACGCTCATAAATTTGATCAGCTGCCCTCTAATACTCAGAAAAGTAAGCAAAGGGTGTTTTTTTTCACCCCCTTTTTTGTTCTTTTTTTTTTTTTTTACAAAGTTTCTCATCAGTGTGATGTGCCAGGAGGGACGTGTCAAATTGTCAAAATTCAAAAAAAAAAAAAAGGACTTTGCGTGCTGCTTTTAAAACATCATTTCAAAAGCGGCTGAAAGGTCTTTTCAAACACGGCTAATAACGTGTTCGGGTGGCGCTCGTCCTTCAGCCAGCGCGCCGGTCGGGATTGAATTACCCGGCGATTCGGCTTCATCAGAACGCAGGGATGTAAAATGGTTGCGGTGGTAACAAGCTAGAAGCAGAGCCCGGGAGTCGCATTTACAGTGGTTATTTCTCGAAATGAAGGCGGCACGGTGGCGCAGCGGTTAGCGCCTCTCGGCCGGGAGCTCTCTGGTTCGATTCCAACGATGCGAACTTCCTCCCGCAATCCAACAACGTGCAGGAGGTTCGATGGGAATCCTAAATTCCATGAGAGGGCGAATTGTTGGATGTCTTTGTATGACATGTGAATGTTTGTTTATGGATGCTGTAGAAATTATGCTGCATTTTACAGCCCGGGGACAACATGTGGTCCTTTGGGCGTCCCGCTCCGGCCGGAAAACGGTCCAATTCTTCTTGTCGTGGCGGCTAGACTTGAATTTCTTCACTTGAAGACGTTTCAGCCGTCATCCGAGAGGCGTCTTCAGCTCTAGTGTTTCCCGATAAAACTGCCAAGGTTATGGGCGGGTCCAGTTTATGGTGGCTTGTTATGTAAATGGGATAGTCGATGGGCAGGGGGTTGTAATGCTAACGGCGGTGTCGTTCGTCTGGGACAAAGGAGCAATTTTTGGGGATTACCTAATCTAGGTAGTCCCCAAAAGTTGCTTCTTTGCACCACAAGAAGATTTCAACAAGAATTCACTGCAACATGGATGACTGAGAAACTCCACAGACAATGACAAAACATGTATTTCGTTCATGTTACACAAGCGTGTTGCTTTTCTGTTATCGTTTGTTCGTCCCTCCGATGGCGTTCAGGTTTCTCCTATGGCTCTTTATAATCATTAATTGCCCTCCTCTGAATTAGAGGGTGAAGGTTGTTTGTCTCTATGTGATTTGTGAATTAGCAAATGAATGGTTAGATGTCTCTATTGACTTGTAAATAGCGTTATGTCCTTAAATGACGTGCATATGAAAGAGCGAATGTTTGTTTTCCCTTATAAGACATGGGAACGAGAGGCTGAATGGTCGTATGTCTCTATTTGCAATCGACCGGCGACGGTCCAGGGTGAACCCCGCTTCCGTGGCTGTTCAGATAAATGAATGAATGCATGAATAAAGATTTAACACGCATAGTTTGGAGCGCCAAACAAATAGGATTTGGTTTTGTAGCTTTCTGAAGCCTAACAGCAGGTAGCCACGTTGCCCTCGGCGCCCCGAGCCTCACACTGCTTCCGTTGTATATAATACGATTATCCATTCAGAGAGGCTATAGAGCCCTGGAAGAGTTTGTGGAAGTGAAAAAAAAACATTTTTTTCTCACACAAAATTACAAAATATGACACAGATAATGAACGCATTAATGAATGAATGAATGGAATAAAGATTTAGCAGGCACAGTTTGGAGTGCCCAAACACTAGAGGACGACAAGTGAATCAGCAGGTGAATGTTGTATAAAAAATGTGAATTAGGGAGTGAATAGTTAAATGTCTCTATGAAGAGTGAATGGTTCATCTCGATAAGATTTGTGAATGAATGAGTGAATGGTTTTCA
Source organism: Fistularia commersonii (assembly GCF_037954325.1). Taxonomy (NCBI): domain Eukaryota; kingdom Metazoa; phylum Chordata; class Actinopteri; order Syngnathiformes; family Fistulariidae; genus Fistularia; species Fistularia commersonii. Next base: position 4,394,023 of record NC_141319.1, on the reverse strand, counting down.
CTCATCCAGGGCCTCTCTGAGCGCAGGATAAGCAGTATGGATCATGGGTGAAAGGACGAACGGTTTTTGAAGGAAGCGCCTGAGTGGGAGGAGAGCTGGATTTAAAGGCTGCGTGGATCCGGTAAAATCCACAAGCTCCTGAAACCCAACGGCGATAATGGTCATAAACGCAGCGCTGAGCAACAACCAGCGGCTCCGAGCCTGTGGAGCGTCACAGAATGCTTCATTTCTGATAAAAGCCGCCTCTCTGAAAATGAATTCTGTCTGAATAGCTGCCATTTTGTTGACATCATACAACTAAATATAGCTTAGCACATTTCTAATAATGTTCAGGTAGAGTTAGCACCTCTGGACTCTATCCGTAATGTCGTAACCGAAGTTCTTGTCAAACCCTTCTTCTCGTGGCAACCGAACCGGAGGGTTTCGATGTAGATTCAGGATCAGGACGCCGAGGTTGGAGAACTAGAGGAGATTCATGGATGGACGGATAGAGGACATGAAGTTGGCCGGGGGGAAAGAAGAAGAACCCATTCATACATGGTGTCCTTTAAAAAGGTGAAATCCAGGAAAGAGCCAGATGTCGTCTGCCAGTCTAACAGTCACCATCTGACAGATCTCCAGTCTTGAGCTTGGTTCCTTCTCCTCTTCCTCTTGTCAAATTCCAATTAAAGACTTGAAAGTAAAAACTCTGGCTTGTAAGACGCTCTCAGGGATGAAAGTTAAGTTTCATCAAAGCGAGCGCGCTAGCTTGCTAATATTTCCAATTCCGGCTAGGCGTCGAACCATAAACAGCCGCCCCGAGAATAATTTAACTTTTCTCGCCGGTTCTCGCCGAGTTTATCCGACCCCTGCGGGCGTTGACATATTGTGGTCGCGCGGGCGATTCCGTGCCCGGTGCCCCCGCCGCACCGCCGAGAACAGGAAGGCCCCGGAGCTCATCATCAAAACGGCTCGGAAGATCAGAAGTCGCAGCTTCCAACTCTGGAAGGGATCTTCAGAAGCCGCCGCCACAGAGCCATCAACATCCGTAGAGACCCCGAGCGCACTTCCTTCAACCCCTCCGCCGTCTGGCAAACTCCGCCGAGTGCCGCGCGTTCGGGCTGAGGAAAACTTTTCAACCGCCGGCGGAAGTTAGCGTAGCCTGGACCGCCGCAGACAGATTGGAATGCTAGGCGAACCATGTGGACCCGCCTTGCGAGGTCTGCACCGCAGCCTTTGTGCACCTTCACATTTTCATCTCCAGTTTTCTCTTTATTCATTTATTCCATTTTTCCTTCGCTCCTAACCCTAGGAATGAATGAGTGAATGGATGAATGTCTCTATTTGACATCTGAAAGACACCGTTAATGAAAGAGCGAATGACTTGTGAATAGTTGTATGTCTATGTGACGTGTAAATAAAACAGAATAGAAGAATAGAATAGAATTTTATTAATCCCAAAGGAACACATAGGAACAATACCTATATTCCCTGGAATCTGATATCGAAATTATTGCTGTAGTTTACTTCTTCCAAAAAGGGGAGGAGTTAATATCATTTAATGAAAGCGAGTGATTTATATGTCTCAATACAATTGGAATGGTTGTGTTTCTATTTGACTCGTGAATGAAAGGGTGAATGCATGGATGAGAGAGTGAGTGGTTGTTTCTGTATAATATGAACGAATGAGTGACTGCTTATATGCCTCTATTTGATTTTTGAATGAGAGGGTGAACAACGTTACGTCCTAATATGACCTGCATATGGTTATTTTTTCTTATAAGACATGGGAACGAGAGGGTGAATGTTCATATGTCTCTATCTGGGATGGACCGGCGATGGTCCAGGCTGAACCCCAACCCTGAGTGCGGGAGAGGCGGTTCAGATAAATGAATGAATGCATGAATGGAATAAAGATTCAACACGCATAGTTCGGACAAACAAATAGGATTTGGTTTTGTAGCTTTCTGAAGCCCAACAGCAGGTAGCCACGTTGCCCTCGGCGCCCCGAGCCTCACACTGCTTCCGTTGTATATAATACGATTATCCATTCAGAGAGGATATAGAGCCCCGGAAGAGTTTGTGGAAGTGCCTAAACCCATTTTTTTCTCACACAAAATTACAAAATCTGACTCCCGACACTGTTCCGCCGTGTGAAACGACCCCTCGGCCCCTGACCCCAGCTCAACGGGCCGACGTCCACCTTTGTTGGCGGGCCGAGCCTCCCGCCCTGTGCGAGCAGGGACTCAGCTTGACGGTCACCTTCGCGGCGGCGGCGGCGAGCAGCGAGCGGCTGCCGACCCGTTTGCTTTCAACAATCGCACGGAGGGGACACACACCTTCAGCTAGCGGGAAGAAATGATCTAAGACTCACACACCAGGTGAAACGGTTACAGAGGGGAATTAAAGTCCACGGCAAAACCTGACTGCCCTGGTGGACACACACACACACACACAGAGACACACACTGTCGTGTCCGCCTCCGCCGAGGGCTGATCAAAACCGCCGTGCAAAAGCTGTCTTGGTTCCCAGAACGCCGTCCCTCCCGAGACGGCTGAACCGTCCTGCCCTGTCATCCTGCACATCTGAGGAAACCCGGAGATGAAACAATAATTACTCGCGTGTCGAGGCGACGTGTCACATATCAAACATTATGGATCTGCTCGCGCGCTGCGATCAGATATTGGCATGGTAATAAGTCTCGTTCTCTCTGTATCTGCGTCTCACGGAATCTCACGGCCGCCGAAGACGCAGCCGCCTTTTTAATTCCCTTCCCGAAGCAGAGCGATGTTTTTGAAGCCGATTCCCGTTTTTTAACCCCAGGTTGTGTTTCACGCGTCTTGATTTTGGACGATTTGGGCCAATTTCTCGTTGATTTTGACAAACCTTTTCCGCTGCAAGAGATGCGGTTTCTCATTTCAGACAGAAAGATGTGGGAAATTCAAACTCTGCTCTTATTTTGGTAGTTTTTTTATGTCAATACCGATGTTGATGGTGAAAAATGGCAAGAAAATGTGAGAGAAAATTCTCTGATAATGTGTTTGAATGAGAAAATTAGTATTTTGTCTACATAATGTAGACCGGGTATGGACTTCTCATCCATTCACCCAGAATGCATAGCTGTTGGCTGCCAGTCGCCACTTTTGCACGCGTATACTGTTTATGTATGGCTTATGTTTTTTAATTTGTTGTTATCTTTATTTCATTTTTATTTATTTTATATCTTTATTTATTTTATGAATGAGAGTGAATGTTTGTCTCTATAAAATGTGCAAGTGACCAGGTGAATAGTTGAATTTCTATAGGATGTGTGAATGTATGGATGTCTATTTCTTTATGACGTGTGAATGATCATATGTCGCTACATGACGCTTGAACGACTGTCTGAGTGAATTTCTGTACGTTTGCATGACATAAGAATGAGGGAGTGAATGATCACTCTATTTTCCACACTATAAGGCGCACCGGATTATAAGGCGCACCTTCAATGAATGGCCGATTTAAATAAAAAATCATACATAAGGGGCATTGAACAGAAGCTACAGTAGTGGCGTTATGCATCCACTAAATGGAGCTGCGCTAGAGGGAATATCAACAAAACAGTCAGAAAAGTCCGTAAAATTCTAATATAGAATACAAACCAATGTTTTGTCAACTCCTTTCACTCCCAAAACAAGTTAGCACATTCACAATACGGTACCATACATACCGGTAGCTTTTACCGGTATGTATGGTACCGTATTCCCACCGTATTACCGTATACCGTATTACCGGTATGTATGGTTACCGGTATTTTGCGCCCTTTGTTGAAAACAATGTTTTTCCAACTCCATTTGTCACAGTTCAAAGCGTTTCATAAAACAAAACCACCAAGAGCATCGCCTCTAAATTCATTGACGTTCATGTCGCTAGCCAGCGCTGTTGCCTTCATTGGAATAGTAACTATAGATACACCTCTACTTGCTGTTCAACAACCCACTGTTCAAGTTTGTCCTCCAACTGTGGCCATCTCGCTTTGTTTCCTGGGAAACTCTATTTAGTCTTCTTCACTTCATCTTGGTCATCTTGTCGTTTCCTCAACCTCCGCACCATTGATTCGTTAATGTTGAATTCTCTTTCTGCTGCTCTGTTCCCGCGTCCCATTGCGCGACTGATCGCCTTGAGTTTGAACTCTGCATTGTAAACGTTTCCCTTGAAAGATGCCATTTTGGGGTCTTTATACTCACAAGTGGTGTGGGACTGGAATTCCCCTTTACCGTTTTTACCGCTGCTACTTCGGCGCCGCACACAAACACACACACAAATGGAAATGAAAATGCATGCTTCACGCAGTCACACACCCCAGCATGCACCACCTGCTACTTCTTCTAAGGGAAAAAAAATAGAGCCGGCAGCTGCTTCCCATAGTTGCGAGACCTCTTGCAGCTCGGTATTAATCCATAAATAAGGCGATAAGGTCGCAAAAAAAAACTGTCGGTTTTTGAGACAATTAAAGGCTTTTAGGTGTGCCTTATAGTGCGGAAAATACAGTATACAGAACTGTCTCAGAAAAATTAGAATATTGTGATAAAGTTCTTTATCTTCTGTAATGCGATTAAAAAAACAAAAATTCCTTTTTCATGATATTCTAATAATTTGAGATAGGATTTTTTGAGTTTTCTTAAGATGTAAGCCATAATCAGCAATATCAGGATAATAAAAGGCTTGCAATATTTCAGTTGATTTGTAATGAATCCAGAACATATGACTTTTTTGTTTTTGTAATTGCATTACATAAGACAAAGAACTTTATCACAATATTCTAATTTTCTGAGACGGTCCTGTATGTCAATATATGACGTTTGAATGACAGAGGTTGTAGGTCTCTTTAACAATAACGGTGTGAATAAGCTTCACCCTGCAGGATAAACCCAAAGACGATGAATGAATGAATCTGTATCGAACACGTCGTCGTTGTTGTTGTTGTGATTTACGCAAAAGTTTCATCTCTTTGCCGTCCTCCTCCCCTCTTTGATCGAAGCAGGTTTTATAAAACCAGCCCGTTATGGGACTGAGAGCACCGCGACCCCGGCGAGGTTTTCTTCTTTTTTTTTTTTTTTTTTTTTACCGCCATTCTCCTTCAAAGGCTGCGGAGAGAGGAAACCATTTCAGCCGCCGTTCCCCGCATCCGGCGTGCAGGCGGCGGACGCAAAGATGAAATTCCAAACATTAAACACTAATTGGGAGTTAGAGACAAATCTACTTCCTTAAACCCATTTGATGATTCGTGCAGGAGGCAGACGTCGAAGGACCCTCTCCCGAAGATATAAAGGCGGCTGTAAAAGAAAACCGTAATTGCATTTGAGCCGCGAGATGTGGCTCATTGTTACCATAAAAGAAAAAGAAAAAAACGCATTCGGCTGTAGCATTTTTTTTTTTTTTTTATTCTTTGCTTAACTGAAGTTGAATATTTCCCGGCGCCGCTTTTCCGTGAGATAAATGAATGGAGTTGAAGCAGCTGCGTATAATTTAAACATCACACAGCATCATGAATGAATAACTCCTCTGATTAGATCTGCCATCTGTTCATTTTCATTTTTTAAATATATTTGAATTTAAGGTTTCAAGCCTCGGATAACGTGTGATCTTTGCTTAAAAATGAAACGCACACGCGTATATATCATTTAAAATCCAAGCCAAGTCATTATCGTAACATTAGTAGCGGCAACGTCGTGTTCTCTGTTAGAAATGTTTTGTCACATCGAACCCGTCAAGCCGTTAAATAACACGACGGCGTCCTCCTCGCCGTTTGGCGCCGTCGGGGTCTCGGTAAAGGGCGCGCTGTCAAAGCTGCCATGTTGATTTGCCCAGTGGTGTCTGAGGAACCCGTAAAAAAAGAGAAAAAAAAAAAAAGCGCTCCAAATATAAAGCTAAGGGTAGGATGATCGAAACTTCATGTACGTTTTCTTTTACTTTATGTAAAATCAATTGTCTTTACTTTTGGAGCACTTTTTAATGTGCAGATTTTTTTTCAAACCTTTAGTAGCGGGGAAAATCTTATGGTTAAAATGGAAACCATTTCAATTATAAGTGAATTTTTCATCATGATTGCTTCAATACTGTCATCTCCGGGTGTTTTTTTTGACATATTTATGAGTTAATTTATTCATATATCTATTCACACATCATATAGAAACACACAACTATTCAGTGTGTCATCCGCACATTTTACAGACAAACAACCATTCACTCTGGTTCATTCATCGAGTAGAACAAAATGTTTATTTACTGTATTCACCCTCTCATTCACAAATCAAATGATGATCTACACACATTCAACCTCTCATTTAAACCTCATGTAGAGACTTACATGCATTCACATGTTGTATTAGGACATCGAATCAATCACCCTCTCATTCAATGTCACATAGAGATATAAATATATTCATTCATTCATTCACATATCATATAGAAACACACAACTATTCACTTTGTCATTTACACATTATATTGAGACAAAACTACCCTTCACTCTCATTCATACATAGAATTGAACAAAATAATAATTTACTGTATTGGCGTATTCACCCTCTCATAAGAAGATTTGTATGCATTCACTCTTATAGAAATGTGATATTGATACATTCACGCAATTAACCTCTTATTCACATGTTGTCTAAGGATATAAACCCATTCTCCCTCTCTTTCATGCATCATATAGACACATATCCATTCACTCATTCATTCACACATCATATAGAAACACACAACTGTTCCCTCTGTCCTCCGCACATTTTATAAAGACAACATTTACTCTCGTTTATTCATAGAATACAACAAAATATTCCTTTCATTGAAACACATGCATTTACCCTCTCGTTCATGCTTCATATGGAGACATATCCATTCACGCATCATTTAGGGACAAACAACCATTCACTCTCTCGTTCATACATAGAAAAGAATATTCCCTGAATGGACGTGCACACATTCACACGTCATATGTAACCGTTCACTGTCATTTACACCTCATATGGAAACATGCAAGTATTCTCTTAATTACAATGCATTTACAGACATTCACTCGTTCATCGACACGTCTGTGCAATGCCGTGTCTTCCGTCGTCTTACTGCGTGCTTTGGGATTTGGGAATTTAAAAGACCCTTTCGGTGTAATTCCCCCTCTCTGGCCCGCTGATACCTCCGGTACCGAATCCGTCGTGTGTTTTAAGCCGCTTCTCTTCAGTCGTGAGTGCGAGCGAATCTGTCGGGAAAGATTAGGTCTGGAAGTAGAACGTGTGAGTTTGAGTTTGAGTCAAACGTTTCTCTAAACCGTCATTAAAGGATGTTACGAACCCCCGCAGTCAGGAGCTCATCTGGGATTTCAGTCAGTAAAAGTTATGGCGGGGGCAGCAAGTCGTTAAAAAGAAGTAATTTTTTTTTTTTTTTTTTTTTTTTTAACGGTAAGCCAAATTCCTTGCAGATAAAAAAAAAAAAAAGTGGAAAACCTCAGTTTCCGCCTAATGAGGCGGTCTCTGGGTACTCCATCGACAGCGGCGGTCGACGGAAGGCCGCCACGCCTCCCGCCACGACCCGGATCAATGCTGGATGCACGCGGCCCAAGGCTAGAGCGGTTTGATCACGTCAAATAAAAAATTCATAAATAGATAATATTTTGTTTCGGATTTTTTTTTTCTGCCCCTCCGTGACCTTGGCGTTGCACGTCCGCCTCCCCGTCCCGCTCGAACCCCCGTGGCGCCGAGCCTGCCGCTGAACCCGGGCGTTCGTTCTCGTTAAGTGAGTTTTAATGAAAATTTAACGGTCCCTCGCAAGACGTCTCACCTTGGGGAAGTATTTCTTTTCTTTTTTTTAAAAAAAAAAAAATATATTACAGCCGGTGCCGTACTTGGTTCGCAAACTCACACAAAGTTTTCTTTTTTTTTTTTTTTTTTTCACCCCCCCCTACTAATGTACCATAAGAGGAATATTAAAAAGTGGAATCATTTATTGCCGCGTAAGTTTTCATTTTTATGGTGTGACAGCCAAACGGTGGAAAGAGTCTCGCGGAGATAAAATTTATCAATAAAAGTTGCGTTTTTGCTTTGAATTTTATGAGACATAATTGGAAAATTGGATTTTGATTTCTTACATGTATAAATATTGCCATGCAGTAAATTTGCTGTATATTAGATGCCAAGGGATGATCGTAATTCCATAATAATATTATATGACTTTCAGAGGTTTTTCACTGGAATGGACAAGAGATGCTTCTGGAGATATTATTTTCCTCTTTGGCAGGTAGGTGGGTTGGTTGGCTGGCTAGTAAGTAGGTTGTTTGGTTGAGTGGTTTGTTAGTTCCCCGGTCAGCTGGCTGGCTGGATGGCTAGCAGTAGGTCGGTAAGTAGGAAAGTAGGAAGATAAGTAGATTGGATGGCTGGTTGGTTGGAAGGTTCATTCGCTGGTTAGCTGACCGATCAGCTGGCTGAGGGGTTAATTAGTCAGTATGCTGGCTAACTGTCTGGCTGGATGGCTGGTAAGTAGGTAGGTAGGTAGGTAGGTAGGTAGGTAGGTAGGTAGGTAGGTAGGTAGGCTGGCTGGTTGGTTGGTTGGTTGGTTGGTTGGTTGGCTGGGAAGTCAGTTGTTTGATTGATTGGTTTGTTAGTCTGCCGGTCTCCTGACTGGCTGGCTGGCTAGCAGTAGGTAGATAGATAGGTAGGTGGGTAGATAGGTAGGTGGGTGGTTAAGTAGTAGATTGGCTGCCCGGCTAGATGGTAGGTTTATTTGCTGGCTGGTTGGCTGCCTCACAAGCTGACTGGCTAGCTTATTAAGCAATCAGTCGTCTGGCTGGCTGGCTGGCTGGCTGGTAAGTGGCTGGCTGGTTGACTGACTGACTGACCAGCTGGCTGAATGGTTGGCTGGCTTGTTAGTCAGTTGGCAGGCTGACTGGCTGCCTGGCAAGTTGGTTGGTTGGTTTGTTAGTCAACCGGTTGTCTAGCTAGCTGGCCGACAGGTGGTAGGTAGGTAGGTAGGCTGGCCGGTGTTGCTTGGTTGGCTGGTTGGCTGATTGACTAGCTGGCTGGCTGGCTTGTTAGCTGCTAGCAGGTAGCTGCTAGCAAGCTGGCAGGTTGGTAAGCTGATTATTTGTTTTGCTTTTTTTTTGTTGTTTTTTTTTACCTAAACCAGATGTTTTTCCTGTCCCCCAGTGACCATAAAACAGGGAAGAGCGTCTCTCCCTGCCGATCACGAGCAGAAAGAGTCAAGGACAGATCGAGGTCGGCGTAAAACGAGGAAACTTAAATATCGCCGCGTTCGGGATTCGCACCCCGTCGTCCTCTCTTCTTCCTCGCTGAAAACGAGGGTGTTGTGATGAATCCTCATCAGACTCTCTTTTTTTTTTTTTTAGCAGTTTTCAATTTCCGAAGCGACTGAATCAAATGTTTGGGATAAATTGATTCAACACACGAGCCCCCGCAGCCTCCCCCCAGCCCGCCTCGTCCCACTGAAGTGCAAATTCATGCTCGCCTTGCAAATTGTAGCTTTTACTTAACACAACACTTAATTGCAGGCACATGCTCGAGTGGTCACGGCGCCCTTCGCCGGCGGAACGTGTCACAACAGCGCCGCGTAGATTATCCGGGAGTCAGCAGCCGCTGCGGCAGCCAGCTTCCCCGCTCTAAGCCGCCGCCGCCGTCCCTCGCCGCCCCGGACCGAGACCGGCTCCCACCTCCGCATCGGCGCCAGATGGCGGCACCGGGAACCGGGCCGGGAGAGAAATGGCGAAGAGGAGCGGAAACGAGAGGGAGGAGGGCGGAGATCGGATGAGAGACCCTCCGCTTCGGTTTTGATCGTTAGATTTTCAAAACCCGGGTGGAAACCGCGGGTGGATTTGCATCGCCCCGGGTTGGCAGTGGCCCACTCCCCCCCCCCCCCCCCCCCCCTCGCCGCCGCCGTCCTGGTCGGCTGCCAAGCGCGTTTCGTTATTTGTGTCAAGGCGGGTTCTGGGATGAAGGAAATAACAGCGCTGGCACGCAGACAGAGTTTACGGTCTCTCCTCGAGCTCCTCTTTCCTCGGCTCATTCCTGAGCGCAGCCCGAAAAAATATCTCGGGTGTGAAAGAATACAGACGACAAACAAGATAAAGTTTAGGAAAATTTGCCTTAAAGAGGGGAAGGGATGTCAGAGAAGATACCTGGAGCGCGCTGATCGGAGATAAAAGATGGACCGCGGAGAGATGTTATTAAGAGGTTATAACTGTTATGACGGGTTTTACGTCTCGAGGTACGGCTGCTCGTCTTTTCGCCTCAACCGTTTAATGTTTTATTAACGAATACAAACATAAGACCCAGCGTTTTGCTGCGGAGCTAAAAGCCAAAGGCGAGCGTTGAAAAATGGCATTTAAAGTTTAATTCCTACGGAAAGTCGTGGCTATGACAAGTCTGAAGGTGCGGTCAGATGAAAAGAGACAAAAAGTTCTTTTTTACTACAATATTTAGTCACGGTGGCACAGCTGTTAACGTTTCCGCCTCACAGCAAAAAGGTCTGGTGTTGGTGTCTTCCGGTTTCTACCGGTTGAAATTCAGTGGAGACAATAACTTACCGTGGCTTATAAATGAATGAATGAGTGAATGGTTGTATGTCTCAATATTACATTTAAATGAGTGGATGAATGACTGTGTCTCTATATGTTATCGACCAACAACCGAACAAGAATGAACCTCTCGATAAGATAAGATAAGATAACATAAGATAAGATAAACGTTATTGATCCCCATAGTGGAAATTCCTTTGTTACAGCAACATAATACGTATAATGTCAAAATATTTTTATTTATATTCCTATGTATTTCCTTTTTTTTTTTTGACATTATTTCCCCTATGGGGATGACTAAAGTTTATCTTATCTTAAAATTTGAAAAATAAATATAAATATAGAAACATTTGAAGACAGAAGATAACAAGACATCCATGAATGAATAGAATACACAGTGAATGAATGAATGAATGGTTTATTATTATGGCTAATTGTACTATAACGTGAGCAAAAATAATGTCTTGGTTGGAATTGTTTAAAACTTCACACTGGGCTCTTCTGAGTCGCTGTTCCTCATTAGGCTACATTTACTTTTACTGGGTCTGAATTTTAATAGAGTTCCCGATATAAGCTGCAGACGTGCAGGACTTCCCTGATCCGGCAGATTTCAGCATTGTTGCACTCGGGTCAAGGACTCGGACTCCAGTCCGCGTCAGAAGGAGTCAATCAAGACGCCTGGAGGCTCGGTGTGAATTAGCCTCACACTTGCGAGATGACCGGATCTAACCGGAGTGCCTCCGGCTCGCCGATGAACAGGCATTAGGAGCCGTTCTCCCGCTGAACCCCACCTTTTAGAAGCGACGACCAAGTTCCTTTTGCACTCGTTGCGTGCAGAGCGAGTCCAGCTGAGACAGAAAAGTTAGCGGGAACCCATTGCTTGGATTGCTCATCGAGCGAGGAACCGCTTTCGCCGGAGGGACTCGGGACGGAGATCCAAATCTGCGATTACCGCCGTGAAATCGGGTCGCCGTGGTGACTGTGTAACATTAAGACAGGGAATTAAAACACCCCGGCGTATTCTTCGGCCCTCGTCCGCTCACTTTTACCGATTTCGACACATCGAGTTCTGTTTTCAGTTAACAAACATTAGCTTGATTTGATATGTTTTTAAAAAACGGGGTTAGAGCTTCCGCATCACAGCAAGGAGGTCCGACAATCTCCGGTTTCCTCATGTGGACCAAAAACATGCAGGAGGTTCAGTGGAGACCCTGACATTGTATGTCTCAATATGAGGCTCTGTGATTGGTGGACCCCGACTCTCAACCAATGACAGGCGAGATAGAGTCGCTGCAGAATAAACGGTATAGATAATGAATGAATTGATCGATCAAACACCTTGCAGATTTTTTTTGTTCCTTGTTAGTTTACCCGGGAATGCAGTCACTTCGGATCATACTTTCATTTAACAGAAATTTGCGTATTTGCGCCGTTTATTTGATTTGCGTTTTTAAAGCCAGTGATCACTTTAAACAATCTAACAAGCGGAGATGATTCATAATACTGAAAAGTAACCGAGCGTTCAAAGTACGGCAGAAATAATGCCAACAAATATTCCTTATGTTAGAGAGTTTATTCATAGCTTATCTAAAAACCCTTTTTTCAGCCTCAACATCGTGCAAAATGAAAATGAACATTATTAAAGACATGAAAAATGTACTCTTTGCATCAAGTAGATAGATTGAAAGAAATACGCTGCATATTTCCTGGAATAGATGCGGGATATTTCCTGAAAATATGCAATTGTCAATATTAAAGATATAAATGTTGTCAGTTGGAGGTGCAGTAAATTTTCAGTCCAGCAGGTTTTTTATTGTGCGTGGAGATAATTTTGTGAAAATAATGGACAAAACGCCACGGAGGCAGTTCCAACCCCTAAATCAACCAAACTGCGAGTTGTTCTCAGGCGGCTAGCAGACACACTATCGTGATTACTTCAAGCACTAAGCAGTCTGGCTCTGGGAAAACTGCGGTAAATGTACTCTCTGAAGTACTTTTTATCGAAATACCGCTTTCAACCGAGAGGCGAGACAATTAAATATCCCTACGACTGTATTTTAGAACAACACGCTTCTTCGCAAAGATACGTACCATCTGTCGAAGACATCTGCGAGAATGAAGAGGAAGAAGTGGAGATGTTTCCCGCGGCTCGGACAAGAAGCAAAGAGTTCGATGATGATTTCACGCGGAGAAACAAAGTAGGGGAGCCTTAAAATCTACCTGTACGGTAGCGACGATCTTTCTAGCGACCCGAGCCGCTCGCGCCTCTATGTCTTTGCACCGTTTCAAACTTTTAAATGTTTGTTTATTCATTCATTCGTTATCTCTACTGCTTATCCTGCACTCAGTGTCAGAGAGGGGCTGGAGCTTATCTCTGCTGGCTTTGGGTGAAATGCGGCGTTCGCAGCGAGCCAGTCGCCAGTCGATCACGGAGCTACATATTGAGACATACGACTGCTCGCTTCTTCATTCAGGCTCATATGGAAACCATTCAGTGGGATCACATACAAACGTACAACCGCTCGTTCTCTCGTCACTTGAACCTCCTGCATGTATTTGGATTTTGGGAGGAACCTGGAGAATACCCACGCAGACACGGGGAAAACATGGAGACTCCATGCAGAATACAACCGGAGACCTTCATGCTGTGAGGCACTGCGGATGTGTCTGGAGTTGCCGAAGAGGTAAAGATTAGCCGACGAGGGCAGAAGAATTTGCGGGGGTGTTTTAATTCCTTGTCTAAATGTTAAAACAGTCACCACGGTGACCCAACTGCACGGCGGTACTCGCCGATTTTAGATCTCGGTCCCTTAGCCTCCGAGCCCGAGCGGAGTCAGAAGTCGACAGCCAAACGTCCCGAGTCCCTCCGGCGAAAGTGGTTCCTCGCTCGATGGACAATCCAGGCAATGGATTCCCGGTAACTTCAAACTTCGTCGTTGCTTCTAAAAACTGGAGTGCAGCTGGAGAACGGCTCCTAACGCCTGTTCATCGGCAAGCCGGAGGCACTCCGGTTAGATCCGGTCATCTCGCAAGTCTGAGGCTAATTCACACCGAGCCTCGAGGCGTCTAGATTGACTCCTACTGACGCGGACTCGCGTCCGAGTCCTTGATCCGAGTGCAACAATGCTGAAATCTGCCGGATCAGGGAAGTCCTGCACGTCTGCAGTTTATATCGGCAACTCTATTAAAGTTGAGACCCAGTAAAAGTAGATGTAGCCTAATGAGGAGCAGCGACTCAGAATAGCCCACCGTCGAAATCTTCTCGTCTCGGCAACCGGACTCGAATTCGAGAGGCTTCTTCAGTTCAGTACTTCTTTCAGAACTGGAGAAATTCAAGTCCACTTGCCAAAACGAGAAGATTTTGACAAGAATCCTGGATGACCGAGAACCTCCACAGGCAGCTCAGCGCCGTCGATTTTTCAAGGCTAACAGAGGATTGTTCCACACGGTCTTGGGATTCTCCTCTCCGGGGCCCTGCGTTCCGCCGTGTTTAGATTCCTTTGTCGGAAACTACATGTATACACTTGCACGCTCTCTTATTGGCACGAGACCGACGCGTCGGGCTTTTGTTCCTGCACAGACGCATTTAATATGTACGACGCCTGCTTATTTACCTCGGGTGCGATGCGCCCTCTCCAGCGGACGCTCTGATACACTCCCCCGTCAAAGTGGCCGGATTCCTCACAAGCTATTGTTATTCATGGACGAGCTCTTTTCCGCTGTCTCGGCGTATTTTGAGGGATTTGAATAAGTATCCCCACACGGTTCAGGAATCTGCTGACCTAACGAGCCCAGCCTGACTGACTGACGCCGAGCGGCCCATTCATCATCTCCCCTCGCAAATAAACATCGGATACTTCATCTCCTTCCTCAACGCGCGCTTGATAACGAATCATTTTAATCCTGAAGGAGGGGAGAGATTAAAAAATACATTCGCCGACACTTCCACAATGTCTGATCCTGACCCCGTCTGGGGGGGCGGAGCCAGCCAAGTGTTTCCAAATAGATAACACCGGGATTGCGTTTTTTTTTTTTTTTTTTTTTGTTTTTTTTAGGTTATTAGAAAAAAAAAAAAAGGCCCAATCTACTTTTAAAAGTAGATGCAAAAAGTTGCAACACAGAGCAAAGCTGGTGTTTATCATCTCTGCGTCTTGAGCATAAATGATTTGACGGGATTTGATTGTTGGGACGGGGTCTCTTTAAAACTTCTCAAATAGTGAGGCGATGCCACGGGTGACCCTGGGCAACATGCTTATTTTTGCTGTACTAGAATAAAGTGTAATTGCGCTTCCACAGTCGCTGGCGGTGGCGCTCTCATTGTCAGAATGTGCGCAGAGTATTAGCTCAATAGCACACGTGTCAAACTCAAGGCCTGCGGGCCAAATGTGGCCCGCCGTGTTATTTTATGCGGCCCGCAAAAACGTCTTAAAAGGTCAGATTGTCTTAAATTGATCCAATTGATCATAAATGACATTTCCCACCATTCATGCCCGATCATGTTACTTGCGAAGTGACGGCATTCAGCCGTTAGGCCGCAGTGTTTCCATATTAATGCCATTTCCAAGTGAAATACAAATGATCCCAAAATGTCCAGGAAGAGAAAAGCTGATGCTAATAGAAGGCTGTTTCAAGAAAGATGGGAATGCATAAGTAACATTTTGGATTTGGATGAGTCATAAATTCATAGTTATTGAACATTAAGGAAGATTTACATTTATTTTACATTACATTTAGTTACATTTATACTGTTACCATCACAGGTGGCTCTTTGAGAGCAACCATTATGTTGATGTGGCCCTCAGTAAAAATGAGTTTGACACCCCAGCTTTATGGTGAAGGGTTTTTTTTTTGTTTTTGCAGCGAGCGTGCTCACACACAGCACAGAGCAGGAGATATGAAGTGCAGTGAACAAACCCTCGAGAGACAGCATGGAAAAATATTCAACAGGGATGATAAGAAAGGCGATGAGAGACGGAGATAATGAGACAAACGAAAGTCACCGAAAGTTAAGACGGGGAAATATGACGAAGCGAATGTAGCGAGCGGCTTGATTTAACTACGGCGGTAGACGAGGAAAGACCGAGTGTCTGGAAAAAAAAAAAAAAAAAAAAAAAGTGTCCTGAGTTAATGTTGCTGATTAATTTGAATTTATAATTAATCATAATTTTTTTATTCCTTTTTCAATTCCTTTTTCTTTTTTAATTCCTCTTCCTTCAGCTGCAGGGAATCTTCAAATCTTTGCACTTAAGACCTTAAAACACTTTATAGCCTTGACTTTGACACTTTATAGTTTTATTTGTATTTCTTATCCCCCCCCCCTTTTTTTTTACTGTTTATACAATTTCCTACTATTATTTATTATTGCTATGTTTTACTTGAAACTCTGACACAACAATTTCCTTTGGGATAATTAAAGGTGTTCTTATTCTTAATTATTTTATTTTATTGTTCAGTATCAAATGGTTCAGTCAGTCCAAACATTTTTATAGTTTAAATAAGGATTTTTTTTTATTTCAGGCAAATTGATGCACTTCAAAACTTCTCTTTTACGGACTAAAAAATAATGTGAATTGTTATTCTTTGTTGCAAGTTAATCTATATTCATTTTTCCTTTTCTTTAATGTTAATGAGGATACAGTGTTATGCAGAGGTGTACGTGTAACAATTTTATAAACAAATTACACTACTTATAGTTGCGGCGGAGAGTTGGAGGGGAAGCGCAATGTTTTCTTCTTTTTCTGAAAAAAATAATTGAGAAGCACTGCTTTAAAACGTTAAAATGGGTTAAACCCCGCGTGTTGTAAACCCGGCTTCATCCAGTCACCACTATTAGCCGTAATGCATCCAACCAGGGGCCTGTTTGGCTTTTTAAAATCGCTACCGGGAATAAATTGGCTGAAAAAGGGGGATTCTGAAGGGGAGGGGTACAGTTAGACAACCCGTTACGCTAATTTGAAGTTGAGCGAGTGGCTGTTTGGGGTTCTAGAGAGGATCAAATAACTGGCGGGTCAACCGAGCTTTTTTGACTCGCGCCCTCCGTCCCCTCCGAGTGTTTTAAAAATGACTCATTTTAGAGAGCAGAGGGAGAAAAATTGATTTCCGATGCTTTGGCCGGGGTTCCGGCCGGCGGAGTTAGAGCTTCCTCCTCACAGTAAGAAGGTCCCGGTTCAAGTGCGACCGGGAGCGGAGTCTCCAGGTTTATCCCCCCCGCCACGTCGGCGTGGGTTTTCCTCCCGCACTCCAAAAAAGTGCTCATCGTGAATGAGATGCTGAAATGATGATCCCGCGCTGGGGAAATTATTTAGCAGCTGCAGCAAAACATCCAAGGACAAGACAATGACAAACTAGCTATAAGTCAAAAAAAAACAAATAAATAAACTCTGAAGTGTAAAAGTATCAAGTATAGTACGTAAAAAATATGTCCTATGTCTCTGTACGCGATCAAGTGGAAATTTACGATCAAGGTGAACCCCGTCTTTTGGGTTCTCGCTGCACGGCGACCCCAGATAAACATTGAATGGATGAATGAATGAATAGTTGTGGATTTTTCAATGTGAGCCATCATAGTGCAATGCCACAAAACCCGTTTTTTTAGAGGACTATTATGTTCACTTTACGTTTTGGGTTGACTGCCGTCCAAACGGGAGGCTGGGTGGTTCGAGTCCTCGGCATAATTTTACATTTGATGATTATGGTGATCTTGTGACGACTAGATAAAATGTGTTCAAATATTTTTGTCGCTCTTAGTAAACGACTGAACGCGGCAGTAAAAGGATGACAATACACAGAGGATGGCATTTTTGGTTTCCTGCCGGTGGATAATTTAAGCTTCGCTTTTTTTTTTTTTTTTCATAAAGATAATAGGGACTCAAATAGATATTGAGGAATTTGTTTAAAAGTAACATTCAATCCAACTTCTTTTTTTTTTTCAAAATGTTTTGTTGCATGCAGAAATTTAATTTCATTTTCTCTGCAGTTGTTCACTGAATTAAAAAAAATGCAACACATAGTTTGTTAATACATAGCATAAAAGGAAAAAAAAAAAATATTCATTTTAAATTTTGTAAGGGTTGTTTGGCTTCCGGTGTTTTCTTAACTGCGGGAAAACGGGTCCAAATGGCTTTTTGAGTGGTAAAGGTTGCCGACCCCCGGTACGGGTGAACGCAGTCCAGTGCAATCGAGTGCAAGGCCATTTTCCAGTCCTTTTAAAATGCGGATCAGCAGCTTTTCGGCCAAAAGAGTTCTAGGAACTGTTCCGCTCATTCCGGGAACGACCCTCCGTCAGAGGAAGTTTGTAAAGCCATGTAAATAACCCCACTATTAGATTACTTCGTACTTAATTTGGCAAAAGTTTTAATGTTCTGCTGTGAGCCCTGGAAACCGGAAGGAGCTCAGATATCTTCGTTGCTCCATGTCACAATGGTTCTTTCAATTTCGTCAACAGCTAGTGAAGTTTTAAAAATAGTGCTCCGCAGTCGGCGAGGAGTATCTCGTAATGAATTACGAGTTCTACGAAGAACCTACATCATGTGTTCCTCTGGAGCTGTAAAAAGGACCTGCCTTGGAGTAAAATGGTTCAAGGAACTGACGATCCCTGGTTGCTCTGCTGTCTGGATGCACGAAGAAACGGTTCCAGGAATTGCCTTGGACGTTCCTACCGTGTGAAAGGGAATGTGTCGACTTTCAAACGCCAAAAAAAATCAGTGGCGCGTTGATCGGATGACCAAATCCGTTTGTCAGAAATGGCTGGAACTAAATTTGGTTTTAGCGTTTACAGCAAACTAGGTGAGAGCAAACGCACAAAGAAGGTTAGGTTACCCATCAGAGACCGCAACTCGAGACCCGACTTTGGCACAAACACGGCTAATTGCGCGACACTCGTGCACGCATGAGGTCAGACGGAGGATCGGTTGGGTTCAGACACACCTGGGACAGGCGGCGCTGACAAGGACGGATAAACTGACACCGGGTCAGGGGAGGCAGTCCGACCGCGGGGGAAAACAAACAGAGGCAGGAAGTAAAGCAGAAACTCGACACATGAGACACCAACTATAAAAATAAATGGAGACGTCGCCGGAGCTTGAGTGACAGGACGGCGGAGCGATGTGTACTTTGACAGTAAACCTAGGAAACAGAAACAGAGGTTCAAAAAAAAAAGAAAATATGCAGGCTAACACGTGTGGTGCCGGCTTCAAAGATCACAAGATGTTTCCCATTCTCATCTTATTAAACTCCAACACCACGTAAAAGACGTGTTAAACTGACAAGACGGTAAAATACACGTGTCATGAATAGCTTAAATCCTGCTAGCGCAAGCTTAAAACACATTGACTAACCGTAAGTTAGCATGGTGGGAATTAACATAGCACAAGTTAGCATGATGCGCGATAACGCAGCGCAAGTTAGTGCGACGGGGGTTAGCGAAGCATGACTTAGCATAGTATGGGTTAACATAGCATGAGCTAGCATGATGGGATTTTGCATAGCACGTGTTAGGCTGGGTCATGAAATAAAATACTGTATAATATACAGTGTCTTCATGTATTGTACAGCGTACTAACAGATGAATGGTGTCCATGGCGACGGCATTTGAAAGTGGACAAGCCTGCACTCGTGTGCATATATAAACAAATAAATATTGAGAAGGAATATTGAAATAAATGATAGAATCCAATGTTAATAAGCACTCCAGAGGTTGAAAACAAATGTCAGTTTTGGCGTGTGTGAGTGTGTGCGTGCGCGATCTGCGAACGAGCCACCTTGTTAGCCCTTGGCAGCTGCGCGCGGTGCTTTCACGGGAAAGTTGAAGAACGTTTGGAGTGCGGCAATCAGCCGTGAGAGGACCCGAGCTGATTGGTTCCCTGATTTAGCCCCGGCGTTCAGGCCAGCAGATACTGGATTTTTCGGAAATTTCACACGAGAGTCTTCTTGATGAAGTGAGCTTCGTCGTCGCTCTTCGCGATCTTCTCATCATCCGCCGACGACCTTTTGGAAAGCGACGCTCTGAGGAACGCGTGCCGTCCTCACCGCTGGGGCGACGATAAATGGCCATCGCTCCGATCGTCCCTCAAACCGTTCGCTCGGCAATTTAACGATTCCCTAAACGTTCAAGTTACGCCGGGAACTCTTTATTGGTGAAATCATACAGTAGGTTTGCCCTTTATATCTTTGGCAGTTCAATTTACAATCCCTAAGGAGGGCCGGACCCATTTAAAGGCTGTTAAATGATGATTGATGAGGCCTCCTCAGAATTACACCCGCCTCCCCCTCGCCTCAGAAGCAATCTGTTATCCCTGAAACACCAAAAAGCCGACTCACTTTGTTGTATCGGGCCCCCTAATTTTCCCGCATCCAGGGAACAGGGGGGTCATTAGCCGTCTAAGTGACAGCGCAGAGCTCGGAAGGGCAAGCCGTCCGGCGATGGAAAGTCTTCGTTCCCAGCCGGGGGGTCAGGGGGCCGCCGGTTTGTTGTTCCCCCTCGGGGAACCGGGAGGGGTTTCGCACAGCTCACTCACACGGCCCCTGTTAAAGATCCTCGGAGCATACAAGTCTAAGGAGAGGAAATATCAGGAAAAAGAAAACACCAATATAGCGAGGGTGGCCCTGTTGTTTGATTTTTTTTTTTTTTTTGGTTCACTGCATCTGGCGGACTGTTTGCACATTGCATCAAGCGGAGCCGCAAGGGTGGGGTGGTGTGGGGGCAGGAAGGGGGGGGCGGGGGGGGGGTTGCCATCATTCGCTCCTACTCCCTACTTAGCAGAAATGAGTTTACAGAACGTCCAGCAGTTTTCATCACGCCGCTTCCTTCACGCCAGTTTCACGCAGCGCCCCTCGATTCTAAGCGATCAAACTCTGCGATTTGTTTTTCCGGAGCCTTGATGAGGATTCTGTTTGTGGCAGGACTCTCGTCGATGCGGCGTCGGACAGCAGGAGAGGAAGTCATTCAAGGGGATTCAAAGAGCTCTCTGGCCTCACGAGGGCCGCACTAATCCAAATGTCATCCAGCCATCCCGACGTCTTGGAGGACGTGACGCAACGTCCGCCTTCTGGGACTCACGGCTAATGCGGCGACAAAGTACCTCCTTCATATTCCAAAATTGAGACGGGGGAACCTTCACGGCGAGGAGCGGTCGAGCGTTGTGGAGCACCGACCGTAGAGACCCTGTTGTCGTAGACGTCCGCCAGTAAATGTTCCGCCTCGCCGCAAGAAGATCCCTGATGCTATTCGTACAGGGAGCCGTTCTCTCTGTGGAGCATCCATGGTCTCCCCGTGGGTTTTTTGTTTTCCTCCCAGTCCGGCAACATGCAGGACTAAAATCCCCAAACATGCGAATGAGAGAGTGAACGGTTGTCGGTCTCAAAATGGCAACCCTCTGTTATCTAGATTGCAGGATGAGAATGAATGAATGAATGAGCCTATACCGAAAAGTGGCCACACACACACACACGTGTTAGTGCAGGGAAAGCGGCATGAATGAATGAATGAATGAATGAATAATAATAGTAATAATTATAATAATAATACATACGATTTGTATAGCGCTTTTCAAGGTACACAAAGACGCTTTACAAGTTTACGACAGAAAACATATAACATAAACATAGTTAATGGGAAGAGCTGTAGGTGTTGTAGGTGGTTTGGAAGAGGAAGAGAATGAATGAATGAATGAATGAATGAATGAATGAATGAATGAAGAGTGTAATTTCTCAGTGGCTCAGCTTGGAGGTGGTTGATATCTTGTTTTTGGTTTTTTTTTGTGAACATCGTAGTGGAAAACATCTACTAAATGACTGAACCGTCAGCAGCGGGTGCAGCCAGAAATGCGAAATGATGAGCTCCAAGGCCAAAACATCCGTCTGACCCACGAAAGTGACTTCCACAACTCACAACTTTATCCAGTTTACAACTAGAAAAGAATACAAGCAAGATTAAATCACAGTTAGAGCCAGTCAAAGGGGAGTAGTTGTATGGCTAGCAGCAGTAGGTGGGAACATCATAACCTAGTTCAATGAAGAAATCAATCTTTCAAGGTCGAGGATTGAAACAGACAAAATAAAAGATAAAATAAATTCTCCGATGGCCCTGGGTGACCTCTGAACTCGCCAGGTGCGGAGAAACAACCATGCGGTCTTTTCATTGCCCGACGTGTCTGAAAAAGGAGAAACCAGTAGGTTCCACGTGTGACGGTGTTAAACAGCTGCTGGAAACACTGAAGGATTCAGTCCTGTCCGACAGGCGCGGGTGAAATCCTGCAACAAAAACAAAGTCTTCATGGTCTCCACTTATGTAGCTCTTTCATCATCTTGCTTTGCGCCGGATTGCATTCACACTCCGCAACTCCGATGGTGGCAAAGCTGCAAACGGACCATCGGGAGAAACTCAGGGTTCGGCGTCTCGCCCGGGGACACTTCGAAATGCCGACGGCAGAAACAACTGGAGATTCGACCGCTCGGCCGAGGAAGCTTCGGCATGCAACTCGGGGTTCGGTGTCTTGCCCGCGGAAGCTTTGGCATGCGGTCGTGAGGACCGAGTCAGGGTCCAATTTCTTGTCTAAGGACAATTCAGCATGCAGACAGAAGTGACTCGGGGTTATCCTAGGACACGTTAGAATGCAGAGAGCCGGGAAATTTAACCACCAAGCTTCTGATCGGACGGACGCAACGTTCTACCGACTGAACCGCCGCTCAAGATGCAGATCGGAGAAATATGGCCACATTCCGGACTGAATTATGACACGAATAAAGTCCAAACTAACCGAGGGATATCGAGTCCAGCCGAGAAGAGGTTTAGCTTCAGAAGTACAGTATTAAACTGCCAGACGGTCCAAGGTGACGAGGAGTCGATTGATATCGGGTGATCGCGATGCAAGAGAAATAACCTTCTGGTCATTTCGATAATGGTAATTGTAATGGTAATTACAGTGGTAATTCCGGGGTTTCAGTAGTTACAAAGCTGTAAAGGCGACATTTAATGTTGAATGCAAATCCTGGATATTTGTGAAAGTTTACTGTCGACAAATGTAAAAAAAAAAAAAAAAAAAAAAAAAACCTTTTTGCAGCTCTATCTCAACTTTCTAAAAACATTTATTTCCTTCAAAATTCAAAGCCAGAACAATTTGGTTTTGTGCAGCCGCTCTAACGCACCGTCTGTCAGGTGGCCTGTTTTGCCAGCAGAAAAAGGGAACGTCGGCTTTTTGTGCAGAGAAAGAGATGTGAAGAGATGGCAAGTCCCCGCTACAAATGTTGACAGCATTCACCGCCCAATCACCAGCCAAACAAAAGCTATCAAGGATAGCGTTTCCCTGATTTTCAATATGTTCAATTATTCCCAGCCACGATTGAGACTTTGACCCGCCGAAAATGGATTCTTCTGTTTTGGAAGCAGCCTCGTTTTTGCGGCTGAATAGCATGTAGCGCTCTCCTGTGCTCGTTTGATCTGCAAAGGGTTGAATCAAAGAGCTGGAAAAAAAAAAAAAAAAAAGAGCTAAATCGCTTATTTTCGGTTCTTAGTAAATCAAGTCGTACTTTCCGGACCTTGCGGCAACTTAAAACTGTTTCTCAAAAGGGAGATACAAGAAAGAAACTTTACCATTGAGTGATGTTTATGCATTGTTAGCTGTTAGCTCGACGACCTTCACCACTCAAAGACCCATTTGGACCAGTTTTCCCAGAGTAAAGAAGAAGTTTTGAAATTTAAAATGATTTAACACGGGATATAACGTTATATATATATATTTGGCCGTTATGCTATGTATCCAAATGCACTGCAGACAGCAAAGCAGGAATTTCATCATACAGGGAAACACGTTTCTATACTGTGTACGTGACAATAAAAGCTTTGAATGTATAAACAAAATGTGTTGCGATGAACAACTGCAGAGAAAAGGAAATTACATTTCTGCATGCAACAAAATATTTTGAACTATGAAAAAAAAATAAGCTGGATTGAAGGTTACTTTTACACAAAATCCTCAATGTCTATTTCAGTCCTTCTTGTATTTATGAAAAAAAAAAAAGCCAAGCTTAGATTATCCACCGGCAGCGAACCAAAAAGTGCTGTCATCCTTTTACTGGCGCCTTCAGTTGTTTACTAAGAGCGACAAAAATATTTGAACACGTTTTATTTTACAAAATAATCTTCAAATTTAAAAGGCCAGCTATAGACATACAAGCATTCACGCCATCTTTCACCCGTCATTTAGACAAACAACTCTTCCTCCTCTCTGTTGAAGGAAACCGGAGAAACAACATGACCTTCTTGCTGTGAGGCGGAAGCGTTGACCGCTGCGTCACCGTTTCCAAACCTCGCTAATCGTCCTCCTCGAACCCCTAGCCTGTGATCGGATGTTCGTTTTTGTCCGACGAGTGTCGGATTTTACATCTTTTTGTGAAGCCGAGCTCAACGGACGAGTGTGGGAGGCGCCATGTCTTTGATTTATTTATGTATATATATATAAATACACTATATATGGCCAAATAACGGGAATCGGGTGTTCCAATCACTTCCGTGGCCACAGGTGTATAAAGTCAAGCATGTATGCACGCAGACCCAAAGAATGGGTCGCTTTCAGGGGCTCAGCGTGGAACTGTGATTGGCCGCCACCTGTGCGACAAATCCAGTCGCAACATTTCCTCGCTTTTAAATATTCCACAGTCAACTGTCAGCTGGATAAGAAGAACATGGAAGTGTTTGGAAACAACAGCAACTCAGCCAATAAGTGTTAGGTCACGTAAACTGACGGAGCGGGGTAAGCGGATGCTGGTGCGCATACAATCGTGACAGACCTCCAAATTTCAGATCAGCTGAAGAACATAGCGCAGAGAGCTTCATAGAATGGGTTTCTGTGGCCGAGCAGCTGCATCCAAGCAACAAATCATCAAGTGCAATGCAAAGCGTGGGATACCAGTGGTGTAAAGCACGCCGCCACTGGACTCTAGAGCAGAGCAGACGCTTTCTCTGGAGTGATCCATCGCGCTTCTTCATCCGGCAATCTGATGGACGAGTCTGGGTTTGGCGGTTGCCAGGAGAACGGTACTTGTATGACTGCATTGTGCCAGATGTGAAGTTTGTTCTTCAGGAGCCGGGCTTGGCCTCTTAGTCCCAGTGAAACTCTGAAAGCTTCAGCGTCCCAAAACATTTTGGACGATTCCGTGCTCCCAACTTTTTGGGCACAGTTCGGATCTGGCTCCTTCCTTTTCCAACATGAGCAAAACAAGCTCTATAAAGACATGGATGACAGAGTCTGGTGAGGATGAACTTGACCGGCCTGCACAGAGTCCTGATCTCAACCCCAAAGAACACCTTTAGGATGAATCAGACCGAAGACCGAGAGCCGGGTCTTCTCGTCCAACATCGGCGTGTGACCTCACAAATGCACTTCTAGAAGAGTTCCCAAAAACACACTCCTGAACAGCCTTCCCAGAAGAGTTGAAGCTGTTCTAGATGCAAAGGGTGGAGCCATGTCATATTGAATCCTATGGATTAGGAACAAGATGTTACTTAAGTTCATATGCGAGTGAACGCAGGTGAGCCATTACTTTTGGCCATATAGTGTGTATACATATATGTATATATATATATATATATACATATATAGGGCTATTATTGTAAAAGTAGATGATGTGGATCATTCGGCTCCACGATCTAACTCTTCCAATATACAGAAAGTTTGGAAACACTGTTTATTTTCTAGCCAGTCTTGTAATGCAATGCACTTCTCAATATTTGCCTCTGCGGCAAATTTATTTGTATACAATGTTTGAAAAAGACAAGGGATGTATTTGGTTCTGGCGGGAGGTGAGGGGGCTCAAAGTAGAAAGTACCACAATCAGATCTGATTGACATAAAATAACATGTGGAAGGTAAAAAGGACCCTTTCATTCGGCCGAGATGTCGGGATTTAAATTACAGCATCTACATCTGACTGTACTTTGGGCATTTCCTCAAATTACAGAAATGTCATCATTTCAGCAAATTGCTGCTCTGGTAAAAGGAGGTCCAGACATCAGAGACTGGAAACGCGACTCTCTGTTTGATGTTTCTCCACCGGAGTTTTTAGCTCGTCCTCACGTGCCGTGGAGGTTCTGTCGGAAGCACGATACTGTCTGGATTTTTCCGCCCGCGTCTTTTGTCGATAAATACGCGGACAGGATAAAACAGGCTGCTATTCGTATCGAACCGGGGGAAAAACTACAAAAAGGCCGTCAATTCTGAGGTTATACCCAACGATTTTGTATCAGTGCCGGCTCTATTTAAAGAAAAAGAAGAGCGTGTTTCATTTTTAATTGGTGCACAAAGGTCTCCTAGGTTTCCTCCGGCTTCTCCGGTTTTCTCCCACGGTTCAAAACCACGCAGGAGGTTCATCGGAGACCTTAAACTGTCCAGACGTGTGAATGAATGAGTGAATAGTTGTACGTCTCAGTAGGACTTGTGAATAGTTCTATGTCTCCATATGACATGTGAAAGAGAGGACGCGACATGGCGTGCGGTCGGACGTGAACGGTCGTACGGCTCGATTTGACATGTGAATAAGCGTACGGTTGTATGTCTCTGCAGGACACACACTTTGTAATTCATGACCACATCGACTCAGAAGCGTCCATCTCTTTAAATTATAAAGCGGCCTATTCAGTCTGACGCCAACTGCTTTGTTACTTTTATTTGTATGTTATGTATGTATTTGTTATGTATATATGTTGTGTACATGTGTTGTGTATGTATCTAAATATTTGCGCATCTGTGCTGCCACAACCTCACCCATTCACATGAACTCTGTTGTCTGTTTTTATCCTTCTCAGCCCGTTCGTTTATTTTTGTTTATTTTTGTCATTGCTCTCGTCACTTTGTTTATCTTCCTATCCTTGTTGTTGTCGTTTTGGTTGTCTATGGTTTTTGGCTTTGGTTTTTGTTGTTCTCTCTGCTGTCTGTTTATTTGTGCGTCTTTCCTATCTTCCATCTTTTCTAGCTTCTAATAGTCTCTCTATTAATATTCATATTCATATTTATTGTCGCTGCTGTGACAAAAGAATACCCCTTATGGGGACATCTTATATTTATAGATACATATGTGTTTATGCATATATATATACATATATTTACACGTATATATAAATACATATACACACATGTGTATATATACATATATATTTCAGCAATTTATCTTTTAACTTTACTTTTTCATCAGAATTTATTTGTTATTTGTTAATTTAACATCATATTTTATATTTAATATAAGTGTATATATACATACATCATATATATACACATATGGGCGGCAGTGGGGACTTTTTAAATTAACATTATATATGACATATATGCATTTATACATTTATATTATATATATTCTAAACTGTTCTGCTAGATGACAGAGATGGAATTTCCCGCAACAGATCAAAATAGTGCAATATATTTAACATATATATTTTTTTTTTGACACTTGAGTTTCTTTTGAATCCCACTCCAGGAGTGTTGAGTAAGGCCCCTTGAATGAAGTGTATTGTTATAATTATTATGGTTATTACTTGAATGAGAGGGTCGGTGGTTGGATGTCTCTTTCTAATGATTGAATGAGAGCGTGACAGGCGGTTTGCTCCCGTAAGACGTGTAAAATGAGAGGGTGAACGGTTGGATGTTTCTATCTCAGCCCAGGTTGAACCACGCTTTTCCCCCCAAATCCAGCTGAGATAGACTTCACCACCTCACGGCCCTTAGAAGGCCCCCTTATTGTTCAGGGAAGGTGGTATTTCCGTACAGGGATTGTCATTTTATTGTATAATTTTGACACATTTCACATTTTCGCCCAAATTCTTTCTACTTCCCTATTTTTATGTAAAACGGCCGATTTTCTTGTCTCGCTTACTTTTCATTTGCTTGTCACAATAAAGTGCCTGGGCCGGGCGGCCGCCGGTGTCAAAATGACGTGGAGGAATAAAAATAATCCGAAGGGGAGACAGTAAAACAACGGAAAGGCCGAGAGGGAGCCATTTTCATCCCGAGACTGGTTATTAAAATGGAAAGGAAAAATACCCAGCCGAAACTCCGCCTCCCGCGCGCCGTCTGCGGCGATGATTTAATCCCTCAAAAGATATTTTTTCTTTTTTTTTTTCTTGATCAGCCCAACTTAAAGAGAAGTTAAAGACAAGAGCCTGCAAAGCCCCTCTGCCCTCCCTTTACAGATCGTCCTTCGCCGATAAAACGGGAAAGCTCGATCCTCCCTGTCCTCACCGGGCCCGCAAATCTTTCTCTGATTATCGGACGGACGTGACCGCCGGGGGTTTTACCGTCGTGCCAGACCTCGCCTGGAACGCGATCCCCCGGGTTCGACGGAGAGCGGAAGAAATGATCCGGAACGACAACAGAACGGATAAAAAGATCACATGAATTTCGGAGTAAACGGTAAACGCCGCTGGTCGGAGGGCAGGTTGTTAAATTAATGCCCCGCGCCGAAGACGAGGGCAGAAAACCGCTACCCGCAATCAAACGTGACCTTCTTTTCAGAACTTGGACGGATTCGGATTTGGCCAGGTTTCGCCTGATTGGCCGCGTCTTCATCCAACACTGCTTTTAACAAATTACTGTTCCGTCTGGAAGCCAAACCCTCGGTTTAATGTGTTAGTATTGCCTCACGGCAAGAAGGTCCAAGGTTCAAATCCGCCTTTCCGTGTGGAGTCTCCGTGTTCTACCCGTGTCTGCGTGAGAGTGAATGGTTTATTGTCGCTGTTTGACATGTGAATGAAAGGGTGAATGGTTGTGTGTATCTATATATAAGATAAGATAAGATAAGGTAATCGTTCTTGATCCCCATAAGGGAAATTCCTTTGTTACAGCAGTGTAACATTTATAATGTCAAAAAATTTAAAAGAATTAAATAAATATGAATATAAATAGAGAGACATTAGAAGACAAATGATAGCAAGACATCCACAAATAAATGGAGAGCAGGGAAAACAACAACAGCTTAAAGCAATTATTTTAGCTGGTGGGCCACATTTCTGATTTAATATTTATGCGCGGACCAACTTGGTATCATGTAAATTGAACAAAATGAAAGTTGCAATTTTAAATATTTTAATTTTTTGGTATTTTATTTCAACTTTAAAATCATTAATGATCATATTTATGTACCACCATTATTTTTGTATGTAATTGTCTTTACAGAATTAAACAAAGGGGAAAAATTAAGGAGTTATTTTGTATTCAATATTGATTGAAAATATCCAAAGAAAATTACATAAAATACATTATCAGAGCGAAACGACAATATGAATCGAGTGACAATAGCAATGACAAGAAATAAGATAAACTAGAATAGGCAAGATGCGTGCGGGATCAGAAAATCATTCAGAAAATCAGCTTTTTCCACTTTTTCGTCCGTTTTCCCTCCATCCTTGCCTCTCTACAAGCCACCAGCGTCGTCTTGCCAACTGTATCTCCAAGCCGAGCCTCACCTCTGCTCTCCGACCCGGACCGATGTCCGGTCACAGCCGGATCTTTCCGTCCGCCCCGTGCTTGGTGTCATGAAACGGTTTGTCACCGTTTCAGTTTGACCGCCGACGTGCCGCCGCACTCGATCCAGCGACCCCCGATCGACATTGCGTAGTTTTTATTTGTTTGCATCCCTCGTAGCCAAAACACCGCTAGATTTTTTTTTTGCCCGATTTTACCAAGGATTCGACGTCTTACAGAGCGGCGGCTAGTCTGCGCAGATATCTGTTAACGCGTGAGAGGAGCAGATCTTAACCGCCCTCGGTAACAGTCAATCAAGCTTCTGCGCTGCAGAAATCCATATCGCAAACAGCCAATCAAAACAAGTAGGACACAGGAAGTACCTTCAGAAGGTGACAGGAAGTAGTGTGAATGCCGGGGCCGACGAAGCCAATGTGGACGACGCTATTGGAGGAAATAGCCGATAGTGCGGCGACAACCATCTGTTTGCCTTCTATGCTTGCCAACCGTCGTCCATATCGCTGGTCCTCCAATCAGGGTTGCGAGGGGGTGGAGCCTATCCGTGATGTCACTGAGCAGGAAGTGGGGTTCACCCTGGACCGGACGCCGATCGATGACACAAGCATTCATCTACTCATTCACGTGTTCGGCAAATTTTGGGGTCTCCAATGAGTTGTAGGTTTTTTGATCGAAATAGTAAAGAAAAATTTTATATAATACAGAAAACTTATTCTCGCATGACGGTTTGAGTAAATATTGGCTCTTCCTCAGATGCGCACATCTCTGTTAAGCATCTGAGGACAAGTTTTCTGTACTATATGTAAAATAAATTATCTTTATTTTTGGAGCACGTTTAGTGTGCAGATTTTTTTCAAACTGGGCGTTTTTTTCTTTTTTCTTTTTCCAATTCTAGAACATGTAGACTCCACACAGAAAGGCTTCCTGCTGACATGCAGGTTTTCCCTGCTTGGCCGCTTTTGCATGATTCTTTTTCCGTTCAATTGGTTTGACCGACGGCGTCGTTGAAGCTGCGATCCCCAGTCTTTCAGTCCTCATGAAGAAATCCGATGAAATCAGCGGGGTTAGCGTGAACTGCAAGGCTTTTGAACAGCGGTAACCACGGTGATCGCCGTGTAACATGTCCCCGGCTGACGTTCCTCCTATCCTTTCTTGACTCGTGAAACACAAAGACTCCGTTGCATAATCTCACAATTTTGCAAATCCGTCTGCCATGGCAGATTAGCACCGAAGAATAAACGAATCTTTTTAATCAGACTTGTTGGAAAACAAAGAATTTTAGATTGTTGATTCAATCAAAGAGGGTTTCTCCTCTGGTCCGGTTTGTTTACTTGTTTCTCTGCGTTCGCAGAATTATGTAAGTTCTCGGCAAAGCGGCACATCAAACAGGTGTTACTGGGACTGACCCGCCGGGGAGAGGCGGAGAAAAACAAACAGCGGTTTAATTTTACAGGGATTTCTCTTTTTGTTTGCAAGAGGACTCTTGGAAAATAATGTTCATATCTTGGCTTCAGACTGATGCAGCCCAAAAACATGGACATCATTGTTGGCCCAGATGTGTGAACGGATGAGGGAGTCTCTATATTCGGGTAAACCCCACCTCTTGACCCAGCGACGGCGCCGACTGCAAGATGGATAATGAATGCGTGCTTCTGTTTGGACGGGTTTGTGTGTTTTTTTTCTTTTTTAATTTAATCCAACGACTTGACAGTTCCTTATGCAGCAGAAAGGCATGGGTGTGCTCTTCTGCGTTTCCCGGGCCTTGTATTGTGTTGCACAGTTGTGTCCCTGTGTGGGTGAAATGCAGATTCATTTTGGCGTCTCTAGTCGGTGGCAACGCGCGAAAAAATGAAGAGTCCCAGAAATGTGACCCTCAGGCGTCAGCCCTCATCAGAATCGTGTTAGCATCTGTGCTACCACAACCTCACTACATCACCCATTCACACAAGTCATGCCGAAAATCCATCGTTTATTTTTATCCTTCTCAGCCCATTCCCATCCTGCTTATTTTTGGTTAATTTTGTCATTGCTATTGTCACTTTGTTTATATTCCTATTCTTGTTGTTGTTGTTTTGGTTGTCTATTTTCCCTCTTGCTGTTTTTATTTTTATTTTTTTCTTATCCTTGATATTGTTGTTGTTCTCTCTGCTGTCTGTTTATTTGTGTGTCTTTTCTAGCTTCTAACTGTCTTCTAATTGTCTCTCTATTGATATAATATTTATATTTATTGATACTATAATTGTTATGCTGCTGTGACAAAAGAATATCCCCTTTGGGGACATTTTACATTTATAGATATATATGTGTGTATGCGTACATATATATATATATATATACCAATATATATATATATATATATGTTTATGGTCCTATCCTTGTTGTTGTCATTTTGGTTGTCTATTTTCACCATTGCTGTTTTTTTCCCCATCTTGTTGTCCAATCTTATCCTTGATGTTGTTGTTGTTGCCTTCTAATTGTCTTCTAATTGTCCCTGTATTTATATTTATTAATACTATAACTGTTACCCTGCTGTGACAAAAGAATTTCCCCAATGGGGATCAAAAAAGTTTGTCTTATCTTAATTCTTACCTGCCTTAGACTTATTCAGCGATTGTGATGTTTTTAATGTCGACACCAGTCGCATTCTGTTTGGAAGCGGTTGTGAGACAGACGTGGTCCTTTTACCGTCTCATAATAAGATATCGGCAACCTAAGAATGGTGAGCCGGTTTGTTTGTTGTCGTTCTTTTTGCCTCAAACGATTCAGCCTTGGCTGCAGCAGCAAAATAAACCTTGGCGTACGTAGTTTAGATGTCATCCGTGGTCAAACGCCTCCAATCCCCGAGTTGCTTCAAGTATTTCCAGTTGAAACATCCGAAATCGGTCGGTTGTTCCCTCCTCAGCATATCGTCATCAAATTATTCTTATATTTCGAGGTATGAGCAATACCTCCCCGAGATTGTGTGACTTGCACTTTGACAAACGTCCCCATGAAACTGCAAATTAAATGTTTGCTCATCGCTTACAGGAATTGACATGTAAAGTCCTTTTCATTGGCACTCCTCTCGACTGTTATTGATACTTTCTCTGCACACTTGACCCCGGGGAACACGCTTATGGTGTATTAGCTTTATGATGTAGGCTTTTTTTTTTGCACAGATGATAAGAAAGGCGGTGAGAGATGAAAATAATGAAAAAAACGAAAGTCGCACGAAAACTAAGACGAAGCTTGAGTTTTTTCACCGAAAACGTGCTGAATATTCTTCCCGCTTTGTGAAACTTCTACCTCAGTTAACCAGCGAGCACTGTCACGTTAATAAATGTCAATAAAGTTATTCTATGTTGTAAGTTCATCTATATTGCTTTCTTTATTCTTTTCTATAATGATAATAAGGATGCAATGTCATGCAGAGGTGTACATATAACAATTTTATGGACAAATGATGCGATTTATAGTTGCGGCAAAAATGGGGGGGGGGATAATTGAAAAGCACTGCTATACAGTATACAGATAAGATAAGATAAGACAAGATAAGATATACTTTTTATTGATCTGCATGGGGGAGATTCGTCTGTCACAGCAGCGCAACAATGACAATATGAAAAAAATAAGAGTATAAATATAAATAAAAGAGTTCGGAAAAGACATCCACAATAAGTAGACAGCAAAAAGGAAATACAATATGGAAAAAAATGAAAAATATATATAAATATACACTGCTCAAAAAAAAGGAAAAACATCCTAGATCTGGATGAATGAAATATTCTTTTTAAATACTTTTTTCTGTGCTGACAACAAACTCTCACAAAAACAATGAATGGAAATCAAATGTATGAACCCGTGGACTCAAAATGAAAGTGGAAAAACACTACAGGCTGATCCAAATTTGACATAGGGTTCTTAAAACAAGTCAAAATGAATCAGTGCTGCTTCCAAAATGGACAGTTTGGTATCACAGAAGTGTGTTTGACTTGGAGTTACATTGTGTTGTCTGAGCGTCGCCTTTATTTTTTTGAGCAGTATATATATATACACTGCTCAAAAAAATAAAGGGAACACTTAAAAAACACATCCTAGATCTAAATGAATGAAATATTCTTATGAAATACTTTGCTCTTTACACAGTTGAATGTGCTGACAACAAAATCACACAAAAATGATCAATGGAAATCAATTCCATCAACCATGGAGGTCTGGATTAGGAATCACACTCAAAATTAAAGTGTAAAAACAAACTCCAGGCTGATCCAACTTTGATGTAATGTCCTTAAAACAAGTCAAAATGAATCTGTGTTGCTTCCTGAGTGGACACTATGATTTCACACAAGTGTGATTGACTTGGAGTTACATTGTGTTGTTCAAGTGTTCCCTTAATTTTTTTTGAGCAGTATATATATATATATTTATCAACTGGTGACCGGCCCAGGGTGAACTTTAGCTCCAGCCAATGAGAGTGAGGACGGCACCATAACAATCAGAGATAACCTGCCCAATCTCGCTCTGTCAGATCTGACGGTGTCCGTCCACGCCGGCTTCTTGCTCCGTCTTTTGTGGAGTGGTTTTGCTTTTTGTAAAGAGGCGGCGGCGGCGGCGCATTTCAGACTGGAGCTGACGGGGCCGAGGGGAGGGAGGAGAATCGGCGAGGAGGTGACATGACGCCGATTATTGTTGCATGATGGCCAATTAGAAACCCTTTTTCACCATTTGTGTTTGCACGGCGGACGGGATCTCAAAAAGAGCTGAGTGTGAAGCGCTGCCTCTCTTAATGACAGTTTACATTAAGTGGTGTTGTTTATCACGGGGGGGAAAAAAAAAGAAACCCTCTCCAGCACAAAGCCAAAAGTGTCAATTTAGCACAGTGGATTTCTGCCCGAGGCACTTGGCCACCGCAAACACTGAATGAGTGTTGTTGTCACTGCAGGGCCGTCGTAATGGCAGCTCCAAGTACAAGTCAGGGGGAAAGGAAGGGAACTTTGTTGACACGGATCAGTAGCATGGATTCGGTGCCGACTTTTTTCTTTTTGGACACTGGATTTGCAGGGATGGATGGATGGATGGATGGATGGATGGATGGATGGATGGATGGATGGATGGATGGATGGATGGATGGATGGATGGATCGATCGATCGATGGATCGATGGATGGATGGATGGATCGATGGATCGATTCGAAGTGAGCGAGCATACATGGATGCCATAGTATCCACCATGAATGAGGTAGTGAATGGTTGTATGTTTCTGTGGATGGATGGATGGATGGATGGATGGATGGATGGATGGATGGATGGATGGACGGACTCAAAGTGAGTGAGCATACATGGCCGCCATAGTTGGCACAGTGAATGAGGGATTTAATGGTTGTATGTCTCTGTCAATGAATGGATGGAGGGATGAATCGATCGATCGATCGAAACATAGCGAGCAATTACATCTGCCATTCAGAGTGTCATGATTGAGGGAGTGGGTGGATGATGGATAAATGGATGGATGGATGAACGGATAGACAGTCTCTAAAAGAGGGCTGAATGGAATTTAATTTGATGTGAAAGTAAATAAACTGTGCTATTGTAGCTACAGGCTTTCCAAACTGCAGTGAGGGGAGACGCTTCAGAACATCATGGTCATTCTCAAACAGGGAAATACAAATATGATATGATACAATATGATTTCTCTTATTGAGATTCTCTTAATATCCAACGGTGTCTCTCAAGCTAACGGACCAATCGATGTTTATTCAGGGGATATAAATCCTTCTCATCCCTGAACTGGATGTGAGGAACGAAATTGATTTGCCCAACAAGGTTGATTTTCTTTTCAGATAACAATTGAGTTCTACCTACGCAGGTGTAAGTAAGCAAACTAAAAAAAAAAAAAGAGTTTATCTACACAAACAATCTCTTCAGTGTGGCGCGTTCGATGCCCAACGGAGAATACGGAACAACGTGTACCGCTTGCTCCGGCGATCCCAATTGGATACCACGCCGAACGGAATAGTGTAAATGACCCAAGGACAGCTTGGAGGCCCCCGCCCGTCACCCCACGGCAGGATAAGCGATTTGAAATATCTCAACTTAAACAAACTGTTTTAAATTCTTGCATTCGCCCATTCATGCAGGTACTCACAGACCCAGAGCTGCCATGCAAGGCTACAATGAATGAACAGCTCCATTTCTTTTACTATCAAGAGATACTTATTGTTTATTATTGTTTTGCCCGAAAATGGCCGCCGTTTTATATCACGTGATTCAATTGCCCACGTAAATAAGTTGTAAAAAGAGAAGGAGATGTGTTTGTTTGCAAAAGGGTTGAAAAGTCCCAATGAACAATCAGAAGAAGGGGAAAAAAAAGGAATATCGTCTTACAGGAAATTGCCAAAAAAAGGTTTTGGAACGTGTCGTATTGGCGTGTTTGCGGCCCCCCTCGCCTCCGCGGCGCAGGACCAATTCATCATTGTTTCGAAGCTCCGGCTTGTTCACGACAGGAACATCGCGTCGGAGGCGACGTGATCCAATCTGATCTGGAGGCCGAGCGGCAAAAAAAATGGCGAAATACTTGGCCTAGAAGCAATTTTCACCCATTATTTACCCCGTAACCTCCGAGTTCTGATTTAGCGCTGCGCGATCGTGATTTGCCGTCTCTCGATAAATGTCCTCTAGATGCTCGCGGCACATAAAACCGGCACTTATCTGAAGGACGGCCACCTGGCGTCTGTGCGGGTAGAGCTGCCTGCTCATCACTGTTTGATCCTGCAAGCCAGCAAACCTGTGTTTTTATCAGGTTGGCTAATTATAGGCAAGGAGAGACGTGGAAACAGCATCCTGCCACCGGAGAAACGCAGCGTTCCCACACCTTCCCTTTGAAAGCCGGCACACAAAAAGAGCCGCAATCCATCCGTCACACGGACGGGACGGCAAAATGACAAGGCCGACTGCGTGCCGACGGTTGGCCGGTGGCAGAAACACAACTCTGCCCCCAATTTGGGGCCCTTGATCTCCGCGGTTCTGTTTGTATCCTCCGATAACCCCGAGGATGAATCTCCGCCGGTGGGCCAAACATCCCCCCCCCCCTATCAGCCGCTCCGGTGTGCAGGTCATCCAGGTCCGGCCGCCGTGGCGTTCTCTGTGTTTAAAAGAAGAAAAAGAAAGAGAATTGTGCTCTCAGCTTAAAAACAAAACAAAAAAAAAAAACAACATGAATGATAATTATCTCTTTCTTATTATTAATAATGACAAAGTTTGGAGGAGGAAAGTAGTTTGAATAGAAGTTTGCTTATTAACAAAACAACTGTCAAATTATGCGTTATTAATGGCCATTTAACTACCAGTTCCTTTTTTTTTTATATACCTAATAAGTGTCCAGTGTATAAGAAGAGAATAAATATGTTTGAAGTAGAAAGGGAAAGTAAGAATAGGTTTCTACAAATTGCCTTTCGCTTTTCACCAAGGCCCCGTCGCCGGCAGCAAGTTAGTAGCTATAGCAGTTAGCCTCCGCTTCTTTGCAGACGACGCAGTGATATCGGCTTCATCCGACCGTGATCTACAACCGGTTTGGCTCCTGGTCTTCAGCTCGGATGCAGGCCGGAGGAACAACTCCGTGTGGAGGAGCTCGGGTAGAATAGAGCAGAGATTGGCAGGTGGATCGGTGCAGCGGCAGCGGAGGTGAAGACCGTCGGTCAAACTTGTGATGTCGTTGTCGATCTTCGTTCCCACCGTTATCTCTGGTCAACATCTGGGGTTTTGACCAGAACACCAAGATAATGGATAGAGGCTGGATAAGTGGTAGAAGATGGATGGAAGGATGACCGGATGGATGGATGGATGGATGGATGGATGGATGGATGGATGGATGGATGGATGGATGGATGGATGAAAGAAAAGGAGCATGGATGGATGGATACATTCATGGATGGATGCATACATGGATGGATGCATACATGGATGGATGGATGGATGGATGGATGGATGGATGGATGGATGGATGGACGAATGAATGAATGAATGAATGAATGAAAGGGGGCATTAATAGATGGATGGATGGATGGATGGATGGATGGATGGATGGATGGATGGATGGATGGATGGATGGATGCATTCATGGATGTCCTTTTTAACTTTTCAAACAAACTGTCGAGAGGCCCTGAACATGAGGCCCATCATCAAAATAATCTAAAATTTATGCATCTAAATCATCTCAGGGAGGTTTTTGTGTTTCACTTTAATTAATATATATGTGCTGAATATGCGAATGAGTTTTAAATTAAAGTCATGAAAGAGCAAAGCCGTATGAAGGCGTCATTTTTTTTTTTTTGTGTGTGTGTGCTGTTTGCAAATGAGGAATCAGGAGTGCGATAAAGAAGTGGTGAGGTTTTGAACTTTTAAAAATGATTATTCATCACCTCCAAGGCTGGCCATTGAGCTGCGGTTCATCCAAGCCGTTGAAGGTTTCCGCCTTCAAAACCCGCGCCTACGTTTAGGTAACCCTTGTAAAAACACCACTTCCGGATTAGGATTAATAATGCACACGTTGCATCAGAATTAAAGTAATCCTCAGATGTGTGCATGTGTCTGTGCATGTGTGTGTGTGTGTGTGTTTGTCCTGTTTTCTCTTTCGTATTCCGCTCCCGGCATCTCAAACGTGTCTGCAAACTCGGGCCAAGCTCTTTCTCGCCAACCGACTGCGAGTCTCCTCTACACCCTCGCCAAACTCTGACATTCCTTATTAATGATGTATAAATTAAAATCATCACCGCAGAGCCCTCCCCCAGATATGTGTGTGTGTGTGTGTGTGCTGCACGTGCACGGCTGTGATTTTTTTTTTTTTTTTTTTTTTTTTTGGTTTTTGTTTTTTTTTTTTTCCCGCCTATAGATTTCCTGGCAGCCCAGGCGTCCGCAAACATGTCTAAGGAGGAAAAAGAAGGCACGTCAGATTTTTTTGAGACGTCAGAAGCAGAAATGCTGCATCTCGCTCTCTTTCTCTCTTTCCTTTTCTTCTTCTCGCCTCCTTTTTAGAATACAAGCAAACCGCCGCTGCGCAACAATGCCAGCTGCAAATATTGACCTGCGTGAAATAAGGTCTGCCACTGAATAAATCCACGGCTAAAAAAAGACACATCCTTTTTTTGGTTGCAGATTTAGCAAAACAAGTACATTAAATAGTCTCGCTCCCCTTCACAGCACGGCAAAGAAGTACTTGGAAAACTGAACTCAAGTAGTACTACTACCTATTTTTTCCCCCGGATCACTCAGAGAATGAGAAATAAGGTCTGAATCATTCAGTCATCATCTGCAGTGCTCATCTTACACTCAGGGTCGCGGGATGCTGGAGCCAGTTCTAGCTGTGATCGGCCGAGAGGCCACACACACACACACACACACACACACACACATCCAAACCCGTCACCCTTTCATACACAGATTTATTCATGTCACCCCTACATTTAGATATTCAACTATTCGCTCTCATTCTTACATGTCATATAGAAACAAATGTCCATTCATTCATTAATTCACGTGTCTTATGGAGACAAACAACCATTCACTCTGTTTTGATGCATGTTAGCATTTAAGTTAGCAGAAGCTAACCAGTGAATCAGCGGCATTCAAAAATATCTTTTAATAGACTAGTGGTAGAAAGCACAATAGTTCCTTTAAATATAATCCATCCATCCGTTTTCTGCCATTTAACCTGCACTTAGGGTTGCAGGGTCAATTGCAGGGCCATACATATATATATATATATATATATATATATATATATATATATAGTTTCATTTGTCTCTTACTTGTGAAGCGTCTTTGAGTATCATGAAAAGCGCTATAGAAAACCTACGTATTATTATTATTATTACTACATAAAGACAGACAACCATTCACTCACTCATTTGGGGCAATTTTCCCAATTTTTTCCAATTAACCTGCCAAGAGAAATCCGGAGGAAACCCACTCAGACACGGGGAAACATGCAAACTCCACACAGAAAGATCCCCTTGTCGGAATTGAAGCCAGGGTGCTTCGCGACCAAAGCTGTGCTATGATACCAATTTTTGATGTATCACATTTATATATGCAACTTCATGGATCTTTTTTGTAATTTGGCTCTTGCAACTAATTGTTCTTTAGTGTTTTTTAGGAAAAAAAAAGTTTGTGATGAAATAGCCATATTCTAGTCTGAGATGGAAAAAAAAGGAGTAAAAACTATCGTAAAATTAAACTGAAATTCATTTTATAAAATAAATAAAATACAAGATCTCAGTATTCACTGCCATAACGGCTGCACAGAAAATTCATCATCATTCAAGTTGGGGCGCAGCAAAGTATTTTCAATGTTGAGTACGCTA
The DNA here is from genome assembly GCF_037954325.1 of Fistularia commersonii. NCBI lineage: Eukaryota > Metazoa > Chordata > Actinopteri > Syngnathiformes > Fistulariidae > Fistularia > Fistularia commersonii. Next base: position 4,354,678 of record NC_141319.1, on the reverse strand, counting down.
TAAAATGATTTATTAAAAATAGAAAATTTGATTTCTTTCAATAAGTAATTTCTGTTTACTGTAATTTCCGGACTATTAAGCGCACCTCAATATAAGCCGCACCGGCTAGCCGGTCGCTATCTCGGGCTTCCTCCTGCGCACTAAAACCGTCAAAGTCGGTGTCGGAGTTGAACGGACTCAGAATTTCCCGGTCATTTCATCGGTCCAATGTGACGAGGATAAACGATTTAGCGGCATGGGGCTTGTTAGCGTCCCCCACCCAAAAAAGTCCATATATTAGCGGCATTGTGCTTACGTGAAAAAAGTCGCGGCTTATTGTCGGGAAATTATGGTACTTTACATTTAATCTGATTTTTACTCATTTACTTTATATTTTGTATTGTATTTCAATGTTTATTATATGTTACAATTATCCAAAAATGATTAGTGTGCTGTATAAGAGCGTGGGAAACAAAGAAAGTCGACGGTGAGTTGAGAACAGTTTACGAGAGGTTTGTAAAGGGTTGAGTGATGGTTAATATATCTGTAAATATTATCAAATAAGATCACATCTCGACTTCACGGAAATTCACTTTTTCGCCGGGGGTTTCGGAACGAAGAAAAGTGAGGGTCCACTGTTTATATATATGTATATAGATCGATAGTTGTCAGTGCCGTTGCTACTGTTGCGTGATTATATACAGACAGATCTAGGACGTAATGGACGGACATGTGATTCGTCCGTAAATCGTCCCAGATGCCTTGAAAGTTTGCAAAACGTGCAGGTATTTCGAAATTCAAACCACGGCGGCATCCAAACGACCACCCTTAATGTTTGCGACGCGAGCGGAAAAAACCCGAGCGCGGTTTATTTTCCTAAACGCGTCGCGTCGAGTATCGTAAACGGGGAGCGGCGTTGGCAGGCGCTCCAGATGAAATGACTTGGATCACACCGGGGGCCAAGAAGCGCGGATCGGCACCTCCCTGAACATAACGATTTAGCAATGAATCAAAAAGGGAAAAGCGAGTGGAAAAATATCTACTTTAGACAAAATGCACTTCTGTGATAAATGATTCGAGCCGGTGAATCAAACTAAGTTGTTTTCCGACCAAATAAACTAGAGATGTTTGTTTTTTTGGCTGTCAGGGTTTCCGGGAGGCGGGAGTTTATCTCATCCAACCCCGGAGGAGAAGGTCAGGTGACCCCCGGAGCGATCACAATTAGATTAAATCGCCAGCCGTGTGTTTCACGGTGGAGGTGGAGTTCAAGCGGTGATATATACTTGAAAAATCAGGTTTCTTTTGTTGATTAGAAAAAGTGAAAAAACACGCACATCTGCTGCTCGGCTCTGCACACCAAAAGTGCTCGAAAAGTAAAGATCATTCATTCTACATGTTGTACAAAAAGAGGGTTTTCTCACGTGAACATCGGCTCTTCCTCGGATGCTTAACAGAAATATGAGTAACAAACATGTTATTGTGGCTCCATTTTTAAAGGCAATGATCATGTGATCGATTCTCCTTGTTATCATGTCATATTAGCATAATAACATTATCTTCACCATTTTTCAAGACCAGACCCTAGAAGCCGATACTTTCTCACATACAAATATGGAAATGAATCCAAAGGTTTCAGCGTGCAATATGTAATATCGACATGGGGGGAAGAATTAGACAAACAGAGCAAAACAATATAGACGGAAAACATGGTATGGACAACAAACCTATAGACAAGGTTGAATATCAAATTCCTTATTTCACGCTTGTGGGGTCAGTGTGACCAGCGTGTAGATCCAGAATTACCTTTTTGTTGATTGACAGCTCAGCTGCAAGGCTGGGAGCAGGGGTGTGTGAATACATGATGATGAGAGGGTGAAGCACATCGGATACCAACAAGGATGGTAGACCCTCATGAGGTGTGAACTGTTTCAATCTGTATTTTTCTTTGATTATTCCTTCATACATTCATGCATTCACTTAGGGTTGCATGAAGGCTGGACACACATTCGCATGTCATATAATGACACATTCACTCCCTCATTTGCAGACCAAATAGAGGCATTTAAGCGAGAATAAATAAATAAAAGCGAGACCAGAACAGCGTGGCAGCTGTTTATTTAGTTATAATAAGCTGTTTTAATATCCAAGTACAGACGAGTAAAGCTGTAACTATATATTTTTTTATGTTTGGACTTAGAATGCAGTACTGGGAGTAGTTTTCTTTATGGCAAGCAGTTTCCTCGGAGGGTCGGCAGCCATGAAACGGATGCACGGAGGACGCCGCCGGAACTGTAGTTATTCCGTATCCAGGTGTTGATGAGCACAAAATGTGTATTTATACACAAAAACACCTGTGTTTTTTTACGCTTGCTCTGAAATAACGTGCGCGCAGAGACCGCCCCGGTCCCTCTCCGTTCAAGCGTCGTGCTTCCACTTCGACAGCGTCGCGTCTGCCGCCTCGGCCCCGCATTTAAGTGCACGCCAGTGTCTCTTTTGGAGTTTTCCACGCCGCTCCGATCACTGCGTAAAACCCAGCCAGAAGTAGGAGAAGCAATAAAAGCCCCTTGTCTCACAGATGGCGACGGACCGTCCCGCGAGGACAGTATTTATTATTATGTTCCTCCAAACCGTCGGAAAGCCCCCGCCCGGGTTTGTTTGTGTTTACGTTGGCTTGACTCTCCTCGCCCTGGGAGCTCCGGCTCATGCGTCACGTTCCTTAAAGTGAGTCTGGCAACCAGGAAATGCAGAGGGTTTAATACGTCGGACACGATCTACCACGATCGCTAAGATAGCGCGGGTGGATCGCATGGTATTAAAAAAATAGACGTCAGACTATCACTGTGAAATTTGTCACTTGATTAACGTACAGGGAAGCCAGTCTGACGTTTGACCTTTTTTGACACATGGGTGCAAAGTGCTAACGCAAGCTAACTGGTTATCCTCCAATTTATTTCTTTTACACTTTAGAAATGCTATTAACATAAGTGCAGCAGCTGGACCAAGTAAGAAGTGGGAGGACGATTTTTTTTTTTTTACTATGTCATTTTAGAAATGCGCCAGGCTACCATTGCCGTTACGAAAAAAAAAAAAAAGGGAAGTGTGCAGCAGCATTTTCGGACTGTTCATAAAAACTACGACTTCCTTAAAGGAAGGGTGAAGGAATTAAAATCACAGTTGTTCACTTATTTATGTTCGTCAACCTTTTCCCCACGTAAAGATCATTAAGTCAAAATACCGTTCTACCATCGACCGGACGTTCCTGGCTGATTCCATTGTGGAGTGAGGTCATGACAAAAAATGTAATAAAGTTGTATTGTGCATGCAGTTATGCAAGGTACACCAACATATATTTCACACAGAAAGAATTCTCAATATAGTTTAAAATAACTCTATGTTTTGCATTTTTATAGAAGGTAGATTTTTTGATGTGGACATTTTATAAATCGCTTGCATGCAGAAAAAGTGTGTGTACCCCTTGTTTAAATGAACTTTTTAATGATGATGTAGTACAATGGAACGGTTAAGGTGGAATGGTAAACGTCCTCGGAGGAGGACAGTACTCATTCATTCATTCATTCATTCATTCATTCAGACGAGTCAGTCCCTGCCGGTCGCCAGTCCGTCAAACATTTTACCATTTACTCTCAACATGCAACCATTCACTCATTCATCCACATCTTTGGGTCTCCAACGAACCTCCGGCATGTTTTTGGAGGAACTCGGGGAACCGGAGGAACCTCACGCAAACACGGGTCATCCAACCATGGAGCTCCTTGCTGTGAGGCTGGAGCGCTAACCACCGTACCACCCTGCCCCATGAGTGCAGTCTTACAAAGTCGTAATAGTATTTAATAACTTCCTCCGGTTGTGTTTGTGAGCAGCCGGAGCACTTACTGCTCCTGCGTTTGTCTGTTATTTTTTGTATTTCTCTCCAATTTAGTGTCCTTTATCGTAATTCTCTGATAATAAGACACAACAAACGTAAACAAACCCTGTAATAAAAGCGGCGCAGCCTTATTTCACACTTGAACATTGGGAAATGTAAGCAGAAAGCTCTAGAGCCCCAGAAACAACGGAGTTTATAGGCGTGTCCGTCAGCAAACAGCGTTTGGCGAAGTTCCCGCCGTGGCTCTGGCGGAGGTGGTCGTCCCACCAGACGTGGGGGCGGGAGGGTTACAAAATCTAAATGTCCGATAATTAATAAAGTAAATCTGACTGCATTTTATTGTTATAACAAGTAATCTAATATTTAAAATCTTATCTTTCCCAACTTAAACTTCACTAATATCACCCCACTGCATACCGTCATCAAATTCTATTTGTAGCAAATGAATCTTTTTATAAAACATTGATTATTATGAAATTTCATTTCTAAAGTAAATGTGAAAATAGATTATAAAAATGATCCAGAAATTGGGAGAAAGGATTTTGTTGCTGTTTACATTCGTCTGTACCGCTTATCCTACAGTCGTGGTCGCGAGGGGGGCGGAGCCTAACCCAGCCGTGATTGGGCGAGAGGCGGCACCGCCGCATAGAGAGGCATTCATTTATGCATCATATAAAGACATAAAACCATTCATTCTGTCATTCACATGTCAAATGAATACAAATATTCACTCATTCACACGTCATATAGAGACATTAGACATTCACTCATTCATTCACACATCATATAGACATCCAACCATTCACCCTGTCATTCACATGACATATGAATACAAGTAATCATTCATTTACACATCATATAAAGATACAACCTTCACTCATTCATTCACGCTCATAGAGCGACACAACCATTCACATGCCACAGAGACATACATCATTCACTCATTCATTCATTCATGCATCATCATGCATCGCTATCATTCATGGGTCATATGAATACAAGTATTCACTCATTCACACATCACATAGAGACATACAACCATTTACTCTCTTATTTATGCATAACAGAGTGGCATACAACCATTCACTCATTGATTCACGCATCATATAGAGACATACAACCATTCACTGTGTCATTCACGCATCATGAAAACAATGATTCACTCATTCACACATCATATAGAGAGATTCAACCATTCACTTTCATTAATGCATCACTGAGACATACAACCATTCAGTCATTCATTCATGCTCACATAGAAACATACAACCACTCACCCTCTCATTCACGCATCATATCAAGACAACCGTTACTTTTTCATTCACATGCCACATAGAGACATACGACAATTCACTCATTCATTCAGGCATCATATGGGTCGATACAACCACTCGCTCTCTCAGTCACATGGAGCTTCTTGCTGCGAGGCAGAAGCGCTAACCATTGCGCCGCCGTGCCGGCCCATTGCCGTATCGATTGGAGGAAAAAGCTGATGTTCCCCCCCAGGATACGGACTGAACCCCTGGTTCCACTGCAGGACCTGCTGTTATCAGAGAAATGATGGAGAATCTCCTCCTCATATTATTATTTGTAAAATGCAAACCGCAACAATGGACTGCAGTAAACCAAAGGTGATATTTGAATTTTTTTTTTTTTTAAAGAAATTTCAACCTACAGCCACCAGTTTTTTCACTCAAGCCTCACATAAATGGATTTTGACTTATTGCGGCCTTGGTTAGGAGATCGTGGACATTTTCGCGTAGGGCTGTCGACCTGCAGGTCTGTGACGCCACTTTCTCACCAATGCACTCCTCAATGCCTGGATAAAATCAAGGCTGTAGGTTTAGTGAGAAAAATCACTAAATTGCAGATTATTAGTTCAGGACCTTCTCGAATGAACCTTTTAACAAAGTTTGGGGGGGGGGTCATGGCCGCAGCAGGGGGGCGTTTCACTTGTCATGAACTTGGGCGATGAAATTTTTCACGCACATGCTCAGTAGAGTCTTAGATAGATGGATGGATGGATGGATGGATGGATGGATGGATGGATGGATGGATGGATGGATGGATGGATGGATAGATAGATAGATAGATAGATAGATAGATAGATAGATAGATAGATAGATAGATAGATAGATAGATAGATAGATAGATAGATAGATAGATAGATAGATAGATAGATAGATAGATAGATAGATAGATAGATAGATAGATAGATGTGACAAACCAAAGTAAACAGACCAGTCTTACTGTGGGCGGTAGCATAAGATGCTATGCATGCTAATGCTAAGGTACCATAGGACATAGTGAGGCATTAGTAACTTTTCATCCTTCTTTGACCCATTAACCAATGTGAGAGCTCAGAGGGTAAAAAACAATGTGAAACATTGATTAACTTAGCATTCTGTCAGGACATAGATAAATATCTTAGTATAGCGTGCGTCACTCGCTCTTTTCCATCTTCAATGAACCCATGTCACGTTCTTGGACTGTGAGAACTGCTAGGTGTTAACCACTGTTCACATGTAAATAAATACAATGCTAATGTAGTAGCAGGTGTACGTATGCGGCATCCCGATACATGTGATTTCACGCTACTTGCAAATGAATCGGACAAGTGTTTTTTTAATGTGAGAGTCTGCCGTGTCTACGCTCTCTTGGCAGCCGTAACTTTTCCTCTGCCTTTTTCTTCCTAAATACCCATCCGGATTATCATTTTGCACACACGCCAAAACGGGAAATGTTTAATTCATAAAATAAACAATACCATGAAATGTTTTCGAGGGCTTGGATTAAAGTTCAGCAACTCGCCGCATCCCATAAAGAGCGGTAACCTTTTCCAAAAGAAGCGCTCGGGCGACTGCTATTACATTCCGCGAGAAATCCATAGGTTTTGACAGCTAAAGATTAATAATGTTTTGTCCAATAAACGGCTGACCAGCACAATTGCGTGACTGATTACAAATAGCCTCTTTACACTCCTCTGTAAATTGTTAATGGGAAACGAAACGCTGGTGGATGAAAAAAAAAAAAAAAAAAGGAATTCGGCCTCACTTTGGGGATTGTTTCGAAAAGCTACGTCGGAATGAGCGAGACTGCAATCCTCGGGGGAAAGGTGCGAAATGAACACCCGTGAAAAAAAGGGGAATTATTTGGAAGCGATGAGACAAGCCTCGGTGTCAAAGTCGTATCGTTGTATAACAACGAGGCCGGCGGGCGCCGGGCCGCAGACGACCTCCACAACCAGAGAACGTCAGGCTTTTCTGCATCCGATTGCATCACGGGTCTGTGGATGTTTCCTACGAGTTGCAGTTGTTGACTCGGCTCCGCTGCCCTCCGGCCATGAGGGCAGATAACGCTACCGAGTGACTGACTGTCGACTGTTGAGATACTCGTGTTTCCGCCGGTGTTTGTGGGATTCTGGATTCGAGAGCTCAATAATTCACTGCATCCTCAGACACAGGGAGGAGCACATTGGGAGGATAATGTGGAGCTTCAGTGGCATCTAGTGGAGGTAAAAGGAAGATTAATACTCTGTACAGAGTAGAAGCAGAGTATAAATACTTATATACCCCAGTCTTTACTTCAAATTGCCTCTATCTGTTGTTGTTGTTGCTGTCAAAAATGCAGAAAAACGCTCAATATCTATCTATCTATCTATCTATCTATCTATCTATCTATCTATCTATCTATCTATCTATCTATCTATCTATCCATCTATCCATCTATCTATCTATCTATCCATCTATCCATCTATCCATAGATCGATTTCAGGACAATGTAAAGTCACAAATAGGATGCTACTGCTTATAGCATTAGCATGCATAGCATGTTTTCATGCCGTCTATCACTCCATCCGCCCACCTATTGATAGGTATTTGCTATCATTTTTGGTATTTCATATTTAATTAAGCGTATCAGATATGATCAATGATTATTATTCTGCTGCTTCGGAGTACCAAAGTACTGTTTGCACTACAAGTACAAATATTTTTGCAAGCCGATGGAATACCGTTGATAAGCCGCCTTTCGGCGAGGTCCGTCTTATCAAAATTTAATCTGCAGAAGTATAGCGGCGAGGATACCGCAGCTATGATTTATCCACCCAGATGGTACTAATTTGTTCAAATTTGGGTTTTGGCCTGTGGACAGTCCATCGGTTCCCGCGCCGGATGAAAGTGCCTCCCCGTGTGACCAGCTTCAGTCTCTGCATCCGTTTATTATTGTCTGGAGATGTTTTATCCTCGTTCCCACTAATCATTTCCTTTGAATCACTGACAGTATCCTCGGGATAGACCTCTGATCTGGTGTGGTGTGTGTGTGTGTGTGTGTGTGTGTGTGTGGGTGTGTGTGTGTGTGTGTGTGTTTGTGTGTGCGCGCGCACATGCGCAACACACACATGCAGATACACAGATACAAGTCAGATGTACAGATACTGTCCATAATTTAAAGTGATATACAGTATGTAATTTTATATATAGTTTATATAGTATTAAAATATCTGATCATTATTATTATTTATATCATATATATATATATATATATATAGAGAGAGAGAGAGAGAGAGAGAGAGAGAGTAAGCGATTATTATGCAATCATCAGTTTCTCTAACTTTGCTGTTTATAGGCATAACTTTGAGTAAAATAGACATTTTTGTTTTACTTCATAAACTTACATAACGCAGCATAACTCCCAAATGCCAAATACTCGAACATGAAAATCATAAATATATAAACAAATACCCGGAGGCAGCACAATCAAACTGATAATTTTCCACTGGTCTTTTAGTTTTTGCAGTTTAGTTTTTGAGTTGTGTATATATATATATACACAGATAGATAGATAGATAGATAGATAGATAGATAGATAGATAGATAGATAGATAGATAGATAGATAGATTATATTTATTATTACTTTTATCTATAGATATATATATATATTTATTTTTTCATTTATTTCCCCTTTTGTCTCCAACAAAATCAAAGCCCAGTCGTTCATCAGAAGTGAATATTTTTCAATTCAAGACGTTTCAGGGATTTTTGAACCAATAAGCAACAGTAAAGTAGCATTGCAGCCAGTAACCTTCATTCATTCATTCATTCATTCATTTATTCATTCATTTATTCATTCATTCACACTGTATTTGCACAGCTGGCATTGCGTGAGAGGGGGAATTTAACCAAGACCAATCACATGTCAATCGCAAAGCTGTGGAAAGAACCCTGGCGGCCAGAGCAGAGAACAGATGGAATTGAACCGGGAACCTTCTTGCAGTGAGGCCGACATCAGAACTGCATCGTCTTTCAAAGACGGCAAAGCACAACTGTGCAAACACAACTGAAAAACGGACGCCAACAACGGAGATCCTTCAAAGGATGATCTTCTGAACGGTGACTGAGTCACATCTTTGAGGAGAGGATTGGGAGGAGCTGCCCTGCGGACACGGACAGGGGAAGCACAATTACCCAGAACAAAAATCGAGTAAGCCTGCGTTTCCCTCGGGTTTCATGTCGGCAAATAACAGCAATGTGGAGTCGGATGTGCGGCTTGCAGACACACACACACACACATCTTCATAAACACAAATGGTGATGAAGGAAGAATCAGGACCCGTCACGGTTCGGGGGTTTTGTGAGTGTTTTTGCGTTGTTTGTCTGCCTCCGCATGTCTTCCCTCCGTGGGCCGGCGGATGATATTGAAGGGAACGACGACGACGACACCTCCTCCTCCACCGCGGGCTTTTATCGCCCCGGCTATTCTGCTAGATAATCGTCCTTGCAAAGACTCAGCGGGCGATAGAATCGGCAAAGGGGCGGGGCGCGGCCCAACCTCGCCTTCGACCCGAGACAGCTGCTCAGTTTCCATTCACTCTTCACCCCTGGTCGGTGTGGGAGCGCCGGCGCGGAGTCCGCCTCGGGCTCCGCCTTGATGGTGAACTATTGAGCCGCTTCCCCCGGCAACATTGCCTCCTGCCACAAGGGCGGACTTTCACATTCCGATCGCATCAATCTTCCCCTCGCGTTTTTTTTTAGTGCCTCTTGTTTCAGGCACAAAAGTTAACCACGGAATTGGAACGGCTCCACACCGTCATTCAGGCCAGAGGTCCTCACAGATTCCCAACCTGGTGTGGATTGACCTGGTTTACCTGCTCGCGCTTAAAGGTTGAACTCCCGTGGTGCAGCACTTGTATGCCCGTTTCATCTTTACCCTCAGTTGTACTCCTGGTTACCACGGTGTCGATCTTTGCCTCTGCCTGGTCATCATGAAGCGGGTGGTCGTCCAGCACGAAAACGTAGATCTTTTGTTCGTCCCTGACAAAGGTTGCTCCCTGTTGAGCCAGTGCCCATCTGAACAAGAATTCTCCAGTGACCATCCCTATGGTGGTGGAGTTGGCATGCAAGCCAGACCAGAGGGAGCAACTCGGGGTTCGGTGTCTCGGACACTCCAAGGACACTTGGAGAACCAATCGTCTGATTGGAGGGACGGCCGCCCAACCCGCGATGAAGTCCTGTCCCAGACGTTATCGATAACCCGGACCTTGAATTCAACCGGTGACCACCTGTCCTCAGGATGAGCACTCCCTGGTGAGCTGAGGAGCGGCGTAGTCCACCCGCCTCTGCAGGACTGGGAGGATTTCAGCCCGAAGGAGCAAAGAGTCCCGTCCCCTTGGACGTGATCCATTTAAAAAGACATTTGAAGGAATCTCCTGGCTAAGTCTGATAGCTCCCTCTGGGGCTGTAACCTTTAGATGTTCTCATTTCTTACCTTTTTGTTCACCACTCTTTAAAAATCCCGTTCTGTATTTTGATACCTGAGTTTAAACTCGGGGCGTCAAAGAAAGGAGCCTCCTGTCAGCATCCGCGGCATCAAACTCCCTCACAAAAACTCCCTCTCATCTTTTTAAACAATCTTGAGTTTTTTTCTCGCTCATTTCTTTTCGCTCTGTCATCTTTCCCTTCTCCAGCCCTCCTCCACCAAATAACGATTTGCCAGTTCTTATAAAAACTCACGCGTCTCAGTTCTTTTACCCCGATAGACGGCAAACGGGTTGATTTTCCCGTCCAATCCCAGGAAGTCTTATAAATAACAGCGTGTTTTTCCTCCAATCACAGAAGGCTTCTTTTGACTCCAGGGGCCCCGGGCACAGGGCCAGGCTGCCCATATGGCAAAATCTGGGCCGGCGACACAGATCGCCCGGGTTTTTTGAGCCCGTCGAAAGGAAAAGCGGCGTACGACTGTTGTTGTTTATTTCAATCAAATCATTTCCATATTCATTTGCATTTTATCACTGAACAGCTTTTCGGTGAAATAATGAGGGGACGGGAGGAGGGAAAAAAAAAGGAAGTCTGCAGAGGATTTCATCCGAACTGAGAATAAAAATTCAAGTGGGAAGAATAAAGTCTGCCGGCACATTTTCAGCTCTGCTGGTCGGCAAGTTTGATCAGAAACATGATAAGCAAAGCAAATAATTCACACTCCTTCCCTTTTTCTGTGCCGTTTCTCTGTATTTTCTGTGTGCAGGGAGCCCGGAGCGGGTGAGGTTTATTTTTTATTTCATACGCTAGTTTTCTGTCCGTCCTAAAAAAGAACATCTCCCGGTCGTCGGGTACAGGTCCAGCGCCCCTGACCAGAGCAGCCCACACGCATTTTTATAAGAAACAGCATCGCAGCAGCTCGTCAAAGTTGAAGTTTCCAAAAGAAGACGCTATTGTTTCATGATTCGGCCAAAGTGTTGATGAAGAGCCGAGGCAGCCCGGGGCCTCGACCAATTACTTCCCGGGGAAAGTGAATTTTCATACATTCTGCTGGAGAATGTATGAAATGTATATGCTAGCTACATTCACACATGACAAGATGTGACCTAAAATGACCTAAAATAACCTAAAATACCGTAAATTCCAGCATAGAACCTGCTATTTTTTTCACACGCATTGAGAACTGCCACTTATACAACGATGCAGCTAATTTCTGTATTTTTATAGGGTAATTACAGAAGCTTCCTTCCGCCGACGCCGTCACAGTGGACAAACGAAACCGCTTCGGCAAACCCGCTCGCATTTACGATCGTTCTTCGGTTCAGTCATTTTGCGCTTTTTGCGCAAACGCCCATCGTGAAAAAGAAGCGCAGAAATGCATTCGATGCTGCTTTCGAGTCGAAAGCGATCGGTCTGACTGTCGAAGAAGGAAATAGAGCTGCTGCATGCAAATTCGGCATCTGTTCTGGAAAAAGCATATGGGTTATTTACCGATAATTGTAGACGTTACAGTTGTTTATTTAGTGTAAAGTTTTCGAAAAGATCTTTCCTGTTACATCTTGCTGTGTTAATATCTCATGTTTCACTTATAGACAATTTCGACTTATTTATGTACAATTTCTTTTTTTCTATTAAAAATTAGTAGGTACACATATATATAGGTGCGCTCTATAGTCCGGAATTTATAGTAAACATACCCGGTCTCAGCGTAGGAGGTAGCATAACACACTTGGCTTCATGCTATGCGCACTAATGCTAAGCTATCACGGGAGATAGCTTAGCATCTGTAATTTTTCATTCGACTTCTCATTGCAGGTTATAAACCAGCATAGGAGGAAGGAAGGAAGAAATCAGCGGATTAGCTTAGCATTTTTACAGGATAGAATTTTCTTGAATATGGATGTGTGTAGCATTCAGTAGAAATAAGTAAGCCAGGATTGATGGTTTAGATAGGTAGGCAGGCAGGAAGATAGGAAGGAAGGAAGGAAGACAGTGACCAGAGCTGCATAGGAAAGCATAGAAAGTAGCATAATACACTATTCTAACATGCTATGCATACTAATGCTAAGATAACGCAAAGGGTAGTATAGCATCTATAACGTTTCATCCACCTTTGGCTTGCGGATCAAAAAAACAGCTTGAGAGCTTGGCAGAAAATAAACAAGACAGGAAAATGAATTAGCTTTGCATTCGCAAAGGATAGTATTTTCTTGAATTTAGATGTATTTGGCATTAAGTAGAAAGGCATTAGCTCGGATAAATGGTTTAGGAAGGAAGGAAGGAAGTAAACAGATCTGTTCTCAGCATAGGAGGTACATTTTTATGCTATGCTAACATGCTATGTATACGCATGCTAAGCTACCACAGGAGGTGGCATGGTATGAGAGACTTTTCATCCTCAGCATATGAACTGAGCAGAAAATAAGTAACACAGGACAGAAAGGGATTAGCTTAGCATGCTTACGGCATTCTCTTGATACTTCATTGTACTGAGCACTAAAAATAGCACAGTAGCTTTCTAAGTAAAGATTAGTTACAAGCATTTCTTGCTCTCACTTTTAACATCGATAATGAATGAATGAACGACTTAATGATTGAAATTTATTGACGATCAGCGACGGATAGTCGCAGCTGAGCTCGAGGAGCAAAAATATGGATGCAGGGAGAAAAGTAGTGGAGATGCAATGTTTCATAAAGGGGAAACTTTAAGGTGCCTCTAAAAGAAAAAGAGTATATATATATCAGAGAGTCCAACGAGACCGAATCCAGCTGACCTAAAGGGGCTTTTCTGCTCGAGCGTTTAAATTGTTTCTAAAATACACCACTCCTCTCCTTGCTTTTCATTCCAGCCCCTGCGACGCCTGGTAAGAGAAGTTCCCGTTCTGGGCTGAGGTCAGTCACGGGCCGGAGGCTGCAGGGGCCTGCAGAACTCTGCTGCTGCGCTGTCACACATCTATGAGAATTTTTTGAAAAGGAATGCTATGTGTGTGCCTCTGTGTGTGTGTGTGTGTGTGTGTGTGTGTAGGGGCTCTCAGAAAAAAAAATAAGATAAAATTAACAAGACTTTGTGGCCTATGATTTGGCCTCGGCGGGCCGAGCAGAGTGGCGGAGCCGGTGATTCATGCGGTCTTATCTCAGCAGATTTTGAAAAGCCCTCGGCGGGTCGTCCATCAAAACGCGAAAAGCATTTCGGTCCCCGAGACCGGATCAAGGTCGGGCTGGGCGATATTGACAAAGCACTAAAAATTAATGGTTTGCACGTGGCTTTTAGAATTCAGAAGGGTGAGTCAGGTGGGGTGCGGCCCCTCTCCCCCATCTGGTGTGTTATTTTGCTGAAAGCACCCCTGCGTCCCACACACATGTTAAGGGTAATTCTGACTTGTAGTCTATGTTCCCTCTAATTTTTCAAATGTCTGGGCATACAGACAATCTCTGGACCACTGTGAGAAGCATTAGACGTGCACGCCGTGGCCACGCACCAGTATCACACCTGGGATCATAGCTTCCATTTAGTCCATATTTTTCCATCAGAAAACTGTCTTACTACTTTCTTCGCTGCATGTTTTGCAGAGCAGCGCTTTATGACTGGAAAAAGAAAACACCCGGTTTCACCGCTCGTTCTTCTATTCGCACATTCTCCCACAGCCGTTCCAACTTAAAAGAACCGCATTTCTTTTTTACTTTGGTTTGGTGAGCGGACGGATCACATTCGCCTCCCACTTGTTTCGCTATGATAAGGGGTTAGCATGTTAGCATTAGCGTCTTTTAACTCCGCCACACTGGTGTTATTCTTATATAGCGTGTATGGGCAAAGCACGTGCTCAAGTACTGTCACTGCTGTGATTGGCTGCGTAGCGTAATTCCATCGGATCATATGATTGGCCGGACACCTGTCACTCATACAGTTATACAGCAAAATAATACAGAAAAATAAAGTTATACTGTATGTCTAATTCATTTTCAGTGCGCTAACTGTGCTGGATAGGTTTTCTCGTGCGTTGAGAGTGTGCGAGCAGTGTTGTGCAGTTTAGAGGGAAGATTGCTTGTAGTCACATCCCTCTTTCGCTAGTTTTAGAATTTTGGTCTCATCTTTCGAGAAGACTCATTCGTCGATTCATTCTCTACAGCGCTTCTCCTGCACGAAGGGTCACATGGGGTCGCTGGAGCCTATCCCAGCCAATCACAGAGCCACATATAGAGATGCTGAACCATACACTCTCCCATTGACACGTCATATGGAAACACTTTCACGCTCTCATTCAACCCAGGGGAGAGCAACCTAGATGATGGAGATTGTGGAGACGCCACACAACAAAGCCCGTCTCTGTCGAAATCAAATCTTCTGGCGGTGAAGCTGAAGCGCTGACCTCTCAGCGACAGGGAACCAAGATCGCAGTGTGTATCTTGGAGATGAAGGCTCAGCTTAAATAAAAATGTGAAGAAGCTCTCAGGAAAAAGTCAAAGTGACATGAAAGAAATACATTTTTCCTCCGCTGCCGCTGCAAAGGTCAACATTTGATAATGAATAAGTTCCACTTGGGAGCAGGTTTTAGCCAGAGTGCATCAGGTCTTCGCCCTCTGATTTACTGGCAGATCGCAAAACAAGCTGGAAACCCTGAGATGATGACAGCTGGTGACAACTTAAAGGCCCGTCATTTATCATTTAGGTCCGACTTGTCATTTTCCGGCGCAGACCATAATGTCTCAGTCGCGCCTGAATGGACAAAAATAAAATAAACGATGCCTCTTACCGTAATTTTCGGACTACTGAGCACACGTGTATACATTTATAGGCCGCATTTGTCTATACGCCACCATTTGTTACATTAGATATTTACACAGAAAGATTTTAACATTTAATTAAATCCGTAAATGCTTTTTCCAAACAGTGCCTGGAACACGTCTGGTTAGAAAAAATAGAAATTACAGTAGCCTGCCAGGAAAAGTCATTGATCGCTGTCTTCATCTTTGTCCTGCGCACTAGAGCGTCTTCCTCAGCCTCAGAATTCCCGTCACACACGACGTTTTCGCTATCGATGTTTTCGAGAATCACCCGCGTGTGTTCTGCGGTGTCTTTGTGTAATTCCTTGGTCCGATCTGGCCAGGTAAACATTTTGGCGCCATGAAGCTCGTCAGCCCATAAAAATCCATAAATTAGCTGCATCATTGTTGGAGCCGCAGTGTGAAAAATGCAAAGCTCACATCTACTGCCTTACGAAGTTGCATCTGTGTGTTTCGTTGCATTACTGTGCATTTTAGAAAACTGGTCATGTTGGCGTAAAAGCGTTTTTGCAGCAAACGCTGTTTCTCAGATAGTTTTTGTCGTCTTCACACAAGAAGCCTTTTCTAGAAGACTGTACTGGGTTCATTCATTCCCACGACATATAGCAAACCTTTGCATTTTACAGCCTGCGGGCCACATTCCACCCGTTTTCCTTTTTTATCCGTCTCGCCCAACAATTTTCTTTGAACATTTTAATCAACATTGAATTTAGAACCTCCTTTTTTTTTATTTTATTTTTTTTTTTTTTAATTTTGCATGGATGATTACATGCAAAATAGTGTTTGTACATTTTGTAAATTAATATGTTCATAGTTGAAATAAAATGCCAAAAAATATAAATATTTAAATTACAATTTTCAGTTCAGTTTACATGATCCTGTACCTAGTTGGCCCGTGCTTAAAAATCAAACAAGAAATATGGCCTGCCAGTCCAAATAATTGGCCACCCCCGTCAAATAGGGACAAATAACTATAATCTCTATCATCAACACATGATATAGATCAGGGGTGTCAAACTCCAATACACAGTGGGCAAAAATTTTAAAAAAGGTTCAATGTTTATTGTAAAAAAATTTTGAGATTAACTTGTTTCACATACTGATCCTTAAATTATTGCGTATTAAAAAAACATTAAATAAATTAAAAAATCAGTCGCAACAACCTCTTATGGCTCCATCTGCAGCATTTCTAGGGTAAATTCTAATTAAAATATTTTTCCACAGCCAAAAATGAATTTCCTTTAAAGAAAAATCCAACATGCCTTGTTGTAGCAAGAAAAAAGTAGAAAAGGGAAATATATTACCGCTAGTTTCCTGCTCCCTGATGTTCTCTCATCTAAGCCAGAAACTTGAAGCTGGAACTGACAGAACTTATATATTCTTGCCTATAAACAACAACATTAAATGCAAGAAAAATCTATTGTATTTATTTTTATGGCGCTGTAAGCAACACATTCTGACACCGTCTGATGGCATCACATACCAACGCATTAGACGCCACTTTTTCATTATTTTTTCGGAGAAGCGTCTAATTTTTTTTCTAATTTCTCCACGACGCTTCCCCATGCATCACAAACCGGGGCATCAGGCACCCCTTTCTTGTCGGTGGAAGAACACCATTTATCCTTTAGAACAGAAACGCGCAGAAACATGCTTTTGCGTTGACGTAAACATGACGCTCCAGGTCCGTCGAAAAATGATGAGAAAAGGGTTCTCAATGTGGCGCGAAAGGAAGCCTTTACCATTCGTAAGGCGGTTGACGCATCGGGATGAGAATGGGCTGCGAAAAGCAGCTTTTCCTGGGTAATTTCCTAAATAATTCCTCGCGCATTATCTCCCGGATCCTGCCCGCAAGTCCATTCTTTTTCAGGCCCATTTCATTTACGCATCTTCATACCACTTCTCTCCCGTAGTTATGCCTCGCATTGATCCCAACACCCAAAAGTTCCTCCGTCACGCACAGATATGAGTCCACGTCTGCGCAGTATCAGCAGTATTAGAACACGAACGCTGCCTACGACCTGTCTCGAAAGCCCCTGTTTTCAAAGTCCACCTTTCGTTTAGCCCTTTTCGGGGGAGAGGTGACAGCAGAGGACTCGGCGAGGTCCGCAGCAGCGCTCGTACTGCATCGTGGGACTTGTAGTATTAATGGTGCGTGCAACATATCGACAGGCCAGTTCTAATCGTAATTAAATATGATCCTGCGGGTTAAGTTAATCCCACCTTGAGCTTGACATTTGTGATACAGTATACCCTTGTTTTTTGCGGGGGTTACGTTCCAAAAAGAACCGGTGATAGGCAAAATCTGTGAAGTAGAAACCTTCATTTTTTTTTTTTACAATTATTATACAATTAAATACTCTATTATACATTGCTGAAGTCGTCCTTATGTTTTTTTTCTTCCTTCTTTATGGAACGAACAGAAGATTCATTCATTCCGTAATGCCGACCTACAGCCGCATAGCTTTTACCTTCCCTTGGCATGTCCAGAAGTTTAACTTTATCTGCGATAGATAGCATCTTCCTGCCGCAGGTGCTTTTGTCGGTCCAGAGCATTGTGTCAACATTATGGGTTTTAGAGAAACTCGAAATTGCAAGAGAATTTGCACGTAAGTAATGTAAATTTGGCAATATGTACATATTAAACAGCAATGTTTTTGACGCACAGGTTGGGAAGAAGCGGAGTGAATTTTTAGCCAATCAGAATGCAGAACACAATCCACGATGCAAATCCGTGAAGTAGCGAAACCGTGAAAAGTAAACCGCGTTATAGCGAGGGATCACTGTATACACAAATAATCATTCACTCGCTCATTTGCACTCATCGGACAACCATCTGGGCAATTTCGGGTTCGCGGTGACCCTCCTGCATGTTTTTAGGCTGCTCTGAAGACTCCCCGGGGCGAGGCCTCCGGTCGGGATCGAACCCCGGACCTTCTCTGCCCATCCTGAAGAGTTAATCCGAGGAAATGTCAGCGCTCGAGTCGGGGAGTTTGCAGGCCGAGCGGCGGATCTAATTGCCAAATCCGTCCCCCTCGACACCGCTCTCCTTCTCGGGCATCGTCCTGACACCCTCCGCAAATAGCAAAGCCGTAACCATTGTCGGTATTATGGTCTGTCGTCATGGGTCATTTGGTGGGAAATGCTGGAAGGCCTTCGTGAACTGTGAGACGAATCGGACCGAATCAAGGGACGGGCTTTTGTTTGAGCAGAGAATGGACTGTCCGACAGCCGTCCGACGAACGCGAGCGAAGACAGATTGACTCATCGCCGGGCTGTAAAACATCGGGATTGTGCGTTATTAATGAACCAGATGGCAGTCACATTTAGGAATGACGGATCAGGATTCTCACAGACGACGAGAAGGTTAAATGATGCTTGCCGGAGAATACTCTCCGATGAAGGCGTGTCAATCATAAATAGACGATCCCTCCGCGCCGACGACGTCGACCGTTTTTAGGAGCCGCTCGTTTCAGACCAATTCATCACCCGGGGCTGCGTTGTACAGGGAGACCTGCGGAAGAACGTCGACGTGCCAGGGAATGGCGTTAGCGTGTATCACGAGGAAGTATTTGGCATGTATTTTCCTCAAATGATCTGTTACGGTTAGAGGCAACGTCATCTTCACATTGAAAAGGCGGTTTGCGCTTCCGGCCCTGGTTCGATCCGACAGCGAGACTTTTCCACGTGGAGTCTCACTGGAGACCCGACAGATGCACGAATAATTGTATGTCTTTATATCGTTCATGAATGAGTGAGTGAGTGAACCATTGTGTCTTTATATGGTTTGTGAATAAATGGCTGCATGTGTTTAATATGACGTATGAATGAGTGAGTGGCTGTTTGTCCCCTTATTAAAAATAAAGTAGTAAAAATAAATAAATTAACCAAAAAAAAATAAAATTAAGAAATGTTTTAATTATTTAAAAAAAATTAAAAAAAATAAAAACATTCCTGGTTTGATTCACGGCTAGCGTGTCGAAGTGTTGATGAGCAAGAAACTGAACCCCTGACTCAGGGATCGGGAACCTTTTTGACTGGGAGAGCCATAAAAGCCAAATATTACTAAAAATATATTTCATCGAGAGCCATATAGTATTTTTAATGTATAATAAATTAAATATGTCTTACTTTTAATTCGACCTCTGGTGCCGCATGGATTTGTTCGAAGTGCCGCTTTATATTTGACCGTTTCATTGATGCAATTTTATCATTGCATATTAGATGTACCGCAGCCTGGAATGCACGGTAATCATCGTCTTTTTTTCTTTTCGTCATATTTTCCATTACCAGGGTTGACTCGGATAAACTACCTGGCTATCTGATAAAATTAATTTCTTCACCTTAACAATGACCCGGACGTGCTCGGAAGCTAATGGTTCCCGAACCGACCGACGGGCGACCCGTGAAATAATAAAAATAAAAAAAACAAGTGAAACAAGTATTTTAAAATCAGGTCCAAACTGATTTTTTCTTTTTTAACTTGAAATTGTCTGGGAGCTATATACCATCACCGCTCATGGTTCATCCATGATGGGTTAAATGCAGAGAACGAAGTATAAATTATAATTATGACATGTTAATGATTGAGCGAATGGTCTCTATATGTGTTCGTGTGATCGACTGGGGATCGGTTCGGGGTGAACCCCGCCTCTCGCCCAACGACAGCTGGGATAGACCTGGAGTAAATATGAAGCGCCCCAAAAAAGAAGATTAAACTGAACGGTTGAGCTGATTCTCATTCAGCTGGAAGGTAAAGCCTTCAGGGAGAGCAGTTTACAAACCGCCTGTAAGTGGAGGGTCTTTAACGGTGCTTTTCAATCAATACAAATGTTAATGAAAACCTGTTCTTTTTTTCTTTTTTATGCAGTCATCGGGAAACTGACTTTTTTCCTTTCAGAAAGATTTGATATTCTTTAAAGCGTTTTCTTTGTGTGTATTGTTAATACGTTACAACAAAGGTGGCAGCATCGGGTTATTATTAACCCGTTGTGACGATTTTGGATGATCGAATGAAAATTCGGTCAACACGTGTTTGGCGAAATCGTTTATTTTTCTGGTCAGATTTTGGATTCACAAATACAAACACACACATGTTGGTTATCTATTTGTCATGCAAAAAAATTCAGCAAAGATCGGTTTGTTAGGTTGTCGGGTGACATGTGTGAATGAACGTCAAAACAGCAAAAATATTAAAAAAAAACGTCCTCCTCTCTGGCTCACACAAACACACCATTTAAGACTCACCACCTTTTAAAGGAGGAGGAATAAAAGTGACGGATGAATTTTAATTCTGTTGAGTCATTTAAATCTCCTAAAAGGGAGGGTGCTCAGGTTTGGACTAGGTGTAATGGCGACCCCTGCTGGCCACACTAAGAACTGCAAGCTCACAGTTCCCTTCCTGCAACACAACTGTTCCCATAAGGACAAAATAATCATCTGCAGTGCATTTGCATGGAGAATTACTCCTATATTTATCATATATCAAAATCAATATTCATCGCTTAGAATATACTGACAGTCAGTATAACCAGCCCTGACAATTTAAATTAAATCAAATGCTTGGCTCAGAGATGCGTTGGCACATGTTTCTGACCTCTCCGGACAACAAAAAGGAAAAAAGAAAAAAAAGAAAAGAAAAAAAAATGGAAAAGGCAGATTGCTGCTGGCAGAAGTCTGGAGTCTTGAAATGACAAACGTTCACCGAAAGCAAAACTGACACGTGAGAAACGCATCCCCAGGCCGTGTTAATAATTCATCTTCGGGTTGATGAAACGTCCTGGAATATTTATAAATTTGCACCAACCGAACACAGCTCAATATAGAACTGCAGCCAAAGATGATAAAATAAACGAGAGGATGCCTATATGTTTATATATATCTCTCTGCATGTACTGATCTGCTGATAATTTTAACCCGTATGTGTGTTTTTCATCTTTGCAGCCCCGCTGGTTGAGAAGTAATCTCTTTTTTTCCACTCAAAGATTTTGTTTGATCAGGCGTGAGGATCAAGTTTGTTTTGTTTTGTTTGTTTTGTTTGTTTTCAGACAGAATGATCATCGCATAAGATCAACAGGAAGCACGGCTCCTGGAAGGTTGCCGTCGTCCCGGCTCGTTACGGATCAATGGCGCCGCCATCCCGCTTTCACGTAGGCGCCTCTCTGATTCCCCGCCAGTAATCCAACGCCGTGCTTTGATTGGACTACAAAGATGGAGCTAGTTAGTACAAATCTTATCTCGCCGGTCTAATGAACACAACTAGTTCAGTAGCACCTTGTGACAAATCGCTATGAGACACACCCTTGTTTGTTTTGTTTATATCTATTGCTGGAACAAAACAACATTATGCACGTGTTGTGAGCCACTCTGTGTCTTGATCTTTCCTTTTTTTTTTTTTTTTTGACACAGGAGCGGGAAAGGAATGAGGGGGAATCTTTTTTTACACCTTTTTACATCTTTTTTTACACAGTGGGAAAGGAATGAGGGGGAATCTGGGTTTGAGTAAAGGTGTAAAACGACCGCATCCTCCAAAAATGCATTGTTTTTCCATTGGCGCGTTCATTCTGTAAATCTTATCGACATATCCAATGAAACCAGTATTTACAATAGTCATAAAAACATGTGGCTGGATTAATCCAAACAACCAGCAGTGGGTGTCATGTATTTGACGGACAATCAGGACTGCAGACAGAATAATATGGGTCTTCTATCCAGGACCTGAATTCCTCCACCACTGCAGACCCATGATGAAACCTGGTCCCCCTTTTTCCCACGTCTGGTAAGACATGCAGATCACTGCATGGCAGCACTGCCACGCATAAGAACAACATTTCCCACGAGCCATCGCTCTGCTAAATCCATAAATCCTGAGCAGCACCTCACACATTTCATGCACTGACGATAAAATCGGGCCTAGATCATCACAATATTTATTCCAGTGACCTCATCTTTGTACTACCTCACTTACTACATGACTCATGTGGATTATTACCTTATTACTTAAACAGACATTGTGCTCTGGGAGTTGTTGTATTGTGTATCATGATGTCTGCCAAGTCATTGTTCACCTCCACATCAGTGTGAGGTGGCACTGTCAACCGTGCGGAGTCAAATTCCTTGCACTTGTGAACCTACTTGGTTGATAAAGCTGATTTTGATTAAGTGAGCCAGGTTTTTGTGTTCCTGCACATCATCTGAGTGCCAAAGATTTTACAGAATAACCAGTCCAAGGCACAGGGAGGTTCAAGAGAACAATACGATATACTAAAGAAATTGTAGAAATGTAAATCTGTGATAAGGACACAGAGAATGATCCAAAGTTTGGAGGGAAAATTGTTCAAATAGATCGATGAATACATAATAAGCAAAGAAAAGCAGTTCCATTTTTACTGCGCTCAAATAACCACAATCTGTCTGTCTTTAATTATAAATGAATGAGTTACTGAAATAATAATGATAAAAGTAGTACATTTTATTTAAGGTGCCTTCCTTGACATTCAAGGAAACTGTACAGACATATATACATACATGAAATACAGATTAAAAAGAAAGTGGTGATATATATATATATATATATATATATATGTGTGTGTGTGTGTGTGTGTGTGTGTGTGTGTGACAGAGCGGTTGGCGTCAGATAGAATAGGCCCCCTCAATTTTAAATGGTGTGGATTTTTTTTTTACAATTTTTTCAAGAGATTTGGCTGGGAAATACATTTTTTTCATTTTTTCTGTTTATCAATACTAAAAACAATAGTACTGGTTCTCAAACACATTTGTGCTGCTGCTGCGAAAAGAACTGCCATCGCGTCACAATTTGACATTTGAGGAATGTACAACGAATCTGAATCTTGAAATGAAAATGAAATCTTATTTTTCATGTATTTATTTTTTTTATCTATTTTTTTTTATTTTTATTATCAATTTCTAGCTTGAATAAGCCGCATAAATAACAGTGAAGTGTGAATTAATAGGAAAAAAAAGAAAAGGTGCCTTACTTGACACTCAAGGACATTGTACAGGCATATACATATACGAAATACAAATTTAAAAGAAATAATCATGAAAAATTAGATTACTACAAAAAATCTTGAAACAAAATTAAATTTCATTTTAATCTTTTTTTATTATCAATATCTAGAAAGAAACCATCATAAAAGTGACAAATGAGTTTACTACAACAAATATTAATCTTGAAATGAAAATTAAATTTCATTTTAATCTTTTTTGTTATGAATATATATATTTTTTAATCAATATCTGGCTCGAAAAAATGCATAAATAACAGCGAAACGTGAATTAATAGGAAAAAAGGAAAAGAGAGAAAGAAGCATCCCTGGTAAGCATGAATTGCATGAAAAATATAATAATAATGAATAATAATAAAAGTGACAGAGCAGTTGGCCCCAGATGGAATAGGCGGCTTTAAATACAAATGCTAGAAATGCACTTTCATGACAAGGATTTTTTTTTACATTTTTTTCAGCGGTTTTGAGAGTGAAAAACTTTTTTTTTCCATTTATCATCTTTATCAATACTCGTGTTTCGTTCTCATGAACACAGCTATGAATGAATGTAAAACGAATCTTAATTTTGAATCGAAAATGAAATCTTATTTTTAACTTTTATTTTATTTTTTTATTATCAATATCTAGCTCCAATAAACCACACAAATAACAGCGAAATGATTTAATGGGAAAAAAGAAAAAGAAAAAGAAAAACAGAGAGAAGCATCCCTGGCAGGCGCGCGTGAGCCGAGGCACTTCCGGGTTGCCCTGGGCGCGAGCGGCGCGGAGGGAGGCACGCGCAGCATCCAGGGAGGGAGACACAAAGGCGGCGACCATGGCTGACGTATCCTTGTACCTGACGAATGTCACGGTGTCCGTGGGACGCGACGCGAACGGCGGCGTGGACGCGGAGCGGGTCAGTATCATATTTACTCGTCGTGGTTGTTTTTCTCTACCCCTATGAAGCTGGCGCGCACGCGCACTCACACACACCTGCGCGGTGTTTTTTGTTTTTTTTTTCCCCCCATCCTCCGCAGCCTCGCGCGCGGAGCCGGGGTCAAGATCTCGCGAGAGATTTCGAGAGCGTGGAGCTAGGCACTTGCGAGGTGCGGCAGCGGGAGAAACCCCCACGCCGGGTCATCCACTTCTCCAGCGGGGAGACCATGGAGGAGTACAGCACCGACGAGGAGGAGGGGGAGGAGGAGGATGGGGACGAGGAGGGCCGGGAGCCCGAGAGGAAGGACCTGCTTGCGTCCCCCGTTGATGCGGTGAGGAGGCGGGCAGGCGTGCACCTGTGTCCAGATCAACACCTGCAGATCGTTCATGCATTGCTTGTTTTTGCAAGGCATTAGTCTTATTCATGCATTCATCCACCCATTCATTATCTGCACACTGGCATTGGGTGAGAGGCAGGGCTCACTCTGGACCCATCACCAGGTGATAAGAGACATGCAGCCATTCACTTGCTCATTTACGAGCTGTATAGCCATGCAACGATTCACTCTGTCATCCGCACGTCATATTAGAGACGTACAACCATTCACTCTCATTCACGAACCATAGAGATATGCAACGATTCACTCTGTCATCAACATGTCAAAGACAGACATGCAACCCGTCACCCTATCATCCATAAGTGATATAGAGACATACAATCATTCACTCCCTCACTCAGTCACATATTATATAGGGAAAAATAACTACACTCGCTCATTTGCGCGTCATGTAGAGGCATGCAACGACTCACTCTGTCATCCACACTTCATATTAGATACATACAAGAGTCATATTCACTCTCATTTCACGAGTCGTATAGATTCACAATGATTCACTCTGTCATTCACACGTCATAGAAAGACTTTTAACCCTTCACCCTACCATTCACAAATGACATATGGGCATAAAAAGATTCACTCAATCATATTCACATCTTACAGAGACATTCAACCATTCTCTCTGTCTTCTACATTTCGTAGAAAGACATTCAACCCTTCACCATATCATCCATACACGATACAGAGACATGCAACCATTCGCTCTCTCAGTCATTCACACTTCATATAGAGACATGCAGCCATTCACTCTCATTCACTAATCATATCGCTATGCAATGATTCACTCCATCATTCAAATGTCATCTAGAGACATTCAACCATTCACTCTGTTATCTACATTTCATAGAAAGACGTTCAACCCTTCACCCTTTCATCCACACATGACTTATATACATGCAACCATTCACTTACTCATTCACATGTCATATAGGGACATACAACCATTCGCGCTGTCATTCAAAAACGCAGAGACACGCCACCATTCACTCATCTACACATCATAGAAAGACATTCAACCCTTCACCCTATCATCCATACATGATATAGAGACATACAATCATTCGCTCTCTCTCATTCACAAATCATATAAATACGTAATGATTCATACTGTCATTCACACTTCATATAGAGACATGCAACCATTCACTCAGTCATCCACGTGTTATAGAAAGACATGCAACCCTTCACCCTGTCATCCATACATGATATCAAGACAGTCATTCATTCACTCACCCATCCACAAATTAAATAGAGACATACAACCATTCACCCTCTTAATCAACCCAGAGAAAACCCATGCAGACACAGGGTGAACACGCAAACTCCAGAACAGAAAGGGCCCCTGTTGACACCCAACCAGGACCCTCTTACTGTGACGAGGAGCCGCTAACCGGCGCACCACCATGCTGCCCTTGTCATCCATTCATTCATCAGCAATGTGCTATAGCTTATGTATGATTGGTCTTTAGAACGTTCGCCCGTGTCCCAAAAGCGAAGTTGATTTCAGTCAAAATATCTGATGTTTGTGTTTGTGTTGCAGTCAAAGATGACGTGGGGTCCGTATTTCTGGTTCCACATGTGGAGAGCGGCTACATCCACCATCTCAGGTTTGATTTACACCCTCCTTTCTATTTGTGTAACTTGTCGTTCAAAAAGCAAACCAAAAAAAAAAAAAGGGGCTTTCATATCTGTATGAAATGAACAGATTCCTCCTTGCCGTCATAAATGTTTGAGAATCAGCGTGTGAAATGTAGCTCCTCTCGGGTTCGGAGTTCTCAGGACCACGTCTTAACTAACTCGTCCAGCTCCGTTTGTTTGAAAATAATGGGCGCGGCTTATGAATTCCACCAAGTACCTCTGTTATATGTGTTCCTCTGGAACTGTACAAAGACGAGGCATCGGAGCAGGACCTAAGATGGTTCTGGGTCCGTGGTCCCTGATTCCTTTGCCGTCCAAACGGACGAAGAAACGCTTGCTTCCTGGAAAAGGTTCCAGGAACCACAAAAAAGGTTCAACATTACATTTGAGCTGTACCTGCGGTTCTCTGCACGGAGCGCCCGAAGCGAGACTGACATCAGCAGGTATCCAAAACAAGACACACAAAGAGACTTTGCATCTTCACTGGAGGAGCGTCGAAAGGCACGGCTTGCATTTAATCCCCGAGGCGACACGTTTTCATACGGTGAGTGCATTAGTATCCCTCTGAGGGCGGATACTATTTCTGTTCTGTTTTACTGTAGACAGCCTGACAGCGTGATTGAACATAACTTCACGTGCAGGTAATGGGTTTTGGTGGTCCGTGTTCTATCAGCATATCAAGGTTCAGCAGTGTCCAGGAGTGACCTGACTGAGCTGCATTGAGGGGAGGACTCTGAAAACTCTGGAAGAAACGTCAGCGTAGCTCCGGCGCTCACCGCGGCAGCAGGCACCCCTCAGGATTAGGACGGGAACCAGAGTCGGATCAGCTTCAAAGTGAACTGTGGGTGAACCCCACCGAGCACAGCGGAGACAAAAAGTACCGCAGGGACAGGGTGAAGTTTTTTGGTGTTTTAAAACCCCCCAAAACTTTTAAAGCCAGTATTGTCACGGATGTTTTGAACAGTACAGGTAAAATTAGGTGAAGTCTTATATTCCCCCTTGGATACCGCATTGATCTCATCTGAAGCCCTATCTATCATTGTACTAATCCTGTGCTAGTAATAATGTTGTTTTGCCAGAACTTTATGAAAACAATTTTTTTTTTACAGATTAATTTCCATTCGTTTGTTGTGTTTGTTGTACGTCAGTGCACTTTGAATAAGAGTGCATGAACATTAACAGGGGGAATCATTTTGTTTTACCTGAGCGGATGTTGAGACCTTGCGTCCCGGATATCGTGCACACCAGGGCTCGTTTTGTTTGGCCGTCAGAAGCCGCCTTCAGAAAGAAAAAGTTCAAAGAACTGTCCTGCCCGAATTTTTGCCCTCGTCCAGGAGAACTTTTTAGTTTTGCATAGAGGGCCACCGTCGAGACCGGCGTGACGAAAGCTCCTTAAGCACCACATTCAAAAACAAACCACCGCCAAGAAGTGCAAAACGAGACGGACAACATGGAGAGCGAAGATACAACAGTGTTCATGTTCCGCATCGTGGAAATAATAACCATGGACTATGAGATCAGTTGAACTGTTTACTTTTTCTCCCTGTTTGGCTGAAGAAACCTAGCCACTAGCTAACTCTGCACATGTTTTGGCCAAAATGTTGATGTTCCTCTACGAGCCCCTCTGAGGCCTGGCAGGCCAGAAGAGCTTGGATCTCTTCGTGGCTCCATTTCTCACCAAATCGCTCCTTTTTGTCGCAAGGAAACAGCTGACGGGTGACCACGATGTTATTGAAAACCGGCGCTCCACAGTCCGCAAGAAGTATCCGTTTATGGGCGGGACTTATGCGTTCCATCAATCATCAACCATCTGCATTGTGAGTTCCTCTGAAAACGTCCAAAGACCCTCCCGCAGAGTCGGCACTCAGACGGTTACACGGTGCCTGGTTTCCCTGCTGTCCCGGTGCACCAAGAAAACACCTGGTTTCCAAAAAGGTTCTGGGAACTGATAAAAAGTTCCCATTAAGCAACTCTTCAAGATTTAAAGTATTGCTGCTTAATAGGAGCTTTGTGCAGTCCCTAGAATCAGCAAAAGTTCCTACAAAGCAGCTATTAAAGCTGAAAATAGATTAGGACGTCTTAATGTTGTAATCTCTACAGATTAAATGTCACTGTTATTCTCCAGCGTGCGACTACCTGGGGGAAAGGATGGCCTCCCTCTTTGGAATAACATCCGCCAAATACCAGTACGCCATCGACGAATACTACAGGATGAAGAAAGAGGTCGGTGTTACCGCCGAGGTCATTTGATGTCAAGGCTGCGTTCATCTCTTGAGCCGCCGGTGTGTTTTGTATCAGAGGGAGGAGGAAAAGGAGGAGAACCGCCTGTCCGAAGTGGCAGGACGCTCCTTTCGGCTGCAGTCCCAGGAGGAACTGGGCCAACGGACCGCCGCCGCCGACCAGCCAGAGGTGGACGCAACCTACCAGATCCAGAATGAAAACCAGGCACCGTCAAACTCCATCGTCGTCCCTGCTATCATCTCGGCAAGCTAAACACCCCCCGCCCTCACGCCCGCTTTCATTTCTGTGTGTTTACAAAGAAGGAACACTTTGTGTTCACGTTCGGTCGGTGTGTGAAACTGATTTCCGCCGGTGTGTCGTGTGCACGGCGAGACATCGGGAAGTTAAATTTTCGCCAGGCGGTCCCTTTATACCCTTACCTTGAAGATAACTCAAAGCACGTCAGTACGGCGAGTCGTCGCAGGTGAGGCCTTTATTTTCACGCGACGACTCAGCATTTTCTAACGCTGAGTCAGTGATGCCGGCCTCCCACGTTCGAAGGCTTTCAGTGGAACCGTGCAGGGGATTCGGCGCTTTAAATTTTTCATCAAGAGCCCCTAAGTGTGTTTTTTTCTGTGCCCGAGGTGTGTTCACGCTACCTGTCAGACTCACCAATGAACTCTCCATTGAATTAAACACACACACACACACACACACTCATCTGTGTATTTGCGGTTAATGTTTTCACTGCACTAAATGTCCATGTCAGAGAGCAGAACATTCGGCTCGTCGTCGTGCAAACAGTGGAAGAAAAGAAAATCAGGTTGAGTTTTCTAAGTTTCCCTCGTGATCTTTCTCACTACTTCGAATATTTCATAGTGAACGCGGTCGGCCTCTAACAATACGGGAGTATTGTTACCTCCAATACTGGAAGTATTGTCACACAAGACCCACGGATGAACATTTTTACCTGTTTTTAGTACAAGTTTTTATATTTTGTATTTTATTTTACTGACCGAGCACTTACTTTAAGCCTTTCTTTTGTACTATTAAGTAACAAACTGTGAATAAAACCATAAATATCCTTGGGCCTTTAATGCATTTTCATTTGTTTACTTTAAAACATTCCCGGACTGAACAGAGGCCCATTGGCAAGCCGGTGACAGCCGCCCTTGTCGGCGCTGAAACACCCGTTGTGCCACAACAGCCGTTGTCTCTGTCTCGGGATAAGAAAGGGGACTGTGTGTCCTCGGCGGACCCTCCTCCTCCTCCCCACCACCGCCGCCTCCCCCCGTCCACCGCACACACTGCCCTTATTCTGCGCTCTTACGACGACCACATTGGCAAACACCCGGGCAAACAGCCGGGCGGGGCCGTGACCTCGGGCGGGCCGTTCACGCCCTGCGAAGTTTTGTGTTGTGTAAATGGATGGTTGTATGTCTCTATTAGGAATGTAAAGAGAGAGTGAGTGGTTGTCTATCTGTATGACTGAATGAGTGAGTGAATGTTTTATGTCTCTATAATAGTGGTTCTTAACCATGTTGGAGTTACTGAACCCCACCAGAATCCTTATTTATTGGAAAA
Organism: Fistularia commersonii; assembly: GCF_037954325.1. Taxonomy (NCBI): domain Eukaryota; kingdom Metazoa; phylum Chordata; class Actinopteri; order Syngnathiformes; family Fistulariidae; genus Fistularia; species Fistularia commersonii. The sequence continues at coordinate 4,324,493 of NC_141319.1, read as the reverse complement.
ATAAAAATGTGATTTTTTTTTTTTTTCAATTGAGATGAGATGAGATGAGAACAACTTTATTTATCCCGAAGGAAATTGTTGTGCCAGAGTTTCAAGTAAAAAAACATAACAGTAATAGATAATAGTAGAAAGGAGGAAGAATAAGAAATACAATGAAATATAAATTGTCTTAATTCAAAACATCGATATAGGTTTTATTGGTGCACAAAATGAACTGTGTGTCAGCATCACTGTGTTCAAAGAACAAAACCAGCTAAACATGACTTTCACACAAAAAGAAGGAAGTGTTGCCTTAGTTTTGCCTGTTCTAGACTAGAATTGCTCAACTTGGCAATGCAATTATGCAGTTGGGACGCGTCACGTTCCGTTATTCACGTGAATCCATATCGTACGTATTCGTCCAACCATTTTCTTTTATTGCTCGACATAATTCGTATGAAGGGATAAAAATATTAACAAAGAAATCGGACGACGTACCATCACGACAGTCACAAATTGACTAGTGAGCGCAGCACAAATAGGCCAAGCTATGTGGCGTGATCACCTTGCAGCCAGTGATGGCCAAGCGAGGCACGTCATCACAAATTTTGAGTCCGGCGTGTGTCTTGACCTCCGCCGAACCCCTGGGGTTCGATCGAACCCAGGTTAGGAACCACTGCTCTATAGGATGTGCAAGTGTATGAGGGAATGGTTGTATATATTTAAATGGATTAATAAGAGAGAGAAAGGCTGCATGTCTCTATATGTCGGATTATTGTTCCAAAGAACTATGTTGTAATGATGACTCATCAGAAAATGAGTGACTGCATCGTGGAAATACTCGTTTTTTCGGGTCTCATAAGCGATGTCCCGGATGCCGATCTTTATTCAGAGCACAACTTCACTCCTGTTTGGTGGTTGTGAAATCCTTAAGGGTGAGCCGCATCGTCACGGTGACGCTGGGACTCTTGCTTTCCGATGACAGAGGGCAGCGCCGCCCGCTGAGTCATCACCGTGGCAGCACCGTTCTTGTACCAACACGTCACGCTTTGATAAAATCAGCGAATTAACATTAGCGACGTTGTGAAATCTCCGCTCTTGTGACCGTTTAGCCTGCATTCAATCCCGAATTCACAAATACAGATGTCCCGGACATCAGATGTTTATAAACAGGAACGTTCTGCTTTCCCGGCGGATCACGGCGACAGATCCAGCCTTTGCGCCCTTTCACTTGCAGTTGGATTTTAATTTTAAATTCATATAACTTCTCGTCTCCCCGCTAATGAACGCAGCTTAAATGTAGTCTCTCAAGAATTTAAATCTGTATTCCTGTTCAACCAACTAGCCGTGCAAAATTCTGCGTGTTTCACTTTAATTTCTCGGCCGAGAAGCGGCGCCGTGACATAGTCATCCGTTTTTAAACTTAAGGAAGTCCCAGGTCTTGACATGCAAAAGAGAGCTTCGCCCCAAAATGAAAACATGCTAATCTCGAGCGGACCGTCTGTGAGAAACTCGGTTTTGAAACCTTGAGGTTTAGGCTGTGAGTTTTTTTTCAAGCCGGTTCTCCAATCCTGTGTGACTCACGCCGGCTCTGAATCCATGCTGTGTGACTCAACGCCACAACTATGGTTTTGTCCCTGCCCGTTAATTGAGGATACCACATTTAGCCGTAATATTTGTTTATTTAGCATTGTCAGGGTGGCACGGCGGTTAGCCGGTCCCTGTTGGATTCCCACTGATGTCCTTTCTGTGTGAAGTCTCCACGTTCTCCCCGTGTCTGCTTGGAGTTCCTTCGGGTTCTCTTTCCTCCCGCAGTCCAAAAACATGCGGGAGGTTCTTTGGAGACCCTAAATTGGTGAGACTTGTGAGTGAATTGCTGTATGTCTATTATGTGTGACAGAGTGAATGTTGTCAGACCATATTTTTTTTTTTGTTTTCAAAGTCAACTTTACGTTCACCCATACAGAGCATTGAAATAGTGTTACTCTGAGACCCACGATGCAAAAGTACAAACAACGAACGGCAACGAGTTATGCTGAGGTAGATATGATTAGGTTTGAGTTTTAAAACGGCATATATGATGTGTGAATGAGCAAGTGAATGTAAGTCAACAAATGACCCTGTGATTGGCGGTCGGTCCAGAGTGAATCGGACCTCTTGCCCAATCTCAGCCCAATCCAGAGTGCAGGATAAGCGGTACGGATAATTAATGAATGGATATTATTATTGCAACTATTATTAATTGTCCTGCATGCTGTGTCTCCAATCGCAACAAGAGTTTGCCAATATCCAATCCAGAGTTGCACGGTCTGCAGTACCCCAGCTTGGCCACTAGGGGGCGACAAATGCCCTTAAAATGTTCATTCTCATGAGCCAGTGGTGCCAATAAGCCTATAAGCTTGTGTGCAAATAGAGTAGTTTTATTATATTTTTTTTTTCTTTTTAGTTTGGTGCATGTTTATCCTGGATTTTTCTGCATGTTGTGTCAGAAGAAGAAAAGCTAAAGACACGGCGAATCCTGACAAATCCTAAAGTGTGAAAATCTGCGAAACGGTGCCAAAATTCACATTTTGGTTCATTTAAAAGGCGGGATCTGGTTCGAGCTAACAAAACCAGCTGTCTCTCTGTAACCTTGCAGGGTTGCGGAAATTCAGTGTGAGTTTGACTCGCGCTTCCTTTCTGGAGAAGTGAGGCACACAGCAGTCATCGGGCAAATCAGTGATTAAGAGGGAAAATCCAGACTTGAGCGCTGACAATGCCGGTCCTTGTGACTGTGTTTACTGGCACGGGCATGAGTCGCCGCTCAATATCCAGCCCGTATGCAAAGTGGCCCGCCGCCGAAAACCTGCTTGACTGTTTCTTTTTTTCCCCCCCCATCCTTCAAAACTCCCTGCATGTCCCTGCTGATCGGACATACCTGGCATTTTTGCGGCCTGTTCGTCAACGCCGGGGGGGATCGAGAGGCGTTTAGTGTTCTGCCGAGGTCCGATTAGTAAGCTTTTTTTTATTGTTATTGTTGCTCTCCCAAGACGGTACCAGCTGCAAACACATCTGACCGCACACCTGAATCTCATGTGTGTCGGTACAGTCAGCGTGCACGTGCCCCGTCGTCACTGCCCCGACGATGATTTCAGACCAGCGGTTTTGCCCGGGGACTCCGGACACAGGCTGGAAATGACTAGAATCTGAGGAATGTCACCAGATATGTATGATTAGTTCTTCGGAATAGCCTCAAGGTGACTTGCGTGGCAAGAAGGTCCCTGGTTGGATCTTCCGGTTTCTCCAGTTTCCCCCCAAGAGAGACCCTAAATTTCCCCAGAATTGTTTCTTTATGATGTGTAAACGAACGATTGGTTGAATTTGTCTATATGAGTGAGTGAATGTGATGGACGTGCAACCGTTCCAGGGTGAACCCCGGGTCTCGCCCAATCACAGCTGGGATCAGCTCCAGTACCTCTCCCGCCCGGAAAAAGATAATGAATGAATGATAAATGGGTTTTCCCAGTCAGATATTAAAAGTCCTTTCTTAGGTGAAACAGCAATAACACGCCACCCTGCATGTTGTCACGACTTAATAGTTTGCTTAATAGCGTCACCGTGATGCTGCACAGGTCCAGAAAATCTGAACGAGGAGATCACTGAACTCCACGATTCCTCAGTTCCTAGAGCAAAGCGTGAACCTCCTATCGAATTTCCTCCTCTGGGAGCTCGCAGGCAGTTTGAGGGAGGCCTGCACGTTTCTGCATGTTCTAACCGCAGGATTCCGAGCTCGGGGAAAACAACCGTGCCTCTGCATCGCAGGAGGCGGCCAGTGATTGGCTGTTCTGAAATTTGTTTTGCTCTTTTTTTTTTTTTTTCCCCCCCTGACTGCATCTGCTAACAGATCACTGTCATGCACCATCACATGCAGCCCCCTCCTCCCCCAGCAGGAGATGGCGGCAAGATGGCGGCATTCATTCATTCATTAACTGTACGGTTTATCCTCAAGGGGGCGCTGGAGCCTATCTCAGCTGCCATTGGGCGAGAGGCGGAGAGTCTGATCACCAGTCGATCACACCAGTGATTGACCGGCCACATTCTGGCCGACATTCGACCATTCACTCACTCATCCACATATCATATGGAGACATTACAATCATTCACTCTCTCATTTATAGACATGCGACCATTCACTCTTTCATTCACATCATATCGAATCGTGCAACTATTAATTTGTTCATTCAAGTCCTATCCACATGTAACCGCTTATGTACTGATTCAGGTCATATCGACATGCAACCATTCACTCACCAATCCACACATCATATCGAGACATTCACTTTCTCACACAAACCTCATGTAAAGGCATGCTACCATTCACTCTTTCATTCACATCATATCGAGACGTGCAACTATTCATTCCATCATGTCATATCGACGTGCAACCGTTCATTCGCTCATTCACGTCATATCGAGACGTGCAACCATTCACTCTCATTCACACGTCTGGTCAGTTAATGGTGTCCAGTGAACGCCCTGCATGTTTTTGGAAAACCGGAGAACCTGAAGGAAACCCCAGAATCCAACCAGGGACCTTCTTCCTTCGTGCGGCAGAAACGCTAACCTCTGCGCCCCCAAAGTGACAATGTTAAATTGTTAAAATGCTCACATTTTAACAAAACGAGACGGACCTTGGCTACGATCTGGGCTAAAGGAGCTGGTTAGCCAGGTTAGCCGGCAGCTCCGCCACCATTGGACGATCAGGTGTTCCGCGGCGAGGGGAGGAAGAGGCATATATAAATACAGATGGGGTTGGGGGGTCGGGTGAAGAGAACAGCAGCAGCCTTTTTTGATGTGAGCCTCACTGGGGCCTCGCGGGTCTGAGACGAGGCAGCGCCTGGCGAGGGGAGGGGATTTCCAACCTCGGCCCGGCTCTTCTCTCACACCCTCGGCCCTGGCGTCGCTCCCGTCCGCCCTCACCCTCTCACCCCTAGAGAACATCACAACCGCAAACACAGCAAGTGTTCCTCTCTTCAGGACACCCGTATCCTTTCTCCGCCAGCATTTTATCGCCTAAAAAAAAAAACCCTCAATCTCCGAACCGTCCCCCATTAATGGAGTTCTATAAAAATGCAAGAGAAGAAGGCTGGAAACATTTCGCCCGCTCTCCCGTTTTTTTACACACAAACCACGGGGTTAATCTTTGCACGCACCAACGAGAGCACAAAACCAGACCATATTATTTTCCTCGTCCGTCCGCAGCGTTTCTCTCGCTCTCTCTCTCTATTTTTCTCGTCCGTTTTTTGCACACAGCGAGGCGCACGTGCGCGCGGCCCGGGTGGGGGAGACGTGCGCTCGACTGTCAAAAAAAAAAAAAAAAAAAAAAAAAAAAAAAAGCTTTACACACACGCTAAGTGTTCTGGAAAGTCCCTGGCAGCGCTCGCTGCCTACTGTTTCGCCGCTGCAACTTTGCGGATTTCAGGTGGCTCGACTCCGACGGCAGCAGCAGGCCTCGGACGGTAAAACCTCCCCCCCGCAAACGTTTCAACGCACAGGTGGCGGGGAAACACGACGGAAGGAGGGTCAGATCAGACCCCGATTTGTCCACCGGCCTCTTCGGCCTTTTGGTTTAACCGAGCTGGACCGGTCAGTGGGTGTTCAGAGTTGCAGGGTGGAGGCCTGCTGCGTCTATTTTTTATTTTTTTTTCTTTTATAAATGGCTTATGTAATCGTCGGTCAGAGCAGAGCGGCGATGAAACATCCCCTGCGGAATAACGTGCCTTTAGAAATAAAAAAAAAAAAAAAAAAACGTCAAGTCCAGATACTCTGGGTACTTTCCTCCGCGATGTGAAAAGCGAGCGGCGCGAACAAGGGTCGGGAGGTCGTAAAACACGTCAACGCCGCCCAGGGTCAGCGTCGCCCCCCCTCCACCCTCCCCAGAATGTTTACCAAAATCAGGTAGTATTAGCTTTTTCTAAATATTTTCCTTTCACCTAAGCCACATGTAGCCATCGTAGAATGAATGATGACTTAAACTATAGCTGTAAAGAGTGTAGCAGGGAGGCCCCCTCATTAAAATGAATGGTTGCTATATTTCCAATATCCTAATTAATTAAAAAGAGTAAAGTGCAGCAATTAATAATTATAGCTTATGAATTAGTCCGCTCAAATGCAGTGTAGCGATACTGTAGTTGTGAGTAATTTCCTTTTTTTTTAATAAGCTCATATGAGTCTCCCCATTTCTTTGAACAGTCCATCTTTTATTACGTTTTTCCTTTTTTTTTTCTTGTGTGTTTAGAGTTTTTATGAAATACTTGCATGATTTTGGTTTCTCTATTCGTTCCAATAAGTCCCGTTTTTACCGATTCATCTATGTTCCATGCAAGTTAAAGATGATAGAATGCATTTATATCTTTTCTTTTTCGTGCAATTCTTTCGCTTGTGATGTTTGTGCGAATGGTTTCCCGGGAAAAAAAATCGGTAAAACAACGTTCGCTTGTCTCGGCCGACCTGGCACCGGAGCGGACTTAATGTCGGAAAGATGTTGGACTTGAAAGCGTTTATAGACTCGATCCACGTTTGACAAAAAAAAAAAAAAAACCTGAGCCAATGACGAACCCCGGCGTTTGGGTTCAAATTCAACGGAACATTTCTCATTTGGGCCTGTTGACATTTGGAAAGGTAAACCCGGGCCGGCCTTCTCGCCTCGCAGCAGTTCGATTCCTACTTCTGTGTGGAGTCTCCATGTTCTCCCCACGCCTGCGTGGGTTTTCCTCTGGCTTCTCCGGTTTCCTCCCGCAGGCCGAAAACATGCAGGAGGGTCATTGGAGAATGAGAGAGTGAATGGTTGTATTCAAGGATTTTTTTTTATTGCCATTCCATTCTGATGAGAGTGGAGCGAAATTCGTTTCTTTAGGCCCGACAGACAGCCAGTCGCAGCAATACCAGATAAAATGAAAGAAAGATGTGTGTAAATGTGTCCTAAACAAACAAATTATAAGGACGAAATATACAGAAAATACAACAAATTGACATATGGACATGGGCATTTGTACAGTAGAGGGAAATAAAGCAAGATTACATGCAATGTTTGCGGTTGTATGTCTCTGTATGACGTGTGAATGAGAAAGGGAGTAATTATCAATATATGTGAATGAAAAAGTGAATGGTTTTATGTATCTATAAGACGCGTGAATGAGAGAGTGAATTGTTCGTGTCGCTATATGACGCGTGAGTTAGGGAAGTTTCGATGTTGTTATTGTCATGGCGGCACAACAGAGGAGCAGCTGACGCTTCGGCCTCACAGTATCTGGAGCTGTTGTATGTTTCTATGTGATGTTAATAAGTGACTAGATGGTTTCTATACGACAGTTGTATGTTTTTATACGTGACCATGTGATTGGCTGGCGACCGGTCCAGGGTGAACCTTTCCCCCAATGACGTTAGCAATGTTAGCTTTAACCCGTTAATCCGATGATTGTTATCCTGATACGGAACAATGATTTCCTGAAGGTCTTCATCGCCAGCTGTCGCCGAGGTGCATCTCCGCCTGCTGCAGGTTCCGTCCACCGCAGAGTCTGGCAACGCTAATAATAAGGAAGTCTCCCGACACCCTGGAGGAGAGGAAACCCCCTGCTTTTGTTGTGCGCCGGCCAACCCACACAGCACAGAAATAACAGATATTTTTAGTCCTTTTGTTGTATTTCAGTGCCTTGCCTGCGTCGTTGAAAACAACCACCAGCCGCGCTCCACATTCCCAGCATTGAGGAATCCTTTGCGGCTAAAGTCTGATTGTCGTTTGTCACGCTGAAACGCAGACGGAGGACCGCAATAACACACCCATAGGTGTGTGTTGTGTCTGCGCTTGTGTTTATTTGCGCTCTTTTTATCCCCCCCCCCTTTGAATTTCCCTCAAAACAAAGGCTCCCACGCCTCTGGAGCCGCTACCAGTCCGGCCCCTCTGCTCGGTCTGTGGGCAAATAGCTCGTGACACACCGAGGGGAAATATGAGAGGAAGAACAGAGGGAGGCAGTCAGGCAACTCATTGTCCCGGGAGGATTCGGCAGAACAAAATAAACGGAGACGAGCAGTGAGAGAGGAATTCCCCCAGCAAGTTCAAACGTTTGCAGATGTGCACACATCTGGAGCAGCAGCTACGGCGGCACCACCAGCACCGCCGCTCCCCTCCCTCCCCATACACACTCACACACACACACACACACTCCCTCCACGTCCCATCTTTGTAACACTGCCCTCCGCTCTACCCTGGAAAAGCAATTTAGGAGGAACACATGGCCGGTGCAAACGGGCGACCGGCGGCAGGTTCACCGGCTGCGGCGCCTCTGCGTGCATCCGAAGAGGCCTGAAAAGGCTATTATCTTCAGCAGCTGGGAGGAGAGATTCAGCCGAGGGAAATTTTGGGGGATTTCAGAAGGGAGAACTGCAGCTTCCAAGTAACAGTGCTACTGGAGGTCAGCGGCCGTCCACCACCCCTGCGTAACTGCGCCGCCGACTCCGGGGCGGAGCTTGGAAATGCATTGAACCGACAAGTTATGAGGAAGCAGGTGGAGCACGGTGGCGTTTGTTGTCGCAGGGAACAAAATGTCCCCTGCAAAGTGGAACGCCTTCTGACGGGCCTGAACGGGGAAACACGCACGCAAATACGCGTTCGCAGGAACCGCTTCTCACCCGGCGGGTTCGGTTTGTTTACCTTTTCCCGGCACGACGGAGGTACCCGATTCGATCGGCCTGGCTTTTGTTGCCAATCGGACACATCGCCCGGTTGACCCACAGGCGCTCTGCACGCATGTGCGCACACAATAGTGGGAAATTCCCCGGAAAAATTCCACTCCGGCAGTCCTCTGCGAGGCACATTCCTCTGTTTTCATAACATCTCGCTGCTGAAATGAAAGCGACGGAGCAATCCTGCAGATGCAGATGTGCGGTGGAGCTAGCATCGATGCTAAATTGATGCAAAGTTTTCTTGGGGAATATCGGGGGGGGGGACTGACTGAGGGAGAGCCAGGGTTTAATAGGAAATGAATCCTCGGAGGACGCGAGTGTTAAATGCCCCTAAATAATTTGAATTAAATCCCGAAAATATGCATTGGCACGGAACACGACCTCGCGTCGTGATGGGCTGAATGCACGGTCATATGAATTTTGGGAACGCTTCTCTCGCTCCAAATTCCCCCAGCGTTCCCCGCGGTGACTTCACCCGACGCAGTTTATTCCTCCGTAATCTGTTTTGACTCTCTGGAGAGTCCAAATAGGGTGGATGAGGGCATGTTTTCCATCTGCGGGACGATACGGACACTCAATTAATGAAGGCGAGAGTGTATGAAGTGGGGGGGGGGATTTTCGAAGACGTACAGTAGTGAGCGCGAAAAAAGAAAATAGGGAGTGAGTCATGCGTGTTGGTGGACGTTACATACTCACCGCTCCAGTTTACCACCAGCGTTTATATCGAGCTGCCATCTTCATCCGACGTTGCACAGCATTTAGTCATACAAAGGAATCACTGTTCTATTTGGGTTCGGACGGGTCGACGTGACGCATCGCACGCAGAACCTGGAGGTTGGTGTTTCATCGCCGCTGTAGAGTAGTGGCGGCATCCAGTCGGGTGTTTCCTCAAACGCTCGGAGACCGACTGGAGAACCAAGCCAACCGTTTATTTTCAAGGCCACGGAAACTTTCATTTGATGCGCAAAGGTGCTGATTTTTTAGCTGTTCGTCCGTGGGTGAGGGGGCAAAAACAAAAATTAAGCTAGCTTATGTTTTTTTTTTTTTTCTGATAACTCAAGCTTCATACATGACAAAATCCTAGCATTGTTGCATTTGTTGTCTATCTACTGCCATCCCTCAGTTTACGACATCCTCACAATACGGCGTCTTTGTGATTACGTGCCTATAAATTGATGAGAGCCGGAAACATCCAGCGTTCTGACATACGCCATTTGCAACATTAAAATAAATTTTATGCATGGACAAGTTCGCGATGAAGTGTCGAATACGTCATCACGGGACGAATAAGACGGCTTTGTTTACATTCGCCAGTTGTGCACCACATTGGATTTCATTGTTTTTTGGAAACTTTATTTTAGCTCCCAAGCATAAGTCAAACTCTTCTGATGGCAGAAGAAAAGGAAAGCCTTCTCCATGACAGTGAAATTCTGATAGATAGATAGACTAAAACATTCAGAAAAGGCTGAAATAACACAAACATCAACCGGTTGCTTGGCCCAAGTCAGACAACCGTCTCAACGGCGATATAAGCGAATACTGGAGTACGTGAACGGATCTGCTCCTATGGAATCAACTATAATCACAAAGCAGCAAAAATGCTCTCATTATTGAGATCGAAAAGTTATTAGTACTTTGGCTGGAAGAGTAACAAGCGATGCGAAAATCACTTTTAGGTTTAGCCGTAGAAACAATATGGATTTTCCCCGACCATGACAGATTTGCCCAATTTTTCATTTCTGCTGAATTCAAGCTACATTCATTGATTACATCGGCTAATATGTGGGATGTTTTCCAGTTCCCGCTCATAGAAGCATGCGTAAAACACATAGGCGCAGTAAAGAAATGGGTCAAATCAGTGCACATCAGGATCGTTCATGGCGACTATTTCTACAAGTAAACACGGAGGGCAAACGTCCAGCTGAGTCGGGACCATCGTCCCTCTGGTGCAAAGTTCACGAGTCTGGCAGGTGTAAACAAAAGCCCAGGATCTCTGCAGTCCAACGCCCCACGCCCTGGCTTATGATTGACATCTCGGCCCCCACCCTTACGATCCTCCCTCCCGGAAAACCTTAAGGAAGGCCTCTGTGGTATCCCGAAGCCTTCCTGTTATTCGTTTGGAGGGTACACTTTAGCGATTAGCTAAATCCTAAAAAGATTTAAAACTGTCGAACGGTCGGGAACGTGTGACTAAGTCATGCCTTCGGGATCGCCAATAATCATATCTGTGCAGGGAAATGACTTTGCAAGAAACGTTATAGATGTATGGCACCGCACAGCAAGAAGGTCCTTGATTGGATCTCGTCATGGGGAGCCTTTTTGGGTGGACTCTCCACTTTCTCCCTGCGTCTGCTCGGGTTTCCTCCGGGTTTCCCTGCACCTTCCCACGTCCATTCGAGACCCTAAATAGCCGCGACGTGAATGAGAGGGTGAATGGTTGTATGTCACGACGGCTGAGGTTGAACCCCGCCTTTCGCCCAATGACAGCTAGGATTGTCTCCGGCAGCCCCGCTACCCTGGGAGCAGGAAAAACGGATAATGGAAGTGATTGTTGAATATCTTTATCCCGGTGCTCCTCGACGGGCTTCCGCATTCTGCTGCGAGATCCGGCCAACAAGGGAGGACCCGCTAGTCGAGGCCTTGTGAGGAGATAACCTCTACAAACTCCCCCGCCTCAGAAGATAGAGACAGCCTTCGAGGGAGAGGTGGTTTAGGGTTTCCTGCCGACCTTTGGCCCAGCAGTGTGGTGGAACAAGCTTCCTCATATGGTTCCTTAAAAGAACGTGAACCCTCTCCCCCGCTTTTAGTTTTATAATTCAGTCTTGACTGAATTCAGATCTATTTTTGTGATTGAAGAAGACGTCACATGTATTAAATCTATTTTCAACCACCCTGCAGGGCTACTGTACTTCCTGGTTAAGGTCCAAACCAGGGAGTGTGTTGGATCCAAACGGCTCCATAAAGTCTGCTGCTTCCAGCCGTTTAGATATATCTTTACCTGCTCATGTTTCTGTCTTCCGCTTCAAGTCGTATCCGTGGAAAGCCCACATATTTTTACCTAAAAGTACTCTGTTTGTGAGTATAACGAGCATACCCGTCCAACAATAGAGTTCTAAGAGTAACACGAGCATACCGATGCAATGGTTCTGAACTACTAACTCGGCACAAACTGAAGCCGAAGTCCCTTTTCGGGGTCCTGGTCGATCACCTCCCGTGTTCCCGGCACAGGAACCTTGCAAAGCTTCTTTATTTTGATCTTAATCGCTTCTGCAGGATGAGCACATGATGAAGTGTACTTCTTTCCTCCCCTTTCCAAAGGCGCATGTCCCGGCGCGCCGCAAAGCCGCTATGGTCCTAGGACGCGAAGAACCGCCCGCTGGTAACTCTGGCTCCACACAGAGGGAGAGGCCGCGAAGGCGATGCGCCGTATGACCATCAAAAGCCGAGTGCTCACTTTTCCAGATGAGACTCTCCTAAATTGAATGCTGCGGTGTTACGCAAACACTTCTTGAGTTACTTCACGCGGCGCCGCAGGACGGGCCCGGTCACATGGCCTTTTTTTTTTTACCACCGTATCATTAAGTGCCGTGGATCAGAGACGTGGACGGATCTCATGGTTTAATCATTTCAGCATCTAGCAGAAGTATCGGAGTACCGAGGAGAACTTGTTTCAAATGTCCGCGTCTTTTGAAGTACCGAAATGTAGCGTTAACAGTGTTTAATCCTGTTGCTAAGCTATCCTGGGCTAATGCTAGTGTTCCTACCACGGAATATTTGAGTTGCACCATGTAGAATGGTGAACGAGGGTGTTTTCCTGTCTTTATTCAACAATGATACGTTTCAATTTGACGAAAAAAAAACAGCTGGGTTCCAGAAATGGTACCATTAAAAATAAAAAAGCTCGGTGGTTGGGGAATTTTGACGGGGCCGTTGCACAAGACACCCAAGAGCAGAGTGGAAATCCAGAAGCAGCTGTTCCACAGAGGCGGCCCAGCAGTGCAAGGAGAAGGAAGTCTGTAGAAACTACAGTAAATGTGAAAGACGCATGGGGTGGAGAGGGGGCATCGCAGACACCGAAAGGTCATGCTAAGGTGGAAAAAATACCTCCTCAGGTTCCTACTAGAAAGCTGATTTCATAATGACTGATCAAAGTCTTGGTTTGAAAAAGACAATTATAGAATGGATGGATATGAGTGTGTGTGTGTGTGTGTGTGTGTATGTGTGCGTGCCTGCCTGTACACACATATATATATATATATATATATATATATATATATATATATATATAAGATAATACTGTATTGATTCCCATGGGGGATCAGCAATAAATAGAATAAATATGAATATAAATAGAAAAGGAGTAAATACGACAAAGACAACAACAAGGATACAAGATAGCACAAAATGAGGACATGACATTACATATATATATTTATTTATATACATATATACTTGTATAAATATTTATGTATATATATATATGTATGTGTATTTCTGTATACATATATGTGTATGTATATACATATACATACATATATGTGTGTGTGTGTATATATATGTATACATATATACACACATATATGTGTCTGTGTATATATGTTATGTCATATATATATATATATATACATATATATGTGTGTGTGTGTGAGTTTGTGTGTGTGTATACATACTGTATATGTGTATATACATATACATATATATATACACATATATGTGTGTGTGTGTGTGCGTGTGTATTTATATATACATATATGTGTGTATATATATATACAGAATAGTTGGTAAGAATTTATTTTGTCAGTATACTGAGGTTCCACAGAGTAGGAGATGTTGGAGGCACCTCAGTTGAGATGTTGGAGGTTCTCTTTGCAGGAGATGTTGGAAGTGCCTTACTCCAGGAGATGTAGGAGGTGCCTTCGTCCCTGAGATGTTGGAAGTCTCTCAGGGCAGGAGATGCTGGAGGTGCCTTGATGCGATAGGAGAAGGGGGAGGAATCGTGGAATTTCTCTCCGCAGGGTAAGCCTAATGCAGCGTAACTGGGTTTACCCTGGCGCTAACTATAAGCTTTTTCAAAAAGATAGGTTTAGAGGCTATTCTTAAACAAACATACATTTATAAAAAAAAAATGTAAAAATCTTCAGAGTACTACATTTGTGAGATGCTGTCGAGGGGCCGGTGCAGGGGAGTGGGGACCAGAGCTGAACCCCAAGCCAGTAGTTAACACCCCTCCCTTAACAGATGTGTGAAGGGGGTTTTTAATGATGTCCACGTATCCAGAGATACAGCGTGTTGGCTTTTCTCAACAAACACCCTGTGTGCTCCCTGCTCATCAGCCCCATACTGACAAAAACACACACTTTTACATGTCCTTCAACACAGCGACCCTTGTAGCATTATCACGATTAGCTTTTTTTTGAACATGCTGCCCTGTGCGTGACTTTCTGTAGATAGATAGATAGATAGATAGATAGATAGATAGATAGATGGATAGATGGACAGATGGACAGATGGACAGATAGACAGATAGACAGATAGACAGATAGACAGATAGACAGATAGACAGATAGATAGGTTAGATAGGTTAGATAGGTTAGATAGATAGGTTAGATGGAGAAAGTTGACTCGCTGTGGCGACCTCTGACAGGAAAAGCCGAAAGGAGAAGAAGAAGCATAACCTTGAGTAAACAGAGCATTGTTAGCATAGAAAGGAATATGTCAGAATGCGATGAATATATGTGTGTGCGTCTGTATATATAGAATGGGATGGATAAGTTACTAACATATGAAAAGAGTGAGATATATTTATAATATACATATATATATATATATGTATATATACATGTCTATTTGTATATACTGTATCTATGTGTGTGTGTGTATATGCATGTATGTGCATATTACATATTGTCACTGTCTTGAAATAATTTATAATTTTTGACACAAATTATTTTTTTGCCTAAATCATATATAATATAATATATTATTTTATGTCTATATATACACATACACACATATATATATATATGCATATATATGTATGAATATATGTATAGAATGAAATATGCAAGCTGACATCCGTACTATAGTAATAGGAGTCCAATGTTAATTCATTCCAGCTTAAAAAAACAAATGGTGGTTAAAAGAGTCTCTGCACACAGTAGATGTTGAATGTAAGAATGAGCTGCCAGGTCGTCTGGCGTGGAAAAAACTTGTCAGAACTACACGTCCCTTTGTATGTCAATCATTTCTATCTGGATCGTCTGTTCTTCCATCCATTTTATACCGGTTCCACAATGACCGGACCAGCACAGCAACATTTTTCTAATTCTTCCTGGAAGGCTTTTGAACACCGTTTCTGTTTGTTGTTGATTTCAGCTTAAATAATTCTGGTAATTTCCTTGCAATTCCTGGGTAACTTCATTCTCTTGTTCTTTTTTTTTTTTTTTGCATAATATCTGGAGCACCTCCTGGGTAATTCCCCAGGGTCACTTCTTGCTGAACTCAGGACTTTTATCGCCTTTTTTTTTTTTTTTTAAATGATTATTAGGTCATATCAGCTGATTGTTGTGTTATTTCTAGCTCGGCGTTGCAGACATGACGATCAAAGAAGAATTTTTAGAATCCAGATGTCGTGTTCTTGACCAGCTGCTAATTTGTCACCTTTTCAAGTACGTATATGCAGGAAATGTGACAGCTGTTTTAAAGGTTAACCGAAAATCTTAATTTGCAGGTGCTTCCTCCGGGACGCTCGTTCACGCAAACAATCTGAATCCAACATTCAAGGAAACAAAGGTTTGGGTTTTGATTCCTTTTCCGTGTTTGCCTTTGGGTGATTTTCACCGAGCAGCCACTTGGACGTGAACAGTAAACGAATACTTTGGAATTTGCAAACCAGCCAGACCAGAAGCAACACTCCCGGGCGGGCGGCACAGTGAATGAAAAGTGCACTGAAATAAAAGCAACAAAGCCTCGGATCAACTCGTTACGAAACGCAAGGAGGAACTTCTGGGGAAAGAAATACACCCAACTCTTCACCTCACAGCTGCCCAGCTCGCTTCTCCCCGGCGTGAACCCGGTGTGATATCACTCTGCAATACATGTCGAAATCTTCTTATCGTGGCAACTGGACTTGAATTTCTCCCCTTGAAGATGTTTCACCCCTCATCCCAGAGATTTCTTCAGTTCTAATGAATCGGTTATAGTTGGAAACTCCCCACAGGTCATTAGAACTGAGGAAGCCTCTCCACTGAGGGGTGAAACATCTTCAAGTGAAGAAATTCATGTCCAGTTGTTACGACAAGACATTATTCAGCAATAGTTTGGCTGCAGAAGACACAATCACCCCTTGGATCTGAAGCACAATCCTTAGGCTTTATAACACTATAGGAACTTAATGCAGTTCCTAGGACCTTCTCAGGAACCAGGGACCATGGTGCTCAGTTCCTTGAGGTCCTACTCCAAGGCAGGGTCTTTTTAAAGTTCCATAAGTGCTCATATGATCGTGCTTGGTGATTGATGGAGCTCATAAACCTCAGCCACTAGCCAGATTCTTCTTGCGATGCGCAATTTTCAAAAGCGGTCACTGCTCAGCTGTTTTCTTTCGACAAAATGGACCATCAAAGAGGTCCAAGCTCTTCTGTCCTGCTACGCCATAGAGGAGTTTCTCATAGCAGAATGTCAATATTTTGGCCGTGTTTGCTAAAAGCGGGGGTTTTACACCATGAGGCAGTGCAGGAAGAAACTTAAAACACTTCAACCCATCCATGGTTATTTTTCCCGTCTTGCAGAACATGAATGCTGTGGCAGCTTGGTTCTCCTTGTTGTCCGTGTCACACCTACCGCTGCCCCTTACTGCCTGCGCAAATGCGAAATTAAAAGGTTCCTGGAATAAAATTGGAACCAGGCAGTTCGTCTGTCCTCAAAGCTTTTCCTGGCCGAAATCGGCTATCGATTTGTATAAAGTACCTGTCGGGGGTTCAAGTGTTCATTGACATTTTCGGAGTAAGGAAACATATTTCTCTGAATAATGAAATTCTTTGTTTTCTATGCACAGTGATCGCCAGATGATATGACAAGGTGTCAGTAATATCGAAGAGACACAGGAAGCTTAGTCACGTGATGTGACAAGTGATGGCAGACCGGCAGATGAGGCGAACGCACTTTGAAAATGACAGTAAAAAAAAATTTCCACCTCCCATTCCGTACGGAAGTGATACATTTAAGTCTTTTTACTCAGTCCAGCTCCCCCGCTCATTTTTATACCCATAAGTTTAAAAAGAGATAAATTGAAGGCTAACTGGCTAGCTTGCCAGAACGCGCCGTTATATGCACATGCGCAGTGACGCGAGTGTCAGAAAAGGTCAGATCGGAAAGAACGACTGTCAGTCAAGTGACTAATTTCATAGTGAGGATGATAGGCTGCCGTCTACATTTTGACGCCATGCGATCGACCGGTAGATCGCGATCGATGCATCGGGCAAACCTGGTGTAAACAGTTCGGGCGCAGCCAGTTATTCCGAGAGTGTCCATGATTTGAATCCCCTGTCAGCTCTTTGGGAGAGTGACGGCAGCCGGGTAGAACGGGTTGTTCAGTCTCTGTGTTCAGACCGGCGTCTGCACACACGTGTCACACAGACCAACTCCCGAGTGATGCCACACCATTTCATTATAATCTCAAGAGAGAAGAGACTGGTGACGCAAACACTTGCAGCATACCCGGGAGTCTGTTGACACATTTGCAACATGCCAAGCCACAAGATAATGCATGGGGAACAATAAACTTTTGTCCGAGAGGGAACCAGAAAGGGTCTTTTAAAGCGGAATCAACATTCATGTGGAATATTTGAATATGACGGTGACATTTCCGAGTCAAACATGCAGTGAGAGAAATGTACAAACATTTGACAATATGATTAAGAATGTGCAGAAATGTTTCTAACACTTATCTGCATCGGTGACCCGCTTAGACAGACAATAACGAAACATATTACGATCAATTTAGAATCATACAAATACCACCTTTGATTAAGTTTAAGAGTTTTGTTTGTTTTTTGTTTGCTTTTGGGAAATTTTCTAACAGCGGGATAGAAGAACATCAAGAGCATCCTGACATACTGCGTGACAGTGTTAAACAGTATGCTAGATACACAACGGCGCACAGGAGAGCATTGCCGAGCGACAAACATCATCGAGGATAATTGCCACCCCGGCAACCACCTGTTCAAACTGCAGCCCTTTGGCCGGCACTCAAAATGCCACAAGAGCTGCACAAGCAGACTCAGAGACAGATTATTTCAAAAGCCATTACCACACTCAACCACCACAAACAAATCCCCACCACGCCACACACCTCCAGATTCTTTTCTCAACATCATTCAAGTGCCATAACTCGCAGTGTATTATTTATTGTTTTTATTTATATCTACATGTTCCGTTGACAATTGCAAAATAGCTCATCTTAGCATGTTTACAACAGTATTCCTGACTGTTCCAGTTGCACGTCTCACTTTTTGTGTGTCTGTTCAATTTTTCTTGTTATTTTGGGTAGCATATTGTTGCATCGTCTCCTTTTGTTTTTGTTTCCTACATCATGGAGCAGCATTACAATTTCATTTTGTTTCGTAAATGCGATGACAATAAAAGGCTATTCTATTCTATTCTAAAAGCCAGCAACGTTTTTAAACATGTTACACACCAATCCATGTCAAAATGTTTCAAGTTACATTATGAGGGCTTTTTGTAGATCGGTCTCATCACAGTAATCCCCTTATTGCCCAACATCTAAATGTCTGCACTGGCAAAAATCAACCGCTGAAACTCTGCAACATGAAAACATTTTTTTAGTCGCGCCCTCTTCTTCGATCCCACACATCTCAGTATCGAGCCGTGGGTGGGGGTCTTTCAAAGGTTCCTTCGGTTCGAATAAGACTCTCAAAAGTGCGGTCAGGAAGAGGCAAAGGGGGGAGAGGGTACAGGAAAGGGGGAGGCTGATGCTGTGGGTGGGGGGCGTTGATTTTTTTTCTTACAGATTGTGAAATATTCAAACAATGTAGGTGCAGAGCAACAAAATTGCAAAGCATTCCATGCTTTCTATTTTGGATGTCTGCCTCTGAATGTGATATAATTCATGCCCTTGCCCTGAAAACCACAGAGTTCATCATTATTCTGAAGTTGCGAAACGCCTGACCCTGTTTTCTTTGTTATAGCATTAGGCAACAGAGAACTGCCCGCAGTGGCGCTTGTGTTGTAAAACAATCCCTCGTTGTTCTCACGCATTGCTGCGCCTTGATGATTAACAATTAGCTGTACGAATACCTTATCGTTTTAAAACACGCTCAGGTCCCGTTTGTCATTTTCACTTGGCTGGTTATATGATGCGAAAAATGTTCTCCTGAGAGGCCACAAAATCTTACGACCTGCTACTTGGTTTTCATTTCGGAGAATATATAGTAGTTTAGTGTTACAGTTTTTGCTCTTTGGTGTAGGCCAGGGGGGGAAATTATGTTGATGTCTAATGCAGGCAGCTGGATTCTTAGAATTAGTTATATAGCACACCTAGGACCATGTTTTATGCAAGCCCATTTTCCATTCTCATATATGGTGTTCATATATCATGTCCTACTATGCTGTATCATGGAGATTCGAGTGTACGAATTAAAAGAGCCTTATTCACTGTTAAAAACTAACAGTGCAATCAGTGGAATATATTGATAATCTGTCCATCTACCCATCATGTTGTCCCCATAAATATTATCCCAGTTGTCATTCCAGAAACTTTTGTGGGCTTGAACACGGGCAGCTTGTCTAAATTATACCTGTGCACAGCTGCTCACCAGCCTGCATTGGAATGCAATAGCTTTCTCAATGCCAGGTACTAAAATCCAAATTTTTCTTATCCTAAGATGTGGAATAGTAAGTTATATTCACAGCCGGCTTCTTAAGCTGCTTCTATTGTGCGTGTGTTTCATGCATAAATTAGTTCAAAAAATATTTCAATCATGGTTTTTCTTCTTGGATTTTATTTCCTGTATCATTTGTGTGATTTGAATAGCTTTTTTCTGAGTAGGTTTTTTAGTATTGCATGAAGAACACTTGCTGCGCCCACAGATATGAACTTCCGGATAAACAGTCAACACAGAGCGGGCCCGGCGTCACCATGGCAACGGAGAAGGCCTCTCACACCGGATGAAGTTGCGATGCCCGTGGTTCAACTTCCGGGTGCAAGCTTTGTGCATGAAGTAAAAATCTGCCTGCAAATTCGTTTGGACGAACTTACCGGCCGTGTTTATCTTTGAAAATGTCTCGGGGCTCCAGTGCAGGGTTCGACCGACACATTACAATCTTCTCTCCGGAAGGAAGGCTCTATCAAGTCGGTCAGTGTGGGGATTTGTTCGGACGAAACCCGGCTCGCCGGCTTACTTGTTTGCTAGCTAGCTAAATGCTCTGTCATGGTTCGGTTAGCCTTACCTAAAAAATACACCAAACTCCTCCGAAGCAAACGTATTTTCATGTTAATACTTGAAATAATATCTCCATGGGGCCGTAGGGGTAGATTTATATCTAGTATGACGACCTTCTTATCGATTAATACAACGCGAATTATAGCGGTTTCTTTTCTGCCTGGCTGTCAAGCTAGTTAGCATGTTAGCGTTACAGTCAGCAAAGCGGTCCATGTCATCTGCCACTTTTATAACTTGTCGTGTTTTAGGGAACAACGGCGATCATTTATCGTGATCAGTCGCATATAAGTTCCCCCCGTGTACAGCTTTTGTTCGAACAGCGTCACCGATGTGTGTATCATATATTTACCCATAAGTGGTAATCTGAATTCAAGGATAAGTCAGCTCTCTTCCCCATAAGTAGTGTGCACCTTTGTTTTGTAAACAGTTTGAAACGATAGCTAGTTAACCTTCCCCAGTCTTTAAAAGCCGAAATTAAAAAAGACTCCTTGGTCGGATATTATATGTCACTTTCAATGGTAATGCTAGACAGTATAATGTAGAAAACCCTTATTATAGTCTCAAGTAACGAGTCAACAAGCCACAGATTGTTTTTCATCAGTCGCATTTGTTCTACTCATCTCTTTTGCTTTCGCTCTGTTTTAACACAGTTGGGAGAGCAAACTATCCTAAAATCTTCCCGTAGTCTGCCTCCGCCTCTCTAGCTAATTGATAATGAATAAATAAACATGTTTTTTGAGTCTAAAACTACTGCTTTGCACCGCCAACCACAATCACCCTGATTTCACTCAAGTTAATTTCATGCCTGTTACATGTCGGATTTTTAAAACATTAAACCAAATTCCTCGGAGTTGTAAAATGACTTGGTGATTAAGGCAATTCCGATTCTGAAACAAACAAGAACTGTATCTGCCTTAAAATGAATTGTGATTTGTGTAAGTTGTTTCAAAGGGATCTGTTTTCATTTGTATGTGCTGCTCTGTTAATAATGTGAATGGATGAATCAATAAAAAAACAATAAAATATATACTAAAACTAGGTGAATGCCCACATAATGAAGTAGCAGCTCAGTCTCTTAAGTTGGTTTGTATAAAACATTGCATTTGTGGTAGAAAGAGAACAGTTGCTGCCTTTTTGCACACCAATCCAACTGTTTTGGATCGCTGCAGAGACAGCGGTGCATCAAGTGAATTTAGTGTTGATAAACATGCCTGCTTTGCTCCCGTTCACAGAATATGCTTTCAAGGCTATAAACCAAGGTGGACTCACATCAGTAGCCGTTAGAGGGAAGGACTGCGCGGTTGTCGTAACACAGAAAAAAGTACCGGTAAGTTGACTCTGTATTTTTGTTTTGTCCTCTTGAGTGATGTCAATGAGTCCCTGAGGTGAATGTGACTTATTGTTTTGATATGTGTTTACTTCATCGCCTGCTCATAATATATCTTAAACTGTGCTTGCAAGTGGCGAATGTGATATTCTAAGGTTACGTCTATCCAGCTAATAGGTCTCAAAATATTGAGCGTAATTTGTAGGAGGCATTAGAATTAGCATGTTCAACCGGTATCTGCGTGAGTTAACTCCAGGTTCTTCAGTTTCCTCCCACCGTCCCAGTAAGTCGGTTAATCATAGACTCTAAATTGCCCAGACTTGTGAATGAGAGGGTCAGTAGTTGTTTTTCTCTGTGTGGCCCTGTGATTGACTGCCAAGGGGTCCAGCTTACATCCTGTCTCTTGCCAACAGCTGCAAGATAGTGCAAGATAAGCAGGACAGATAATGATTGAATACAAATAAAGTAAGCAGCTAGGGGGATTAGTAAATTTGAATAAACTGTATATTTAAAGATTGTCATGAGGACTGCTTTATTGTAACTTGACTGGAGACTGAGAACCTCCACAGACATTGTTCTATTTTCAAATTTGTTTCAATGAAAACGGTGCTACTGCATTCACAACGGGTTCATCACCGTCTCATGAAAATTTCTTTTCACTACAGGACAAGCTTCTGGATGCTTCTACAGTGACTCACCTCTTCAGAATAACCGATAATATTGGATGCGTAATGTCTGGGATGACAGGTAAGACACGCAGACCTGTTACCGAAAAAAAATAGATAAAAGATATGCAGAAGGATGTAGACGATCAAAACCAGGAACCTTGAGAGGGAAAATCACACTTCCATAAAAAGTGAAGTCCTTGCTCTTTGTTTATATTAAGCCAACCCGCAGTTATTACCAGTGTGCTGTTTGGAAATGAGCCAAAGCGGCTCTCAGCTTAAAAACCACTTTCAACGGTTTTTGATTATTTTGTATCTTCAAAAAACTGCTTAAGTTCTGTTAATAGTAGCAGAAACCGTCTGTTTTATCTCTGTTGTATTCCTGACGTCCATTTTACGAGGGTTGTATGTCTGCCATAAACCGCAGTCACAAGACTTTGGCTTTAGCATCTGATCGTCTGCACAGATGAAACAGTTTGGAGAATCTGCTCCCTCATTTCTTTCTGGGGAATTGCAATTCACACATGTACAAACACAATGTTTTTTTTTTTGTTTGTTTTGTTTTTTTTTCTGATCCTTTCTGTATACAATAATGAATACGGTTACAACCGACACTTATTTCCCCGGTCCCGGTGACCTCGGACGCTTTTGTGAAACATCAAACCCTGACAATTCGACAGCATCCCGGTGATTGTGGCTCGGGACTAATAGCCAACTCTTTGTCCTCGACATGATTTTGTAACGACCAGCCGACAGTCGCTCCCAAGTCCAGCGAGCTCGCTACGAGGCTGCCAACTGGCAGTACAAGTACGGCTACGAGATCCCAGTGGATATGCTGTGCAAGAGAATTGCAGACATCTCACAAGTCTACACGCAGAACGCTGAGATGCGACCACTGGGTTGTTGTAAGTGTTGATTTCTTTTTGTTGCTTTTTTTCCCCTCGAAATAGATGAGTTGATTTTTATTTTTACTTTTTTAATTGAAGTTTGTAAAAACTTCAATAAAACTACAGATAGGTCATTGAAGCTAGAGGAGGTTCAGTTGACATGCGAATGGCAAAGTTCTGTCACTGATTCAGTTCGTCCTGCAGGCTTTAGCATCTTTTCCTTCGTACGTGTAGCCTTAACTACGCGGTGAGATAAGTTGCAGTAATGAAACTGAGATAAATGCAGACTTATATCCGGGCTGTAAGTTAAAGTGCGTCTGAAAAACCGCCGTGGACGTGCTCGCCGAAATCACACGTCAGAATCACATGCGAGCGTGCTTCTCTTCCCCACTTGCACCTGCGCCACGCAGGTATGATAGTGATCGGCATCGACGAGGAGTACGGCCCGCAGGTCTACAAGTGTGACCCGGCGGGCTACTACTGCGGGTTCAAGGCAACCGCTGCCGGCGTGAAGCAGACAGAGGCTACCAGCTTCCTGGAGAAGAAAGTCAAAAAGAAACTGGACTGGACCTTCGAACAAACCATCGAGGTGACCGCTCTTTTTCGATCACAATCGGCAGCGGCTAGTATTACTCTCACTGATGAGGAAGTGAACTGTGAAAGTAACTTAGTGAGTTGTCACCGTCTCCTCTCGCAGTTGCTTCTATTTTTCGTATGATGTTAAATTATTACGAAACAACCAGAGTGAAGGGGACGTCATCTCACCCCCCCAACTTTTGTTTCCCCTCCAGACTGCCATCTCCTGTCTGTCAACTGTCCTTTCCATTGACTTCAAGCCGTCGGAGCTGGAGGTGGGAGTCGTAACGACACAGGACCCCAAGTTCAGGTAAAGGCCCGCCTCCCGTCTCCGCGGAAACCAGCGTTGTTAAAATATCAGCGGTCGTTTCGCCTCGTGTCACTTGAATCGGCGCCAACAGGGGACGTGCTTCGCATAGACCCGAACCCGGGCTGTCTGAAAATGTCTTCGCTGAGTCACTATCCTCGGCTCCCCACAGGATCCTGACAGAGACGGAGGTGGACACCCACCTGATGTCCCTGGCCGAGCGGGACTGAGCGAGCGGCGGCGGCGACTCACCCGGTGGATCAAGTTTAGAGCATGATGGGATATGTGGTTCCCCAGAAGGACGACCGGCGTCATCTTTGTTTGCTGTACATTTACCCCACTGTTTCATTCAACAATAATTAAAAAAAAAAAAAAAGTTTTGGAATAAAATTGCTATTGCCGATGTTTCTTCTGTCTGACGGCGACTCTGAATATCGCAATCCGCTTCATTTGTGTTTAATTCAGTTTATAGAAATCAAGCCGAACCCCTAAGGTTCCCTCACTGCTGAATGAAAACGACTCTGACCTCATTTTTACAACTGAATCCTTTTTTTTTTCCTCTTTTTTTTTTTTAAACACATGATGCAGATCAGAAAAGAATGATCTTCCTCACCAGATGTTTCGCAACAGTAGTAGCTTTTCTTTTCAGGGGGCTTTGGAGGAGTGGGGGGGCAGATTTGACTATCAGAATACTGGGAATTTCCAGTGCTGACGGTTTATATTCATTGTGTACATTATGGAGGATTTTATAGCTGGGATCTCCAAAGGCTAATCGGTCGAGCGTTGGAGTCACAAGCTCAGCTCCGCTTTTCACTCTGTCATCAGCACATGATCAGAAATGTCATCGGCCGGTTATTCTTAGCGGCTTTTGCCAGTTTCATCACTTCATTTGTCCTTCAAGCCTTCTTCGAAATCCGCATATCAAAGTAAAAAAGCCATTGATATTATTCAGGATTAAGAGCTGCCCTAGTAGGAGCAAAAAGGTAAATATCCAGTCAGTTAAGGTGTAGTCCAGCCTTCAGACATCGACTGATGCTCAACTAGTACCAAAGTATAAGGCTTGCTAATTTTTTTTATTTATTTTTCTTTATTATTTATCAAATTTTCAAATAACTGGAGGGACTTTTTTTCTGATCTTCTCTGGGTTTTTTTAACTTGCAAATTTCCGTGTACATTTTAATAGAAATTACCATAATTTTTGTTTTACAATATTCTAATTACATCAAGCAAATTTTGATGTGTATTATATACAGTTGAGACTATTTTCTTGCTTATTTTTAAGTAAGCCTACATTCATTTTGGGGATGGGGAGGTGGGGGGTTTTGACACCCCTTGGGGCTTCAGACTGGTTCAACTGGTAACGGAAAACCTAAATCAACTTTTCTCCCCACAAACGCCTGCTAACCTTTGGGTTTGTTCTCAGGTGATTTTTTTTTTTTTTTTTTTTCTAAGAAATCTTGAAGATGAAGCTTTTTCTGCTCGGTTTTTGTAACATGTATATCTTGGTATATTTTATATGATTTACTATAATTTTATATATATTTTTAGGCGTCATTTTTAAATGATCTATTCATTTTTTGGATCAATTTTCAAAGTGATTTTAATGGTAAATTCTAACGTAAATTGCAATAATTTTATTCAATATAAAAATTGAATTAGGCAAGGGGCAATTTCTGACATTTTAAATTCAATTTTCATGTGATTTTAGGAACTTTTTTTTCATTATTTTTTTGGTGATTTTGTGAATATCTTGTTAATCTTTGTGGTCAATTTTAATGAAAATCCCAATACAATTTGAATTACCTTTTTTTTTTTTTTTTTACACAATATTTGAATGTCTTAAAATTGCATGTGTACTTTACACATTTTGGGACATTTTCTTGCTTCTGTTTCATTGCGCTTTTACCCATTTTTGACTCCTTCCTGCAACTTCAGCTGCTTTCCTCTCATTGATTTCCAAGTCCGGCTCCTTCCTTGTTTGTCAGGACGCGTCGGACTTTCCCGCCTCGGGATTTCTCGCTCAAGGCACGTAAATCGTGTTTATCTATATCACAGGGCCTGTTCTTTTTTCACCTTTCAACTTCCTTTCTTCGGGAAGGTACAGCATGTACTTCAAGTTACTGAGCTACAGTAACTCATTATTAGTACTTCTTCCTTATTTGTGTAAGTAAATGACTGGACAGTCCTGTAAGTGTGAAGGATGATAAAGCGTAAACTGATCTGATAAAGTTGTTTTAATAACAACTGCTGACTGAGGAGTCGAACACATGATGCGGTTAATATTTCAGGTTATTCCCCTTTCCCAGAATTTTTTTTTTTTTTTGCACCCGTCAGCTGACGGGGCAAAATATTACACTTCCCTATGTTTCCTCTTCGACGTGACAAAGAATCTTTTCAGCGTCTGGGTTTTTTTTTTTTTCCTCCCGCTTTTGTAATAAAACATTCCCCCCTTTCAAAACCTCATTAAAAACCCAGGCGCCCGTGTTGAGCGATGAGGGCGGGACTTTCTTTAAAACGCCCGTGACTCAGACCCCGATGACCTCAGCCCGGCGAGGAAATCCCACACTTACAAGGAACTGAGCGATCATTTACTATCTGCGTCTTTTTTTTATTTTTTTTAGTTTTAACAACTCCGGGCAGCCGGTCTGGTTTCTCTCGCCTCGTGCCGAAGTAGCGACAAAATCAAACCCTCCTCATAAGCTGTTTTTTTTATATTCTTTTTTTTTATTATTCTTAACATCTTTTTTTGTCAATAATGTTTTAAAATTTCACGTATTCACAGGTACAAAAATAATATCTCTGTATTTACAGTATAATACACACGACTTGTCTGGTATATACACATAAGCTCATATTCACACGTTTGCGCGGAAAGAAAACGGCGTCTCGCCGTGCTTCCGCTTCTTGGCACCGGGTCCCGTGTTGACCGAACATCTTCTTTCTTCTTTACGGTCCCAGGACCAGCACGTGCAGACCTCCTGGACAAGGTGTGTGTGTGTGTGTGTCGAGGGGGGGGGTGTGCTGGTTGTCTCCACCCATTAGCAGCTGTCGTTAGCGCCGTGCGCGCAGAGGAAAAGGCTACTTTCCGAACTTGATGTCGTCGTACAGCTGTAAAAAGAGAAAACGGGAGATGTTACATCTCTGAAACAGAGCCAGCGCGAAATCGATGGAGCGAGCGGAGGATGAAAACACTGACCTCCACCTCCAACAGGTCCAGGTCCTCCATGTCGCTGTCTTCCGAATCGCTCTCGGGCAGCTCGCGCAGCTCCCGGGCCGTCTTCTCGAAGAGCTGGCACCGGATCTCGTCGTTGTGCCGCCCGTAAGTGAGGTGGTACGGAGCGAAACCGCCGTAGTTCAGGCTGTTGACGTCGGCGCCGAGGTCGAGGAGGCGCCGCACCAGGACGGGGTTCTGGAGATCCACGGCCAGGTGGAGCGCCGTCCGGCCGCTGCACTGCTCCTGCAGGAGAAAGGACGCACGGCGAGTTAGATCCAGACGTGCGACATCGGCTTTTTTTTTTCCCCGCTATCCTCCAAGCCTATTGGTCGATGACGCCTTACCTGCGCGTTGATGTCTGCTCCCAGCCTGACCAAGCTCTCCACCAATGAGATGAAGCCGTTAATGGACGCCAAGTGGAGACAGTTTTGTCCTGGAGGGATGATTGAAAAAAAAAATGAGTCCTCACAATCTTGGAGACGGGGAAACGCTCTCAGAGGATTTTGCATGTGTAGCCGCTCACCGCTATAGTTGGGGAAGGACATGATGGCGCCGAGGTGGCGTTGGCTGTTCTGCGTGATCACGCCGAAGCAGGCCAGCGAGCCCCTCTTGCAGGCGATGTGCAGCGCCGTGTTGCCGCCGTCGTCGGCCAGCCGCGGGTCGCAGCCGGCCCTCAGGAGCCGGTCCACCAGCTGGGGCTGCTCGGTGATGACCGCAAGGTGGAGCGCCGTCTGAGGAGCACAAACTCCGGTCAAACAACCGCTAATCGCGCTGGCCGCCGATTAGCACGACGCGGCGATCAACCGGGGATCCGGTCTTACCTGTCTCTGGTGGTTCTGCGCGTTGAGGAAGGGGTGACAGTGGGACAGCTTGATCATCTGCAGGGCGTAATCGGTCGCCTCGTGGATGACGGCCAGGTGGAGGAGCCTGCGGGGCGAGAGGAGGTGGGAGGTGAGTGGCGTTTACGGGGGAAAGCTTGAATTTCAAAACAAATACGGAGGCATGGGCGCTAGTGGTGGTGGATCTGAGGGGGTTCCAGGGAACCCGTGGGGAACCGAGGAGAACCAGGGGTAACCAAAGCCCCAGCGGAGAGGCATTTCGCAAGAGCGGAGTTTTGTCAAGGTTATTTCCACCAGTTGCGGCCTGACACATCTGACGCTTTATCAGTTCCTGGCAGCAGGCCAGGGACTTTCCTGAGCGCCCCGGGCGGACTTTAGCCCCGCCCCACACACACACTCACACACACACTCACATACACACGCTCTTTTCTTTTTGTGCAGCTTCTGTTTCTCCCCCCCCTCCCCCCCGCAATAAATCGAATGCAAAAAAAAACACCAAAAAAATTATTAAATGTAATATACCCACGCGTGAAATTATCACGTTTGCAAAAAAAACACAAAAAAAAATAACACTAAAATACACTTTTTTTTTTTTTTTCTTCATGCATCGGCAAAGGAGGATCGCGTCCACTTACGTGTCTCCGTCCTCCGTGACAGCGGAGCGCCACGGCTCGTTCTCGTGCGTGTGCTCCTCTCCAGCACCCACTCCCACGCACAGCGAGTCGAAATCGGCGGATATCTCGTCTTCTTTCAGGGAGTCCAGGCCGCTGTCGAAGCGCTCGTCCAGCGGCGCGGCGGCCTTGCCGCGCTTCGACCCCGCGTTATAATCCAGCTCGGCGGGTCCACGACGCGCGTCCACGTCCATGTTGTTCAGATCCACAGATGGAGGAGGAGGAGGAAGGGAAGGGGGTAAATCTCTCTCTTGCGCTCTCTCTCTCTTTTTTTCCCGTGCGTGAGTGTGTCCTGCGTGGGGCCGCGGGCAGAGTGTTGCTTTCTTGGGCAGGCGCACTGGGTTTTGTGCGCTCGGCTGGGCGGAGCCTCGGTGGGGATTTCCACTTGACTTATCGAAGGGAAAAAAAAAACACAGAAGAAGAAGAAGAAGAAGAAGCAGGGAAATCACACGCTGGGCTGTGCTTTTGTGAGAAAAATCCCCCCCCTCACTTTATTCGTTTCCCTTTTTTTTTTTTCTCTCATTTTTAGATGCACTCCTTTTCACCTGTGATGGAGATTTGAGGGGGAGGAGGGACGAGGGTGGGGGGGCTGTTTTTGTTTTGTTTTTTTTTCTTCTTTCTTTTCTGTGAATGAGCTGTCTTTGCCCATGAATGGAAAGCTCTGGGAGAATTCCCTCATTTGAGTTCGAGGTTGAAGTTTCAGAACGCCTATGCCTTCCCACAACCCAACCCCAACAATGAGATCGCTATTCAAATGTATTCGTGCAACGCAGGCGGACTTATTAAGATAAGATCAGATAATACTTTATTGATTCCCCCAAAGGGGAATTGTTTATTTCATCCGTCCCGGTTACATTGTGCATTTACATTTAGCAGTCAAACACAATGATTCATTCTTTCGTTATCTGTCAAACCGGCTGCTCAGAGCAGCGTTTATTCCCATTGCCGCAAAACAGGTCCAAGCAGGTTGAAATGGGTGGAGAAAAGTGTCAGAAGCGATAGAAGACTGTCAGCCTGAATGAAAGGAAAGGTGGACAAGACGGTGGTGAGACCAGCGATGCTGTATGAGCTAGAAGCAGTGACAGGAGGCAGAGCTGGAGGTCGCAGAGATGAAGATGTTGAGGTTCTCTTTGGGAGTGACGTCATGTCCATCAGAGGGTCGGTACATGTTGAATGTTTTGGAGAGAAAGTCAGAGAAACCAGACTGAGATGGTTGGGAAACGGACAGAGGAGGGAGAGTGAATATATTAGTAGACGGACGCTGGAATCGGAGGTTTAGAGGAAGACCAAAGAGAAGATTTATGCATGTAGTGAGAGAGGAGATGAAGTTAGTTGGTGTGAGAGGAGGACACAGAGAATAGGGTTAGTCCATCTAACCCTGTGTCCTCTGTGTTGATTCGTTGTGGCGACCCCAAAAGGGAAAAGCCCAAAGGCAAAGAAGAACTTGTCACAAGGGTGCAGGACATGTATGACCGAGACAAAGTGATGACTGAGATGGTTTGGACATGAACCGAGGAGCGTTCATGGCGAAGATCTGGGTAGCAGGTAGCTGAAGGTGGAGCTGCCTGCCAGGAGGTCTAGAAGAAAACCAAAGAGAAGATTTATGAAGTGAAAGAGGACATGAAGTTAGTTGTTGTGAGTGAGGCGGATGTAGAGAATAGGGTTAGATGGAGAAGGTTGATTCACTGTGGCGACTCCTGACGGGAAAAGAAGAAGAGCATTGTCAGGTTTCAGGGGTTGGTTGGGATTCACTGGATCCACACAGCCTACGAATCCAGTTCTCCTCCCACCTGCTTCTCCTGCTTCCTCCAAAAACCATTAATCCTTTCACTCGTTATCCATTCCGCTCATTTTGCACCCAGGGTCAGCTGTCCCAGCTGCAGGAGGCATTCACACATCATATAGAGACATATAACCATTCACTCGTAAAATGGTGAAATATTCACTCTCTCATTTACATGCCAGACAGAACCAAGAAACCACTCACTCACCCATACACACATCATGATGTTCACTCTCTATATGTAATGCACACACACACACACACATTTCCTTGTTTCCAGTGCTGCAAAGATTGCAGAGTATCATGCAAATTTTTCCAAAATAAGGACAAAATGTAACATGCATGGATGCCTCCAAATATAAATATTTGAATGGAATTGTGATGTGTGTGTGTGTGTGTGTGTGTGCATGTGTGTGTGTGTGTGTGTGGTGGCATCGCACGGAGACACCCTAATGAGCAAAAGCATGTCCTGACAAACCCGCTCTGCACACAAGGGGTGGAACACACACTGCTCCAAGTTCCTCGGCCCTGAAAAACACAGCATGTGGACACCGTCTGCACGATTGCATTCATCAGGAATTTCTTTTTATTTCCTCTCCTTGTGCAAAATGAGCAGTGAGGAAATAAAAATAAAGTTTTTTTATGGTGTTTTTTTTTTTTTTTTTCTTGTTTTTTGCAATCACCTGATATCTCCTGTGAGGGAAGTAATCCAAAAAGAACATTCCAGTCTCTTTCACAACCCCGGAGGGCGATTGCTTTACCTGTCTATTCGGCCCTGACGAACCGGGTAAAATTCCCAGGATCGCTTTTGTTTGCGTTTTGAAAGGCACGGCGGCAACATAGCAACGGTATCTAAGGCCCCGCGCCTCTGCCGGGGAGTAGCTAGGTGGAGATTACGCCACATAACACTAATACACAGTCAGATGTGCTACGTCAGCGCCTGCATGAACGTCACTTTGCATGCAGACGCCATCTGGTCTCTGCGCTTTTAATTCCACGCATACCATAATCTCTGCTAAACATCGTAACAGGGACTCGTCGTTGCGTCGCTTGTCTTCGACGCCGCCGGGATCGTGCTTTGAATCAGACGTAAGAATCTCATGAGAAACTCTGGGACTTCCTCTGGGACTTTTTTTCTCCCGCTCACTGAAGTGGCCTTTGCCTCCCTCTGCCTGATGTTTACTCTCGGTTGCCACGGGGACCGACCACAGGGAAAGCCCTGATAGCGCACAGTGTCGCGCACGTTGCTCATCCCACTTGTGTGAGTCAATGTACACCCTGGGGGGGGTTAGACCCGCCTGGCCCAGCAGGGGAGGTGAAAAAACCCCAAAAGTCTTGCACCGGTGACCCTTTTTGAGCTGCAGGCTCGAAACCGAACCCTCGATTAATCTTGATCTGATTTACTGATTCGCATCTTAGCGGCGCAACGGTTAGCGCTTCAACCTCACAACAAGAAGACCCGGGTTCAGCATCTCTGTGTGGGGTCTCCATGTTCTCCCGTTTCCTCCTGCAGTCCAAAAACATGCAGGAAGTTCACCGGAGACCCCGAATTGTCTGAAAGTGTGAACGAGTGAGTGAACAGTTCTTTGTCTCTATGCAGTGTGTGAATGATAGAGTGAATGGTTGTTTGTTTGTCTTTATGATAAGATAAGATAAACTTTATTGATCCCCAGAAGGGAAATTCCTTTGTCACGGCAGCGTAACAGTTATGTCGAAAAATAAAAAAGTAGAATAAATATAAATATAAATAGAGAGACAGAAGATAGCTAGACATCAACGAATAAATAGCAAAAACAACAACAACAGGGATGATAATGGACGACATAAAGGAACAGTAAGGGTGAAAAATACACAACCAGAAGTAAAGAACAATAAAAACAAAGTGACAATAGCGAATGAGTGAATGGTTGTTTGTCTCTATGTGACAGTTGAATGAGAGGGTGAAGAATTATTCGCCTCTACAGGACTGTCTCAGAAAATTAGAGTATTGTGATGAAGTTCTTTATCTTCCGTAATGCAATTACAAAAACAAAAATGTCATACATTCTGGATTCATTACAAATCAACTGAAATATTGCAAACTTTTTTTTTATTTATATTGCTGATTATGGGTTACATCTTAAGAAAACTCAAAAACCCTATCTCAAAATATTAGAATATCATGAAAAAGTAATATTTGTTTTTTTAATTGCATTACAGAAGATAAAGAACTCTATCACCATATTCTAATTTTCTGAGACAGTCCTGCATATGTACATTGCACGTCTTTTCCACGTGCGTGTGACGGAGTGAATTGGTTATATTTCTCGATGTGACGTGCAGGGGAATCGAGAAGACGTTCATTTGGGAAAATCTTTCTTGGTACGGATGATAGTTTTTTCATCAACTTTCCGGATTTCATCTCGAAAAACAACTGTTCCCACCTTCGCCTTACTGCCACTCTTTGTGTTGCACTTGCCTAATATAAATGCAATAGTTGTATTAAATTAAACGTACAGAGGAATTGAGAAGAGATTTGTCACAATCTCACGGTGACATAAAATTAACAAAACGATACAAATAAAGTTTCTCTCAGTGATACAAACTCGCTGGCCACATAATCACACTCTGCTACAGCTGAACTATATCTAAGACGGTTAATGAATACTCTGGATCTACTCCAGAGTTCTGGTCCATGTTGAAGTTCACCTGCTCCATCCAGATGACAGAGACCATCAATGATGTCTGAGGAATGCAATGAGAGAAAGAAAACTATGACCGTTTTGTGATCCAAAAGTCCATGGGCAGTAGTTTCATTGCATAAACAAAGAATTCCATGTATTTCCTGAGTGTTCAGAGGGCCAGATTAAGCTATAAATCATGTTTTTGCAGAAAAAGAACCATGGACCCAGGACACATTTTTTTTTTCATTTCTTCTTTTTTTTTTTTTTTTTTACTGTTTACACAGCGTAAAGAACTCTTGACGAGCTAACCCTTGTTGCCATGGTAATTCGCTGATGTATGAAATATGTGAAATCTCCATCGAACTGACATGGGTTTTTTTTTTTTTTGTTTTGTTTTTGTTTTTTTTGCTAAGATGGGGTAATACCAAGCCAGCACAGTGGCGCGTTGGTCATCCCTTCAACCTCACAGCATGAAGGACGGCTTCAATTCTGACAGGGTTTCCTTTGGGTTCTCCGCTTTCCTCCTAGAGTCCAAAAACATGCAGAAGATAAATCAGAAAAAATGGGAAAAATTGCCCAGATGAGTGATCGAGAGGGTGAATGCATCCCCCCACAACCATGAGTGACGGATAAGCTGATATATAGCATATGGGGTTAGCTTTGGTTCAGGTCTGAGGAATTCCCATGGCTCCGATTGTATACACACACACACACACACTGGATTCAAAGCAGGACCCACCTCAACCTGCATTCTTTCAGTCAATGGGTGTGTGTGTGTGTGTGTGTGTGTGTGTGTGTATGTGTGTGCATGGGGGGGGGTTCAGACTGGTGAGTTTCACTCAGTAAATCCTTTGAGTCACATCTGAAACCCGGCTTTTAATCTGTATTGTAATTCAATTCAGTACAATTGATAGCGTATTGGTTTCTCATCGTTCAACCTGATTTGCTTGTCGCTGACGCCGCAATAGTCTTTATGTTCGGGCCGGTTCTTTCAGCGCGGTATCGTTTCACGGTTTGCCGAAGACATTCGAGGTCACCCGTGTCATCGAGACAAAGGTTAACGTCCGATGAGGATCCCGGATGTTTGAAAATGATAAATAAATCCTCACATGACGACGGATACAAGAGGATCCTAAACTAGGCAAGCGATTTGCTATAAATAACAAAAAGCATTGTCGGGTTATTTCTTTTAGATGAGTGTTGAGAGGGTGAACGGTTGTATGAAAGAAAATATTTCTTGGTACAAATGATAGTTTTTTCATTCGACCCTCCAGATTTTATTTTGAAAAACAACTGTTCCCATCTTCGCCATTATGCTGCACTTAATATTGTAATTGCCTAATATAAAGGGAAAACATTGAATTCAGATTCAATTTCCCCAATTGCTCCTCGGGGATAAATAAAATTTACCCTGATTTTGATTCTGATTCTGAAATACTGTGAACTGAGTTTATATTATTTGAACCCCCGCGCCTCTTACCGGTCCATGGAAACATTTTCGTGCATAAAACTGGTCCCTGGTACAAAAAATGCTGAGTTCAGTTTGGATTTAGAAGGATTTGTGTCCTAAAATTAGCTCAGATATAAACTCAAGTACATGAGCATTTGGAAAAAAAAAAAGGAGGATCCACCGAGATGAGAACATAAGTGTGACTGCAGA
The DNA here is from genome assembly GCF_037954325.1 of Fistularia commersonii. Lineage (NCBI taxonomy): Eukaryota > Metazoa > Chordata > Actinopteri > Syngnathiformes > Fistulariidae > Fistularia > Fistularia commersonii. Next base: position 4,289,742 of record NC_141319.1, on the reverse strand, counting down.
TCCTGAAGTTTAAAAAATTAAAAACACGCATGAGGGGACTTTTTTTTTTGACGTCCGTCGCTCGCTGTTGCTCGATGCGTTTGTGAATGGCTCGCGAGGCAGGAGCCGCGGCGGCCCGATGGCGGTCAGATAGCGGCGGCTTGCAGCCGTGGCTATCAACCTACAGGATATCTGATGTATCTCTGCCGTCAGCGATGGTTCGAGGCGAAGGATTTACCGGTTCTCAGAAAACACAGATTCTTGGAAAATGGTTTTCATTTAAGTCAAGACAGAATATAGGCCGGTCACAACCCTAAGATTACTTCTTGTTCACTTTTAAGACAACAATCTTGGCAATTTAAATTCTCTCAAATATTTTCATCAGTAATTTTTTTATTCTCTTAGTGTCCGGCGATTTGAGTAATCAAAATGCGATCAAATATTTAATTCGTTTATTTCCGTTCCATTAGTGCGCAGCTGTGTTGACACAGGATGTACGTGTGTGTGTGTGTGTGTGTGTGTGTGTGTGTGCCGTCGAGACAAAAAAAGCGCGTCCGAAAAAGCTTCTCCGACTTTGTCTGCAGACGTTGAGCGCCCTGGAAATACAAAATCAGACGTGCAAAGTTTCCTGACCCAGTTACAGCAGCTCGAAAATGGACCCGAGCTGCAGTTTGCTGCACAACCAACGGAAATAGTGAGGTTACGAGACAAACCGCTGTCGACTGAGTAAAACCCGTCACAGCTTCGCTGATACTCATTCTGTGCTCTTTACGTCTGCCGACACAAAAACCAGTGACACTCTTTTCAGAATCCAAAGCGCGTCGACCCTTTCTGACATTTTGGTTTCTATTCTTTGACCCTTTTCATTCATTAGAAACAGAAAGGTGTCACACAGTGTGCATCATTTCGCACACACACACACCCCCCGAGTATGACCACATTCTTCCATTCATACTCATTTATATGTTCTTTTTTTACTTTCATTATTGCATATGTTTTCCTTTTTATTTATGGCCCCTTGTAGTTTCTGTTGCAGGTTTGAGCTACAGAATTAGAGGACGTTTCCACCAGAGCTGTTCCAGATATCTTGACCTCCTGTGGCTGAAATGCGAATTACAGGTAGCAGGTTGGCAGGTAACCCCCCCCCCCCCCCATCCCCCAGCTGCAAATTATGGATTTAACATCCTCCGAGCGACATGCAAAGAAACACGATTAACCAATCGAAACTTTCGGTTTTTGTTTACAATTTGACATTTGACCTCGTCAGATAGTCATCCGTGACTATTTGTTATTGATGACTGAATCCACGACGCACCACCGGGCGCCAAATCATTCCCGTCGGCAGCCATCAGGTTGTATAAATCCTCACTCTGAGTGTCAGTTGGCTGTCGGTGGAGTCAGCATGTACAATAATTCTCCGTATATGCAATAGTTCCATTATCTTCTGTGCAATAAATGTTTTTACCCCTACTTATACACATAATTACTACATGTAACCATAAACATACACTTGTAAATGAACATGTATATACGTTACATATATTTTCACATACTTTTTATTTGTTTATTTCAATCTTTACTGTTCTTTTTCATTTCTTTTGTATAGAGTTCTATTTTGATTCTTCCCGAATTGACTCTGCAGCAGAAGCTGCTTTCAACGAAAAGCAGTTTCCCCCCTGGGGGATCAATGAAGTATTCTGATTGATTCAGATTCAGTTCCCACACTGCTTATCCTGCAGCCGTGATTGACCGAGAGGCAGGGTTCTCCCCGGACCAGTCGCCACATATAGAGACGTACAGTAAAAAACAGTCACATATCTGGGCAATCTAAGGTCTCCGGTGTCTCCGATGTTTTTGGACTCTAGGAAGAAACCAAAGACCCTGGAGGAAACCCTTGCAGACACGGGGAATCGGACCAGGGACTTTCTTGGTAACCGCCGGGCCGCCCCGTCTTAGACGTGCACGCTAGATATGACCAAGTCGGACCTTGCTTCAAGCTTGGGAAAGGAGACTTCTCACAGCCAACTTTAAGGTGGAAAATAATGTAAGGATGAAAGTGCGTCATAGTGGAGATCATTCATCATTCAATCCAAACGATTCTTCAACTTATTCATACATGACGATGAGTTATAGAACAGCATTTCCAGCAAAAGCATGCCAAAGTGCTTTGTAGCAAGGTCGGAAGACAGTCGGATAATAGGTTTGAAAGCGGTTAAAATTAACGGTTAGTTATTGGAAATATTTTGTGTTGACAGAAAACACCATGAAGTGTGCCTCTTGCCTTGCGCAGTAAATTTCTAAGCATCCCTGAGCTCTCATCGAGGAAAGGATTCTGCAGCACCTGGATAGACTTTTAGCCGCCCCTCTCTGCACAGCTGCAGCCCGGACTCCTGGGCGCTGGAAATCAACTAGCCGTCGGTTCTTGAATATCTGGCACGCCCTCGGCGCGTCCCTCCGGCTGGGTGTTTTGGCCGTGAAATTCGACATTCTGCCCGAAGCGCGGCACAAAATCAACTCAGTGATCCCATCTGACAACACCAAATTGACACTGACAGCCAGGGATGAAAATTGAATTCCTAACTTGTGGAGCTAAACACATTCTTCCAACACAAAGGGTTGAAGCAATGTATTTTTATATCACTTTATTTGCTCTTAAAACATACCGTAGCTCACGGTCAATTTCAAATAAGGCCCACTAAAGAAAACACTTAACTGAACCAATGTGTCATGGAAATGTATATTCTCTCATGTCGTGCAAAGAAGTAGAATTTCAATGTGAATCTATGTGAGAATGTATTTTCAGCGCATATATTCCTTTTAGAAATAAATGTTTTGCAATGGATTCATTCATCAGCTTTACTTGCTTTACAGATAGCGTCTTGAAAATGAATCGTAACATTCTGTTTAAATTGCAATAATAACAAATACAAACCATTTAGATATTATATTATATTATATCTTATTGTAAAGATACTATGAATCCACTGAAGGACTTTAAATTTGGCTGTACATCAATTGGCTACCAAAAGTCATTTGCCTATAATAATAAGTGGAATAAACACAAAATTCCATTGACTATACTGGGATTATTACTGAACTTTTACTTGAATAACATTATCATTTTTCGGATTTCTAAGGTAATGTGTAATTTTAGACTATCTGTCTCACTTTGGATCGTGACTGTTTTTTATTTATACTGTGATTTGTCTTCATTTATATTAAAACAGTTTTGAAAAGTTGTAGTTTTGACTGCATATAGTCATTCATGGTATCATGAATTCAGAAAAAAGGATAAATAATTGTATTGAAAAGCACAGAAATGTTAAAGTTTAGTGAAAGCGTCTAAAAATATATATATTCCACCAAAAACTACAAGTTCCAAAAGTCTCCTCTGTAGCTGCTAGGTTTATACATACTGACATTTGATTGGTCAGACAAAGTAGGACAAATTCTGATTGGCTGTCGGAGGCCATGTTTGTGTTTCCAGCTGTCTGGATGCGGTGTAGCTAACCGGTTAGCTGTCCGGGCTAAAAGTACCTCCGTAGCCGGTGTGATAAAATAACAACTAACGGCATTGCCGCCACGCCAGAGTCGCCTCGTCGGACATCCGCGATGCCGGTTCACTCCCGCGAAAAGAAAGAAAGCAACCACGAAGAAATGGAGGTGGATTTTCCCGATCAAGACGGCAGCAGCACTGACGAGGAGGACACTGTTAGCACGTCTGTATCCGAAGATGGAGACAGCTCGGGTGGGCAAAAATAGGCCTTTAAAATCAACCTTCACATAAATACACACGATTTTTTTTTTTACCGAATTTGTCAAATATGAGTTCATATGGGTCAAAAACGAGTTGTCACTTGAATGTAGCTCCAGCGGTTGGAGTGAGAGGTGAGTGTCACCGGTGATGTAAAAGTGACGCCAAATCTGTCGTGCTTTTCCCCCTTTCTGTGCGAACAGAGATGGATGATGAAGACTGCGAGAGGAGGAGGATGGAGTGTCTAGACGAGATGACCACCCTGGAGAAACAGTTCACGGACTTGAAGGAGCAGTAAGAGGCCTTCCCCACCACCTTCTGACAGCGTCCCATCTGGAAATACAATAACATCCAAAAAGGCAGCGAACATCTCAAGTGTGGGCTTTTGTTTAAACTACACGGGCTCCTACACTTGTTTCAATAATCCCCTTCATTCCCTTACTAATGTAATTGTTTGTAAATTATATTAATCGAGCATATGGTCGTATCGTCAATGTGTCATGAGAATGTCATTCATTCATTCGTTCATTCATTATCTTATCATTACCCCGTGCCCAGGATGCCAGGGGATGCAGCAGCCAATCCCAGCTGTCGTTGATTGAGAGGTGGGGTTCAACCCTGGACTGGCTGCCCAATCACAGGGCCCCATATAGAGATATACAACTAGTCACTCTTATTCTCATGTCAGGTAGATGTGCAACTATTCATTCACACATCACATATAGAGATAGGATTCACTCATTTATTCATGTCAAATAGAGACTAGAACCATTCACTCATTTATTCACGCTCTCATTCTCATGTCATGTAGAGACATACACCCATTCACGCCATCATGTCTATGTGTCATATAGACATACAATCATTCAGTCATTCACACACACACGTAGAGACACAACCTTTCACTCTCATTCACAAATCATATTGCGACATGCAACCATTCATGTCCTGATAGAGTCTTCCAACTATCTAGTCATTTAGAGCTATACAACCTTCCATTCATTCATTTACACCTCATACAGAGAAAAGCACTATTCACTCCTTTCGACATTTGAGCTTCTTGGATTTTCATTCTTTCATTATCTATACCGCTTATTTTGCACTCAGCGTTGCGGGGGCACTCAAGCCTGCCCCATCTCATTATCCCCAGATAATCTGGGGGAAGCTGTTGAGACACAACCACACACAGAAAAGCCCCCTCTCGGAATCCAACCAGGGACTTTCTTGCTGTGAGGCGGAAGAGCTAACCACTGCGCCACTGCCCCCATTATAATCTGTTGACTGCTTTTATTCTGTTTCCGTCCTATAAAGCACCTTTCAGCTGATTTTCATTTGAGGAGCTCAGAATAAAGTGCGAAATCTTCTTAGATTTCTCCTTTTGGCTTTTCCCTTCAGGGGTCGCCACAGCGAATCAACCTTCTCCATCTAACCCTATTCTCTGTGTCCTCCTCTCACACCAACTACCTTCATATCCTCTCTCACTACGTCCATAAATCTTCTCTTTGGTCTTCCTCGAGACCTCCTGTCTAGCAACTCCAATTCCAGCATCCGTCTACCAATATATTCACTCTCCCTCCACTGTACATGACCCAACCATCTCAGGGTGGCTTCTCTGACCTTCTCTCCAAAAATCTAAGGTGCTGTTCCTCTGATTGACTCATTCCCGATCCTATCCATCCTCGTCACTCCTAATGAGAACCTTGGCATTTTCATTTCTGCAACCTCTTGCTCTGCCTCCTGTCTTTTTGTCTATGGAACTGTTTCTAGGCCATAAAGCATCCCTGGTCTCACCACTGTCTTATTCATCCTGTAGCCTCACCGTTCCACCCGAGTTCCTCTCATTCACACACATATTCTGTCTTGCTGCGACTAATTTTCATTCCTCTCCTTTCCAGCGCATACCTCCACCTCTCTAGATTTTCCTCTACCTGTTTGCTGCTACAGAACACAATGTCATCTGAAAACATCATGGTCCATGGGGATTCCTGTCTAACCTCATCTGTCAGCCTATCCATCACCATTGCGAACAAGAGGGGGCTCAGAGCTGATCCCTGATGGAGTCCCACCTCCACCTTGAACTTCTCTGTTACCGCTACAGCACACCGTATCAGTGTCTCACAGCTAGCATACATGTCCTGCACCAGTCTAACATACTTCCCTGCCACTCCAGATTTCCTCATACAATTCCAGAGCTCCTCTCTTGGCACCCTCTCTCATGCTTTTTTTAGGTCCACAAAAACACAGTGCAGCTCGCTCTGGCTTATCAAACTTCTTCTCCATTCTTCAGGCATCTTCTCACTCTCTAAGATCCTGTTGAATAATCTAGTCAGAAACTGTACCGCTCATCAGGACCCACTGCCTTTCCACTCCTCATCCTCTTCAATGCCTTCCTCACTTCACTTTTAGTAATTTGTGCTACTTTGTGGTCTACAATAGTCACCTCTTCTATCCTTGCCTCTCTTTCATTTTCCACATTCATCAGCTCTTCAAAGTACTCTTTCCATCCTCTCATCACTCTTCTAGTGTCTGTCAATACATTTCCCTCTCTATCCTTAATCAGCTGGACCTATTGTTCATCCTTTCCATCTTTATCTCTCTGTTTTGCCAACCTGTATAGAACCAACCTGTAACCGAGCATACAGGTCATCGTACGTCCTTTTGTTTTGCCTTTGCTACCTCTATCTTTACATTGTATCTCCCTGTACTCCTGTCTGTTCTCTTCAGTCCTCTCAGTGTCCCACTTCTTCTTTGCTAACCGCTTTCTCTGTAGATACTCCTGCACTTCCTCATTCCACCACCAAGTCTTCTTATCTACTTTCCAGATGACACACCAAGTTCTCCCCTACCTGTCTCCCTGATAACACTAGCTGTAGTTGTCCAATCATCTGGAAGCTCTATCTGACCACCCAGAGTCTCTCCCAACTCCTCCCTTAAAACCACACAACACTCCTCCCTTTTCAGCTTCCACCACTTTGTCCTCTGCTCTGCCTTTGTCTTCTTGATCTTCCTTGTTACCAGAGTCATCCTACAAACCACCATCCTATTCTGTGTGGCTATGCTCTCACCTATGACTACTTTGCAGTCACTGATCTCTTTCAGGTTACCTCGTCTATACAAGATATAGCCTACCTGCTTGCCCCTACCTCCGCTCTTATAAGTTACCCTATGTTCCCGTCTTTTCTGGAAAAAAGTGTTCACTACCGCCATTTCCATCCTTTCTGCGAAACCTACCATCATCTGTCCCTCTGCGTTTCTGTCCTCTACACCAAATCTGACCATCACTTCTTCATCCCTTCGATTGTCTTTACCATCATGTCTATTGAAGTCTGCTCCAATTACCACTCTCGCATATCTGGGGATATTTTGCATCACTTCATCTAACTCGTTCCAGAACTTCTCCTTCTCTTCAGATTCACATCCCACCTGCGGGGCATAGTCACAAACAACATTGAGCATCACACCTTCAATTTCCAGATACAGACTCATCAGTCTGACATTCTTTTCATCTCCAGAACGTTCCTAACAAACTCCTCCTTCAAGATAACTCCTACTCCATTTCTCTTCTTGTCAGTACCATAATAGTACAACTTAAAGCCTGCTCCTAAGCTGCTAGCCTTACTACCTCTCCACCTGGTCTCCTGGACACACAGTATATCCACCTTCCTTCTCTACATCACGTCGACCAACTCCCTACTTTTTCCTGTCATAGTCCCGATATTCAAAGTCCCTACTCTCAGTCCCAGACTCTTGCCTTTCCTCTTCTCTCTGCTTCCGAACACGCCTTCCTCCTTTCCTTCTTTGTCCTACAGTAACCCAGTTTCCATTGGTTCCCTGTAGGTCATCGGTACCGATGGCGGTCGTTGTTAACCCGGGCCTCGACCGATCCGGAATGATCCGGTTATTATGATTGATTTGCATGTTTGATTTTGGCAAAGGTTTTACGCCGAATGCCCTTCCTGACGCCACCCTCTGCATTTACCCGGGCTAGGGACCGACCGGCTCAGGGAGACACTGGCCCATGCCGCCCTGAGGCTGCATTAGAACAAAGTGCAAAATGTTATTGGGAAATAGATTAACCTCTAAATACTTGCTGCTTTCCCTAAGGCTTCTAATCCAGCATGATGAAAAGAAACCGATCACTACCCAGGCGTTAAATAATGTAGTTAGTCTATTTTGACAGCTCTGTTTGACTGGAGATGTAGCCTAACACATCTCAACTCTGTCAGTTTGCAACCTGCAGCTGAATATTTGATAGGAATCCGAAAGCAGCTTAGACCCAGCGCGTGAGAGGTTTCGCCCCGCTGAGCCATCTAATGTCCCTCGGGTCCACTGGGCTATAAGGTCTGTAATATTCGCCGCACTTTCTGAATTAGAAACGCTCCGTTTCTCTTGAGGTTGTACAAGGAGCGCCTGAGCCAGGTGGACATCAAGCTACAGGAAGTGATGGCCGGATGCGCTCAGGAATATCTGGAACCCTTGGCCAACCTGCAGGAGAACATGCAGATCAGGACCAAAGTGGCAGGTCGGTCCTCCAATGTGATCATAGCTCCATGTGTAACAAATCTTCGTCCGTCCTGCCGGTGCCCTCACACTCGTACACCTTGCAGGGATCTACAGGGAGCTGTGCTTGGAGTCGGTGAAGAACAAATACGACTGTGAGATCCAGGCTGCATGTCAGCACTGGGAGGTGAGAAGTCTCGCTCAGCTTCCATTTCTGTAGCCCAGCAGATCTGTTCCGCGCACGCGCTTTTGTGAACCACGGCGTCCTGATGCCTCCTGCTCGGCCTGACCCTCGCGGCTTTGTGTCCTCCAGAGCGAGAAGCTGCTGCTGTTCGACACGGTGCAGAGTGAGCTGGAGGAGAAGATAAGACGCCTGGAGGAAGACCGACACAGCATCGACATCACGTCAGGTACCAGAGAGCGCTGCAGCTGAAAACCAAGCGACCGGGTTCATTAGATCAGCTGGAATGTCAGAAACTGAAGTAGTTCATATACTGAATAGTTGATAATAATAATGACAGTAGTAACTGTATCACAAGAGCAGAGAAATTAAGAAACATCATCGATTTAGGCACAAATCCAGCTGATAGGTCAAGTGTTTTATACATATATACATGTATGTGTAAACTTATACATGTGTGTGTTTGTGTATATACACACACATATATATACACACATATACGTGTGTGTTCATATATATATGTATACATATACATATACATGTGTATATATACATATATGTGTAATTATGCATATATATATATACACATATGTGTATATGTACAGTATATGTGTGTGTGTTTGTGTTTGTTTATATATGTATATATATTAGAATATCATGAAAAAGTTCAGTATTTTTATAAATTGAAACCCATGTATTATATATAAATATTTATATATATATATATATATATATATATATATATATATATATATATATATATATTTTATTTATTTATTTATTTTTTTTATTACTCATAGTGTGACATATTTCAAGACTGTATCTCTTGAAGTTTCGACGATGATGGTGGCTTACAGATAATGAAAATTCAAAATTCAGTGTCCCGGAAAATTAGAATACTGCACAAGATCAATAAGAAAATTATATTTTCCTTCCTCATCAAAAAGTATTTACTTTGTGTGTGTGTGCGTGCGTGCGTGCGTGCGTGCGTGCGTGCGTGCGCGTGTGTGTGTGGGTTCATATGTACTGGTAGTTCATATGTATATATATATATATGTATATATATATATATATATATATATATATATATATATATATATATATATATATGTATGTGTATATTCAATACTCAAGAATCAAAGTGTTTAATGTTATGTTTACAGTCTGGGAACATGTTTCCCTGTACAATGTACATGTTTCCCTGCACAAATAATCCCTGCGCTCTTTTCCCAGTCCAAAAAAAGATGTGATTCATCATCATGTTCTGATGGCTCGCATCAGAACACGTCCTATGAATTCTTCATCATGAAGTTGCTCTGAATGTAGTTTTTAATTAATTTTTTTAAATGGAAAGAGTTCAAAGAGACGACATGTTTTAACGAAAACAAACCCGAGGTGGAGAGCGAGCGCTTCTAGGAAATGTTTGTAACATGGTCAGGATGATCCTGAGGTAGCAGGCGGCGATTCCTAGAAAGAGGCTGACAGCCCGGTTGTGTTAAAAAAAGATTTTCAGTCGAGCAAGTTTAAAAAAAACAATCTTTGGGGGTAAATGGTTTTGCTGAGAATCTTTGATTTCCATCTTGCCAAAAGGTCCTGAATTACAAAAAAAGATTTATCTTGATCATCTCTGTCTTGTCTCTCTCTCTGCTTTCCAGAGTTATGGAACGATGGACTGCATTCCCGGAAAAACAAGAAAAAAGACCCATTCTGCCCGCTGAAAAAGAAAAAGCCCGTTGTTGTTTCGGATATCCTTTTTTTCTTTTTCTTTTCTTTCTTGCGTCAGCTGTTCTGATCTGGCACCTCAGCGACTCCCGGGGGTAAATGTTTCCAGCCGCCTGGCCGACGCATTAAAATTTGATGCTTAAATAATGGATTTAAAACCAGGTGCTACCAGTCAAACGTTGAATTCTATTTTTGTCTGTCGCTAATGTGAACGCTGCAGTGGCTAGCTGTCCCTCGCTCTCCAGGTGTGGGCTAACAGGCTATTGTTAGCCTACTAGCGCTGGGTAATGATGGTCTGCCGAGAGAATGTTCGCATTCAAACAATTTTATTCAGTGTAAATATTGATCAGACCCGATATGGAAATTGAGGAAAAGCTAATAGTTCTCCCGCAATCTTTTTTGTTTTAACCCAGCTGATCGTTCAGTTGTTCTTTAACCTCTCTATCACGGCCTTATATTGTTTACATGCTGCAAGACCTGGACATCCTTGAAGACTGGACCGCAATACGAAAGGTATTTCTCTGAACACAAGCACCACGTGCTTCGTCGCAGGCTGTGTTTTGATCTGTTCCGGTGTGTGTGTTTGTGTCTTCTGAACCCGCAGGCGATGGCGTCCATCGGCCCACACAGAGTGAAGGTGGACGGTAAGAGCTCCCGTGTTTACGGCAGTAATTTGGCCGAAGCGCAGCGGCCGGTAACGCCCCTTTTCTCTCCGCCGCAGTCCCGGCGGCGAAGCCTGAGCGGCATCACCACGTGGCGCGCTACGAGGACGGCCGGCTGTTCTACGACAACCAGTGGTACTCCAGAGGACAGGCCATCTGCATCAATAGGAAGGACGAGTACCCGACGAGGTGTGCCCAGGCGCTGAAAGACGCTCGTCCACAGCACACACTCTTTCCAGCCGCAGCTTTCGATGTTAAAAATTAAGTGCATCATTAGCACAAGCTAACACACGCATCTTGTGATGTGATAACAAACATCGGACCGTTGCGTGTTTACTAACGAATAGGGATGTGGTTTGCGTCGGCCTCGTGCCCATGGCCCCCCTCTTTGTCGTACCTGAAGTTTTGTGGTGTCTCTCTTGATATTTCTTCCAAGTTGAACCTTTTTTGTTTTGCTTTCTGTCACGCCAGTGCCGTCATCACCACCGTCAACAACGACGAGGTCTGGTTCAAGCGGCTGGACGGCACCAAGTCAAAGCTGTACATCTCCCAGCTGCAGAAAGGCAAATACACGATCAAACACTCATAAGGACTCTCACACACACTCACACACACACACACACACACACACACACACACACACACACACACACTGGTTTGCCATGTTTTTTTTTTGATGCTGTATCCTTGTACATGCTTGCTTGTATGAAACTACACATACACATACACCTCAAACAATACTCACACCTTAGTTCTCTCTCTGTATAAAAGAAGATAAGCTTGTCTTGAACGCAGCGACGTCCCTTCGAGGGGACGGTTGCCTCTGTAAATATGTACGTATGTTAATATTCCTGAAAAAGGCAAACGGCAAAAAAAAAGTCACAAAGTGTAATTTTCTCTGGAACGGAGATCGAAACGCCAAGTGCTGCTAAGAAAAAAAAAAAAAAATTCAGACGGAAAGGAAAACGCCGGAGTGCTGAAGGACTGTGAAGCTAAGAGCTCGGCGGCGTGCTTTCCAAACCCCTGAGAGGCGACGGGGCCTCTGCCGGAAAGAGCAGATCCCGGATCAGCGCCGGTCAGCGACTGTGCGAAAGCAGGAGGGGGTGGAGGCGCTCTCTCGATTTAGGGAAAAACTGACTCTGCACCTTTTAGTTTTTCCCCTTGACTTGAAGTCTCTGCTCCACGGAGCCAGCAAATCTGTGTTTGGATCCCCAGGGAGCCCAGTGAGAAGATACGGTCTTTTCTTTTTTTTTTTTTTAAATACAAAATTAATAAAATTCCCGGTTCGGCACCAGAACTCATGACAGGATGAATCAAAAAATGTAAAATATTCTTCCAGGAAACAGCCGGCAGGCCTCCCCGCCTTTACAAATCCAATCAGTCATTTGTTGTCCTGGAAAATGCATATTAACTTTTATTTAAGCTTATGAGGTTCTCTTTTTCTCATGGATCAGAGACCAATCAGAGCACGTTTTGATCCTCAAACAGGAAGTTGAAGTGAAATAGTAGAACACCTTTACGTCACAGAATATGTATTTATATAATAGTACACTTTTTGAAGGACACACCTCCTCCAGAACTTGCTGCGGGTTCTCAAGTTCCATTTGGTCCTTTAAAAAAAAGTGTTCACCTCAAAAAGCACTTTTTTTTTTTTTTTTTTAAAGAGTCCCAATTATTGGGGCGCGTTGTTGTCATGGTTCTCCCAGATGCCTCTCACTGACCAAAAAGGTTGATTGTGAACGAGTGAGTGAGCGGTTGTATTTCTACTGCCTTGAATGAACGACTGAATTACCGATTCTTCGACGGGGCTCAGAATTCCAAGGCTGTGCTGTAAAAGCTCCTATCACGTGCAGCGTCCCTTAAAATAATGTAACGTGTCTTTAAAATTTGTATGTTTTTTTTTATCCCGTTGGACTATGAAAAGAACGTTGAGGATGAAAAGCGACGCATCTTGGGGAAATTGATCGTGAGCGTTCATCTCTTGGTGTGTTCTGTGTAATTGTTCACCCCAGAGCACTAAGAAACCCTGTGTGTGTGTGTTTGTGTGTGTGTGTGTGTGTGTGTGAGAGGGAGGGCGGGGTTATAACACCCTTGTTTAGGAGGGTTCCTGTGCATGATGTTTGCGTCTCAAGTGCCCAGGCTTTCCCGGGCTTTCATTGGCTGGCTGCCCCGCAGGCCGACCTGTCGGGTGGTGGTTGAGACGTGAGGCCGATGCAGTGCCGTATTCCTTACAATTTCTTTGTCACAGGCCAGCCTGCGTCACCCTCGGCGATCCGTCCCAGCAAAGCTTCTCCCGCTCTCGGTCGTATTCCCGGCGCCACCGTCTCCCGTCGCGTTTCCCCGCCAGCAGCACTGTAAAACCCCAAAGGTGCTCCCTCCCCCCCCCCGCGTCAGGACGGAGCACCTTCCAAGCCTAACGTGGCGCCACACTGTGTATTTCCATTGTTCCGTTTTTCTACTTTTACCTTTTTATATGCATTACGATTCCTGTTTTCTGTGTTTTGTTTGTGTTTTTTTTTTTTTTTTTTTTTTCAAATGTCAGAGATCCAGAGAAAACCATGTGACATTGTGCCAATGCATGTACAGCTCATTAAAGATTCTGTTTGTACCACGAGACCAGAGTCCACACTGTGAACCAACGCGTCCGAGATGGAAGGCGGGACGTCGGACGGCGGGGATGGGAGGGATCACCTTTGAAAAAGGTTTATAAATTAATCCGATCACTTTTGAAAAGGTTTATAAATTCATCCGCCGCGCAGCAAGAAGGTTTGATTCTTCTCTGTGTGGAGTTTCCATGATCTTCTTGTTAGTGTGAGGTCAAACTCAAACCTGTGAATGAGAGTAATGGGTCTCTGTTTGACATTGGAATGAGTGGATGTATGGATGGATGGCATTATGATGTATGAATGAGTGAATGGTTGTATTTCTATATGATGTGTGAATGACTGTCTATGCTGTATGAATGGTTGTGTGTAATGTGTGAGTGAATGCCTTTATGTTCATATGATGATGAGTGTGTGAATGTTGTATTTCTATATATTGTGAATGAGTGAGTGAATGGTTGTGTGTCTAACATGTGGGTGAATAGTTATACAACATTCCTTCACTCACACCATGATCATATGAACATGTCTGACTGAGTGAATGGTTGTAAGTCCATATGATGTGTGGATTAGAGCGAGGCAATGAAGGTTGTATGTCAATGTGTGAATGAGTGAGCGGATGGTTTTATGTCCATATGATGTGTGAGTGAATGTTGTAAGTCTGACGTGTGAATAAGTTAGTGAATGGCTGTGAATAGTTATATGTCCGTATGATGTAGGAGTGAATGAATGTTGTATGTCTTTGACGTGTGAATGTAGTTATATTTCTCTATATGGCATGTGAGTGAGTGAATGGTTGCATTTCTATATATTTGTGAATGAATGAGTGAGTGTATGGTTATATGTATATGGAGTGAATCTTGTATGTCAGACGTGTGAATAAGTGAATGACTGGCTGTATATCTAACATGTGAATAGTTACATTTTCATATGATGTGAATGAATGAATGTTGTATGTCTGATGTGTGGATGACAGATATTTCCCCATATGACACGTGAATGAGTGAATGGTCTTATTTCTATATATTTGAATGAGTGAGTATGGTTGTATGTCTGTAACGTGGGAGTGAATAGTTATATCTTCATCTGATAGTTATATGTTCGTATGATGAGTGAGTGAGTGAGTGAATGAATGTTGCATGTCTATGTCGTGAATGAACGAGTGAATGGTTGTAAACCACAGATTCTGCTGTAGGCAGTTACACGAGGGTCCTCTTATCGCTTTGTGTCGATATTCCTACATGTAGCGCCCATTGAAATAAATCAAATCTGCATATTCCCTGACGTAAGCTGTCCCTTTAGTCCGAGTGGAGCTGCTACTTTTGTAGTTGAATACTCGCTTTGATTTGGCCAAGCCTGAGAGAGTCCTTAACGCTGCTCAACCCAAGGTCACCCCTTAAAAACTGTAAAAGAAGGTGCTGATTTTGTCCTTTTTGGTGCTGATCAACCTTCCAGCCGCAGCCCCCCCATGACTGCCAAAGGGCCACTCACGGGATTAATACATCACACTGGTATTGATCCCGAATCTCCGCCGATGTCAAGTTCCTCGGGGGTGGGAGTGTCCGGCTGCTAGCCCCCGAGAGGTTGTCCTGTGGCTGACGCCGGGCTTTGATTAATCTATCTGAGCTATTGATCGGGTGCCGCGGTGCGGTGGAGGTTTCGGGTCAATCAGTTGAGAGGCTAATTGGTCAGATTTCCTCTGTAGATAAACCTTTAATTGTTTTAAAGAGCAAGAGGCCTTGGTGTTGCGCAAGTTGTTTTTCACTTAAGAGGTGGTCACGACTCTCCTCGGGAAATACATTTGTTTTTAAATTTGTCGGGAGTTGCTGCGAGTAAATTGGCTACTCCGCAAAGTGGTATCTAAAAGTCATCCAGAAATTACCTTAATTCATAAGAATTTATATTTTTATGAATTAAGCAAGAACCGTTTTAAAAGATTAGAGGAAATTCGCTCGACGGTAACAAAGTGAATGATATATAACAGAAGTTACCAGAATCCTCTGGACTTGTATGCTTTAAGTCTTGAAGGCACCGTTCCCCTTCCATGCTCCACTACCTCTTCTGTCCAGAAGGTGTCAGTAGTGCTCCACATTGGCGAGCCCTCGGCCCCAGATGGGGGCCGGAGGCGTGGTGGTCTCCCATATCTGGGGCACCCTGCTGCTGCTGAAGACCTCCAGCCGATGGGTGAGGGAGCGAGGAAGGCGACTGGCCTCGGCCGTAGCCGCAGCAGCGAAGGAAACCCCCCCCCCCACACGCCCCGTCCTTCGAGGCGTGAAAGGCAAAGCGGCAGGCCGTCTGCCTCGGCGGACGCTGTGCCGCATCACCCCTTCACCAGAGTCTGCATCGTCAACACGCACATACACCCTTGTCGGAAAGGATGCCGATTCCTTGCTGGTATCGGACGATGCAGTTTCTGTCTCCAGACGTTCTGGAGGGTTCCGTGAAGCCACTGATCCGGGGACTGCTTGTTTGAAAGGGCGGCCAGCAGCTCCATCTATACTTAATGAGTAACAGGAACTGGAGGGTCATTGGGACGTATTTACTGCAACAGTGGGGCTAATTAGACCGTGAAAGTGTCACACTACGCTGAATTACTTATGTCCCTGCCCCGCTGCGTGCGTCTGCCGTGTGTTTTCAAAGGGAGCGGGAGTGCCAACGCGGTTCTGTGCGCATGCATGCATGTTCTGCGCTCCGGGCCCGGGTGCGTGGGCGTGTACCTTTTGATGCCGATTGTGTAAGAGAAATGCGTATATATCTTTAAGTTAACATCAAAAGGGATGGAGCAGGCCGATCGGAAAGACGGTGAACTCGACAATACAATGAGGGCTAAGATTAAATAAGACGCGACTCCGTCAGATTGTTCTCGTGTTCCGACAGGAGGCGAGGGGAAAGTGGCAGCTGATCTCAGACGTTCCCCCGCCAGGTCACCACAGCTTCCTCACAGTCCGTCATTGTCCTCACCACTACTAGTAACGGTCAGAAACCGAACTGTTCCAGGTTGCCTCAAAAGGAAGAACCGGTTGTACGCAGAGGGTCCAAGCTGTTGTCCGAACCTGCTGGGTGGAGGGTTTCCCTTCCAGCTGGTGGAACGTGGACGCAGAAGAACCTTAGGGCGTCCAACCGGTGGCTCCTGAAGGCCCTCGGCATCGCAGTTTCCTGGCGGAAGACCCAACCGAGGAGGCGTGAAGAGACTTTCTGGCTTCGGGCCTCCAGAAGGGAGCCGGATCTTGGGGCCGGGTTGCAGGACCACGGAGCTCCAGGGAGAAGCTGCCAGTGGGTGTGTACAACTACTCTGTGAAAGTATTATTCAAAGTCAGGGGTCACTGAGGTGGGTTTTTCAGTTGCAGTAGTTGGTTTTGCCCAAACTTAGCGCTGAATCTGGCGGCTTGGTGGGCAGGAGCGGTCTGGTCACGAGTGCATGTGGAGGCAACCTGAAGGAGAAGTGGGTTGGGATGGAAAAGTTTTGTCGTCAGCAAAACCGTTCCCTTCTTCTGGAAAGGAGCGATTACATAAAACACATCATGCTGCTACTTTTCTGGGCCCGCTACGCAACCGTGCTAAACCGGTTAAACCGTAATGACGCGATCGGTTTGGTCCAATAACGTTTTGAGAATCTCGAACGGCTGCGAAATCGCGTTATTTTTATCGTCGAGGCTAAAGGCGGCAAGACCCGTTAGACGTGGCGCACAGAAAAAAAAAAAATGTTTTCATGCACCACTGAGCAGCTCCTCATCGGGGTAAATAGAGGCGCCGCCTCTGACCCTTCATCGAGCTCCGTTACACTCCGAAGGATGACGCTGCTCATCCGATTCGGACCGTCGACGTTTCTGTCGGCGAAAACAAAAAAGCGTCAACAGCCAAAATCAGGCTGGAGTTGAAGTGAAATGACCCGTGCAGTTAGCCGGCCGGCCGAAGTCTCTGGAATTTTTGCTTAAAAACGGCACGGCGGCTCACAGTGGACGTTTCCATAGCGCAACGTAATAATTCCGCTCAATCCCCGGCCCGAGTAAGAAAGGACGGTTTCTAGCCATTCTGGAAACATCCAAGGAGATATCCCGATGATATCTGATGCGGATTGTTTACCCACATCGGCTGCAACTTCTATTAAGCGCCTTCTATTTCTGCACATGTGGGATTTTTGATGTGGATTTTAGATATTTTGTAAAATCCCGCATTACTTTCCATTGTTCTCTAGCAATTCTTTTATCGCTCTTCTTCTTCTTCGTCTTCTCCTTGCGGCTGCTTCCCTCGGGGCGTCGCCACAGCCAGTCATCTGCCTCCATCTAACCTTCCAGGTTTGATATTTTAATGTGTATCAATGCCGTACCAAGTTCCTCTATAAGTACTGATATTTATTATATTAGAAATGTGTGTTTTTGTCTTCTGGCAGATCCACCCGGCTATTCCCCCCCCCCATTTTGAATCTGATGACTGCCTGCAACATGGCACCCCCCCCACCCACCCCTAAAAAAGAGCCAAGGAGGGGGAGGCATGTTTTACACCGTGTTACATCATCTTTTGTTTTTTTTACACCCCGCGTGAGCGTCAGAGAGCAGAGGACACTATATATCTAAACTGCAAAAGAGGAATTACTTTCTTTTCTTTTTTTATTTTCCACAGGTTGTATATCTTTGCACCAGCACCGGACTCGGTGGTCCTCCGGTGCCCTCATCCCGGCCCCAACCGTTTTCCACCGAGGTGAAGTTCACCGACCACCATGCAGTTAATACTCATTGCAGCCTTTATGGAGTTAATTTAAAAATATTTAATTTACCTTTTGGTGGTACGATACTTTGCGCCTGCACCTCATGGCACCTGGTTCGCCCGGCTCCGGCGCCCCCAGTGCAGGGTAATCGCCGAATGAATGAATTTAGCTTTTCTTTTTATAGAAATGACAGTCTATTATATTCTATATAGTTTATTTTTAGTCTTTATTCATGCTTACTACTGAGTTTGTAAAAGGAAGGAAAGGGATTCTGAGCTTTACTGTCAGGACATTATGTCAGCTTTTGGTTTAACAAATGTATTTTCAGGTCATGTGTGAGATCTCGTCATATTATTGCTGACGTGTTCATGCGCTCATCCACCTACCTCGATTCATTCATTCATTTTCACTGTGTGTGTGTGTGTGTGTTTGTGTGTGTGCGCGAGGTTTGTATGTCTGGCCCGGAGTCAGTGGAGTGAGAGGAAGAGAAGCTCAGCCAGCCGTTTGGCTGCCGTCCTAATTAGCTCGGCGCCGCTGACGGGATGCTGACGGAGCTCGTCACGCGGACAGGTACTCCGTTTCATCTTCTGGGTTCGGGAGGAAAAAATATTCGTCTCTGAGGAATTCCCCCCCCGCCCAAGGTTTTTTTCCCCGGCCGTGAAAAGCGCTCGAGGCGTAACCTTTGAGGAGCTGCTGTTCTCTGCTTCCTGTTTTACATGTTAGCAAGCAGCTTAGCCTTAAGAGAGGGGATACCAAAATCACAACTGGCCACGTCGGGAAAATCGGAAGGTGGAAGTGCCCTTGGGCAAAACAACGAACCCTCGTCATATAGAAACATACAACCATTCTCTCTCTCATGCATATGTCATTTTTGACCTTCAACCATTTACTCACTCATTCATTCGTGTTTTACGTAGCCGAACAACCATTCTTTCTCATTATCACGCCAAAAAGATCCAGCCATTCACACGTCCGGGTCATTTCATGAACCTGCCGCGCGACTGTGGGAGGAAAACCCATGGCGACGCCGCACAGAAAAACCAGAATTTTTGCGCATCAGAATCCGGGCGACATTCTTGTGAAGAGGCCGAAGCCCCAGCGGCGCCGCCCGCAACGCTGCATAAGTGGACGCCATTTAATCCTGAACACTTGAGCAGATGATGCTCAGGATGGTGAGGATCGCTCTCTGGGATGAAGCCACTCTCATTATTAGTTTGTTGATTTCTTACAGTACCCGGTATTGGAAATGCATGAACACACACACAAACACACACCCACACACACACACACACACACATGCATTCACTCCGAAAAGAGCTCTTAATGGACAGCATTGGGAACGCGAGTAAAAGAGGGGGAAGCGACGCGGGAAGCATCTGAAACGATGCACGACTAAAGAGGAGGGAGAAGCCCTGGAGGCTGCTTTCACCCGACACTTTATTTTGAAGGGGTCACAACACTTAATGCACTTCTTTGAGGTTTCCGCTGCGTAAAACACGTGGGGCCGGAGACGGAAAAATCCCTCCGGGTGACAATGCGGACCATGTGACCGTGGCGGGAGGTTGAGTCACACACTGTAAGCCCGTCACAGGTGTCCGTCCAAAAACAAACAAACAAAGAAAAACCCCGCCCAGGCTGTCGGGTTGCTGTTTTGCTATTTTTGTCTTCACAATATAGAAAAATTGGAATATAAATATTTGGAGTCTGCAGCATTTAGCGGGATCTAAGAATGACGTGAGATGAGCGAATGGTTGTGATTATGTGACGCGCAAATGAATGTCTCTATAGGGTTAGAGACGTGTGAATGAAAGGGTGAATGGTCATATATTATTAAATGAAATTGTCCAAGAAAATTTCATGAGTTTAATTTGGATTGATTTAATTCCAGTTTTCAGTCCATGTTGTGTGCCTTCAAAGTCAATTCCTATTGAATTTTTGGATTACTTATGACCTATTTCTTTAATTATAAGAAACAAAAAAACATTTATTCCACATTCTTTGAACAACCAGGCGTCTACATTTACGTTTCAATATAACAGGATAAACTTTCTCATGCGTCTTGTTACATCACAACAAATGCAGGCCCTTGCACTTTATCGCATAAATGATTGTAAAAGTTAATAAGTGTAAGTGGATAGGAGTGAATACTTGCATGGCCACATATGTTGCCATGTGATGGCCAATCGCAGCCCGGATTGGCTGCAACCCCCTCCCTGCAGGATTAGCGGTACCGCTAATGAAAGTTAGCTCACTATAAGAGCGATGTCGCTGTAATAACTAGTGCTCACGTGTTAACGGGGAATCTGACGTTTAGCGAATTGTTCTACTTTCTTGGTGTAAAGCGGAGCGCCTCGATTAAAAATCAATCCACTCTCCTTCGTTAATCTGGGATTATTAGACCCCGGCGATGTTCACGCGCTCTCGCCCGTTTAGTTTCCGGTCGGAAGGCGCCGCGCGTCCGGCTTCGTCGAGGCCGAGCCCATGAAACATTCACGAGGGCGGCGGCTGCACTCCGAACAACCTCCCTTTCCTGTTTTAGAAGCGCTCGCTCACGTTAGCGTCAAAATAAACGGGATAAAGTCACAAGCGCGGCGTCGCGATCGCCTGGAGAGCGGAGCGGAATTCTCCCACGTAAAAACGACTTGGACTTGGACTTGGAAACGGATTGGACGGCGGCGGTTCCATTAGTGTCTGTTCTCTCGCTTTTTCTCCGGTCCCTCCTTCGCTTTCTCACTCTGTCGCCCATTAAAGGATGCATCCATTTCACAATGAAAGCCCGCCCTGCCCCCCTGCATTAGTCCACGACGGATAAAGGGAACAGGATGTTTCCTTATAAAGAGGCACAGACGCGTCGGCCTATTCATTTTCCGCTTTAAACATGCATGTGGACGGACGGGTCCGGCGGAAACAGGCCGCGGCCTCGCTCCGAGGAAGGCGCCGTCTTTATGTGTGTTCCGGCGCGGCCGTCTGCGGGGCTTTAACGCGCCGTCCTCCCCCCGGGCGCCCGATGCAGCCGCCACATAAAGACGGAGAGAGACGGCTCCTCCTGCCTGCCCTCCTTCCGAGGCTTACGTAAGAGAGGGAGATGCAGGCGTGTCGCCGCTGCTGCGGCTGCCGTAGCCGGAGGTGAAAGCAGGCCTGCTCAGCCAAAGGGGGTAATATCTGTGTGTGTGTGTGTGTGTGTGTGAAAACACAGCCGGGGGCGGTGTGCCAGGCTTCCGCCGGACGGGAAATTCTATTTACTTATTCATAAATCCACTTGGCTTTTTCGTTTCTCCTCCTTAACATGCGTCTTTTTTTTTAATCTGAAAACAACACACACACACACACGCACACACACACAAGCAGGTGTGAGAAGCGGATTTAACACGTAGGCTCGGCAATGTCTGGTTCGGTGTTGTAGGGACGGCGTTGGTTCCTGACAGACGTAAACAAGAGTTCAAATGTGCGCGTAAACGCCCCGATGTTCTGGTAATCCAACGCCATCTTGGCGGGGTCGTGACCTCCCAGACGCCAAAAAGTGCCATGAAACATTAATTTCGCCACCCTTTCGGAACGACAACGAGGCTTTTACCGAAGACAAGAGGATCTCGTGAATATTCATGCCGCCGACTCCGCTGGGGACGCCGCGGAATTTCGCTGAGATCAGCGATGAGAAAATCCCCATTGTGCGAAAAACACCGTACAGAACTCGTCCGAGGTTCTCGCTCTCTCGCTCCGACGTCCCGCCCGCCCACGCCTGCCCAAATGCCGCGTTGCACAAGATCTCCAGATCCGCCTACATTCCTCCGGGCGGGAATGAAGGAGTGAAGGCCGACACGGCGTGATCCCGCTTACGTTTTTCACGAGGACTTCAAACTTCCCCGCTCGTGAGCCGGCGATTCCCCGCCGCGCCGCGTGCCGAGCGCCCGACCTTCGGGGAGGAAGGCCGCTGAGCGGAAATGACAGTGAATCTAACGACGACGGCGGCGAAGCCCGAGGCCCCCCAGACACCCGAGGAGCGCCGGAACGCAGCTGCTCCGCTCTGATCCCTGGCAGTGGCGCTCAGCCTGCGATGGAGATTAATGAGAGAAACGTGGGCGAGGCGGCGGCGGCGGCGGTGTCCAGATTTCATTGGTGCTAATTGGATTTGAAAAGACGCCGATTGAAAATGACTAATAGAATAATAAGCATTTTTACACACATTGTTGTTCATAATTAAATTGAGGCTGATAGGAGTACGGAAACAAAAAAATCAGGTTCTTCAAATGCGAGTCATTGGATTTTGTTATTTTCCTGGATTTCTTTGAATTCACGTGCTATTAGAAGGCGGTTTGGAGGCTCTGGTTGGATTCCCTTTGTGTTCAGAGCCTCTACGTTCTCCGGGTTCTTCAGGATCCTCCCACTGTCCAAAAACATGCAGATGGTTCATTGGAGGCCATAAATTGTCTGCACGTGTGAATGAACGTATGTCTCGATGAGAGAGTGAATGGTTGTATCTCAGTATGAGAGGGTTTGCGTCCACACAGAGTGAATGGTTATACCGTAATTTCCTGACTATTGAGCGCACCTGAATATAAGCCGCACAGGCGAGCTGGTAGCTCGCTTGGTTCTTCCTCCTGCGCGCTAAAACCATTAAACTCGTCTTCTTCAGTGTCGGAACTGAACGGCCTCAGAATTTCACGGTAATTTCAATGTTTTGGTTGCGTGAAGCTCGATAGCCCCAAAAAGAATTCATAAATTAGGCGCATCATCGTTTGATGCGTGTGAAAAAAGCAGCGGCTTATAGTCTGAAAATTGCGGTACATTGATATGGTGTGAGAATGAAAGAGTGAGTTAGTATGTCTAGGATGTGAGTGAGAGGGCGAATGTATCTACATTGCATGTTGATGAGAGAGTGAATGATTGTATCTCAATATGGCGTGTTAATGAGAGGGTCTCTTTATCAAATGTGAATGAGAGGGTGAATGAATGTATGTCTTTACATTATTTGTCGATGACAGAATGAATGGTGATATATTGATATGATCTGAGAATAAGAGTGTTTGGATGCCATGTCAATGAGAGGCCGAATGAATGTATGTCTCCATATGACAGGTGAATGAGTGAGTGAATGTTTGTATGTCCTTATGGTGTGTGAATGAGAGGGTGAATGATTGTATGTCTTTATATTATGCATCGATGAGAGAGTTAATGCTAATATGTTCATCATCTCATCCTCAAGGGTTTTCCCCTCAGGGGTCGCCACCACGAATCAACTGTCTCAATCTAACCCTATTCTCTGCATCCTCCTCTCTCACATCAACTAACTTCATGTCCTCTTTCAGTATGTCCATAAATCATCTCTTTGGTTTTCTTCTAGACCTCCTGCCTGGCAGCTCCACCTTCAGCTACCTGCTACCCAGGTCCTCACCATGGGTTGGACATGAACAGAGGAGTATTCATGTCCAAACCATCTCAGACATCACTTTGTCTCGGTCATACATGTCCTGCACCCCTGTGATAAATTCTTCTTTTATTTTGGGCTTTTCCCTTCAGGGGTCAGCACAGCAAATCAACCTTCTCCATCTAACCCTATTCTCAGGATCCTCCTCTCTCACACCAACTAACTTCATGTCCTCTCACTTTGTCCATAAATCTTCTCTTTGGTCTTCCTTTGGACCTCCTGCCTAGCTCCTCCACCTTCAGCAACCTGCTACCCAGATCTTTGCCACGAACAGTCCTCTGTGCATGTCCAAACCACCTCAGACATCACTTCGTCTCGGTCATACATGTCCTGCACCCCTGTGACAAGTTCTTCTTTTCCTTCTTTAACTTCATCTCCTCTCTCACTATGTCCATAAATCTTGTCTTTGGTCTTCCTCTGGACCTCCTGCCTGGCAGCTCCAATTCCACATGACGTGTCAATGAGAGGGTGAATGAATGTATGTTTCTATAAGATGTAAGCGAGAGAGCAGTCCTGCGGTCCTGTGATTGTTCCAGAGCGAATGCCGCCTCTCAGCCAATCACAGCTGAGAAAGGTTCCAGACCCGCCGCCAGCCTGAGTGCAAGGTAAGCCCTATAGATAATGAATGAATGATTGACAGGTGCAGTTTGAAACGGAGAACGTTATCAGAACACGACTTTAACTGAGAATTGTCTAAACACCTCCCGCGCTGATCCCCGTCCAATCCCAGACGGGGATGGAAATATATTTATTATTCCCGCGAGTTCGACCCGACGCCGTCAGAGCGTCACCGTGGCTTCTGTCGCCCGGTAACCCGCCCCGTCTCGTTATCTCCCTCCCGGGTTGTGACCTCGGTTTTGGAGCCAGGTGGCCTTTACTTGCCCTGCTCACCTGAGGCCGGGCGCTCGCCGGGGTCGATCCGTCTATTATTCAGCAGCCGTCTCAGGTGACCTCCCATAAACATCCTATCGTTTAAGATCCAGTGTCTCATTAGCCGCCCTTTCAGCCGCCTCACAGACGGCGCCGCCCGCCGTCATCCGGCCGAGTGATCCTCCGCCTGCGAGTCACTCAGTGGCCGTCGCGATGGTCAATCGCCGTCCCGAGCCGTCGACCGCGGGTGCCCGGGAGGGAAACTCAAGACACCTCCACCGGCGGTGGCAAGTTTCACCCGGGGCCGCAGCCGTTGTCTCAGGTTTTCTTCCTCACCCCCCCGGGTCACCGTGGTAACCGCCGGGCCAAGCACATTTGTTTCACTCGATCCCCCACAAATGTTCGGCGCCGCGGTGTCGTAGCCCGACCGTGAGGAAAGGGGGAAAAAGCCAGCTGTTTGGTTTGGTTAGCGGTGCATCCGCCAGGCCGGAGCTCATTCGTCCCACAGTAAGCCGGGCCCCGAACGCAGCAGCTCCTTCTTTACCACCGGGATCAGGTTTTCGCAATTTGATATCTTTGCACTTCCCATCACCTGAAGCACGTGAGGGTGAAAACTCAAACCCTGATGCGTCCATTCTCCAACGTGTCGAACGTGGGTTTAAAAAAGAAAAAAAAAAAAAAAAAAGGAAGAAAGAAATTCAGCAAAGTAGTAAGTTCACAAACAGATCAGTGCGTGCCTGGTGCAGCAGGTGGGTGTGTGTGTGTGTGTGTGTGTGTGTGTGTGTTTTTTTAGAAGTTTATTAGGACAGTGTACAAATACATTAAGCACAGAGGCAGAGATGTTTTTACCAGATTATAGCTCATAGCTAATTTCCATCTGTAGTCCTGGACAATACAAATATAAAACTGTATAAAATAGACAATATATATAAAATATACAGTTCACTGTTCAAAATTCCCAATGAATGAATGAATGAATGTTTTTTTCCAGCTTACTTGTTTAAATTGAAAAAGAAAAATTGTGTTATATTGTGTTAAATTGTTATTGCTATTTTAAAAAAAGTCATTGTATTTTTTATTATTGATGGAAATACAAATCAGAAAATGTGAAAATGTAAGAACAAGAATTCTGCTGCAAAAAAGATAAATAAAGGTTAATGTTTAATTCAAAAAAAAAAAATTGTAAGTTAAGTCTAGTATAGTATTTTTTAAGAATATCAATAGTAATTATCATAATTATAACATAATCATTGTATAACCACTTTTATTTTTATTCTAACAATAATAATAATATACATATTAGTAGTAATAGGAGTAATCTATAAAGGTCAATGAAATATAGAAAAAATATTTAAAATATTTAAATGGTTGTAAAATGAGAAATAAGAAAAAATGAGAAGGAAAATAATGACAATTGTAGATACAGAAATAGAAGATATCATATGTATAAATATTATATATAAATACACACACTCACATATATAGAAACAGGTTGACACGTTATTGTAGTGAAAAAGTGAAAAAGAAAGTAAAATCATAAAATGCTTAAAAAATTATTTTGTCAAATTATTTTCAAATGTAAAATAAAATTTAAAAAAAAATCTTCCATCTACATATATATGTACCTATATGCGTGTGTGTATATGCATATATATATATATATATATATATATATGTATGTATAATTATATGTGTTTTTTACATGTATGTAAAGATATAGATACATATATGTCTATTCATATACAATATATTTATAAAGACACCATACGTATGTAAATATATATATATGTATATATAAAAATGTATTTATAAGTATATATATACATATATATATGTATATATATATACCTAGAGACATACTTAAAAAGTATATCTTTAGTGTAGATAGACATAGAAAGGCCAAGTCTGTGTTTGTTTATATATATATGTATATATATATATATATATATATATATATACATAAATATATATGTGTGTGTGTGTGTGTGTGTGTGTGTGTGTGTGTGTGTGTGTGTATATATATATGTGTGTGTCTGTGTGTGTGTCTCTGTGTTTGTGTGTAAATATATATATATATATATATATACATATATTCTATACATTAAGTAATACATATTGTAGTAATATGTAAAAATATAAGATACAATTTTGTCTTATCGAATCATTTCCTCGAATGTGTAAATGTATAGTGTCTCTATATATACACGTACGTATATATGTATGTCTAAAAATGTACATACATAATCACATATATATGTATATGTACAGACATATATATGTATAAAGATACAAAAAGTTTTTTTGTTTTTGATACAATTTTTTTACATTTAAAAGTAATTTTTAAGCATTTTTTAATTTTACTTTTAATATCAATTTTGTATATACTATATAAAATTACTATACTATACAATGTTGTATACAATTTATGTACTATACAATGTTGTATATACTTCATATAAGAAGGCAAATTATATATATATACATATATATATACACACAGACTAAATTATGTACTGCTTTTAATTAGATAACAAATTATTTCTTCTATCTATATTCATAGATATATATTCATATAAGTATATATATATACATATATTTGTGTGTGATTAAATAAACATACATATATATACGTATGTGTATATATATTGGTTAGTATATATATATATATTTACATATCTGTATGAATACTATACATTTATACAGACACTACTTAAGAAATATTTAGATGTTTAGTTATATATGTATATGTATATATGTTTATCTGTGTGCTTATGTGTTTGTGTGTATATATATATATATATATTCTTTAAATTAAGTAATACATGTTGTATTCATATATTAAAATAGAAGAGAAGATTATGCCTTATCAAATCATTTCCTCCAATGTGTAAATGTATAGTTTTTCTATATATACAAACACATGTATGTATTTAAATGTACATTAACACACACATATATATATATATATATACATACATATATATGCATAAAGATACAAATAGTTACTTCTTATTTTTGATGCAATTTGTTTTACATTAAAAGTAATTTTTAAGTATTGTACGATTTTACTTTTAATTTCAATTCTGGGTTGTGTATCCTTCATAAAAGAAGGCAATATATATTATATATATATATACGTATATATATATATATATTTATATATATATATATACGTATATATATACGTATATATTTATATATACGTATAAATATAGATATGTATACATTTATATATATATGAATGTATATATGTACATATATATATATACTTAAATACGTATGATGTCTATATAAATATATTGTACATATGTAGACATATATGAGTGTCTATATATTTACATACACATAAAAAATACATATTATATATACATACACATATATATATATATATATATATATATACATATATATATATATATATGTAGATAGAAGATATTATTTTTTATGTTATTATAATTTATTTCACCTTTGAAAATAATTTGATGAAATAATTTTTAAGCATTTCATGATTTTTCTTTTTTTGCTAATTTTGGGTTTTATATACATCATTAATAAAGAATATACATACATATATATTTATCTCTATGTTTTCATACACATAAAAAATATATATATTTACACATAAATATATAATTGCATTCATATGAAAAAAAATATATATAAATATACATACATATATGTACATATATACATATATATATATATATATATATATATGTAGAGAGAAGAAATTATTTTTAATTTTTAATGTAATTTCAATTTCATTTAAAATTAATGATTTGTAAATATTGTATTATTTTAATATTGTTTTCAATTCTGGGTTTTAATTCCCTCATGAATAAATAAAATACATACACACATACATATATATATATATACAAGTAACTTCATACATTAATACATTAAATATGTGTACAGCTTTTAATTAGATTAGAAATAATTTCTTGTTTCTATATTTGTATATTGTTATATATATATACATATATTTGTGTGTGTATTAATATACATTCATATATACGTATGTGTATATATATTTGTTCGTATATATATATATACATATATATGTATATATATATATATACATATATATATAGCTTTATGGATACTATGCATTTATATAGACACTTCTGAAGAATTATTTGTATGCATATATGTGTGTGTGTGTTTTTATGTGTATATATGCATGCATATACTGTATGTGGATGTGTATATGAACACATAGATTCCTATATATGTGTCTACATATGTGAAATATACATATATTAGGTATACGTATATATATTCGATATATTAAGCTGTACATGCTATATTCATTTTTTTTAAATAAATAGGATAAGAATTGCTTTTTTTAATAATTTGCACACACACACGTATATAAATATACATTGACAACTTTGTATATATATATATATATATATATACGTATATATAAACACACAAACTGAGAATCTCTATGCGTATCTACACTGAATATAGATTTTTCACGTATATCTCTATGTATAAATATGTAATCTACATATATATACCATGTCTATATGAACATATATTGCACATATATAGACATATTTATGGATCTTTATATTTACATACATATTAAAACACACACATATATACATAAACGTATATATATATACACATATATGTATACATGTATATGTAAATATATATATATTTATGTATATTCAAATATATATGTATATATATATATAAATATGTAGATAGAAGAAATTCTAATTTATTTTTATTGTAGTTTCTTTTACATTTAAAAATAATTTGAAAAAATAACTTTTTAAGCATTTTATGATTTTACTTTTGGTTTCAGTTCTGGTTTTAGATAATTCATTAATGAAGGACATACATACATACACTCACACACACACACACACACACTCACAAACATATATATATATATATATATATATATATATAAACACAAAGACTGAGCATTTCTATGTCTATCTAAAATAGAAATATATTTTTTACATATGTATCAATATATAAATATGTCATATATATCTATATATATACATATAAACATACGTATGGTGTCTATATAAACATATATTGTACATATAAAGACACATGTATGTATCTTTATATTTATACACATTAAAAACACATATATATACATACATGTATATATTCGCATATATGTGTATATGTAATTATATATATGTACACATATATATGTATGTACATATATATAAATATACTAATATATAGGTATATGTAGATAAAGGACATTTAAAATACATACGTTTACAGTTATTGAGAAATAATTTGATAAAATAATTTTAAGAATTTAATTATTTTAGTTTTGGTTTTATATACTTCATAAATAAATGAATAAAAAAAAATGTATATATATATATATGTAAACAAACACAGACTGGGCATTTCTATGTCTATCTACACTGAAGATGTTCATTTTTAAAGTATGTCTCTAGGTATATATATACATACATATAAATATATATATACTTATATATACATTTTTATATATACATATATATATATTTACATACGTATGGTGTCTATATAAATATATTGTATATGAATAGACATATATATATTTTTATCTTTACATACACGTAAAAAACACATATAAATGTACATACACATTTATATATATATATATATATATATATATACACACGCATATAGGTACATATATATGTAGATGGAAGATTTTTTTTTAATTATTTTACATTTGAAAATAACTTGACGAAATTTGACGAGTTTTATGATTTTACTTTCTTTTTCACTTTCGTTTTATATACATCATAAATGAAGAAAACACATATATATATATATGTTCATGTTTTCATACACATTATAAAAATATATACATACAAGTATATATATTCGAATATATGTATGTAAATATACATATATATGTATATACAAATATATATGTGTATATATATATGCATATATATATACAAAAAATATATATGTATATGTAGAGAGATAAATTATTTTTGTATTTTTAATGTTATTTCTTTGACATTTAAAATTAATTTGTTAAAAAAAATTAACTATCATATGATTTTACTTTTAGTTTCAATTCTGGGTTAGAGTTCTTAGAAAATACATACATACATATCTATATATATATATATATATATAGATATGTATATGTATATGTACATTGATACATTTATTCATTAGATGTATGTACGGCTTTTAATTACATCAGAAATTATTTCTTCTATCTATATTCTTATATAAGTATATTCATACATATATTTGTGTCCGTATAGTATACATACATATATACGAAAGTGTATATATATTGGTTTTTATATATATTACATAAATCAATATGGATACTTTACATTTATATAGACACTATTGAAGAAATATCTATCTGTTTATATATGTATATATAAATTTATATATATATACATACATATATATATGTTTGTATATATATAAATGTATGTATGTATTATCCATGAACTCTAACCCAGAATTGAAACCAAAAGTAATATCATATAATATTTAATTTTTTTAACAAATTAATTTTAAATGTAAAAGAAATAACATTAAAAATAAAAATAAAAAATTCTATCTACATATACATATATATTTTTGTGTATATATATATGCATATATGTATAATATATATTTGTAAATACATATATATATTTACATACATATATGTGTATATATATACTTGTATGTGTATGTTTTTATAATGTTAATGAGAACATAAACATATATATATATGTATTTTCTTCATTTATGATGTATATAAAACGAAAGTGAAAAGGAAAGTAAAATCACAAAAAGGCTTAAAAAATTATTTCGTCAAATTATTTTTAAATGTAAAATAAATGAAAAAAAAATCTTCCATCTACATATGTATGTACCTATATGCGTGTGTGTATATATATATATATATATATATATATATTTATATTTACATGTGTTTTTACGTGTATGTTAAGATATAGATACATATATGTCTATTAATATACAATATATATAAAGACACCATACATATGTGAATATATATATATGTATATACAAAAATGTATTTATAAGTATATACATATTCATATGTATGTATATATATACCTAAAGACATACTTAAAAAGTATATCTTCTGTGTAGATAGACATAGAAAGGCCCAGTCTGTGTTTGTTGATATATATATATATATATATATATATATATATCTGTGTGTGTGTGTATATATATGTGTGTCTCTGTGTGTGTCTCTGTTTTTGTGTGTAAATATATATAGATACATATATTCTATACATTAATACATATTGTAGTAACATGTAAAAATATAAGATACGATTTTGTCTTATCGAATCATTTCCTCGAATGTGTTGATGTATAGTGTCTCTATATATACATGTACATACATATGTATGTCTAAAAATGTACATACATGATCACATATATATGTATATGTACATACATATATATGTATAAATATACAAAAAGGTTTTTGTTTTTGTTGCAATTTTTTTACATTTAAAAGTAATTTTAAGCATTTTATAATTTTACTTTTAATATCAATTTTGTATATACGATACAAAATTACTATACTATACAATGTTGTATACAATGTATATACTATACAATGTTGTATATACTTCATATAAGAAGGCAAATTATATTTACATATATACATATATATACACAGACTAAATTAAGTACTGCTTTTAATTAGATTACAAATGATTTCTTCTATCTAAATTCATAGATATATATTCATATAAGTATATATATACATATATTTTTTTGTAAATAAGTAAACATACATATATACGTATGTGTATATATATTGGTTAGTATATATATATATATTTACATATCTATATGAATGCTATACATTTATACAGACACTACTTAAGAAATATTTAGATGTTTATATATATATTAGATATATATATGTTTATCTGAGTGTTTATGTGTTTGTGTGTATATATATAATTTCTATAAATTAAGTAATACATGTATTCATATATTAAAATAGAAGAGAAGGTTATGCGTTATCAAATCATTTCGTCCAATGTGTAAATGTATAGTTTTTCTATATATACACTTACATGTATGTATTTGAATGTACATACACACACACACATATAGATGTATATATACATACATATATATGCATAAAGATACAAATTGTTACTTCTTGTTTTTGATGCAATTTGTTTTACATTAAAAGTAATTTTTAAGTATTGTACGATTTAACTTTTAATTTCAATTCTGGGTTGTGTATCGTTCATAAAAGAAGGCAATATATATGTGTATATATATATATACGTATATATTTATATATACGTATAAATATAGATATGTATACATTTATATATATGAATGTATATATGTACATATATATATACTTACATACGTATGATGTCTATATAAATATATCGTACATGTATAGACATATATGAGTGTCTATATATTTACATACACATAAAAAATACATATATATATATATATATATATGTAGATAGAAGATATTATTTTTTATTCTATTATAATTTATTTCACCTTTGAAAAAATTTGATGAAATAATTTTTTAAGCATTTCATGAATTTTTCTTTTTTTTTAATTTTGGGTTTTATATACACCATTAATAAAGAATACATATATATATATATATATATATATATATATATATATATATATATATATATATATGTTTTCATATACATAAAAAATATATATACTGACATATAAATATATAATTGAATGCATATGAAAAAAAAATATATATATAAATATACATACATATATGTACATATAAACATATATATATATTTAGAGAGAAGAAATTATTTTTAATTTTTAATGTAATTTCTTTTGCATTTAAAATTAATTTGTTAAATGATTTGTGAATATTGTATTATTTTACTTTTTGGTTTCAATTCTGGGTTTTAATTACCTCATGAATAAATAAAATACGTACACACATACATATATATATATACAAATAACTTTATACATTAATACATTAAATGTGTACAGCTTTTGATTAGATTAGAAATAATTTCTTGTTTCTTATATTTGTATATTGTGATATATATATACATATATTTGTGTATATATTAATATACATTCATATATACATATATGTATGTATATATATATATAGCTTTATGGATACTATGCATTTATATAGACACTTCTGAAGAATTATTTGTATACATATATGTGTGTGTGTGTTTTTATGTTTATATATGCATACATATACTGTATGTGGATGTGTATATAAACACATAGATTCCAATATATGTATCTACATATGTGAAATATACATATATTAGGTATACGTATATATATTCGATATATTGAGCTGTACATAGTATATTCATTTTTTTTAAATAAATAGGATAAGAATTGCTTTTTTTAATAATTTGAACACACATGTATATGAACATACATTGACAACTTTGTATATATATATAGATATATATATGTATATATAAACACACACAAACTGACTCTCTATGCGTGTCTACACTGAATATAGATTTTTCACGTATATCTCTATGTATAAATATGTAATCTACATATATATACTGTGTCTATATGAACATATATTGCACATATGTAGACATATTTATGGATCTTTATATTTACAGACACATTAAAACACACATATATATACATAAATGTATACATATATACATATATGTATACATGTATATGTAAATATATATATATATTTATGTATATTCAAATATATATGTATATATATAAATATGTAGATAGAAGAAATTCTTATTTATTTTTACTGTAGTTTCTGTTACATTTAAAAATAATTTGAAAAAAAAAAACTTTTTAAACATTTTATGATTTTACTTTTAGTTTCAATTCTGGTTTTATATAATTCATAAATGAAGGACATACATACATACACTCAGACACACACACACACACACACACATATATACATATATATATATATATATATATATATATATATATATATATATATATACACAAAGACTGAGCATTTCTATGTCTATCTAAAATAAAAATATGTTTTTACATATGTCTCAATATATAAATATGTCATATATATCTATATATATACATATAAACATACTTATGGTATCTATATAAACATATATTGTACATATAAAGACACATATATGTATCTTTATATTGACATACACATTAAAAACATATATATATACATACATGTATATATTCGCATATATGTGTATATGTAATTATATATATGTACATATATATATGTATGTACATATATAGCAATATACTAATATATAGGTATATGTAGATAAAGGACATTTAAAATACATACGTTTGCAGTTATTGAGAAATAATTTGATAAAATAATTTTAAGCATTTTATTATTTTAGTTTTGGTTGTATTTACTTCATAAATAGATGAATTAAAAAAAATATATATATATATATATATATAAATAAACAAACACAGACTGGGCATTTCTATGTCTATCTACACTGAAGATATACTTTTTAAGTATGTCTCTAGGTATATATATACATACATATGAATATATATATACATATATATATTTACATATGTATGGTGTCTATATAAATATATTGTGTATGAATAGACATATATATTTTTATCTTTACATACACGTAAAAAACACATATAAATATACATACACAGTTATATATATAAATATAAACATATATATATATGTATATATATATATATATATATATATATATATATATATATACACACAGTCAAATACTTACATATATATGTAGATGGAATATTTTTTTTAATTTATTTTACATTTGAAAATAACTTAAACTAATTTTTTAAGAGTTTTATGATTTGACTTTCTTTTTCACTTTCGTTTTATATATATTATAAATGAAGAAAACACATATATATACACAAATATATATGTTTATGTTTTCATACACATTATAAAAATATATACATACAAGTATATATATACGAATATATGTATGTAAATATACATATATATGTATATATAAATATATATGTGTACATATATATGCATATATATATATACAAAAAAATATATATGTATATGTAGAGAGACGAAATTATTTTTTTATTTTTAATGTTATTTCTTTTACATTTAAAATTAATTTGTTAAAAAAATTAACTATCATATGATTTTTCTTTTGGTTTCAATTCTGGGTTAGAGTTCTTAGAAAATACATACATATATATATTTATATTTATATATATATATACATATATATATATAAATACATATATGTATATGTACATTCATACATTTATTCATTAAATGTATGTACTGCTTTTAATTAGATCAGAAATTATTTCTTCTATATATATTCTTAAATAAGTATATATATACATGTATTTGTGTGCGTATAGTATACATACATATATGCGAAAGTGTATATATATTGGTTTGTATATATATTACATATATCAATATGGATACTTTACATTTATATAGACACAACTGAAGAAATATCTATCTGATTTTATATGTATATATAAATACATTTACATATACATACATATATATATGTTTGTATATATATATAAATGTATGTATGTATTTTTCAGGAACTCTAACCAAGAATTGAAACCAAAAGTAAAATCATATAACATTTAAACTTTTTTAAGAAATTAATTTTAAATGTAAAAGAAATATCCTTAAAAATAAAAAATAAAAAAATTCTACCTACATATACACATATATTTTTGTGTGTATATATATGCATATATATATAATATATATTTGTATATACATATATATATATATTTACATACATATATGTGTATATATATACTTGTATGTATATATTTTTATGTTTATGAAAACATAAACATATATATGTATGTATGTATATTAATAGGTATTTTCTTCATTTATGATGTATTTAAAACGAAATTGAAAAAGAAAGTAAAATCATAAAAGGCTTAAAAAATGATTTCGTCAAATTATTTTCAAATGTAAAAAAAAAAAAAAAAAAATTCTTCCATCTACATATATATGTACCTATATGCGTGTGTATATATATATATATATATATAAATATGTATGTATATTTATATTTGTTTTACGTGTATGTAAAGATATAGATACATATATGTCTATTCATATACAATATATTAATAAAGACACCATACATATGTAAATATACATATAAGTATATACAAAAATGTATTTATAAGTATATACATATTTATATGTATGTATATATATATACCTAGAGACATACTTAAAAAGTATATCTTCAGTGTAGATAGACAATGAAATGCCCAGTCTGTGTTTGTTTATATATATATATATGTGTGTGTGTGTGTGTGTGCGTGTGTGTGTATATATATATATTTATATGTGTGTCTGTGTGTGTGTGTTTCTGTGTTTGTGTGTAAATATATGTATATATATATATATATATACACATATATTCTATACATTAATACATATTGTGGTAATATGTAAAAATATAAGATACGATTTTGTCTTATCGAATCATTTTCTCGAATGTGTAAATGCATAGTGTCTCTATATATACATGTACATACACATGTATGTCTAAAAATGTACATACATGATCACATATATATGTATATGTACATACATATATATGTATAGATATACAAAAAGTTTTTTTTGTTTTTGATGCAATTTTTTTACATTTAAAAGTTATTTTTAAGCATTTAATAATTTTACTTTTAATATCAATTTTGTATATACTATACAAAATTACTGTACTATACAATGTTGTATACAATGTATGTACTATACAATGTTGTATATACTTCATATAAGAAGGCAAATTATATATATATACATATATATACACACAGACTAAATTATATGCTGCTTTTAATTAGATTACAAATGATTTCTTCTATCTATATTCATAGATACATATTCATATAAGTATATATATACATATATTTGTGTGTGAATAAATAAACATACATATATACGTATGTGTATATATATTGGTTAGTATATATATATATATATATATATATATATATATATATATATATATATATATATATATTTACATATCTATATGAATACTATACATTTATACAAACACTACTTAAGAAATATTTAGATGTTTATATATATATGTATATATATTTATATATGTTTATCTGTGTGCTTATGTGTTTGTGTGTATATATATATATATATATTCTATAAATTAAGTAATACATGTTGTATTCATATATTAAAATAGAAGAGAAGATTATGCCTTATCAAATCATTTTCTCCAATGTGTAAATGCATAGTTTTTCTACATACACACAGACATGTAGGTATTTAAATGTACATAGACACACACATATATATGTATATGTATATAATTTTTAAGTATTGTACGATTTTACTTTTAATTTCAATTCTGGGTTGTATATCCTTCATAAAAGAAAGCAATATATATATATACATATATGTATATATATATATATTTCTTTTTATATTTTTTATATTTTTTTTTCTTTGTGTATAAATATACATACATATATATGAATGTGTATATATTGATTCATTATGATAAATAGTTTTATGTATTAACATATGTATATATATATGTTCTTTACATTAAGTCATACATAGTGTACACATATATAAAAATATAACATAAGTTTTTTTTTAATAATTTACAGGCATATATAAATTTATATTGTCAATATTTGTATTAACATAAAATATGTGTATATATATATATATATATATATTTATAAATATATATATATAAATATGCATGCACACACAGAAACACACACACATATATATGTATATATACATGTATAAATATGTATGTAGATACAAGAAATTATTTTTATTTTTAATGCGATTTGTTTAACAAAACTAAGCAGTACATACATTTAATATGTATGTATATATACATACATATACATACATTTAATATGTATGTATATATACATACATACATATATATATATATATATATATATATATAAATTTGTGTGTTTCATAAGCATTTTATGATTTTAATTTGGTATAAATTTTGGGTGTTCTATCATTCATATATATAAATATATATATATATATATATATTAAATATATGTATAGCTGTTATTTTGTTGAAAAATAAAATACAAAATAAAAAAATAATTTCTTGTATCTATATTAATAAATATATACAATTATATATATACATAATACATATATTTCTTTTTTCGTATGTGTATATGTACATATAATCCATACAAATACATGTATATTTATGTACATATTCAAATATACTCTGTACATTAAGTTATACATATTATATTCATGCATCACACATATATAAGATCTGTTTTTTAATCATTCATACACACAGACATGTATATAAACACATGTTTATATATACCTATAAACGCCAGAGAAACTGAGACTTTCTGGTTGTATATATGCTGAATATAAATATATATTTATAAATTTATATATAAAAATATTTAGACTCTCTCTCTCTATATATATATATATATATATATTCTCTCTATATATGAGTATAATATCTATATAAATACAAAGTGTCTATATATATTAATCTATATCTATACATAAATATACTTATTCATACATATACACACACACACATGCGTATTCATAGTTATGTATAGATACAATTTTACAAAGCAAAGCAGTAGATTAATTTACAAACATATACATGTAATTCATTTTTTGAAGTATTTCATGATTTTACTTTTGGTTAGAAATCTGGGTTGTGTATACTTCATATATACAAGCAATCTATATAAACAAAGCAGTAAATACCTATGATATATATATGCATATATATATTTATATATTTTTTGTAAAAGAAGTTACATTAGAAATGAAAAATGTTTCTCATATCTATATTCATATATGTTTACATATATTATGTGTGTTTATTTATATGTATATATATAAAGATTCATATAAATATCTATCTACAAATCAAGATAAAAATAAATTTAACAAATATTCATTCTATGAATTAAGTTACTAACAGTTTATTTATATATGTTAAGATTTTTTAACATATAAACACATACGTTAACACGTTTTTATGTATATAAAAGGTGATATATAAACACAGAGTTGGTGCGTCAGTGTGTATCTGCACTGAATATAGACTACATACGTATGTCTATGTTTAAATATATAGTCTATACATGTGTATAGTGTCTACATAAATACATATTGTCTATATATACACACACACGAATGTAAATACAAGAATTTATTTTTTAATGTAATTTCTTTTACAAAAAAAAAACCACACATTTCAAAAATGTTTCGTTTTTTTTTAAACATTTTATGTTTTTATTTTTGGTTTCAATTCTGGGTTGTATATACAAGCAATAAAAATAAACACGTTTAACATATGTGTATCTACACTGAATATATATTATTTACGTATCTATGTATAAATATGCAACCCATATATATATATATATTGTGTCTATATAAATATGTAGTGTAAATATATGAAAAATATCTATACATATACACACACCTATGTATACATACCAACACATATACATACATGTATATACACACACAAACCTACACATAAGCACAAATATACCGATAAATATATACATACTACTTTTATACACATACATATATATGTTTACACACATACCTATACAAGTGTATATTTATATATGTATGTCTTTATATATATATATTTGTTTATATGTATGTGTGTATACATGTATGTAATTATATATTTAGGTATGTATGTGTATACATGTATATAATTTATGTAAGTAAATATATGTAGGTATGTTTGTGTGTATACATGTAGGTATTTATGTGTGTATACATGTATGTATGTACATACATGTAGGTATGTATGTAAATGTGTATGTACATATATGTAGGTACACTTTTATGTAATTATATATCTAGGTAGAGCTATATAAGAGAAAATGCTGTTTGTGGTTTATTCGTTCTGACAGGCAGGCAGCGCCACTCTTACCGTTCATTTAGGACCATCATAACCACTGGCTCAGTCATTGACACATACATATTTCCTCACTTTGTAAGAAGTAAAAGAATGTATTTTCCTCAACTGAGACAAAATTATCACATGTGTGTTTGTTCCTATAACAGTGTTTAAAAAGTGTTAATCAGTTCTACCTTTGTTTTATTGTTCAAAATAAGTGACTGAGCAGAAACATACAAACATTTATCCAAACGATTCGGCACCGGAAATGACGTGTTTCTTTTCTGTTTTGTATGTATATATATGGAGACAAACAAATTTATACACACACATATACATACCTGTCACGTGGCGCTGGGGCAGACTCGAGCAGGGAACCACACTTCCGAGCAGGGATGGGTTGAAAGCGCTTTTATTGCGTTGAACTGGCAGGACGGGTTGCAGACGGGA
Organism: Fistularia commersonii; assembly: GCF_037954325.1. Classification (NCBI taxonomy): domain Eukaryota; kingdom Metazoa; phylum Chordata; class Actinopteri; order Syngnathiformes; family Fistulariidae; genus Fistularia; species Fistularia commersonii. The sequence goes on along the minus strand of NC_141319.1, from coordinate 4,248,980 downwards.
CTGCGGACGGGAGGGGTTGCAGGCCGGATGGATTGCAGGCGGGACCGCGGAGGCTGGGTCTTACCGGGACGGGTTGCAGGCAGGACGGGTTGCAGACTGGATGGGCCCCAGGCAGGGTGGCAGACTGGACGGGTTGCAGACGGGGTCAGAGGTTACATCGGCCGACTGGGTCCGGTCGTAACGAGGGAGGGGACAGAGGTTACACCTGGGGTCCAGCCGTGGCAGGGCTCTGCAGTGATCTGAGAGCCACGATCCCCCAGCGCCAGGCAGAGCGTGCCGCTGCCCTTTATAGGGATCTTGATTAGCGGCATCTGCTGCAACTGGCGCTGATTACAATTGGGATCAGGTGTGAACCCTGACATACCTACATATCTATATGCATGCGTGTGTGTGTTTGTTTGTGTATGCCTGCATACATTCACATATACATGCATGCATACACGCCTGAATGCACGTATGCACGCTCACACATAAGCACTCGTGTATGCATGTGTGTATCAATGAACACACATACATGTAGGTATGTTTTTTTATATTTATGTAGGCATATTAGTGTTCATACATGTATGTACGTATGTATCTTGCTCATCTTCATGACACAACAGGACACGTATGTATGTATGTATGTATGTATGTATACACAAGACCATCTCAGCCACCACGCGTGAGGGGCCTGAGGGGACGCCTACCTGTGGTGGAGGAACAAGAGGCCATCTGAGTCGCAGTCAGACGTATGAATGCAGATGAATGCATGCAGCCATACACACACAAACACACACACGCATGCATGCATGTATGTATGTAAATATGTAGGTAGGTATGTATGTGTGTGTAAAAATTTGTTTTTATGTGTGTATACATGTAAATTTTTATGAAGGTATCTGTGTGTATACATAAATATGTGTATATGGAGGTATGTGTATACATGTATGTATGTATGTCCATATATACATATCTATGTATAAAAAGTTATGTGTTCATACATATATGTGTATAAATATATGTATGAACACAAGTGCTTACGTGTGAGCGTGCATACATGCATGCAGGCGTGTATGCTTGCATGTATATGTGAATGCATGCAAGCATACACAAACACACACACACATGCATATAAATATGCAGGTATGTATATATATATACATATTATATACATATATACATACAACGTATATGTCAAATATAACGTCCGAACGGATCACTGTTGGGCGGCTCGGTGGCGCAGCGGTTAGAGCTGTGGCCTCACAGCAAAGCAACTCGGGTTCAAGCCCCACAGCAACCACTGTGTGTGGTTGCCTCTGTGTGGAGTTGGCATGTTCTCCCCGTGTCCGCGTGGGTTCTTCCCTTCCTCCCACTGGCCAAAAGCATGCATTTAAGTTGATTGGCGACTGTAAAGTGTCCCTAGGAATGAATGGTGTGAGTGGCCCTGTGCAATCCAGGGCGGCCCTATAGGCTGTGAGATGGGCGCCAGCCACCCCTCGCCACCCGCGGAGGCGGGGGGCTAATGTGTGAGTGTGTCCCCGGTAGAAAAGGAAACTTTTAGATTTTTCCCAATCAATCATTAAGACATATATAATAAGTATTTATGTATATATATATTTATGTATGTATAGATATAATTAACACAACAAGTATGCCAATATAAAAACAACACAGACTCCAATATGATGAAAAAGGAACTTTATTTAAAATTGACGCTGCCATTGACGTGCTGCCATGGCCTCCGTGGCGTCACAAATGAAGTTATTCTGCACAGACGCTCCAATCCACACCAAACAATCTGAGGTGCTCAAGGAGATCACAAGTTACATCACTCATTGGACAACATTCAACTTGGAAGCTGTTTAAAAAATATTAACGTTGCTATCATTTCTAGACTTCAAAAATAAAAAAGGTTTAATGAATCATTTCATGTGCCAATTTGATGACTGGAATCCATTTTTAAAATTCATGTGCTGAACTTGAAATAGAACATATTTACCTTTCAATCCTACTCAAACCCAGAGCATTGTTTGCTATTTTATCACTCTCAATATGGCCATTCATATTGCTGGGGAAAAACAATATCCAACAAAATGACTAACTTCAGACTGTTACACCAACATTAAGATGAACTGTCTGTTTTACAGGTCTGATCCATGAGAAAGAATCATTTAACAGCATTGAATGCAAAGTGCTGGGGAGATAAAGTTTGTTACTTTACCATTTAAAACTTCTTCTGCCTTCAGCAAACCATCTCTTCCTTGCATTCCGTTTCCTCAGATCAATCAACATCATGTCCTCGTTCAATCCATCCATACATATCCTCTTCCAAACCCTCCATTGACCTGCACTGTTGACAAGTGTACTTAAAATCCTCCACCTTCACACTTCTGCTTGGTCCCACTACACATGACAATGTACTTAATTTGGGATTTTGTCAAAATGCAGACTAACATACAAATACTTCGGAGAGGTTTTGGCTACAGACTGCCTATCAACGTAACTTCAGCAATTGCAGCATTTACACGTCAACGACAAGTCTGTCCTGAACTGAGCAGCGATAGCAAAGAAGCTCGATGCTAATGCTACTAGCCTCTTAACTGCTGCCCGCCAAGGTCTCACCTTTGAATGAAACAAAATTACGGTTACGAATTTCACCTCCTCTCTCTGAGGAATTTGATTAGTGTGTTCTTTCATCGAATTGTAGCAATTTCATCAGTAAAAAGGTTTAAATTTGTTTGTCTCACGTAGTCGGCGTCCCACGCCACTGCTACTGCTAGCTCGCCGGGCTTCACTTCCGGTCAGCTCGTTGGCCACGCCCCCTAATTTATAACATTGGTCGGAAAAAACGGAAAAGAAAAACGTCATTTCCGGTGCCGAATCGTTTGGATAAATGTTTGTATGTTTCTGCTCAATCACTTATTTTGAACAATAAAACAAAGGTAGAACTGATTAACACTTTTTGTAAACATTGTAGGAAAAAACACACATACGATAACTTTGTCTCAGTTGAGGAAAATACATTCTTTTACTTCTTACAAAGTGAGGAAATATGTATGTATCAATGACTGAGCCAGTGGTTATGATGGTCCTAAATGAACGGTAAGAGTCGAGTTGCCTGCCTGTCAGAACGAATCAACCACTAACAGCATTTTCTCTTATACATCTCTACCTAGATATATAATTACATAAAAGTATACATACCTACATATCTACATATATGTACATCCATACATGTATACATACATACATACCTACATATATGTACATACATACATTTCAATACATACTTGTATACACACATGAATACCTACATATATGTACAAACACATATATACACACAAACATACCTACATATATTTACTTACATAAATTATATACATAGATGTATACACATACATACCTACATATGTACAGATACATATATGTATACACACATATATACACACATATATACAAATATATACAAACAGACATGTACACACACAAACATACCTACATATATACATACATACGTATAAACACACATACATACATACACACTTACATACATACGAAGGTATGTATGAACACATACATGCATGTACAGATAAAAATACATATTAACATACATGTACACTCATTCATACATACATAGATATATGTACACACACACTTAAATATATACATACATGTATACACACAGATTAGTACATGTACTCAAATACATACCTACATATATATACAAATTCAAACACACATACATACATATATATACATATAAACACACATTCATTATCGTATACGAACATACTTAGTTACATATGTACAGATACATGTATGTATACACACATATATACATACATATATACAAATATATACAAAAATACATGTACACACACAAACATACCTATATATATACATACATATATAGACACACATACATACAAACATACATACATAGGTATGTATGAACACATACATGCATATACAGATAAAAATACATATTAACATACATGTACACTCATACATACATACATAAATATATATATATACACACACACTTAAATATATACACACATGTATACACAATACATACCTACGTGTATTTACTTACATACATTATATACATTCATGTATACACATACATACCTAAATATATACACACATACTAACATGTATGCACACATACATACATACTTACATGTATACAAATACATATATGCACGCACATATTTACATAAATACACACATATCTTTACAACACACGTACTTAAATATATAATTACATACATGTATACACACATAGATATAAACAAATATATCCTTAAATATATAAAGACATACATACATTCATATATAAATATACATTTATATAGGTATGTGTGTATACACACACACACACATATGTACATATATATTTATATATGTGTGTGTGTGTATAAAAGTAGGTATGTATGTGTGTATATATTTAGATATGTATATATTTTGGTGCGTTTGTGCATATATGTAGATATGTGTGTGTATACATGTATGTAGGTATGTATTTATGTGTATGTGTTTGTATGTATGTATTTATATATGTAGTTGAGTATACATGTATGTATGTTTGTGTATATATGTAGGAATGTATGCTAATATATACAGACACATACATACATACATAAATGTGTGAACACATACATACCACCATATATACGCCTACATACATATATTAACACAAACATTTCAACCTTTACACTTATATATACAAACACACATACATGTTTACACATACATATCAACATATATACACATTAACATACATGCATATTTATACATACAAACATGTATAGACACAGAAATTCCTACATTCATACATACAATTATATAGACACACATACATAATTACATTCATGAACAAAGAAATACCAACATATATACATACATAGAAAAATACATGTAGACGCACATAGATACATACAAAATACACACATACATGTATACACATACATACACACATACATACATACATACATACATACATACAAACACATATACACACACACATTGAAATATAAATGTATACCCACATATAGTCACATACATACCTAAATATTTACATAAATAGATAGATATGTATGAAAACATACAAACCTACAAATAAAGATAAAAATACATACTTACATACATGTACAAACATAAATATATATATATACATTTATACACACTACATACCTACATGAATACATATATAGACACTGATAAATACATATGTGTATACTCACATACATATCTAAATATACATACATACACATATACATGTTTAAAAAACCTACATACCTACATATATACACACACATAAATACATACATATATTCATACATATAAACACATATTCACAATCATATACAAACAAACTTACCTACATATGTACAGAAACATATATGTATTCACACATATATACCTATATATATACCACATATACAAATATATACAAACATACATGAAGACACACAAACATACCTACATATATAAATACATACATACATATATAAATATATGTATGTAAACATACACACAAATATATACATACATATATTCACACATACATGTCGACCTTTATACGTATATATACATACATGCATGTATACACATATACATACAAACACATATACATATAAACATACATACATATACATACATAAATGTATACACACAGATCTCTACATATATACATACAAATATATAGACAAACATACATAATTACATGCATGAACACATAAATACCAACATATGTATATAAAAAAACAAACATACATGTATACACACACATATATACATACATAGATACATACATACATACAAACATACATACATATGTACACGCACACATAAATACATACATACATGTATACACACTACATACCTACATGCCTACATACATACATAGACACTGTTAAATACATATGTGTATACTCATATACATACCTACATATACTTACATACACATATACATGTTTAAAAAAACCTACATACTACATATATACACACACATAAATGCATACATATATTCATACATATAAACACACATTCATAATCATATACAAACAAACTTACCATCATATGTACAGATTCATATATGTATACACAAACATACAAACATACATGTGCACACACAAAAATACCCAAATAAAAATATTGATACATATATACACACATACATGAATAGATGTATGAACACATACATACCTTCATATACATGCATACATACATGTACACAAATATATGTATACACACGCATAATATATATACATAAGTGTATACACATTCATGCCAACTTGTTCATGCCTACAATCATACCTGTTCGTGACTATAGTTGTATGTATGGATATAAATATATTTAGATGTCTGTGTTTGAACACATGTTTGTATGTGTATATATGTGTATATATGTATATATGTAGGTTTGTATGTGGTTATAGATGTCTGTATGTATGTTTGTATCAATGTGTGTGTATATATATTTAGTTATGTATGTGTGCATACATGGATGTATATATTTGTGTGTATGTTTACATACATATATTTATATATGTATGTATGTGTGTATATATATTTATGTATGTATGTGTGTCAATATATAGATGGTTTCATACATGTATGAATGTATGTATGTATGCGTGTGTGTGCATATATGTAGGTATATATATGAGCTTTTTTTGTGTATGCATGTATCTCTATGTATGTGTATATGTAGGTAGATATGTGTATACTTGTATGTATGTGTAAGTATACATGTATGTATATAGGTTTGTATATTTTTGTATTTACATATTTAGGTATGTGTGTTTATACATCTCTGTATTTAATGTTTATGTATGTATGTATGTTTGTATAGTTGTATGTATGTATTTAAGTAGGTTTCTATAAGCATGTATATATATGTATGTATGTGTGTTTGAATTTGTATATATATGTAGGTATATGTATATGAATCTGTGTGTATATGTGTAGGTATGTAGTGTGTATATTTGTATGTATATATTTAAGTGTGTGTGTATATATATATATTTATGTATGTATGTATTAGTGTGCATGCATGTTTATATGTATTTTTATCTATATATGCATGTATGTGTTCATACATACCTATGTATGTATGTATGTGTGTCTATATATTATGTATATATGTATGTATGTTTGTGTGTGTACATGAACGTTTGTATATATTTGTATATATTTGTATATATGTATGTACATATGTGTGTATACATATATGTATCTGTACATATGTAGGCAAGTATGTTTGTATGTGTTTATGAATGTGTGTTTATATGTATATATATGTATGTATGTATGTATGTATGTGTGTTTGAATGTGTATATATATATTTGTAGGTATGTATTTGAGTATATGTATTAATCTGTGTGTATATTTGTATGTATATATTTAAGTGTGTGTATATATATTTATGTATGTATGTATTAGTGTACATGTATGTTAATATGTATTTTTATCTGTATATGCATGTATGTGTTCATACATACCTATGTATGTATGTATGTGTGTCTATATATATGTATGTATATATTTGTATATATTTGTATATATGTATGTGCATATGTGTGTATACATATATGTATCTGTACACATGTAGGCAAGTATGTTTGTACACAATTATGAATGTGTGTTTATATGTATATATATATGTATGTATGTATATATGTATGTATGTGTGTTTGAATTTGAATATATTTATGTAGGTATGTATTTGAGTATATGTATTAATCTGTGTGTATACATGTATGTATATATTTAAGTGTGTGTGTGTATATATATATTTATGTATGTATGAATGAGTGTACATGTATGTTAATATGTATTTTTATCTGTATATGCATGTATGTGTTCATACATACCTATGTATGTATGTATGTATATATGTAGGTATGTTTGTGTGTACATGTATGTTTGTATATATTTGTATATGTGGTATGTATATATATATATATATATATATATATATATATATATATATATATATATATATACCTGAATATACATATATGTATATATGTATATTAAGGTATATTCAAATTAAATTTTATTACAAAACAAAGCAGTACATACATTTAATATATTTCATTTTTTAAAGTATTTTATAATTTTTCTTCTGGTTTCAATCTTCATATACCTCATATGTACAAACAATATATATAAACAAAGAATTACTTAGATTTTATATATATGTATATATATATATTTATATACTGCTTTGTTTTGTAAAAGAAATTGCATTAAAAATAAATAATTTCTTGTATCTATATTAAAATATATATATGTATACATATATATATGTCTGTGTATATGTATATATATATATTGAGTCATATATATGCATAAAAATGTATACATGAAAAATATAAATGTATCAAGATATATATATAATATACATTAGGTTATTCCAAGTATATTCATATATATAGAAGATAATTTTTTTTAATCATTTACACATACATATGTACATACACACACAATGAAAGAGTGAGCGTTTCTGTGTGCATCTGCACTAAATAAATGAATGTACTGGCATAATGTACGTACGTACATTATATTTTTTCTTTTACAAAACAAAGTTGTACATACATTTAATGTATGAATGTATATATATGTATATTTATATAAATATATTGATTGAATTTATACAATCAAGAATTGAAACCAAAAGTATAATAAAATGCATCAAAAAATGAAATATTTTTAAATGTAGAAGAAATTTGCATTAAAAAAGAAAAATATTTTATCAATACACATATGTATAAATATGAGGATACATATATACATACAAAAATGTATACATATATGTATATATATATGTGTGTATGTAAATTTATAAGTGTGTTTTTATGTGTCTGTATATATAGATATATATGGATATATCTACATATACATACATATATATCTATATGTACATCTATAAATATCTATACATCTATATGTATATATATATATATATATAGAGAGAGAGAGAGAGAGAGAGAGAGATACAAACACACATACTCACACATATAAATGTATACATAAATATATTTATGTATATAGATACAAGATTTTTTGTCATTTCTAATGCAATTTGTTTTACAAAACAAAGCCCTACATACTTTTCAAAAATGATTCATTATTTTAAGCATTTCATGATGTTGGTCTTTTGGTTTCAATTCTGGGTTGTATATACTTCAAATATACAAGTAGTATATATAAACAAAGGAGTACACATGTATAACATATATATATATATATATATATATATATATATATATATATATATATATATATATATGTATTTGTTAACCATGTGTACCGCTTTGTTTTGTAAAGGGAATTGCATTAAAATAAAAAATAATGTATACATATTCATATTTATATGTATATACCTATACATTTATGTGTATGTTTTAATGTTAAAAATTTTTATAATTAATGTTATCTTAATATTTTGTCTCAACCTGTGTTTTTAAAAAATAATTGCATATATAAATTTGTATCCATATTTATATATGTGTATATATATACATATGTGTGTGTGTAAATTTGTATATATACATACATATATATGTATTTGTATATTTATAAATTCATAAAAATGTGTCTATATATACACAAGAAATATATATGTGTATATATGTCTATACATATACATATGCTATGCATCAAGTTATATATCGTATATTCATTTATAAAATAAACGTGATAAGATTTGTTTGTGAAATCATTTACACACATACAACTATATAAAAATACGTTGCCACCTTTATATATATATTGATATATATATATATGAACACACACAGACTGAGAGTTTCTGTGCGTATCTCCACTGAATATATATTACTTACGTATGTCTTTGTATACATATGCAATATATATATATACATATATATATTTTTATGGCGTCTAAATTAATACATAGTGTACATATATGCAGATATATAAATACACATAAAACACACACCTATGTATATACACACACACACACATATATATATACACAAAATGATAAGTTATTTAATCGTATATACATATTAAATCTATATAGATAAATCATTTTTTCATTTTTAATACAATTTCTTTTACATTTTAAAATATTTCATCTTATTAAGCATTTTATGATTTTACTTTCGGTTTCAATTCTGAGTTGTATATACCTTATATGTACAAGCAATATATATATATATATATATATACATATATCCACATATATATATACATTTATACAATTAAATGTACTTACTGCTTTGTTTTGAAAAGGAAATTAAAAATAGAAAATAACTTTTATCCTTATTCATATATATGTGTATATATATACATATGTTTGTGTACATGTATAAATATGCATGCATATATATGTATGTGTACAATTATTTGTTCATATATATATACGTATTTATATGGATACTATATATTTATGTTCTCTATCTACAAATATACAAGAAATATCTATTCATATATACTCTATACATTAAGTTATACATAGTGTATAAAATATATAAGATTTTTTTCTAATCATTTACACCTATATATAAATATATATTGTCTATATAGAAAGATATATATATGAATATAAATTTATACAAATACATTTATATGCTTATATATAAATATATACACACAATATATATATATATATATATATATATATATATATACACAAACAATATATATAAACAAAGTAGTACATACCTTTATATATATTCATATATATATATTAAATGTATGCAAGGTATTTATTTTGTAAATTAAATTGCATCAAAAATAATAAATAATTTCTTGTATTCATATTATATGTATAAAGATACATATATGTGTGTATATCTATATATATACATACATATATATGTATGTTTATATATAAAGATTCATATAAATCCTCATGTATAAAAGAAAAATATATATATGTTGTAACATATATATATAGGCTGTACATTCAGTTTTACATAGTATATTCATATATAAAATATATAAGAACACACACACACACACATATATATGTATATATATATATATAAACAAATAATGTGTTTTTTGTTTATATCTACGCTGAATATATATTATGTACGGATGTCTCTATATATAAATATATATACTCTACATATATGAGTATAATGTCTATATAAGTGTATGTATATGGATCTATATACACGGACATATATATGTAATTCTATATATATACATACACACATACATATATACATGTATATGTATAGCAATACAAGTTATCATTTTTTTATTTTTAGTGCAATTTTATTACAAAAAAAAAATCATCAAATGTCTCAAAAAATGAAACATCAAAAAATGTTTCATTCCTTGAAGCATATTAGGATTTAACTTTTGTTTAAATTCTGGGTTGTATGAAATTCATATATACAAGCAATTTATATAAACAAAGCAGTATATATATATATATATATATATTAAACGTATGTACTGCTTTGTTTTGTCATAGATATAGCATTAAAAATAAAAAATAATTTCTTGTATCTATATTCATATTTGTATATATATACAAATATGTGTGTGTGTGTGTATATGTATGTATATGGATTCATATATACAATGTACATAAATACATGAAAAATGTATATGTATCAACATTTATATTCTTTACATTAAGCTATACATAGTATTTTGAAAAATATATTATAAGAATTGTTTTAATCATTTACACATACACACGTACATAAACACCTGTTAACATGTTACATATATGTATATATATATATATATATATATAAACACACACAGAGTGAGTGAATATGTGTATCTGCACTGAATATATATTATGTACGTATGTCTATATATATAAATAGTCTATATATATGTATGTGTATATACAAGCATATAAACATATAAACAAAGTGGTTAACATATATGTATTTTATATATATATATTAAACATATGTACTGCTTTGTTCTGTCAGAGAAATTACATAAAAAATAATTTCTTGTATCCATATTCATGATCATATGTATGTATATACCTACATATATGTGTGTGAGTACATGTATATATATGTACATACATATATGTATGTATATATATACATATATATTCATAAAAATCTATCTAAAAAACAAGAGATATATATAAATTATATATGTTGATACATATATACATTATATTACAAAAATTACATCACTAAAAAAACATTTTTAATATTTATAATATTTATCTTCATATTCATTTCTTTTTTATTTAAAATATAATTTGAATTTAACACTTTATTTTCCGTCTATCTTTTTTTTTTCTCCATGGAATAAAATTTGAATATTGCCATTTTTTGCATAAAATTGTAAATTTAAAGTATATTGATTTGAATATATTTTACTATGTTAAATTTATCTTTTACCTTTTATGTAGTTTCTCATCTCATTTCATGTTCAGGTATGTTTTTTATATAATTTATTTAAAAGTATTTCCATCTTAATTTTCTTTGAAAAAAGGAAAAGTAAAAATTAACCATTTTAGATACTAATTTTTTTAGTATATTAATGTTTCTTCTCATTTATTTTTAATGTTTTCCAATTTCGAAATTTTGTCTGTCTCTTTTCAACCCCTGTTATTTTTAGGTTTTGTTTTTTTCATGTAATTCATTTCAGACATTAAAAGTTTAATTTTACAAGAATTCACCATGAACTAGATAGCTGAAAACCTACACAGACATTGCGACTAGACTTTGTTTGTTTTTTCTAATTAATTTTAATCTTAACCTTTATTTTCTGTCTCCCTCATTTCAACCTGTGTGAATTATCTCTCGAGTGCCAGACATCACTTGACCTTTAACCTCCACAGAAGACAAGCTGCGAATTCTACAAATTTGAGCGATACGGCGATTAAAAAAGACAGCTCTGCGGGTGGAGGAAGGTCAGGGAAAAAAAAAAAAAAAAGCGACGTCGATCGAGTCGCGGGTTCACGCGTGACAGGTGGCGGCGGCGGACGAGTTTTTTTGCCCCCGCTGCTGACGACCGGCTCCCTGTCAATCAGTCCGGGGTTTTCGGCTTCCCCCCCCAGGGAAGAACATCCTGCCCTTCCCACACTGTCGCCTGTCAGCACCTTTCATGCAGCATATTACACAAACGCAAGCGCCTCTCCTTCCTGTCGGTTGTCTCTTTCTGACTACCTCTTGACAGGGCGGGACCCCCCACACCAGCACAAAACGTGGCCCCCGGCTGGTCGCAGAAGGACAGTAAAAAGTCTTAGTCGGCCGGTTCCCCTCCACATTCTTGGCGTTAAAAATGCACCGTCAATACCGGGGGGGAGAAGAAGGGGGGGGTCAAAGATGATGCACAAACAAGGGAATTGCACTGAATTGTTCCTGAGGACGGGTGTAGGGGGGGGGCATATGGGGTTTGGCTTTTCTGAATTATTCAATTAGGTGTGTGTGTGTGTTTTGCTGTGAAACCGGGGGCTCGGAAGGAGATTACTTTCTGAAAATTGCATTACGCCGACCTGCGTCAGCGGCGGCGTCTGCGTTACCTGGAGGCCCCCCCCGGCCCCGGTGACACCCGCCGCCTCGTCAGCGTCGAGTTACAGCCGAGTCGTTTGTGTTCTGTTCTGAGGGCGAATGCGTCGGGGATAAATAATTCACGGGCCGAGATGCACACACACACACACGCACGCACACACACACATATACACATACACACAGGTGCATTTAGATGCAAAGGCTTCCTGCTATGTTTTTCAGCTGGAGGAGGCTTCGGAGGAATATCTGGTCATTTACAGTCGGTGTCCGTCATTGTGAGCATCCTGACTGTGTGTGTGTGTGTGTGTGTGTGTGTGTGTGTGTGTGTAAGGGTGTATTTGGGGAGCACCCCCCCACCCAACCCCGTCCTTGTCCCGTCTGAACTGCAGTGCCTCCACTGGTACCCCTGCATTATGGTGCATTTGCATCGAATTGCCTCTGCATTGCCTCTGCAAGACTGACACCCCCACCTCCACCTCCACCTCCACCTCCACCTCCATCTCCACTCCCCCCTTTTTCTCGCTTCTCCGCCCACCTTCTAGAACTCTGTTTCTTCGCCCCGGTAATCCCTTTCTCTGGTGTCAGGCTGGTGCCGGCGGAGGGCTTGGAGAGGGGCTGCAGTCTCCAGCAGGGTCTTTTTTTTTCCCTTCCAGTATTGGCAGAGAATATGCAATAAAGTCAGAAAAGATTACGTTGCGGTAAAAAAAAAAAAAAAAAAGAGGAGGGGGGACGACATCGGAGGGAGGAAATCCCTTGCAGGAGAATGCCAAGTCAGCGCTCCCTCCCTTCTTCCTTCTCTGTCGCCCTCCCGTTTTTCTTCATTTCAAATTTCTCACTGAAATCCCTCCACTGTGCCTTTGCATGCTGATGGGGGCGACCAGGCGGGCGGGGGTCCCCCACTCGAAGAGAGGCAATCCACGTTGCTCCTTATGTGCATAAATGTGAGAATTAACTTTTTGCACGTGTATCGCAGGCCTGAGGAGGCGAGGGGGAATTCGCGCCCCGGAAAAGCGGGGGGGGGGTTGGGAGGCGGCTCTCCCGCAGCTGAAACAGGAGCTGGTATTAAAAGACTTGATTGCATTGCCCACTGTCTTTCTTTGGTATGTTTTTTTTCCTCTCATTAGCCAGAATCTTATATCATCGATGGTGAAAATTGCATTAGGATTTCGTGGGCCGAGGCTCGCCCGTCGTCGTGACGCCGTCGTCATATTTCACAAAACGTGGAAGATGGACGAGCCTGCGTGTGGAAGTAAACGGGGGGGAGGGCCGGCATCGAGGAGGGAGGAGAACGGAGACGACGGTGGCGGCGGCGGCGGCGGTGACGCGGCGAGAAAAGAAATAAGCGCGATTGAAGTCCATAAAATTGAAAACGCGCTCGAAGACGAACGGGCGAGAGACGAGGGAGCGAGGCGAGAGGCGGGGGCGCGAGAAGCAGGAGACGGGGGCTGTACGGGGCGGGGAGAAGAATTAGCGCTTTCTGTCATTGAAAGGGATGGAAAGGTGGGTGGGGGGGTTAATTCATGGGCCGGTGTGTGTGCGTGTGTGTGTGTGTGTGCACTGCATTGCAGAGCATAAGGAGCCAGCAAAGACCCCCACCACATCCCCCAACCACCGTGGTGCTCAGCCGATCCCGCTAACCGTCATTAGCGCGGCTGCACCGACCCTCCGAGGCCAGTAATAAGCGGCGAGGTGCAAAAACATTACGGTTAAATCCATATGAGCTGATTACGTGGAGGGTTGAGGGGGCGGGAGGGGTGGGGTGGGGGGTTTTCGGCCTTCCAGACAAGGACCAAGTTCCAATGCACGCAGAGGAGAGTAAAAAATTATGGTCTGGCAGCGAGTTATTGAAAAAAAAAAAAGTCACCTTGTCTCGCCGTGCCTTTAACTTTTAACAGCCGGCAGACTGTCAAATTATTCATCTCCATTAAGCGAGCGCTAATGGACGACGCTTCCCAACTTCCCAGAAGTTTCACCTCGTGCACGCGCCTGACGCTTGTCTGCAACCGTGCACATGCAGACGACACACCCTAGCATGGCACCAGCACCAGCACACACACACACACACACACACACACACACACACACACCCGTGCTGTTCGTCACCTCAGTAGGCCTGTTCGTTCTCGGAGTGTGTGTGTTGCTGACACATGATACGTGCGCCCAGTCAATCCTTCTCGCATTACTGCCTCTGCAGTGCGCCGCTTCATTTACACGTGAAATATTGATGTTCTTAATTTAACCCCCAGGGTGCTCAGGTGTCCCTCCCCCTCCCCCGATGTAGCAGAAAAAAAAAAACCCTCGCCGCCCCGCCATTGGCTGCGTGGCCGTGTTTAATTTTACCCCGGCTGGTTGGCCGGCGCATTTAGCCATGGCGAGCGGGGTTGGTGCGGGGCCGGGCCGGCGGGAGGGACCGCTCGGCAGCGATTGGCCGCCGCCGCCGCGACAGGACGGCTTCACTTTAAGGCCTGCTGCCCCCTGCACTTTCTAAAACCAGTCGAAATTGTTCGGCGGTGAGTCACGGCCGCGGCGGAGGTCTGGTTGGGGTTAAGCTCGGACCAACGCGCCGGCTCGGAGCTCAGTTTGCGATACTCGCTTGCTGCTCAGGTTGCAGCGCCAAATGGCCGTTTCATTCCCAATCTTTGATACTCGGGGTGAAGGTTCAGGCTTTCCTGCTTCTTCCTGCCCCCCCGAGTCAGATCTTTCAGATTTGTTCGGGACCAAATTCCGACCCGGTCCTGGCATGACGCTTTCCTGGTGGGCACTCTTTAAGAAGCAAACCTCGGAAAGGTCCTAGCTTAATGCGGGCGGCCTTCTGCCCCGACCAGGAAGGAGAGCGAGAATGTGAAAAGAGGCGGAGGAGAGTCGGGAGGGACGGGCACAAATGATATCATGCTAATACAGTTTACGAATTAGTCTAATCCCGAACAAATCGGCCTACGAACAGAGTTTTCGATCGAGTTTTAAATCGACCTGCGATTAATTCTCGGTGCACGAACATACAAACAAACAAACTCGCAGACTTTCTGTGTTGTAGCGTAGCGGCAGTCATGCGCGGTACTCCTCGTTGTTTACGGCATTGTGTCCTTCTGTTATGATGCTTTTTTTCAGTAAGCTAGCCCTCATTATGGCTTCTAATAAAAGCTAAAAAGTGCAGTGAAAGCGGTGCTATTCATTAATAAACAGGATGTTACTGTCCCTTGTGCCAAGATCCTGGTAAAAAAACGTCGAGAAGCCCAATTCAGGCTCTAGAGAAGCTATCTATACCAAGCATTGACAAGCAACCAGCAGGCTAACACCACTTACCTACATTAGCAAGCAACAGCCTGAAGCAGATCATCAGGGTTTTCAAGAGGGCACCTTCCATTATTTCTGAAGAAGTTAAGAATTAGTCGATCTGAAGAAGGAAATAAAAGCTAAGCGTGAGAGCGATGTTCCTGTTACAGATCTCGCCAAGCACTACAACATGGCAAAGTCAGCAATCTCTATAATCCTGCAGAACAAAGATGCGCTCCAGACGGCTGATGGCTGAAGAGGTGACTACATTATTGAAGGAAAGGTCTCAAGTCTAAGAAGAAGTAGAAAAGTGAATGTTAGTTTGGATGAATGAAATCCCGCTTGCTGGAGAGAGCGTTAGCGAGGGTCTCATATGCAATATACTTTTGCATGCTGATCTAGTGAACAAAACGTCAAGTGCTGCCAAGAGAAGAGAACACCAGAAACACGGGTTGAGGTTATTTTGAATTCCCTTCGGCATTTTTGCCACAAATAAACCCATAAAAAAGTTTCAAAAGAGGGCTTAAGAACACATCAATGGGATTTACATTGATTCCAATGGGAAAAATTGCCTTGGTTCACCAACGGGGTCAGACAATGAACGAAACTTACAAGCAGAGGTTTGCTAACAGCTACACGCTAATAGCATATAATAGCTGAAGTAGATGAAGCTGCGCCCTCTCACAACCTGCGATATGACCCAGAGTCTTGGGAGGAGATACGAGGTTACTATAATTCACAGATGAAGGGACACGAGTGCAGACGCGATTGGAAGATTGGAAGAGTGTGAGGAATGAGAGAAGTGCATCATGGGATATCATGGGATATCCGTCAGCAGAGAAAGCCTAAGGCGACGTAACTAGGGGCTAGCCTAGGGCGAGCTATAAGCCCGCTCTCTGCCTCAGCGTTGTGCATTTCTCGGTAAAGCTGGTAGAAACCAGCGGTGTAGTTTGGGGATATTTGCACCATATTATTGCTGCATGACACTGTTATTCTTCTATAAACGGTTAATAACAATAACTAAAGAGGAAAATACGCTGCCTTAAAGGGCAGAGCATTTTACTGATTTGATAGTTATCGGCAGCAGAGTTAAATCCGTACGTGCACAAGGAGATTTACACGAACATCCGGTCAGAACAGTAATTGAGTTTTATGTCTCATCATTACAATGATGTAGTTTATCGCGATCATTTGCAGCCAGTGTATCTTCTGTTTGCTCAGGTAACGGCGTCAACTTATAGATCACCTTGCGCTAGATTGCATTTACCCATACATACACACACACACTTCAATGGTTCAATCAAGGCCTAAAATTGCCCGGACACGTGAATGCTTGTGTCTGTATATGATGTGAATGAGCAAGTGTCACAGAGTGAATGACTGTGTGTCTCTAATTGACGTGAAAGAGAGTGATTGTCGGGAGAATGAGAGGGTGAATGATCGTACGTCTCTACACGTGGCTCTGTGATTGACTTGCAGCCGGCACAAGGTAAACCTCGCCACTGGGTAAATGGGTGATGGGTAAACTTGGCACTTTAAACTGGATTACATTTCATTTACTGCGATGGCGGCCATGTGAGGTACCAAGCAGACCATCGGGAGCTATTGAAAGGGGCGGGGGGTCGAATACAGACAGGAGTCAGAAATCGAACTCCCAAACGTGGGATTGGAGGGACGACCTGTTACGGTGACACTTTTTAAACCCTCCAGTGCAAAACTCTAATGCCGTTAGTTCCAGATGCTAAAAGGCATGCAATGTGACGCGAGGAATTTGTTTTTATTCTGAGATCAATGGAACTTTACACTGGAAAAGTAAGAAACCAGATGAGTATTTGCAGAAAAAAAAAAAAAAAAAAAAATCCATTTACCTCAATGAGAATATCTCTTCAGTATATTTGATGTGCTCCTTCTTAGCCGGTGCTACACGCCTGCAGGTTGTTGTTTAAAGACGGTCCTAATCCTGCTCAAAGGCAAACACACACCAAAATAAATGGTAGTGAAATTATTACCCGGATCAGACATTAAACTCTGCACTTTGTGAAAACTGGCAGCAAAATACCAAGGGGGGTGCAGAGGCGGTGAGTTTTGCGGGTGTTTTTCCGGCAGTTGTCGCAGGGGCTTGTCTCTTTCCCAAATAGGATGAAGTTACAGTCCAAATATAGCAAAAAAAAAAAGGATAAGGGTCTGGGTTGACTTTACAATTAGCATTTCGTAGCATGGGGGAACCACTAGAGCTGTCCTTCAGTGTGTGTGTGTGTGTGTGTGTGTGTGTGTGTGTTGTCAAAAAGAGCACAAGCCAGCAGTGTTGTGGCCTGGTTTGCCTTACTAGGACAAGCCAACAGAGTCATCGGCACAAGCAGGGAGGGTTTATTCAAACTCCCACTAGCCTTTCCAGAAAAAAAAAATCCCAGTTACAGCATGTTCCTGTTACCTAGCAACCAGTTGGGTCTTGAGAGAGACGCGGGGCCTGGTCGGCGTGCACGTATATGCCTCCCTAGCGAG
This sequence comes from Fistularia commersonii, assembly GCF_037954325.1. NCBI lineage: Eukaryota > Metazoa > Chordata > Actinopteri > Syngnathiformes > Fistulariidae > Fistularia > Fistularia commersonii. The sequence continues at coordinate 4,229,738 of NC_141319.1, read as the reverse complement.
CGGCTCAGTGTCATGGAACACGGTGACGCCACACATGGACGTTTATTACCGCTGAACATCACGCAGACGTGTTGTTTCACCTTCATCCCTTCACAGTTCAGCCTTTTCTTTTTAACGATCGGGAGGGGGGGAAAAAAAAAGACGACGTAAGACATGATTAAAGTTCATGGTCTTTTATTTGAAAAAAAAAAAAAAAAAAAAAAAAAAAGAAGACTAGCATGTACAACTTGGAATGAATGTAAACTGAACTCAGGGGGAAACAGTTTCTAAGAGCGGCGCGCTGACTCTCCTTACAGCCGGCACGCCCCCCCCCCGCGCTGCTGCCGTCTGAGCCAAGAAACAGAAAAGAAAGAAATGTAAAAGGCCAGTGATTCTCTTTTTGCAAGAAAAAAAAAAGAAGAGGACAAACACTCTATCTCGGCAAAAAAAAAAAAAAAAAAAAAAACCCGAAATAAAACCTCACTGTAAGACTCTTTCACCCCTCCTTTGAAAAAGGGCAGGACGCACAACTACAAAGATGGCCGTCCGAATAACATAACAACTAAACAAAACATGCCAAACATTTGAAATGTTTTTTTTTTTTGCACATTGTTTTTTGTAAATTTTTTTTTTTTTTTTACTTTTTTTTTTTTTTTTTTTTAAATCTGGCGTACGAGTAAGTCCCACTCCACTTCGCCCTTCAAAGTCAGAACCGGGTATAGTCGCCAAAACAACCAAAACGTCACAGGGTTTCCCTCCGCAGATACAAAAAAATTAAATTAAAATATAACTGTACCGAACCAACGAGAAGACGCTAGTGGAATCAGCACGCTCTGGTAGCCCGGAGGAGGGATGGGTGGATGGGAGTGGGAGGGGGTGCTCCGGTCTCAAGCTGCATGCATGAAGAACAGAAAACAGAGAGTAGAGAGAGTAGAGATGGCCAGCCCAGACGTTTACCACGAGCAAATGGAACTGGAAGAAGTTCACCAGATGCTTTAGCTGGAATCTGAAGGTAGCGGTTACAGGGTGGATGTTGTTATTTACTTGTTGAGTACTGATGCTAAACTGATCTCTGGGGGGGAGGGGGGACAGGATCACTAACCATCTTTTTTTCATGCAGATATTTTTTGTATATTTTTTAATATTTTCCCGTGTGGACTGAAGGATATTTTCATTTCAACATTCAATTATTTTCTATACAGAAACAGTATGAATAAATGAACATAGTTTGTTTTTTTTTTTCCCAAGAGGTAAGTAAAACATTTGGATTTTTTTTTTCTCATTTTCTTTTTTTCTTCTAAGAGGGGGAGAGAACGGGGCGGGCGAGCTTCACTTTGCAGTCATCATCTGTACAAACTCTGCAGGGGGAGAAAGAGAGAGAGACAGAATAGGACATTGGGTTTAGAGCCGAGTGGCGCCAGTAAAAGCACTCACATGTGACATTGTTTAATGCTTTATTAATTTTTTAATCAACTTGAGCAGGTTCAGAACACACATCCTAATTAGTGCTCCCCTTTCCAAGCGGCTTCCTTGTTCATCTCATTAAACCTATTTGATTAAAAAGCTCCCGCATTGTGCTTACAGTTGTGGGGCAATGTGATGGCTATACACGTGCACGCATGCACGCACCGAGCAAGTATGTGGACGCAAATATGTGGCTGTAGACACTGTTCCCTCTAAGCCGCGCGTTTGCACAATCGCGCACTGCTCCGGTGTTCTCCGGGCACAGCGAATCTATGCTGCGCACAAAATAAAAGCCGAGCTGAACTGTACATAAAATAAATATGTTTAATTTATTAACAGTTCAGCCTTGTTGTGCACAGAGAACGCCGGAGCAGTGCACGATTGCGCGAACGCGCGGCTTAGAGAGAACAGTGGCTGTGGACATCAAATTTTTGTCCAGCAACTGTGTAGAAGTAGGGCAGTCTTTAGCCAAGACTTATGGACTGGTTAATATATAGTGTGTAATGAGCCTAGAGTCTCATGTGATCTGCTATGGGACTGGCAGTGTGTGTGTGTGTGTGTGTGTGTGTGTGTGTGTGTGTGTGGTGGTGGGGCGAAAGGATCTTGGCACACTGATGATGATTCACAAGGACGGTTTCTCCCATCTCTGTTTCAGCAGGTTCCATCTATAGCCTCTATCTAATAACTAATATTACGAGTCGCTGGCCTGCCCTGCCCACAGCCACTGACAAACACACCGCTTGCAGAATCGAGCCCCATGCCACTTTAATAAAGGTAAACCCCACTTTGTCTCGCAAAGTTACCTTCGTAGTTGACCTGTCCGTCTCCGTCGATGTCTGCTTCTCTGATCATCTCGTCCACCTCCTCGTCCGTTAGCTTCTCGCCCAGGTTCGTCATGACGTGACGGAGCTCTGCAGCGCTGATGTAGCCGTTTCCATCCTGGGAAACGAGGGGATCCGAGGCGTTAAATGGGAGATTCCGGATTTGAGACTTTGTGTAAATGATACATCCCTACAAACGTATACTGCGCTTCGGGATCGATCGATAACCTCCGGAATCTTCTTTACCTTGTCAAATACTCGGAAAGCTTCACGGATCTCCTCCTCGCTGTCCGTGTCCTTCATTTTTCTGGCCATCATTGTCAGAAACTCGGGGAAGTCAATGGTTCCATTACCTGGAATGGGTGATCAATAAAGCGCCATTTAATTAAAAATTTCAATTACTTAAAAAGCAGACTCAGATGAGAAGAGATAATTTTATTCCGCCTCCTGCCTCGGAGCATTTAGCTGATTGGAAAGCACCTGGATGAAAATAAAACTTTCAGGCCTGTTTTTTTTCTCCCCCCACTTCCTGTAAATGGAGGCACGATCCCTTGCCACTGGCGGTGACAGCGCAACGTGGCGCAGGTAATCGAAGAAAGGAGTCACTCAAATCATTGCAGCATGGCGCTCATGCTGCGGTAAAACGCGGCTACTGCAGCTTGAGCAAAGAGTGTGTGTGTGTGTGTGTGTTTCCCTGTCCTTACTCAGGGAAGCCCTGGGAAGAGTCTGCTGTACGTAAAACACAGAGCAGAGGGATTGCAGGGGGGGGACCCGTGGCCAGTCATCCATAATGCAGACGTACAGCTTGCTGATTGGCCTTTCAGGTTCTTGCATAAATCAGAAGGTTCATCTCTCCTCTGCTCCCGTCAGAAACCAAGGATGGAGAGTGCGGGAGGAGGAAGGGGGGATGGGGAGCTTCCACGCAGAGGCGGCGTCCCTCCCATCGTCCGTTCTCGTCTATCTTTGCCTTCAACCATTCAGCGCCGCTTTCGACGCGTCCGCGGAACATCTTGTTCCGGAACCATTTGCCCCCCCGCCATCGATCCCTTGGCGTTGCGGTTTGTGTTGGCATTAGCGAAGGCCGCTGTGGTGCAACATTTCTGTGCATCGGGATCAATAACCGTGTTGCTCTTGTCAAGAAGAGATTACCACGGGATCAGGCCCCCCTGACAAGGGAAGGCTCAGCGGCTCACCGACTGACCACAGGGGGTGGGGGTGGTTGTGAATCTAATAGCAGTGGGTAAGTCTCTGCTGTGAAGGGGGGTCCTCTTCATGTCAAAATGAACCCAAAAAACAAGAATGTGACCGAGGAGGAGGTGGAAAAAAAAAAAATCCGGGGGGGGGATTAGCCCCGGGGTCGGGCCGAAGGGTGGGGGGATTGTGCAGAGATTAGACGATGACAAGAGCACGGCACAGGAAGAACAGAAAGCCAGAATGGATGTATGTGCAGAGCAAAAAAAAAAATAAAGGGAGGCGGTAATGTGATCGGGGCAGATGGTGATCCCGTGGCCCTGGGTAACAATCTGAGGACCTGTTATCTAACACACGGAGAGCCAGCAGCGTCGAGGGAACACATGTTGCCATAGGGGGGTTGGGGGTGGGCGGCTGTTCCGGTCTTGGAGAAGGACAAGAAAGCAAGCGGGGACAATGACTAGACAAGTGAGGCAGCCCTCGAGTGAGATCTGCTCCGATGCACCGCCGGCCAGCCGCTGATGGCGGAGGGATGAGGACGGAGACAGGAAGGAATGTGGAGATAGGGAGAAAGGCGGACGGGGAGCGATAACGGTGGGAGGGAAAGAGAGAAGACGAGAGGGAGGGAGTGGGCAGCAGAGAGGGAGATGGAGACGAGGGAGATGTGAAGAGGAGAGAATGTAAGGAGTGAACCGAGTGGGAGATCGTGCGATTACACATAACAGGAGCTGACGCAAACTGCAGAAGGCTGAGGCATCTCGACGCACTTGACTGTGTGGTCGTTGTTTTCCTGAATCATAAAAGCCCCCCTTCCACTGTCTGAATAAGAAGGGTGGGATTGTGTAATGATGACAAGCGCGGTGCTTGGGCGGAACCCGGCGCTTTTGTTTCGAATTGTTTTTTTTTTTTTTCTCCCCGCTGTACAATCAGAGCAGGAAGACTTTGGTGGTCCGCTATCACTTCAAGCAGATGTGTCAGCCAGTATGAAGCTACAGTATGAGCGACAAAACAGTAGATAATGTATTAATGCTACGTACTTTCGGTAAATAGCAGCTTGGCTTTTGCGATCAGATGACGAGGAGGCTATTTCTTTTAACCGCTCTGTTTGACTGAAGCCTTCTGTCCTCTCCATTCATTGTAATTCACTTCCACAGCCCCCCCTTGTTTGGTAAATAATGCTGATTTTCAATGGGCCAGATGACATCCCATGGCTGCTGATGTGGGTACTGGATGTGCAAAGCGCAGAGAGGCCTTATGTAACCACTTTTATTTTCCATTACTAGCTTCATTGCTGACTGACCTAGATTGCATCAGCCAAGGGAAGCAGAGGCAGAACAAGGGGATGTTAGTGATGGTGTGTGGATGAGTATGTAGATGTATGATTGCTCCTGGCTGAACCCGAAAGGGGGGGGGGCGAGGTGGTAGGAGGACATTTCAATAAAGGAGTGGCAAGGCTGTGGTGCCATTGATTTCTCCTGATCAATGCGGTCCCATTTACAAAATCCTATAAGCTGACAGAGCACTACTGGGGTAAAAGGCCCAAGTGACAACTAACATCCTATACTCTGCTCAAGGACGGCCAGCTTCTGATCTCCTAATCACCTTCTTGGACTTCTCCTTGCCTCCCTTTTGTCTCTTTCCACACTTCACGGTCTTGGTGGCATGGAGCTTTTGCAACAGAGGATAAAAAAACCCCAACAACAACTGAATCCCTCTAAAAGGACGGTACTCACCACAAAGCGCTAAGGGTGACAGTCTTTGACACTTGCACATGACACAATTTTTAACCGCGATTTGACCCTCGCCGGCGTTTTTTTTAAGCTCGCCCACAGGAAACTTGGCTGCTCACAAGTTGCCGCTGGAGCAGTCACTGTGTGTGAGATGTTCAAAGGCGTGAGCCGAGAGGCTCAGGAACACTTTGCGGTTCGTATCCCGGATAACGAGTGGGCTCGAAATCTTGATCTGTTGGTGACAAGCTTTCGCCACATGAACAAACTTACAGCACAAGACAGCGCTTGAGGGAAAAGTGAGGAGTCCATGAGCGGAGACAAGTTTCATGTATTTAGAACATGGACGCTTTCATCGTTCGACTGTCTTTCACCTTGTTTGGTGGTTTTCCGTACAAATGACTTTGATCAGCTGTTTCTTAGGGCCGAGTGGTTTTGCAATAAAAAATAAATAAAAATCATGCCTCATGTGTGGCTTTGCATCATTTCCTGATTTCTTCAGGCAAGTTTAGCAGGGTGAGTGACGCAGTGTAACCTTTCCCTTCGTCCGCTTTGCTCATCAGCCCTCAAGAGCGCCGCTTACACACCGATATCTCTGAGACTGTCAACCATGATGGAGGCGACTGCATAGTGACTTAACTGCTGACTCAGAGACGCACAACATGTGAACGTTAAAACCGGCCTGACAGTTTGCAGAGAAGAGAGGGAGATGGACAACTAGGCCACTGCATTAATGGATACTCTGTCTAATCTAGCTCTTACTAAAGGATTAAAAAAATAAAATAATGCAAAATATTAAGCAAGGAATCTCATCTAAACTCATTTGAAGGGAATGAAATGAATGAATAAAACCTCTTTAAGTCATTAGATACACTATATTGAACTTGGACTGAATGGAAATCGTTGACCTCCCTGCTTTTCACCAACTGAAGATAATATATTAGTTCCCCTTTCACTTTCAAGACTCTTCAACACTGAACTAAGGACCTCTTATATAAAGGATAAATGTACCCATATTTGAAATTCTAATACAATATATGCAAACATGTGTCACTTTTGTTACTAGATAGAAGTTTTAGTCCTTTGCACAGTCTCAAATGGATAAGGACTATTTTGGAAAGATACGAGAGGACCTCAAGATCCCCGACTGATGGAATTCAGGACACAAATGACTTCATTACGTACACAGATGGGAGGACCATCTCATCTAAACACATCTTACCTACCTTAGAATGACTGAAATCATTAATTGGAAAACCAGATCGATGAAGTGGTATTCACTTCTTAATTGACTACATATGGCTGCAGTTAAGTTTTAGGGGCGGGGAGATCCATCAGGTGACGATCATTTATACTTTCAATAGAATTCCACTTCTTGTGTCACTGGGTGAAATTAAACGTTCAATTATCACACTGAGTTCCCTTTTTGATGGTCATATACGGACTCCAAAATGTGTTTTGAATTTTCCAATTCAAAACCAGGCGTCTTTGTCACTTTACCACTCCTTTACCACTACCATTGATTGTGAGTTGCGTCAAGTTTCCTTGTAAATTTGAAGAGTGACAGCATTAAATAACCACTGTCCCACAGCTACCCGCTGTGCTTCCCACCAAAGACATTCTCAACGTCTTGTCAACAATTTGACATTTGCAAAGGTAGTGAGGATTTAAGTGGTAAAGACTAATTGTACCACTGAGTACAGAGCTACTTCTACTGGTGTGTGTATGTGTGTTTTTTTTTTTTTTTGTTTTGTTTTTGTGGAAAATACACCTGAGAAGACATTTTAGGCGAGTCATAGGCTTCAGTGACTTAGCCGGAAGTTACTTTACTGTAGCGGGGTAAATGTAGCAAGAATTTTACTGACCATCTGCGTCAACTTCATTGATCATGTCCTGCAGCTCGGCCTCTGTGGGGTTCTGTCCCAGCGACCTCATGACAGTGCCAAGTTCTTTGGTGGTGATGGTGCCATCGCCATCCTTGTCAAATAGGGAGAAAGCCTCCTTGAACTCTGCAGAAGTGACGAGGCAAAACTGTGGGTTAGACTGCTATTGTTGTGCGGTGACAGAAAGGATGCGCACCAGCGTCCATTACATAAAATGACAGTTCCTGACATTACAACACTGTGACCTACGCTTTTTTTTTTTTGCAGGTTTGAAAGCTACATCACTTCAAAATTTGCACAAATGAATTTGTCAACAGTGTTGGTCTCAAGCTGCAAGTTAAGAGAACAAAGCAGACAAGTGAAAATAGCCGGACAAGATTGGAATTGAAAATCTGGACATATGCAGGGCTTATTAAAAACTGCAGGCCATAAAATCCCATAAAGGGAATATGAAGAACACGAGTTATTGAGAATTAGCCCTGGAGTCTTAGCACAAGATAATTAGCCACAGAGGGGTTACGATGAGAATAAAATGTCCAGCCTCCTGTTTCAATACAGAGGCCACATCATTTATTTATGAAGGGTATCAGGTAGAGCCAGAACGATTACAAGAATAGGCTGATTTTATCAGCCAATATTGGCCGTATGCACATACAGAAGAGGTGAGTGAAACAGATTTATTCTTTGAAAGGGTTGTACTATGAAAGTCATGGCAAAAATAAACATGAATAAACTGATTCAAACACATAACAGCGTCAGCAATCAAACACTTGATATGGATTAGTTTGACCAAATGGAAAGTTTAAATTTGGCTTTAGATTATATCCAGGTAAGCAAACCCCTATATTCTAAAGATTTATTATAAAACAGGTTAGTTTCAGAAGTACCTCCTGTACAAGTGAAGAAACGTTTTTGGCCACCGCATGTCACGATAGAATTATTCACACAAACTCACGGCCATAAAACTGGAGTTGCTTCATGTTGAGTTTTTCAAGCAGATAAACCAAGAGGTTTGACTCAATGGTAAAGCTTTTAAAAAGGTGAATTTTACATGTTTTGACAACCAAGAAGAAAAAGTACTGATTGTTTTCAATCCATTGATACCTAATCATAGCAATCCTAAAATGTTCTGATGGAGTCCTGGATATCATACGCGGTGCCGAATTAAAACACTGGTTTTACTATATTTTTTTTGTCACTTAATATCGGCCCCTAAGGTTCGAGCAGACTCAATAGGCAGGGAGCCTTGATCGTTCCAACGTCTTTTAGATTTGTTTACTTTTTTCCCAAAGTGCTATGCAAAGTTCAGGATAAGCTAAAGGAGGGCAAATATTCCATTGACCCTTTAATATTTAAAAATAGGAATAAAGATGAAAAAGCTGAATAATGACATAGGAAACGTCCGGTGAGGACGCAAATCTTTGTTCATACCTGCAATCTGCTCCTCTGTTAGTTGGTCAGCCTGTGGTTGAGAGAGTAGGGGATAGGGGGGTACAAAAAACAAGTTACTCAGCAGACAATTATTTCAAATCCCAAACTCTTGTCATCACATTCCACAACGCTCTCACCCACGAATCACATTTCAACACCGGACGCAGTGTTCTCGCGGCGTGTCGGCCCCTGAGCCATTACTGGAGGCCTTGACTAAAATCTATGTGTCTGCCAATAACCGTAATCCAAAATAACAAAAAGCCCCATTAGCTCGCAGCCAATGCTCTGGAGAGAGGCACGCTGAGCAGCAAGACCGCTTTATCCATTATTGTTAACCTGTTAAAATCTCTTGTTTCAATTTTATGTCCCGCTTATATCCTGCTGAATAAACTGCGTGCAATCCCTGTAATGTATCAATTAGGACAAGAGCGGTTATTATCTAAACGGACTGCAATGAAATTGATAGATAGTGAAAAACCACAAGTGGTTTGCATTTGCTTATCAAAATGATATTGAAGAGTCGCATGACATTGCCCTGGAGACTAAACCACAAAGTAAAACAAACTGTAGATATCACAACGGCACCGAATTGCATTGCTACCCCTATCTGATCAGAGGAATGACTCTCTGACGGTACGAAAGTACATTGGAACTTGAATGTCACACAAGGCGGGCTGCTGGACAACAAGGTGGTGTAATAAACTGGCAGCCCTGTCTGTGGATCATGACAGCATGTTTAGTTGAGGTTGTTTTAGGACATATCAGCAGGGGATTGCTTTCCATGGTCCTACCGACAGGGGAGATGAAAAAAAAACAACACAAAAAAAAAAAAAACAGTCTGCTTGCTTGGAGCAGCTTGATAGCTCTCACAGATACCCACCTGTTTATGCTTCAGAAAAATATGGATTATCGGTGACTTTACTAGAGTTTTGTAGAGCGAAGAGAAGCCCACTCGACGACAATCAGGACCGTGATGTGCCAAGACACACACATGCAGGGTGACTCTAAATACCATTTCCTTAAATAATTTCCATCCCCAGATTTTGTTTGAATTGGTCAAATCAGCAATTCAACCGCAAAGCAAATTCTTTTGGTCCATTGGGGTGTTAGTGTGTTTTTCTTCCAACATGACTGGCCACGCACACACACACTCCTTACATCCAACAACTCTGGAAACTTCACCCTCTCGGAGTCCATATTTGGATGTGAGAATATTTCATTTCATAATTCAAGTCAGTAAATTAAATTTGTTGCATAATGACAATGTTCAGTAAAGGTGGATGATGATGATAAACTGATCATCGCCACATGACAGAGTTCATGGCAACTTCTAACTTGACTTTGAACAAACATAATGTTTCTCATCTCTGCATAAACAGCAGACGCTGGACGACTGATGCAGTGTTCATGGACGGCTTCAGTGGCACTCATGTGATTAACTGACATGATTCAATAACCCTTCCCTGCACACAACTGCGCCCAGCCTCCTCCTCCCTGCCAGCTTCTTTAAATCTGCGACATGAAATTTCAAGATACAAAACAGGACTTCTCGATGCTAACACGCCATCCAAGCCTGACTAATAATATAAATCTTAACAAGCATTTCCTGGGACTCGGTCCCTCTGTATTTCCCATCTCACATGCTTATTCATGAGACAAGTTGCCCTCTTTGACTCATTCTGTCTTTGTGTCCTCTGCTGTCTCTGTAAATGGGCTGGGTGTGGAGTTTGGTGACTCAGTGCTACAGATCCCCCTGTTGATCGGGTCCGAGCTGTTGGACGGCTCATGCTGCTGCTGCCGCTGCTGCGCAATCAGACCGACAACGAGCTTGTCCCTCACTTTCCTATCGCGCTTGTCCCTCACTTTCTTATCTCTTCCCTTTCCTTGACACTTGGACAATGGCCATTACAAACTCCTCCTGCCGCTTTTGACTTTTGCCCCCCCAACCATCTCCTTTTTCTCTCCACGCTTGCGAAAAACACTGTTCAGAGGAACTCCCTGGAATTATCGAGCCATGGTGTATTATGGGACAGGAATTTCTTCTGCCAAAACCAGTCTTTGAAACAGCCTGCACAGGAATGGGTGTGTTTGTTATGCGCGTTGGGTGTTGGGGGTGCTTTGCTGGCAATCGTCCGTTGGCATGAGTGGGTCAACCACTCCCACTGTTGCTTGGGCAGCCAGCTCCAGCAATGCGCTCCAAACAGGATTGTGGGAGGCTAGGGGCAGTTTACTGGGCCAGTAAAGAATAACTCCGGCTCGCACTTGATGTCATATCACCCTTCAACATACATACTGCATGCTTCCCTGTTCACACTGGGTTCAATTTGATAGATGATGCCAAATGGTTTTAACAGGACACCAACAAATGTCTTCCTCTTTAACAACCCCTTATCAACGCTTAAAGCTCTTTTGGAGTTGTTGATCTGTCACCATTATGTGCACAACTAATTCCTGAAGTACCATCGCCATATTCGGCGAGTGAAATGCTCGGAAGCTGTCGCCCCCCAAAAAATGGGTCTGACACACATCCACATGTCTATTCAACCCACGCAGGCACAAACACAAGTCATGGTGACACAAGCTTTTTCTATGGGAGCCATGAACACTTCTTTCCTTTGTAGCTGGACAACAGAGGGACGGGCGGGGGAATCGGCACCACCAGCCTTCTGGTGCCCAGCAGACAGGGATGGTCCGCCATATGGTCTGATGGCAGTAGGTAGCCGGGTACTCCCCCACACCGCAGAGAAAAGTTCACCGCTTCTAGATATTGGGAACATGGAACGCGGCTAAGTGTCGCTGGCAAGCAAATAAAGTAGTCATGGAAGATCGGATTTCCTTCGCGTTACTAAACATACATCGGCATACGCGGATCATAAGAGGAACGGTGTAGGTCCTTAGGGTGACCTTACTCCTTATCCAGTGCTTCCACCTCAACGGGGGAAGACTGCTGAGTGTAACATAGCAGACAAGGAGATTATGTCTGTGGGTTAAACTCGTCAGATGCTGAAACACAATCAAACTTCATAACAACTCCGCTTTAGTCTCTGATTTCTGCACTGTGTGGAACACGATCTTCTATCACAGCTCAAAACCACATATGGGCTATTTGATCACAAGAGGGGTGGGAGGGAAACAGTCTCGGGCTTCTGCAATCTCTCGGCCATTAAAAGTTCTGCCGAGCTTGATAATCAATGGATTAACTGGAGGGCCTCTTTTACATAGCGGGATCATTTCCACTGGGTAACTTCTACATGTGACACTGCCAGCTGAGGGGCTCTCTTTCATTAGCTGTCTGCAGATGTTGGGCAAAATGCAGATGTCTGCCTCCAACATCTGGTGGGATTTGTCAAATTGCATGATCATACATTTCCAGATCAATGAGGCCATTCGAAACCCCGGGATTTAGATTTCTGCTGCCAGCAATGCCGAATATGTGCTGTTTCAGAGATATGCACGGACTGCCTTGCATTATTAATATTTCACAAGATTTTATTGCTTTGTGGAAAACTCCCAACAGCTTAGGGTTCGCAAGGCGCCTTGGGCAGCTCCAAACGCTTTGCACAACACTGAAAACCGTGCACGGGGTAAATCAGCGAAACAGACCTACGGCAAATAAATAAATATAAACAAGCTAAACCATCAGCCTGAGGTAGAATCGGAACTCCGTATATTATTTCTGAACCGACAGATATAATCCTGTTAAGAGAAGGAACAAAATCAGCTTCCACGGTGGAGATACAACGGTGTCATTCCCCATCACGCCTCGGCTCGACGCATGCAAGATGGTGCAATCTAGAAAAAGAAAAAGGAGAACCCAAACGCAGCTGGGTGTTTTCCTTTTTCTTTTTTTTTTTCTTTTGCACCGGAACCGGGAAGCTCCACGGCGCCGGTTTCCCCTTCGATCACCGCGGGCGGTGGCGGTGGCCACACGGCTTGGGAAGGCGACTTTAACGCGGAGGGGGGTTAAAAATGGCAGCGCAGGGGACTGATTTGAGCCCTCGGACGGGTAATAACGCATGGTCGGCGTCTGAACACGCCTGCCTTCCTAAGACGGGATTGTCAAATGTGCCCTAATGCACTTACAGCAGCAGAATTATGCTGTAATAACCCAGAATAGCTAGCAGGTTACACCGACGCCAATCATCCTGTCCAAGATTTAATTCGATCTACAACGCGGCGGCGGCAAACCGACCCGACCGGACGACAGCGGGAATGAATTGCGCAGTTCGAGGCGGGGGGGGGCGTGAATACAATGAAAATAAAATCAGGAAATAAAAATAAATCGAGGGGGGGTGAATTATCAGGGGATACACCTGTCGAGAGAAAAAAAACCCGAACCTCCATGTCAGCTAGGCTATCGTTGAGGGCTAGCTTGGCGACGAAAAATGCGGGTAGCGGGCGTTTTCCCCACCCGCCGTCTCCCCGAGTCCAAAACGGGCGAATGAAACCATAAACGCGATATTATGCGTTTTCGGTTGAATTAAATGACTTTTCTCAGCCACACCCGAACAACTGAAAAGAATGAATGGCAATACGTACCATGTCGGATGGGTTGTGTGCTTGTCGGTCGGCGGACTAGGAGTGTGCTCGTTCCTTAGATGGAGTTCCACTGGCGGGTTAGGAGTGTGTATATTGGCAGTGGCCGGAGTGGGGGATTGTCTGTGTATCCCTCCGCAACTGGAACACTAATCACTCACTTCCTTGTTTCAATTCAGGGCCCCTTCCGCGCGATACACACACACACACACACACACACACACACACACACACACACACACACACACACACACACACACACACACACACACACACACACACACACAGATACAGAGCTGCAGTGTGCACGGTTGAATTCAAGTTTATTTATATAAAATGTTAATTCCGATTTTTTTTTCTTTTAGCTTCGTGTCGATCGTATGTATGTTGAAATTCATAATAAAGATGCAAAATTCACGATATTCTCTTCTTCAGATCCTTCTATCACACTTCTAGGAGGTTAAGGGGTCTGACAAATATCATAGTTTAAATGTGGACTAAGGTGAAATCAAATCTAAAACTCAGTTATGATAATTTATCTAAAAGAATGGCACTGATCAGAGAGGAAAACTTCATTGTTAATTTGAATTGTATTCACTTTTACATATGAATTTGGTACCCACCACCATCACTGTCATTTCTTTGAATCTCAACATTGCAGAGAAATTGCACATCAACGAACTGACGCTAATGTGGAGGGATGAGAACTTCATTAAATCCTGATAAAATCAAACTAATGAACAAGATGCATGCCTCCAAATATAGATTGCATTGACCGGATTAATTGATTACATAATGATTTCCTGTACAATGTGACTAGGAAATCTAAAACTGATTTAAAAATACTCCCTCAACACGTGACTGTGCTGGATCGTGGATTTTTATTAAAAATCATTTAATTCTCTCGTAATTCCTCCTGCATTTAGCATATTTACTGTACCTTTTGTACACATGGCTATTTATTATTAATAAGAGGGGTCTAGTTTATCCTTACGGAGCGCTAGGACCAGTTTGCAAACGCGGAAGGATACCCACCAGTGTAGGAAGTAGCCTGGCTGACACTGGAGAATGTACCGTACCGGTGTGTGATGGCGCTTCTGATTGGCCGCTGCAGACCCGCAATATTATACTCCCTGTATCGGCGGCGCTGATTGGCTGCAGGGGACCTGCATTGCACCAGGCAGTGGCATTTAATGGGAATGTAATAAATATAAATACTGGAAACTGGACAACTAGCGCGCAGTCGAGCGCCATGTTCCCAGAAGTTTATTCATACGTACAAATATCCTGATCTCTTCGGGCGAGACAGACATTTGACCCGATATTTCCGCACTGATGCGGCATTAAGGAGAGACCTACCATTGGCTAGCGGGGCTGTGTACGCGAAATCTACCATGAACCGTGTCTGTTTTCTGTTTAATTTCTAATGCTGGTCTCGACTTATTAACAGTATCACACGAATCGTGGTCGCTTGAATTGACAAACCTTTAGCCTTATGCGCGACACACTTCGCTGATAATATCGCAAACCGGCTAGTATAGCAGCTTGGAGTCAACACTAGCTGCAAGACAAGTGGGATTTCGCCTGGCTGACCTGCCTCAGCGATTTTTCAGAAGCGCCACTTCGTGGCCAAATAGGAGCGCTGCACCAGGACAGGCGGTGACGCTGAATAGATCCCACTTGTCACACACACACACACCAAAATGTGTGTGTGTGTCACAAAGTGGGGCCTCTGCACAGGTGCAATCACTGAACACACACTAATTGAATTCCCGGCAGAAATCAAAGCATTCGACCATTAAAATAAATTGTCTCCTTTCCTGAGCTGATTAAATAAAAACTGAATATAATAATATCATAATCTATGTCAGGGGAGGATTCATTTGCAGAAGCACATTCATTTTAATTGCGGCCTTTTTTTTTCTTTTCTACCCCTGTAACCCAGATATTCATCAGCCACTGACGGGTGGGGGGGTTATTGTTTGATTATCTCCCATACGGTGAATGAAAATTGCCACCTTACTGAGGTCCCTCGAAGGGGAAAATAGATTCCACCTGAAAATAACGTGGAAAGACACAAATTTAAGAAAAGTGCATGATTCATTCTAAACATGCATGCTTTAGGCCAAGCTTGTCGATTTTGAGTTTAAAAGTTCTCATTCGATGTGCTTTCAGTTAATTTATTAAAACCGTTCTGCATGGCAGCAACGTATTAACGTGTGTAATTCTTTGTTTGGAAAGCCTTTTTTTTTGAGGTTGGGGGGAAAGTAATAATAATTTGAGTGTAATCTGCGTAAGTGATGAGTGAGCAGTATTGGGGATTGAACAGGTCAGAGGATGCAAGATAAACCAAACCCAGAGCCATACCTCATCAGAACACTAGAACTTTCCGCCTCTTCTGCAAAACACACCACAGTTGATTGAAGTGGGATTTTTTTTTCTCCCCCCTTCTTTGTCCCGTCCGCTGAATGCACCTCGATATGCGAGCTGCAGTGGAAATGCGTGACTGATTTAATAAGGACCGCTTCCAAAGAGGGGGGCTGCAGCAGCAGTAGCCACTCGAGACCAGCGATGGCCCTGTAAAGAGGCTGGATGCTTGCTGCACGGTGGGCCCTGCTTTCTGCTGAGCACAGAGTTACACATGGCATCACATCAAGGGGAATTAAATCACTGCCGCCTTTTCCCCCCGTGTGTCACACTGCAGCAAGGGCAGCTTGGCTGGATTTTGCTATGCCATGATATAGACTTTTTTAATTTAAAACGGGAGAAATTCAAATCATTGATGACGGCGGACGTGTGCCGACGCACGCCCCGAAGAAATTATCCGGCCTCTTGAATTGATGGTCTAGCAAAATGACTCTGCGCGCTCTCAAAACCCGAGAATTAATTGTACGAGTCCTGTCACCGCCACACAGGGGAGTCACCTGCGATATTCTGGTAATTATCGAAGAACGCCACTCGTGTGGGAGAGGACGAGCTGTTCCTTTGCCTTTCTTTGGCGTGGCAGGGATGTCATCCACAGGTAGTATGTGGAACGAAAAAGAAAAAAAAAAAAAAGATATATATTGGTGCAAACTATTGTGTCTGTGGCAGAGGGTGTGGGTTCAGTTACGTTAAGAATCACAAGATCCAGAAGTGTGTAGACGACAATAAAAAGGCATTTAAAATGACAAGACCACTTAGACAAATCGGTATTTGGGAGCGACAACGATACAAGATTGCCACATTTTTTTTTAACAGATTTTTTTTTTTTGTTATTTTATTAACGTTTCTAAACATGTAATGGCGTGAGGAGAGTGGGAAGGGATGGGGGAGGCAAACATGACATGCACAAAATATATCAAAAACTCTCTCTCTCTCTCTCTCTCTCTCTCTCTCTCTCTCTCTGTGAAGAGGTGCAACTCAGCTGCGATACCCCTCACTAGTTCACACGGCGCTAAGATATTTTAAAGGTGGGCCGGGAGGAACACGGTGGAGTTTGAAGGTTAGAGGTACAGGCCCTCCGGCGTGCCCTCCTGCTTCTTGTACAAGACGTTTTCCTTTGACTTCTTGAAGTCTTCGTTGGTGACTTTCATGCGGCGCTCCCGCAGCGCCATGAGGCCCGCCTCTGTGCAGATGGCCTGCGAGACAAGAGCGAGGGAGGGAATTCTGATGAGCGCTTCGGCGAACGGAGAGAGGCGTGCTATTGTGCCGACGCGGGAGAGTGCGGGGAACGCTCGTCGTGGCTCTGAGACCGAGGAAAACAATGCGTATTGTTTGTCTCATTACACAAGCCGCGTGTTGAGCTTTCTGGTGGCCTGTTGATTGTATGGGATCTCCATTAGGAGTGAAAAGAACTGCGACGACACACTTTGTTAACGCTACGCTAGTTTAGTAACCCTAGGCAGCTACTGTCCATATTTATTGATTTAATGTCCATTTCAACTGTATTTTATATAGCATAATTTATTATCTGTGCATTTCTACCTGTAAATTATGCCCCATGGATCCAGTCTACATTTAATTCATATCCATGTAGGTAATGTTCATAGTACCCGATCTGTAAATCACTGACATAATATACCATGTACATAATGTTGATTTATTTGCCATATCTGCACCTGCTACTTTTTTTTTGCTGAAGATGCGAGATGCTAAATTGCATTTCGTTGCCCTATATATAATGACAATAAAGTTGAACCTCCTGTAATCTAGTTTGCAAGGGCCAAGTGGAGGAAATAAACGATGGGGGAGCACGGGTGAGGATGATCTCGCGGGCGTTTCTCACACTCTAAATAAATCGAGGTTCGAAATGTAAACCAGCTGCAGCTTTGTGACCATTTGAAACCACCTATATTTGGGTCAGCAAGCAACTGTATTGCTAAGAATCACTATAATTGATTTCCCAATACATTAGAAAACCTATACTGGACTTGTCACGTAATTGTAACCATAACATAGAAACTTAAACCTTACTTTTGGCTTAGCCTCGTATCAGAGATGACTCACAACACAATACGAGAGTGATAACACACAGGTACAGCAACAGCGGTGGGGTAAAGGTTAAGAGGACTTCAATATAAAAAGAAAAAAAAATTGACTTTATAAAATCGAAAAGTAAGATATTGTTATCCATGACCTCAGAGTTGTAAATGAAGAATGAACCGGTCATAAAAGTGCAGGGATGATCCACCGCGCTAACAGACAATAAGCACATAATTGTTTGTTTTGTAATTGTAATGGAATTACTGTATTTAGGGCGGTCATGTGTTACAAGACTGTCCTTTATTTTTGTTTGGAAGATGCAGAGTGTCGTTCTGCGATCTTCCACCGGAGGGCAGCAGAGGGCAGTTAGTTATCAGACTAAAAATGTAAATTCTTTTCTGACTTAATGAAGGATTTAAGAGTTTTTCCTTTTTCTTCTTCTTTAAACACAGAGTGGAATTATTCATGTCCGAACGGCTTCCATCTCGTGTTCACACATTCTGAGGACAACTCTGGCATGACGCCTAATCCACGGCGGTATTAAGATGATGTACTCATACAGATATTATTAGATCAACCGAGGGATAATCTTAATTCTGTCGACTTGTCTCTTATTTACCGCCGTCTGCCTAAAACAGACCTTGAGAAAAGTGTCACGAGGGCACTTTGCAGCGCCGTTCGCAGACTTTTCCCCCACCTTGATGTCGGCTCCTGACAGGTCGTCCTTGGCCAGGATGAGGTCGTCGAGGGTGACGTCATCGGCGACCGTCATGCGACTGGTGTGGATCTGGAAGATCCTCCTCTTGGTCTTCTCGTCAGGCAGCGGGAACTCGATCTTGCGGTCGATTCTCCCTGAGGGCAACCAGAGCAAATAACCGTGAATGTCTGCCAGATGCCTCCACGCGGCCGCACGTTGCTGGGACATTGTAATCGATGAGTCATTTTAATAGTAGTATAAAAACTTGTGTTTTGCAAATGCGGCTGTTTTCTGACTTAAGACAGAACTCAACACTTACATTAGAGGTCTAAGTACATACTGAATGGGAACAAACATTTAGTAGAATTAAAAGACAAGGTTCTCCTTTGTGACTCGGCAGATTAGTCTCACTTTTCGGCTTTTACTGACCGGGTCTGATGAGGGCTGGATCCAGGGTTTCTATCCGATTGGTGGCCATGATAACTTTCACGTCGCCCCGCGAGTCGAAGCCGTCCAGCTGGTTCAGCAGCTCCAACATGGTCCTCTGGATCTCCCTCTCGCCGCCAGAGTTGGAGTCATACCTGCGGGACACGGACGGGATTTCGGGATGGATTTTCGGTCACGCCGCTCAGTAAGTGTCCGTTGAAGCCCGCCTTTGTATTCATTTGCCAGGGGACAGAGAGTTCCCCTGTGCTCACTTCCGAGTCTTGACTGGGCTGCTCACTAGTCATGGTTCTGTCTGAAACGTGCAAATGTAACGTGTGATGAAGAACTGGCACTCGGGCTCTGCTGCCTTTCTATGGGATAGCTTGAAGCCAAAAGATGCTTCCTTTAAAAAAAAAAACAAAAACAAATAAATAAATCGTGAAATAAAGACCATCATCCCTCCAGAGATGCGTGGAGACTGTTTGCTTTTCAAGAAAATGCACTAAATCCAAATTCCTATGGCGCATTGGTCGGCTTCAATGGATTTTTTGTGTTTTTTTTAGGCGTTATGAGACAGAGAAGAACGTATTATCCTAAAAAGACAGGGATCTTGAGACGTGCAGGCGGTGAATTCCGGGGAATCAAATCAGTCCACGGTTAATAACATCCTTTACTGATGGTGTTTCGTGGTTACATCACCATCTTCCATATATTTATTGAGAAAGTCTCGTTCCATCATCCCAACGTACAATGTTCGCGACGTTGACAACGAATTTCACGCCAGGAAGTAATGAAAGACAACTTTCGCCTATTGCGCGCCATATTGGATTGTACTGCAATAGCTTTCCTTTGTTTGTGTTGTTTTTTTAGAAACTATTTGCCCTTCATGATGAAGCCTTTTTTTTATACTTTTACCGTACAGGGTTTAAGTCCTATATTATGATTTTACCAACCTAGATGAGTTACATAGGTGCTCATGTACAGTATGCGAGTTCCAGCTTCCGCAGAAAATCATGTTACGTTGCACTATAAGGAACGGAATTCCGACATAAGTCAAGGACCGCCCGTACCACATAAAGTTCGGGGGGTGAATGGCCATACATCTGCAGCCGGGCTGATATTCAAGCCCTCATACCTTTCGGAATATCGCAACGAGAAACGGTTTCGAACCGCCACCACAGTACCTCTTTGTGCCGATGGCGTCGATTTCATCGATGAAGACGATGGAGGGCGCGTGCTCTTCTGCCACCCGGAACAGCTCTCGCACCAGCTTGGGCCCGTCGCCCAGGTACTTCTGGATGAGCTCGGAGCCCACCACGCGCAGGAAGGTGGCCGACGTCTGGTTGGCCACAGCCTTGGCCAGCAGCGTCTTGCCTGGTGCACGGAGAACCGGAGAAATTCAGTAAAATATTTTTTCTGCGTATGACATATAGCATCAAGCCACCCAGAAGTAATATAATAACCAGGAAGACAACTAACTAATTTGAGGATATTAACATTAATCTAATGTTTAGTAGAAAGATCACCGCACTTATCCTCATTGTCTGTTTACATTTAAATTGCGAGGTAACTTCTGCACAAACGTGTAGATGGTGTAAACAACAGTCAACCGTGGTTAAGGTTTGGGTTATGCGAATCAGAGTTTCATTGAGCAATTCTATATTCGCATGTCTAAATGTGGCAGTTATTATAACTAGAAAGTGCATCAAAAAGTGTGTGTGAGTATTTGCGGAGTTATAAACGGCCTTTTTTCTTTATTTTTTTCCAAACACGTTGTGCCATTAGTGGCAACGGAACGCCGACTGCTCTAAGAACATAATGGCTCTTTGAAAGTGGTTACAGGAACACATCAAGTCGCTCTGAAATAAAATAAAAAAAAAAAAAAAGGGAAAAAATACAACAAAGCAGAGTACGATGATTTCAACCCAAAAAAATGGGTTACGCAATGGAACATCGCACTTTCTTTCCTTTCAGTTAAACTCATCTCAAAACACTTAGTGGTCTTTCCGACCTTAAAACAGGCATCGCTACCAAGGCTGTTGGATAATAAAAAAAAATACTGAAGTTACTCTGTGTGGCTTTCCTTCAATGGTTAGAGATTTGTCATCATCTGAAAAGGTTCTGGGCTTTTGGTGAGGCGAGACATTTGGAAGCGTCCAAGTAGATCGCTCAACTGCTTGCAGTGGGTGGCGTGTCAAACAATATGCCTTTTTGATGTCCGCTTGGAACTGTGTGAGTGTTTTAAAATTGTACCAAGGGTGCAGTTGATCAGTGATCGTGCACGTGTCTATTTCGTTGTCATGTTAACGACGCCGATAACACGCGTGCCTTGGCTTACATACACAACAGGCAAAACGGCGGCCATTAGTTGGTGAGGTTGACAAGAAAATTTAAGTCTGAACTCCAATTATATCAGGCATTCCTGGGTTTTATCTGTTGGAGGCGGTTGTTGAGATACTGAATGAAGGCGAAGACATTTCAACGTGGAATTTAGTAAGACTACAATACAAGCTTCCCACTCTTAGCCGTTTATGGTATAATTTACAGATCAAATTGGCTGTTTTGGACTCAGGAACATGATGTTACTCACCTGTCCCGGGGGGCCCATAGAGGATGACACCTTTGGGCGGCTTTATGCCCATTTCCTCGTAGTACTCGGGATGTGTAAGAGGCAGCTCCACCGACTCCTATTAAACAACAGAGGCAGAGTTGTCCTCAGTGCCCTCGGAGAGGAAGTTAACGCTAATGCATTTCTTCTGAAAGATATTAAATGTGTGTCTTCGCTCGCTTGGGGCTCCAGTGGCTCTGCGGTTTGCTTCCTTGTTCGCACACTTTTATCATTGCTAACATTAAAGCTGGTTTCTATCTCTTGAACTTCATGGCGTTTTGACAAAAAAACAGGGCCTGGATAACTTGTCATACCTTGATTTCCTGGATCTGATTGTCAAGGCCTCCGATGTCAGCGTAGGTCTCTTGCGGTGCCTTCTCCACCTTCATCACCGTCACCAGGGGGTCAGTGTCATCCATCAACACCCCAATGACAGCATGGACCTGTTTGACGTTGGGACAAATGCTTGGGTCACGAATGACGACACATTTTGTGGTCCTATGCCACAAGCATATATCAGAAATTAACAAAGATCAAAATTCAACTTTCTGGGGCGCACAAATCCTGATTCATTGCTTTCTAATGTCTGGAATCCTTTTAAAACACACATGAACGTGTAAAAGGACACCTTGAATACGTCCGACGTTACCTTATGGTTGAGCAGGACCGAGCAGCCCGGCTCCAGGAGATCTTTATCCACAAAAGACAAGATGC
Source organism: Fistularia commersonii (assembly GCF_037954325.1). Taxonomy (NCBI): domain Eukaryota; kingdom Metazoa; phylum Chordata; class Actinopteri; order Syngnathiformes; family Fistulariidae; genus Fistularia; species Fistularia commersonii. Next base: position 4,207,797 of record NC_141319.1, on the reverse strand, counting down.
TAACGTAGTGCTCCGATCCCACCGAGGTGGAAACTATAGCATGGTTGTCGTCGATAATTTCCTCCAGGGTTCCGACGGACATGGGGGTTCCCCGCAGGTCATCCACTTTGGACCTCTCCTCCTGCAAAAGAGGCAAAAACAAAACAAGATTGGAGAATGTACTGATGGTTAAAATAACATTATTGCGGCCTTGATTCTTCAGCGGGCAGCATGAAAGGAGCACAGCGCCATCTTTAAAACATTTTACCATGTCTGTCCAGCCCTTGCTATGCTAACATTAGCTGTTATTGTTATTTACTGTATTTAACTGTTATATACTTTGACATCTCACATTGCAAGTATGAATAAATAGCAGAAAATACTGATTTCGGTTTGGTAGCAAACATATACTGCAAAACATCCAAATACTTGGTGAATGTTGTGTTATGAATGTTCAAAATGTAAAATGTAGCTCGATCAAGTAGTGGTAGAGGATAACAAAAAAAAAACAACAACAAAAAAAACACACAATAAGAATAATGCAAGAATGAAAGCAAAATAAAGTTCATGTTCAAACTATCACCCTGAAACAGGGCTTGTAGAAGAAAGTAGAATATTATTAAATGTCCTGTTGTTCATTGTGTACCAATGCTGCATCCCGCTGCATGGACTTACCGCAGTAGCATAAATCAGCCTCTAATTATTTCTCTCAAATTTATGGGGAGTCATAGAGCTAATCTGACGAAACCGGTTGGAGTCACAGCATGTGAAAATGGGATCGAGTGATGGCAGGTGGAGTTTGCTGCAACGGGGCCAGAGTATGCGACACTGCGGCCGATATAAAAGCGCTAGTATCACCTGTGGGGTAGCAGGAAGCCCAGACACATAACACTAGTTACAGCAACATAGTACAATAAATCTTGTCATCACTGACAAGGTCGGGCTGAGCTCACCAAAGGCAGCCATTCTAGAAGTTGTAGAACTTCTACCCCCCCCCCAACAATGAATAACAATGAAATGTGCAGTGACTGCATGCTGGCTCTGCTTGTATTGAGCAGGCTTTGTGGATAATTGGCTCTCAATCTGGGATCGGCGGTTGCCAGGAGCAGACACCCTCCATCCTGCTGGAGCTGGATGTTGCAGTTTAATTAAGCAACACAGACAGGTACTTAAAACAGGGTCGACACTGGGGTTATACATCTTGGCGAGCCGCTGGTGATTCGGGAACCTGCTAGGCCTATACTGAGCGTTTGCCTGGAGTCCAGTGATTCATAATAAGCTCAGCAGCCAGAGGTCTATTGAAGGTTTTCAGACAGGTAACATTTATAAGTTTATAAAGTTTGTTAAATAAGTTATAAACTGATCAAATTGATCCTTGAGACTGCATTTATTGTATTTTCCCCAAATGCAAAAATGTGTGGCAAAGGCTGACCTCCTGTTTTTCCTCTAGGGGTTTCATCTGCTCCTGGTTTCTGATGAACTCCTCCTCCATCAGTAGGTAGTCCTTGATCCGCTCCTGCTTCAAGAGCTTCAGGCGGCACTGAGTGTGAGGGGTGACTGGGAAACAGACGGACACACCAATTACCTCCAATCACAGTTGTACTGTTTTCAACTTCCCGTACTTCTGCTTTTCACGCAAACCTGAACATTTCTTTGACCTATTTCTTTATTTTATACTCTCCTAACATTAGTTAATGGTATAGAAAGCACTGTCTTGACAGTTACAGTGTGGATTCCACATTGCTAGCTGTCATTGGAGGTCAAAGGTAAGAATACTGGATATGTTGTGTTGTCGGCACATAAAACAACCACTGCTATAAAAGCGACAATGATACGAATTCTATTATAAGCGGATTTCAAGGACAAGGGACGGATACATTTTTTAATACCAGAATTACTGTACGGATTTAACAGTTGTATTCAACAACAGATTGGCTAACAAACAAAGGGATGATATGTCTCTGAGGGTCAGGTCATCTAGGTCAGTTAATTTTTAAGTATTTATTTATATTACGTAACTAACACTATGTCATACTATCTGACACTCACTTCAGACAGCAAAGCAAGAATTTCCAGGCATATGACAATACAAAATTCAAATCCTCTCAGATGACAGATGAAATCGGAAGTCTTTGTGGGTGCCACGCCAAGAGGGATGAAATACATATATTGTTTTTAAACTATATAGTTTTGTTTGTTTCCTTACCCAAGGGTAATTTGCTTGCAGCATCTGGTCCCTTGGTCTTCTTCTTCTTCTTCCCAACTCTAGTGGGAATGGGTGGCTCGTATTTCTTCTTCTTATCCTGAAAACAGCAACAGGCGTCAAGACATATTGTCACCATGAAGAATAAAACTCAATTTCATAACGCCCAAATAAAAAATTTGGAGTTGATAATCGCGGCATAAATTTTAAGGAGAACTGTGGCATGCAGTGTAAATGGGTTGATCTTCGGTGGGCTGAAAGTAGTAAAAACGAAAACAAAAACACATTCACCCGAATGAGACAACATGTGTGAAATATAGTTCTTGCTAATCAGATGCCATGATTGTTGTACAATCCAAAATATGGACTTAAAGCGATGTCCCCTTATCCCGACATTATAAACAAACAGGTTACGAGATGTGCTAACTGGCGCTGTCATTCTCACCTTGTCATCCTTCTTTCCTCCGCCCGGGCCGTGACCTCCGCTCTGGCTTTGACCCTAGAACAACACGACAAACATCTTGGCATGAAAACATTAACTCTAATGACGAGATGAATCTCATAATAACTTAAATCGATCGTGGAAGAAAAGCTCGGCGAATACTGACAAGTGAGCTACCGCAACTAGCATTCGGCTAATGCAACTCTATATAATTCAACATGGCGATTTCACAATTAACGGCTAGATTTGCTTAATGAATCCGATAACACTAATACAACCGTTTCCAATTTTATGTTATATTCTATCGACGGATGATATTTTTACCATGAAATAAAAGATCGAGAAGAGAAGAGAAAATTGCTTGCTCACTTACCATTGTTGCTCGTCGCTTGTTGATGTCGTCACATCTACGGCAAGCCCGAAAGGACAAACTTCATCTTCTTCTCACTGACGTCCGGCTGATTCGCGCATTACTGCCCACCTCTGTTCCGGAGCTGGAAACCCAACCACTGGTTCATAATAACAACAAGACGTTAAAACTTCACCCAATCCGGCTAAAAAACAGTGAGCTTCGATACTTCAAGGGTGTCAAGATTTGTAAAAAGTTGCCTCATCCCCAATTCATCCCCATTCAAAAAAAATAACTCAATCACCCGGATGTTTTGGTGTATTTTTAGGAATAGTATAATATGATATTAACTGATGCCTTACCTTTTTTAACGTTTTCCACCTGAGTGCGAGTAAGAATGCATCTTAATTTTGCTGGTGCACTGGAGTCGGAAGCATGTGTTTGTATAAATTTGTGTAAAATGACGAGTTGTCGAATACATATATTCAGTACTTGCGGAATACTACAATAACCACAACGATTAAACTAAGATGAGCTTTTTGACATCAAAAAAATACCAACCCCACCCCAAATCTTGACTGTATTTTGCCATCAAGCACCAAGCAAATTCATAGCACTCCTATATCACACTTTTTTTTTTTTTTTTAATTCCAAGACTGATATTCTCAGATTTCTCGATTTCTCCTTGTAAGAAAATTCAAATACTAAACACCCCCTCGATCACATGCGATTTTTTTTTTACAATAGATCCTGCAACTGATTCCCAAGATGGGCTGCAAGCATGGAAAGCAGATCTGCATCGATTCCCTCACTTAACAGTCTGCTCACTCCCCCGCCATATATTCTGTTTTTTTGAGTCCAAACCATCTTGGACGGTAGCGACAATTTTTCCCATAATTACTGTCTTTCATATATTAAATCAAATGATGCATTACAATTAAGAGGAACGTGATTGTTGGTTTTAAATTTAGAGACGGACTGCTCAAAATTAGAGTTTCACATCTGAATAACAACCAACTCGTGCGATGCTCTTGCAAAAATCGTCTGTCCTTCCTCACCTTTTGAAAAGGTTTTACAGGTGTTTTTTTTGGCCATTTAGCCGCATGTCTGATTCTCCCAGATGACCTGTGACACCTGCTTTCTTCCCATTATGTTGCTAAAGAATGGTAAAAAAAAAAAACCTGCAACCAGAAATCTCCAACAAATATGTATGCAGATGGATTTCTCCTAAAAAAAACTCACCCTAAATAGTTGGCAGGATCCAGTCAGTCAAAATGAGACAGAGATAGGATGTTGCTGTGTTATAAAACCGTATATTAATATACATAGACAGTGCATGTAGTGATTATAAATAGCACATTGCAGCCTCACTTTTGAATGTTTAATTTATATTTTACTTTTTAGTTTCGTATAATCCTCACCCTTCCCCGTCAGAATCACTTCATTATTGCACGAACGGTCTATTTCACATCAATTTTTCTTTCCACACAGTTTAATCGTTCTTTTTTTCCCCATATCTTTATTAGAATTAATTACATATCACTCGACATTTGAATTACCTGTCGACATTTTGATTCTGAAAGAGGTTTCTGTTATCCATTTTATGCACGGACGCTTTTTTTTTCGGGCAGCGTTTATGGAGCAGAGAGAGGGAAAGCGCTGAGGCGACCTTGCGCTTTCAAAACCGATTTTCGGGGTGAGAACAGTATTTCAAATTCAGCACCTGGATGCTCGACCACATCTCCAATTAACTGCAGTGGAATGAAATTATAATTTGATCACTTTCAAAACGGAGGGCCCACTTTCCGTTCTGTAAACACAATTATTGAAATAGACGATCCATATTCATCGCATCAGAATTTGTGATGAAAGAATAAAACCTAAATGAGGCTCAAAATATAGTTATTTGTGCTGCAGTCCAGCTAACTTGCTAACTTGGGTTTTTATTCAGTCACACATACAACATTTAATTTTTCATTCCCACGTCATATAGAGACACAGGCGTCAAAATGGAAGCTCCTCACAGGAAGGCCCTTGTGTTGGAACTGATACATTTAGTGGAGAGCAAGAACAAAATAACACATTGAGAAAATACCAAAGTAACTGAATGAAAGGACAATTCGACACTGTCTTGGGAAACAGAACAGGAAAAAGCAGCTGAAAAATGCATCTTTTCCTTTATTCATTAACTCTTTTTAAGTCCCCCTGTTGTGCTTATTAAATGATCTCAAATGAATCCGCAAATCAATATTCATTTGTAAGCGGAAATGATTTCCGGGGATGTCGGAGGGGATACGAGTCTCCGGTGACCCATCTTTCGGGGATTGCGGTATTAACTGTTTGAAAATCCCTGCGTTGAACCACGGCCGTTTATCTCCCGACAATCCGAACAATTTAGTAACTCTAGATAAACGTGACCGCTGGGTTTTCGGAACTGTTTTATTTCAAAAATTTCTATTTTGCGCGTCACCTTGGAGTTGTTAGAGAGCGGCTCAGACCTGTTCCTCCCGGCCCACCTGTGTAAGACAAATGAATTTTTTTTTTTTTCCTCTAAACCAGACAACATCCCTGGTTCCTTTCATACCGACAATCTTTTTGCACAGGTTTCATCACCTCTTCTTTATTCATAAGTCTCCAAATTATACATGATGAGCTAAAACCGAGTCCATTTCAGCAGATTGGACTCAACCCTAGTTAGATGGTCATTCAAAGCGTTTTCATTTATCACACCGGACGCAGCGAACACAGGAAATCCCTTCATCGGCTTGGAAAAGGACTTCGACTCGGGAGTCTCCGCTGCTGTAAACGTGGTGCATTTTCTGCATGCAACATGCAGTCACTTGCACAAGGTCATTTTATCATCCAGCAACGGGTTTAGATTTTCCTTCAAGCTAGTTTATACAGAGACGTGAAGCAAGATTGTTTTGTGATATTGCACCGCGATGGCGATAACAGTCAGTCAAAAGCACGGCAGCTGCTTTGAGTTATTGTCATTATTCTGGTTGTTACGACGCCGCTTCTCCTTATAGTCGCTGTAACCAGGACTGGCAGTTCTTGCGCACAAATAAACCCTCTTCACATTTTGTGCCCCCGACCCCCTCTCCTCCCGGGCAACCGGATTCATAATTGCCTTTGGCGCAGACGTTTTACACGTCTGAGTTAAAATCCAATAATGGGCCCGGGGCTACTTGTTTCACTGAATTTGTATCCGCATCGAAGACCAGGGAGGGGGTGACAAAATCACACAATCCGCAGCAAAAGTCATCATTTATCTTCCGTCACGGAGCAAAGTCCCAGTCGGGCCGAGATGGATCCTTCACGTTGAGAATGAGGTTCTCTTTATTGTGAAAACAGAGGGATGCGTTGTAAATGGTTGGCTGGAGAAAGAGAGATATAAGAGTTTGCCAGACTCTTGAACGATGTAAACAAAAGAGGAGCATTAACAGTCTGATTGTTCAATGATATAATCTGTTAAAAGCATACATTCAATTACTGCAGCTTGTCTTTTATTGCCTGCGTGGCGTGCTCTTTTATGAAACGACACAGGGGAGAGCCAAGAAAAAGACTTTTCATTAAAGGCCATTTTCTTTCTTTAATACTTTGGACAGATACAGCTTTTGTGAGTAGAGATATAGAGAGCGACGTTAAGTACTGGCGGAGAGTGGATGTAGCAGTTTGGCCTGAAGTACCTTTTTTTTTTTTTTTTTGAATTTGATTAGATACAACAGCGCCAAGCAGGCTTTGCTATCGCCATGGAAACTGTATTCCTCATGGGGGGTGTGAGGGGAAAGCATTCCGGCAGACGTAGCTTGATCCACATGTGAGACTTCCAGCAAAATATCATGCATCATTCATGTAGATATGCTAAGCGCGTCATGCCGTTGTGATTCTAAGCGGTAGCCGCCGCAGGTCAGCCCCACTCACTGATGGCAAACGTGTACAGCGCGGTTATAAGGTCTGGTGAGCAACCTGAAAACCTGTCCGCTTTGTCCAGGGAGGCAGCGTTCAGCATCAATATGTTGTCAATCCATCGTCACGCCTCCCATTCCTCGGTTCCCGCCGGGCCCATCCGTGTTTTCATACCCCTATCTGTCCACGCTAGTCTCTGCAAGCCGGTTATTCATGATGCCGAGGGCGCCGACCCCGCCCGAGAAGCCGTTCTGGCGTGAGGCGGAGGTGGGCTGGCGCGGGTTCCCGATGGCCATCTCGGATAGCTGCTTCTGCATAATAGCCAAGTTCACCTGGAAGGGACAAAGACATACATGTTTGGGGGTATCTCAAGGGGACAAAGACATACATATTTGGGGGTATCTTAAGGGGACAAAGGCATACATGTTTGGGGGTAGGGCATGGAGGGGACAAAGACATACATGTTTGGGGGTATCTCAAGGGGACAAAGACATACATGTTTGGGGGTATCTCAAGGGGACAAAGACATACATGTATGTGGATGGGGCATGAAGAGACAAAGACATACATGTTTGGGGGTATCTCAAGGGGACAAAGACATACATGTTTGGGGGTAGGGCTGCACAAGATAGGAATGCTGATGGATGGGAGATCTTGTTTTTCCAGATGTCAGGGGCGTCACTTTATAAAAAAGTTTACATGACTGGGATTTATAGGCAGCTATGGCCGAGGTTGGAACTGCCAAGGAGGAGCCCTGGAGGAAGACTGAAGAGATTTATGGATGGAGTGAGAGAGAATATGAAGTTCGTTGGGTTGAGAGAAAATGGAGGACGACGATTGGCTGTGGCGACGCTGGAGTTGAGCAGCCCGGAGGAAAAGGAGAAGAAGATAGCGAGAGTCCGACAGATGTGTTGCTACGCTGGTAACACTCCACAACTCCTATTTGGAGCACTTCTTCCAAGCCTCAGTGTTGCTAGGTTACCGGAACCAGCTTCCAGTACTTCCAGCCGCCTTTAGTGTCAATCTCCCGGGTTTACTCGAAGAAGTTTAGCTAAAATGATGAAGATATTTCACACTGACATTCATATTTGTCGTGAGGCCCCTGCGGCACGTACGAGTCTGCACGATCACGACTTCATTAAGACAATAAAACAATTGAAAAGACAACTTAAGCAATGAAACAATGATTCACATGCAGAGGAGTCAGTGAGTGTGTGTGTGTGTTTCACATAACTGGCATCCTAAAGCTGATATCATGCAGATTTGGGGGGGTGGGATTAGATCCTAATTTTAAGACTCACGTGATATTTTGTTGTTTTTTTTTTTTGTGGGCGTTTCATTTGCGATTCCAAAAGTTATCCAGTAAATTCCTTTTTCAAACACCGCACTGCAACGGTTCAGTTGTTGTCGAGTTTCAGCCTCACAGCAAAATATATCTGCATGACGTGCGCGTGAGCGGGTGAAAGATAGTTTCAATATGATGTGCGAGTTGAGATTTGTTCCTTCGATGGATTGGTGAGCGATCCGGAGTGAACGTCGCAACTCACACATTGACCGCTGGGATAGGCACTAGTGTAGGATAAGCGGTAAGGGTAATGAAAGAATGAATATTTAACTCTCAAAATAACAAGAAGGACCTAGCGTTGATGTACAAATATTGTTTTCTCAAGTAATTTCAGCAATGACAATCAGCCATGACTAAACTCCATTCTTTCTGCGTTTCCATTTGGGTTAGTACCTTGTAACAGCACTTGATGTGCCTGATTGAATGACGTTACAAATACAAACCTGACGTGAGACTGCCGGCCAGAGAATGTTGTCGCGGCAAGAACGCTACATGTTAGCATGGCTAATACCTTGTAGTGCAGCCTGTAGCCTTCGCCTGCTCCCTTGTTTTGCTTTGTGTTACATGAAACTACAAACCTACCAGCGAGTGCACCATCGTCTGTTTTTTGTGTTTACCGTCACGCATAAAAAAATATTACTGCAATTTTGCGTTGCCGTGCTGGAGCTATGCACTGAAAAGCACCTTTCGGTTCAGTATAAGAGAAACTCAAGAAGATGGCGTAACGATTGCAGTAGTAATTACAGGACGATATTTGAGTGCAGTCAAATCACATTACACGCAGTGCAAATCGATTATCGTGCTTGTAACAGCGCCTTTCGCCGCATTCGTCGGAGGGCAATATCCGACGGCTCTCACCTTGTTGGCCGCCAGAAAGTCTCTCATGGAGATCATTTCCCCAGACATCCTGCGACCTGGGTCGGTCTCGCTCTCGTTGACGGCGTCTGTCTCGATAGACGGGTCTCTGCGGGCCCGCAAGTGGCCCGGCGCCACCACATTCCGACGGGGGTGTCGGTGTGGGTGGTGACCCCTCCTGGGGAAGCAACATCGGCAGGGGGCCTCGAGTCTCCTCAGCAGCCAGTTGAGGACCTGCTTGATGGCGATGGAGATGACGTTGAAGAGGGAGTAGATGCAGCAGACGCCTGTTAGGATAAACAGGAAGTTGCCGAGCCGGTACGCGGCGGTGGCGTGGCCTTCGTAGGCAACCCGCTGGCTGCTCACCATATCTCCGAAGCCGATCGTACTGAAGGCTACGAAGCAAAAGTACAGCGAGTCCAGGTAGCCCCAACCCTCGGCTGCCGAGTACATGAGCGAGGCGCAGCAGGACACCAATATGGCCGCCGCCCCTAATATGAGCATGACACAGTAGACCGAAGGCTTCCAGCCTGCCAGATCCTCGCCTTTCCCCCCGGCTCGGCTGCCTTCCGGAACTTCTCGACCGTTCTGCGGGAGCACGGCTTTGCTGTACCGCCGCTCGTGGCACGACTTGAGGACTACGGCGATGACCGTGATGACGCGCTCCAGGAAGAGGTTGAAGAAGAGGATGGTGGCGGCGCACCCCAGCAGGCCGTAGAACATGAGGAAGACCTTCCCTCCGATGGTTGCAGGAGTGGTCATTCCAAACCCTGACATACAGAAAAAAAACATATAGTTATACATCTATTCATTATCTTTACTGCTCATCCTAGAACCTATCCCAGCGGTCATTGGGCGAGAGGTGCGTTATGCTCGGCCAGTCGATCACCGGGTCCCGTGTACACATGCAACCACCTCCAGGCATTCTGGGGTCTCCAATAGACTTCCGGCAAGTTTTTGGACTGAGGGAGGTAACACGGCGAGAACACGCAAACTCAGCAAATCACATCACACTCTGCCCCTCGTTACATACATCGATGTATGTCTCCATTGGGTTTGGACATTGCGTACAATGTGAAGATGGGATGTAAGCCACGTTTGCAACTGCGTTAGCTCACCAACAGTAGACGTGCCGCTTTAGTACCCTTGTGCTTTTACTACAAACACGTGCAGAAAATGACTTGGCATAGATTAAACGGCAGCATACGCTGCTCCAAAACCTCTATGTTATCTTCGTAGGGTGCAAGTAACCAAAGCAACGGGAACCATCGTGTCCCCCATACCATCACAGATGCTGGCTTTTGACCTTTTGGGCTGGTAACTATCTGTATTGTCCTAGTCTTCTTTACATTCCTGACAGTCGGTCCATCTCAGATGAGCCCAGAGAAGCCGAAGAGCGTATCTGGGTCCTGTTGAGCTTTCGCTTTTGTGCGGTAAAGCGTTACCTAAAAACTGTAGACGAAGTGACGAACCCTGTTGATTGAAAACGGTTTGTTGACGTGGTCCTGAGCCAACATGGTTGCATCCTTTGCAGAACAATGTTGATTTTTAAATCGCCGCCTGAGGCTGTCATTCAATGTTGGGTTTTCAGACTTGCTGCTTGCATAGTTAGTCCTCCATTTGGTCCTTCCTTCATCTTTTCATATTATGGACGGTAGATGATGAAATCGCTGAATTCCTCGCAATCGTACGTTGAGAAGCATTGCTCTTGAACTGAGCGATTGCACAAAGTGGCAAACTTCACACCAACTTAGCCCTTCCACCATGCTCCGACCTGAACTCTCACCCGATTCCAATTAACCTGCTCACCTGTAAAAGGTTTTTATTTTTTTTTGGAGCCTCAACTGCAGGAAGGTGTTGCAGGCATCAAAGTGAATATTTTGCAAAAATAAATAAATACATAAGTACATTTTTTTTATTACTTTACACATTAAATATCTAATCCTCGTCTTACATTCCATTGAATATAACTCATCGACAATTTACAAATCACCGCTTTCTGTTTTTATTCACGTTTGATACTATTAGATGCTGAATATCATTGATTAATATTAGGCACATTATGACCTTTTATTCAAAAAACCCCTGACCGCCTCCTTGGAAACTATCCAGTCTAATCACAGCTCGCACTCACAGTTTCACTTCCTTATTATGACGAACTAAGGAGAGGCGCCGCCTCCTCGTCAGCTTCCCCCTTCTCACGGTTACAGTTCCTTTGCCTGGAAGCAAATCAGTACAACTAATGGCCAGTCAGGTCAAGGCTACGGCGGCAGCCATAATGACGAATCCCACCTTGAGGCCGCAGCTGTTTCACTCAACTCCTAGGAAACGTACCCTCAGATATCCGTCTATTACACTGAAGTACTTCAAGAATTAAATGTGAAGTAAAAGCATAGAATCGGCATTGGCGAATTGTTCTTCATGCAAATGTTTTGGTCCTAGTGAAGTTCTAGTTAATAACCAGTACTTTATGATGAACCGCTTGTCTGGGAAGTAAGATGTACTTCTAAATAAACGAGCGGAGAGTACGATATTTCCCTCTGAAATGGAGTGGAGGGGAAGAAGTACATCAGATCCGTGCTTCAGCAAAAGCATTCAAGTACTTTCTGCCGCAGAGGGTCAAGTCTTCTCTGTGTGCGTGGGTTAAACCAATTGATGTCCCGACAAAAGATGAAATACATCCCAAGATAATCCTCTTTCTAAGCGTAAACCCTTATCCAAACGCCCGATCTCGACTCTTCTCGTCTTCCCGCTCGCCGCGAGGTTGCTATTAGCGACGTAACCTCTCGCCTTATCTGCCCGCTGCTCTTCCGATAGCCGAGCGGTACATCGGCAACCCCGAGATCAGAACTCCGTGTCGCCGAAAGGTACGAATCCTACCGGTTCCGCGGTGATTTTCTGCAAACTCCTGACGTTCGGCGCCGCTTTCGGGCGAGCCGATCGCAAACAAGCCTTGCCGTATCTTGCGCTATGAAGACACACCAAAACGAGACTAATTGCCGCGGTGCTGCGGGCAAAGACCTCTTGCGTTGGATGTGATTACCTCGACTTTGAAACGGCTTCTCGAGGTTCTACTCGGTGTTTTCCACCAAACACGGTAATGAAAGTCGCCCCCTCCGCCCCCCATCTCTGCCGTGACGCTCTGTTCACTGTGGCTCTAATGAGCCGCTGGACCAGCTCAATAAGATGTGGACTCGGTGGAGGAGGGAAGCGACCGATATGGATTCAGGACCGCGTGGCTCACAGGCTTGGTTTTGTCGATGACAACGTGGGCGGCGTGACAGAATTCTGACCTTTTTTTCCTCTCTTTAATGCATAAACCGCATTTAGCGCTAGTAAATGATTCAATTATGAGCTTACTTTTGGTGAAAATATTAGTACTAGGTGTTGAAAAAGAAATAATTGCTCTACATTTGCATCGGTAGGGACCCGTAGGGTTCATTGGTTTCCTCCCACAGTCCAAAAACATGCGGCGGCTTCAATGATCGTATGTCTTCATGTGTGGCCAGTGCAGGAAAAGCGGTTTAGATGACGAATGAACAACTGAATACATGAATTAAACGAGACAATTCATCTTACTGTTAGAAACAACCAAGCCACAGCTGATTAGCTTAGCTTGAAAGTTGTAAACACAAGAAAGCCACTGGCGTTCTTTTATTTATTAGCGTTATTATTTCACACAGACCTCAACACGGGAAAGGATGTATTACATTGCAGGATTAGTCAGAGCTCGGATGAAGAATTTCGTCGTTTCCATCGACCTCCGAGCAAGCAAATGAGCAAACGTCTCTCGGTTTGTTTTTCGACCGACCGTACATTGGAAACAAAAAAAGTATCGGCCCCCTACTGTTTTCCAATTAGGGTCTCCTTGGAAAAACATGCAAAATAAAACAACTGAGTGTCTAAACAATAACGCTAATGATAATTGCACACATTTACGCACATCAACGTTTGCGACCTTCGTCGTAACAATTCAGTGACTCAGATCCTTAATTAGTACTCATTAAGCACGTCTCCAAATATGGCGCCGTTAGCATGCGTCCATTACGCAAGTAAAGACGAGTGTATTCCCTGAACCCGAGCGACCTCCACGTGCACGTTTAGATCCAAACCGCCCCACGAAACCGGTGGATTTAACCGACGACGTGCGCTTTGGTGCGTGATACGCATCCACCGTCGGTCGCGAGATGACGGCGGCCTCACGTTGAGACGCCGACATACTAGAGCGACGGACGAAGATCACGAGAGGTCAGACGCCGATCTGACAGCCTTAAGCTCGTCGGGCGATGGAGGCGCCTCCAGGTACCCCGAAATGTAAATATAGGGTATTAATGCACGTTGAGATGTTATTTCAGGGGGAAACTAAGGTGACGACCGACCAATCAGGGGCCCGAGTCGGACGCAATCCAGAGAAATCAATTCGCCTCGCTCACTCGAGAGATCTCTCTCTCTCTCTCTCTCTCTCTTTCTTTCTTTCTTTTCTTTCTGTCAGGCGCCCGGAATAAAAGGCTTTCAATAAGACGCCGTGGGCTGAAGGTGCTCGGAGGAGATTCATCGCTCGTTTCTGCTCAACAGCCCGGAGAGACACCCTTACGTTTGTTCTCTCCGGGGGTGAAAAACAAAAGAACTCCCTCCCAAAAAAAGGGGGAAAATGTCCCGATTTCAAGTTGTAAACTAAGGATGTGGATCTTCTGCAGGCGACAAATTACACCGTAAATTAAGACACCTGGCGTTTGTTGCAGAGATTCTCTCAGGTGTTTTTAAAAGTTCGGCCGCTGGTGAGAACTCCAAAGTGCAGGAAACATCTAGAGGTTGGATTTCATGCACTTTAAAACGAATCTTTGTTGTTTTTTTTTTTTTTCTTTCTTTAATAAAACGACTGACAACATGGTCTTACCAATAGTGGAAACCACCGTTCCGACGAAGTAAAAAGCACCGGTAAAGTCCCACCGGGGTCTGATCGCGTCCACCCGGATCCCCGCCACGTTCGCCTCCTCGTAGCTCCTCAGGAAGTTCTTGAGGGCTTTCCTGCTCAGGTTGTAGGTCTGGCTGAAGTGCTCGAAGCGCTGCGCCCAGCGCTCCTTGGCCTCCCGCTCCTTGGGCTGCTCCAGCGCGGAGAAAACGGCGGCCCCGCAGAACAGGTAGACCACGATGAAGAGGGCCAGCAGCAGGAACCGCGCGTTGTCCTCGTTCACCGGCGCGCAGCCGCAGCCGCAGCCGCTCCTCAGTGCCATGGCGCCGGCGAGAGTCCGCTCAGCGGCGCGGCGCGGCTGCGGCGGGCAACATGTGGCATGGTGGGTCTCGACCGGGAGGAAGGGCGGGGAGATGTTGAGTGGATGTGAGTAGAAAAAAAAAAAAAAAAAAGAAAAGGAAGAAAAAAAAAAAAATCACAAGTCCTGTGCAGCGCGATGCTTGCAGGTTGGGAGTGGGAGTGGGGGGTGGAGGACGGGAGGGGGGTTCCCGTCCCCGACGTCTTTTCTCCTCTGCGCACTTTCACTTCACTCTGCTTGGCGTGTGAAGATGCGCGCTGAGGATGAGGATGAGGAGGTTCCTCCTCTGGCCCAGCCTCCCGTCTCCTCCCAGGAGCGCGCCCTTTACGCACCGCCCCGACGCACGGACAGCCGCCGTAGGGTGAGCCGGCCGGTAGGGGGCGCTACCAGAGCCCCCCCACTCCCCCACCACCACCACCACACACACACACACACACACACACACACACACACACACACACACACACACACACACACACACACACACTTTCATTTTCCACAGCTCGGGTATGACTGTAACTTTTCCGCTTGTCACAACAACTTCCCCCACCCTCCCCTCTCTTTCTGACACGTCACAGCGACCGATGTGACGTCACAAGAGTAGTAAGTGTGTGTCCGCGTGTGTCTGTGACAGAACGTCTATCGGCGACGTGCAGAGAAGGAAATAAGATATTGATTTTAAAATTTCAATGATGATAAATCATCAACTTTTTGGAGACTCTGCAGAGACCGTCGTTAGCCGGCATCATGGTTTCCTCTTGAAGGTAAATATACTAAAGGTAAAATAAGAAAATACTTCGTCGTGGCAACCGGAATTGAATTTTATTCACGCCACATCCGAGGGCTTTCGTCAGAATGAGAATCAGAATACTGTATTGATCCCCCAGGGGAGAAATTGGTTTTTGTTGAAAGCAGTTCCTGGTCCCGGACTCGTGGCCCGCCGGCCCATTGTGGCCCTCGGAACAAAATTTTTTGGCCCCCCTGCCTGAAATCAAATCTTTGTGTTAGTGCAGCCACGTGTTTTTTCTCACATGCACTTGGGGGGTTTATACGGTGAGTTTGAAGAAAAAAAAAAAAAAAGTACAAGGAAAAACTGAAAAAGTAACTTTGCAATGTATTTTTGACTTCCAAATTTGAAAACAAAATGATCTTTTTGATGAAAAAAATGTCTAGTGACATTGTTAAAATGATCTTTTCCTATTTCTATAAAAACCACAAAAACAATAGCAAAAAAAAAAAAAAAACATGCAAAATTTAAAAGATTGATTTTAATAACCAGAATAGCCTCGGAAACGAAACATGATACGTCCTCTTATACATGCGACCAATCCATTTTCTAATAAATTCTAGTGACAAGATTTTCTTTTAACGCAACAATATTTTTAGGGGGTCATTTCATCAATTCTTTTTTGATATTACTTCATCATGTATTTTTTTAGAGGAACAGTTCATTACATATAAAGATTTTATACTTTACCTGTTTACCTCCTTTACACTAAAACCAAGGAATAATTTGGACTTAGTGTTACTTCTAGGTAATAATTTTACTGGTCCGGCCCCCTTGACATCAAATTAGGCAGTATCTTATTCTCCCTCCTTCCTACTATTATCTATTATTGTTATGTTTTTGCTTGAAACTCTGGCACAACAATTTCCTTCGGGATAAATAAAGTTGTTCTCATCTCATCTCTCATGTGGCCCCCGGACACAAAAAATTACTGACACCTCTGTGCTACGGGTTCAAGTGAGGAAGAATCAAAATAGAACTCTAGATTAAAATAAATAAAATAGCGAATAATAAACATAAAATAAAAAGAACAGTAAAGATTGAAATAAATAAAAAATAAAGATACGGATAAAGTTAAAGGTATTCATGACACGAATGACTGAGAACCACCACAGACTAGATAATACTTTATCGATGCCCTTTGGAGAAACTTGATAAAATAAAATAGAGATGAAAAAAACAGCTTATTTCTCTACATTCTCTTTTATTATGTTTTTATACATTATTTTTTTATTCATAGGAAATATATATTGATAACACAAATGATTAAATCTTATTTAAAAACATGTAACAAAGCCGGGGAGCTGGAATGGGATTTAAAGCGTTTCATTCATTTTTAATGGGGAAAATGATTGGATACGCGATCAAATTGCGAATAAATCACGAAACGAATAAAACTCTTAAGTCGAGGGATAGGTATGTACCTGTCAATCAAACACCTGCAGAGAAGTTTAACTTTCAGGGATACCTTTGCCTTCGGGGGAATAAAAAAAACAAAAAAAAACAAATAGACGTATTCAGTCCAGAACAGAAGAGACATTAATTTTAAGTTCACATAAATACAGGTCATGGAAACTTGTTTTAGTTAAAGTTCCTGTTATGCAAGATACCTTGTGGCGGATTGATACGGTGAACTAGAGCAGCAATGCTTTGGCAGCGCAAAGCAAATAAACAATCAGTCAAGGCATCGTTCCATGTATCTTGCGCAAGTGCAAAAAAAAAAAAAAAAAAAATCTGAACAAAAAAAAAAGGACAGGAAGTCACATGGTGGGTTTCAGACTACGGCTGCAGAAAGTGGATGGGGGGGCGAGGGGAAAATTGCAACGATGGGGACGTGGAGTTTTTTTTTTTTTCCATTTGAAAAAAGCGCAGAGAAGCCGAGGTCTCATTTCCTTTAAATGAGAATATTTCATCCACAAGTGTGATATCCGTGGTAACGGCTGAGGTCGAGGTGAGACGCTGGAACTCGGCGGACTTAAAAGCAGACTGAGGAGAGTCGAGCAGCTCTGCGGGGATTGCCATGAAGTCTTCTTTAGCTCCGGATGAACCTCCGGCACGCCTCTCGCGTTAAGATGACAGAAAGAGGATGGACTCGCAGCGATCGGCATGTGTGCTATATTTTACTCGAGTCATATAATCCAAAAGTGTCCGGAAGGGCCCGCCTGCTCCAGGGAAAACCTAAACACGCCCATTTTATTATTTTTCCCCATTTCTGCAAACTAGATTTTCATATTTTTCCAGGGGGCGCAGTAGTGCCATGGAAGCGTGCCGAGCTCATGCATTGAGAGTTGTCTTTAAAAATAAAGCAAATATAGGTCACTGCAAGCGGCACGGAGGTTAGCGCCGCTGCCTTGCACATTTTCAAATCCAACCTGAACTGAAAATAAACACAAGTTGATTCGGTTCCATTTTGCAGTGTGAATTAAGAGCGTGACACGTCGGTCGACCGATGATACGACGCGGTAAACACACGTATTCACGCACCTAACTAACCTCATCGATCGTGTTTTGTTTGTGGAGCGGTGTGGACTAAACCACCCGCAACTCCATATAACAAAAACGAAGAAGCTGCTGGTGCACTTTAAGGAAAAGGACGACCTGTGCAAACCCCATCTCCATCAGCGGGACTGATGTGGACGAGTACAAGTACCCGGGCGTCCATTACGTCACATTACATTCCAGTCATTTGGCAGACGCTTTTATCCAAAGCGACTCACAAGAAGTGCAACTCAGTCACCGAAGATGCAGTGGTCGAAAGTCAGAAGTGACCATCCAACCAAGTAGCCATCTCAGCACCATATACATACACACATTCATTTCATCGTTCATTTTTTTTTGGGGGGGGGGGGGTTGGGGGCTAAGTGCGATTAGCAGGGTAGTTTTTGGTATGTTTTTCAAGTGAAAACATATTGCTGTTCACATCCAAAAGTCAGACCCGCCTGTTCTTTCTCAGGAGACTCTGGTCTTTCAACGTCTGCAGAGCCGTGTTGTAGGTGTTTGGTATTCAGCGTCATTTTCCGTGCCGTAGACCATAGGTGTCAAGCTCTGGCCCGCGGGCCAAATTTGGCCTGCACTGTAATTATATTTGTCCCGCAAAGCCATACCAAATGACTTTTAGAGCTGGCCCGCCGGGATAGTCTACAGTGCATGTGCCGCTAATTCTACAAATCCCAGAATTTTCTGCTGGTGTTTTGGCCCGAAAATCCCAACAGGACCCATAAACGCCCTCTCCTCTGTGTACAGTAGTCATAGCGACCTTATGCTAATACTGGCACCCTGCTACTTAGGCAGAAAATTTGCATGTGTGCAATATTAAGTTATAAATTGCACAGTATTAAGCTATGCTTGTTCCATATTTAGTTTTTAAGCAAAACTTGTTTATGAAAAGGTTCATTGCTATATCTGGGGGAAGATTTTTTTCAATCAATATCAATGTTGGGCTGCAACTGTGTCCTAGTTTTGAATTTTGTCCCTCTGTGTATTTGAGTTTGACACCCCTGCCCTGGAGGCTGAAGGTGGCCGACGCTAACGGACTTAATAAGCTCATCGGGAAGGCTGGCTCCGTCCTGGGAGATGAATTAGACTGGAAATGTCTGAGAGGAGGATGCTGAAGAAGCTGCTCCGCATCAGGGACAACAAGACCTTCAGTTGTAGACTGAGACCACCGGAGCACCGCAAGATGCCACTGAAGGTTTTCCTGCAAGAAGGAAACCTGACAGCAATAAAATCAATATCATGTTTGGAGTGAATATAAGCAACGACGGAGCATTCTGGTAAAACAATTTCCATCGGGATTAGTAAAGTTCTATTCCCTCTTGACGAAATTGGAGAGAAACTGAAGAGGCAGTGGCACATCCACTCACCCCAGCCAAAGAAAAAAAAAAAAGGAATGCGGTTCTTTTCGGATGGAATGGCTGTCGGAGAATGTGGAAACAGAAGAAAAAAAACGGTGAGAAATCTCACTCTTTTTCCAATGAGAAAGTCTGAAAGTCAACGGGCAAAACCCGGTGAGACAGAATGGAAGCCGGAGTGCCTCAAGCGCCACATCCAACACAAAAGTCATTTAAATGCGGTTGGAATTCTACGAAGGTGCAAGATGGGAATGGAGATCGATACATTACTGGTATTTTATGCGTTATGCATGATGTATTTTTCCATTGCAAATGGACTAAATCACTTCGTTAAATTGTACATTATATCTAATTGTACATTAAATTGCTCAGACACATGGAAAATTAGGGGAAACATTAGTTGTTTCTGTATGAACAAGAGCATCAATGGCGTCCCTTATTTGAATTGTGAATGAATGAGTGAATTATGTGAATTATGTATGCCTGTAAATTATGCATGTGATATATTATGTATATTATGTGTGTGAATAATGTAGGTCGCTATATTACATGTGAATGAATGACAGGGTGAATAAATGTGTCTCTATAATGTGTAAATGATGAGTGGATGGTTTGCCATTATATACACTGTTCAAAAAAAATGAAGGAAACACTAAAATAACACATCCTTGATCTGAATGAATGAAATATTCTTATTAAATATGTTGTTCTTTGCATAGTTGAATGGGCCGACAACAGAATCACACAAAAACGATGAATGGAAATCAAATGTATGAACCCACGGAGCCACACTCAAAAAGAAAGTGGAAAAACACTCCAAGCTGATCCGACATTCATATAATGTCCGTAAAAGAGGTCAAAATGAATCCGTGTTGCTTCCTAAGTGGACACTTTGATTTCACACAAGTGTGATTGACTTGGAGTTACATTGTGTTAAGTGTTCCCTATATTTTTTACAGCAGTATATATGAACGATTGTTTATCTACATTACGTATGAATGGGTGACTGAATGGTTGTGTATCTTTGTATGGAATGGCAAGTACAGCGACTCCAGTTTCTCCCTCCCTCTGCATCTCCGGCCTAATCCTGAACTTTCCTCTGGACCGCGGCGTCGTCGGGGCCGGGAGGTCATTGAGCGGCGCTCGCAGCCGGCGACGACGTGATGCTTAAAGCCACTCGATCACGAGGAAAAACGACTGACTGGGTTTCATTTCCCTTCAATTAATCAGAAAAGATCAATCCAAATTCTTTTTTTTGCACTTTCACATGCTCGCCACCTCTGCAACCCTAATCACATTTAACATGAAGGTACTCCATTTATATATTTTTAAAACAATTCCGATTAATTATTAATTAATTTAATTTAATCATTGATTAATTTAATAAATTAATTTAATTTGATTTATGTTGTATTAAATTGCGAATTTTTCCCCAAATACCGTAATTTCCGGATTATTGAGCGCACCTCAATATAAGCCGCACCGGCTAGCCGATCGCGATCTCGGGCTTCATCCCGCGCGCTAAAACCGTCAAAGTCAATTTCTTCGGTGTCAGAGTTGAAAAAACTCAGAATTTCCCGGTCACTTCATCAGTCCGATGTGACAAGGATAAACGTTTTAGCGGCGTGAAACTTGTTAGCGTCCCCCACCCAAAAAAAAGTCCATATATTAGCCGCATCGTTGTTTGCGTGAAAAAAAGTCGCGGCTTATCGTCCGGAAATTACGGTATATTGATTTCACATGAACAGTATTTTTCCTTCTTTTACTTCCCCTTCTGAATCCATCATTTAACGCTTTGCCGCGCCGATATGCAATATTCTCTGTAAACAACCCTTACAATTATCTGTCAGCGCTTTGACTTCTGTACAATTGATTCACTGTGAATAAGTTGAGTTTTTAATTGTCACTTATGCACCGTGATTCCATGGCATCAGCCTTTACAGTGACAATAACGCTCTATTGTATTCTCGATGCGTCTCGGAGGCTGCGAAGGCTTGCGGTGCAGCGATGGAGAAAATGATTATTGAAAATGCGCTTTTATCAGCAAACTCAAGATTTCCCATTTTGCATTTTTTTTTTTTTTTTGGAAATTCTGTAGCTTGTAATTGAAAGCATCATTTGTGTGTATCTGATGAGAGGCGTGCGCGGAGAACATCCAACTTAACCCAAATCAGTGGATACTTACGATGTAGAGTTTGTTTGCGAAGCGCGATCGATACGCTTTGACCTTTCCTGGGCGGCGGCGAGGGATCTGTGCCGCTGCTTGCGCTTTGCCCGGGGATGATGTGAGCAAATGTCAGAACGGTGAGACGGTTCCAAATAAATTATTCAAGAACGCGGGGACAACAAATGATCTATTTTTGTAGAATTGAGAATTGGCCGAAATGATGTCACGGCGCCGGCCGCAGTGGAACCTTCGGCGGCTTTTCTAGATCACGCGTTATTTAAAGATCCTGGCCGGTTGCAGCTTCATGTCAAAAATGATGCCACGGCCAAAAGCCGCTAATCGCTCTAGTTTATTAGGTTTACGCCACAGAACTTTTCCGTGAGCAAATTAATTTGTTCATTATCTACAGCGTTTACCCTGCGGTCAGGGTGGCGGCGGGGCTGGAGCCTCTCCCAGCAGCCATCGGACGGTAGCCGGGTTCACGCTGGACCAGTCAGTTAGCTGGCTGCAAATGACCATGGGAAAATGATCCACCGCTACTAAAAATGCTGAATATATATTTATTGATATATCTACTGAGTAGACTTAACACAATGAATGTTTGTGGATCTTGCATAACTCCTCTATTGTAAGTCGCTTTGGATAAAAGCGTCTGCCAAATGCAATGTAATGTAATGTAAAACTGCATGAACTCTTATGGCACACTAAAACAGAGTACTTTTTTGGTAAATACTGTATTTCTGATGACTTGAATGGAGTGAGCAGTATTGTTGAATTTAGCTGTGAGAAAAATGACCACTGGGATTTTAGTTCCTTCACCTTTCTCCTTCTCGGCTCACTTTTCAGAGGGAAGTCGGCGTCGTAGTTTTTATGAACGGTCCAAAAATGCCGCTACACATTTCCCTTTTTTTTTATAGCGATGGCAGACGAGGCAAACGCACCTTGAAAATGACATGGGGGGGGAGTCAACCTCCCATTCCGTATGGAAGTGATACGTTTTAGTCTTTTTCCTCGGTCCAGCACCCCCGCTAATTTTTATAGCCATAAGTTTAGAAGACATAAATTGGAGGCTAACTTGCTAGCTTGCTGGAACGCGCCGTTCTGTGCACATGTGCAGTGACGACTGTGTCAGAAAAGGTCAGTATTGGACAGACCGACTGTCAGTCAAGTGACAAATTTCATCGTGAGGATGATAGGCTGACATCTACGTTTTAATGCCACGCCATCTACACACACTACCTTTGCAATGGACGTATTGGGCACACCTGCTCTAGAGACATTCAACCATTCACTCTCATATAGAAATGCAACCAGGGCCGGTTTGTTTATAGAACTCCATCTGGGCGACGCGCCACCAAAAAGCGGAAAAGGATGGGATTTTTAAAATCCGATTCAGAATTGCTTCAGTCGCCAAGTAATTTTGCAACTACAAGTAATTTGATTTGGTTGACGGTGCTGAACAGACAACGGGCATTAAATAAATGACAAACCGCTGTTTCAACAGTTCTGCGTATCGTATTTGCCCCTGAATGTAACGTCCAATCATAGGCTCACGCAATTTTTTTTTTTTTTTAACCAAAAAACAGGTATTACGTTACCGGCTCAGACTTGTACATACGTGCTTTCGTCATGCGGCTTCTCTCTTTGTATTCTGAGATTTCTGATGATAAACTGACAATTCTTCTTTGAATGAATATTAAATGTTGATAATTCCACTAAGATGTAATTATGTATCTAGAGGGAACATCTTTGTGTTTCTCGCCACCCGTTCTTGCAAGTTGTATCGCTTTGTAATTTTAACGAGACAAATGTAAAGTCAGCAATTAGTCAGAAATGCAAACGTTGCCCCCCGATTATTTAGTCAGGAGCCGCCACTGCATGCAACCATTCACGTGGTATAGAAACATGCATTTACCCATTGGTACCTTAACTCCCTCTGCTGCAATAGCAACTTTGTGCAGTGTGTGACTTGAAATTTCCTCACTGTGGGATGACTCTAGGACTATTCTATTCATTCTCACGTCATAGAAACAACCGCTTATTCTTCATACAGAGAAAAACAACCCTTCCAGCCACCTCTCATACAGAGATGTACCATTCAAGTGGTTCTTGGTTGGTGGAAATAAACCCCACACAGACACGGGTGACCAAAAAAAAACCAAAATAAAAAACGCATGCTGGAACCAGAGGCCTGCTGTAAGGTGGAGGTGCCCCAATCAAATCTAGCCGAAAAAAACAATAAAAAAAAAAAAAACGGATATTTAGTATTAGCTCATCACCACCGATGAATACCACATTCAGGATGGTGAAATTAAAACGAATCGATTTGTATTGAGATGCTAAAAATATCATATCCTGCTGAAAGCTAACCTAGAAAAATCCCAAAATACAGTGCATCAAAACATGTAAATGTTTGCAGTTTTCGCTCAAGCATGGGTTTGATGCAGCTCCATTTTTGCGAATGGTTGTGGGTCTGCTGATTTTCTTGCCTTCCTTCTCGGCGCCGCAGTGCGTGGTACCGGGGATGGCAACATTTGCAAATACATTGTATTGCCATGGAAACAATGTCATTGGAAATCAATTAAGATCCTTTTCTTTTCATGGTCGGGCTGGAAGACTCAGCGTTAAAAGGGAACCACAGGGCAGAGCCTGTTAACGCGAGGATCGGGATGTGACGGCCGATGGGGACACAGGCTGGCAGGAGTGGAGAAGTTAATATATGTAAAACAAGAAGAAAAAAAAATAAAAATTCACGCAACAGTCCATGGTTGGTGTGTTTGAACAGCATTGTTCCTGGGTAAAAGCAGGGATCATGACATATGTCTCAAAAAGCGGGGTTTTGTTAACAAAAGGAGCTCATTATTTTTAAAATAATAATAAAACCAATATAAAAATAATAATTACTGCAGACTTTTATTGTGAATTTATCTATATATTATCGGGCTTGATAATAAAAAGAAAAGGCAACTTTCCCTCCCAGGTGCCATAAACTAAGTTGACTTTCTAACTTGGTCGTCGTCTTTGGAACCAGATATTCCTGTTTGGATTCCCGGCTCCTCCTTGTGTGTCCAAGTGTTGTTGAGCAAGACACCGAACCCCTCACTGCTCCCCTGACGCTGCTGGACGGCAGCCTGCTGCTCATGGTTCATTCATAATGGGTTCATTGCAGAGAATGAATTTCCCCACAAGGGATTAATAAAGTTTAAAATTAATCAAATTAACTTGCACAAGGCCTTTTCAGTCAATCTCTATAGCAGGGGCGCCCAACACGTCGATGTCGATTTACTGGTCGCAAAGACAACACGGGTCAATTGCGGAGCCCTGCCTTTCAAAATAAACTAACGCACAACATATAAAAAAAAACTCAACCGCGAGTCACAGAATACGCGACAGTACAAGAAGTGTGGATAGATCGCGTGTCCTTAAAAATTGCTGTATCATCCATCCCCACTGCAGCATGGACACGCTTGATTGACATACAGTACAGCCAATCAGAGATCTCGATAAGAGTACCATGCCGCCATGACTGATGGGTTTGAACGTGTGTTAGAGGCTGGGCTACCAGTTAGTTGACTGAGTCCTTCCAGCGCAAGACGTCATCAGAGTCATAGCCTCTCTCACACACACACACACACACACACACACACACACACACACACACACACACACACACACACACACACACACACACACACAAGATCATTTGGACTTGGTCACTAAGAGTATATATGGCTGTTCCGGTGACAGGATATGGCTCCCAAACACTACTGAGTTGGGAAGAAAAAAAAAAAAGTTTGGAAAGGATTTTAAAATACTTGTGATATTTCTTCATAATACTGTGCCATTTTAAAGTAAACAGAAATTAGTTTTGAAGATGAATTTCACGGGTCACAGTCGGGCATCGATGGCTTCCGAGCACGTCTGGGTCATTGTAAAGGTGAAGAAATTAATTTTATCAGATAGCCAACTAGTTTATTCGCTTCAACCCTTGTAACAGAAAATATGGCTAAAAGAAAAAAAAAAAAAAAAAAAATACTACCGTGCATTCCAGGCAGTGTGGACAGAGGAATTTGCATTTGTGACGCTGGATTTACGGTATGTCTAATATGCAAGGATAAAATTGCATTGATGAAACTGTCAAATATAAAGCTGCACTTTGAACAAATCCATGCAGCAGCAGGGGTCTTATTAAAAATAAGACAATTTATTGTGTAACTGCGCAGAAAACAATATTTGATTTTCTTTCTTTTTTTAAGACAGACTGACATTCATTATCTACTATGTGTGTCAGACAGCCTGTTAGGGGGGCGTTCACCCCAACATACAACTATTCACTCACGGGTCATAAAAGTCAAAGAACCTCCTGTATGATTCTGATTCTTTCAGAAAATCTGGTACTTGCAAACTCCCCTCCTTGGAAATCAAACCGGCAACCTTTTAGCTGTAAGACAAGCTAGTCAACAGACTGACATCGAGATAAACCCAATGCCCGAAACATCGGGTTTTCTGTTATTATAATGAAATTAAGGGGATTCAAGCAGCACTTAAGGTGATATTAGACATTTAAGGAAAACACTGATACCCAAGAGCTTTTCTTTAGACCACCATGACCTCTGGGGGGGTTTGATTGGGCTGTTAGACATTGCCGGTGATGTGTAACGAGAGGAGCCGTGAGCGGGCGAAGAAAAATTCAGCGGCAGGTGGGCCGAAAGAGACGGAAGCCACAATGTTCGTTAAACTTGGGCGTTGGGGAGCGGAAATCTGCGAGTAGGATGTGTGTCGGAAGACGGGGGTTGAATTGGCGGATTTCTGAGGGCCCCCCCCACCTCGCGCAAGAGTGAGTAACAGGAAACCCTGCGGGTGAGAAATGGGTCAGTTCAAAGAATGGAGTAAAAGAAAAAAAAAAAAAAAAAGCCGCCTCCGTCAGGGAAAAAGTGTGAAGAGAAATGAGCTTTATTCCTGGGAAAAAAAAAAAAAAAAATTGCAAAATCCTGCGGCACTGTGATTACCCTGAATTTGACAGGGAGTTTTACCAGGTGTCTCGAACGCAGCGGAATATGTAAGAGGGAGGCGCTGTTACTGTGGGGAGGAAATCACAGCCTCGCTTGCAGGAAATAAGTGGTTTCAAAGCCAGATGTGAAGGAAACAAAAATCTCATGCACAGGCGAGAAAGCGGGCAGGTTGATAAAACAGTCTTTTTAGGATTTAAAAAAAAAAAATAGTGCAGAGATAAGAATCTTTTCAGGAACTAGGCCTGTTTTCTGGGCAGCAGAACCAGGGATGCATTTCAGCTCCTACTCCAAGGCTTTTAATGCTTCCACAGGAAAGCAGCACAGGTGCTCAGTAGAAGTTATGAGCACGCCTATTACCAGATACCATTTTTAAAAAACCACAGTATTAGTCTGTTTCCATGACTGGGCAGAACCAGCCAGGAATAGATCGACAAAGAGGTCAAAGCTATTCCACAGAGGGGATTCCGGGGCTCGTAGCCCAGCATTGAAATTTTTTTTGCCGAAATAAGTCCAGAGTTAGCAAACGCCGGGGTTCTTCACAAGGGTGAACAGCGCAGGGAGAAAATACAAAACATATCAACCCATCTCCTATTCAATTGTTATTGCTTTCCGCCCTGCAGGACGAGAACGCCGCGGCAGCTTCGCTCTCCATGTAGTTCGTGTGGTTTTCCTCTTTGTGGTGGTTTGCTTTTGAGTGTGGTGCTTCAGGAGTTAGAAAAAGGAAAAATAAACAAACAAAAAAAACATGCACATCCTCTGCCCGGTTAGGGAAGGGTGTTGGATCAAAGAAAAAAAAAAAAAAAAGTCAAATAATAGAAGTTTTTTTTTTGAAGAAAATCTGCACACCAAAAATAAAAGACTTTACAAACTTATGTTTTGAGCAAACATTAGCTGTTCAGCAGACGCTTAGGAAGCACTTCCTATAAATATAATAGGATTTGGACCAGGACTAGATTCAGAGGAAGAGCTTAAAATGGTTAAAAGATAAAGATCAATAGTTTAAATGCTTGTTTATCCAATAGAATTGAAGTAGTCAGAGATAGTAGTAATAACAAATTGGTACCAAATAGACATTTACACAAACATTAAGTGCAAAAGCATTTACAGTAATTTCGGACTATTGAGCGCACCTCAGTATAAGCCGCACCGGCTAGCCGTTCGCTATCTCGGGCTTCCTGCTGCGCACTAAAACTGTCAAAGTCGTCTTCTTCTGTGTCGCAGTTGCACGGACTCAGACTATCCCGGTCATTTCACCGGTCCGATAAGACGAGGAAATATTTTTTAGCGGTGTGAAGCTCGTTAGCCCCCCCGAAAAAAATCCATGTATTAGCCGCATCGTTGTTTAAGTGAAAAATGTCACGGCTTATCGTTCGAAAATTTCAGTACATAGAAATGCAAAAGATGAGTTTCCGTTTCAATCCTTGTTCCCCTTTAAGTAAGGAAACAATAATGAATTTCATATCCCTTTATTTATTTCACTTTAGTTTCAGATACCTAAATTTAAATTCTGTTTCAGTCTTTGTCCATCATAGGTTTTTATTCAGTTCCTGTTTTAAAAATGTTTAAGCCGTAAGTGATTTTGTTTTAACTACTTATCTGTTTTTTAAAATCAACATAGGCCTATTTTAGCACAAAGAGACCCAGTATTGGTATGACCTTCCTAACAGCAGCTTATTTCAATTATAGAAACCATTGGGTGACATTAATCATCTCAATTAACCCAATAAGAAATTAATATCTTCAATTGCAATAAACACTTGAGATTCACAGGTAAACATATTCAAGATATGCCACATAAAATGAAACAAAGTGAATATACAGTTATCAAAATCTTGCTACTCAATCAGTCCTTTTGCAAGTAAATACAAAGTTAGCAGATGAATGCAAAGCTATCTTTCCTTACAACCGCATTGGGATCCACTATCGGTAAACAGCTAGAAAAACTTTACTAAATCGGCTTTGCGGTTCAATGTCTAGTTCCCCAAAAGCAAAGAGAACAGAAGAGTAGAAAAGTTTTCTTACCGATGTCACGCGCAGTCGAGTCCAGGCTCTCGCCATCAAGCATTCATGTCCACGTGCGGGACGCATTGGTTGCAACACTTCACCATTTCTCCATCAATACGGTCATTAACTCAGCAGGGAAATGGTCAAAGTAACCGCAGTCTATCAGAATAAACAGAAAATTAAGTAAAATACTTCAAAAGATAAAAACAAACATCAAGAATACTTCTGTTCCCTTCTTTGTTCACTCATCGCATCAACCCAGCATGACTTTCGATATCATGCTTTTTAAATTTTTTTTTTTGGTTCTAACTTCTGGCAAAGAATCAATAGACTTACCATTTCGAAAAGAAACAGCACTATTAAACTGAATGACAAGACAATAGGAAATAATATTTTTATCCTATTTAATATAGACATTTTATATCACTAAGGACTTTTTAAGATGCTGAAATTCTTCTCAATATTTATAAACTTATGGCTATCTTCTTCTGGATTACACCTACCAGAGATGTGTCGTATGTTAAGGAGTGACGGTCTTTACTGAGACCCGCGAGTCTGAAACCTCTGGTTAAAAATCAGAGGGTTTCAGGCGGCATCATTATGGGTTTGACACAGCTAAAGTTAGCAAACAGTAGCGATGGGTGGCTGAACAAACGACCGCTTACTAACTGCTCTGCCGCTTCATCCCAGCTTCTTATTTCTCAGAGAAAAGCACACATTTGTCCTCACGGTTTCCATTGATTGAAAGTGCAGGCGGCTACTCATTTAAAGATTGTTAATTTTGAGCTCTACGATCCGCAGTTATTATGCCTCAGCAGTGAGGAGCGATCTAATCTGATGAGACCCTTTGGGAGTTATTGTCATATTACACAAAAGAGGATTACCAGCTGTTAAAAACCCTGCATCCGTCCCGCTTCTCTTAACTCGGGCCCGGGGAAGACGGGGCAGGGAGAATTTCTTTAATTAAAAAAGCCAACGGGAGGCTGGAGGTTTGACATTGGAGACCTGCAGTTAATCTGACATTTTTAGTTGTTATCAAGATATCAAACAGAAATCAAATGGATGAGGAGAATTATTAAAAAAAAAAAAAAAATAGAAAGACACTCCCACAGAGGTGGGAGTTTTTGGCAGAAGGCAAGGAGCCCGATGCATAATTTGCAGAGCAGGAGGCAGGACAGCGGTGCCTTGCAGGACGTGACTTCTGTCACGACTTGAATGACTAACTTGACCAAAACGCTTTTTTTTTTTTTTTTTATAAAAAGGGTGCAAAGGAAAATAGCAACCAAAGTCCCTAAACAAATGGACTTGACCGGATCCAGGGCAACAAGTTATCCAGTGATCAAGAAACCAACACTCGCTAAAGGCTCATGTATGCTCATGTTCCGTACGTAAACAGGTACGTCAATTTGGAACCTTTCAAACGTCACTACCCTCAAACTTCCCCATGTGTGCCTTACGTTGCCATGGCTTTTAAGCAATACATTCACTGCAATTCAGAGTTCACTTCAAAATGAGCTGGGAGTAATGTACATTCTAAGAAAGGACAGCGGAGTAGACAGCAGCGGTCTGTGCGCCCATTAAAAAAAAAAAAAATGTCGCCATGTGGACGGAGAATCACTTACCCTGGTGATACCGTGTTGTCTTCTTGTTGCTGTCAAACTCGAGCATACAACACTGCACCCAAGACTTCTGGTGGTACTTCTTCATTTGCTGTGTTTGACTAGGCATCTACAAGCTCCCTGAAAGCTTGCTGAATCACAAACGGTGTAGACAGTTGACGGAAAATCTTTCACGATGCTAGCCTCACCTCCAAGGAGGGCTACCGATGTTCCAAACAAAAGCATTGGAGGAACATTCCTGGGTGCCTGCTTGCTTCATACTGAACCCCTTTGGACTTTTATGATCCACACCCTCATGTGCCTGGTCAGTCAGGAGCCTCGAAGGGGCGGCCCTATCAAGACCAGGAAGTGGTGATTGTCCACACCTGTTCCTCCACCTCAGTTCGGCCTCCACTGCATCTAGTCGTTTCACATTCCAATGTCCTACCCTTTTGGGTTCGTCTTGTTCCAATGGGCCAACTCCTTGTCAGTTGAAATATAGTTTGTTTTCTAATTTCCTGTTTGTCGCCATTGTGTGGTTGTTTTTGATGTACCTTTGAATTAAAGACCGTTTCGTCCGTCCAGAATTGTGTGTTTGGGTTCTGACCCTGTCCAGTCTTGCTTGCCGCCCTTCCCTCTTTTTACCCCAATGGGTCGAGACAGGAGGCCGCCCTCGCATTGAGATTTCTGCCCAATAAAGGGCAGTATTTCCTCTACTGCCACTTAGTGCTCGCTCATGGGCGATGTTGGGTTTCTGTCAATCATTCTGAAGAGTGTTGTCCAGACCTACATGGAAAGTGTCATCAGACAACTCTGTTGTGATTTGGCGCCGTATAAATTAAATCTGACTTGACTTGTCAGCTTCCATCAGAGCCACCTTCAAAATGCTTTGACGATGTTTGATTCATGAGCGTGCAGTTTCGGGTAGCTCACAGAAAAAAAAAAACAGATTTTGTGAATCCGCATAGGGTGCTTAAGAAGCATCGGAGAGCTGTCCTTTATGATTAGCATCCCAGGAAGAAAATACAGCTTGATGAGCTTCGGGCTGACGGCTTCGAGATGCCCTCTTCAAGTTGCCGGTGCCATTTTTTTGTGATGCTGAAGCCGGAGCTGCGTGTCGAGAGAGAAATTACAGCATTTGACTGAGCCCCCCCGTGGTATTCTGTTTTCTTTATGGGTGCACTGGGGAGGATTAACGAGGCTGCTGCGCATGATGCCGATGTTGGCCAGAAATAACCCGGCTTTCAAACGTTTCAAGGGTTAGACAATTTTCCTTCGTCCAACAAAAAGCAACCAACCGACAAAAAAACAACCTAAGTAACCTTTTAATTCCGCTACCGCCATTCCCCAGCTTCTTATTCATCTCTCTCTTCTGATTGTAGACTAATCCAGGAGTCTGAGGGTGAGATTTAAATGCACCATTGGCTGATGATGGAGTTGATGTTCTTGATCATTTAAAACAGATAAATATATAAGCCCTGCCCCGGCTTCACATCCGATCTCGTGTGGAGTCGAGGACACGGCGCAAGATTTTATGCCCGGTGTTATCTTGTATTGACAGTCCGGCGGAGTTGCTGATGGCAACTTAGCAACTCTGAAGTGGCTTTGCGCAGTGGCAGTATTGTAGCCTATGAGGTTTACCTGTGGCATCATTATTGCAAGTTGAAAACTTTGGCGCAGGAGGTCGAGCAATTGTCTTTGGAACATTCCTGGTTGGATTCCCGGTAACTTCTAGTGTGTCGAAGTGTTGTTGAGAAAGACCCCTAACTGCTCCCCTGGCACTGATGGACTTCAGCCTACTGCTCATGGTTCATCTATTATGGGTTAATTGCAGAGAACAAATTTTCCCACGAGGAATTAAAAAAGGATAAATTATTATCATTATTTGGGGCTCAGCTTGATGGGAGCTTACCGGACCCACCCTCGATCGCAACCGAGCTAACACTTTTGAATTTCTGAGCTGACTCCTGACTCTGAGTGCTGGAAATTGGCCCGACTGCAAACACACTTGCCGGCAAAGCCAAAGTGGACTACAAGAACGGAGGAAAGATCAGATAGCTGCTGTTTGTCCTTCGTGTTTGATTATCCATTCAAGCTGTCGCTTTTGCAAACATGGCAGACCGGGCCAGAGTTTGATGCGGTCCGTCGGTTTGACCGATCAAGTCATCTGTGATCACGTCGGTCGTTAAACATCTTATCCCGAGTTCTTCGGCCCTCATTAAGAAATCTGCTCAGAAATCGGGTGCCGTGAAGTTCAGGTCTTTTCCATGTTAAGTTCTACTAATGATCGACTAATGATCTCTGGGATCCTTCCTTCTTAGCGTGACCTTTGGAGAAGCTGCTGCTTGTTATTCGGTCACGATTCCCATGACTTTTCCGTTGTTATGGAAACCCGCAAAAAAACCCTGCAGTTTCATTGACTTAGCTCTCTTCGGACGATGCTAATCACTGCAATTATTGTTGTAGTTTTCTTGCGAGGACACGCTCTCGTCGTTCAAGTTGGTGCACACATGTCTTCGATACATGTGGATATACATTGCTAGCTTATTTGTCTTTTAGAAACATGTCAGACCCATGACGCTGACGATTTCTGCTCATGCACGTGTGAGAAACCCAAATAAACACCAGCGCTAATCTGATCTAGCCAGTCATATCATATAAGGACTTGCTGGTTTGGTGCTATGGTTGTTGCGTTACCATAACGACTGACCGTGAGATCACCTACCGTCAAACCCGGTGGAGACAATCTCTTATTTGTCCCCGAGCTGGTTTTTGTGTTAGCGGGACTGACTTCACTTTAATAAACTCTTTTACATTCCCAACCAAACCTCACAGGAAACGTTGTCCTCTAACGGCAAATGTCATTTTCAAGCAACTCGGCTCGCGGTAGATTTTATATAAATGTTTCCCGAACAAAAGAAGCCCTGAGCGTCATGTTCAGAAGTCCATTAAGATGTTTTGGTCGTTTCAAATCTATCTGTTTGATTCGCGGTTCCAATGTTGACGCTACATTTAGCAGTACGATGGGTGAAAAACGGCCGACGACACGGACAAGTATCCATTCGAGGTGGCTGGGGGAAATTCACGGCGAAAAGGTCCCTGATTGGACTCCGGCAGCTCTTTCTGTGTGGAGTCTCCATGTTTCTCACAGTTTAAAAACATGCAAGAGGTTCACTGGTGACCCTGAATTACCCAGAATGAGAGGGTGAACGAGAGGGGAATCTCCCTTAGAGATAAGGTAGGGAAGTTCGGCCTCTGCATTTATTTTTTCCCTTTCTGTCGTCCATTCTTATCCTTGATGTTGTTGCTCTCTCTGCTGTTTATTAATTCGTCTTCTGCTATTTTCTTCTCATTATCTCTCTTTTTATATTTATATTCATATTTATTGACACTATAACTGTTACGCTACTGTGGCAAAAGACTTTCCCCTTTGGGAATCAATAAAGTTTTTCTTATCTTATCTTCTCTTATGTCTCCCGAATGCCTCTCCGGGCATGTCCATCTGGAAGGAGGCCACGAGGAGGGTGAATGTTTGCTTGTCTCTACATGACAGGGGAGTGAGAGCGTTAATAGTTGCATGTTTATGTAAAAAGAGTGAATGAAAGAGTGAACAGTTTTATTTCTCCATGACGTGCGAGTGAGAACGTTAATAGTTGTGTATCTCTATCATCAGAATCAAAATCAGAATACTTTATTGATCCTTTAAGGCAGACTTGGGCCACGTCCGGCCCGTTGTGCTTTTTTACCCTGCCTGCCGAACTATTTTCTTTGAATATTTTAATATTTGCAATCAATATTGAATTTAGAAACTCCAGATTTTTTCCTTTTGTTTAATTTTGTTTGGATGATTACATTCAAAATAATGTCAGTACATGCCAAAAAATGTAAATATTTAAATTGCAATTTTCAATTTGTTCAATTTACATGATACCTAGTTGGCCCGCATAAAAATTAAATCAGAGGCAAAAAATTGCTTTCCGTTGAAAGCAGCTCCGAGCTGCTAGTCAAGCGGGGAAGAATCAAAATCGAACTCTATATGAAAATAAAGAATACAGTTGCAAATAATAAAAATAAAATGAAAAGAACAGTAAAGATATAAATAAATAAATAAAGTTAAGGGTATGTAAAAAAATATAGATATATATGTAACGTATATGTGGTTTAAGCGAATGAAGTTTATTCACGGGCTTTGGACGCCGTAACGCCATCACATTATATCTGAAATACGTGAAGTCTCTTTCCATGACTCAATAAAGATGAGTTTGTTTTCATCACCATGCAGGTTTCTTCACCTGACAACCAAGGCTGAGAATATAGGATTTGCACAAACGTAAACGCACGTATACGAGAATAATAACACGGCCTCAACCCAAAGCCCCTCAGGTGAGACTTCAATTCAAGAGCCTCATACTCGAAACTCCTTTTCCACTCAGAAAGAGTTATCTCCCCCCCCCCCGTGCCCTGCGGATGGTTTTGGCCTCACTGTGCAGAATGATAGGCGCCGACTCATCCACCCGAGCCGGGCGGGGGTGAAGCGGGTACCTAAAAGGACCAGAGAGAGAAGAAATCCCATTTTTTTTAAGTACAAGACAGGGAGTTAAAAGCTCTATGCTGCATCCTAACATGCACTCTAATGTCACCACGGCAACGGTACTCAAAAAGTTGCCGCGGGGAGGATGGAGAGCACGCCGTCACGTTCTCCACTCAGTGAAAAGACCTGCTACTGTGTATAAATCCAAATATTACCATAATTCCAACAATTCATCATTATCCTCAATCCCTGTGTTCGCCAATGGTAATTACGATGTGTAGTACTTGATATTACGCCATCTATTCAAAAGCGTATTCAGCACGGGGGAAGAAAAGGTCTCCGAGCACTTTCTTGCACACATTTGTACCAGGAAAAATAGAGAAGTGCAGCGTTTCAAGGCTCCTGTCTTCACGGGTTTCGTTCTTTCCTTTCGAAGAAACTTCCTTTCTGGAAGATGTGATGAAATACACCGTCTGCTGAAAGTCAGACAGAACAGCTCAGGGTTTTTTTTTTTTTTTTTTTTTTTTTTTTTTGTTTTTGCTGTTTCTCAGCTCTTCCAATAAGTAAATACAAGAGTTTTGTGGGTTTTCCTTTGCGGACGGTGTTAGAGAAACACACACACACACACACACCTCTGCAAACTGCTGCCTATCTTCCATTGTGTCTGCCTGTCTTCCCTCTCTCTCCTTCTCCCCTGCACCTTGTTTCCATTTCTTTCTGGACGGCAAAATGTTGTATCATTAAAGCTGCTAAGAGTGTTGAAATATTTTCACAGCTATTTTCATTGATTGATTGACTGATTTTTTCTTTTTTAATAATCAGAGGCGACCACGATCACCACGATCTTAATGGTGGTGCAGGTTATTATATTAATGATAATTTTAATACTATTACTACTAATAATAATAATAATACATTTGATTTCAGCCGCCTTACTCGACACTAAGGGACATTGAATAATAATAACAGCAGTAATAAAACTACTGCTACTACTACTACTAATAATAATATCAACACTACTAAAAATAAAAATGAGACTAATACTTCTCCTACTAATACTAGTACTATTACTGCTACCAATAATAATGATAATAATGGTGTTGTTATGCGGTGGTTTCAAAGCCTTGCTGTTTCAAAGCGCTTATTCTTACTTTTACCCTTAACCGTAATCTCACTCTTAATCTTTATCATAATCATAATCTCAATCTTGTTCTTAATCTTATTCTTGCTTGATCTTGATTTTTATCTTGTTCTTGTTACGAATGGAAAGTGATTTATTTGATTCGATCTCCTTCACAGGTAGCTCCGGTTACATAATGAGAATTCGGAGGTCGGCGACTCGTAAAGGACTTGAAAAACCGGGTCGTGTTACTTTAATTGCACCGAGAGGATCGAGCTCCGAGACGCGCGTCCGTGTTCCTCCACCTCAGTCGAACCTTTGGTGTTCTAAGGTTATATTATTCAGCGCTGAGCAGAACCGGCTGCTCTGCGGACCTCATTATTCTTGTTTGTGTTCCTCCGCCTTGTTCTCTCGCTATTGATTTACATGGAACAATATTGTCATGTTTTGTTTATATAGCCACATAAAGAGAGGAATGTGAAATTCAAAAATCCTTCGCCCCCTCCCCCACCATTTCTCGAGCCGAGACAATTTGTGCCGCGACCGGAGTGGAGAGCCGACAGCTGCATCGAATTTCGTTCCACCTGCTGCTCCCCCGCTCGGATGTTAGCGTGAACTTCTAAACTCGCCGAATGATAAAAGGCTGATTTCCAGCGCTCTTGTAAAGACGGCACCCAAAGTTCAGGGTAACTCCAATCACACAACATTCAACATCGATGAATCAACATTCATCGATTGGTGGAAAACTGTCTTTTTTTGATGTCGAGGATTTGAAGCCAAGCTTGGCAACACTTTGAATGAAGTCTGACGCTCAGTTGAAGTGCTTCCGTACCTGGTGGGGAGGGATACTTCCAGAACGCTCGTCCATTCCGAACCGACTCAGTGATTTGTTCAAAGTGGACTCAGTGATTCGTTCAAAGTGGACTCAGTGATTCGTTCAAAGTGGACCGAGCTCCCGTTGACACCGAAATGTTCTATTTTGTTTTCAAACAGTTCTGCATGCAGACGGCAACCGTCTCCACGCACACCGAACTGTAGGGAACAGCGCTGTTGACAACACACACCAGGCCAGTTGTTGGCGGCGTGATTTTGTGATGAACTAATACATGTGTAGACACTCCAAGTGTTGACACAATGGAAAAAAAAAAAAAAAACGTACAACAGCAGCATAACATCAACAGAGGCGATCGGTATTTTGTTTTTTTTTTTTCACATGTCAATAGTGTGAGGAGCACGAGCAGCGCT
Organism: Fistularia commersonii; assembly: GCF_037954325.1. NCBI lineage: Eukaryota > Metazoa > Chordata > Actinopteri > Syngnathiformes > Fistulariidae > Fistularia > Fistularia commersonii. The sequence continues at coordinate 4,171,130 of NC_141319.1, read as the reverse complement.
CTGGAGCAGTCGTTCGGCTCACGGCGAATTCAAAGGGCATGGTGACCTCCAGAGGGCGCCAAAAATTGGGCGGGGGGTAAAAAAATCACCTTCAACGTGACTGTATTGAAACTAATTATAGTAGTTAAATTGAAAAGTTCACTTTGATCAAAATGTAAATCTATGCCCAACTAATAGTTCTACAAATGGTAACACCATGTAAATAAATGAAAATTAGTGAATTTAATGTGACCCCAATCTGTATTTATAATTCTTTTTCTATGACCATTATTTATTTACATGAATTTTCTTTTTTTGGCAAAGGTATTTAAATGGGATTTGTATTTATTTGTCATTAATTAACCATGTAAATTGGTTGACATGTCATAAATCAAAGTTGAAAAAAAAATGCAATTTGATTTCTTTTGGAAGCGTATGGAAGTCGCATGGAGGAGGGCAGTATATAAATCTGGTGTCAGCCATTGTTGTTTTGATGATTTGAAAACACCTTTGTCTCACAAAACACATCTGTCTCGGAAAAATGTGACATTTTGGAAACAGGGTTTCAAACTAAGACTACAGGCGATGACCATGCCTGGGTTGGTTGCCCAAAACAACAATGGCCGCCTCCAGAATACTGCTTTTTTTTTTTTTTTTTAAATAAACAAATTTATATATGAGACAAATTTGTTGAGCCAGGTGAAAAACAAAAAATACATATAAAAAGAAAAAAAAAGACAGCCATATAAAGAGTATAATTAAAATACTTTCTATGGTAATACACATACACTCAAATATTAAACACATTTTTCCCAAATAAAATTGGTTCTTACTGGCTTTTGATTAATTTATAGTGGTGCTGTAATGATCAATTTCCTGAAGGAAGACTGTGAAATTTGTTTTTTTTGTTCTTCCATTTACTTTTGTGAATATTAAATTTTCCCAAGAGCGACACAAGTTGTACAAAACAAAGTCCTTTTCCTTGGTGCGTCTTCGTAGGAAAGAAAAATGTCCTTATTCTGCAGTGAGAATCCAGTTCTCCTCTTAATAAAGGCGTCTATATTTAACCAAAAAAGTTGTGAGTACAAGCAATAGTAAAATAAATGTCAAATAAATTCTACATGTATACCACAAAAATCACAGGAGCCATCAATATCAATCCTAAATCTTTGTTAAGGTTTTTTTTTGCTGGGTATATGTCGTCTGCAATTTCATAAGAAATCTCTTCTATTTTAGACGAGACAGAATTTATTACTGGTCAGCCATATTTTATTCCAATTTAAATTGTTTTATAAAGAAGATTGTAGCCGTTTTACCTTTTTAATTCCTCTCCCTTCAGCCACAGGGAATCTTAAAATCTTAAAACCTTAAAAAAAAAAAAAATTTAAACAGTAATCATTTATCTGTATATATGTTCATAACTGTGCAATATTTCATGTACAATTTATACACGTACAATATTTTTTCCTACTCTTCTGCACTCCTTATCTTTCACTTGTTACTTAAGACACTTTATAGTTAATTTGTGTTTCTTATTCTCCCTTTTTTTTACTATTTATACAATTTTTCTACTATTATTTATTATTGTTATATTTTTCTTGTAACTCTGGCACAACAATTTCCTTCGGGATAAATAAAGTTGTTATTCTTATTCTTAGCGATGACACATGACGCCCTGCCATGGAGCCAATAAGCAGTTGCAAAACACTTCTTGGGATAGCATTTCAGATTGTGTCATCTTCTTTTGGTGGAAATAAATTAAAAAATAAAACTGCGTCTGAAGAGTTTCTCGTGTTTTAGTTCATCATAAAATCAGACCGCCAACTACTGGCCTGGTGTGTTTACTGCAGCGTCTTCACGTGGGAACTAACTCAAAACTAAATGAATCGCTCATACTTGAAGTCACGCTCAGTCACCGTTTATTTTTTTTTTAATATTGAAAGAGCTGCTTTTACGCTGCTCCAAGAAATTGCTCAAGAAGTTCAACCGCCTCCCGGCACGGGGTCGTTTTCCTGACCCGACTGCTTCTGACCACAAAACAGCGGGAGCTCGCAACTACTGCAAAATGAAAAATCAGAAGAGTTCCCTGGGAATTGTGAAGCAAGTTGTCTAACAGGTCTGCATAGATTAAAACAAAGACTTAAACAAACATTCTTTCATATATATATATATATATATATATATATATATATATACTCACGTCTATCCGGGCCTCATTTGGAGACAAACAATCATTCATTAACAATGAATAGGCATATAACATTCACATTATTGATAGATATACAATAATTTACTTTTGTCATTTGTGTAGATGTTTTTAGATAATACTTTTTTATACCCTCAAGCTTTAATTTTTAAAAAAAATTTTTTTTAGCGTGTCTTTGACTGTTCTTAGTGGGCCAAATAATTTCCCAGTCCCGAGATCAATAAAGTACATCTCCACGCATCCCATCTTATCTCATATAGACATACAGCTGTTCACTCCATTCATATGTCATATAGCAGGGGTGGGCAAACTACGGCCTGCGGGCCAAATCCGGCCCGTTGGTCTTTTAAATCCGGCCCGTCAAAGATTGGTTCAGAATTCATACTTAATGTGAATGATTGAATACTCGAATCAATGGATGCGGGAGCTCAAACAAGAGATTGTTTCATTTTCGGAGCTACTTGAGAATTTTCCTGAGCTGAATGACACAGGTCGGCTTTGTGATTTAGCCTTTACCGTGGACATACTGACACAAGGATGAGCTGGACGTGAAGCTACAAGCGAAAAAAACGTTTGCGCATGAAATGCAAGCAAACGTCAGAGACTTCAAAAGCAAGCTGGCTTTATTTTCAAAGCAAATGTCAGACGAGTATGATACGTATGGTTAACAAATACTTTTATTTTTTTAATTTTTATACATATCGTATCTTGTGCTGACCTGGACCGTCTGTCAATTTTTTTAAAATGCGCCCCCCGAAAAGTTTGCCCACCCCTGCCATATATATAGAGAGAGACATGCATCCATTCACTCACTCACTCACATGTCATATACACTCACTGTATCGTGGATTATCTTCCATATCTAATTTTATACTGTGGATTTTTTGCTAACCACCATTTTTTTGGCGGCATAAATGCATTTTACATATAAATAAGTCTAGCATTGTGTTTTGTACCGTGAGCTCTGATTGGCTCTGCGACCGTCGGATCATTCTGCAGTGTTTTCTTTTGTGTGAATTATATAGGAAATGTTTATATTGGGGAAAGTTAACAAGTGTGAGAAGAGTCATACAGCTTTATATATATATATATATATATATATATATATATATATATATATGTATACATATATATATATATATATATATAAACATATATTTAGAATGAAAATATGGTTGCCTTGTGGATTTACATTTATCGCGGTTCGTTCCGGAAGGTAACCTCTGCGTTAAACGAAGGGCATAAAACCATTCACATTTTCTATTTATTAATTTACCTGTAACACAAACAGTTCATTCTTATTCAGGCTCAAACAAGAAAAAAAAAAAAAAACATAATAACTATATTATCTCCCACAGGGAAATTCATTTTCAGAACAGCCAAGACATCAATCAAAGTATAAATAATATCAATACAATATGAATAACAACAAGACGCATCTGAACACACAACCGGAGCAATTATTTCATTTTTTTTGTGACCGAGCCAGTCATGGCACACATCGCTTGCTTTCGCTCTCTCCCTGACAGGGCGAGAGTGAGTCGGTAACCATAGTAACTAGAAACTGGGTTATGAAGTACTGTATAAACAATAGTTGAGGAGCACAAGAGTGTGCTGTGCGATGGAGAGGCGGCGATTTATCAACAAGATGTCCTGGAGAAGTACGATGAATACGTAGAAAACAAAAGGCTACAACAGTCGGTTCAACCCGATGTTGCGTCGAAAGGCTTCGGGGCGCAGAAACGTGGAAAATAACGACGTTGAAATCCTTAAATGGTGACGCTTATATTAAATGCAGATTGTGTGATTACATGTAATTGTCATGTAAGTAATATATACTGCTCAAAAAAATAGAGGGAACAATTGAACAACACGATGTAACTCCAAGTCAATCACACTGAAATCCAAGTGTCCACTTAGGAAGCAACACTGATTCATTTTGACTTGTTTTAAAGACATTATATCAACGTTGGATCAGCCGGTAGTGTGTTTTTCCACTTTCATTTGGAATTTGACTCCAAATCCTGACCTCCATGGGTTCATTCATGGGTGTATTTTTGTATTAGATGATGGTAATCTTAAGGAGGGTGTGTCAGTCATATCCTTCCAGCCCGAAAATGAATTTATATTCCCGGTCTTTTGTTTTTTTTTTTCCTCGGAGGACGCTTTGGTGATTGGAGGACGCGGCTCAGCTCGCTTTTGATTGGCCATCTGGGACAGCAAAATTGAGAAAAACCCAGCTCTGCCCATCGTATTGAATCACCTCGGTTATAGTATGATTTTTCAGAAATTGCGAAGGCCCCCGGTTGGATCCCAACCTTTTTTATGTGGGATCTCAATGTTCTCCATGTATCTGTATGGGTTTCCTGCAGGAAGTTCACTGGAGATCATAATTTCCTCAGATTCGTGAATGAGAGGATGAAAGGTTGTGTATGTCTCTATAAAATGTGAACGCTTGAATGTCACTTTATGTATTTAATGTATATGTATATAATGAATGAACGAATGGACCGAAGATTTTCGTCAGACAATAAAAGTCGGTTTGATTTGTAACTGACTGCTATGAATGCGTGCCTCCTTCACGACTGTGTGTGTGTGTGTGTTTTCCCCATCATATATGTGCATATTCTCCCCTAAAATCCTGGATCTTTTTCTCACAGAACACAGCAAACACGTGGTTGGTCATTTGAATCCCTGCAGCTACACTGTGGAAAATGTATCTTCTCTTGTTTTGTTGTTTTTTTTTGTCCGCTAGGAGCTGCAGCTCCTGGAAGAGAGAATCAGGCAGATCCAAAAAAGTCGAAAAGATGTAAATCCTTCGAAATTTGTCAAATTAAAGGTGAGTTTATGCTCACGACAGATACGTAAATGGCTGCGTCTGTTTTATATGTCGATGCCCGCGTACGTCAGTGGATCCCAACGGGGACCGGTACCCGTCCGTGGATCGATCGGTACCGGGGCGCCCAAGAAGTAATAAATCATTTCCATTGGATTTATCATCTGATTCTGAACAATCTTTATTTTGAAAAATCTTTTATTTTGAAACCGGATTCTTTCGGTTTCACTTGAAATTAACCCACGAGCTTACAAAACGAGTAAAAAAACAAACGTCTATGGAAAGTTTCTTTTCGAAGGGGAGAAGACCCAGAGAAGAAACAGAAGAAGAGCCAAAACAAAAGAAAGCTTTTAACAGACAATACCAGGAGTTCTACTTGAAATATGGATTTATCGCAACAGGCGATTCCCACAGACCATAATATGCAGCGACTGACTCGAATTTTTCCACGTGTATTTTATTTTTCATAATTAAATTAAGTGGGCAGAGAGGGTGTTAACGGAGACTTCAATATTATACTCATGTTACATTGCTGGCGTAATGTAAAAAGTAAGCCGCTAATAAAGTTGCACCCGAGTACACAGTGGATTCACATTTATTATTATATTCGCAATTCTCCGCTCGAGGCAGAAGGCCGCCCGCGTTGAGCCGAGATCCGTCCGAGGTTTCAGCCAAAATCGACGAGCGCTTTCTCATGAGGGGGATGTTGTTTTTCTGCAGGCCATCAGACAACTGGGTTGCGATTTGTCGCGACTCCGTCCTTATGCGGTTTTACTGTCGGGCACAAATGAGCCTTTGTGGTGCAGAACAGCTCTATTCCAGAGGTGTGAAGACTGTAGAGACGCCGCAATGTGTGTTTTATATTTAATGAATGATTTATGAACTCCAGCAGACACCCTATTTTCTTTGTTTCTTTTCTGGGCCAAGTTATTCATGCTTTAAGCGCAACGTCGGTGCATTCCTTTTTACATTTTTCACCCATTTTATATGATGTAAAAATAAATGCAGACACGCAATGGGGTTACAATAGAGGAGGATAGAGCGAGTCCTCCTGCGTGTCTGATTGCACGTTTCCTTGAACACACCCGTGCAAGAAAACACGCTTATAGCTGTAGGGAATGGATAACTATTGGTCAACATCTACCACATTGACCTGCAGCTTTGCTACTCCTGATAGCAGCTGCGTTTTATCTTCCTCCCACAATGCAATGCACCTCACTTGGAAATATTCCAAGAGTCGGGGACGAGATGATTAAAAATGACCCGACTTCTGAGTTGAAACCAGCCAGAAAAACAGCCGGACGAAGTGGATGAGATGGTGTTTTTTGCGCGACGGTGCAGGGTGATTCAGGGCGAGGAGCGCGGCTCGGCCACGTTATGCTAAAAGTCTCACCTTGTGACGGGGTAGGTGAGCGGCGATGGAGGATCGGGCCAAAAATGCAGGAGGAGAGAAATGTACAAGCCAAAATTAAATACCGGATCAGTCTCTAATGGAAACAGAAAACAAAATAGCAGCAAGGACAAAAAAACGCACTGGGCAAAAGCAGAATCTCTCTCCTCCTCCAGGGGTCAGAAACCTCTGGCTCGCGTTCTAGATGCAGCTTAGCTGACATCTCTTAATATGATACGTAATGAATAATTCTGATTAGATCCATACATTTATTTTATATTGCGCCTATCCGGGGTTGTGGATGGCTGGAGATAATCGAGGTGCGGGAAGGTCCGACTTCAAAACTCTTATTTTTATCGGATAATGCGGCTGCCTACGCAAGTTGTTGTGAGGTCAAGAAGTGAACTTCCCTTCCTTCTAATGAAATAGTCAAATAGCTAATTTATGCAGCGCAAACTCTTCTTACTATGAGGATGGTGAAAAAGATGACGAGTTTCCGTACATTTCAACAGGAATGGACAGAGGAATTGAACTTTGTAAAGAGAGCAGGTTCTGCGGTGTGTAATATGTGCTGATAAAATTTCAGCGAGGAATCGGGTCATATAAAAAGCGACATTTCAAGACACGAACGCCACATTTGCTTCAAAATATCCGGTGGGGGACAGAAGTGGAAAGCACACCAAGAGCTGCTATGCAGAGTCAGCAGTAACTTTGTGTACGGACCCGAAAAGAGGACTGGAATTTTGCTGGTTCTTTAGCAATAGTGAGGAACAGAGAGCAATTCACAGATGAATTAATGAAGCTTAACTTCACCACGTAACAACCAGACTGCAAAGCCATCAGCAAAACCATGCAGCACCAGAAGTTGCATTCATTATAAGAGGTTTTTTTTTTTTATTATTACTCAACTCCAGTATAACAATGTAATTAAAAAGAGTAAATTGAGAGACTTATTGTGCTTTAATATTGTTGGTCTTACTTAGTTGTATTCGGTGTTAAAAAATATTATATGGCTGTCACAGAAATAGCGTGACTCCATATCCAACCTTCCATGGGTTCATACATTAGATTTCCATTGATAATTTTTTTGTGATTTTGTTGTCAGCACATTCAACTATGTAAAGAACAAACTATTTAATAAGAATATTTCATTCATTCAGTTCTAGGATGTGATATTTTAGTGTTCCATTAATTTTTCTGAGCAGTTTATATTTTAGAATATATGACTTTTATGGCTCTCTCAGCCAAAAGTACTAGACTGTCATGCATACAGGACTGTCTCAGAAAATTAGAATATTGTGATAAAGTTCTTTATCTTCTGTTATGCAATTAAAAAAACAAAAATTACTTTTTCATGAATATTTTGAGGTAGGATTTTTGATTTTTCTGAAGATGTAAGCCATAATCAGCAATATTAAAATAATAAAAGGCTTGCAATATTTCAGTTGATTTGTAATGAATCCAGAATGTATGACATTTTTGTTTTTGTAACTGCACTACAGAAGATAAAGAACTTTATCACATATTCTAATTTTCTGAGACAGTCCTGTATAGGAGGCCACCGGCACTATTATCACGTGTAAGGGGAACCCAAAATCAGCAAAACACAAACAATGACATAACAGAGTGGTGCATCATAAGTGCATTTCATTACATTTAAACACTCGATTGACTGAGGATATCAAAATGTAATTCAACACAACGGCGCATCAGAGATAGAAACAGGGCCGTCTCAGTCATCCCCATGACAACGCCAGGTTAGACCAAATGTGGCGGGAACCCGGTAAATCTTCCTTGTTTCCCGACGGCACCCAACAAGGGACAGCACTCCGACAGGCTACGTTGCTCTTCTTAGATACGCACATTCGCGATTACTAGCACCCTACGTGTACGCGGGTATCCGTCTTGCTTGAACAAGGGCGACCGTCACAAACCTGACCGATCTGCCCTCCCGCATTGCCAGTTGAGCGTTCACTCTCACAGCTTCCATGACTCTCCTGGAATCCAACCAGGGACCTTCTCGCCGCGAGGAGGGAAGCGCCAACCGCTGCTGTTTTATGGACACATTCAGCGTTTTCTTTGCATTCTGAGCTCGCTCCCCCGCTCTCCTCCACCAACAGTCATTTCCCTATAATGCAATTTGCATTTCAATGATCCGGCACTGTAATTACACACAATTTACGTGATTATGTGGTTCTTTGAACACTCCCCAGGACGGGGAAGAGACAGCGTGTGATTCCGCGCACATCTCAGGAGAAGATGACAACTCGCGCTCAAAGGCCGCAAATAACCGGCGTTCTTTTCCGTGTCATTTGGGACGAGCTTGCGGGGGAGCCGCCGCCCGCGGGGCTGGAGAGCCAAAGCCTCGAACCCCGAGTTCGGATGGTTCGAGCACCCGGAAGTGGAACCTCCACGGCGAGTCGAGACGCTCCGACCAAACAGATGCTTGTCATTCATTAGTAGTCGGTGAATGTCCCAAAAGCCTGGTGATTGGACGATGCAGCCCGGGCTGTTATCCGACTTGAGAATCACAAGTCGCAGAGTGTGTGTGTGTGTGTGTGTGTGTGTGTGTGTGTGTGTGCACCTTGAGCAGCTGTGGCCACATCTAAAACCGCAGGCCTTTCTTCCTGTTGGCCATCTGAATCCGCCACGGGAGCAGATGGGAACAACACTGCTGCCGCTTCACTCGGCAGTGCACAACCATTAGCTCTCATGTACGTGGCGTGTGGAAACACACAATCTTTTATCACTCGTTCAAATGTCACACAGCAACATACAACCATTCTTATTCTTCTTTTTCTTTGGGCTTATACCGTCAGGTCGCCACAGCAGATCAACCTTCTGCATTTAACCCTGTTCTCTGTATCCTCCTCTCTCACACCGACTCACTTCATATCCTCTCTCACCATGTCCAGAAATCTTTGTCTTTCTTCAAAACCTCCGATTCCAGCATCCGTCTCACAATATATTGACTATCTATCCAACCATCTCAGTCTGACTTACATCCATACATTCCCCCATTTGCATTTCATATAGAAGCATGCAACCATTCATCCTGTCATTCACATGTCATATAGAGACATTGAAATCTAATTTGAATGGTTTAGTAAGAATGATTAGCGCTTTGGCCTCACAGCGCGAAGGACCCTGGTTCGATTCTGCGTGGGTTTCCTCCCACAGTCCAAAAACCATGCAGGTTAATTGGAAAAAAATGCCACGGATTAACCCTTGTGTTGTCTTGCGGGTCAAAAGTGACCCACTACCATGTTTAGTTGTAGAAAAAAACACCTAAACCTATTTTTTTCCAACTTGAAATTTTATGACTTTTCCTTAAGGGACCCCATAATTAGAAAAAGTGATACTTCTTTTTTGTTTATGTTTCCATGTGGGCTGTACACCACTAGGGTACAAAGATTGTCTTATGGGTCATTTTTGACCCGTAGGACAAGGGGAGTAAACATGATATTAAGATCGCATGAGGGTTAATGGGTGAGTGAATGGTTGTTTTTCTATTTATGTGGTCCTGCGATTGACTGGCGACCAGTTCAGGGCTCCAGCCTCCCCCCACCACCACGAGTGCAGGATAGACATACAACCACTTATTCGCACTTGAACATACAACTATTCACTCATTCATTTCCTCGTCTTACAGAGACATACAACCATCCATCCATCTGCTATCTACCCCTTATCCTACACTTGGGATTGGGAAAAGCCCATCCCAGCTGCCATCAGGCAAGAGGTGGGGTTCACCCTGGACCGGTCGCCGGTCAATCAAAATTTTATTCATAGAGACGACCAACCGTTCGGAGCGAATCAGGGCATCAGGGCAATTTTTTCCGTTTTTTTTTCTAATTTATTAACTGCATGTTTTTGGACAGTGAAAGAACAGCCCCCCTGTTGGAAGAACCAGGGGGGCTGAGAATACAAGTATAAAATAAAACATATGACGCTATGAAGCACATCCTGTCACATGACCAAGCACTCAGGAACTTTGATGGCGGCCTCCTCATCTGTGTTCTGTCCCGTCGCCATGGTGAGGGAGTCTGGTCGCCGTGCCTCTTCCCAGCTACCGACCCTTTGATGCTCCCAGCAACACGCCCCCTCCACACCTTTGTTGTGCAGCACCTCTTTCGCTCCAGCCAACCAATCACGACGGGACTCCGAACGTTTCATCCGGCTCCTGCCCGGTTGTCAAGTCAACGATCCGGAGCCGCCGGAGTCTCAAGATTCCGATTTTTGGGCAGTAAGGGGGAGGGATATCGGCATCGAACCTCGTCGAACATCTCACGGATCCCAAAATAATCATCGTCACCATGGTTTCGAGCTGCAAATGAGAGATGGAAACGGGGACGTTCCAAGAACCCCTTTGCATGATCTTGCGGTGCAATAGGAGGCTTCTCCGTCGGTAAAAGTAGTTTATTAGCGCCGCCGCAGAGGTGCCTGAAAGCGATTGTACGACAGCGATGAAGGTCGGCGCGCAAACGGGCATAAAATGCTAAATCTTGACGCAGGGGGCTACAGCGAGATGTCCCCTCAGCTTTAACGGCCGATCAATTTATTCAGCCTCTTAAGCAAAAACAGATGACCAGAAAATCTGAAGGGGGGGGCTGAGCTGATTTTGCTGATTGCTGTCCAGGAAAAGTGTCTTATTAGTGGAACTTTATACGGCCCTCGTACTTTCCCAAAATATCGGCCGAAAAAGGCGATTTTTTTTTATTGTTCGGAGACCTTATAAAATGTCTGCGGCGCATTTTTAATAGAGATCACAAAATCAGGGGCTTTCAGACATAAAAAAAAAAAAATCCAAATTAGTCCGGGGCGAAGGACCCGTTCCAGAAGAGCTCGGAATCTTCCGTCCAACGGTAGACTTCGAGAAGTTCCAATGATGGAGGAGAATTATCGTAACTGGAGTTGAAGCATGTTTCCATTGGTTTGCATTTGACTGGTTTGGCCAGAACTCCCATTGAAACACTGTTGTTTAGTTTCATGCGCACACACACACACACACACACACACACACACACGCTTATTGTAGACTAATTGAGGTATTCAAACCTGCAGTGCTTTCACATGTAAACGGCCGATTCCTTTTGTTCTCCTGGGCTTTGGGTTGTATCGAGGTCCTTGACTGAGAGTCAGCTAATGGCTAACCCAATGCATGGCTAATCCAAACAACTGTTTTATAGTCCCCCCCCCCGCTACGCTTATTCTCAAATTTGCCTTATTGTACAAACGCACAAGCAAAGGGATTTCTTCCTCACGATAATGCACAGGACGGGATGAGGATGAAATATAATTATATCCCTTTGCTGTGAGCTCTTCGTATGCTTTCCTGCTGAAACACCATCAGCCACAAGGGACTCATTAGCAACATTTTCTGAATTTACAGTGTGGCTATGAATTGAGGGAACAATGAAAGGTAAGTGTGTGCTCACACACACACACACACACTCCTGAGTCTTTTGGCTCTTTCACTTGGCTGGTTCCCAGGAGGCATGGCTCGATCTATCGTAGCATCTCGCCAGGCTTCCGTCATTGTTGTTTCTTTCATGAATATTAAAGCTGTTATTGTATCATTTCAGCTATTAGCATGTAACTGCCGAGTCAAGTCGGTTTTTATTCATACGCCGCCAAATCACAACAGTTGTCCGATGAGACTTTCCGTGTCGAGACAGTCCAGCTCACGCTCTTGAAATGATTGACAGAATGTGTACAGTCCCCGGCGAGCGAGCGCTTGACAACGGCGGCGAAGAAACAACTGCCGATGCTGAAGCCTCCGATCCCAGAGCAATGCTGGCGGCCTTCTGCCTCGACCGGCTGCGTTAGAATGAGAGAGATCGCGCGAGAGATAGAAAAACAGAGCAATGGAATCACCTCTTACTAATAATAACAGGAGTAATAACAGTTCTATGCTAATAGCTGATAGCTTTAAAATTCATATAAGCCCTATCCACCATTGGGAACCTGAGATTAGTCAGAGAAGATATGAGGTAAGTATAAGCGCAGACGGGTGGGAGGAATGCATGAGGTGCATTTTGGGATATCCCTCTGCAGGAGGGCGCTAACGTTTAGCTTTCTCGAATAATTTATCGATCAAACTCTTGCTTCCTGTCCCTCCATCCCTCCCTCTCGGTATCTCTTTTTCTACTGGTCGCGATAGAAGGGATATATCAAGCTGGGATCCGTTCAAGGTTTCTGACTTGACAAGACGTTCACCACTAAAATCGTAGTGCAATTACCTAGAAGTAACACTAAGTCCAAAATTTTCCCGTGTTTTAGTGTAAAGGAGAACGGGTAAATAATAAAAATCTTTATATGTAAAGAACTGTTTCTTTAAAAAAATACATGATGAACAACCTGAGATTTCTTAGGACAAGTAAGTGCAATTTTAACAACAATCTGCCTCGGTTCTGTCCTCTCAGTTCTCTTTGGATTTTGTTGTATTACCGTATTTTTCGGATTATAAGTCGCAGTTTTTTTCATAGTTTGGCCGGGGGTATGACTTATACTCTGGAGCTACTTATGTGTGAAATTATTGAGCTCTCTTGCTCTGATGTGTGTGTGTGTCTGTGTCTGCGTGTGTGTCTTTAATATATCAGCGATCATCACACACACACACACACACACACACACACCAACCAATCAAAATTCAGCGGGGGCGGATCATGGCAGAAGTGCGTTGTGAAAAAAAGATGCTACCTGATATTTCTGTACCAATGAAAATTGATCATTTCAACATTCGCGGTAACTTAGAAAAACAACTGAGAAGGGCTGAACAAAAATGGCACCGAAAAGAAAATCATATTCTGCAGGTTACAAGCGGGAAGTAGTGAAATATGCAGCCGAAAACGGCAATCCAGCAGCAGAAAGAAAGTTTGAAGTTAGTGAGAAACTTGTTTGGGACTGGCGAAAAGCGGAGATTACTTTTACTGAAATGAAGAAAACTAAAAAAGCTAATCGCGGGCTAAAAGCTAGCGGGCCACGGCTAGAGGAACGAGGTCACACATGGGTGCTCAAACAACGTGCTGCAGGGAGAGGCTCGTCAACAGTACAGTTTCGTCTTCACACCCGGGAAGTTGCCAAGGAGATGAATATAACCGACTTTGCGGGAGGACCTTCCTGGTGTTACCGCTTCATGCAACGCAATCGCCTCTCTATCAGAGCAAGGACGCCATTCTGTCTGGATTCAGAAAGGCTGGAATAATTGGAACTGCAAGTGATGATGACTCTGACGTAAGCGACGTACCGGTAGATGAGGAAGCGGCGCACTGTCTACCTTCAGAGTTGGCGGAGTTGTTCAGAAGTGACACCGAAGAAGAAGATTTCGTTGGATTTAGTGATTAAGAGTGACAGCGATTGTTTGGTTGTAGCATGTGCTATATGCTATAGTTATTTGAATGAGTCTTACCGTATGTTACGCTAACATAGCCTACCAGGCACGTTCTCAGTTCGTTGTTTATGCCTCATATGGGCTACGCTTATTCAGCCTGTTCTTCTCTATTCTATTTTTATTTTAAATTGCCTTTCAAGATGAAATGTCTATTCTTGGTGTTGGATTTTATCAAATAAATTTTCCCCTCAAAATGCAACTTATACTCCAATGCGACTTATATATGTTTTTTTTCGTTCTTTATTATGCATTTTTGGCTTTTGCGACTTATAATCCGGTGCAACGTATAGTCCGAAAAATACGGTATTTGCCATAGCGAGTCTCATAGTGGCACCGAAACTTGCCGCATCTACACCAAGCATACAGGTTCTTATTAACCTCAATGAAAACATAAGAAATGTCCTCCACTCCATGTCCACTTTGCTCTTTTTTGACAACAACATTTTGCTGATGAGGGTGTCAGAGCCAATGGAAAAGCAGGTACACTTCTAACAATAAGTATAAATACTATTTACAGACCCGGAAGTTCTGAATCAGGCAGAGCTGTGCCATGTTGCTAACATGGTCTAAAAACAGTGCGCCCCCAGCAGACAATATAGGAACTGGAATTTTATTTTTAAAAAGTAGTTCATGATTTTTATGTATTTTTTCAAATTGTAGGTTTATTCAATGGGTTGGAATGAACCCCCTGGCGGGCCGGTATCGGGCCGCGAGCCATACGTTTGACACCCCAAGTCTAGATTGTTATTTGAAATCCTCCCAAGGATGCTATAGCAACCAAGCTGCAATTACACCTTTTAAGGTAGAGCCGAGGCGGGGTTATGGAATTGTGATGAGCTACAGAAGGGCTGAAAAAAAAGAATAAATAATGGAAAGGAGGATTGATACAGTGACTCCGCTTCCCTCCAGCCACCTGAATGTGTGTCGGCGCAGAACGGGGCCACCGAGCGGAAAAAACTCAGCGGAGGGTTGAAAAGAATCAGAGCAGATGAGGGATGAAAAGGGACGAGATTGACCGAGACGACGAGTGATTACGATGGGAACGAGCTTAGGGTTGGACACGGACGACTCTCACGGTAGAAAATTGCGTCGGCGCCGCCTCCTCACCACCGCCGATGCCACCAACCGCCGCTGAAGGGCCGGGAATTGTACTTACGGGTGATAGAGGGAAACAAGGAACGTGTGCCTGTGATTGCAATGTGTATTGTCGTTTATATTACAACGCACCTATTTCAATCTTCACATCCTTCACAGCTTCTGTTCTTCAAGGAGAGAAATTGAAGGTTACGGTGTTACTATGTCATTTCTTTCTTTATTTTTTGGGATATATTCACCTTGACTGCTTCCCTCATTCATGAGAGTAAACAAAGCACTGATTGGCTCTCGGGGTCTAGAGGGCCTTCATGGAGGCTTTTGAGTTTCCTGAAGTAATTGTCACTGTGAAGTGATTGTATTTCGTGTAGCTGGATTCGTCATCCTTCTGTGTGTGTGTGGGGGGGGGTGAAGGTGTGTATGTGAATGAAAAAGGGCCTCTAAATATACCGTTATGTTGTTTTGCAAAGTGGCAATATCAGTCCACGCCCCCCTCAGGCCTGATTTATGTGAGACATCGGGGTCAGAAACCCAAATGGTTTGGGGTTTCTGAGCTGATGAATCGTGAATCTCACTGCACCTCTGGAGGCTTTCTCCCGCAGTGTCTTTCTTTTTTTTTTTTCAAAATTTGGAGAGGAAATACAAAAAAACGCGAATCCAGCAGAATTGTTTGTTAGATGCAAAATGGGACATGGACCGAATAACATTGAATAACATTCATTCATTCATTATTCATTCCGCTTATCCTAAACTTGGAATGATGGAGCCAATCCCTGCTGTCATTGGCCGAGGGGCGGGGTTCACTCTGGACCAATCACAATGCCCCAATAGACATACAACCATTCACCCTTTCATTTTCATTCATTCATTCGCACTCTCATTCATCCATCATATACAGATATACAGCCATTGGCTGTCTCTTCCTTATGTTACATAGAGAAATACAACCACCCTTTCACCCTTTCATTTATACATAAAATTGAGGCATACAACCACTTTTCCTGTCATGCACATGTTTGGGCAATTTAGGGTGGACTGTGGGAGGAAACCAGAGAACCTGGGGGAAACCCACGCAGGCACCTGGGAACTCGGTGCAAACTCGCCAGAGAAAGAACTGAAGAAGCCTCTCGTATGAGAGCCGAAACAACTTCAAGTGAAGAAATACAAGTCCAGAGGAGAAGATTTCGACAACAACGCAGAGAGGGTCTGGATTGGAATTGAACCAGGGACCTTCTCGCTGAGGCGGAAGCACTGGCAACTGCATCGCTGTGCGCCCCCATATCGCAATATTTAACGGTATGCCAGTCCTTTACATCGACAACATCAACAGACGTTATATTCGCAGAGATAAAAGGGCCACTCGTGCACGTCCAAACAGCAGCGCCTTCACGGCCAGCCGGTTTTACACCCTATTGGAAAAAACAAGGAGTCATGGAGTCACCGCGGGCCGTCATGCACTATTACAAGCGCTAATAGGGACCGGCTTGCTTTAATTGTCAAAAATAAATAAAATGGTGAGACTCCTGTGCCGCCGCCGCTGTCGTTGTTGTTGTGTATTTTCGCTGGTTTCCAACAAACCAGCCAAGTCTTGGCAAAGACGGATACGACTGCCTGAAACACGGCTGGGACCCGCGGGCCTCTGGACTCAAGGCTTTAGCATCAAACCCGAAGGAAACATCTGATACTTATGCCTTATCAAGCAGGACTCGGACGTCCACAACAAGAGGCGACTCCTGTGACGACAGAGATGTCCAGCATTCTGGCCAGAGAGGACAGGTGGTTTAAGGGAGGAGTCTAAGAGGCCATCTTTGTCAAACTGGAGAACTTTGCTGAACAGAGGGGAAGGATCTCCTGAAGGATCCGCAACCCTAACCAGGCCTTGGGGACCGCTGCCCCAGTCCAGGTGGACTAATGGACTCCTGTTTCCCCTGATCTACATGTTATCCTTACATTTACCTGTTCAGATTCCAACTCAAGTGAGTCCCCGGGATTTTACCTTTGTCTGCCAAACATGTCCACACAAATATAACAATCCCAGTCCAACCAGATTTTGGCAAATCTAGTCTCTTATTAACATCTCAAAACCAACTTGGACCAAACCAAAACCCCAGCAGGTCTATACCAGAGATTACCCACAGTCTAGTAGAACTAGAAAAACCAAGTCCAGGTGTCATGACAATATTAGACCACGTTTTTCCCTAACTTGGATAATGGACCCTTCGTAGATACTCTGGATGGACAAAGCCTCTCGCTCAAAGACTGGACACAGGCTGTTTCCGATCCCACGTGTTACTTGTCCGCCAAAGGACTTTAGCCGCAGTTTGTCATCAAACGCGCAGCGCGGGATTGGTGTATCGGAGAAGGTCCACCCTCGGGCAGCTCAGAAGAAGAAGCTAGCAGCTATCGTGACGGTACTTCTGGAAAGGCCTCGGCGCCACACACCCAATGAAACCATCACATTGCGGAGGATTAAAAATAGATCGTGATCATTAGCGAGCCGCAGAGGCGCCAGTGGAGGAGGCGTATGATTTGAGTTTGGACGGCGCCGAAACATTGCTCCTTTTTCCACTGCCTCTGGTGTTTTCCCTCAAAGGAAGCCAATCAGATGCCTCCTACAGGTCCACTAAGAACCCACACTCTGTACCTTTGTGCAGGTTGCAGATGCAATCTGTTAATTGGGGTGCTTTAAAGGGTAGTGACGAGTTTTTATTTATTTATGTGCAACATTTTTTATCCCGCTCCTCCGATCTGTCTGAAGTCCTCATGCTGTCGTTCAGCCGGAGCCCGAGGGAACGTACAACTTCGATACGGGATATCTTTTGTTCCGGTGCTTCGGCGTTTTATGCATATTTTGACATTTTTCCCTTCGTTTCCGATGAAACCCCAGCGTCCCGAGAGCCATGTTGCCAGTAACCTAATACCTTCTACCGAGTCTTAGGGCTGTCTCATTTCACAGGTTCCTGGAGGGGGGGTGGTTTGATCTACTGCAGGGATCCTGCCAGACCCCCGCCATCATTCCTTTTATGAATATTAACGCTATTATTCAATCATGTCAGCTACAAGCATACAACTGTTAGCGCCACTGTTATTTGTTACAGATCATCCCTGTTTGTCCCTCCCAACCCTCACATCCACCTCTGTCTCTATCACACATTCTACCTTTTTTTTTTCTCTCTCTCTTTTGACCCCAACGGGTCAAGGCAGAAGGCCGCCCACATTGAGACGGGATCCTTCCGAAGTCTGCGCATCGGTAAAAGGCAGTTGTTTCCCTGCCGCTGTTGCAAATCGCTTGTATCAGTCTATGGAAGCCAGTGCACTCTTCTTCGCTACATTGGACAATCTTGAATAAGTGGCATGAGGAGGGTGAAGGACAAACTGGAAGCTCTCTTGGACAACCCTTCCCACCCCCGGCACGACGAGCTGTGGCTGACTGGCAGCTCATTCAGCCAACGGCTCATCCCAACCCGGTGCAGAACCCAACGCTTCCGATACTCTTTTGCGCCCGCCGCCATCAAACTGTACAACAGCGGTCTGGACGGCACACAACCGACCGGCCAGACGTTCATCTAGGCTACCACTACCTCACTACCACACTTATTTACACGTCGTGCCCTAATTTTTTTTTAATCCTTGTTGTCATCCTGCTGATCCAATTTTTCCCTTGTTGTTGTTTTTTTTCATTTTGTTTTCTATTTTTATCCTTGCTGTTTCTTCTATTGCGCTGCTGTGTTTCCCCTAATGAATTCCCCCTATGGGGATCAATCAAGTACGATCTTATCTTATCTTATCTTATGCTGGGTTTCTGTCAATCATCCTAAAAAGTACCATCCAGACCTGCCCTACATGGAAAGTGTCACTACACAATTGGGTTGTGATTTGGTGCCATATCAATTAAACCCGAGTTGACTTGACTTGCCTCTTTGGACTCGCCTCTGTGTAACAGGCACAGGTTGGTAGAGCGTTCCTCCAAGAAGAAGGTTACCAGTTGGATTGCCAGCTCCTCCTATCTTTCTCCTGATGGCCTGGTTGGCGCCACACATCGGTGTTAGAGCGTGCGTTTGAATACTTGAATGCAATCCAGTGTAAAGGCTTTGGAACCCCAAGCGCTCTGTAAGTTGAGACCACAATGGATTTAACTGCTGATTGTGGAATCATAAATAATAATTAATCATTCGAGTATAAATTGTAGTTACAATTGATTGGAAAATGACAATTTGGGTGATTTCATGAATGGACCTCGTCCCCTGGCCGTCAGCGCAGCCCCCCGCAGTGGAGTTACTGAGAATACTAAGAACCAAACCAAAACGATAAATGTTTTATCAGTTGTTTAATTATTACTGATAACAAAACAATACTTTCGTTTTTGTTCCAACTTCATTTCCATGTTTTAATTAAAGGATATTATTTCTGCGTGAGAAAGGGATTTTGTTTCAAACAGAAACTCTTTTGAGCCCAAATGACCAACAAGGAGGTGTAAACAAAGATGCATCAAGGGGAGGTCTAGATTCGCGGCTGTTCTTAAAAGAAAGGGAAAAAAGACCGGAAATTCAGATTAGATCTCATTAAATGAAAGTAATTTAAGTCATTTATCACTGTGTTGAGCATCAGCGGTCGCACGACCTTTGGATTAAGTCTCTGAAACAAAAGAACACAGTGGGTGACGCCTCCTGATGGTTACCTCCGAGAACCCTTGCGGAATTATTGGTTCACGACAGAGACAAAGGCTGGTGGGTCACCTTGTCACTTCCATCCCAGAATGTACATGGAAACGGCGCATGCAGACATGAACCGACAAGAAGGCTTCTTAAGCTTCGCGCATGATACTGATCACATGGGGAAGGTGTCGTCCACTTGTATGAGGGTCCTGGAGGGTTGCATGGGAGTTCACCAAGTCGCTTTGCAGACTTGGAGACGACATTTGACCGTGTCCCTCGGACAGTTTGGTCGAGTCAAGTCGCGTCAGATTTCATTTGTGCAGCGCCAAATCAGCTGACACTGTCGCCATTCTCAGGTTTTTCCGTCGGTCCCGCCCCAGCTGATTCGGTCTGTTCGGACTCACACCTGTCTGGACCGCACTCTCGAAGATGATTGACAGAAACCAAACGTTTCCCCATGAGCAAGCACTTGGCGACAGCGGCGAATTAAAACTGCCGGAGTGGCTACGTCTCCTCGGCTAGCCTGGGAGCGCCTTGGGATTTCCCCCGGAGGAGCTGGACAAAGTCTGGGTCTCTCTGCCAAGAGATCAATGGATGGATGGTTGGATGGATGGAAGAATGGATGGCCGTATGGATGGGTGGAAAGAATAGAAATATTACCAAGTTCAACCCAGACTGACGGGCAGCTTGACACAGGAGCTAACTTTCCTCGGTATCAGGCGCGATATGCAAATTAGCCATTTTTTGCGAAGGGATTCTCGACAGTAATCCCTTATTTATAAGCCACCGTTGCTTTGCCCTCCAGCTCCGGCAACATTTCGCCGGAAAGCTGCGCAATTGATGGACAAAAGGTTACCTGTTGTTTTCTTACCGCGGGGAGTCTAAGAAAGTCACCTCTGCTCAATAAAACATGCATATTAAGATCTGATTTTTTGTTTTGTTTTTAAGTAAACTTATTGATTAATCTAATTTTGTTTCAATCTTCAGAATAAATATTCGCCTATGACGGACAAGGAAACACCTGGAAGTCCTTGAATGCTTTGGGGGGGGCTGTGTCTGAATGAGTAGCTCGCTGCTGCCATCTAGTGGTCATAGTGAAGAAAAACAACCCAGGAACAGCACGCTGTCGTTAATAGCAACAAAAGTCAGCGTCTTTACAATTTTTTCACCTTTTCTTTTGTTCTCTTTTTCAACGCTGATGTCTGGCGGGCAGGAAACCCACTGCAGCCACAATAAAACCATTTATACGGAAATCACATTCAGCACTTCACATTAATTTTATTTGATGCAGCTGCTAAAATCAGACCTTCATTTATGTTTTATCTTAATCTTCGTGCATAACTGCAATTTGTTCTTGGTTCCTTTGCGTCTTATCTTTTAATACTTGGAATTACAGTTTAATAAAGTGCGGAAGGGCACGTTTTAAGTTTCTGGATTATTTATGCCGCAGCTCGGGATGAAATATATATGACTTCCTAACGGGGGCGAACGTCTGCACGGAGCTCGCTCCTTTCGCCGAGGCGTCGCGTGACTGGAAAATAATTATTTATCAAATCCTTTTTCTCCCCATTTTAAAATTTGCCAGGTTTTTTTATTCCAATTTTTTTCTTATATATTTATTATATTATAACTGGGGGAGGAGGATAAAAACAATAAAAACAAACAACCAATGAATTCCATTCATCTATTGATATATAAACTGCTCAAAAAAATAAAGGGAACACTTGACCAGCTATCATTGGGCGAGAGGTAGAGTGCATCCTGAACCCGTCGCCAGTCAAATGCAGGGCCGCATACAAAGACAGACAACATTCATTCGGGGCTATTTTCCCTATTTTTTTCCAATTTACCATCTACATGTCTTCGTAATGTGGGAGAACCAGAAGGAAACCCACGCAGACACGGGAAGAACATGCAAACTCCACATAGAAAGATCGAACCGGGGTCCTTCGTGCTGCGAGGCAGAAACGCAGAAGCACCGAGCCGCCGTGACGAGTACATGCGAATGCAATTTTTGAAAAGGCAACAGTTCTGTGGATCAGCCGGCACTTCAAACAAGCAAAGACTGGCCACCACATGAAAATCATGCAGATCTTCAGATGTGAGGAAACACGTACGGCCGTTTTCTCTGTGCACCGCCTGGATACCTGACCCTCTGATCTTCCTACTTAACAACTCTGTCACCCTTCCATCACACCGGGAAGTTCTCCCCCCCCCCGCTGTGAGGACCTCATTGCTCCCATGAGGTATTTCTTTTTTGAAATCTTCTCCTGCTATGAGGCGTGCCATGCAGAAGGCACTGCTCCAGTGTGCCGAAGGACCCATCGTCGTGTTTGGTCACTTCATCGACGCACAAATTTGCATCCTGGAGGAACTTCTGGCTGTTCGGCCAGCCCAAGGACTGCACTCGGGGTATGTCTTCAAGACAGTTTCCGGCAGGTTTGTGTGGCCCCGCGGTTAAGACTCCATGCGAAACACGTACCAAGTGGTTGTCTACATAACCTTTGCCCAAACCAGATCGGTTCAACACTCACACGGTTATATTGCTACATTGACTCTTAGGATCAATATATGCATTGAGGCACACCATTCTTATATCAGTTGTAGGGCCTTTAAAAAAATATACTGCTCAAAATAAAGGGAACACTTAAACAACACACTGTAACTCCAAGTCAATCACACTTCTGTGAAATCAAAGTGTCCACTTACGGAGCAACTCTGATTCATTTTGACTTGTTTAAAGGACATTACATCCAAGTTGGATCAGTGTGTTTTTCCACTTTCGTTTTGAGTGTGACTCCAAATCCAGACCTGCACGGGTTCATATGTTTGATTTCCATTGATCATTTTGTGTGATTTTGTTGTCAGCACATTCAACTATGTAAAGAACAAAGTATTTAAGAAGAATATTTCATTCATTTAAATCCAGCATGTGTCATTTTAGTGTTCCCTCATTTTTTTTTTTTTGAGCGGTGTATATATCATCCTTCATGCCATCTGCACTATGTATATGACTTGTCTGTCGATTTATTTTTATTTTTTATTCTGCATATCGATGGCTGGAATGCAAAACCTCCTATCTGAAAAAAAAAAACTTTTTTCAGGAAATGAAAAAAACTTTTCATTTGATCACAGTATGGTCTTTGTTAAAGATATTCAAGAATATTCTATTGTTCACAGACTATATTTCTATGTTATAATTTAAAAATACATAGCATGTAATTTTACCACTGACAATGCAGATAAGTGTTTTTTTTCCTAATTTTTTTTGCTTCATTGTGCACATAGGAGTTTTGTCATGTGACATTTACGTCAAAAAAAGGGCGGGATTATCTCGCAGATAGACTGAAAATGTGGAGCCGTCCCATTTCTCCCCATTCAACGCAAAAACCCCAAATCAAAAAATTCGCACATAGGAGGTTTTGCATCCAAGCCATCGATACACTCTGAGCCCGGGAGCTCTCATTGCAAAATTTCACTGCGCCTGCACAGTGACAATTAAAAATCTTGATTCTTCATCCACATATCATTATCATAGGGTGGCAGCAGCGGTGGATCCTATCCTAGCGGTCGCTGGACGCGAGGGACGCTGGACCGTTCGCCCGTCGATCACAACGCAACATATAGAGATTCAGCCATTTTCCCTCCCGCTCACACAGCTGGGAATTTCTGGGTCTCCGACGAACCTCCCGCGTGTTTTTCACCCCACGCGGACACGGTGAAAACATGGAGACTCCAAACATAGAGGAATCCAACCAGGGGCCATCTTGCTGCGAGGCGGAAGCGCTAACAACCACGCTGCTACCACACCGGAGTTTAATTTAGTCATAAATACATTTACAAAGCGCTTTTCACCAAAGCAACGTGAAAACAAAACTGGATCAGAGTTTCGATTGGTTACGTGGCAAGTTACAGAATTCCACCTCTGGTTTCCCGGATTGTGAGTAGGTGTCTGACACCTTTATCTCCTGTTTGTCAGAAAGTTGAAAAATGCAGGGGCCGTAAACAGCTAACACACACACACACACACACACACACTTTGTGTGTGTCCTTGCCTGTCTATTGAAATGAGCCCCCTCCCCCCCCTCGCCTTGCTCTGGTCTTGACCTCCGCCCGCAGGAGACCCGGCCACTTGACGGTGACAGTCGGAGCTGATTGAGATGAGTGATCGACCTTGTCCGTCCCCTCCGGACATCCTTGCTGTCAGTCAGAGCGGATGGCCAATCTGGCTTTTTAAGTGCCCGGCGTGCCCTCGGTCGCCATGAGAGGGAGCTGAGACACTCTTTGATGGATCAGAACACACACGCGCACCCACACACACACATATCTATATATGATGCATAGTGGAGATATATATTATATATATGCTCCTGTCTGCTAAGGTGTCTATTAGCTTCTCGTGTGTCCAACTTTTACCGGCGCCGCCTCTCGTCTCCTCTCCGGCGCTGTTAGTTTGCACCCAACCACGCGATTACTGTAAATGTGTGTGTGTGTGTGTGTACGCACGCACACACACACACGTGACTGATCCGCTCTCTGTTGTGGAACAAATTACACAGCGGCTGGGGAGCCAAATGACTAATCAGCGGTACACAGATTAAAATCCAATTGCAGCAATTTGAAGCCACGACGGAGTCGTATGGGAAATTAACCGCCGCGGCGTCTGAGCGGCGGCCGTCGTCTGCCGTCTACCTGTTTCGGTGGCGAGCGTTAAATCGGCGTGACCCCTGACCTCACTGGACTTGTTTCATTTTTAAACAGAAGGAGACGAGCGACGGACGTTTGACACCGGATTAATGGTGTTTTGCTTCCCGACGCATCTTTCATTTATCAGCGTTTGTTAGCGCGCCGCCTTCATCCATCTCGGTGTAACGGAGGAGGAGGTTGCAGGACGAAGGGGGGCAAAGTTAGGACGAACCAGTCGTTTCCGCCAGGTGGGACGTTACAGAGGATGAGGAGTTTATTATGAAGAGAGATGGCTATTGTCTGCAGCTGCTTCCCCCTCCCTCTCCCCCCCCCTGAAACCGCCATAACCGGTCATCAACGGCGGGCTAAAGTGGCCATTGCGATGGCTCGCCACGTGCGTTTCTGGAAATGGATTGGAGGCAGCGCTTGTTTATTCCCGCCGCTCGGCAAATAAGTCATTTCCCCGAGATCGGCGGGGAAAAAAAAAAAAAAAAAAAAAACAGCCTGGTGGGAGAAACGGGCGGCGTGAATAATGAGCCGGCGGCGGCGGCGGGCGAGCCGGCTCAGCCCCCGTAGGTGAAACGCGGCAATCGACTGCCATTTTATTTATCGTCATATTTCCCTTCCTTTCTTTGAAATACAGAAGTGCAAATGGGGGTTTGAGCGAGAGCGTGAATGCCTTGCCTGGAATATTCTCAATGGCAAAAAAAAAAAAAAATAATCTCATTTTGTCTGGGAGTGTAAAAAATCCTGTTTGCATGGCTGCGGCGCGCGCCTTTGTGCCCGAGTGTCTTATGGCAGACAGGAGACGTGCTGTCGCTTAAAAACCATAACAATCCCGCCTGAATGTTTCATCGGGAGTGAATCGGAACGAGCCGTGTTTACCTCGCTGTTTTATACGGCGGTGACATATTATTGTGTCGGATTTTCCCGAAAATGTACAGTAACGTTGCGGCGCACCGGATACGCAGGGATACATTTGTGCGGTCGCACCCAAGAAAAGGCGTAGAAGGTGATCTTTCCGAAAGTCCGGGTCGACTCCTTGGGGCGAGACGGCTGCCGATTGGCTGAAATGCTCTTTGAGATGAATGAGAATCGGAGGTTTTTGACCACGGAGCGCTTTCCTTCGGGAGTTTCCCGTCTCTCGTATCGGTTTCCTCTCATGGGTGAATCAGCCGATCAGATAAAGCCGCTTTTGGACAGAAATGTTTTAAGAAGTGTCCGGGTCGCTCCAGGAATTAGCCTTCCCCCAGAGGAGCCTTTTAGTTTGGCATTCCCACCGGTGTGACAGGCGCCTGAGTACCACACTCAAAACCAAACCACTGCGAAGAAGAAGAAGAAGAAGAGGAAGAAGACGACGACATGGACAACATGGAGAACGAAGATGTTCATGTGCTACTCGACATGATATCCAGAGGCTATCAAACGTGTTGAACACTGCCCTTAGCTAGCTCTGTGCTTAATTTAGCCAAAATATTGGTGTTCCTCTGCCAACCCTGGAAACCCCTCTGTGGGGTAGCAGGCCAGAAGAGTTCGGACTTCTTCGTCGGTCCATTTCTCGCTACTTTTTGTCGCAAGTTTTTAAAAATGGCAGTAAAAAGAGACCTCCTTGGGGTAGGTGCTAAAATGGTTCCAGGAGCTGAGATCCACTGTTCTGGTTCCTCTGCTGTTCCAATGCGTAAGGAAATGATGCCAATTCTTAAAAGGTTCTAGGAAATGCAAAAAGTTGTGACAGTGTGAAAAGGATTAAAATATATCATGAATCTTGGTTGTGACATTCATGCCAGAAAATGTGCTGCTTTATCTTCGACGTGGAGGCCTGCGGCCAGTTAGCTTAACTTAGCAAAGAAGAACGATGCACAATAGAAGTAATGGCGATGCCTGGGATTCTTCTTTTCCTTTGGGCTTCTCCCCCCCAGGGGTCACCACAGCCAATCATCTGCCTCCATCTAACCTTCTCCTCTCATTCACGCCCTCCTCTACTCCATCCATAAACCTCCTCTCTGGTCATCTTAAAGTCCTCCTTCCTGGCAAGATCCTTCTAGCCAGTCTGACTTGCTAGACTTGATGTGCAAACTCAAAGACAACCTCAACATCTTCATCTTCTGTCTTCTCCATAGCGTCTCTAAACTAGCATGGCTGCTCTCACCTCCATCCATGAATCCATGATCCATGAATACGAATGTTATAAAATTATGTAAAAAAAAAAAGGATTAAAATGTAAAAAAAATAAAGATGATAATAAATGATTATAATAATACTGGTATTGGAATCCCCTGAAGGTCCATTTTCATGCTTCTGCATATTCCCAGCAGGCACGCGGACCTTACTGTTCGTACATGACAAGGGCCGAGGAGGAAATGTATGATTTTCGTTCGGGAATAAACCACTCTGAGCGCGGTTGTTCTTTTCAAATTCCCTCCCAGCATCTCAAGGAAAGCTCTTTACGATCCCCTGCCAGAAAAAAAAAAAAAAGATGAAGGCTCCTCGGGGCCGAAAAGAATCTTCCTCCCGTGCTCCTCTTGTTTCCTGACTTTATTTCTAAATTTATCCGTCCATTAGTGGGAGGAACGGTAGAAAACACAGTAGCCTGAGCTTTTAATACGAGCCGAGCGCTCCTCTTCGGCGTCATGCTCCGCTGGGCTTCAAAACACACCGCCTTCCTTTGTGTCCTCATAATGGCCGGCGCTGGAGGAGTGACGGGTTTTTGAGGTTGCGGAGCTTTTCGGCCCCCGGATGCACGCTCGCCGGTGGCGGCGGTGGAGGAGGAGGAGAAGGAGGAGGAGGGGGTCAAAACATTGTGTGTGGAGGCCACGGGACGGCGAGGAGAGGGAGGGTTTTTTGCTGAGGGGTGGGTGTGTCAATCACTCCGATCCGGGCCCCTTTGCCGCTGCCGGCACCTTTCTAATGCTGTCCGCTAGGAGAGGCTTTCTGGGCGACGCTGGGAGGCAAGACGGGGTGCCGGACAGGGAGGTGACGGTAAATGATCCACAGTTACAGTGTTTTCACACTATAGGGTTTCAAGTAATGAAAATAATACTGATACAACGACTATTACTAATAATAATAATAACGTTGATGATGATGATTATCATCATCATTATTATTATTATTATCATCATCGCCATTATTATAAGCATCAACATCGTCACCTTGCTCATTATCATAATTACCATTATTACTATTAACATAATCACCATAATTATAACAATCATCATTATCACCATAATCACAATTATTATTATTATCATTATTATCATGGGCGCCATGATCACAATTATCATCATTATTATTACTATTATTATCATTAGCATCATAATCACAATTATTATTATTACCATTATTATCATTAGCACCATTATAATTATCATCATCAACATCATCACTATTGTTATTATTACAATCATAATCACCATAATTGTTATCAGAATTAACACAGTAATCATTATTATTATTATTACCATTATTATCATTCACACCGTTTTAATAACGTTAATCAACATTGTCACAATTGTTATTATCATTATTATTACTACTATTATTATTATCATCATCATTATAATTATAATCATCATTATCACCATTATTTTTAATTTCATTATTCACCATATCAATCACCATTATTATTATTATTAATGTTATTATTGGTCTTCTTATAATCATATATATGTATTATTTTCATTTTCATTATTAAAACGATCTTCCCATACATAACTGATTGGATACATAGTGGTTCCAAAGCATTTGACACCAAATAGCTGTTCACCCGTTCACGTACACACACACACACACACACACACACACACACACACACACACACACACACACACACACACACACACACACACACACACACACACACACAGACTGCCACGTAAGGTCACCGGGAGCAGCTCAGGGTTCGCTGTCTTGCCCGAGGAATCGAACCCTGAACCTCACGACTGGTGATCCTGGAAGCAAAGATCCAGTGAGACATTGAGGAGAGGGTCGGTTCACGGGTGGTGAAGAAGAAGATACTGGATTTGTCAGTTCGGGAAGTTCCATATAGATAATGGATGAATGAATGAAAGTTCAGGAAGTTGCTCAGCTCTTTCTCTCTCTCAACAACTGCAACAGCTGATTCAGCAGAGAACATGTAGAAGTTAAGGTACCGTGATTAACAATGCTGTGGGCTTATTTTGGTCTGCAAGACACACGTCCGCGCACACACACACACACACACACACACACACACACACACACACACACGCACATGCATGCGCATGCACGCACTGACACATCAGCATCTGAAATAAGGCAGCAGTTATACTGAAATGGCCTTTCAAATTGGAACTGAGCTCTTTCCTATATCCACCCACTGGGCATCGACGTGAAAATGAATATCGGTCCGGCCTCATCAAAAAGGGCACAGCTGCGCAAGTGGAAAGGCTTTATTGTATTTTTACCAAAAAATAAATAATAAAATAACGGGCCTCGGGATCCATAAATCTGCGAAAAAAGCGGTGTCATGGTTTCGTCACCTCTTGAACCGCCGGATATCGCCTTGAAAAGAAGGAGTCAACAGAATAATAGTGCTGGTTGAAGTCCAATCCTGGGTATGGGGAAAACAAGAGCGTCTGAGAAGCAGTGCTTCTCCTTGGGAGGAGTTCAAATTTATTCAGTATATAATAATATATAATATATATATAGAGTGTTTTGAAGGGTGAGAGATTCATTCATTCATTATCCATTCTGCTTATATAGCGCTCAGGGATGCAGAGGGTACATTTATTGTTTTCCAGAAAGCCACACATAACCATAAATTAACCCTTTCTGGGATCTTGACAGGAAAAAAAAAAAAAATCTGAAAATAAATAATAACATTATTCATGAATAATGTCTTTGTCTCATCTCTTGACAGATGAGACAAACAGCCTTTTCTTTGAATTGAACAAAAAACATAATCGTTTGTCCACTGCAGGTTAAATACCCTGCATTCTGAATCCATTTTTCTCTTACCTAATCTTTTCGCTATTTTTCCATGTTATTTGACAGGGGTGTGTCCAGGATTTTTTTTTTTTTTTTTGAGGGAGGGGTTTCAGACGAAGCACAGATTGCAGAAGTGTGGAATAGAATGTTACGTTCTATGCATGTACAAGTCACAATTACGTGGCCATAATGCATTTCTGGTATTGTACACGGGCCGGGCAAAATGGGGGACCACTGATCTAAAGACATGAAAACCACTCATTCGCACTGGAGCATACAACTGTTCACCCTGTCGTTTAAACGTCATAGAGACACATTTTTATTCACACTTCAAATAGAGACATACAATCATCCCCTCGACATAGAGACATACAATAAGCCATGCATCCATCCATTATCTACTGGTCAGCATAATCCATTATCTACTGGTTAGCATAGTTAGGGTTGCAGGGGATGCTGGATGTCCCAGCTGCCATTCTCCTTTTTTTTCCAATTAACCTTCTGCATGTTTTTGGGCTGTGGGAGGAAGCCGGAGATCCCGGCTTCCCGGCTTCCGGAGATCCCGGAAGCCGGGAAGGAATCCCAGGCCGACACCGGGAGAACATGGAGACTCCACACAGAGGGTCCCCCCCCTGTGGAACTCCAACCAGGGAACTTCTTGCTGTAAGGCAAAGTATTCCGGCGGGGGGTCTTTGACCTGACAAGAGTTCCTGCGGTGGTCCGGCCACGTATCATCTACCAAGACCGCTGAGTCGTCCGGTTCCGTTACAGAAGGCTCTGCTTCCCTCAGAGGCTGACTATCCTTGTCCTTCAACGGCGCACAAAGATCCCGCAGCCTCTTTTTCATCGACCCTCAGATTCAGAGAGGCTCCTCTTTGAGCCTGGAGTGGTATCAGAATCTACCCGGCGGGCACAATCGAGGCTGGGACCTGGAAGAATCCGTAGGAGCAGGAGGAGCCCGGCCGGTGCCAAAGCGACATGGCTCAAAGTTACGACAAGGCCTCGGGAGTACCGCGGTGTGTTCAAAGGCGATCTGCGCTTCGGGTAAAATGAAAGAAACAACAAAAAAACGGAGCGCTTTATGGGGGTAGCAGCTGCGGGGCTAATCTGAACCACACAGATGCCTGGAAGATCACCCGGACAGTTAGCATAAAACTATTCGGCTTCAAGTACTGGACGAAAGACCCAGCTGGACCGTAATACTACTTCAGATCCAGTATTATTGGCAGTATTTAGGAGCTGGTTGACTAATCCTGCACTTGGAGGTACTGCAGGCAGCTGTAGTGGCAGAAGTAAAGAGAGGCCGGTGACACGGTTAAAAAATCATCGGGCTAAAACTGCAGGCGGAAAAAAAACAACAAAGGTATCATTCGAAAGCTAGCCAAACAGGCCAGCAATTGACACAAAGAATGGACGGAGCAGCTGGATGAAAAACTCGACAGTCCGACGGCCCAAAGACGGCAACAACGGGAGGCCTCTGGATTCACCTGTGTTCACTTGCGCTCTTGACAGCAGAACTTCTGTCTTTCTTTTCGTAACCTAATATTGAAGAGCTCGTATCTGGACGCAGTCGGCACAGCAGGCATGGTGCACGGCAGGACCAGAGGAGCTCTAACAAGAACTGGTAACTTCTGGCAAATTTGACAAACAAACACGATCTTGCGCTGGTGTTAGCGCCTCCACCTCACAGCAAGAAGGTCCCCGGTCGGATTCCGACAAGGGGTCCTTTCTGTGTGGAGTCTCCATGTTCTCATGGGTTTCCTCTGGGTCCATCCAGCAGGTTCATTGAAGACCCCAGGTTGCTCAGACATGTGAATGCAAGCTGAATTTTTGGACATCTCTTTATGACGGGTGACGAGAGAATGCGGCCCTGCTATCGTGGCCCACATCTCGCCTCTCTGTCGTAGACAGCTGGAATCAACTCCAGACAATGAATGAATGAATGAATGAATGAAATCAGATCATACGAAGCAACTCCCGTTTCGATAGCACTTCCCCCGAGGGTCTGAGATTCGGGTAACCTCCAGTATTTACGATAAAGAACCTTCAGAACTTTTTCCGCGTTTCGACGACAGACAGCGCGCGTTCCCTGAGAGCATCTCGTCAATTTCTCATCGAGTCGGCGGAGGCAGATTGGGGCTTAGCTGAGTGGGCAAACCCAAATTAATTAAGCAAGATAAACACCTGCTTTCAGCCATTACAGACGGCGCGGTTATTCTTCTGCCAGTCTTGATTTTGCACGGTGACATGATTTCCCCGCGTGTCGCTGCGGCGCGAGCACCTGTAGCTATTCCGATTTATCAACGCACACGCTGATCTACCAAGACCTCGACCACCGAGAGCGCGGGTCGGCACAAACACCCGCTGATACTCCCCACCGCCGGAGCTGTGGCAGCAGCGGTGGGGATGGCGATGAGAATTGGCCGGCGTTGCTAGCGCGGGCGGCGTTCGCATTTCCGCTGCCACAAGTGCCCGAGGTTCAGTGCCGGGGTAGCTGGCAGGGATGGGGAAAAAAAAAAAAAGACCCATCTGTTGTATGAGATTATTTCAAACCTGCAGCAGCACAGGATGTCACCTGTTTGGAGAGACTCAGGGGATCTGGGATTACAGGAAGGGTATATGCTTGTGTGTGTGTGTGATGTTCTTAAGGCAACATGTGCTTCCTCATCCTATCATCCTTGCTCGACACAGTTGTATACATATTACGTGTGTGTGCTTGATATGATTCTGTTTGCTGGCTGCGCATCTGCCAGTACATAAATGTGTTTACATCCTTATTATAATAGGAAGGAAATACAGAGCCTTTAATGTATTGTATTTTTTTTTATTTATTTTTTTTATGTATGCTGCAGTCTCCATAGTCTTCATTCTCTCTACATGTCGATAAAAATGTCATCTTGGTAAGCGTCCCATAAGGAATGTTTTTAAAAATTCAGCGCTAATTTCATCTCCTGCGTTGCAAGGATTCTGCTACCGAGCTCCTCTTCTGTGAAACCGTCCTTCAATGTCACAACGGAGTAGGTTTACAATTGTTATTTTTGAGAAAGCTTCTAGCTAACGCTAGGCTAGCCCCACCTGAGCTTAGGGATATCCCATGATCCACTTCTCTCATTTCTCCCACTCTTCATATCCTGACTGGACTTATGTCCCTGCATCACTGCATGATAGTAACCTCTCATCTTGCTGATTCCATCTACTGCAGTATCTTGTAAAACACCCATCACTGCTGTTTCTGTTATTAATATTAAAGCTATAATCGTATCAATTCAGCTATTATAGGATGCTAGCGTTACTGCTATAACTAGTAATTTGTCTTTCCAATACAACCGTTTGAGGCAGAAGGCCGCCCACATATAGCTTGGATCTGTTTGAGACTTCTGCACCAGTAAAAGGCAGTGTTTTTTTGCTGCTTCTTAAGTTTCTGTAAAAGATTTTAAAGAGTGTGGTCCAGACGTGCGCCACATGGAACATGTCATCAAACAGCTTGGTGATTTAGGGCCATATATATATATAATAAATAAATAAATTAATTAATTAAAAAAATATATATATTTTCTAATTTTCTGCAATGTTTCATCTTTACCTGCATTGTAAAAATAAATATGACATTTTACTGTAAGGTGGGAAAACAGCTCAAAATGATATCAGAAGTGAACGTGAGTCTGGGAGAGATTGGATAAAGTTGCAATCGCTAAATTGGCATAAATAATCGGTATAAGTATTGGCAAATATATATTTTTGCTACACCAATTTTACAACTATATGTAAAATCAGCATAAATATTTTCAATATGGACACGCTATACTCACGCAGTTTTCCTACACGGAGCAAGGAATGAGCCCGAAAAAAAAGGCTTGGCTCGAGATAGTTTGCCCACCGGATTGCTCAGGGACAGACCTCAGGAAGCCATAACCCCTTCACTCCGCCATCTGTGGCTCAGAGGTGTGTGTGTGTGTGTATGTGTGTGTGTGTGTGTGCGCGTGTGGTCAGCTGGTACTTGGACAAGAAAGAAATAGCAGTCCAGTGTTTCAATATTTAACCATTTTTGATGGTAGTTTGTGCAAAGTGTGGAAAAAGTGTTAAAAATGACTCCCAGTGTAAACGATTAGCCGCTGTGTGTTCTGTCTTTCGGTAAATGTGCGTCTGTGATTTCGCATACCAAAAGCTCTACACTTCACACACTCGCGCACGCACACACACACACACACACACACACACACACACACACAGTTTGGACAGATGGGAGAACAGGGGAGAGGGTTCCCATGTCCGTTTGCTCACCTCCACCAATCACAGTCCGCCTTCTCCGAGTCCTGCCTCTGCCATGCCAGAGCCACCATGACTCAACCGAAAAAACACACATGGGGCAAATAAACACCCAATAAATCAGAACAATCCTCCAAACATGCACTGCTTGCGCGGACGCAGCGAGCACCTTAGTGATTTGAGTGACCGAACCGACACCAGGGAGCTAGATAATGAGCAGCTTTTAGCCGGAGGGCCAATGCTAGCTAAGTGCTGATGGTGATCGAAGCCCAAAAGATAGGCGTCGCGGGGCCGACACGTGGAAAAATAAAGGATGGAAGCCGCCAAATGATGGCATCTGTAGCCGCTATCGGCATTAGCGCGCTAATGTTGCATGTAATGCACCCGACTTCAAAGAGGGGGAGGGCTAAACGCCAGGTGAAGTAATAAGTGATGCCACGCGTGGTTGCAAGCTCACATGCAACTCGCATCTCCTCCTTCAAGAGCAAAGGGCTTCAAATCCAGGACCTAATGAATACGCATGTGTTTTTGCATTTCAAAAGATTAAAAAACACTTTGAAAGTTGGCTAATCAGCCGGAGCTGATTACAAAAAAAATAAATAAGTAAATTAAAAAAAAAAAAAAATCTAGGGCAGAACAGTGACAGAGAGGTGTGTCTGCCTGCGCTACGCGAAACACAATAAGTCAGCGCCGTCAGAACCCAATACAGTAAACCTTTCACAATATAGAGTATGAAAAGAGTTTAGTTCACGCATGTCAGAAGCTCATGTTTGACTAAAGGTGAGATGGAGCAGACGGGTGGAGTTTTGCAAGTTCAACTCTCGTGCACTTCACGCTTCTGCTGCAGAGAAGGAGCCTGCAGCCTGAGTTTCAAATGTATGAGGTTTTGGAAAAAAAAATTCCAATCCTCAACCGTGGTGGAAATTTCAGGCATGACCGTAAGAATATGAGAGTGGACACGTGGAGCTGGAATGACTTTTCCCGGTTGGGGGTTGCTGGGAAGATGAGGTACAATTCATTCATTCATTCATTCATTATCCATACTGCAGTCAGGGTCGCAGGGGGCCTTTCCCAGCTGTCAATCGGACAGAGGCTGGTTCACCCTTCCAGTCCATCACAGGGACACATATGGAGACATATACCCATTCGTTCTCATTCCCATGTCATATAGAAATATGTAACCATTCACTCATTCATTCACGTGGAAACCAGAGACTCCCTGCAGACAGGCTACCCTGTCAGAATCGAACCAGAGACCTTCGTGCTGTGAGGCCTGAAGGCTCGCTGCTGCACCGCAGTCCCGCCAGCTAAAATTCATCTCAAGGCGCCTCCACCCAGAGCTGTTACTTGCTTTGCAGAGTTTAACCCTTGTGTTGTCTTGCGGGTCAAGGGTGACCCACTACCACGTTTAGCTGTAGAAAAAAAACCTCAACCTATTTTTTTTCCAACTTGAAATTTTATGACTTTTCCTAGAGACCCCATAATTAGAAAAAGTGATACTCTTTTTTGTTTATGTTTCCATGTGGGCTGTGCACCACTAGGGTACAAAAATTGTCTTATGGGTCATTTTGACCCGTAGGACAAGGGGAGTAGAAACAATGTTAAGATCGCACGAGGGTTAAGGTTAAAAATACTGCCCAAAATCACAGTTCTGTTCACACCACAGTGTACTCCTCTTTTTCCACAACAATACGGGATGACACACCAATACTCATGGTGGAGCTACTTAGCTTTACTTTTAATGAACATACTATATAATACAACAAGGAAAAGTCAGGGGAAACACCCGATTGACGGTAAAACCTCGGTTTTATGAGCAATAGCTGTTGTTGGCCACAGCCATGCCACACAAGCCTGCAATACAACTAACTGTTCCTGCTCAACTCCAGGTAAAAAAAAAAAAAAACTGAATTCCAAACCGTATCCACAAAATTCCCAGCAACTCCAAAATCACACAGAAAACAAGCATCAACATAAACCCCAACATTCGTGACTGGCTACAATACCGAGTAAGGTCATTAAATAAAGCTTAATAATGAACTGACTGTGCAAAAGCACTGATAAAGGAGGTATAAAGACCTACTTTTCGAGCTTGTTTCGATGTCATCATCATCCCCTTCACTTGTTGCAGGAGCAGCAGATTGAGGAGGTGACCCTGGTGTCCCTTTACCCAGCCAAGCACTCCAGCTCCTCCCTTGGGGACCCAAAGGTCTTACCTGGCCAGACGGGATCATTGTGTTTGTTCATTATTTACAGGTAGAAATAGTATGATTACTGTTGTAAAGAAGGGAGCATTACAGGTTTAGGGGGAAGGAATCAGTATTACAGAGCAGATATGTTCATACATGCAAGGAAATTGCTGACAGCGACAAATAACATTCATAATGTTCTATTGGGTTATATGTCGGGTATGAGACTTGAAGAAGTTAATTTTGAGGGATTAATTACGGTGGGAAATGACGCGATAAGCGAATTAACGCGTTTAATCGCGTTTACAATCCGGAACCTTGCTCGTATCTCGAGTTCGGGGGCGGAGCGCACTTTTCACCGATGTACAACGCGAGAGCACGACGGCAAATTCAAGTACAAGAAACTTTCTGAAGGTAGCAGAAACAAACATGTCGCTGTTTTTGCACTTTATGCGGGAAGGAGTTCACGTATCACCACCACCACCCTCCAGTACCACCTCAACGCTAAACATGTCGGTGCTAGCAGTATCGCTAGCGTTAGCGGTATCGCTAGCGTTAGCGGCAAAGCCAGCGTTAGCGGCAAAGCTAGCGATAGCGCTCCGCGGAAGCGTTAGCGGCAAAGCTAGCGCTAGCAAGCAGCATATTCGGCCAACACTGGGCCAAATTTCGGACTCAAACTCCGAAAAAGCGTCAAGATGGATCGCTGTGGGCTGCGGACCGTCCTCCGCGGAAGAGGATCAGGACTTACGAGAGCAGATCGATTCATCCGATCCGAGTTACGAGCCGCAGACCAGGAAGACCGTGACCCAGAAAGACCAGCAGCTGTTTGTGGATGAAGGACTAAAGCTGTCTTGGTGACGACAGGAGAGCGGTGGACATCTGTAAGTCTGTTTATTCCAAGGGTGATTTTAAATAAAATTGGATCATTTATTCTTTCCCCTGTTTTTTTTAAGTGGTCATGTGGTCAGGGGAGGCATTATGAAAAATAAATAATTGAAAATGGTAACAAGATAAATATTAGAATTCTTCTACTATCATTCATCTTCATTTTCTGTATGATTCCATTCATTTTAAACATTTTCTTTAAAAAAAAAAAGCAGATTTCTCTTATTGCCTGATCGAGACAAGCCGAGTCTCGCCTCTGCACGTGTGATCCCTCACAATCTGGGTTGCGTGGCAACAGCATGATCCACAGCATCAAAGAAGTATATAAAGATAAATCACACACGACAACTTTCTACAGCTGGTGTGATGTCATTGATGTGAACTTATGACAGATATAATCTGGTCGAATGGTCAGTAAACTACATAGAAAAGGCATAAGGTGAGGCAGATGGTGCTGTGCCGCACCTGAAGGGGGCATATGTGAGCTGGCTGGGGCTCTTTGCCGCTGTCCTCTTACCTTAAGCAAAATAGGAGAAAATACATAAGGTTAATATAATAAAATTAGAAAAACCTTTACAAGTGGTTTGCTGCTGTATTCATTAATTCATCAAACAAACCTAGATTCCTTTTTTGACTTTTGCCAAATTTTAGTGTAAGATGAGATTAATTTTGATTAAATGATCATAAGGACACTCCTAAAGAGAACTTAGATATCTTCAGATGAACGACCTCCAGCTCTGCCTCCTGTCTTTTCGTCCATGCCAATGTCTCCAAACCATACAGCATTGCTAATCTCACCTCTGTCTTGCACACCTTTCCTTTCCTTCTGGCTGATACTCTTTTATCAGACATCAACCCTGATACTTTTCTCCACCCACTCCAACCTACTTCAACCCATTTCTTCACCTCTTTCTACACACTCCATTTCTCTGAACTACTTGAAATCCTCCACCTAACTTAACTCCACTCCCTGTAGCCTCACCGTTCCACTTGGGTCCCTCTCATTCACACATATATTTTCTATCTTGCGGTGACTAACCTTGATTCCTCTTCTTTCTAAATCATACCTCCACCTCTTGATTTCCCCTGCATCACAATGTCATCTGCAATGTCATCTGCAAACATGGTCCAATCCTGTCTAACCAGCCTGTCCATCATGACTACAAACAAGAAGGGTCTCAGAGCTGACCCCTGATGAAGTCCCACCTCCGCCATGGACTTCTTCGTTACACCTACAACACACCTCATGACTGTGTCTTATCTTGCATACATGTCCTGCACCAGTCTAACAGAGTATTCTGCTACTCCCAGGCTCCCTCATACAATACTACAGTTCCTCCCTCAGCACCCTGTATCTTCTCATCACTGTTCCAGCGTCTGTCAATACAGTTTCCTCTTTATCCTCAATCACCCGAACCTGCTGTACATCCTTTCCATCTCTAGCTCTCTGTTTTGCCAACCTCTATAATGCATTCTCTCCCTCCTTACTATCCAAGCGTGCATACAAGTCATTGTACACCCTTTTTTTTCTTTGCTACCTCTATCTTTACTGTGGACTGCATCTCCCTGTACTCCTGTCTGTTCTCTTTTGTCCCCCCAGTGTCGCATTTCTTGTGCTAACCGCTTTTTCTGTACATGCTCCTTCACTTTCTCATTCCACCACCAAGTGTCCTAATCTACTTTCCTTCCAGACGACACAACAAGTACTCTCCTACCTGTCTCCCAGATCTCATTAGCTGTCGTTGTCTAGTCATCTGGAAGCTCTCCCTGACCTGAGAGTCATCCTATAAACACCGTCCTATGCTATCTGGCAACACTCAACTACCACTACTCTGCAGTCACTGATCTCCTTCAGATTACATTGTATATACAAAATGTAGTCTACCTGCGTCCTCCTACCTCTGGTCTTATAAGCTACCCTATGTTCCTGCCTTCTGGAAAAAAGTATTCTCCTCAGCCATTTCCATCATTTTTGCAAAGTCTACCACCATCTCTCCCTCTGTGTTCCTATCCTGGATACCAATTGCACCAATTACCACCCTCTCACCTCTGGGGATACTCTGCATCTACTTCATCAAACTCACTCCAGAAATTCTCCTTCTCCTCGAACTTACATCCTACCTGTGTGGCATAGCCACCAACAACATTGAGCATTACACTTTCCATTTCCAGTTTCAGACTCATCAGTCTATCTGACACTCTTTTCACCTCCAGAACGTTCCTAACAAACTCCTCCTTCAAGATAACTCCTACTCCATTTCTCTTCCTGTCACTGCCATGATAGTACAACTTAAAACATGCTCCCTCCAATGCTTCTGGCCTTGCTACCTTTCCACCCAGTCTCCTGAACACACAGTATATCCACCTTCCTTCTCTGCATCATGTCAACCAACTCTCTCGCTTTTCTTGTTAATCAACAATATTCAAATTCCCCACTCTCAGTCTCAGACTCTTGCCTTTCCTCTTCTCTCTCTGCTTCTGAATATGCCTTCTTCCTCTCCTTCGACCCACAGTAGCCCAATTTCCACCGGTACCCTACAGGTTATCGGCACCAATGGCTGTTGTCGACTGATCAATTTAGAGATTCTTAGGTGTGATTAGGATATATCGTTTTGGCGCAAGTTTTACGCCGGATGCAAGCATCTGCATTTATATGGGCTTGAGACCATCTCAGAGAGACTTGTGCCCCCTTGAGGCTGCATTGTTACTTAATCATATCATTAATGATAATACATTTTATTTATGGATGCTTTTCAAAACCCAAGGTCACCATGCAAAAAAAAAAAAAAAAAAAGGTTAAAAGTAAATAAAAGCTTAAAAATGTTCAGCAGTTGGAATCCTGATTATAGAGAGTACGCAAGTTTTGCAGAGTTGGGTTTTGAATTTTGACTTTAGTCTGCCTTTCTGATGTCAGGGTCTTCTGAGTTCCCGAGCCAGGCAGCAGAGCGCCCTGTATCCCATAATACTAAGGCAGGCACAGGGAACAACAAGTTCCCAGACCTGGGAAAGCGGAAGGGAGCAGCAGTAAGAACGGGGGTCGGGAGATATGGAGGGGTCGGGTGTGGATGCATGTATGGGTGAGGAGCAATATATTGAAGTTTATCCTGGATTTTATGGGCAGCTGGTGGAGCAGCTGAAGGAGGGGGGTCATATTTTCTTTTGGGGGGGGGGGGGGGTTCTGAGTTATGGTCCCAGCTGCAGAATTCTGACAGAGCTGGATTTGTGTAGGGAGGCTGAAAAGAATGGAGTTGCAGCGAGCCATCCGGAGGGTGACGAGGCTACAGGGGAGGACGGCTGCAGCTTGGAAGGGACGGAGTCTATTTATATTACTTATATGGAAATAGGTGGACCTGGTTTTATTAATACGGGACTGGAAATAATTTACTGTCTAGGACGGAACCCCAACTCTTAACCTGGGTGGAGGGAGGGATGCAGGAGTGTTGCTAGAGAAGCTGCGAGATCTGTGGGTGGTGGAGGTCGTCCGCACCCACGAGGAGAACTTCACTCCGGTTTGTCGTGCTGAATAAGTGAACTCCAGATATTTAGCTCCGTTTTTTGTTTAATTTTTAAGACAGTTTCTCACCATTTTGTGTGTTTTATTTTTTTTCTCCCAATTAGTCTTCTAATAATGGGATTCTTCTGTCGAAGGGGGAGCAGTTCAAGGACGGTGCAGTGCCGACTGGGAAATGAGCCTCGTCGAGGAGCCTCCCTCCGTGGCCTCAACCTTCGACGCCCGGCCTCTGCTTGCGGAGGTCGTGACCCTCTGCTTTCAGCGTCACTGCGACGACCCTGCCGACGATGGCCATCACAAACGGTGCCTATTAAAGCAGTTTACCGGAGGACATGGGGAGATGCCTCGTTCCCGGGTCCCCCCCCCCCCCCCCAGGAGCGACCAGGGGTCCAAAGAGAGTCCATCAGAGCGTGGCAGTGGATGGGATCCCCGCTGCCATCCTGCCCTCGTACGGCAACGGGGGGACAGATCTGATCGAGATAAAGGACGAGGACGGTGCTTCAGATTGACATATCGGGGCCTTCGACTGCTTCTTTTGCTCAGCTTGACGCTCAAGCTCCGCCCACAGCCCAATGGGGAAGGAGGGAGTCTGCAACTTGCTTAGCAACAGTGTAGTTTGACCTGAAATAATTTGTTTTTATACATCTTTGTAGATATCTTTCTATAAATTGTTTGTATTCCCCCCCCCCCCCAACATCCTATAATTTAGTTAGTTATTTTCTGCAGATTTTTTTAGATGTTTCTTCCCTATACCAGGAGATATGGTGGATTTTGCTTATTCTGTAGTCTGGCAAAGATTTTTATAAGTATCTTGAATTTAGACACATGAATATATATTCTTATAGAAATGAAGCCTCCATTGTCCTTTTTCGATTTTCCCGCAGACGTTCGTCTTGAAAAAAGTCCAAATTGCAACGACGAAGATGGCGCCTCGAACCTCCGCTTTACCAACACCGTCTGGATTGAGGATTAGATCCATCCACTTCGCAGGGCCAGTGCATGTGTCAGCACACACACATAAAAAATCCCCTTTTGCAGTTATTGATATGTATAAATGATATATCCATATGTTTTATGTGTATATCTATATTATATATGTATGTATCTATCTATATACATATATATGGATATAGATATATCTATATATATATACTAGATATACTCTGTATTTTTTTGTTATATGTGTATATATATATATTAGGGTTGCGATGACTTAGCTAGAGACTTAAATTGACCTAAATTGTAATGAATTGCATTTTAATATTTGATACAAGAAATGAATGGACAAGGTGGCGCAGTGGTTAATGCTCCCGCCGCACAGAAAGGAGGGCCCTGGTTGGATTTCGTCAGGGTGGCCTTTCTGTGTGGACCGAAACATGCAGGAGGTCCACCGGAGACCCTGAATTGCCCTGATATGTGAATTGAAGGGTGAACGATTCAATATCTCTTTCACACGTCATGGAGACATACAAGTATTCGCGTTCACATTTGCACTTCCATCATGTGAGAGGGAACCGGGAGGAAACCCGCTCTAACCGCCGTGCAGTCCGGCCAGTTTAACACACATGGCGGGTTCTGTCTGAGAAACATCCGCGTCTCAGCCGTTGTCTCGGATCCCGGAACGACACGAGCGACTCCCTCGCCAAACCCATCGATTTTCCCAGAGAACAATTACCTCCGGCGTCACAGATCTCACTCAAAAGTTCCAGGAAAACGCGGGGGGGAGGGAAGAGGTCCTCGAACTTTAATCACACATTAGCGCTAGCTTCACGTAGTGATCACTGCTGTTTATCCCCACCTCCAGGCCTTTGCCAACTCTACATCGATTCCCCCCTTCGCGCGCTCCGGGTTCCCTCCCTCACCGGGGGCTAAGACAGCCAGAGGGCTCATAAAAGAAATAGAAAGAAACGGAGGGGGGGTTGGGGGTGATGATTTTCCCGTTACGCTGCCATTGATTTTGTGCCTCCCCGATGCCACCTCTTCCTCTGTCAGGATGATCTGTTTCGCAGACGGGGGCCGGGGTGATGGAAAGTTTGCGGACGGCAGCTGAAGCGCCTCGTGGTTGACTTGCAGACGGGACGTGGTGGCGGTTGGCGTCTCGATTCCCGTCCGCCTGAATGCCGAAGTGTCCTTGGGCGAGACCCTTAAACCCCCCGCAACCTCTGGTGCTCCAAGTGGTCGGTAATGTGTGTGTGAGTGTAGGTGAATGGGTGACTAGTCCAGTGTGACGTGAACACGCAGTTATTCATTATCTATACCGCTTTTCCTGCACTCAGGTTTGCAGGGGGAGAGGGGTTATCCCTGGAGAGGCGGCGTTCACCCTGGCCTCATCGACAGTCGATCACAGAGCCAAACATAGAGACAGAACCATCATGTACAGACATCCATTCACTGTCAGTCACATGTCAAATAGAGACATGCAGCCATTCAGTCTCTCACACATCATACAGAAACATACAACCATGAGCTCACTCTCTGACACATTATAGACATGCAACCTTCGTTCATCATAAGCACGTACAGCAATTCACCCTTTCATTTGCATATGTTATGCAACTGTTCAGTCTCTCTTTCACAACTCATAGACACAAATATAGCCATTCACTTATTCATCACCAAGCCAGAAACATGCAACCCTTCACTATCTCATTCACCCATCATATAGAGATAAACAATCATTCACTCATTCATTCATATATTAGATAAACAACTATTCACTCGTTCGGTCACCCATCATCTAGATACATTCAAACATTCACTCATTCATTCATATATTAGACATTCAACCGTTCACTCTTTCCTTTACACATAACCAGTCACCTGCCTGTCTTGGCAATTCAGGGTCTCCAATGAACCTCATGCATGTTTTTGGACAGT
Organism: Fistularia commersonii; assembly: GCF_037954325.1. Taxonomy (NCBI): domain Eukaryota; kingdom Metazoa; phylum Chordata; class Actinopteri; order Syngnathiformes; family Fistulariidae; genus Fistularia; species Fistularia commersonii. The sequence goes on along the minus strand of NC_141319.1, from coordinate 4,128,197 downwards.
GGGAGGAAACTTGAGAACTCGAAGGAATCCCACGCAGACGCAGGGAGAACATGGAGAGTCCAAACAGAAAGCCCCTCCGGTCGGAATCCAACCAGGGACCTCCTGAAAACAGCAGTAGTGGTCTTCTACAAGGATCCGGGTGGAATACTGTTTTTTTTTTTTTCCCCACAGGACACCAAAGCGCCCCATCTTAACCGTAATGCCGACCGAAGGGAGCGTCAGCGGGAACGCAGCATCAGTCCCCCGGGCGGGTGAGAGCCGGTTAAATATCAAATAAAAACAAATGAAACCCGGCTGTATAAAAGTCACGGGGGAAATATGTTTTACTTGATTGTCAAAGAAAAGACACGTCGGGTAACGATACGGAAACACAGGAAATCCAGTCTCTTTAGTAATTGCAAACCCGAGAGGGGACACCGGGGAGTTCCGACGGCGACGTGTTTAACAATAATTATCGCCGCCGACTGAAACGACGGGATTCTCGTATAAATCCGCCTCCGCGTTGACACGCGTTGACACACAGAAACTGCACCCGGGAGTTGAATCCGGCCGCCATTTTGGCTCAGAGGCGGCACCGGACCTCCCACGTGGAAAAGGTCATCAACGATGCGGGATCACATGGATCCGATGACAAATCTGCCCGGGAGCCGTCGCTCTCTCTCTGTGTCTCTGGCGGCGCCGGCCAATTAAAACAGGGCTGTGTATCAATCACAAATCAAATAGCATCTCATCACAAAGAGGCCTGTGTGATTTCGACCCTTCCCAGGAGGGCCGCGTGTCTCCCCAGGTCCCGGCTTCATCATCTCCTCAGGCTCCCCTTCGCCCGGGTAGATTCATCTGATACACGCACACATCCACTCTCTCACACGCACGTGCAGGTACGCGCACGCTCAGCCACGTCGCCCGAGGCGAAGCGGGAAACGAACGGGTAACAGTCCAATTAACATCTGGATGTCACCCCGTCACTTTGCCTTATTCCGCGCTGCGGAGAGCGAACGGCGGACGGTCGCGATTCTGCAGGTTCAGTCAGACAATGATCGTCCTCGGCAGATCTGCAGAGGTTTTTTCGACCTTCAACGCGTGTTCTAAGCTGTGGACCGCAGCAACCCGAGGAGGGTGACTTACCCAGATCCTTCACTTGAGTAAAGATGGACTGGTAATTGCAGAGAAAATGATGATAGAAGCGGAGTCTCCATGTTCTCCCTGTGTCTGCATGGGGTTCCTCCGGGTTCTCCAGCTTCCTCCACAACTCATGCTTTTGATCAGTTGAAGATTTAAAAGAATGGTTGAGAGAGTAAATTTTATGTCTCCTTATTAGGTGTTAATGGCACCAATGACAGCTGTAAAAATTAAAGAATTATTAATTTTATTACTCATTTATTATCTACTGCTTATCTTGCACGCAGGGCTGAAACCTACTCCGGCACCACCATGTGCCACTTATTATTATTAATAATTATTGTTATTATCATTATTTTTAGTAGTAGCAATAGTATTTGATAATGATTATTATCATCTTATCATTATTCTTATTATTCCTATTGCCATTATTATCGTCCTTATTATAATTTTTTATCATCATTATTATTATTATGAACATTATTATTGTTATTATTACATAGAACCTTCTTGCTGCGAGTTGGAAGCACTAAAAACAGTGCCACTGTATTGACCCATTATTATCATTATTGCTATTATTAATTTTAGTAGTAGTTTCATTGTGATTATTATTTAAATGGTAATTTTTCAATTATTATTAGTAGTAGTGTAATCATTATTACCTTAATTTTCGTCTCGTTTTTTTTTATCTTTTAAGATTATTATCATTGTTATTGTCATTATTGGCAATATTATTATTACTATTATTCTCATTATTATTTCCCTGCCAGTGTGAATATACCACTCATTGTCTGAGAGTGTTTCAGCGCCGGCCCTTCAGTGGAGTGTTTGTTATGTGAATTGGCTTCACCTGCTGGCCTCTCCCAGATTACCTCCACCTGCTCCCGTTCCAGTCCCATGTGAATCCCCCGGCGAGGACGTTCTTCCTCCTGGCCTCCATGTCTCAGTCAGTCAGTCAGGTGTGTGGCTCTTCAATTTCTATACTTGCGGTGACGTTTTCCTCAGCGCTTTATTGAATTGAACTAGGCTAATATTAACAGCGGCCTTATGTTGCGTGTTCTGGCTTCAACCTCAACAAGAAAAATGTCCTTATGAAGCTAAAAACATTAGCCACATTAGCACTTTCAGGAACTAGGTCGTTTTATGGTTCCTCAGGAACGCGTGACAAAGGTGGATTGGTGGAAGTTATAAGTCATGTCCATCAACTGATACATTCTTGTAGGTGCCACCATTAAAAACTATTATAGTCCCTGGTCAGCCATTTTCATTCAACAAAAACAATTTCTAGCAGGGTTTTCACATGGCAAAGCAGTGCAGGGTGAAGATAAAAACACTTCAATCCATCCGACCGTTTGCGCTCCCATGTTGTCTCCACGTCACAGCCGTTCCCTACTGTGGTCCCTCACCATCTGTAGGAATGCAAAACTAAAAGATCCACCCCGGGGGAGGCTACTTCCTGAAATTAAATTTAACCCGGGACGTTCTTGGTACCTTTCTGTCTGACTTCTAACAGGAAGTCAACGTCCCGCTGTTAGTAGATTTGCAGTAACTAGATCGGAGTGTCACATGGATTTATTTTGGGGTTGCTTTGCTAGCTTTGCTAGCTTCAGGTAAAGTGGATAACCCCGTGACCCCAATGATGCTTTTTTTTTTTTTTGTTTTTAACCAGCACCTCTATCTAAAAGTAAACATTTGACGATGTGGAGGTCACATCAGAGCGGTGTGTGCAAACGCCATGTTTGCATGCAAACTTTCACCTCCGCGTCTGGTGTGTTTCGTGGCGTCCGCCCGCCGCAAGAATGAGCGTTTTCCCAACACCGCGGGTGTTTCCGTGGCGACACAATGCTTTGTTCCAAAGTGACATTTCTCAACTCTATGCCAGAAACACCGGTGACGCTCCTGCCTGATTTCTGTGACGGGCAGGAGAACGCTTGCTGTCGGCGCCAATGCAAAAGCGATCTAGATGATGGTTTGCTATGATCTTCTCGTGGAAGAAAAGACGCATCCTGTGAATGTAAATGTCGCGGTCGGCTCGCCCTCCCCTGCTCTGCTGAAATGACTTATCACTCGTTTTATTAGCAATTCCTATCTTGGTGGAAGGAGGTAATCGACTCTGAAATAAAAATCAGTATTTTTTTTTTTTTTCTCCATTCTCAGGGTCCGACTCGAAGCGCTCCTCTTTTGAGCAAACCGCTGTTCTAAGACTTCAAAAAAAAAAATGGCGTGTTTTGCTTCCTGCTTGGTTTTTTGATTTCGGCTTTTTCTTGACACTCCGGAGGGGGGCTGCGGTTGCAGAGACTCGGAAAAGCGGGCTGTGTGTTTTAGGGTTGCCGCTGCTTTGTGCAATTCTGCTGTTTATTCAAAAATAAACCACTGCTTCCGGACACATCAAATGAATGAATTAATTACTGCTTCTTCTCTTATGATTTATTTGGATTTATTTTTTTACCCCCCCCCAACCCAGTACAGGGTGCGGGAACCAACAATATTTTCGACTGTAAATCTAAAAGCAGTGAAAAATGCCTTGGAATGCGTGGCCAGATTCATGGACAGGGTTTTTTAATTATACACAGACGGTTATGTCTGCGTAAGGGGGGATAAAAAAAAAAAACGCACGTACCTTAAGCGCCATGTTGAGAATTCCATCAAAATGATCCGGCCAATGTTTGTGTTTAGATGTGAGGAACCCCGCAGGCTGAAAAGGTTTTTTTTTTTTTTTTTCTTTGTTTAACAGAGAATACAGCTAAACTACAGCGGGATAAAAGCGTGTCAGGCACGCAGCATGGAACCCGCGAAGATGAAAGATCCCGACTGACGACGCGACGTCTGAAGGGGAGCCGACACGCCGACGACGTTAGCGGCACGGCGTCATGAGAAAACACAAGAATGCAACGGATGACACGTCCAATTTATTCCTGCCGGGTTTTTCTGGATGGAGGGCCGGCGGCGTGCGCAGCGACGCCCCAGCACAAACCCTTCCGGTGAGTGCAAATCACTGCAGTTTGACTTTGCTTCAGCACAAACTGACAGTTTGCTGTGAATGTTGGATGCTTTTTGAAAACACAACCGATGGCGTGTTGCTTATTTGAACTTCCGAACACGCCGTCGTGCCTTTATCTTTTGGAATCAAGGGAAATTTCCGAGTCGTTTCCCCTGCAGAATCTGGCCGTTGCATGTTTGAGTGCAAGTGAGGGGCATCCAGATATTTCCTACACCGTATTTTCCAAACTGTAAGGCAAACCTAAAAGCCTTAAATTTTTTCAAAAACAGACAGTGCTTCTATAATCCGATGCGCCTTATATATGGATCAATATTGATTAATTATGGCTACTGTTGTCAGGGGGCGTCGCTGAAGTAGCAGCGGTAAAAAAGGTAAAGGGGAATTCCAGTCACTTTTGGGCATAAAGACCCCAAAATGTCTCCTTTCAAGAGACACGCTTAGAGACGCAAGGCGATCAGTCAGGCAGTAGAAGACGGAAATAGAGCAGCAGCGATAGAATTCAACATCAATGAATTAATGGTACGGAAGTGGAGGAAACGATAAGATGACCTGCACCGAGTAAAGAAAACTAAACCGAGTTTTTGAGGGAACAAAGCGAGATGGCTAGTGTTGGAGGACAAACTCGAACAGTGGGTTGTTGAACAGAGAACAGCAAGTACAAGCATCTCTACAGTCGCTATTCCAATGAAGGCAACGGCGCTAGCTAGCGACATGAACGCCAACAAATTTAGAGGCGGTCCTTCTCGGTGCTTTTGTTTTATGAAACGCTTTGAACTGTGACAAGTGGAGTTGGAAAAACATTGTTTTCGACGAAGCCGGAGCGAATACCGGTAAGACCTACCGGTACGTAAGGTACCGTATTGTGAATGTGCTAACTTGTTTTGGGAGTGAACGGAGTTGTCAGAATGTTGGTTTGTATTCTGTTAATGCAGTTTGACTGACTGACTTATCTGTTTTGTTGACATTCCCTTTAGCGCAGCTTCATCTAGTGCAGGGGTCAGGAACCTTTATGACTGGGAGAGCCATAAAAGCCAAATATTTCTAAATATATTTCATTGAGAGCCATTTATTATTTTTAACGTATAATAAATTAAATATGTCTTACTTTTGGATTTGTTCGACCTGTTGCTTTATATTTGACCATTTCATCTATGCAATTTTATCACCGCATATCAGACATACCGCAGATCCAAATGCAAATTCCTCTGTTCACTCAGCCTGGAATGCACGGTAATCATTGCCTTTTTTTTGCCATCTTTTCTGTTATAAGGACAAACTAGTTGGTTATCTGCTAAAATTGATTTCTTCACCTTTCCAATGACCCGGACTTGCTCAGAAGCCATTGGTTCCCAACCCGACCAACGGGTGACGGTTGAAATTTATCTTCAAATCTAATTTCCGCCTACTTTAAAATAACAGTATTATGAAGAAATATCCCAAGTATTTTAAAGTCAGTTCCAAACAGTTTATTCTCAACTCAAAATTGTCTTGGAGCAATATGCCGTCACCGGGAGAGCCATATATGGCTCGTGAGCCATAGGTTCCCAACCGGGGATGTAGTGAATACCTAACGCAACCCCAGCCACAACAGTAGTTTTGTATTCTATGCGCCTTATAATGTGGTGCGCCTTATATGAAAACAGTTTTGAAATAGGCCATTCATTGAAGGTGCGCCTTATAATCGGATGCGCCTTATACTGCAGAAAATTCGGTAATACACTTACTCTGAAATATAAATGGTGCCTAAATTTAAAATGTACAGTAAAACATCTGTTTATGGATTGAAATCATTCTTTGACTCCGTTTGCCAACCAAAATGCTCGCGAACTGAATCAATTTTTCCGGTTGAAATCAAAGTAAATCCCACGGATCCGTTCTCCAGCCCCCCAAAAATACTGCACTCTTTTGAATCTTTTTTTTGGGTTTATTTGTGGCAAAAACACAGAATGGAATTAAAGATAACCTTAGTTATTGCTGTGTTTCTGGTGTTCTTTCTCTTCCTGCCAGTACTTGTACTCGATGTTTCCTTCACTAAATCAGCATGCAGGAGTAAAGCCTTCTCGCAAACGCTTTCTCCAGCAAGCTGTTTTTCATTTATCCAAACAAATAACTTTTTTCTACCTCTTGAAAGACTTGAAACCTTTGCTTCGATAACGTAGTCACCCCCTTTAGCCATCAGCCGTCTGTAACGCATCTTTGTTCTTCAGAATTGCACAGATGGTTGATTTAGTCATGTTTTAGTGCTTGGCGAGATCTCTAACACCAACACCGCTCTCTCGTTTAGATGTTATTTCCTCCTTCGGATCGACTGCAATTCTTGACTTCTTCTGACTACCACTTTTACCTTTTTTGGGAGCCATAATGAGCTAACTTATGGACAAAAAAAAAGGGGTATAACAGGAGAACGCGACGATGAATGGTGTAAACAACTCGGACGACTGCGACAACGCCACAACGCAGAAAGCCAGAGTTTACCTTTTAGTGTGTTTGTGCAAAGGGGCTCGTTCCCAGGTCGATTCAGAATTGGTCGGAAAACTGTTCGGAGTCGGAGTTGTCCGTGAATACGAATGTTCGGAAACCGAGGTTCTACTGCATGTGTAACCGCAGAGTCACCAGTAAATTGTTTCGGGGTTTCTTCGCTTTTCTTGACTGGAAGCGAAGGAACAAAAGCGTCATCTTGGCACGTGTTGCCGCTCATCCTGCACTCAGGCTTTGGGTGAGAAGCGGGATTCGCCCTGGAGCGCTCGCCAACAACCATTCATTCCATTCATTCACCCGTCAGAGACATTTTGGGTCCAAAAACATGCAGGAGGTCGATGAACTTCCTGCATGTTTTTGGATTGTGGGAGGAAACTGGAGAACCTGGAGGAATCCCAGGTGGATGCAGGGAAAACATAAAAGGTCCACAAGAAAGGCTTCCCTGTCAGAATCCAATCAGGGACCTTCTTACTGTCAGGTGGAAGCGTTAACCACTTCGCCTTCTGCTAATGATATTATATTAAGTGGCGATGACCATTTATACTTTGCTCTTACCGTAATTATTTGCACAGATGATTTAGTTATGTGTTATTCAAATATTTTCCCCATGATAAAACAGACTTTAATTCAAAGATAAATAAGCGTGAATAAATATATATATGTCATAATTGCCGATATCAGCTTTTTTTTTTTTATTGACCTTGAAAACACAATCAACACTTTTCACCAAAATAAAGAGACATAACAGATTTTTTTTTTTTCTAACATCTCATGTACCGATTATTTTACGTAAAATGTTCACTTCATTAAAATAGATATACACAATGATTATCTGAACACATTAATAGTGAATTTGTTACCTGACACCATCTCCAAGCAGAGGACAACATCATTCAATATTTATAACAATTCATCATATCTATACATTTGTGTTCGTTGTGTATATGCTCCAGAGACGGGGTGCAGCAGCTGAGGTCAAAGTAATCTGGCAAACTGACCGAGAGTCAGGCAGAGTGTCTGTCTGTGTGTGTGTGTGTGTGTGTGTGTGTGTGTGTGTGTGTGTGTTACTGGAGCATCTGCTGTTGGTTTGACGGACGCCGCCTCCCTCAGCCCGGGGCTGGATGTGGTAGCAGTGCTGAAGATACTTCGTCCCAGCACCTGCCTCTTCGTCACCACGCGTCGCCTGGCAGCCCGCCGGCCATTTGACGGACGACGTTCGTTCCTCCTCGGAGGATAAGAGTCCTTATCTTCTAGTCGACTGACGTTCTCGCGTAATGAACCGGGGATGGCGACGAAGGCCGGCGTGCCATAAACGCTCTCTCCGGGACTTCACCCCGGGGGGAAGGGGTGGGGGCTCCATCCCAAGGGCAGCACGGCCATGCGCCGCGGCGACGTCGAAATGAAAAAGCATCTCCGACCCGCCCGGGCAGCCAAAGGTTTCGCCTTTATGTGCCCGTTCACGGCCGCTTCGGGGGCGCAGCTGGGCACGGCGGGGTGCCGCCGCGGCTCTATTGCTCTATTAACAAAGGGAGGACGCGGCGCAGAACAGCACATTCATCATTTCAGCAGCAGCCGGACCCGTGGAGGAGACAACACACTCCTGAGCGCCCGTTTGTCTTTGTGTGACTGTGTGTGTGATTGCAAGGCACCGGTGGTGTTAGATCAATGCGTAGCGGAGTGAAGTGACGGCGACTTCCCACACATCCTCTCCAGGCAGCTGGGAAAACTCAAGCCTGCAAACCTGCTGGAAGGTGTGTGTGTCTGTGTGTGTGTATGTGTGTATAATTTCTATCCTAGGAATCGATAAGATCCGAGCGCTTTTAGAGGGAAACATTTCGCGCAATTTAAAAGCCCGGCTCGTCTTTTTCCTCTTGATGTGAGACAAAATGAACGTCTGCCTTTGGCGTCGACCCGGCGAGGAGCGCCGGCGCCGAGCGCTCTTCCGCAGCGGCTTGTTTATTAAACAGATCAAAACGTGTGAGGTGCGTCGGCGTGGCTTCGGCCGTGTGTCATCGGTGACGGGCGCCCAGCAGGAGGGGAACGAGCGCTCCGTCTTGTGACCTTCGCGGGTGCTAATGTCGTTGCCATGGCGGCGCGGCTTGATGCTTTCTGACAGGTCTGATATGCCCTTGACAGAAATACAGCTGCGGGCCTTACAGCTCCTCTCGCCCTTGTCTCGTGTATACGGTATCACATTCTCACACACACACACACACACATTTTCATGCAGTTGAATCCCATTTAACTGTATATACTTGTGGCGCACTTTCCAGCTGTGAGGCCCCCTGCTGGCTCATTATAGCTCCAGACAAATATGAGACAATGCTGTTTGAGGAACCCAGACTTTACACACTTCACACACACACACAAACTCTCCTTTCAATCCCGCTTCCCCATCAGACTCTTTATCACAGGCCGAGGCGGGTTCAAAGGTCGTCTGGCGCAGTGGGCTGGGGGGGTTCGCGACTTCACATCCCGCTTCCTTGCTTAGTGAATCATGAGGAGATATTTCACTATATGAGAGATGCTCGTGTAACAAGATAACATGATGTATCTTGTGACGGTGCGAAGCGCGCGCTCACACACACACACACACACACACACACACACACAGACAAATGCTGCCGCAATCCTCCCTTCTCTTAATCTCTGTCTGCGCTGCACGGGGACCCCGGGTGCACCTTCCTGACATTGACAAAGCGCCACGGGTGTTTTTTGGCAGTCGTCCTCCGCTCACCTCGCCACATTAGCCGCACACCACTTCATCAAAACAGCGGGCGCCAAAATGGCAAGGGATCAATCAACTTCCCACGCTGATGATGGTGACATCAGACACGGGACGCGTCCCGGGGCGGCCGCGCTGACTGCTGACATGGATCAGCATAACGGGGAAAGTCGGAGGGGCGGGGCGGCTGCAACATTTAAATCTCACGGTTATCCTTCGCGCGGTTTCCGCCGCGCTCGCGGATTAGATCCAGAAGTTCCCCCGGGTTAAATCTACCCGCAGCTATCTTTTAAGTGTATGCAACTTATTTCCATGAAATATTGGAACCCCTTCACCGGTCACACGTTGGCATACTGCGCAACACTGCCCCCCTCCACGGCCTCTGGTGCTTCGTTTTGTTAACGTACCGTATTTTCTGGACTATAAGGCGCATTGGGATATAAGCCTCACCCACTCAATTTTGAAAGATTTTTTTTTTTTTTTTACATATTATAGCCCTACCGGGTTATAAGCCGCAGATATCCACGATGTGAAATGAGATATTTACACGGAAAGATTTTATAAATGTTTATTTACATACCTTAATTGTTTCCCACATGGCTGATCAAACATCGAAACCACTGAAGTCTTCTTCTTCAGCGTTGAAGTTAAAGAGCCTCAGAAATTGTCCATCACACACCTTTTAAACACCCTTCCATCTGCATCAACTTTTCTCTTCCTGGACATTTTGGGATCATTTGTATTTCTCAGTTCTACTTGTTGAAAATCACATTAATGTGGATACGCTGCGATCTAATGTCAGGATGCCGTCACTTTGCGGGTATCGTGATCGGCATGATTTGTGGGAAATGTAGTTTATGGTCAACGCACGCTTTTGACTTATTTATTTCAAGACAATGTAACTTGTGAGTGAGTGAGATGTATATCCCCCTTGATGGCGGAGTAGGTGAGTGAATGGTTGTGCGTCTCTTCATGACATGTGAACGAGTGACTGAATAACCGTACGTCTCCATAATAACATCTGAATGAGAGGGCGATTGGGTCGAAGTCCGAGGTCCAGGGCGAATCCCGCCTCTCGACCACGATAGCCACTGCGACCCTGACTGCAATCCAAGCGGTGTAGATAATCAACGAACGACCGGGTCTTTCGCAGCCGCTCGGCGATAACGTCCCTCTGACGGCGCTAAAAGCGCAGCTTTTACACGCGTGTTCTATTCATCCGAGTGCGAGGACGCTGTCGTTTCACCGTCAGACCGAGTTGTCACATGAGTGACGGCGCCGCCTTCCTCCGCCTCGCCGCGACGTCTCTCAGACGGGAAGTTGCCGGCGTGAAAAGTAAGAAACAGTGGTCTTGGGCAGGACTCTGACACGTACATGATTAGTACATGACTGTGTACTCGGAGTTATTGTGTAATCTCTCACTGTGGCTCCTGTAAATCCTATTTGAGGTAATGTACAACATTTTAAGGCTCCCTAAGTCTCCCAGCCTGACACTCATCCTGAATTAGCATTTTCCCTTTTCTCTTCATTATTCAGCCTGTATCTGGTTGCCGGTGGTGACTCTCGGCGTCTCCCTCCCGATAACAAGTATTAACTCGCCTCTCCAAACCACGCGCCCTCCTTTTCCCCAACGTCGGTCATTGTGGATCTTCTCCGGGTCTTGTTCGCCTCGGCGAAACATCTCGGTGTCAGTCTTCTACCTCCTGATTTTTTTTTTTTTTTTCCCTGAGCCCCCTCCCCTCTCAGCTCCCGTAATTGACATAATTACAGGATTACCGCTTTAAAAGCCGCGCCGACGTCGGTCCTCGGCCGCGGCCGCCGAGGTGACGGCGGTGAGACGGGTTTGACACCGACATCCAGCAGGACAGCGGAGATAAGGCCCGCGTGAGGGAGAATCCTTGTTCCAACAAGAGCAAATTAACCTGCTGCGCCCGCCGGAAAGCCGCCGCCGCCGCCGCCGCCGTCTCCCTTCAACCCGTTCACAAGCCTTTCCTCGCTCCTCTACGCCGCCTCCTGGGGAGGGAGCCAAAGGTGGCGTGATCGATCAGGTCACTGACGACAACACCGGCCATATTCAGGCAAGGCTTCCGACGTAGTGAATAGCCCCTTCGGCTCGGTAGGAACTTTTTGCAGCTTCAAGAACCTTGAAAACAGCATTGGAAACCGGATCCGTGGACCTCAGGCCCTAGAACCATTTTAGCTCCGAGGCAGGGTTTTTTTTAGGGTTCCACCGGAACTCGTCTGGTTCTCGGTGATTGGTGGAACTCATAAGCCATGCCCATCAACGGATGCATCCTAGTGGAGCGTCACCTTTAAAAACAATTGTAGTCACTGCTCAGCTGTTCTCTTGCGACAAGTAACGGACAGAACCGGTGTAAAATGGACCGACGGAGAGGTCCTAGCTTCTGGATGAAGAAGGATTTCATAAACGTGTTGTCCAAAATATGTACGCTGGTTGACACGAGCCTGTGTCTTTTCTAGCCGGTCACAAGAGCTTGACTCAAAACAAAATCCGGAATGCGAATCGTACACATGTACGGCGTTGGATAACAGTGTGGCTTTTCATGCGGTGGAGCAGCGTCAGGTGAAAATGAAAACACTTCAGCCCATCCGATGGTCCATGGTTATTGTTCCTGCCGTGCAGAACACGAATGCCGCGGCGAATGCGGTCTCCGCGTTGTCCTTGTCGTCCTCTTCGATTGTTTTTGGTCGTGGTGCGTACCTGGAACGAAATTCGTTTTGTTTCCCTGGAACTTTTTTTTCCGTCCGAAATGCGGCCGATGGTCTCGACCCCCAAACCCTAATGCCTTGCCCAAGGACGTGCCGGCAAGCAGACGGGACCAACTGGGAATCTAACCATCGACTTCCACGTTCCACCTGAGCCGCAGCCGTCCCTCGTTCGGATTAATCTGCGACACCACGCGGCGGCGGTGTGAGACGCCACCAGCCTGTCCTGCTTTGGGTTCAAACCAGCTGATTGTACCTCTTCGGTATCTTTGTTTTTCTTCGTCACCGCCGCCGCTGCTGCCACCTTTGGCGGCGGCGATTCTTCCGTACAATCTTGTCTGGCTCTTCCTCGATGTCGCTCTCTCCGCACTCCCGGAGCTAATTGTTGCGACACCCCCACCCCCAACCCGACACCCACATTTTACTATCTTGATAATGATGCCGCCGCTAAATAATCATGTCCCACTTTCAGCCCCCCCCCCTAATCTCCCCACTCCTATTTAATTCCATAACAAGTATTCCCTCTTGTTCTTACCTCTTTAAGGATACTTTTAATTTGCCGTCAGTGCGATAACCCACGCCCCTCCTCCCTCTCGCCGAACTCTATTCCTCCATGATGCAAGGTTATCGCGGAGGAATCGCGGCGTAGCGGCGCCGTAGCCTCGGGCGTCTCACCTGGCGAGGGTTTTATTTTGTTTTTTTTATAATCATATAAAGTGACTAAAACGGCATCTCTTTGGGGGTCTTTGCCGTCCATAATACCGCCGAAGCACCCCGAGGGGCGCGGATTAAAACCCATTTCCATATCTGAAATCATCTGCCGTCGGCCGAGCGGTCGGCGCCCCCTCGCCTCCGCGGGAGGAGGGGGAGGGGGAAGCGGCGCGCCGAAAAAAGGGCCCGCTCGTACGTGTATTTGATGTGCGTGTTTACCGACGTGAGCAGGGAGGGCCCGCGGTCTCGCGTCTAATTAGGAACTGCAGATCGTCTAACGGTAGGGCCGTTGGTCTATTTGTTAACATGTAAGGCGCCCCCACCTCCGCCCCCTGCAGCTCATCTCCCCGGGCCTCCCGACTCCCCCGAGCCACAGGTAGATTCAATCTCTCAACATGACCTCTGCCGTCAATACCGAGTCAACCTGACTGACGTGCTGTTCATTTGTCTTTCCCTTTCACCGCCGCTGCCCCCCCCCCCCTTCTCCCCCCCCCCGCCCTTTGTTGTCATTGTCCATAGCCGAAGCTTTCACTCAGCCCCTGCTAATCAGAAAGCTACACATCAGCCGCACGTGTGTGTGTGTGTGTGTGTGTGTGTGTGTGTGTCTGGCACACCGCACGCTTCACACGGACATTAATGAGAGACTGATGAGACTCTACAGGTGGAGCCTGGAGTGTTTAACTTTAACAAAGCCCGTGTTAGTTAGCGTGGGCGTTGTTGGTGGTGGTGGTGGTGGGGGAGCATTTTTAGTTGCCTGGGTTACAGACGATACACTATGTGGCTAAAATGTTCGCTTGCCTGCCTTGACTCGCATATGAATTTAAGTGGCATCCCATTCCTGATCCGTAGAGTTCAATATGACATGGCTCCACCCTTTGCGGCTAGAACAGCTTCAACTCTTCTGGGAAGGCTGTTCAGGAGTGTGTTTTTGGGAACTCTTCCAGAAGTGCATTTGTGAGGTCACACGCCGATGTTGGACAAGAAGACCTGGCTCTCGGTCTTCGCTCTAATTCATCCCAAAGGTGTTCTTTGGGGTTGAGATCAGGACTCTGTGCAGGCCAGTCAAGTTCATCCTCACCAGACTCTGTCATCCATGTCTTTATAGAGCTTGTTTTGCTCATGTTGGAAAAGGAAGGAGCCAGATCCAAACTGTGTCCACCAAGTTGGGAGCGCGGAATCGTCCAAAATGTCTTGGTATGCCGAAGCTTTCAGAACTAAGAGGCCAAGCCCAGCTCTTGAAAAACAAACTTCACATTTGGCACAATACAGTCATACAAGTACCGTTCTCCTGGCAACCGCCAAACCCAGACTCGTCCATCAGATTGCCGGATGGAGAAGCGTGATTGGTCATTCCAGAGAAGGCGTCTGCTCTGCTCGAGAGTCCAGTGGCGGCGTGCTTTACACCACTGGTATCCCACGCTTTGCATTGCACTTGGTGATGTGCGGTTTGGATGCAGCTGCTCGGCAACGGAAAGCCATTCTATGAAGCTCTCTGCGCACCGTTCTTCAGCTGATCTGAAGTTTGGAGATCTGTAGCCATTGCCTCTGCAGAAAGTCGGCGACCTCTTCGCACTGTACGCCTCAACATCCGCTGGCCGTCAGCTTACGTGGCCTAACGCTTCGTTGCTGAGTGGCCTTCGATCCCAAACACTTCCATGTTCTTCTAATCCAGCTGACAGTCGAATGTGGAATATTTAAGAGCGAGGAAATTTCACAACAGGTGGCGTCCTATCACAGTTCCACGCTGGAATTCACTGAGCTCCTGAGAGCGACCCATACTTTCGCAAATGTTCGTAAAAACAGCCTGCATGCCGAACTGCTTGATTTTATACACTTCTGACCATGGATGTGATTGGAACACCTGATTTCAATTATTTGGATGGGTGAGCGAATACTTTTGGTCATATAGTGTGTGCGCCCAAAAAGCAACCCCGGTATCATTAAAAAAAAAAAACCTCCTTGTTCTTGCGCAGCCAGATTTGCTTTTTTGTCTCTTTCGGAGACAAGCCGCCGCCGTAGTTCCCTGCCGCCGTAGCGCTCAGACTCCGGTTCACTGGGTGAGAGAATGCGTAACGAACACAACGTCAACGGGCCGGCCTAGTTGGCTCGGCGTTCAAAGTGACGGCGCCACTGAATCCGGGCTGTTTACTACCCTCCTCCTCCTCCTCCTCCTCCTCCTTGTCCTCACGAAGGGATGTGTTTGGTGGATCATGCCATCCCTGATGTAATCCGCGTACGCCGGTGCTCTCCAGCTCCCAGACCGTAATAAAGGAGATGTAAACCTTCCTGATGTGAGAGCGGCGCATCACCGCAAAACAAATGGAGATTTACCCGCTCCAGATTTTTCAGTAATCCGTATCCGCTTCCAGCCGAGTCCCTCGAGCAGCGCGGACGGATCGCGGCGAGGACGAGGCGGAACGACGAACGCTCCCCTCGTGAAGTGATCGGAGTGCGTCTGCTGACCTTATGATTTTTAGTCGTATGTTTTTTTTTTTTTACTCCTCCCGCGTGCGGAGATGTTGGATTTCACACATTGGCGTGTACCAGTTTAGTGGTTTCTGTTTTCATTCATTCATGATCCGGATTATTTATCCTGCACTCAAGGTCGCCAAAGGGGGCGGGGCTTAACCCAGCCGTCATTGGGTGAGAGGTGGGGATCGCCACGGGCCGGCTACCGGTTTGATCACCGGCCCACAACCACTCACACTCTCATTCGCGTTCATTCATTCATTCATTATCGACCATCTTATTCTGCGCTCACGGTTGCCGAGATACCGGAACGCATCACAGAGAGGTGGGGGTTTCGGTCGGGTCGGTTCTTGAAAAGCAGCAAAGAGAATGTTATAATATTGAAATGTTAAAATGTTAAAAGGTCGGCATATATCCAACAAGAGGCGCAAAAAATAAAGGGAATATCACATGATCTTTCTCTTTTGGTGCCACGGTAACACATTTGTTTCCGATAAGCATCTGAGGAAGACCCAACTTTTTGCTCGGAACCTCATGCATGCGAGAAGAAATGTTTTGATATATGTGTAAAATAAATCATCTTCTCTTTTTGGAGCATATTTTCGATTTTTTTCCGACCGCAGGCCCACATGGAGACACAAAACCATTCACCCTTTCGTTCACACGCCATATAGAGGCGAAAAAAAACATTCGCTCTCTAATTTACACGTCAGTCCTTCACTCCCACATTCACATGTCATGGGGACATAAAGCCATTCACTCATACACACTCGAAACATACAATCCGTCACCCTTCCGTTCACATTCGCTCATTCATGCAGTCATTTTCAACCACCTTTTTCTGCATTAAGGGTCGTGGGGACGCTGGAGTTTATCCCGAACGTCACGGGCCGGGAGGCGGGGTTCACCCTCCGCCAGTCGACTGCCGGGCCACGTACAGAAACGTACAAGCATTCGCCCCCTCATTCACACGTCTGGACATTTTAGTGTCTTCATGAACCATCTGCGCATATTCGGGCTGCGAAAGGGAACCCAGAGGAGCCGTAGGAAACCCGCGCAGACACGGGCAGGACATGGAAACCCCACGCAGAAAAGCCCTGTTTCAGAATCGAACAAGGGACCTTCTTGCCGCGAGGCAGAAGCGCTAACGCTAACTGACCGCTTTGAAAGCCGCCATCAGCTTCGGCGCCCCTGGCAACCCTGCGAGAAGGATAACAGGGTGTTGGTTAATGGATAGACGCAGAAAGGCAGTTTTTTTTTTTTTTTCCCAGAATGATTATCAATAAACTATTCTACTTAATATTATTCAGGTTAATAAATCAAGTTCAGACTATTAAGGGAGAGGCTTCTTCTCGGCTAAGGATGAGTGGAGGCCTAGTAATTGGAAGATTACTCGTTTCGATTCCCCACCCGATTCGCCCCGCCGTCGGAGCGACTTTGAGGGAGGCCGCGAAGAAAAGAAATGACGATTACTGATAATTTAGCATCAAATCGCGCTCTGCGTCTCCTGCTCTGTTTACTAGCGCATTGTGAGTGAAAACAAAGCAGAGGAATAAGTTCATCTTGACACCGCAAATGCCACGCGTCTTTCTGAACATCACGTTTACACGGCGGGGACAGAAAAGGTGCAACGTTGGTCGTTTGTACGTAAACAGTCGAGTCTGGCGTGTTCTGTTCGGTTCATGAATTCCCAGATGGGAAACTCGGTTAGACAAAAAAATATTAGAAACAAAGAATTGCACACAGTAATGGACACAAATTGGATTGACCAAAAAAAAAATCCTTTAGAAAGACACACAAATGGCGATTTTGAAACCTCCATCTACTAGCAATTATCCGGGGTGCCGAGGCAGGGAGACGTCCCTCCATCTGGCCACCTAGTCCGACTCTTCTGAAGGAATCCCGGGGAGTTCCTAACAAGTACCTCCAGCGTGACTGGGGTCTACATCCCTGGAACATCTCACCAGGAGGCGTCCTGACCAGATGCCCGAGCTTCCTCACCCCATTTCAGCCGTTTGTATCCATGATCTGGTTCATTCGATAATCGCCGAACGCTCTTGACGATAGGTTATGATGGGAACGCAAATCTAGAGCTTTGCCTTTTGGGCTCCTCCTTCGCCACAACTGACCGATGCAGTCTTCATCGGAAGACGCTTCACCAATCCACCTTTTGGATGGACAGATCCATTCTCCCCCTCATTGCCAAAGAGACCTGAACTTCCTTCGCTCGGGGTGGATCATCCTCTTCTTATTCCGCTGCTCCGGAGAGAGCGGGAGATCACGGTGGGATGGAACCAACAGCGCCACATCGTCTGCAAAAAAGCAGAAATGTTTAAAATGTTCTTAACACTGAAGGTGAGCTTCATCATCAGTTAGCAAGATGATGCCCGTCTTTTCTGCAAACGGAAGGATGTGCCCGTTCACATCCAGACTCTTACAGTTGTTACTGTGTTGACTGTATCCCTGAGGAGATGCAAACAATGAGAACAGACCCTTTCGTGTTGTTGAAACTTTCAGTTCCTTGAACCTTCTCAGGAACTTCTTGCATTGGGGCAGCAGAGGAACCAAAGACCATGGACCTCGGTGCACAGGAACTCCTACCACATAGGTGCTTGGCGATTGGTAGAACTCATAAGCCACGGCCATAAACACATACCCATAAAAACTACTGTGTTCACTGGGCGCCTGTTGCGACAAAAAGGACAGAATTTGCGAAAAATGTGGCCGCAAAGAGGCCTGCCGGACCCCTCGGCGATTTCCATGGCTTAGAGTGGAACATTTTGGCCAAAATATGTATGGAGTTAGCAAATGGCGAAGCAGCGCGGGGAGAAATTAGGAGCATTTCAACTAATCTGATAGTCCCTGGTTTTTATCCCTGCCATGCAGAACACGAACGGTTACTCGGTTCTTCATGTTGTCTGGGTCGTCGTCCTCTTCTTTGCAGTGTTCTTTTTGTTTTTTTTTCTTTTTAGGTCGGTTCCCCTGTTAGCTTAGTTCCAGGAATTAAAATCTGTTCTTTGGACTTTTCTGTCCAAAGTAGACTAACCTGCCCAAACAAGTCGGATTTGGTGTCCGATTGCTGAAGTTCTTTGCACCGAACTGGAAATTGTTCATGAAATTGTTTTTGTCTACACGGGACAGCCTTTCGACGTTCTTCCGCTGCTGAGTCACGACGACTCATTTAAGTGTCTGTCCATTGTGACGCTGCATGTTTAGCTCTTGCGCTGGCAAAGAGGCCGTAGAATTTCCTAAACAGTGGAAAAAAGAAATTGATGAAAAGCATATGAAGGCACAATTAGCTATAAAAATAATCTTTCATTGTTTAATTGTGCTGTTGGCTCCAACATGTAGCAAAAATGTTGGTTTTGGGCCACTGGCGACTTGGCAAAAACAGATTGCGCGTTTATCCAGTCCTCTTTTTTTTTTTTCCCTCCCTCTCCCTTTCCCTTTCAGCGCTGGTTCGGGTCCAGTTCTGGGAACACGCTGAACTCTCTTCACGAAAAACATTAAAAAAAAAAAAAAAAAATCCCTTTCTCTTCTGCGAGGGACACCGAATGCCACACGAAATGCTCCACGGATGTATATTTAACGTCACGCAACGATGAGGTCTTGCGGCCAGGGTGACGCGGGGGGTCGTAATCTCCTCGACGGAGACGTTTTCGGCTTTTAGTATCTCAGCCGACCTGCAGCGATTCAAGTCTGGCAGCGTGAGCCGAAATCCCGGGGACCCTCACTCCTCCTCCTCCTCACCTCCCTCTCCTCACTTGAACTTTCTCCAGCGGTTCCCCCCTTGTTTTCTTTCCTGCCCTCCTCCATCTCGCTCTCTCCTCGCCCACCCCTTCCCATCCCTCCATCCCTCCACCCCCGCCTATTGACTCTTTTATGAGTCGGAGGAAGAGGCGGGGAACCCGCGGCAGCCGAGCCTGACCCAGCCGAGGTAATGATTCCGCCGTCTGCTCGTTTGACCTACATCCGCAGTTGATTGACAGCTGGGAATACAGATATATACATGCACGCACACACACATAAACACACACACACACACACACTCGTGTTTATCTGTGCTCCTATCCTGAGCCGTACAGGAATAGCTCCCACAACCCAGCTCCGCATGCGGAAGGTCGCCGTGGCATCTAAACACGGCACTGCGTCACTTGGCGTTCCGCTCCGACGTGGGAACGGAAGCTGAGAGGTGAAACCGATGACTGCAGTCCGGTTATCTGTGTGTGTGTGTGTGTGTGTGTCGTGCAACATGGGTCCACACACTGACACGAATCCAAAAAATATCACCACATGCACAGTGGAGGGTTGATGATGCGGTTTCGCTAGCGTTTGCAGGTGTTTGCATCAGACGGAGGAAAATCGAAATAATTGATCTTCACTTGAATTATCGGTAGGTTTGTTTAACGTTTACCGGCGTTGAAGATGATAAATTAGACACGTTTACCCCCAAATCCCCTGGAAAATTGAGAAAAACAACAAATTTGACTCGTCGACTCTTGATTTTTCCGACCTGGATTCGAAGTTTTCTAGGAACGTCGAGGGTGTCTGAGACTCGGCTGGAAAATAAATAGGCCGCGTGGAAACAGAAGAAATGTTGCACCAGCTGTCGACCCCGGGGGCTCAGTGATCTGCCTTAAAGAGGAAAACTAATATAATATATTTGAACTTGGATTAATGGGAGGAAAAGTGGAAAAAAAGAAGCAACTTGGACGTTCAAACCCCATACTTATAAAATAGAATAAAAATAGGAAAGAAGAAGAATCAGGGTGATGCAGCGGTGCAGGGGTTTGCACTTCTGAAGGTCTAGGTTTCCGGTTCAACTCCAACAGGGACCTTTTTGCGTGGAGTCTTCATGTTCTCCCCGTGTTTGCATTGGAGGACAGAAATTGCCCAAACGTGTAAATGAGAGCGTGAATGGTCGTATCTCTATATTTGGTTCTGCGATCGATTGAAGGTGAAGCCCGAAATTTTGGCAACTCTTGCCAAGACAAAAAGATTTTGACAAGAATTTACCACGAATTTACCAGAAAGAAGGATAGTTGACCCCCTGGACCACTTGTCTAACTAAATGCTCTATATATTAGCATACCTCGGTAACAATGTCCATTTCAAACGTGAAACGTTATCGCCCACAAACTTCCAATGTTTTGCTACATGTTTACATGGCTGTTAAACAACTAGGAGGCAGTGCAGGGTTCAGTGTTCAGCTTCAGACAAGAACAAACCTGGCTACGGCTGAGGAGCAGGTGATGACAAGGCGGTTGATGGCGGCGGTCCAGACGGCCATTGAATACGGGGGGAATTCTTCTCCCTGGTTATACCGACGTCATGAACGTACCGCGCAACGCCGGTCGCCCGCTACTACCGGCGGTACTGCTCCGTTAGCTGTGTTTCGGGAAGGCATCTGAAAGGTCTTGAAAAAGGTACTGAGTTACGCAGGAAATGAACGCAGAGGGCGAATGGTATCCACTTGTAGAGCAATTTCACACCTCGTGTTTTCAAAACCTCTTACTCTAGGTAACTTTCACCCATTGGCTCAAAGTAAAAGGTGGTGGCAGAGAGTGCGAAATAGCTAACCAAGCTATCGGGAGTGAGCCGGGGTTCGAACCGCCAACTTTCCGATTTGAAGGGCGCCAACTGAACCCCGGCCGCCCCCGTTATTTGCGGAGCCGGGACTGAAGCGAATCTCAAGCTGCGGAGAGACATCTCGCAACAGGAAATTGAACGGAAGATGAGAAGAAAGTTGACGATCCGGGTTTGTTGTCGGTCTCAACCCGTAGCTTTGAGTCTTCTGTCAAAACAAACCCAGAGTCTGCGGTATTGTTACTCTCCCTTTGTTTACTTTTCGTCTTCCCCGTTTGCCTGGTTTGATCCGCGGCTCCTCTAGCAGCCGCTCGATATTCGTCATTATTCACTTTTTCGGGTCAGAGGCCGACAGGCACGGAAAAACGGAGGCGGCGGAGTGATGCGTTCGCTGATGACACAAAAACTGTCGGGGTGGGCAGAGTCAAACCGGGACAGAGTTATCAGCGGCTTTTGGACAGAGATGCTGTTTTTTGGATTATTTTCAAAAAGCGAAATTAGGGGTTTTTACAGGTCTGCACGGAGGGGCAGTGCTTGGCGCTTCTGCCTCACAGCAGGAAGGTCCCTGATTGGTCTTTCCGTGCGGAGGCTCATTGTTCTCCCAAAATCTGCGTCGGGTTCCTCCCGGTTCTCCGCTTTCCTCCCACAACCCCAACACTTGCTTCATCCGGGACTCAAATGACCAGATTTGTGAACGAGAGTGCTAATGGTTGTACGTCTCACCATGAGTGTATGACGTTTATTCACCATGAATGGGTGAATAATCGTCCCTACCTGATGTGAACGAGAGGGTGAAGGCCGTCTGAGAGGGTTGTTTGTCTCTATATCGGGGTCCACATACGGCCTGATTTGATATCAAGGGGGCCGGACGCGTAAAATCATAGCGTAATTACCCAGAAGTGACGGTCCAAATTTTTCATTCGTTTTCGTTTAAAAGAGAACAGGTCAATTATAAATATCTTTATATGAACTGTTCCTTTCAAAAATACATGACCAACAACCTGAGATTCATGAATCTGCAATTTCAACAGCGCTATGCCACAGTTCTGGCCTCTCAGTTCTCGTTGCATTTTGTTGTATTTTTCGCCACGGCGAGTCTCTTGCCGGGTTTCTTATTAACCTCAACGCAACACGTAAGATGTGCTCCATTTTTCCTTTTTTTGACGACATGTTGCTGATGAGGGTGTTGGGGCCAACAAAAGCGTGTACATTTTTAACAATAAGTAAAAATGCTATTTTAACACCCGAAAGCCACATTGCTGCCATTTTCTGTAAGTTTCTAAGTCACATCATGTTGTGTTATGTTGCTAACACTGACTAAAACAGACAAAATATGAACTGCATTCTTATTTAAAAAACGTAGCTCATGATTTTGATGTATTTTTTCAAATTATAGATTCATCCCACGGGCCTGAGTGGACCCCCTGGCGGGCCAGTAGCGGCCCGCGGCCCGTACGTTTGACACCCCTGCTCTATATTAATAACCTGGTGATAACACTCCGGTCCAGGGTGAACCCCACCTCTCGCCCAATCACAGCCGGGATAGGCGGCGTCGATAATGAATGAATGAACGGTCAGCAGTCATCTCACAAAACACGAGACCGCGTCCCCCCAGAGCGCCTTCAATTTAAACTCGCTCGCCTCGGCGTATTGAATAAGAGGGGATGAATGACAAATTAATAGCTCGACTGACGCGCCACCTCGCCGCCACTCGTTTCCTAATTTGTGTCCCCCCCCCCGTCAACCGGTCCGCACCAGAAACGATGTATTGCGAGCGACGGACAGCGACGGCAGCCGGTTGGCATGAGACGCCTCCGTCGACAAACGATCTCCAACTGTCTTTATTTTTGTCACGTTAGCAAATCCTCAAACCGGTCGTTTCGGATCCAAGCGACGCAGAACCCTTCCGGTTCTCTCGGCTACACGCTTTTCCCTCGGAAGTCCAAATCCTCTGCGCCAGAAGAACCTGCCCCTTCCATTAGCAACCCATGCACTTCCAAACACAACACTGAGCTAATTTCCATTAGCAATCGCATTGATCGCAAGCAATCACATCGATCGCCGGAGCAAATTGGGTTCATCTGAAACATCACCTTTTTATTCCTGGAGGTTTCCGACTCGTGGCTCATTTCATCCGCGGCGGTCGGACGTTCCGCCGGTCCGGCGTCCCGTCCCGGCGCCGGCTCTCGGACGCGCGAGGAAGGAAATCTGCGGCGGAGGTGAGAGCTGAAACCCTCCATGTGGCGATGAAGGCCATCGGAAAAGGGATAAGTGATTCAGCGGGCGGATCAATAAAGAATGATCCATGCCTCCCAGCCGGCTCAATCAGACCCCCCCCCCGGGGGTGGGGGGTGGGGGGGGGCTGAGAGAAACATTAGGAGAGGGAAAAGATGGACAGGGCGAGGTTTGCGCGAGAGCGAGGCGGGGAGAGAGAGTCTGCTTTCATTTAAGACCTGATTAGACCGGCGGAGACGCAGAAAGAGGCAAATGTGGATCCTTTGTCTCGGCGCTTTGGCATTTTACTCCCAACCGCCGTGCCAATAAACCACATTGTGCTGAAATGATTCGTAATAAATTGAACTCAACTGAGGAGAACTGAGGAACGCGGCGGTGCGGGGAGGGTCGGGGGCGCCGGATAAGGTCGTGAATCTCAATCTCGCCGCCGCCGTTATTCGCGACGCTAACACGCCGACTCCCGACTTCGACGTGCCCTTGACCCGCGGATGAACTGGAACGCCCACGCGAGATGATTCAACTTTTCACGGGCGTCTGACGCGCGGGAAGGTTTGAGGATGGAGGGAGGGAGGGGGCGCCGGCATCTCCGGCTGCCGGTGTGGATTTCAGCGCCGACCTCTACCGAGACGCGGAAGTCAGCCCCGCAGCACCTCCATTGTCCTTGTATCACCGTCACACCGATGCCCTCGTGACAGTCGGGTTTAGTGCTGACAAGCACGCCTCCACCCCCTTCCCATCAGCCTGCGCTCCCACTGAGATGTTTTCCTTACTTGAATAATGTATCCATTTCTACAGAAATGGCAATGTTTGCATTCTCCCTCCCTCCTTCCCTCCTTCCCTCCTTCCCTGCCTCTCTCTCTCTCTCTCTTTCTCTGGATTCTTCTACGGTTTCCCTTTTCGGTCTGAAAATAGAGTGCAGAAGAAGGCTGTTGCTATGGTGATACATCCACCGGCGTTGCCCGGGACATTTTTAGCCACGCGATGCGCGGGGTGGGGCGGCGGGGGATTTAGCTCGCCTGTAACTTTCTGTAATTTCCATTCTAATTATATCACTCCTGCCTGCGTCGTGTGCGCCGCCGCGGCGAGTAGGAAAACGGCGGAGCGCGGTCGGCTGAGGATCCTCGCCGCTGCCGTCTCCGTTGCCCTCGCAGAACATTATGCAACGCTCTTGTATAATATCGCCATTCAAATCCAGGGAACAGCGGCAGGGGAGGGTATCCGTGCGTGTGTGTCGACATGAATGGGAGTGAGAGGGGGTGCTCCGAAAGAGTGATGCATCTCCCCGCCGTCCACCGGGGGTGGTGTGTTTTTTTTTTTTTTTTTTTTTTTTTTTTTTTTCCCGCCGCGTGATGTAAGCGGTGACTTTGTTTCCGCCCCTGTGAGCAAAATCAGGCGGGGCTGGAGATTGGTCGGGAGCCGGGCCGAACGTCAGTCAGCAGGGGGTCCCAGCTGTCACACCGAAAGCTTGTCGGCATGGTGATTAGTGAACGCCCGCACTTTCACGTCCCCCCCATCTGGCTTATTCTACCGCTGGGGAAAAAAAAAAAAAAAAAAGAGTTTGATAAAAAATAATAAGATGAAATGGCGTCAGCCTTTTTTTTTTTTTTTTTTTTTTTTGAGGTTCGGTTTGTCATCCTGAACTTTTAGGGATTGAATAAAATAATCTTGGCGATGCCGGCATGACATCAGGCTGGGATTAGAAACAGAAGTCTTTTAAAATGTGTAAATAAAAATGTGTTCAGACACATACTCACTTTCGCTCTAATTTTAGTGTTCCCTTTAATTTTTTTTGAACAGTGTATAAATATAGAAATAAATAATAATTATATTATTAAAAAATATATATATTTCTACATACACACAATATATACCCTGCTTAAAAAAAGGAGCACTAAAATAACACATCCTAGATCTGAATGAATGAAATATTATCATTAAATACTTTATTCCTTACATAGTAAAAATGCAAAAAATGATTAATGATCATGCAAAAATGATCAATGGAAATCAAATGTATGAACCCATGGAGGTCTGGATTCGAAGTTACACTCAAAATGAAGGGCTGATCCGATGTTTATATAATGTCCTTAGAACAAGTCCAAATAAATCATTGTTGCCTCCTAAGTGGACATTTTGATTTCACAGAAGTGTGATTGACTTGGAGTTACATTGTGATTTTTAAGTGTTCCCTTTATAGTATATAAAGGGTAGTATATATATCTATATATTTATATACACATATGTGGGCAGCATGGTAGCGAAGTAGCACTTGCCTCACTGCAAGAAGGTCCCCGGTTGGAGAGCCTTTCTGTGTGGAGTCTCCATGTTCTCCCGTTCCTGCGTGACGTTCCTCCGGGTTCTCCGTTTCCTCCGACGGTCCAAAAACATTTGGGAGGCGCAACAGAGAAAAACAGAAATCGTCTAGATGTGGCAATGAGCGAGTGAATGGTTGGTTGCCTCCATAAGACTTGTGAGAACGGTTGTGTCCGTACGTGACCCCGCGATCCACCGGCGAACCACACCTCTCGTCCAATAACAGCCGAGATGTGCGGGATAGACAGTACGGATAATGAATGAATGAAAACATGTGCATAAAAATGACCTCCGGTTATGCCCTTGAGGATTTCAACATGCTTTGGACTTTGGATTCCCAGCAACCGAGCAAAAGGCCGTCCGGAGCGACCGGGGCGGGTTCTTTGTCTCGCGACTCGGGAATCGAACCGCCAACTTTCCAATTTGCCGGCTCCGACAACTGAGCCCCCAAACACCCGGTCCCTTCTCTGCATGCACGGCGGAGATGAACTTTTCCAGACGTCACCCGAAGGAGGCTCGTGCGCGAACGCAAAATGTCAAAATTGCTCGGCCCCGGACGTTAAAAACACTTCGCCGCGTCACTTTCTGAACCGCGTAATGTCTGACGGAGCCTCGCGACTGGACGTCTTCCAGAGAGCCAGATGAGAACAAGTGGGCCACGATGTTGACTTTGGATTGTGGAAGCAGAAGAAGGCAGACGTGCGAAGGGTTAAGCCGAAAGGTGGTTTAGGGTAAAAACAAACCAAAAAAAAAAAAACAAAAAAAAAACAGAGACGAACCGTGGGAAGTTTCGTTGTTAATAGCTGACACACTCTTGGCATCCTGTTCTGCCCCCCGCGTGCGCCTGACGTGCGCTTTATCTAAACCAAGCACATTTCCAGCTGGTGCGGACACATATGAGACGGACAACGGCCTTTTGTGTCCGATATGTTTGAAAGGGCGAATGCATATGAGAAATGAGCCAAGGCAGGGAGAGTTTAATGAAAGATTTTTATCGGGTTTTATTTAGGGAAGAGAGTGATCGGGAGTTTTTGAAGTACCTCCGACTTGGTTCAAAGGCTGTAAAAGAGTAAATTTATGGCACGTCTGAACTTCTTCTTGAGGAACCATGCTGAGATCTATGCACCCCATCATGCCAGTGATGGCTTTTCCGTTACACGGGCTCTTACGACCGAGATTTTTTTTTCTCGCTAATTCCTTTCCAAAATCTACTGGATATCTCCCCATGTCGTCATTCGATTGGAAAAAAAAAAAGGGCTGATGCAAATTTTTTGCCAATGTCTCGGGGTTTGAAACCCCTTGAGTATCTTAAAGGCTATTTGATGCACAATGTTAAATTCGCATACGGACAAAACCTTCTGTCCGTCCTCTGCGTCCTCATAGCTCTGCATTGCCTTTCAGTGCAGGGGAGTCAAATGTACGGCCTGCGGGCCACTACCGGCCCGCCAGGGGGTCCAGTCCTGCCCATGGAATAAATCTACAATTTAAAAAAAAACACACAGTTTTTCTAAATAATAATGCAGTTCCTATATTGTCTGCTGGCGGCGCACTCTTTTAGTCAGTGTCAGCAACATAACACAACAATACCTGATGGCAGCGATGCGGCTTCCGGGTCTGTAAATAGCATTTTTCACTTATTGTTAGAAATGTACCCGCTTTTTTGTTGGTCCTGACATCAGTAATACGTCATTGTCAAAAAAGGGAAAAGCGGCCCACTTCTTATGTGTTTGTTGAGGTTCATAAGAAACCTGTACACTCGGTGTGGATGCAGCAAGTTTCGGGACTCGCCATGGCGAAAGATAGTGTTGTTGAAATTGTACTTGCTTTTCTTCATGAATCTGAGATTGTTGGTCAAGAATTTTTTAAAGAAGTTCATTACATATAAAGATTCTTATAATTTACCTGTTTACCTCCTTTACACTAAAACACAGGAAACATTAGGACTTATTGTTACTTCTAGGTAATGATTTTACTGGTCCGGCCCCCTTGACATCAAATGAGGCCGTATGTGGACCCCGGACCAAAATGAGTTTTACACCCCCGATCTTGTGGATGCATTGCTCGATAACCATGGCGACGTAAAGCCCGCATGGTAATTGCGTGAGCAGTGACGTTAGATGACATTTGAAATGGAAGAGCCTGTTCATGAATTTAATGCAAGCATACACGGGCCTTCGTGGTGCCCGAGCAGAAGTGGATGGATCATGTTGTTTCAAAGTGTCTCTTGTCATGTGTTCAGTGTGGAAATGTGTTTCCCTGTACAATGAAATTCTTACTTTGCTGTCTGCGGTGTCAGGCCACCCATGCGGAGAGCAGACCAGGGATCGGGGGGGAAGCAGAGACCAGAAAATATCGAGATCGACGTCCAAAGTTTGGAGTCGCCTAACACTCAAAGGAATAACTTTAATATGACGGTACAGCTTGTTTAGCTGGAAAGCAAAAACGTGGCTGCTGGAACGTCATGGCTCTGTTGCTTCAGCACATCAGCAAAAAGCAGCCGCCTTCGGCTCAGGGCTGCGGAGCTCATGTTGGGATTTATGCATTTATTTGTTTGATTTATCGACTCACTGATGGTGATGACCTTTATTGATTATTTTGGTTGGTATGTTCAGACAGTAAATGATGCACAGTGTACATGTATGAGGCCGTCCTTCCATCCATCCATCCATCTATCTGTCCGTCCGTCCGTCCGTCCGTCCATCCCACTGCCCATCATCCATCCATCCATCCATCATCCAACCATCATCTATCTATCCATCCATCCTACTGCTTATCCATCCATCCATCCATCCATCCATCCATCCATCCATCCATCCATCCCTCCCTCCCTCCATTTATCCCTCCCTCCATCCCTCCCTCCCCTCCCTCCCTCCCTCCCTCCATCCATCCATCCATCCATCCATCCATCCATTTATCCCTCCCTCCCTCCCCTCCCTCCCTCCCTCCCTCCATCCATCCATCCATCCATCCATCCCTCCCTCCCTCCATTTATCCCTCCCTCCATCCCTCCCTCCCCTCCCTCCCTCCCTCCCTCCCTCCATCCATCCATCCATCCATCCATCCCTCCCTCCCTCCATTTATCCCTCCCTCCATCCCTCCCTCCCCTCTCCTCCCTCCCTCCCTCCCTCCATCCATCCATCCATCCATCCATCCATCCATCCATCCCTCCCTCCCTCCCTCCCTCCCTCCATCCATCCATCCATCCATGCATCCATCCATCCATCTTTCTATCCATCCATCCATCCATCCCTCCATCCCTCCCTCCCTCCCTCCCTCCATTTATCCCTCCCTCCATCCCTCCCTCCCTCCCTCCCTCCCTCCCTCCCTCCATCCATCCATCCATCCATCCATCCATCCCTCCCTCCCTCCATTTATCCCTCCCTCCCTCCCTCCCTCCATCCATCCATCCATCCATCCATCCCTCCCTCCCTCCCTCCATTTATCCCTCCCTCCATCCATCCATCCATCCATCCATCCATCCATCCATCCATCCATCATCCAACCATCCATCCATCATCTATCCATCCATCCACTGCTTATCCATCCATCCATCCATCCATCCATCCCTCCCTCCATCCATCAACAGGATGATGACTTCATGGCAGTCACTCCCGGTCTACGATTTTTTTGCGGACACTCGACCAAAAAGGAACAAAGCGAGGCAGGAGACACATTATTTCCAGCAGTTTATCCACTAAACATGACTAAAAACGTCAAGGTTTCAAAGTTAAACTCTGAAATAGAAAATAATGGTGAATGTGGGTCAATGGGCCATTCCAGGCTTTTATTTAATTCCAGTCAGGGGATTGTTGAAAAAACTAAAAGAAGGTCAATAAGGTATTATCTTATCTTATTATCTGAAGTGTAAGTGTTGCTTACACTTACACTTCGCTCCAAACCTGTAGCTCTTTCAGGAATGTCTGCAGCAGTTCAATTCTCACCAAATGGTCCTGGGAAGTTCATGAATGGGAAACAGGGTCATACATGTCTTGCGCCGACCGATGAGCTACTTGGTCTCTAAAGACATGCGGTTGATGATCCGCTGGGAAACTTTGGGTCCTGCCCTTGTGAAACCTACATCCTACGTGAACGCGGTGGCAGCCCAACCCGGCTCCTTCCTGGCAACACTGACCCACGAAGGAATTGGCCGCTTCAGCAGGTTTGCGGCCCTGACGAACAGCGAAACTGGATCAGGAATGAGTCGAGCGTTGGCAGCGTACCTTTGCTGTATGGCTGTCCAAGAGCCGGAGCAATGAAAGCAATCAATAAATAATTATTCCAATAAATAATGCAAGTGTTGACGTCTGCAGGTGGCAACGCGTCGAGGTGGTCGATGCATCCGCGACACGAGTTCTTATCAAATTAGCAAAATGTTTTTCAGGACAAAAGAACCACCAAAACAAAGGTAGCCAGACGGACGGACGGTTGCATCGATGAATTAACCGACCGACCGACCAACCGACCTTCTGTTAGGTTGACCTAAAATTTGCTGTCGGTACTTACCGCCATGCCCCTACCAGAATAGATCAATCGCCATGGCAACCCCCACGCCCCGCCGTCCTGCTTGACCCCTTGTTGCCATGTGAACCTTTATTGACTCGTCTACTCTTTTGACATCGCAAGTACAAAAAAAAAAAGAAGAAAAAAGGATCACCCGGCCGAATAAGTAGAGAACGCAAAGATACGTGTTTATCAGAAATGTGTCGCTGTGCAGATAAGGCTTCTTTTATGACTGCCTTACCTGCGATGTCATTTTGGCCTGGAAACAGGCTGAGCCGGCAGCAGCCTCGAGCACGTCGGTGAACGCGCCGTCGCAACGTTTGTCCCCGGACGGCGATGTTTCGAAGAAACGTCCCACTTTGCGCCCTTCGCGGGCGCCAAAGTGGCCTCGCAGATGAACTGACCGGTGGATACAGAGCCCTCCCGCCGCCTCCACCTTATTATCAAAATTTTAAACTCGCTACCAAAAGTCTTTTATGGGTGCTAAACTCCACTAACCTCCACAATGATAAAGAGATGAAGACGATGAGGAGCCGCACAAGGAAATATTTACCAAAGTGGAGGATTATTCAAAAACTGTTTCCCTTAAATAATTCATGACCATCAAAGGCCTTCCTCGTTGAACCTTATGAATAAATCAACGCCTCGGTCGAGCTCCGTGTACCGCGGACGGGGTTAACAACGGAAAAACCTGGGGAAAACATTGGCGTAATTGAAATAAAAGAGAATACAGCAGACGGCAGATGGAGGTTAAAGGAGCGCAGCAAAGAGGGAAATCACAGAGGCGAGCGGATCAAGACGCCGGTTCAGCCCGCGAGGCGCCGAAAAACAAGGCATGTCTGATTGTACTGAGTTCAGTTAATACAGATATGATCTCAGGGGAGGCACGGCGGCGCCTTTACGCCTCACAGAGAGAGGGTTCTCGGTTGGACAGGAGGGCTTTCCTGGAGCCTCCGCGTTCTCCCCGTGACCGCGACAGTTTCCTCCCGAAGTCCAAACAACATACGACGGTTTAGTTTGACTCCATAAATCGTGTTGGAGTGAAAGAGCCAATAGTTGCATGCGTTTATATGACGTGTACTAGCGAGCGAACGGTTGGGTCAACGAGCCTATCGGATCGGGTTCTGCCGCCGAATCTCGGAGTCCGGAACGGTAAAATTCTGACGAACTTTCGAATTAGCGCACGTCGCCTGAACCTCTATGTGAAAAAGAACAAAAGAAGGTCTTTGCGTGGCACGTCCATAATTCATTTTGCCGTCTCATTTGGAAAGCGGGCCTCGCCGAGGCGCCCGGCTCTCGTTGGCAATGACATCTTGTATTTCCCGGTGTCATTTTATGCTCCATTAGGGCTGCTGATGTTCATTAAAGATGACTGCCCTTCAGCAGATGTGGCATCGCAAACTAATTACAACTTTTAGCAGCCAACGCCCCCCCACCCCCACCCCCAACCCTCATTAAGCGTCGCGCCGCCGCGAAAAGGGGAAAACAAAATATCAGCCGGGATTATTGCACGTGAGTTAATGCGTCGAGCGTTTAAGGGCTGTTTGAGAAAAAAAAGAAAAAAAAGAAAAAAGAGGATTGGGTTTCCGAAGTTCTTTGGGCGCCCAGGAAGCAAACAATCAAGCGGCAAACACCCCGCTGGCTAAAAACGGCTATTAATAGCATCTTTGCAAGTAACGCTAGCTTCTCGTGCATCTCTGGCGTTCAACGCATGGGACAGGAGGAGCGAGATACTTTCTGACACGGACGTGCACGGACATGGACGTGCACGGACATGGCCGGCTGGGACGGCCTTCAAAATGTAATTTAGCAACACAATCTATTTATCGCGCTGTGTCGCTCATCGGCGCAGAGCGGATCCCCGGTTTCGATTCCGACAGGTGGCTTTTCTGCATGGAGTCTCCATGTTCTCCCCGGTTTCCTCCCGCGGTCCAAAAACATGCAGTCGGTTCATTGGAGACCCCGAATTTGCCTAGAATTGTGAATGAGAGGATGAATGGTTGCGTCTCTGTACCACATGTGAATGGTTGAGCGACCGGCCGCACGGGTTGAACCCCGCCTCTCGCCCAATCACATTCGAGATCGGCTCCGGCCTCCGCGACCATAAGTGATAACGAATGAATGAATGACCGAATGAGTGCTTTTACTTGTTATATTTATGTGTCCGATCTTTACCTTTATTGAGCCCCTTCCGCTCGAACTCTGACCTCTGACCTTCGACCTTCGAGGCGCGCGCACGTCGTTTCCAGTCACGCCTGCGCGACGCGTTCACTGTCATCGGGTTGGTGGAGAAGCAGCAGAAAAGGCAAGACTTCTCCGGACTCTGTGAAGGAGAAGCGACTTTGTGAGTTGAACTAGATCCCAATACGGACGAGCTCGAGCGTGACTTTCGAGAAAAAACAAAAAAAAAAAAACCCTTCAGTTGTCCGAGTCTTACACGCTCAAGCAGACGGAGCTAAATTCGTCTGGCAGAAGTTGAGGGTTATTCCAGACGGGAGCGTCCCCTCCAGAGGCTCCTCTCGGATGACAAAACGCCCGCAAAACCCAGTTGGCGTTCCTGTCCGGGTCTTCGTCCAACATGAGGAAGAGTTTCCTGCAAATACAGTCGACTGAGATGACGCTTCCACGCGGGACAAAGGACTCAATCGAGAATCTGTGTGTGTGTGTGTGTGTGTGTGTGGTATCATAAGGAGACGGTCGTCAGTTGAAATAAATGCACTGGTTTACTACCTTTTAATTATTCAGCGATTGTAAGGTAACAGCCCGTGTCTGCGTAGGTTTTCTCCGGGTTCTGGTTTCCTCCCGTGTTTGTTGGTTCGGTGGAAACCGAACTAAATTGCCCGGATCTGTGACTGACAGGCCGAACGGTTGTATTCATCTTTCCGAAGCGTTAATGAATGAATGAATGAATGATAGTGAATGAATGAATGAATGAAGATAACGCTGAGGCGGCTCGGCGACGAAACACATGAACGTGTCTTTACATAAAGCATGCCGACGCTCTCTGAGCACCCGCAGTAGTTTGGGGTGACGTGCCTTGCTCAATGGCTCCTCGCCACTTAAACTACCGCTATCGTGACTAGCGAGGCGCCAGTTTGAACGAGGGTTCATTCACGGCACTCGGGCACCCGATGTGCGGACAAAGTCTCCGGATCGAGATCTTCTCGTCAACCTCCTCCCGCTGACGTCCCGGTCACTCCGGCTCTCTCTCTCTCTCTTCCTTTGTCTCGGTTCACGACGAATATGAAACGGCTCTGTTTGACCTCCTTCCCCGGCGGTTTTCAGGCGCCCGGCGCTCCGACGTCCGATCCCCGGGACGCCCGTCAAGACGGCGCGCCAAAATCCGAGAACCTCTTGGAGTGGCACTTAAAATAATCCCCGTACGGTTCCCTCTTTCCCAGGCGCGCTCACTTGGACCCTGGCGGCGCCGAAGCGCTCATTGCATACAAATGCCCCTTTGTATGAGGGCCGGCGGCTGTAGATCACCGCTGCATTCGGATTTAGCGCGAGGGTGAAATCAATAGGATTCCAGCGCGCCTCCCCCCCCCCCAACCCCTTTCCTCCCCGTCCGTTTGCGCGTCTTTCCGTCTTTCTTAAATCCCCCCCCTCCCCCCCCCACGCCCTCCAGAGCGGAAGCCCCGCCGCAGATAATGGTCCGATCCGCTCATTTTGGCTCCCTTTTATTTGTTCACATTAACATCAAAGCTGGCTTGTTGCCTCGGCCGGGGAGCCGGGCTTTAAGTCTTCCACTGATCTGCCTCGCTCGTACCGCTGCCCCGCCGATGTCCACCCCTCGACGCCCGCGCTACAAACACACACTCTTAAACCCATCATTTTTTTTTTTCCCCCTCCGGATGAGTCACCGCTCCCCCCCCCCCCTCCACACACACACACACACACACACACACTTCTGAAAAAAACCCAAACAAGAAAAGCCAATCAGAGAAGCCGCCGCCCGATTGATTTTATCCGATATTCCCTCGGACCGCGTCAAGGTCAAGTAGGGATCGGGGTTTTCTTTCCCGGCGACAGATCTTTTTCCACGCTTTCCCCCCCGACCGGCGTGGATTCAGCCGAGTCCTGAGAGCCTTGAACAGTGTATAGCGTCACTATGGCAACAGTGAGCTGTTGTCGCCAGCGTTTCAGTCTTAGCTGGTGCATCAGAGAGTGGTTGAAGGTGGCGGCGGAGGAGGGGGGGGTTGGTTTTCACTGCCTCCGGAAGGAAGGAAGGAAGGAAGAAAGAAAGAAGGAAAGAAAGAGGCCTGTTTTTCCGGCTCGGAAGTCCATCGTCAAGGTGACGGGAAGGTCAACCGGATCAAGAGAAATAAAAATAGCGTTTTAGCATATTTGGATTTTAGGCGCAAGCAAAAGGCGTCATTCGATGCGTCGCGGACGCCTCTACGTCAGGGAGACGAATTAATTTATTATCGTTGGCCTTTCTCAGCTGTGATTGGTTGAGAGGTGGGGTTCACATTCACCCTCTCATTTATGCATCATTGACAGAAATACGACAAGCCGCTCTTATTTTACACGTCATTTAGAGGCGAACGACAATTCACCCTCTCATTCACAAATTCATTCTCATTCATATAGAAACATAATAATAACATCATAATTTTTTTTTACTGTTTATACAATTTCCTACTTTTACTTATTATTGTTGTGTTTTACTTGAAACTCGGGCACAACGATTTCCTTCGGGATAAATAAGGTTATTCTTATTCTTAATGCATTCACCCGCTCATCATATAGAGACTCACAACCATTAATTCCCTCATTGACGTGCCATATTATGGGATGCATTCAGGGTCTCCAATGAAGATAAAGAGGGCTCCTGAGTTCCAGTTCCACATGAAGCGTTGCGTTACAGTTGCTATGTTTTTTTGTTATGTTTTTTTTTTATTTTACTTGAAACTATTGCACAACAATTTCTTTCTTTCAACTTGTTCTCATCTCATCATCTCATCTCAGAGCCAATCGATATTTGTCGATTTAGTTCAAAATCCGCGCCAGCGCAACGCGCTAGTCGTCATCGCTTTAGCCGAATAATTCGGCGTCGACGGCTCAGATTATTCAATCCCCGGTCATCGGTATTATAACATCAAGTCTTCCTTTCATCGGTGGCGCGCTTGGGCGTCAGATCGGTGTTGTAATGCATCGGTAATTACAACGGGAATCATCACACACAAACATGCGCGAGCGTCGTCCGGGGCTGAAAGCCTCAAACGGCGTGAGCGCGATTATATATCACGCACGCCGGCGCGCTGAAGCGACTTCATTTCAATTATAAAAGTAACCTCGATAAGCCTAAACAGCAGATTAAGAACATGCGATCCATATAGGCGCACACACACACACACACACTTTTCACACACTCATATAGATGCAAAAGGCATAATGGCAGCAGATCAGCTCCCGATCAGAGGATGGAGGCTCGTTCTCTCGGCTTCCTTCAGAAGTCGACCTCTCCAGTTCTCCCTTAATTGGTCCCTAATCTCCTCCAGCCGGCGTTCTCTTTCTTCCTCTCCCTTTCAGAGGCTTCATCCTGTCTGCTCGGATATCTGTCCTCTCACCGACTCCCTTTCTCTCATGGCCTCATTCTCCTCCGCCGCTGTCTGACCGCCGCCCCGTTTCTTCATCCTCCATCTCCCGACGCTCTCCCTAATTACAAAACACACAGGGGCCATTAGCGCCAAACCTCCGGCACAAGCTCGTCCCTTTATCCGACGCCCCTCCTCCTCCTCCTCCTCTTCGCGTTATCCATCCCTCCATCTTTGCCCTCCTTCTTCCCCTGTTTCTTGGTCAAAAAGTTGCTTTGTGTGCCGGCGGCAACCCCCCCCCCCCCCGTCAGGGAGGGAGCCCGGGTAAAAGGAAATAAAAAAAAAAAAAAAAGAAGGCGGCGGGACGCGGGAAAAAGGTCACGGCGACGCTCGGCCCTCGGCGCCGCCGGCGGGGTCGGAGGGGGGAGGGAGGGAGCGTTTGGACGGAAATCCTCTTTGCTGTGTTTAAAAAGCAGGGGAGCGATTGGAGGAACATCCACTGGGGTGAAGGATGGATGGAGGGACCCAACTGGGAAAGATGGAGATGGAGAAGGTGGAGGATTTGACGTCCATGAATTGGACGGAGAAAAGAGGATGAAGGAAAAGGTGGTGAGGATGGAGGTCTGGTTTTAGGGGAGATGAAGATGAGGAGGTTCTCCTTGGGGGTGAGGAGGATGGAAAGCGGGTCCGTCGGAGGGACGGGACAGGCTGGATGTCAAACTGAGATGTTTGGACAGAAGAAGGAGGGAGAAGGTGTCGAGGTTTGGGAGCTTCAGGAGGACCAGAGAGGAGATGTGTGGATGGAGGGACAGTGCAGAGAAGATGGTCAGAGAAGATGTGGTGACCCCTGAAGGGGGCAGCCCAGGGGAGAAGATGCTTTGGGAAACTGTATCACACACACACACACACACACACACACACACAAAAGACACACTGCAGCAAAGTGTTTCCCCAGGTTGAGGGCGTTGGGGTCCCTGGAAGACCCCGCCTGAGGAACACACACGCATTTATTTATGACTGTTCTCCATCTGGGGGCGTTCAGGAGGTTGAGTGACACGGAAGTAATTAGAGCTTCACACCAGTGTGTGTGTGTGTGTGTGTGTGTACAAGCATTCCTTTGTGAACCGCTCTGCGTCGTGACGTCATGCCGGACGGCTCGTGTCGCTCGGCGAGCCCGTGCATGACCGGCATGTCAACGCCACCGTGCACCACGAACAGCTTTGTGCTCTGATATTGCATATGGCAAACACTGGCACACACACACACACACACACACACACACGCCTTCCCGTCAGTCCTCTGGCTCCCATTGGCGGTCCGGGGAAACCGCGGCTCCTGGTCATTACTGCGATCAAACCTCAGATTTATGTCGCCGCCTGATGCTTCATACCTTTGTGGATGGCGATTAAAGCGGCGCTCGCTCGCCGGAAAGAGATTAAGGGGGGGGATGGAGGGAAAAAATTAGAGAACGAGGGAATGAAAAGACGCCCGCTCCCTTCTTTCTGTCTTTCTTTCTTTCTCCAAGTAATAAAAAAAGAAAAAAATGTCCAGTTACTTTCAGCTAATTAATTATGATTAATATATACATGGAGGAGAGGAGAGGAAAAATAAAATCTACATTTAAAGCGTGGCGCGCGTGTGTCGTCCGGTGCGGTTGGAGAATAAACTGAGATTGACCCCCCCCCCATCCTGCCCGTACACACACACACACACACACACACACACACACACACACACACACACACACGTGCATGATAGCCCGCCCACACTTGCTTCATTCTGTAGCAATGTAAACCTATCCTCTGTGCCCCTTCTGTTACCTGTACCTGCACAGGTGAGATATAAAAAGAAAGGTCGTGACCCTTAAATGTGGTTTGCATTAACCTCTACACACACACACACACACACACACACACATGCACACGTATGTGCATGACAGCTCACCTACTCGGTTCATTCTTGCACCAATCTAACGCATACCTGCACAGGTGAGGTTTAAAAAAAAAAAAAGCTGTGGCTGGCATTCACCTCTGCACGCACACCCAACGTGCAACACACACACACACACACACACACACACACACACACACACACACACACACAGCTTACTAGACAGCCATCAGGGCGCTTCGCTGCAACGTCATAAGCTCATCGGTTTTGTTTATTGTTTGTCTCCGGGCACTGGGAGGCCTTCTTGTACACACACACACACACACACACACAGACACACACAGACACACACACAAACCGCACACACGTATGCTCCAAATTGTTCGATTAAGTGGGTCATCCTCTCCTACAGTCTCTTGAAAGAGAAAAGAGCCCTTTTCTTTTCTTTTTCCTTTTGTGTGCGTTTCTTGCCGAGAGGCAATCACACCCTTCCGTGATTTTTTTTTTTTTGGCTGCACCTTTTAAGAGTATTTATGGAAATGACAGCACGGCACTCTGGAGGGGCTGAGTGCCGCTCGGTCGCTCAGTTCGCATGTATGTGTGTGTGTGTCCGTGCATGCGTGTGTGTGTGTGTGTGTGTGTGTTTTATGTGCGATGTTTGCACGTGTGTATAAGCAGATTAGGGTTTCAAAGGATCTCTTGTGCGAGTATCAGCTGGTGCACTTGCTCGACGACTGCGCGTCTGAATGGGGTGTAACGATGTCGTGTGATATGTGATTTATTTATTTATTGGTCCGTTCAGGGATGATGAGGTGAGCTGAAGGACACACACACACACACACACATATTTACACACACACACACATGCGCACAGGCTGATACATTCAATTATCCAAGTGATCCCCCCCCCCTCCCGCCCCCGTTTGTTGCATTAAGATATATTCTTAATTTTTGCAACAACCCCAACTGTGCCATGTGACCCCTACACACACACACACACACACTCAAAAAGGCGGGCGGCTGGACCTCCCTGCACTTCAAGAGAGATTTAATCTGATTTGTCGCCATTCAATCATTTTTCTCGCCGCTGTCTTATTTGGCCCGGTTCAAGCATCCCACCCCGCAGAGAAAGGACGACCCGGGCGGCCTCTTATATATTCACTCATTTATTATCTATACACCGTGATGCGTGCACGGGGTTGCGGGGGACGGGGGGGTGGGAGTGGGAGTGGGGAACAGCCGTCACTAGGCGAGTGGGCGGTCGCCAGTCACAACGTTTACCTTTCACCCCTCCGCTCATCGCCGCCTGTTTTGTCACTTTGCTGAACCCCATGTGTTTGTGGTGTTGGTCTGCAGGGGTGGCGGGGATCCCGGGGAGAACCCCCACGCAGGCACGGCGCGGGGGAGGCGGGTTTTTCGGGGAGGGGGGGGAGGACCCAGTCGGGCGTTGGATACGGACCAGCTTTCTGGCTGCGAGGCGGCGGCGCAGACCGCAGCGTGGCCGCGCGGCGCGCAAAACAGCTTAATTCAATTTAAGGGGGAGTAACGGCGCACAACAACTCGGCTAACGCCGCCAGAATGTTAATTAACCGAAGCCTCAAGGCCGAGAGCGCGCTAAAAATAAACTTAACTTTGCATTTTGCAGTAAATATTGTGCTCATTAAAAGCAACAGCATATTAATAAAACACATTAAGAAACCCCGCGCCGATATGATCTCTTTCCTTCCTGGCATCCCCCCCCCAAAAACAAAAACAAAAACAAAACAAACAAATAGCGTCGCCGTGACGATGAACAGGCCAGGATATTCACAGTCATCGCCCGAACGGCGACCCCTTGACCTCTGTTCTGATTTTTCAAGCGGGAATCGTTCGTGACATTCGAGTCTCGTGATTGGACGGGTGAACTTTTCCACAGATACAGATGTGGAGGGCAGTTCCGAACGGGGCGAGGTCATCGTCCCAGCGGATCCTGTTTCACACGGGGAAAATATACATCTCAAAATACCCCGCTTCTGTCAATATGTAACAGAGGGTGTACGATTTCGACTGGATTACTCTCAATTACAATCAGGCTGCTACGTATCGCTAAAGGCAACATGATCCCCCTTCCCGCCCCTCCACCCCCCAATATATGCTCAGACCGGAGGGAAGCAAAAGTCCTTTTGTTCTGTTCTGTACACGGGGACAGAAAGCGCCTGTCTAACTGGGTTACTTTATTATTATTCCACAGGATCTGAGATAGAAAATATAAATACGATGAATTAATCATGTAAGAACTTGAATTCCCCCCCTTGTAAAGTTCCTTTAATTCGTAACCAAGAGAAATATTAGCCGCCTGGATATTTTATGGACGTAAAGCCTCTTTTGTTACGCGTGACGGCAGAGGACGATCACGATATGCAGATGATGCCATTCTGTTACTTGCCATTTGTTCTGCGCGCGATGCCGTGACGTAAGAAAAGGTTGATTTGACGCGGCCCAAAATGCATCTTTTAGCACCAAACATGTTTGGCAGTATAATTGTTTCTTGTTTCTTGTTTTTTGTTGTGTGGTTGGTGCGTTCACCTCACAGCAAGAACCGTCCCTCCTTCAATTACTTGTTAGAAATTGAACCTTTGAGGAATTGAGCCTCTCTGTATGCAATCTCCACGTTCTCCGCCCGCCATCTTCTCATCCCGAAGCAGCACCGGTGTGACGAATGCAGAATCCCTCAGCGATAAATTCATTCGAACCGCTTTTGGGTCCATTTTGGGTCCACGAAAACATCTGTATCAAAATGTAGCAGGATGCTGGAGTCTAACCCAGCTGGCATTGGGCAAGACCGGTCGCTCACTCACTCATCGGGGTAATTTTCCCAATATTTTCCCAAATACTGTGGGAGGAAACCCACGCAAACACGGGGAGAACATGCAAACTCCACGCAGAAAGGTCTCCGTGTTGGAATCGAACCATAATCCTTCAGTGCTGTGAGGCTAAAGCGCTAACCGCTGCGCCACCGTACCGCCCCTAGCTATATCTGAAGCTAATCAAAATAAAACCGGAGCTTGTATTTTCAACATCTTTGCGTTCAAAATGAGAAATCCCGTTTCTCCACTGACGCTGCAGCAGAAAGTAGACGCTTTTCCATGCACGTCGAAGTGACGAGAAAGACGAATCCAATGCGGTTGCACGTTCACTGGAGATTGCCTAAACCAGGGATCGGCAACCCTTAACAACCAAAGAGCCATTTGGACCCGGTTTCCTCGGAAAAGAAAACTCTGGGAGCCGCAATGACTTTTTGACGTCTAAAATAAAGGTACCACTGTATAAATTGCTTTTAATTACCTTTACACTTTGTACAAACAAGTGTGTACTGTGTTGCTTCTGAAATTCACAAAGTATTACATAGAAAATTAAATTTTATTCCTGTATAGAACTCATTTTGAGGTTTGGGCTTTCAAAGCGTGTAGCGGGGGCCTTGAACTGAATTTTAATAATAAATCGGAAAAAAATCACTTTGTCGGTAAACAATAAAAAATAAATATTTGCAAAATATCTTCATAAATATTTATTTTTACCTGGTTTATGGGACTTCAGCATCTGCAAATCGGGACTTTACTGGCTGGCGGGTTTACCGGCTTCCGTGAGTGTGACAGTATTTTGAGCGGCGAAAAATAATAAATATAATTTTATTTAATATTTCAAGATCACAAAAATCTTCAAACTTAGAATCAAAAGTAAAAAAAAAAAGGAATTAACACAAATGAAATACACTTCAATTAAAAATGTATAATTTATTTTCCCGAGCCGCTCGGAGCCGCGGTGTAAAGGTGAAAGAGCGGCGGGTTGCCGAGCCCTGGGCTAAACCGTGACCCGAAATCGCGTGAAAGGGTGAACGGTTGCACGTTTCTACCAGCGGCCCGGTGATTTCACCGGCGATGCGTTTCGGGGTGAAGCTCGTCTCTCGCCCGATGACAGCGGGGACGGGAGTAGATAATGAATGAACGAGTGAATAATCGTTTTTTTCCGCGCAACCGTGTCTTTTCGAAAACACCGCCACGAATCCATCCATCACTCGCCCGCCGTGACACGGCAGATAAATCTCGTCCGGGCCCCGACGTGGATAAGAGAACAGGTGTTGAACTGACAAAGACGAATCGACCCCACGAGGAGGTCCGCGTTCCCGTCGACTC
This sequence comes from Fistularia commersonii, assembly GCF_037954325.1. Lineage (NCBI taxonomy): Eukaryota > Metazoa > Chordata > Actinopteri > Syngnathiformes > Fistulariidae > Fistularia > Fistularia commersonii. The sequence goes on along the minus strand of NC_141319.1, from coordinate 4,086,731 downwards.
CCGCTTCGTAAAATAATATCTATTCATCATAAAAACTTACGCGTGACTTTCCGGGCGTTCTGGAAATTCTCCAAACACGAAAACCTACGACGCGTTTCCTGGCCCACGTTTGATCTCACCGACGATGTAGGCGGTTCCGAACTATCGTACGGACGTTTTTTTTCCCCTTTCACGGGGAAAAAAAAAAAAAAGCCAAACATTTTTGGATTCAAAATGGCCAAAAAAAATGAATTCTTCTCAGCTGCTCTTTTTAAAATAAAAGCCTCCCGCGTCTCAGGAGGTTGCAGGTGCTTCGTGTCCTACCTGAGGAGCGTTCAACCTCCCCCGGCAGCAACGTCGGCTGCGAGAAGAAGCGTGAAGGGCACATCACCTATGGTGGGATACACACACACACACACACACACACACACACATATATGCATACTGTATAGGATATACACACACACGTCTCTGCTCTCTCTCTTCGATGACTCATCCGGCAAAGGGAAAGTAAGTGAGGGGGAAGAGAGGAGATGGAGGGAAAAACAAAAACGGCTTGTTTTGGAATTAGAAAATAAAAGAAAAGACGAGCGTCTGCATTCGGACGCCTTTGCAGGGGGAAACGCGGCCCATCGTCGGGAGACGGTTTCCAAGGCCGGGCTGCGCGCGGCAACACACGCGGGTCCCGTCGCAGGCCGGAAAAAAAAAAAAAAAAACCCATCTCTCCAAATGTCATAGTCTGTAATGTCTTTATCTCACGCTACGAGGGTATCTCAGGTAGCAGATAGGCCTCCGAGGAGGCGGGGGAAGCTGTCAGATGGGCAGATTGCGTCGCGCGGAAGGCGGCGAACCGCCAACCGCGCTCTCCGGCTCGGGAAAAAAAAAAAAAAAAAAAAAGCGCTGCATCGCCGAGGATGTGCGCGCGTTTGCTGACCGCTGCAAAGTCAGGAGACAGTTGAACGGTCAGCTCCCGGGTGTGTGTGTGTGTGTGTGTGTGTGTGTGTGAGGAGCCGCACGCAGCATCTGCCCCGTTGCACCATTATTCTTCGCTTCCTGGATTTTCCAAGGGCAGAAGGGCGTCGGAGTAGTTAGAGAAGCTCCGCCCCCACACACACACACACACACACACACACAACCTGACGCCGGTCTGAACACCTCCTCGCCGAGAAGGGACGTATCCTCCATGTTGTCATATCTTATGTGAGTCGCTTCCCAATTCTGGGCTGCGGGAGCACGAACTGGTGTTTTCACGCCGGTAAAGATCAGCTTCCCGCAGGCCGTCGCTCCACGCCTCGCAATTTCATGTCCGAGATGAACTTTTTCTCTCCCTTTTTTTTTTTTTCCTTCAAATTTATGCTCCCCCGCTCGCTTCTGGTCATTTTTACGGCCCTCCCTTCGTCCCTGCAGAAATGGCAGTGGGTTTTGATGTGCTGCTAGATTGCCTCAGATAATGCAAGGCTCTCAGGCGAAACCCAGGTGGGTGTGTATCTGTGTGTGTGTGTGTGTGTGTGTGTGTGGGCCCACCAAGTCGCCTCTGAGGGGATCGAAACTGATCCCAAAACAGTCCGGCGGCAAGCCCGGACAAGCCCTGGAAAGCTCGCTGCCAAATACACCCGCTGTATTCTGGCGCTGCTCCTGACCTCTAAAACAACAGGAATTATTTTGAAAACCTCAAAAAAAAAACAAAAAACATTAATTTATTCACGTGAAATTGGTGTTAATTGGTGAAACTACCAGCGGGACAGAAGTCGGGGAGAGGTCCCATCTTCCCGCAAAACCTAGTTTAAACCAGCTCGGCCTAGAAACACAGACGGGAACATTGACCCGTTCTTGAAATTCACACAAGAAAAGCATGAAAAGAAACATGACATCATAATTCACCCGCTTTCCAGACAAATGGAAAGAGGGTGAATTTGTGTTTCCCTCCCGTCTGCGCCCGTGAGACTCGGAGAAATGTCGGAAAATGTCAGATGGAAACCCAACCGACAGTGGAAACGCAACTAAATTTAAACTCATTGCATCAGTTTTCCTTTTTTTTTTTTTTTTTTTTTTTTACTTTGTCTTTCTTGGATTTCCATTTAAGACCTTTACCGCTCTCAGACGGTTCATTTTCACACCGGGTGAAGAATCCCGTCAGAGCCGAGACACGAGCGCGCGGCGCGGGGGAAAGATCGCCGTTCGAACTGAAGCCGATGTTTGGGTTAAAAGACGTGGAGAAACGAAGCTCCCCCCACTTCAGACTGCGGCTTCAGGCCAGGACTTCAACAACACCGCTGCGCTTTTCCATCAGCATTAAGGTTCACGGAGGTGGACTGATGGAACGCCCTGCAGGAACTTCTGCAGTTCCCAGAACCTTTTCAGGAACTAGAAATGAGCTACAACTTTGGACAGCAAAGCTCCTTAGCTCCTACTCCGAGGCAGGGTCTTCTGGACGGTTCCAAAGCAGCTCATATGATCTGGGTCAGGGGTCGGCAACCCGTAACACCCAAAGAGCCATTTAGACCCGGTTTCCTCGGAAAAGAAGCCGCAATAGCTTTTTGACGTCTAAAATAAAGGTACCACTGTATATATTGCTTTTTATTACCTTTACACTTTGTATAAACAAGCGTGTAGTGTGTTGCTTCTGAAATTCACAAAGTATTACAGAGAAAATTACATTTTATTTATGTAATGAAGTCATTTTGAGCTTTGGGCTTTCTTAGCGTTTAGCGGAGCCTTGGCCTGAATTTTAAAAATAAATCGGGAAAAAAAATCACTGTCAGTAAACAATAAAAAATAATTATTTGCAAAATATCTTCATAAATATTTATTTTACCTGGTTTATGGAACTTCTGCGCACAGCATCTGCAAATCGGGACTTTACCGGCCGGCGGGTATACCGGCTTCCGCGAGTGTGACGTTATTTTGAGCGGCGAAAAATAATAAATATTATTTTATCTAATATTTCAAGATCACAATAATCTTCCAACTTAGAACTAAAAGTTAAAAAAAAGGAATTAACACAAATGAAATATACTTCAATTAAATATTTATAATTTATTTTCCCAAGCCACTCAGAGCCGCAGTGTAAAGGTGAAAGAGCCGCGGGTTGCCGACCCCTGATCTTGGTGCTTGGTGACTAGTGGAGGTCTAAAGCTACGCCCCTTTACTTCCTGCTGTGTGCCAAAAGCGGTCACAGTCACCTGCCAGCCGGTTTCGTTCGACGAAATCCAAAAAAACGGCGACGAATGGACCGACGAAGAGCTAGCGCTAGCGCCCAATTGTAAACATTTTCTCCAAAATAAGTACGAGTTAGCCAACGATGAGGGTTCTTCACATGCCGAAACGTGCAGAACTTAAAAACACTTCGACCCATCCGATGGTCCGTGGTTATTATTCCCGCCGTGTAGAACAACGTTGCCGCGGCAGCTTCGCTCTCCACGTGCCGTCTTACGCTTGTTCACGGAGGTTTTGTCTTTGTCTTGTGGTGCTCAAGGTGCACGTCACAGTATCACATCGGCCCCCAAAGTGAGCCCTCTCTGCCTGTGACAATGCTAAAATTCAAAACTTCCCTAGAAGAGGCTGGTTTCTGGAACACAAATTCAGGCTGGACAGTTCTTAGAGCTTTTCTGTCTGAAAGCGAGTCTTGTTCTGCCCTTTAACCAACAGGAAAGGCAGTCAAAGAACCTGAAACGATGCCGTTTCAAAGGGACAGACCCAACATTGGGAGCTTGTGCAAAAAAAAAAAAAACAACAACCTTTGTTTTCATACTTTAGCTTCTGCGCAGAACATTGGAACACCATAAAAAAAAAAAAAAAAAAGTTCCTTCGGGATTATAGAAATATAAATTCCTGACAGGGCTCATTAGGAGTCACCATCCAGAACTGCAGCCGCGAGCCACCGTGCCTGCTGAGACCTCGGTAGGGGGGCGGCGTCGAAAGGCCCGTCCTCTGGCGTGGACTAGCGCTGAGGTGGTGCGGAGGTAGCCTAGCCAAACAGAAGGCCTCGCTCGTCGGAGCCCCCCCCCCCCCCCGAGCATGTCGATTGCGCGTTCGCCATCGTGCCCGAGTTTCCGTGTCAGACCATTCGCGGCAGTGTGTGTGTGTGTGTGTGTGTTTCGTCTTTGGCCGCTACACGCTAGCAGCTCCAGCTGCGTCCGAAATGATAATGTTGCATGTATGAGCCAGTGTGGATATCACAGTACCACTCAAAGGGCGATGCGCGTTCCGATATAAACGGCTCCCGCTGAGGATTGCGATTGATCCATGTGGAGCCCAGCTGTGTTTGGAGAGAGAGACGGAGAGAGACTCCCCACCGGGATTCTCTTCTTAGAAATGTGTGTCTGCCTTTTTCTATCGACGCGTTTCTGCACATGATCGGCGATAATACCTGGCGGCTCCTAACCGGTCGGGTTTTTTTTTTTCCAGCCCCGGGTGATCAGTTACCAGCCGGTATCCGAGGCAGCTCCCCGCCCCCCGCCCGCACCGCTGCCTCCGAGGCCCCCCCCCCCCCCCCCCCCCCCCCCGGGTCGCCGCATAGTTTCCACGGAACCCGAGAAGCTTCGCAGATCCACTGTCGCCTCGTAGTCCCCGGGTTTTAAAGAGGTCCACGCCGGCTGCTTTTCAGAGACTCGGACGCCCTCCTGGTCACGTTAATAGGATTCTGAGGTTTGAAGGTACTTTGGTGACTTCCCCGCTCAGGAGGGGAGGGCAGGGAGCTGACCGCACCAGGATCGGGGATTTCCGTATCTAGCGTAGCAGCGCTAACAGCTAAAGATGTCCTCCAACGCTGGAGCTGACATATGGAATGCTGCCCAGTACAGCGGGAATACTGCCTAATGCTACTGGAATACCGCCCAAGCTAACTAGAACTTTTCGATTCAGCTGAGGCCTCGCCTGCTCTACTGCCACCTGCGCACCCCGTTTCCTTCCAGCCCTTGATTCGCTTCCTGCGTCCGGGTCCCGGAGGCGTCTCGGCAGCTCGTTCCAAACCCGGACGGTGGGAATTCAACCGCCGCGCCGCTGCAAACCTGGCTCCGAATCGAATTTATCAACAGGTCTTTATCCAGTTCATGGTTTGGTGCTTTCATGCGGGCGATAATCCTCGGGATTAATGCGGCTTTTTTTCCAAGGCTACCCATGGGTTTCCTGTAATTGAATCTGGGCATCTCAATGAGTGAAGCGGAAGTAGTCAATCGCCTAACTTTGCGTCAGAACCAAGTTGCAGTGTTTCTCTTTTTTTTTTTTTTTTTTTTCGGTTCACCTACACCAGCGGTCCCCAACCTTTTTACCGTAGATTGTTTATATTGTGACTCTAATAATCTTTATTTGCGGCTTCATCGCCTCATATTACGCGGAGCGCTTCGCTCTGTGGGAATCACCTGTTACGATGAATCCACATTTCAAGTAGAACTCCTGGCCTTGTCTGTTAAAATCTTTCTTTTTCCTGGAAGCTGTAGGCTCTTCGTCTGCGTCTTCACTAGACCTTTTCCCCTGCTAAAAGGAACGTTGCGTCCGTCATTTCACCAGCTTGTGAGTTACATTTTTGGCGCTCAAGTGATCGAGATGTAACCGAGAGATCGCGCTCATTTTTCAAAATACAAGATTTTTTCCAAAATAAAGATTGTTCAGACTCAGATAATAAATCCAATGGATTTATTAATTTCCAAATTTCTCGGGCGACCCGGTACCAATTGATCCAGGGGGTTGGGGACCGCTGACCTACACGACTCTGCGCCCGATTTTCCAAAGGGACATTGTGTTAAACATCAGATCATCTACAAGCACAGCGACGGCGGGGAGCCACACTTTGTTCGTAGGCCTTTTAAGACTTTTTACCCGATCACATCATCTGCATGTTGACGTCTCGGACGGAAACGATTACTTACTTCCTCTTCTTGTACATCAAGAAGCAGGTGTTCCTACCGGCAGGCTGACCTCTCTCCTGGTAAAGTCAGTCCCGGTTGACCGAGGTGCATTTTGGACGGTCGCTCTCAGCTGATGGACCTGCGCTGAGCGTCTTCATGCTTCCGTCCGGGGTTGAATTCGATTTTGGGCAAAGCAGGAAGTCCTCCAATCAGAGGGTTGGCGGTTAAATCCGTGGCTCCTCGGGCGCGACACCGCCGACACCAGTTGCTCCCGACGGCCTGGTTAGCGCCTTGCATGGCGGCGTGTGTGACTGCGTGTGTGAACGGGTGAATGCAATGGAGTGTAAAACGCTTTGAAACCGCAGGGTGTAAAAGCGCCGGATAAGTGGAGACCATTTAGGCACTCGCTGATGATCGGCAAGGCAAAGGAAAGGCGAGTCGCAAGGGACGGACGGGATATCAAAGAATGAACCCGTGCTATTGGCGGTTACCTGTTAAGATAGTAACATCTGGACCAGGTGCGGGCAAACTACGGCCCGCGGGCCACATCTGGCCCGTTGGTCTTTTTAATCCGGCCCGCCAAAGATTGGTACAGAATTCATACTTGATGTCAATGATTGGATCAATGAATGTAGGAGCTCAAACAGGAGATTATTTCATTCTTGGAGCTACTTGAGAATTTTCCTGAGCTGAATGACAAAGATTTAGCCTTTACCGTGGACATACTGACACATGTGAATGAGCTGGATGTGAAGCTACAAGGGAAAAACAGCTTTGTGCGTGAAATGCAAGCAAACGTCAGAGCCTTCAAAACCAAACTGGTTTTATTTACAAAGCAAATGTCAGACGAGTCTGATATGTTCTGTTAACAAATGCCTTTTTTAAATTTTTTTATATGTATCAGTATCTTGTGGTGACCTGGCGTGTCTGTCAAATTTTAAAAGTCAATGCGGCTCCTGAGCCAAAAAAGTTTGCCCACCCCTGATCTAGACTCTTGAAGTGAAGAGTGGGGGTGAAAATGAGGTGTGAGGTCAATGGCTTGGTTTTAGAGATGGAGAAAGATGCAGGCATTCAGTCATTTAATAGTAAAAGTTGATTGAGTTGCTTAAATTCCCCACCAATCAACCTCCTTTATAATAACAGCAAAAAGAGAAATAAAAAAGGGGGGTATGCCATGCAAGTGCAAACTGCTCGCTCTGTTGACCAGGAGGTAAGATCAGGGTAAGACAGGATAGCGTGAGGTTTGTATTTTCATCCTTTTATTTATTTATATTTCTCATCGCAAAATCTTGGCAATAAAACGGCGTGATGGATGTCGAGAAGTCGGCTCTCAAAGAAATGTTCCGCTTTAGCTTATCAGGAAAAAAACATTTTTTTGAATTCGCAGTGTCAGTGGATTAGTTCTGGAATCATTTTTACCGCAAACGGATTACCCGGGATACACTGTAACATATAGAAGTGTGTATTTGTGGGGTTTTGATGCGTACCTATGTGTGTGTGTGTGTGTGTGTGTGACGATTTCCCGCTAATAACAATCCAGCCTCCATCACGCCTTGTGTGTTTGCACGACGGCATCCCATGGTTTCTACCGCAGAGGCTCCCAAATTGCCCGTCGGTAATTTTGTCCGACGGTCGCCGGATGCCGAGATGGGGGGTCGTAGAAGAAGATGGGGGCGACGGATCGGAGCGAGGAAAACGAAAGGGGTTGCCGATACGTCCGCCTGCTTCCTGTCACGCTCGCCATCGCTGACCCGCTGTTCTGTCAGACTCCCCATCGGCACGCCGCCGCCGCCGCCGCCGCCGCCCCTTAAAGCAAATAATGAGGACTGTGATTGACGTGCCGCTCCCAGGCCCCTGGTCTCGATCTGTATTATACTTAACATCTCGGCGACGCCTTCGGTGTCCGTAACCAATTTCCCAGTTCCTCCTGCCTTGCGTGTGAAAGTGACCCCGGGACGGCGAGACGCCGAACCCCGAGTCGCTCCCGGGTTAGCGCCTTGCAAGCGCCTTGCAAAGCAGCTCTGCCACCATCAGTGTGTGAGTGGATGGGTGGATGTTTTCTGGTGGAAAGCACCTTGAAACCGCAAGGTGTGAAAGTACGCTCTGTGCGTGTGTGTGTGTGTGTGTGTGTGTGTGTGTGTTTATGTATATGTGCATATATCATTTTGATTCGTGGAAGTATATATGAATATATATAAATGTATGCATCTATCTATCTATCTATCTATCTATCCATCCATCCATCCATCCATCCATCCATCCATCCATCCATCCATCCATCCATCCATCCATCCATCCATCCATCCATCCATCCATCCATCCATCTATGTGGGTAATACGCTAATGTGTCAATGAAATACTGTCCTGCAAGAATGCTAAGCTAATCTGTTTTATCTTTCATGCTGTTTAGTACCTGCTTAGTTCTCAGACTGGTTTATGAGGTAAAGGAGGATAAAAAAGTCACTAATACTTCGCTGCCTCCTATGGTAGCATAGCATTAGCATGCATAGCATATTCTCATAGCATCATATGCTAACGCATGTTGTGAGACTGCTCTGTTTACTTTGGTTTGTTGACTCTCTATCTATCTATCTATCTATCTATCTATCTATCTATCTATCTATCTATCTATCTATCTATCTATCTATCTATCTATCTATCTATCTATCTATCTATCTATCTATCTATCTATCTATCTATCTATCTATCTATCTATCTATCTATCCATCCATCCATCCATCCATCCATCCATCCATCCATCCGAGTAATACACTATTGTGTCAAGGGAATGCTGTCCTGCAAGAATGCTAAGCTAATCATGTTGTTTATTGCTGGCTTAGCTCTGACACTGGACTATGAGGCAACAGAGGATGAAAAGTCGCTAATGCTTTGCTGCTAGCATAGCATTAGAAAGCATAGCATCTTCACATAGCATCGCATGCTAACACCGGTGGTGAGACTGCTCTGTTTACTTTGGTTTGTTGACTCTTTATCTATCTATCTATCTATCTATCTATCTATCTATCTATCTATCTATCTATCTATCTATCTATCTATCTATCTATCTATCTATCTATCTATCTATCTATCTATCTATCTATCTATCTATCTGTTGAGGTTCTCTTTGGGAGCAGCCAGGATGGATAAGATCTACAACCCCACCGTCCCCCTAGCAACAAGCGCTCGGCGACAGCGACGCGGAATCTCGGACGGATCGGAGCTCAACGCTGGCGGCCTTCTGCCTCGACCGACCGGGAACCACCGTGGGTCTCCTTTCTTTTTTTTTTCAGGACCTAAAATTTCCACCGGGATAACATTTCACCCCGCGGATTCTCTCTCTCGAGCGGCGTTTCACGTCGACCCGATCGTAGCGGGTGTTTCACAACCGGATCGCGTCCGTTTCTCCCTTTGCCTCAAAACAGCTCGCATTCGCCTCCTAATGCAGCAAAGTTCCCAGGAAGCTGAGCTCATTAGGATTAAAAATAGCTCGAATTTGGAGAGTCTGACCACTTAGCTGAAGTGTAACTGGATAAGTTTATCGCTCCTCGGGGAGGAGACGCTGCGGCGGCTCGTCCTCGGACGCCGCTGTTTACCTGGATTAACGCGGAGAGATAGACGGTGAGGTGTTTTCTAACCGGAGCTGAGAAAGAAGGGAAATAGAAAGAATCCATCCATCCATCCATCCATCCGTGGTCGCCGGTCGATCGCAAGGCCACGTGTAGACAAACAACCGTTCGCTCACTTATTCGGAGGAATTTTTCCATTTTTTCCCGATTAACCTTTCCGATTTTTCATTTTTTCCGATTAGTCGTCTCGGGAACCGAACGTTCCCGGTTCTATTCCCGGCTCCTCCTGGCGTGTCGAAGCGTTGTCGAGCCAGACGCCGAACCCGTAACTGCTCCCCCGGCGCCGCTGGACGGCAGCCTTTCCCTCACGGTTCATCCATGATGGGGTCATTGCAGGGAACAAATTTCCCCACGGGGATTAATAAAGGATAAATTATTATTATTATAGATATGGGGGAGAACGTGCAAACTGCGCACAGAAAGGTCCCCTTGTCGAAATTCAAGCGGGGTCCTTTGTGAGAAAGACATCTCTTAAACTAAGATTCCTCTGATTTGTTAAAAAAAAAAAGTATTTTCAATCAATATTTAAACTTAGAAGCTCCTTTTTTTTTTTCCTTTTGTTAAATTTTGTATAAATGATTAAATACCAAATAATGTCAGTACATTTATGTGATTGTGAATGATTTTAAAGTTGGAATAAAATGCCCAAAAATGTAAATATTTAAATTGCAATTTTCATTTGGTTCAGTTTACATGATACCTTATTGGCCCGTGCATAAAAATTAAATATCAATTAAAGATATAAAGTAATATAAATAAAAATTGGGCCTGCCAAACTGTTTCCTTTGAATATTTTGATAAGTATTTTCAATCAATATTGAATTTGGAAACTTCTTTTTTTATATTTTTGTTAAATTTTGTATGAATGATTAAATACCAAATAATGTCAGTACATTTATGTGATTGTGAATTATTTCAAAGTTAGAATAAAATGCAAAAAAAAAAAAAAAAAGTAAATATTTAAATTGCAATTTTCATTTGGTTCAGTTTACATGATACCTTATTGGCCCTGTGCATAAAAATTAAATATAAAGTAATGATATAAAGTAATATAGATTTAGGCCCGCCAGACAAAATAATAACCCAACCCTGCCCTCGATGATGAATGAATGAGTGCATTAAGGAGTGTGGAGCACATGAAGGAGTGCCCCGAAAAAGGGAGAATCGACCAAAATGTGACTAAAATCCCAGCAACTTTCAGTCTTGAAATCAAACCCAGCATGAAAGAAAGAGTTCCTGCTGTGATACTCGCGTGTATGTGTGTGTGTGTGTGTGTGTGTGTTTCTGCGTTCCAACGAGTGACTTTTCACTCCTGAGCAGGTACCGAGGTGAACATCCCTACACCAAAAAAAAGCTCCTCCCGTGGATGTGATGTTACTTTCCATCCCATAATACCCGGCATCGCTGCAAAAAGCAATCACAGGTTTAAATCTGCTGCCTTTTGTCGGCTGTTTTGTTGCGTCCCTGTTTCAGGGAACTCGGGAGACCAGATCTCCCTCAAATGCAAACTTCGGAAGACATCTTAAAGATCCCCGATGTCACTTCAGCTCAACACGGCCCTGCGGGCTCGCAGCGCAAACACACACACACACACACACACACACACACACACATACCACTAATAACAGGGGCAGGGAGAGGCAGTCTGGATCTGAGGAATCATAAACACAGTTCGTTCTCCCAACAGTTCTCCGTGATCTTTAGCAAACAAACCCGTTTCCTCGGTTTATTTCCATTTCTCGGGTCGAGACAGGCGGCGGCGGCGGCGATGCGCCGTCACCGCTTCATTTCACCCGTGAATAAACAAAGAAGGGCGCGTTTTCCTGGCTGACTCGCTCTCGGCCCGTCCGACGACCGCCACGTCGATCGACAAGTTGTTTTTAATCTCCTCCGTGAGGCAAAACGTTTAAATCTGACGTGGACGAACCGGTCGGGTTCGGGTGTCGTTCCAGCGACGCGCCTCGGGGATGTCACGACTTTTACATATTCTTTTCAAGACTCGGGTTTATTCACCCCGCGGACGGCCCTCCGTCTGAAAATCCGGCGGGTTTAACTCGGAAAGAGTTCCAGCTTCCCTGTTAAGGTTTCCCACTTCCTGTGTTCACAGAAAGAAAAAGAAAAAAAAAAAAAGAAAAGAAGAAGAAAAAAGAAAAAAAGGCATGTCCTTCAGTTTCTGGATCCCATGGTCCATAATGATCTGCTCTGTCTCCCATAGGCGGGCCGTTGCCATGGCAATCTGATGACGCTATGAGGGAAGATGGGAGGGAGGGGTGGATGAGA